>NC_060140.1:461403358-462636358 GCF_021461385.2 Schistocerca piceifrons
ACAGGAAAAAGAGAAATCGAGAATGTAAATGCTGTATTCCTGATTGAATTCAGAATATTATTTTTCCAGATGACTATGACTGTTGAAATTTGCCTTGTCGCGTTTTCTGTTACGTCTTGTGTATGGAAGATCCATTAGTGAAGCTATGGTTGACTTGTGGGTGAGAATGCAAGTTGCTGCCTATAAAAGGACTACAAGAACTTTTGATCTACAGCAAACCATAACATAGTCACTTCGTAATGAGAACTTGATCTTCTTAAGGTGTCGTCTGTAAGCCAATGTTGGCGATCCACGTAACTCATTCTGATCTCTCTCTCCTCTAAGACCGCTACGGTCGCAGGTTCGAATCCTGCCTCGGGCATGGATGTTTGTGATGTCCCTAGGTTAGTTAGGTTTAACTAGTTCTACGTTCTAGGGGACTAATGACCTCAGCAGTTGAGTCCCATAGTGCTCAGAGCCATTTGAACCATCTCTCCTCTAAGGCGCAGTTCTCTTATCTTCCGCGGTGAGCGCGTTAGTACTCTCCGGGGGCACACCGTGGACATCTCGCAGCTGTCGTCAGCCGCTGCTATTACTATTATGTTGGTGACAACCATAAGAGTGTCGGCTTCCTTTAAGTTTGACGTCCGGCATAGTTTTCTTGCTTTCGATCACTGCTGGCTCCCAAAACATGTTACAAACAATTTTTTTCAGTGTATTTCTATATATTAATTTTATTAGTTTTCATCATCCGCTGCTAGTCAGAGGCCCAGAGGAACAAATTTTTCACTCGGTATCAGTGATAACAAGTTAGTCCCGCTTTTCTGGTTGTTTCGCATTACACAGAGATCGTCGCTATCTCTTTTTCATTTGAGTTACTGCTTCACTGTTTTTTGCCAAGGGTTCAGTTTCTGATTCCTGATTCTGTTCCTTCGCTTTTATAGACTGTACATTCATCGTTGCTGATGGTTCTACCAATTGAAGGTTGAGAAGTTTACGCAGCCACGCTAATCTGTTACTCTTCGGCATTCTGTAATAGCTTCCTATACCATATGACATACCAATGTAAGTGACTATCTTTTGGCATGAACTTACAAACCTTATGTGTTATATACGAATGAGAAAATTCTTTGTGATCTGTGTGTACTTGATACCTAGTTCCCTAACTAGAAGCATAATATTGTCTTCCATGTTTAAGTCTATTCACTCAGTATTTTAAAATGTATCAGTTAATTTAACTTCCCCATTATCAAAGTATTAATTTAAAAAGTTTTCTGTACAGCTATACACCAGAAGGTGCAATTCAAAAGTTGCGAAACCATCGTGTGAATCTCTAATCGACTTCAGTAAAAACAGTTGCAAGGACATTGGACTTTTCATTCAGTTTTATATTTTAATAGTTTTTATATCTGAGTATATATTTACACCTAATATCCTGTATGAATTGTTCAATCAATTATGAATTCTTCTAATGAACAATTGTGTAGCCTTCGAATTTCTTTTCTTGAGTTTCTCCCTCTTCGGGTGACCTCTTGTCATATATTTCTCTATCAATTGATGTCTCTCGCTCCACATGCGCCCTATGTATTGTGTCGTTCTTTGTTTTATAATATTTAGCAGTTCATTTTAATTTCTCATCGAATAAAAAAATGAAAATGTGGTGTGAGTAGGGCCTCCCGTCGGGCAGACCGTCCGCCAGGTGCAAGTCTTTAGATTTGATGCCACTTCGGTGACTTGCGAGTCGATGGAGATGAAATGATGATGATTAGGACAACACAGCAGTCCCTGAGTAGAGAAAATCTCCGACCCAGCCGGGAATCGAACACAGGCTCTTAGGATTGACATTCTGTCGCACTGACCGAGGTCGGACTTCTCATCCAACGAAGGACCTCAAAATCTAGTATTCTGTTATCTGAGACGTACGAAACAGACGACGATACAAAGACAGTCCAAAGTCTTATCTGTTTTCGATTTCGACGCTCATAAAGGAAAAGAGAGAATGTGAAAAATTTTGACCTATTTATAAATTATTTATTGGCTGTTCATTTCTGAATTTTTATTTGTCACCTAGAGTCCCGTTGTTATTGGTGCAAAAATCTGCCTATGTATTTTAAAGAGGACCTATTATTCTCAATATGTTTTGTATTTCCGTTTTAGAGAATACCATAATTATCGACTTGGAAGGGTTAATAAATAGGCCGAATCCTATATTGCGCTGAACTATGCACCATCGTACATTGAACCCCAGGTAGTTCATCTCCCATGACGACGATTGTGAGTTGCAAAGTAACACAGACACATTTAAAAAAGCTGAACAAAGCGAGGAAGAGAAAACACATAAAAATTGTACGACAGTGAACGAAAGCTTAGCGAAACGTGAGAGAGGGAGGAGCACTTTCGTATTGTCATTGAACAAAATAAATTGTCCTGCTCGAGGCCTGCATTTCCGCTACTCTGCCTTCGCTCTCAGCTTCACAGAGGACTCCGTAAGATCAGCGCGGACAATGCGGCAACGTAGGAGGATGCGCTCACTTCCCACTGAGCTGCACGCGTGCTGTGAGGTGGGGAAGCCGTTTACGGATCTGACTTGCGAGACAGCAGCAAAGGGAAAAGGTGCGCAGCCCTTTGAAAGTGGGTGGGATTTCCAAAGCCATATGCTGTACCTGTTAGACCCCTGCGAGCTCACTACCACTAAAGCAGTGTGTTTCGTACATCCTTCGTCAATTGTGCTGAACAGTTCTCGAAGCCTCTAGCCAAAACAATCAGTTCGATGCAGCTTGTGATCAGAGGCGAAAAGGAGTGCCACAAGCCAAGAAATAAATGCAAGTTGTCATCTTATACTAATAAAAGGTTAAAAATGGTGCAAATGGACTATGGGACTTAAAATATGTGGTCATCAGTCCCCAAGACTTATAACTACGTAAACCTAACTAACCTAAGGAAATCACACACATCCATGCCAGACGCAGGATTCGAACCTACGATAGTTGCATCAGCGATGTTCCAGTTGCTGACTTGTTCCAAGTCACCTGCAGAAATATTGAGCCATGCTGCCTCTATAGCCGTTCATAATTGCGAAAGCGCTGCTGGTGCAGGATTTTGTCACGGACTGATCTCTCGATTATGTTCCATATGTACGATGGGATTCATTTAGAGCGATTTGGGTGGCCCAACCATTCCCCCGAACCGTCCAGAATGTCCTTCAAACCAATCGCAAACAATAGTGGCCCGATGACATGGCGCACTGTCATCCATAAAATTCCATCGATGTTTGGAAACATGAAGGCCATGAATCACTGCAAAATAGTTTCCAAGTAGCCAAACATAACCATTTCCCATCAATGATAGCTTTAGTCCAGAAGACCCTGTCAATTCCTTGTAAATACAACCCACATCATTATGGAGCCACCACCTGCTTTTACACTGTGTTGTATACAACTTAGGTCCAGGATTTCGGGGATCTGCGCCACACTGCAACCCTACCATCAGATCTCTACATCTACATCTACGTCCATACTCCGCAAGCCACCTGACGGTGTGTGGCGGAGGGTACCTTCAGTACCTCTATCGGTTCTCCCTTCTATTCCAGTCTCGTATTGTTCGTGGAAAGGAGGACTGTCGGTATGCCTCTGTGTGGGCTCTAATCTCTCTGGTTTTATCCTCATGGTCTCTTCGCGAGATATACGTAGGAGGGAGCAATATACTGCTTGACTCTTCGGTGAAGGTATGTTCTCGAAACTTCAATAAAAGCCCGTACCGAGCTACTGAGCGTCTCCCCTGCAGAGTCTTCCACTGGAGTTTATCTATCATCTCCGTAACGCTTTCGCGATTACTAAATGATCCTGTAACGAAGCGCGCTGCTCTCCGTTGGATCTTCTCTATCTCTTCTATCAACCCTATCTGGTACGGATCCCACACTGCTGAGCAGTATTCAAGCAGTGGGCGAACAAGCGTACTGTAACCTACTTCCTTTGTTTTCGGATTGCATTTCCTTAGGATTCTTCCAATGAATCTCAGTCTGGCATCTGCTTTACCGACGATCAACATTATATGATCATTCCATTTTAAATCACTCCTAATGCGTACTCCCAGATAATTTATGGTATTAACTGCTTCCAGTTGCTGACCTGCTATTTTGTTGCTAAATGATAAAGGATCTATCTTTCTGTATATTCGCAGCACATTACACTTGTCTACATTGAGATTCAATTGCCATTCCCTGCACCATGTGTCAATTCGCTGCAGATCCTCCTGCATTTCAATACAATTTTCCATTGTTACAACCTCTCGGTACACCACAGCATCATCTGCAAAAAGCCTCAGTGAACTTCCGATGTCATCCACCAGGTCATTTATGTATATTGTGAATAGCAACGGTCCTATGACACTCCCCTGCGGCACACCTGAAATCACTCTTACTTCGGAAGACTTCTCTCCATTGAGAATAACATGCTGCGTCCTGTTATCTAGGAACTCCTCAATCCAATCACACAATTGGTCTGATAGTCCATATGCTCTTACTTTGTTCATTAAACGACTGTGGGGAACTGTATCGAACGCCTTGCGAAAGTCAAGAAACACGGCATCTACCTGTGAACCCGTGTCTATGGCCCTCTGAGTCTCGTGGACGAATAGCGCGAGCTGGGTTTCACATGACCGTCTTTTTCGAAACCCATGCTGATTCCTACAGAGTAGATTTCTAGTCTCCAGAAAAGTCATTATACTCGAACACAATACGTGTTCCAAAATTCTGCAACTGATCGACGTTAGAGATATAGGTCTATAGTTCTGCACATCTGTTCGACGTCCCTTCTTGAAAACGGGGATGACCTGTGCCCTTTTCCAATCCTTTGGAACGCTACGCTCTTCTAGAGACCTACGGTACACCGCTGCAAGAAGGGGGGCAAGTTCCTTCGCGTACTCTGTGTAAAATTGAACTGGTATCCCATCAGGTCCAGAGGCCTTTCCTCTTTTGAGCGATTTTAATTGTTTCTCTATCCCTCAGTCGTCTATTTCGATATCTACCATTTTGTCATCTGTGCGACAATCTAGAGAAGGAACTACAGTGCAATCTTCCTCTGTGAAACAACTTTGGAAAAAGACATTTAGTATTTCGGCCTTTAGTCTGTCATCCTCTGTTTCAGTACCATTTTGGTCACAGAGTGTCTGGACATTTTGTTTTGATCCACCTACCGCTTTGACATAAGACCAAAATTTCTTAGGATTTTCTGCCAAGTCAGTACATAGAACTTTACTTTCGAATTCATTGAACGCCTCTCGCATAGCCCTCCTCACACTACATTTCGCTTCGCGTAATTTTTGTTTGTCTGCAAGGCTTTGGCTATGTTTATGTTTGCTGTGAAGTTCCCTATGCTTCCGCAGCAGTTTTCTAACTCGGTTGTTGTACCATCTCTTACGATCTTGCTTGGCACATACTCATCTAACGCATAAATTCGGACTCATGTGACAAAGCCACAGTTTTCCAGTCTCTAAGGTCCAAACGATATGGTCTTGAGACCAGGAGAGGCGCTGCAGGCAATTTCGAGCTGTTAGCAAAGGCATTCACGTCGGTCGTCTGCTGCCACAGACCATTAACGTCAGACTTCGCTGCACCGTCCTAACGGATACGTTCTTCGTACGTGCCACTTTGAGTACTGTTGTTATTTCACGCAATAAGGCTATGCAAACGCCGCTGCTCTCGGTCGTTAAGTGAAGGCCGTCAGCTACTGCATTGTCCGTGGTGAAAGGTAATGCCTGAAATTTGCTATTTTCGGCACCCTCTAAACACACAGTGAATCTCGAAATATTGAATTCCCTAACGACTTCCGAAATAGTGTCCCCTGCGTCTTGCTCCAACTACCGTTCCGCTTTCACAGTACGTTGATTCCCTTCGTGCAGCCATAATCAGGTCGGACACCTTATCGTATGCATCACCTGGGTACAAATGACAGCTCCGCCAGTACACTGCCCTTTTATACCTTGTAACGTTGTACGGAAACCAGATGGGAGTTGTAAGAGTCGAGGGGCATGAAAGGGAAGCAGTGGTTAGGAAGGGAGAGAGACAGGGTTGTAGCCTCTCCCCGACGCTATTCAGTCAGTATATTGAGCAAGCAGTAAAGTAAACAAAAGAAAAATTCAGAGTAGGTATTAAAATCCATGAAGAAGAAATCAAAACTTTGAGGTTCGCCGATGACATTGTAATTCTGTCAGAGACAGCAAAGGACTTCGAAGAGCAGTTGAACGGAATGGACAGTGTCTTGAAAGGAGAATATAAAATGAACATCAACAAAGGCAAAAAAAGGATAATGGAATGAAGTCGAATTAAATCGGGTGATGCTGCGGGAATTGGATTAGGAAATGAGACACTAAAAGTAGTAAAGGAGTTTTGCTATTTTGGGAACAAAATAACTGATGATGGTCGAAGTAGAGAGGATATAAAATGTAGACTGGCAATGGCAAGGAAAGCGTTTCTGAAGAAGAGAAATTTGTTAAGATCGAGTATAGTTTTAAATGTCAGGAAGTCGTTTCTGAAAGTATTTGCATGGAGTGTAGCCATATATGGAAGTGAAACATGCACGATAAATATTTGGACAAGAAGAGAATAGAAGCTTTCGAAATGTGGTGCTACAGAAGAATGGTGAAGATTAGATGAGTAGATCACATAACTAATGAGGAGGTATTGAATAGAAATGGGGAGAAGGGGAGTTTGTGGCACAACTTGACAAGGAGAAGGGATCGATTGGTAGGACATGTTCTGAGGCATCAAGGGATCACAAATTTAGCATTGGAGGGGAGCGTGGAGGGTAAACATTGTAGAGGAAGACCAATAGATGAATACACTCAGCAGATTCAGAAGGATGTGGGTTGCAGTAGGTACTGGGAGATGAAGAAGTTTGCACAGGATAGAGTAGCATGGAGAGCTGCATCAAACCAGTCGCACGACTGAAGACCACAACAACAACAACGTGACACTACTGCCAGCTGCATACGAGAACATCGATATCCCATGATTTTTGTCACTTCAGTGTAGTCCATTATGCTTGACTTTTATGGCTAGCTTTTCATGCTACAGTCGTGAACGTTTCATCGCCACTGGGTCATGGAGCCACACGACGGAGTATATAAAGAATAATTCAAGATGGCCCGAGAACGATTTTCAGACACTGAATTTGACTCCAGTGTTGTTGCGTGGAACGCATATTTTACGAAATTTATTCCACTACCGAGCGACTGGCTGACCAGGAACAGCGCTGCGAGGGAATTCACGCACTCGCATCTCGACTCTGAATAGAGGCGCGATGAGTAACACAAGGAAATTGCGTTCCTGCTGGCCTCACGATAAGTGATAGTTATAGCTGTGAAGACTCTGGTCAGGCCTGTAATGCTGGTGTGCATGACGACATCTGGCCACGCAACCGGCGAGTGGGCAGGCGCAGGCGGCAGCGGATGAGTAATGCCGCGGGCGAGCAGCACGCGCGGCCCGCTGCAGCCGCTGCGAGGCCGGAACACAGCGGCAAGGACGCGCGGCCCTAGAGATTCCCCGCGTCAGTCGGCTCTCGCATGACACAAGCCTCTTATTTACTTGTACGGACGTTCTCTTCACCTGCTTTGTGTAAACACATTCGCTCCGAGACCTAAAACCCGTTTCGTATCGAGGTTGCTAATGGACACTTCGACAGCGCTCTGCCGGCATGTAGGTTCAAAATGGTTCAAATGGCTCTGAGCACTATGGGACTCAACTTCTGAGGTCATTAGTCCCCTATAACTTAGAACTAGTTAAACCTAACTAACCTGAGGACACCACACACATCCATGCCCAAGGCAGGATTCTAACCTGCGACCGTAGTGGTCTCGCTGTTCCAGACTGCAGCGCCTAGAACCGCACGGCCACTTCGGCCGCCCCGCATGTAGGCTTTTCGTTTACTGATAGCTGACGAAATCTCAGTCACCAATATTTCACTTTAATGTTAAAGATGGTGGCGCATAGTTGCTCTCCTCCTGGTCGTTTAGCAATTTTGTGAGTGCTAATTCACAAACGTATCTGCTGTGGTTGGTGACGTTAGGGATTGGATAGTCGGTCTGAGCGTGAAGAGGGCATTTCGGTTGACGAGAACGAAGCGATTGACCGTGTTCCTTTACCTTTATATTTACAGTGGGTGACGCTACAATGGCAGTGTACGAGTGGGAGTCAATACGTAAGTCGTGAACTGGGACACAGATATCAGAGCAGCGTTTACCAGCCTGAAATTTATTTTCCTTTTCACCATACTCCCTTTGTAAACGCCAACATTTTTCCCATCACTTGATAATGCGTTGAAATCATGAAGGATATAATTATTGTGGCAGCGTTCGCATCTAACGAGTGACCTCTCGTGATTCGAGGACTATCGGAAAGCACGGAATGATCGGCGTGAAACAGAAACCAGAGCGAAACTGCGATGTATCTTTGCACAGGGATGTTGGGTAGTGACTCTAGCGCGCCCGTAGGTAGCGGTACGACACTCTTCTCAGTTCTGAGTGCGTAAAGATGCCTAGAAACTAGTGTCTCCCACCAGGAATGGGTTCCTGCAGAGAGATTTTGCCTGATTTCACGCAATCCCATGTAATGTAACTTTCGAGCATTTCCTTGTTCGTGACGCTTCTCATCCACACTGTTCAGGGAAAACGAGGACGCTCCTGCAGCGTTTTCAGTGGGAAGTGTCTGATCACTCTCTGGACTAGGCTTCCTCTGGTTTTAATCTCTGCTCAGATGAAGATAACATTTTGGTACAGATAACGAGCTGCAGTCAAGCGCAGAAATTGTCAGAACGCTCGGGAGGCTGCCTTCTGTGACGAGGGTGTCGGAAAGCTGGTACAACGCTACACAGATATCTAAGGCGCAGCGGCGACGGTGTACATAAATAGCTCGAAGGTGCAGCTAACTGTTGCTTTTCGCTAAGGTTTCCATTTCGCTACCGACCGTTCATTACTTTTCGAACAGCCTCATACAACAAGTGCATTTGGTTCCTTAACTTGCTGCAACCCACAACACCGATGTGTGGTTGCGGAAGCGAAATACTTCTAGACGAGGAAACAATGTGCCATCACTGGATGACTACTGTGGCTAGGACACTCCTTGTATGTGGCTTTTTGGTCCTTTGCTGAATTCTTGTATCCAATTGAAGTTTCTGTTAAATACAATTCAAACCATATACAGTACGAATTTCGTTATGGACCTGCTCTGCAGACAGTCCGTCAGCCCACAAAAATCGCGTTTTTCTGGTCGGGTACACACTCATAGAACACCGGTCACCTGTGTCTGATAGCAGATCGTTAATCATTAGCCGCGGAATACTGTTTACCGGTTTCCCTCCAAGCGACATGTGCTGCCGCCTACTAGATACGCTTAGGCGCGAAACCTAAAAAATGAAAGATATACCGTATTCTGGCATTTGCAACTGATTTATTGACTTAAGCGCGTACGAGTGATACGCATAAAGTTTTAATTGTCAACTCAAATTGCGACTCTGAAACTTTGGAATGGGGATGTTCTCCAGAAATATCAAAAACCATCCCCCCCACGAACCATGGACCTTGCCGTTGGTGGGGTGGCTTGCGTGCCTCAAAGATACAGATAGCCGTACCGTAGGTGCAACCACAACAGAGGGGTATCTGTTGAGAGGCCAGACAAACGTGTGATTCCTGAAGAGGGGCAGCAGCCTTTTCAGTAGTTGCAAGGGCAACAGTCTGGATGATTGACTGATCTGGCCTTGTAACACTAACCAAAATGGCCTTTCTGTTCTGGTACTGGGAACGGCTGAAATCAAGGGGAAACTACAGTCGTAATTTTTCCCGAGGACATGCAGCTTTACTGTATGATTAAATGATGATGGCGACCTCTTGGATAAAATATTCCGGAGGTAAAATAATCCCCCATTCGGATCTCCGGGCGGGGACTACTCAAGAGGACGTCGTTATCAGGAGAAAGAAAACTGGCGTTCTACGGATCGGAGCGTGGAATGTCAGATCCCTTAATCGGGCAGGTAGGTTAGAAAATTTAAAAAGGGAAATGGATATGTTAAAGTTAGATATAGTGGGAACTAGAGAAGTTCGGTGGCAGGAGGAACAAGACTTTTGGTCAGGTGAATACAGGGTTATAAATACAAAATCAAATAGGGGTAATGCAGGAGTAGGTTCAATAATGAATAAGAAAATAGGAGTACGGGTAAGCTACCACAAACAGCATAGTGAACGCATTATTGTGGCCAAGATAGACACGAAGCCAACGCCAGCTACAGTAGTACAAGTTTATATGCCAACTAGCTCTGCAGATGACGAAAAAATTGATGAAATGTATGATGAGATAAATGAAATTATTTAGGTAGTGAAGGGAGACGAAAATTTAATAGTCATCGGTGACTGGAATTCGACAGTAGGAAAAGGGAGAGAAGGAAACATAGTAGGTGAATATGGATTGGGGCTGAGAAATGAAAGAGGAAGCCGCCTGGTAGAATTTTGCGCAGAGCATAACTTAATCATAGCTAACACTTGGTTCAAGAATCATAAATGAAGGTTGTATACATGGAAGAAGCCTGGAGATACTGACAAGTTTCAGATAGATTATATAATGGTAAGACAGAGATTTAGGAACCAGGTTTTAAACTGTAAGACATTTCCAGGGACAGATGTGGACTCTGACCGCAATCTATTGGTTATGAACTGTAGATTAAAACTGAGGAAACTGCAAAAAGGTGGGAATGTAAGGATGGGACCTGGAGAAACTGAAAGAACCAGGGATTGTACAGAGTTTCAGGGAGAGCGTAAGGGAACAATTGACAGGAATGGTGGAAAGAAATACAGTAGAGGAAGAATTGGTAGCTTTGAGGGATGAAATAGTGAAGGCACCAGAGGATCAAGTAGGTAAAAAGACGAGGGCTAGTAGAAATCCCTGGGTAACAGAAGAAATATTGAATTTAATTGATGAAAGGAGAAAATATAAAAATGCAGTAAATAAATCAGGCAAAAAGGAATACAAACGTCTCAAAAATGATGTCGACAGGAAGTGCAAAATAGCTAAGCAGGGATGGCTAGAGGACAAATGTAAGGATGTAGAGGCTTATCTCACTAGGGGTAAGATAGATACTGTCTACAGAAAATTAAAGAGACCTTTGGAGAAAGGAGAACCACTTGCATGAATATCAAGAGCTTAGATGGAATCCCAGTTCTAAGCAAAGAGGGGAAAGCAGAAAGGTGGAAGGAGTATACAGAGCGTCTATAGAAGGGCGATGTACTTGAGGATCATATTATGGAAATGGAAGAGGATGTAGATGAAAATGAAATGGGAGATATGATACTGCGTGAAGAGTTTAACAGAGCACTGAAAGACCTGAGTCGAAACAAGGCCCCCGGAGTAGACAACATTCCATTAGAATTACTCAGAGCCTTGGGAGAGCCAGTTAGGACAAAACCCTACCATCTGGTGAACAAAATGTATGAGACAGACGCAATACCCTCAGACTTCAAGAAGAATATAATAATTCGAATCCCAAAGAAAGCAGATGTTGACAGATGTGAAAATTACCGAACTATCAGTTTAATAAGTCACAGCTGCCAAGTACTAACGCGAATTCTTTACAGACGAATGGATAAACTGATGGAAGCCGACCTCGGGGAAGATCAATTTGGATTCCGTAGAAATGTTGGAACCCGTGAGGTAATACTGACCCTACGACTTATCTTAGAAGAAAGATTAAAGAAAGGCAAACCTACGTTTCTAACATTTGTAGACTTAGAGAAAACTTTTGACAATGTTGACTGGAATACTCTCTTTCAAATTCTGAAGGTGGCAGGGGTAAAATATAGGGAGCGAAAAGCTATTTACAGTTTGTACAGAAAGCAGATGGCAGTCATTCGAGTCGATGGGTATGAAAGAGAAGCAGTGGTTAGGAAGGGAGTGAGACAGGGTTGTAGCCTATCCCCGATGTTATTCAATCTGTATATTGAGCAAACAATAAAGGAAACAAAACACAAGTTCGGAGTAGGTATTAAAATCCATGGAGAAGAAATAAAAACTTTGAGGTTCGCCGATGACATTGTAATTCTGTCAGAGACAGTAAAGGACTTGGAAGAGCAGTTGAACGGAATGGACAGTGTCTTGAAAGTAAGGTATAAGATGAACATCAACAAAACCGAAACTAGGATAATGGAATGTAGTCGAATTAAGTCGGGTGATGCTGAGGGAATTAGATTAGGAAATGAGACACTTAAAGTAGTAAAGGAGTTTTGCTATTTCCGGAGCAAAATAAGTGATGATGGTCGAAGTAGAGAGGATATAAAATGTAGACTGGCAATGGCAAGGAAAGCGTTTCTGAAGAAGAAAAATTTGTTAACATCGAGTATAGATTTAAATGTCAGGAAGTCGCTTCTGAAAGTATTTGGACGGAGTGAGCCATGTATGGAAGTGAAACGTGGACGATAAATAGTTTAGACAAGAAGAGATTAGAAGCTTTCGAAATGTGGTGCTACAGAAGAATGCTGAAGATTAGATGGGTAGATCACGTAACTAATGAGGAGGTATTGAATAGAATTGGGGAGGAGAGCAGCTTGTGGCACAATTTGACTAGAAGAAGGGATCGGTTTGTAGGACATGTTGTGAGACATCGACGGATCACGTATTTAGTACTGGAGGGCAGCGTGGAAGGTAAACATTGTAGAGGGAGACCAAGAGATGAATACATTGAGCAGATTCAGAAGGATGTAGAGTGCAGTAGGTACTGGGAGATGAAGAAGCTTGCACAGGATAGAGTAGCATGGAGAGCTGCATCAAACCAGTCTCAGGACTGAAGACCACAACAACAACAACAACATGGAGGACTTGGTGGAGTTCTTTCTTGTCCGCAAAACTTTCCACGTTGAAAATCGTTAATCGTCATTCTACAAAAGTTTTTTAGGCAATGGTTTCTTTATTTGCCCAAGGAGAAAGAAGTCAATTCAATGTAAGGCATCTCAGAAGAATACTGAGAGGGGTGAGGGGATAGGGGAAAACTGATACAGGAGCAGCATGAGTGTTGATGTCCTGTGTAGAAAAGGAAGTGGTGTTGTAGCACAGCAAAAATACCCTACTCTACAGCTTCCTGCCATGCTTCATCTTCACACCCTCAAGTAATCTTGTCAGGAGGCGCCGGTAGTTCCCTCTTGTGATGGTCTGTCCGCACTATAAAATAGATTCCGCAATCAGAGATCTTCGGAAACTCAGTTATCTCTGCTCATCCATGAGATCCAAACGGCTGAAGAAAACGGCACTCGGTTTGATGCCGTGTTCGCCGAGGTCAGAAAAGCATTTGACATGCGAGTAACCGATATCATTAATGGCGAACGCATCGCATGTGACCGAGACCCCTTATGGATGGAGGCGGCAGCGTGAGTACGCCGAACTCTGTTTAAAATGTACCATCGAAGACGGAACAAGCTGAACGCACCTGAATGTCCTCCGTTAAATTATCTATCACAGAAAGAATTTGGAGCAGATCATAAATCTTTCTGGCATTAGAGAACCAGCTAATATAAGTCTTTCGAAGTAAATTAAGTTGTCTGACGGAGTGCAGAACCAATATAGTACTGATCCTATTTAAAAGACTAATATCGGGAGTTACCTTCCAGTACTTTGTGCTGGCTACAGTAACCCATATTTACCTTATGTAACTCCTACGCAGCATACTTCAGGACAGTCAACTTCCTACACAAAAACTACATAGTCAGTCCGAGAGGATACTGTTGTCTCTTACTCAGCCGTCTGACAATGTTGATCCTCCACCTGTTGTTTGAACACATAAACTCCAACTACATAAACAGGAGTTTGCCTTCATGTTTAATGTGGTAAGCGGAGGTGAGTACCAGCTGGAATCATTCAACTGTTGGGCCGTTCCAAGTTTGAAGTTCAAAGCGACAGTCAAGTCCGTGCTAGGAAGCTTCTCACTCAGCAACAAATACGTCGGTGCTTTGTCACACTCGGCCAAAAATTCTGTCATATTTTTTGTTTCAGGTCCAGTACTTTGAAGTCTCTAACCGGGTGAGTCACAGCACTCACAACTACTCTTCCGACCTCGGGGCGACGCCTGCATGGATGTAACGGGAACATCAATTTCAACATCATCGTCGTTGCCGAATTCTAGTCATTACATCCCATCGACACACCTGCCGAGTCTGTTCCCCGCATCATTGGAGGGTTGGGGATGCTTTATCCTATGGCTTATCCCTTACCGCGATACAAACGTGTCTGCCTTCTTGCCTAATTGGCAGCCGTTAACAGCATATAATGACGTTTTATCGTCGGGCTTGTAAAAGGCTCCAACTCAGCCAGGTGGAGCCAAAGTCACTGTGCGAGTTCCTTACACCACTCATGTCTACGAAAGTGCAGCACGACCACTATCGTTCTGAACGGCTGCTGTTTAGGATGCCGCACTACTCAGATCCAGTTGAAGTGCAACCCCGCCCTCGCCCCCTCCCCCTCCTCCTCCAGTTACACAGCTCCAGTGAAGTGAAACTATTAGGCATAACAGAGTTCTTTGATCAGTTACCGACGAGGTGTCAACCAATGGTCACTGAGCTACCTTCGCGGTACCGTCAAATTATCTACGCTTCCTAGCAATCGAGAACCGGATAATCTGAATATTCTGAAGTAAATTAAGTTGTCTGGCGGAGTGTAGAAACAATTTAGCCCTGATCGTGTTTAAAATATCCGTCTAGTTTTTGGTAATCATACATCGAGGAGTTACTTCCCAACATGTTCGGAGAGACTTTCACATATTTCAGGATCTATCAGTCTGAGAAATAAGGAGTACAGAAAGAAACCAAATTGGAAGCCAATAGCGGATTCAGATGCGAGATTGAGCTCCTCAAATACCCGTTTGTGTACGAGGGTTGCCCAGAAAGTAACGCACACCTTTTTTTTATGAACAGAAAACAATGCTGCGAATGCGAAACGTTTCGTACACGTATGTACTACTTGAAGTCTCCTGAGTGATTGCGCCAAGTTTCCGTCACTTCTGACAGATAGCGTAGCTGCAGGACAGTTTCAAAATGGCGTCTGTAGGTGATGTACGTTACAAGCAACGTGCCCTCATTGAATGTCTCACTGCAGAGAAAGAAAATGTTGGGAATATTCACAAACACTTGTGGATAGTCCATGAAGCATCTGCGGTCGACAGAAGTACGGTTAGTCGCTGCGCACGGAGGGTGTCATCAGAAAGTGGTTCGCTGGAGCTCCACGACTTGCATCGGTCGGGGAGACTATCCACGGCTGTCACACGTGGCATGTTGTAGCGAACTGACATTGTCATTCGCGAGGGCAGACGCATTACGAGTCGAGAAGACATTGTGAGGATGATGAGGAGTGATTCACACAGCGAAGCACTGGTTCCGCCACCGGGACAAAGATTGGTACTGACAGGGCATACACGCCCTTATTTCGCGCTGGAGGAAGGCCATAGAATGGGATGGAGATTATGTGGAAAAATAGGGTGTCTATATAAAACACCATTCTTTCGTGTGTGTAATTCTCATTATGTTCAATAAAGAATCGTTGAAGGAAAAAATGCGGTTCATTACTTTCTGGATAACCCTCATATCTCATATGCGTTGGATGGAAGAGAGTTCCTGTCGAGTATGCCCTGAATTGTATTCACTCTGCTCACGTTCGACGTTTTTCTTTCAGTTAGGTGAGAATAATATGGACAGCCTCATGAACCTCGCTCGTCCCATGCCCAGACAGCGGCCACAGTGCTGCCAGTGAGACTGCTGCCACACTTCATCGCGAACACCAGTGACCAGCTGCGCCGCAATGTCTTGAGCGGAGTATATGACTTCTCACAAATATGTGTACGAACTGCTACTAAGCAGTCCGTATAAACTAATACTTCAGGGAGCGATTTTACGCTGTTAGGACTGTTGCAGACTTGTTTACCCTCAAATGCATAAGACGAATTACCGCCTATTGAAGTTTATCCATTGGTTGCGCTGTTCTCCATGCTACAGTACTGTGGCGCGAGGATTTCCACGAATAGAATTTCATTACTGTTACTGGGGCACGTTTGAGAGGGTATAACAGGGTGACACTCGATTTTGGACTAATAGTTATGACTTTTTTAAAATAAAATAGCAAACAAATTACAAAGCTGACTTTAGACCTTTACTGTACACCATTAAGATTATATTATGCAATTTTTAAAGTAAAATCGTTACAGCCACAGCACACTACACGGCTGCAGTGAAAGGCGTTCGCGGAGCACAAGGATGATTGGTCCCGTTGTAAGGTGGCTATAATTTCGCACCTTACAAGCACTCGTCTGCATACTTTGCCATGATTTAAAACCGGAACTGGGTATCATTTGATAGGTTGTACATCGTATACACGAATATTTAAAGAAGACTGACATTGTCGCGTACATCTTGTAAATAGCTGTTAACGGTTATTGCATTAAATGTGATGGAGTGTTTTTATAATCAAAACGGCGTAATGAATGATTGCCTATCCTAGTAGAGGTTGGGACGCCAGTGGAAATGAAACCGTAGGCGTAACTCGGGCCCTGGGAGGAAAAGCCCGCACAGATGTGTTGGTCCTGCTTAACACAGGAAGTAACCCAAGACGGACAGTCTGGACACCTGAGCACTGAAGCAGAATATAGCGGCGGCCGACCAGTTTTTTAGTGGGGCCGGAAGGATAACCAAATAATACTTCGGAAACTCTGAAAATCTTGGATGCAAAGGGGAGAGGAACGAGGAAGCGTTACCTTGCAAATCACAAGTGCTGGGTTATTTCTGAGGATTTTTACTCTGAGAAGCGTACCATTGTATGTGTTCTTAATTAATGAGGATAGATATTTCCTCTCAAGCTTTCCGCGCTGGACGACAAAAGACTAAAACATGGTTGGTCGGCATTCGGAAGAATCTGTAGAGAGGGAGAATATTCCATGGTTTCGAGAATATGATTTGCCTTCTGAAGTTACGAGGAAGGGGAGCGGAGTTTTACTGGGAAGCCAGCGGTGGAGAGAAAGAGGTCATCCGTTTTGAGCGCCCGTGTTTGACGGTCGCTTAGTATCAGCTTTTGTTGGTACAGATGGACTTGCTGTCTCTGCTCTCAGGAAATTTTATATTTAGAACGGATAGGCAATGTACTGTTTCGAACTTATACGATTGTGCATTTTTTCTCCGGGTAGAGAGTCCCTCCCCCGCATGAACCATGGACCTTGCCGTTCGTAGGGAGGCTTGCGTGCCTCAACGATACAGATAGCGGTACCGTAGGTGCAACCACAACGGAGGGGTATCTGTTGAGAGGCCAGACAAACGTGTGGTTCCTGAAGAGGGGCAGCAGCCTTTTCAGTAGTTGCAGGGGCAACAGTCTGGATGATTGACTGATCTGGCCTTGTAACATTAACCAAAACCGCCTTGCTGTGCTGGTACTGCGAACGGCTGAAAGCAAGGGGAAACTACGGCCGTAATTTTTCCCAGGGGGCATGCAGCTTTATTGTATGGTTAAATGATGATGGCGTCTTCTTGGGTAAAATTTTCCGGAGGTAAAATAGTCCCCCATTCGGATCTGTAAAATAGTCCCCCATTCGGATCTCCGGGCGGGGACTGCTCAAGAGGACATCGTTGTAAGGAGAAAGAAAACTGGCGTTCTACGGATCGGAGCGTGGAATGTCAAATCACTTAATCGGGCAGGTAGATTAGAAAATTTAAAAAGGGAAATGGATAGGTTAAAGTTAGATATAGTGTGAACTAGTGAAGTTCGGTGGCAGGAGGAACAAGACTTTTGGTCAGGTGAATACAGGGTTATAAATACAAAATAAAATAGGGGTAATGCAGGAGTAGGTTTAATAATGAATAAAAAATAGGAGTGCGGGTAAGCTACTACAAACAACATAGTGAACGTATTATAGTGGCCAAGATGGACACGAAGCCCACGCCTACTACAGTAGTACAAGTTTATATGCCAACTAGCTCTGCAGATGACGAAGAAATTGAAGAAATGTATGATTAAATAAAAGAAATTATACAGGTAGTGAAGGGAGACGAAAATTTAATAGTCATGGGTGACTGGAATTCGACAGTAGGAAAAGGGAGAGAAGGAAACATAGTAGGTGAATATGGATTGGGGCTAAGAAATGAAAGAGGAAGCCGTCTGTAAGAATTTTGCACAGAGCATAACTTAATCATAGCTAACACTTGGTTCAAGAATCATAAAAGAAGGTTGTATACATGGAACAATCCTAGAGATACCAAAAGGTATCAGAGAGATTATATAATGGTAAGACAGAGATTTAGGAACCAGGTTTTAAATTGTAGGACATTTCCAGGGACAGATGTGGACTCTGACCACAAGCTATTGGTTATGAACTGTAGATTAAAACTGAAGAAATTGCAAAAAGTTGGGAATTTAAGGAGATGGGACCTGGATAAACTGAAAGAACCAGAGGTTGTACAGAGTTTCAGGGAGAGCATAAGGGAATAATTGACAGGAATGGGGGAAAGAAATACAGTAGAAGACGAATGGGTAGCTCTGAGGGATGAAGTAGTGAAGGCAGCAGAGGATCAAGTAGGTAAAAAGACGAGAGCTAGTAGAAATCCTTGGGTAACAGATGAAATATTGAATTTAATTGATGAAAGGAGAAAATATAAAAATCCAGCAAATAAAGCAGGCAAAAAGGAATACAAACGTCTCAAAAATGATGTCGCCAGGAAGTGCAAAATGCCTAAGCAGTGATCGCTAGAGGACAAATGTAAGGATGTAGAGGCTTATCTCACTAGGGGTAAGATAGATACAGCCTACAGGAAAATAAAAGAGACCTTTGGAGAAAAGAGAGCCACTTGTATGAATATCAAGAGCTCAGATGGAAACCCAGTTCTAAGCAAAGAGGGGAAAGCAGAAAGGTGGAAGGGGTATATAGAGGGTCTATAAAAGGGCGATGTACTTGAGGACAATGTTATGGAGATGGAAGAGGATGTAGATGAAGATGAAATGGGAGATACGATACTGCGTGAAGAGTTTGACACAGCACTGAAGGACCTGAGTCGTAACAAGGCCCCGGGATTAGACAACATTCCAGTCCTGACAACACTCTACCATCTGGTGAGCAAAATGTATGAGACAGGCGAAATACCCTCCGACTTCAAGAAGAATATAATAATTCCAATCCCAAAGAAAGCAGGTGTTGACAGATGTGAAAATTACCGAACTATCGGTTTAATAAGTCACAGCTGCAAAATATTAACACGAATTATTTACAGATGAATGGAAAAACTGATAGAAGCCGACCTCGGGGAAGATCAGTTTCGATTCCGTAGAAATGTTGGAACACGTGAGGCAATACTGACCTTACGACTTACCTTAGAAGAAAGATTAAAGAAAGGCAAACGTACGTTTCTAGCATTTGTAGACTTAGAGAAAGCTTTTGACAATGTTGACTGGAATACGTTCTTCCAAATTCTGAAGGTGGCAGGGGTAAAATACAGAGAGCGAAAGGCTATTTACAATTTGTATAGAAACCAAATGGCAGTTATAAGAGTCTTGGGCATGAAAGGGAAGCAGTGGTTTGGAAGGGAGTGAGACAGGGTTGTAGCCTCTCCCCGTTGGTATTCAATCTGTATCTTGAACAAGCAGTAAAGGAAACAAAAGAAAAATTGGGAGTAGGTATTAAAATCCATGGAGAAATAAAAAACTTTGAGGTTCGCCGATGACATTGTAATTCTGTCAGAGACAGCAAAGGACTTGGGAGAGCAGTTGAACAGAATCGACAGTGTCTTGAAAGGAGGATATAAGAGGAACATCAACAAAAGCATCATCATCATCGTCATCATCATTTAAACGAAAGCAAAACAAGGATAATGGAATGTAGTCGAATTAAGTCGTTTGATGCTGAGGGAATCAGATTAGGAAATGAGACACTTAAAGTAGTAAAGGAGTTTTGCTATTTGGGGAGCAAAATAATTGATGATGATCGAAGTAGAGAGGATATAAAATGTAGACTGGCAATAGCAAGGAAAGCGTTTCTGAAGAAGAGAAATGGAATGTATGGAAGTGAAACATGGACAATAAATAGTTTGGTCAAGAAGAGAATATAAGCTTTCGAAATGTGGTGCTACAGAAGAATGTTGAAGATTAGGTGGGTAGATCACTTAACTAATGAGGAGGTATTGAATAGAATTGGGGAGAAGGGGAGTTTGTGGCACAACTTGACAAGGAGAAGGGATCGATTGGTAGGACATGTTCTGAGGCATCAAGGGATCACAAATTTAGCATTGAAGGGGAGCGTGGAGGGTAAACATTGTAGAGGGAGACCAAGAGATGAATACACTCAGCAGATTCAGAAGGATGTAGGTTGCAAAAGGTACTGGGAGATGAAGGAGCTTGCACAGGATAGATTAGCGTGGAGAGCTGCATCAAACCAGTCACAGGACTGAAGACCACAACAACAACAACACAGAGAGACAACGTTGAGTACGCAGCGTTCAGTGATTGAGAGCACTCCCTCTGTCAATACTCACTTAGAGACGTTATCTGAATTCCATCCTTGTGGCTGGAAGCTCTCGTTTCTTGTCTGTAGATCACAGAGAGGAGAAGAAAGTATTAGATCATACTAGTCAGAGGACTGCCTTCTGCCGTCCTAGTGTTTGAAAGAGATTTTTTATTCTGTGGCAGGAGTTCTTCCATCTATCGCCGCAATCATGTATGAGAACCATCACACCGACACAACGGACGCAGTAAATACGGTGATATTGCTAATTGATTCGGCTTATTAGGACTATAAAGCTAAACAGCTGTGATCACGTAAGTTTCATTTCCACTGAGATTGCACACCAGTTTAGATCATCTTTGAAAGTATTGTGGTCTAGAGTTTTGTACGTAAATGATATGTCATCTCGCGTTATTTATATAAGATGGCGTTGCCATTAAAATGGACAGATATGGACAATTGATGAGTTAGGGAATTCATTTGTGTTTCTTTATGTCCACTGGACATTGATATATAAACATTTGTAATATATAAAATTGGTTTTAATCTACAATAAATATATAAGCATAATCAACATTCATCATTTTTTAGTTACTAGGTCCCTTAATCATTCATTTATGTAATTTGTATGTTAAAAAGCAACAAGGAGGGAATAATATCACCGTCAAGAGATCCTAAGATCTCCTTCAGGGGGTAGTCAGACAGGACCAAATCTTCATTTTCGTGTTCAGTATTTTCCGTTGCGCACATTCATTTTTACACCCGCCTGGAGTAGCATCTTGTATCGTCACAGTTTGGAAGCTATAACAAAATTTCAAAAATTGCTTTGAAACCAACGATATTGTCTGACGTAGTTCTTAGGGATATTTGAATTATGGTTTTTAACAAAATGGCGGCACTCTGAAATAAAAGTCAATTTTTTCTACAAAATCTCGTTATAAAAACTTGGACCAAAAATCGAAATTAAAATATACGACAAAAATCCCATGTAGTACAACAGAAAAAACGCCGAAACACAAGTTACAAAAAGGTATAATGTAATAGCATGTATATTTCACGAGCTATGGCTCCCGCCAACTTACAAAACGTTGTTTTGAAAAAAGAACCGTATAAAGTTTCAACTAATGTTTTTTAATTTGAAGCTGAACTCATTTTCACGAAATTATATCGATAACCTGGCTCCCGCTTATCTATCGTATTGCTTTTTGCACGACTGAGAGCTTTTCCATCCGTATAAATATGTTTGTCACTTTCAAGCGAACACAGTTTACTTCATATAAAAATGCAAAAAAAGTAAAAAGTTATTCAGTCGCGAGACAAGCACTTGCCTTGCCACAAACTGATCATATTACGTTGAGAAATCTTGTTGACAATAGTTTTTAGTTGATATTAATGACCTCTGTGAAACCGCCCGTAAACAGCAGGACCCGTATTCCGTCCGTATCCATTATAGTATTACATCAATTGCATTCGAGCGCCTGGATGAGCCAGATCCCCGTGCAGTGAATCTCGGTTTTAAAACATATATGAATGAATCTTAAAAATAGACTCGGTAAGGAACATTTTTAGCCAACAAAAAAATTAGGCTAAAGGAATCCACCCGGGACCAACCCCTTAAGTAATTCTTTAACGACGTATTGCGAGGTGCATCTCTGCCCACCACGCTAAAAGATATTATTATAGTCCTTCTGCCTAAGACTGGTGGAGGAATGCACGTGAGCAACCTCCGTCTCGTCACGCTGCTAAATTAAGATTTTAAAATAATAGCGCGAGAAACGAATATCCGTTTGGAACCAGTCCTGGGGAAGACTCTGAGAATACACGAACAATGCGCCGTCAATCACTGAAGTCCACACATCAAAAAAGTTTTGCATCACCCCGGTTCCCAGAACTCCTGAAGAAAGACGTTGACTGTGGATATTGTATCGGAGACATAGTCCCTTCGACTTTTCACAGCTGTCACTAAACCCGCCTAAAGATGTAAACAACCTTGTATGAACAGCGCCTGTTAGACTGAGGGGGTCCGACAGCCGATCAGTTCCAGTCATTCCACCAGGAATGAGGTGCACCGCTCGTGTTCTCTGTGGTTCAACAATGCATAGACGGTCAATACTGCGGTTCGATAGCGCCCGCATTGTTATTTTGTGCCAGTGTCCAGGCATCTCGGCGTGAACCAAAGCGATGTTGCTCGAACATGCAGGAGATACAGAGAGACAGAAACTGTCGATGACGTGCCTCGCTCAGGCCGCCCAAGGGCTACTACTGCAGTGGATGACCGCTACCTACGGGTTATGGGGGGAGGAAACCTGACAGCAACGCCACCATGTTGAATAATGTTTTTCGTGCAGCCCCAGGGCATCATGTTATGACTCAAACTATGCACAACAGGCTGCATGATGCGCAACTTCACTCCCGACGTCCATGGCGAGGTCCATCTTTGCAACCACGACACCATGCCATAGCCGTTGAACTCAGTACTACAGTACTAGAAGAATGTCAGTGCTGAATACAAAGATGATTGCCTGCAAACAAACAAAAATTAATTACGTTAGTTATTTTACTAGTTAATAATTAAAACCTCATGGCTACCCTTTGAAATTTTGATTGACAACTGTTTTGTCTAACCGTTTTCAAGGACATGATGTTCAGTTCAGCTAACTGTCGAATTCATCTGCGTTTGAAGTGCCTTAGCAGTGTCATGATCTAAAATAAAAATCTCACGAGAACAAGTATTCTGCAGCACGAAATTGGTAGCTGTTCACAGTATTATCAAATTAAACACGTGAAGTATTCTCGCTCTTAGAGTGAGTGATTGAGTGATACATACGAAAGGAAGGGAGGAAGATTACGAATTAACGACCCGGCGACATCGAAGTCATTCGAGACGAGCGCAAGCTCGGGTTCTTTCAAGGATGGGGAAGGAAATCGGACGTGTCCTTTCAATGGAAACGTCTCAGATTTTGGGAAACCACAGAAAACCTAAATCTGGATGGCCGGATGCGGATTTGAACCTTCGTCCTCCCGCATGCGTGTCCACATTGCTAACCACTGCACCACCTCGCTCGGGTCATATACCGTACTTTTGCTCCCACTTGTAGCAACATAGTATACTTCAGACAGTTCGCAGCGTCTAGACAGCTCCTTGGTAGGTACATTATTCTACACAAATGTTGCCGTATTTCGTTTCTTCCGCAGAAACTCGAAGCTAAGGTTATAATTCTAAATGGGGTTGTACGCGATCAGGGACCTCACTGCGCATTTCTCATCAGGAAAATCAGGCTTTCACGGCTTATAGTTGCATTCTTAATGATCATTTTGTTATGGGAACTATCCCGTGGACCACTCCCTGAAACCTATAAAACAAAAAACACCTAGGATACACTTTTGTCATGCAAATAGGCTTGTAACATCTCAGGTAACTGTATAGCTTACGTATTGGTAGTGGTGGGACATTCTACAGTATCTAAACATATAAATCTGAAGCGTTTCCGATGGTATGGTGAAGTGGGACGTAAAGGTTTGATTTGCAGACCAGAAGTAACGCATTAGGCTATTTTGACTTCTAGAATATTGCTAAAGGTTGCTATGTCCTTGCGAGTAATAAGAATAATTGCATTGCTTCCCCCACGAAGGAAGAGATGCTGGCTTGAAACTCTTCCGAGCAACAACAGAGCCCGACGTCAATTAAAGGAAGTTATGGACGAACAGGTGCACATGAAGCACAAACTGTCCAAGCAGGTACTATCCAAAGAAGATGCAGGGCACAGGAAGACGCCACTAAATCTAAGCTAATGAAAAAGCATTCTCTGCAGAGGAGTATCTGGTGGAGTTTCGTTGGCAACGTTCAGTATTGATGGTGTTCTCCAGTCTCTGTAATGGATACAGTGGAATTATCGATGGAGATGACTAGTGCCGTTTCCATTATCGGTGAACGCGCAGGTAGATAACAAGAATATTATGACAAATATCTGGGAAGAACTGAATCGAACTCTGCGTTTATTAACAATTTTTTTAAAAAAAGGAGCAATTTCACCAAAAAGGCAATTACTAGGTGACCAATTAAAATTAAAACGTGCAAATTTGTGGCAAACATCCATGAAGAACATAGTTAAGTCACATCATTACATCTCCCTATGAATAATGGAATGCTACTTTTCTAACAACTTTCATTGACTTAGTTAGAAAATAATTCGTAGCCCACTACATACAAAGTACTGTTATATGAGATAGATATTTCAACAAAGTTGTCAGCAGCTTTGGATTCGTATGAGAAAACTTTTTAACACATCAGAGTATGTAAAATTGTGCTAACTGGTAAGTGGCATGCGAATTAGCCTTCAGCCGTTTAGGTAGTTTGGACATAGTTAAATGCAGAATATGCATGTTACTTTACGCGGTAAACAGTTTTTCCGCCTGTTTACGAAGAAACCCACAGACTAACAGAGAACTACGATGAGACATCCACTTTTCACATACGCAGGGCGTGCCGCTGTTGACTACTGCTGACGTTGCCAGGAAAAGAAAGAGATTAATACATTTATTTCATCAAACCAATATTCACACATTAGACATTTTGAAGGGACAAAGACAAAAATTCTCTGTCAGGTTTAACATGCACAGAGATTGAACAAGCTCTAGGACACTGTCATCCTATCAAAATTCTGAGCCAGTAGAAACAAGACATCTAGCTTGTTGCAGCACTATAAATCGCCAGGTAAGCAATGTAATGAGAAAACTGTGTCATTATAAGAAATTGGCCTTGAGAATAGAATTTAGCATGATCCATATTTCTGATCCAGTAGGAGGACTACAACTTATTGCAGAGCCGTTATATGCTGTAACTACTGAAACGTTCTAAAAAGGTTGTTTTAAAGTGCGTCATCATAATAGATACCAAGTATAAGACCGGTGCCGTTTCTCATCCTTAGAGCATGGTAATCGCCGTAGCCTTTAATCTCTGTGACTAATATTATTTATAATGTTGTAGAATGTAGTGAATACAGTAATAACATGGCAGTACGACATTAGCGATCAAGTTTTCTGTTTGTGAACAGGTTCCGATGCACCGTTAGAAAACACCTCGTATAAATCAGAATAGAGTCTGGCAGACGTACTTCTGATTTTTAAGTTTCTTCATCATACGCAGTGGCTTTTGACTGCAGATAATTACGAAATGTTACGGACTGGGATCTTACCAGTTTACTCGCAGTATTTTGGAATTAGCTGAATATAGTATCCTTAACGATGTCTACTGTATTTATATGATAATCGCTAACATCTAAAGCAATATTTAGAATATATTGACTCAATGGAAACAAGCAATATGAACTTTCAACGAGATGAATATTGATAAACCTGGAGATACTTATAATATATTTTGTGTTCGCGGTTAAAAAACCGTAATGACATTTTCACCCTGACGATGGCTAGGCACTACTGTGAAACTACCAGAAGTATTAGAAATACACTCCTGGAAATTGAAATAAGAACACCGTGAATTCATTGTCCCAGGAAGGGGAAACTTTATTGACACATTCCTGGGGTCAGATACATCACATGATCACACTGACAGAACCACAGGCACATAGACACAGGCAACAGAGCATGCACAATGTCGGCACTAGTACAGTGTATATCCACCTTTCGCAGCAATGCAGGCTGCTATTCTCCCATGGAGACGATCGTAGAGATGCTGGATGTAGTCCTGTGGAACGGCTTGCCATGCCATTTCCACCTGGCGCCTCAGTTGGACCAGCGTTCGTGCTGGACGTGCAGACCGCGTGAGACGACGCTTCATCCAGTCCCAAACATGCTCAATGGGGGACAGATCCGGAGATCTTGCTGGCCAGGGTAGTTGACTTACACCTTCTAGAGCACGTTGGGTGGCACGGGATACATGCGGACGTGCATTGTCCTGTTGGAACAGCAAGTTCCCTTGCCGGTCTAGGAATGGTAGAACGATGGGTTCGATGACGGTTTGGATGTACCGTACACTATTCAGTGTCCCCTCGACGATCACCAGTGGTGTACGGCCAGTGTAGGAGATCGCTCCCCACACCATGATGCCGGGTGTTGGCCCTGTGTGCCTCGGTCGTATGCAGTCCTGATTGTGGCGCTCACCTGCACGGCGCCAAACACGCATACGACCATCATTGGCACCAAGGCAGAAGCGACTCTCATCGCTGAAAACGACACGTCTCCATTCGTCCCTCCATTCACGCCTGTCGCGACACCACTGGAGGCGGGCTGCACGATGTTGGGGCGTGAGCGGAAGACGGCCTAACGGTGTGCGGGACCGTAGCCCAGCTTCATGGAGACGGTTGCGAATGGTCCTCGCCGATACCCCAGGAGCAACAGTGTCCCTAATTTGCTGGGAAGTGGCGGTGCGGTCCCCTACGGCACTGCGTAGGATCCTACGGTCTTGGCGTGCATCCGTGCGTCGCTGCGGTCCGGTCCCAGGTCGACGGGCACGTGCACCTTCCGCCGACCACTGGCGACAACATCGATGTACTGTGGAGACCTCACGCCCCACGTGTTGAGCAATTCGGCGGTACGTCCACCCGGCCTCCCGCATGCCCACTATACGCCCTCGCTCAAAGTCCGTCAACTGCACATACGGTTCACGTCCACGCTGTCGCGGCATGCTACCAGTGTTAAAGACTGCGATGGAGCTCCGTATGCCACGGCAAACTGGTTGACACTGACGGCTGCGGTGCACTAATGCTGCGCAGCTAGCGCCATTCGACGACCAACACCGCGGTTCCTGGTGTGTCCGCTGTGCCGTGCGTGTGATCATTGCTTGTACAGCCCTCTCGCAGTGTCCGGAGCAAGTATGGTGGGTCTGACACATCGGTGTCAATGTGTTCTTTTTTCCATTTCCAGGAGTGTATGTACGGAACCAGGATTGGAACCTGCAAAATTGGCTTTTGGAGGAAATGCTTCCGCCGAATGAGCTATCTACGTAAAACGATCAGCCAGAACATTACGACCACCGTCATGCTATCGATATGAACCCATCCAGGCGATAGCAGCGTCACCTTACGATGAATGGCTGCTAGTCAGAAACACGCACGGTGCATGTAGTAGCAGTGAGCGTGCTGTCCGTGTGTAGAATGAGGAAGGTGCGCTATCTATCTGAGTTTGACCGAGGACAGTCTGTGATGGCCCGGCGGCTCGATACGAGCGTTACGGAAACTGCACGACTTGTCGGGTGTTCGAGAACTAATGCGGTGAGTATCTTCAGCACGTGCCGAAACCAAGGTGAAACCACATGCAAAGGTCGCAGGGTTGAGAGGCTATCCTTCATTACAGACGTCAGACGTCGTAGGCTGGGCAGACTGGTAAACCTGCACAGGCTGCGAAATGTAGCGGAACTAATGTCAGACTTTATCGCTGGGTATAGTACAAATGTGTCTGAACACACAGTGTGTTATGTCCTAGCCAGTAATGCCAACCGAGCCCGCTGCCAAAAGGTTGGCAGCATCAAAGTACGGACGCCGTCCGCATAAGCAGCGCCAGCGAGACAGCAAATCGCCGCAAGTCTGCGCGCGCCACCGCTGGCTTCTGGCTTCTTAAGCGCTGGAGTCGCGAGCGCTAGGACAGTTCTGTATTCGCCGCTCAGTTGTATACTCGCCACCGAATTGTGTACTTGCTAGTCAGTTGTGTGTTCATCGCAGCAGAGTTGTTGTTTGTCGTCAGCCGACGCTGACCTAGCCGCTCCGACTTGAACTAGACAGATTTTTGTAGACACCGAGTTCACTACTGTGTTTCTGTATCTTCATGAATAAAGATAAGTACCGACTTATTTAATCCGAGTGTTTGGGGTTTCATCTTTCTGTTTACTGTTCCAGCGGACCGGTCGGCCCGATATTAAAAGTGTGGCGGTGACTTCGTAAGCCATTTCTACAGCCAAGTGTTTGTCGCTACGAACACCGCCACAAAACTGGCGACGAGGACTTCCGAACTCGTGTGCAGGGCTGGTTCAACTTGTTTCTTGTTATACTAATTATAGCGATAAAATTTTGGGGGCTGGTTTAATTTGTGTTCACTATGTCTGCCGAATTACAACAGTTGATCTTGTTACAGAGTCAGCAAATACAAAATCTGGTGGAAGCAATCGCCAAACACGCGGCTAATCCTCCAATACAAAAGGAACAAGCACAGGCAGCCCCACCATTCCGTGCTTTTGATGTCTCACGAGAAGAATGGCGAGAATATTTCGCGCAGTTGCAGGCGCACATGACAGTCTACAAAATCACAGGTACTGAGCGGCAGCTTTATTTAATTTCCACTGCAGGCGTGGAAATCTATCGACTACTTTGTAAGTTGTTCCCGGAATCCCAGCCAGAAGCTTTAGACTATGACGTTGTTGTTAACAAGCTTGCTGAGTATTTCGAGTCGCGAGTTCATGTGGCAGCAGCCAGATTCAAGTTCTTCAGATTAAAGAAACTGCCACATCAATCTAATAAACAGTGGTTAACAGATTTACGGGGCCTCACCCGTCAGTGCCGATTTAATTGTGTGTGTGGAGCTTCCTACAGTGATGTCATGTTACGAGACGCTATTACTCAAAACATTGCAGATTCTCGTATTCGTGCTGCTATCTTAAAGTTGCCTGACCCGTCATTAGAGACTGTGATGAACATCATTGAAGCCCAAGATACTTTTGACTATGCTGAGTGTGAGTTAGATCAGCCATGTATTTCTCAAATTGCCTGTGCTAAGCAAGTTATGTCACGCCCGCGGCCCCACCGGCAGAGTCAGACTGTAAACACTAGCCGGCCGCGTCATGTTAAACACATTCGTCAGCCGCGTGTGCAAAATGATAGAGTTAAGTCTTGCCCTAAGTGTGTTCTTGCTCATCCTCGTGAACGTTGCCCGTTAAGAAACGCGGTTTGTCACTTTTGTCAAAGGAAAGGACACATCCAGACTGTTTGTTTGCGTAAACGCAAGAACAATTCTAGTGCTGCCCAGCCCATGGATATTCATGTTCTTCAAAGCCAGCCCGCCCAGGAGGTCGCGTTTAAAGACTCTTCCACGGTTCGTGTGGGTAATAAACTTGTTCGCAATAAGCCACCCACCCAGCCCTCTGCTATGCGACCCAAGCGTAATTCAAACGCTGTAAAAAGTCATGTACAGACTGCAAGTGAAGCGGGAGTTGTTGTTCCACCCGCCCAACCCACGAGTTGTCGTAAGCAGCGAACACGCGCTAAACGCGCTGATTTTGTCTCTTCCGCCTCCCCTGCACCGATCCAGAGACAGTGTAATAAACTATTTGTGAAGCTACGCACCCAGGATAAGACCTTCAGTTTTCAATTAGACACTGGTGCGTCTGTGACTCTCATAAATAGTGCTACGTATGCGGCTATCGGCCGCCCTAAACTTTCAGCGGCAAAACATTCTTTGGCTACTTATAGTGGAGAACGAATTCCTGTGTTAGGTGGATCTAGCGTGCCAGCCACATTCCGTGGCAATACAAAAACAGTTTCATTCACAGTGCTCCGCGCTACAGACAGTGTAAACATTTTCGGATTAGACTGTTTTGACTTGTTTGGCCTGTCTATCCAAGACAATGTGTTGCAAATTGATTCTGTTGTTGTTCCTCAAGACAGCATAACCGAGTTGTGTAAACGATACAGTGACATATTTAAAGACGAACTGGGTTGTGCTGCGACCTTTGCCGCTCATATTACGTTAAAAGATAATGCTCAGCCTCGATTTTGTCGTGCTCGTCCAGTGCCTCACGCCCTCCGGGCAACTGTAGATGAACTTCGTCGTTGGCAAAACAACGGTGTTATTCAACCCGTTTCAGCGAGCCAGTGGGCTTCTCCCTTAGTTATTATAAAGAAACCGTCTGGCAAGTTACGTTTGTGTGCTGATTTTAAGTCGACAGTTAATCCTCAGACTGTCATTGATTCTTTTCCTTTGCCTAGACCGGACGAGCTGATGGATAAGTTAGGGGAAGCTCGTTTCTTTTCCAAAATTGATCTCCGTGAAGCATATTTGCAATTGCCCCTCGACGAGCAATCACAACAGTATTTTGTCATAAACACGTCGTTGGGGTTGTTCCGTTTTCTGCGTTTGCCATTTGGTTGTGCGTCAGCTCCAGCTGTTTTTCAGCGTTTTTTGTCACAACTTCTGGCTAATGTGCCCTCGTGTTGCAACTATTTAGACGATATTGTTGTGTCCGGTCGGACGCCTGCTGAACATTTCCGTAATTTGGAGTGTTTGTTTAAAGTGTTGTCTCAGGCAGGCCTACGTTGCAACATCGATAAATGTTCATTTTTCCTTACGGAGCTGGAGTATCTGGGACATGTTATTAATGCTCAAGGCATTCATCCCTCCCAACCACATTTAGCAGCTATTCGTGATTTGCCCGCCCCTCGCAATCTGCATGAATTGCAAGCAGTTCTTGGCAAATTGACGTATTATATCAGGTTTATACCTAATGCCTCACAGATTGCTGCACCGTTGCATCGTCTCCGCCGTAAGAATGTTCTGTTTGTGTGGTCAGCTGATTGCCAATCAGCCTTTCAGCAGCTTAAAGAGGCTTTATTGAATGATCGTTGTCTGGTCCATTACGACCCTAACAAGCCTCTGGTGTTAGCTTGTGATGCCTCTTCTTTCGGCCTCGGTGCTGTGTTGTCTCACCGAGTCGGTAACACCGAACGTCCTATTGCGTTCGCATCTAAATTGCTAAACAAAGCTCAGTGTAATTATAGCCAATTGGACAAGGAAGCGTTGGCTATTGTGTTCGGTGTCACAAAATTCCATCACTACCTTTATGGTAGACCATTCTATTTAGTCACAGATCACAAGCCCCTGACGTCACTGTTTCATCCGTCTAAACCAGTTCCTCAGCGGACAGCTCAAAGACTACAACGTTGGGCTCTTTTGTTATCACAATACCAGTATGAGATACTGTATCGCCCTACAGCTCAGCATGCAAACGCTGACGCGCTTTCTAGATTGCCGATTGCTGCGGATGATGTCTTCGATTCCTCCGAAGACTCTTGCCATCAGATTGACGCCGATGCGCATCAATCCCTCCGGGATTTTCCGATTGATTATCGTCAGGTGGCACGTGAGACAGCGACGGATCCTCATCTGAGTTTACTATTACGTTTTGTTCAACGTGGTTGGCCGTCCAAGGCAAAGGACATATCGGATCCTGTGGTTCGTCGCTATTATCCGCAACGTCATCTGTTGTCTGTTTCGCACGGAGTTTTGCTGTTACGCACCGAGAATGACCAGCTTCGTGTCGTGGTTCCCCAAGTGCTCCAATCCAAGGTCCTCGCCTTGTTGCATCAAGGTCATTGGGGAGTGGTCCGCACCAAGCAGCTTGCCCGCCGTCATTGTACGTGGATCGGCATTGATAAGCAGATTACGCAGATGTCTACAGATTGTTCGACGTGTGCCGAACACCAAGCTGCTCCGCCTCAACGCTATTTTGAGTGGGCACGCCCTGCCGGTCCCTGGCAGCGAGTACATATTGATTTCGCTGGTCCATATTGGAATTCTCGTTGGCTCATCGTGATAGATGCTTTTAGTAATTTTCCGTTTGTTGTGCCCATGCAGTCTACAACGTCTGCACAAACTATACAGGCGTTGACTTCAATTTTTTGTATTGAGGGTCTTCCAGAAGTTTTAGTGTCTGACAATGGTCCACAATTTACCTCTGCTGAATTTGAAAGTTTTTGTTCTGCCAATGGCATTCGCCATGTTCTTACTCCGCCGTTCCACCCTCAATCGAATGGTGCAGCGGAACGTTTTGTACGCACATTCAAGGATCATATGGACCGCCTTCGTGCTACGCACTCTCGTCAGCAGGCCCTCATCACGTTCCTGTCGTCGTACCGGACCACGCCACGCGACGGCCCTTCGCCTGCGGAGCTTCTCCACGGCCGTCGTCATCGCACCCTACTACGGTTGTTGCACCCCCCGGATCGACCCGCCGCTTCTGAGCATCGCACGCGTTTTCAGCGCAACGACGCCGTTTTTTTCAGAGTTTATCACGGTCGCCGTCGTTGGGAACGTGGTACCGTGATACGTGTCCAGGGTCGCGGTTTTTATACTGTTCAAGGTGCTACTGGGGTGCACAGGAGGCATCAGAACCAGTTGCGCCGCGCTGGCCGCCCGGATTCTGCCGCTCGTTCTTTGTCCACAGATTTGGTCCGCGGCGGGTTCCAGCCGCGCCTTCCGACTTCGCTGCCGCCCCCGGGGCAGCAGCAGCAGCCGTCGCCGCTACCACGCCGACAGCCCGTCCCGTTGATGCCTCCCGCGCAGCTTCATTCGGGAGCGCCGCAGGTGGTCGCTCCGACGCCTGCGGTCCCTCTTCAGTCGCCACCGCCTTCGGAGCTGATGGACGTCGACCCCTCAGCCGGGCCGCCTTCCCAAGCGGTGGCTGTGCAGCCTGTCCTGCAGCCGCTTTCCTTGGGCGCCCCCAAGGAGTCTGACACCGCAGCGCCTTGTCCGGCGCCCACTCAGCAGCCGTCGACGCAGCGTCAGGAGACGCTGTCTCTCTTCGTGGGTCCCGACGCCCCGTCGCGTCCAGTACCAGAAGCTGCGCCCGTGGTCACAGGCGTGCACCCTGACCTCGGTTTTCAGTCGGTGTTTCCCGAGGCCCCGCGCAGCCAATGCTGGGGTGCGGACCGGGGACTGCCACCGACAACAGTCTCCGCCCCGGTCTCTTCTGCTACGCCTGCGGCCAAACCCCTCCCCCGCCGTCGACGCTCGCCACGTCACTATTCAACGACGGTGCGGCGATTTGGGGGGGAGGAATGTTATGTCCTAGCCAGTAATGCCAACCGAGCCCGCTGCCAAAAGGTTGGCAGCATCAAAGTACGGACGCCGTCCGCATAAGCAGCGCCAGCGAGACAGCAAATCGCCGCAAGTCTGCGCGCGCCACCGCTGGCTTCTGGCTTCTTAAGCGCTGGAGTCGCGAGCGCTAGGACAGTTCTGTATTCGCCGCTCAGTTGTATACTCGCCACCGATTTGTGTACTTGCTAGTCAGTTGTGTGTTCATCGCAGCAGAGTTGTTGTTTGTCGTCAGCCGACGCTGACCTAGCCGCTCCGACTTGAACTAGACAGATTTTTGTAGACACCGAGTTCACTACTGTGTTTCTGTATCTTCATGAATAAAGATAAGTACCGACTTATTTAATCCGAGTGTTTGGGGTTTCATCTTTCTGTTTACTGTTCCAGCGGACCGGTCGGCCCGCTATTAAAAGTGTGGCGGTGACTTCGTAAGCCATTTCTACAGCCAAGTGTTTGTCACTACGAACACCGCCACAAAACAGTGCACCAAACACTCCTAAAGTTGGGCCTTCGCAGCCGACGACCTATGCATGTACCAATGTTAACACTACGACGTAGCCACCAATGACTGAAACGGGCACGTGACAGTCGGCATTGGAGTTGCACGGTCTGATGAATCGCGATACCTTCTTCATCATGCCGACGGGAGTTCGAGAATCCGCGTCTTCCAGGGGAACAGCTCCTAGACACCAGTACTGCAGGATGGAGTCAAGCTGGCGGCGGCTCCATTTTGCTCTGGGAAACATTGATGTTGGCATCCACGGGTTCAGTGGACCTGGTGCAACGCACTACGACGGCCAACGAGTATCGTACACTGGTTTAAGACCATGTACACGCTTCATGATGACCATGTCTGCCGATGGTAGTGGCATTTGTCAATAAAATAATGCGCCATTGTGCAACCCCAAGTATGATGCAGTTTTTCGAGGAACAGAGTTGTGAGTTCCACTTCGTGTGTTGGCCTCCCAACTCGTCAGATCTGAAACTGATCGAACACATCTGAGATGTGACTAAACGTGCGTCAGAGCTCATCGCCCCCTTCTCCGGAATTTACGGAATTTAGGTGACTTGTGTGTGGTGCCAATTCCCTCCAGCAACCTGCCAAGGCCTCACTGCTTCCATCTCACGACCCGTAACCTCTGTTACCGGTACCAAAGGTGGACGTACCGGCTATTACGTAAGTGGTCATAATGTTCTGGCTGATCAGTGTAGATAATTGACGTGCTACTTGCTTATTTTCTGCTCTCCTCCCATGCCCTGCTGAACAAGTACCTGGAAAAAATACCAAAGCTGCCACTAGGCCCTGCACTGTATGTAGTAGGGATACTCTGAAATTATTTAGGAAATTTCTTTTTCTCAGTGTCCATAATGTTTGTTTTCTTTTTAAAAAAATATGTTTCTGGTGCATAGAGGTATTCTGGTTTAATTACTGGATTGTAATGTTTTAGTTATGTGTGCCTGGAGATACATGTCTTGTAGATATTTTGGGTATTCAGCATCCAGTCTCCATATTTCGGTGAATAGTTTCGTTTCTTTTGTTTCCATTCCATTTCTCTGAATTATTTCACCGAGATATTTAAATTATGGAACGTTCTTAATTTTATCGTATTTCATCCTTACGGATTTTTTTTTTTTGCATTTTGTTTCAAGACTTCAGTCTGATTTTGAGCTGGCGAAATGTCGCGAGTTAATACTGCCATCCATATATAACTCGCCTCTGCGTAAAGTGATTGGTTGGTCAATTCAGAGGATTGATTTCTGTCTACGCCGTTCTTGCAGCCTTTTCTCAAGAACACGGTTGAAAAGTAAAGGAGATAGCCCGTCTCGTTGTCTTACTCCAACTTTGATTTCGAAAGGATATGAGGGTTCCCCCATAAATTTAACCTTGGACTTTGTCACTTTCTATTTTATGATAAGTGTTTTCAGGTCTATACCTTGTTCTTTTGATATTTCGAAGTGTAATCGCTGTCATCTGAGTCACAGCTTTTTTGAAAACAACAAATGCGCATACTAAATTTTTGCTACAAATTCTGTGATATCTAAGGATTCGTCTTATGTTCAAGATTTATTGTAGACAGGAACGCCAGCCGTTGTGGCCGAGCGGTTCTAGGCGCTTCAGTCTGGAACCGCTCGATCGCTACGTTCGCAGGTTCGAATCCTGCCTCGGTCACGTGTGTGGGTGATGTCCTTAGTTCTAAGTTCTAGGAGACTGATGACATCAAATGTTAAGTCCCATCGTGATCAGAGCCATTTGAACCATTTGGATAGGAACGGCCTAGTCTACATCCTGTACGACAGTCTCCAGTTCTCGTTCAAGTTTATTACTGTGTTTTATCGAGAAGGCAAAGAGAATTTTGTATGTTACAGATGTTAGTGAGATTCCTCTGTAGCTATTAAAATTAAATATGTTCTGTTTCCTTTGATGTGTGACGGGTGAATTAATGCCTCTGGAATATGTTCTGTTTGCCAGATGTCCTTTATGATTATTGATGATTTCTTTTATGGTGTGTGAGATTGCTGATGTGAGGATTTGTGCTATAATTCCATCTCCTCCCAAGGATGTATTGTCTTTTAACCTTTTGGTCTGTCTCGCTATTTAACCTTCATCTAGCGTAATGAACTGGTGTTCTCAGGTTCTTGTGGTGGAAATCTTTGTGTTGGTTCTGGGCCGTTAAGTAATTCTTTGAAATATCTGGCAAGTTCCTTGCAGTTTTCAATAGCTTTCTAGAAGCAGAGACTTAGTTACTGAAATCATGTGAGCTTAATTTTGAAGTTCTCACCGAAATTTCGTATGTTTTTTCTTTCTGAGTCATTCTCGATTTCAAGTAAAATTGATCCTTTTCATAATTTCTTTTGATCACTCTGATTAATTTGTCTTCTTACTTCCTCAGTGCCAGGAACGCTTTGTAATTTTCTTCCGTCTTATTGCTTATGCATCCTGTTGAGATTGAATTCCATACTCACATCCCTCATTCCACCAAGGGTGATTTTTCCTTTTTTGCGGAGAGATGCTGTTTCAATCAAGTCGCTTTTGAGTTTTCAATTGTTTGCTTGCTTTTTCTATAGTTCTTCAGTGAGAGATGGTTGGATGGGAGATGGATATATCCTACTAGTGTCAAATTTGGGGATTTATGTCTTCTTTTCTGTGAATCTTTGATATTTTAAATGTATTATTATTTTTGACAGATAATGGTCTGAGTCTGACTTTCCACCCTTTCTTACTTCGACGTTAATAATTTGCCTGTGGTTTGAATAAGGGATTGCTACATGGTCAATTTTAAATTCACCGATGAGTGAGTGTAGTGATCACCATGTCATCTATTTTAATGGTTTGTTTTTGAAATGTATTGACATGATTTTCAGAGTGAATATTCTACAGAATTCAACCAATCATCGCTCGTTCTGCTTAGTCGATTTATGTGCTGGGAATTTTCCAGTTGTTTTCCTGTACTTTCTGTCTTTGCCTAGCTGTACACTGAAATCGTCTACTAGGAACCTGACAGGGTGTTTAAGAATTTTACATAGTATTTCTACTAGTGATTCCTGATTTCTGTACCTTTTCAGTTGATTTGATTTTCATCGTTCATATGCATGTGCACACTGATGATTTATTTCACACTTCAGGGTGATTGTCGCTAGTCTGTTATTTACAGTATTCACATTCGTTATGGAGGCGTGCAGGTCCCCTTCTTCGAAAAAGCGAACCCTAAAGTAGGTGTGTTTTCAATATTCATTTGCTCCTTTTACTCTTGAAAAGTCTTAGTTTCCAAGATCCATTGCATTTCCATTGGCCAGTCTTGTTTGTTGGAGTGCCTGCATTATACTTCTTGTTCGTTTAGGGTTTGCTCTAGTTCAAGCAACTTTCCTGCTCGTAACAGACTATCCGTATTTAGTGTTCCGAAAAAGGTTTTGGTATTTGGGAAAAGTTAGCCAGAGGACTCCGATTCCCTCTAATTGCGTGTCCGTCCAGGCGCCTCAGACTCCACCAGTGCGGTTGGGCTCTTCTTGACATCGGTGACTACCTAGATAAAAATTAGTTTCCTATCAAGGAAACTAAACTTTCCTGCCTCATCATCAGGATCACTTTGTAATGAGTCACCCAGACACCACGGCGGCTAGTCCATTTCGTTTTATTTATTTAATGTGAGTTTTCTTCGGTAACCTCCAGTTATATCGAGCTTAAAAAAATTAGTTTATTGGTTCAAATGACTCTGAGCACTATGGGACTAAACATCTGTGGTCATCAGTTCCCTAGAACTTAGAACTACTTAAACCTAACTAACCTAAGGACATCACACACATCCATGCCCGAGGCAGGATTCGAACCTGCGACCGTAGCAGTCGCGCGGTTCTGGACTAAAGCGCCTAGAACCGCGAGACCACCGCGGCCGGCTAGTTTATTAAGATCCATCACATAGATATGGGTTTGGGACTGTGGCCTGACAATAATTCGTAGGAAAAGGATACCAACAGCCGCAATTTTTACTAAAAATGTTGTTATGCATGCAACCAGTTTCGACTCTTCACTAGCGTTGTCTTCTGGCCCCTAAACTAAAAACGAATCAAGACACACAAACCTTGGCGCATGTAGAAATGACAGTACCGTATATACTGATCTGGATACTGTGGACGTTTATGAGATTAGACGTGTACACTTCAAACGCACAACTGTTGTTTGCCGATGTTTGGGTGTTTCCATTCAGTTTTCGCATAGGGACCTGAAGATGATGTTAATGAAGCGTCGAAACTCGTTGCTTGAATAAAAAAATATTTAGGAAGAATTACGACTCATGGTATCCTCTTTGCATGAGATTAAACATCATTTGCACTCCAGAGAAATGCATGGACATTTACGAAATTCTGTGAGTGGCTTCCATATGACAAGATATTCAAACGATGCATCACCTCGCATGGACGCTCACAGAGCTCCTGCAGGATATGTACTGCTCATGTAATGTCTGTCGTATATATCTACAATTACATACATACTCTATAAACCAGGTTACAATTTAAGGTAGATTGTGACTCGTACTAATACGCACGATTTTCTGTTATATTCCATTGCGTGTTGAGCGAAGGTAATATCACTGTTTACCTCTCTTATCTTGTCCTAAGGAACCACATGCAAGATATATGGTGTTGGCAGCATAACGGTCGTATACTCTTCTTCGAATACTTGTTCTCTTAACTTACCCGACAGTCTATTCCGAGAGTTACATCCTCTTTCCTCCAATGATTCCCATTTATGTCCCACGAGTATTTCTATTACACTTTAGTTTGGTTTACACCGAACTGTCACAATCCTAGCTCCGTAGCTCTGACTTCAATCAATGTCTATTGCAATACCTATTTCATGACGACTCCAAACATTGGAATAATTTTCTAAATTTTCACTAGTGCCTTGTATGCGATTATGTTTATAGATACACTGCATTTCTATTACATCCCTTATAAAGTTTTTAAGTATTTTACGTGCCTTCGTTAATAATGAGTTTACGCGATAGTCCCATTTAAAATCACTACTTAGTATTACCCCTAAAAATTTACAGGATATGATGTGCTCAAATGTTCACCAATAATCTGGTAATCGATATTATCATGTTTTTCTTCATTTTGTTATAAGCATTATAACGCACTTACTTACGTTTAAAGAGAGTTACCATTCAGCAGACCAAAAGGAAATTTCTCCATAGTCTTTCAATATTTTCTAACGCCCGTCCAACGACAATAATTTGCAGAGGGCACCCAACGATCTTGTAGTGTTACCTATCGTATCTGGTAAATCGTTTATGTATATTACGAACATTAGTGGTGCTTTTTCCATGGGGCACTCAAGATGTTACTTCCGTTTCTCTGGACAATTCGCCGTTCAGTATAACGTGCTGGATTCTCTTACTGATATATTTATTGAACCTATCACATATCCGCGAAGGTACTCGATGTGATCATATCTTGGTTCATAGTCGGCGTTGCATTCGTATTAGGTTGGTGCTGTAGCTCGTAGCGTTTTCCCGTAAGTTTAATAAACATTAAAGATACACACACGAAAGGCTTTAGCCATCAATAATATAGTCTCCTTCACTATTTACTACAGTTTGCAAGCGCTGGGGTAACTTTTCAATTCTGCGACCGTAGAATTTACTTGTTTTTGAGGCAAAGAACTCGTTCGGAGAGCATATTCATCCACAAAGAAATTTTTTTGAAGGCTGTTCGACAGAGAGCGGAAAAGTGAAAACCTGAGAGAGCAAGATCAAGTGAATAGGGTGCTTTTTGTCAGTCTCGCAGAATGCGAGCAGTTGTTATGTGGAGCAGCATCACTTCTTCCTGGTCGTTGTTCTTGGACTACGTCTGAAAGACTTTTCATTTGTTGACAATATATGTCAGCAGTGATGATTACACCTCGGGGAAGCAGTTTGTAGTTTACCACACTGTGGCTGTTCCAGCAGATGAATTACATTATCCTTTGCGGATGTTCGCAGGTCTTTGTACGGAGAGTATCTCCTTTGTTTGAGCTCATCATTTCCTTTCTTTTCCTTCCGTTTGCATGCAGGCACCATTCCTCGTCACCAGTAACAATAAACGTTAGGAATGGTCGGTGATGTTCACGAGCCAACTGATGACAACAAACTAGAGATGCACAAAAGGCCACCTGCTGATATTGTGATTTTGGCTTAGAGCACGTCATACCCGGTTTTTGAACCTTCATCATTGCATGCAAATGTCGCATTATGGTGGCATGATGACATTTGCCAGTTCCAGAGTACAGTGATATGGATAACTGTGGATTAATGTGTTTAAAGATCTGCACCAAACCCCGAATACCTTCCTAAATGTCAAAATGATCCTCCTTAAAACGAGGAAACCATTTTCTTGCCATGTTCTGTCCGATGACATTATACCCAGAAGCGGTGCAAATGTTTCTGGCTGCTTTCGCTGCTGTCATCCCCCCCTCCCTCCCCCCACAATTGAGCACAAAGAGAAGAACGTATCGCAAAGTGTCCCATTTCTCCACTTGGCACTCCATTTTCTAGCGCCCACAGCACCATTGACTACCTCCAAATGACAAGATGACAATATGTAAACTCAAACGGCAACAGTGAACTACAAACAAAAAAAGACAGTCGATAAATAAACCCACAATGCTGGAAAATCAACAAGCAAAACAAAAACTCTACGAAATTAAGCAGCAGCCAAACAGTAATATGCAGAATGATTTTAAGAAAACGGAATCTGGCTGTTCACCTACATCTATAGTTCACAACATTTATGTAGCAATAGCGCAGCCTGTATTTTACACGAATGGTATTTCCCGAATCCATCCTGATTCTTTGAGAGAAGCTACCAGTAATGTCACAACTTCTGAGCTTAAATTATGCTCTAGGATGCTGCTAGAAATGAATGTCAGCGATAAAGATCTGTGATTCTCTGCGTGCGATATTTAAACTTTTTTTCTAAAGAAACGTGATCTGCCCTATTTTACAGTGAAGCAGTACTATCCGCTCGTCACTATAAACCAACCCACTGTTGAGTATAAGCTGTCTTTCCGATAATATACATGTTGTCCAAACTTTCCCGACTCTCTACTCAGGCTTTCCTTCAACTCCCTGTTCACAGTACGTCGGGGAGAGAATTATTTACGAAAGATGTTAGCCCTGGGTGTACTCTGCGAAATACTACCATAGACATGTTGAAATGTTTGCTTTATTTGATACTGTTTTTAACTGTCTCAGAGTCACATCAATAAACTTGCCATATAAAAAAACGGTAAGTAGAATTTGTAGTACTTCGACTTCAGAATTAATTTAATCAGCAGGAATTGACAAAGCAAGTTACGTTGCGGATGGAAAGATGGTGCTCAAACTCTCCTTTATATGAATGCCTTGACACGAACTGTTGTATTGCACTGAAATTTAAGACTCGTTAGATTACTTTATGATTGTTCTAGTTAATTTAGTACACATAATCTCAGGACGCGTAACAAAATAAATATTTTCTTTGTGTCAGACAATGTGTCATCGTATCGTTATTACATTTTTGTGATACATATCGGAGAAGACAACGTTGACTGGAATACTCTCTTTCAAACTCTAAAGGTGGCAGGGGTAAAATACAGGGAGCGAAAGGCTATTTACAATCTATACAGAAACCAGATGGCGGTTATAAGAGTCGAGGGGCATGAAAGGGAAGCAGTGGTTGGGAAGGGAGTGAGACAGGGTTGTGGCCTCTCCCCGATGTTATTCAATCTGTATACTGAGCAAGCAGTAAAGGAAACAAAAGAAAATTTGGAGTAGGTATTAAAATCCATGGAGAAGAAATAAAAACTTTGAGGTTCACCGATGACATGGTAATTCTGTCAGAGACAGCAAAGGACTTGGAAGAGCAATTGAACGGAATGGACAGGGTCTTGAAAGGAGGATATAAGATGAATATCAACAAAAGTAAAACGAGGATAATGGAATGTAGTCTCATTAAGTCGGGTGATGCTGAGGGAATTAGGTTAGGAAATGAGACACTTAAAGTAGTAAAGGAGTTTTGCTATTTGGGGAGCAAAATAACTGATGATGGTCGAAGTAGAGAGGATATAAAATGTAGACTGGCAATGGCAAGGAAAGCGTTTCTGAAGAAGAGAAATTTGTTAACATCGAGTATAGATTTAAGTGTCAGGAAGTCGTTTCTGAAAGTATTTGTATGGAGTGTAGCCATGTGTGGAAGTGAAACATGGACAATAAATAGTTTAGAAAAGAAGAGAATAGAAGCTTTCCAAATATGGTGCTACAGAAGAATGTTGAAGATTAGGTGGGTAGATCACGTAACCAATGAGGAGGTGCTGAATAGGATTGGGGAGAAGAGAAGTTTGTGGCACAACTTGACTAGAAGAAGGGATCGGTTGGTAGGACATGTCCTGAGGCATCAAGGGATCACAAATTTAGCATTAGAGGGCAGCGTTGAGGGTAAAAATCGTAGAGGAAGACCAGTAGATGAATACACTAAGCAGATTCAGAAGGATGTAGGTTGCAGTAGGCACTGGGAGATGAAGGAGCTTGCACAGGATAGATTAGCATGGAGAGCTGCATCAAACCAGTCTCGGGACTGAAGACCACAACAACAACAACAATCGGAGAAGAGTTAGTAAGAGAGCCATAGATCGGTCACCTCGCAGCAGAGCGAGCTTCTGTCTCCTCTTGTATTGTGGCCTCTCAATAAGATACAACGTGCTATATGACGGAGATTTCGGCGCTGAAGATGATACTTCAGCGTCGTCATATATTTTCAGGTACTCCAACTCGGAGAAAAAGCCGTCTACATACAGAGGCATCTCTAGAAAATTGATATAAGTTGAACTACTCTGCATTTTCTATTTATAGTGTAGGAAGCTTCCCTACGTCGATTTTGGCTAGCATTTGTAACTTTCGCCTCTCCTTCGAAAATTAATTATTGTTTGCCTCACTCTTAAACAGCAGCTACAAGAAGCTGATTGGAAAATCGGTGAGGTTAGTGCAACGCTGTGTGTTGTCAGATTACTTTCAAGGGTGCTTAATATGAGTCCCAATATTTCTTCGCTGTCACATTTACTATGTAATAAGGACTGCTATCACTAGTGTTAAAATGTCATGTTCCATTAGATGTCATATGGTACACTTAAGGTTCACGAAGATGATGTAACGACATACTTCATTGCTAAAGTATATTAGGTAAACTTTTAGCTTCCTTTCATTCTCATTATTTTTCAGTGAAGTTCTCTGAGTCTGTAGGTACTACGACAATGAATAGCGCATTAGGCAGTTCAGTTAAAGAGCAATAGATATCTCTAAAAGAATGTGGTGCCCCACAGTTTTTAGAAACAGAAAAATGCCATGATCCATTGCCAAGAGTTACTGATAAAAATTTTCGTATTACAGGACAATTTCGGTCCACAGATCATCATCAGGTATTATAAATATTTATAACAGCTTAAAAGGCGGTATAAAATCATTGGCGTCAAATATAAAATACACTCCTGGAAATGGAAAAAAGAACACATTGACACCGGTGTGTCAGACCCACCATACTTGCTCCGGACACTGCGAGAGGGCTGTACAAGCAATGATCACACGCACGGCACAGCGGACACACCAGGAACCGCGGTGTTGGCCGTCGAATGGCGCTAGCTGCGCAGCATTTGTGCATCGCCGCCGTCAGTGTCAGCCAGTTTGCCGTGGCATACGGAGCTCCATCGCAGTCTTTAACACTGGTAGCATGCCGCGACAGCGTGGACGTGAACCGTATGTGCAGTTGACGGACTTTGAGCGAGGGCGTATAGTGGGCATGCGGGAGGCCGGGTGGACGTACCGCCGAATTGCTCAACACGTGGGGCGTGAGGTCTCCACAGTACATCGATGTTGTCGCCAGTGGTCGGCGGAAGGTGCACGTGCCCGTCGACCTGGGACCGGACCGCAGCGACGCACGGATGCACGCCAAGACCGCAGGATCCTATGCAGTGCCGTAGGGGACCGCACCGCCACTTCCCAGCAAATTAGGGACACTGTTGCTCCTGGGGTATCGGCGAGGACCATTCGCAACCGTCTCCATGAAGCTGGGCTACGGTCCCGCACACCGTTAGGCCGTCTTCCGCTCACGCCCCAACATCGTGCAGCCCGCCTCCAGTGGTGTCGCGACAGGCGTGAATGGAGGGACGAATGGAGACGTGTCGTCTTCAGCGATGAGAGTCGCTTCTGCCTTGGTGCCAATGATGGTCGTATGCGTGTTTGGCGCCGTGCAGGTGAGCGCCACAATCAGGACTGCATACGACCGAGGCACACAGGGCCAACACCCGGCATCATGGTGTGGGGAGCGATCTCCTACACTGGCCGTACACCACTGGTGATCGTCGAGGGGACACTGAATAGTGCACGGTACATCCAAACCGTCATCGAACCCATCGTTCTACCATTCCTAGACCGGCAAGGGAACTTGCTGTTCCAACAGGACAATGCACGTCCGCATGCATCCCGTGCCACCCAACGTGCTCTAGAAGGTGTACGTCAACTACCCTGGCCAGCAAGATCTCCGGATCTGTCCCCCATTGAGCATGTTTGGGACTGGATGAAGCGTCGTCTCACGCGGTCTGCACGTCCAGCACGAACGCTGGTCCAACTGAGGCGCCAGGTGGAAATGGCATGGCAAGCTGTTCCACAGGACTACATCCAGCATCTCTACGATCGTCTCCATGGGAGAATAGCAGCCTGCATTGCTGCGAAAGGTGGATATACACTGTACTAGTGCCGACATTGTGCATGCTCTGTTGCCTGTGTCTATGTGCCTGTGGTTCTGTCAGTGTGATCATGTGATGTATCTGACCCCAGGAATGTGTCAATAAAGTTTCCCCTTCCTGGGACAATGAATTCACGGTGTTCTTATTTCAATTTCCAGGAGTGTATATAACTCATCAATGTTGACAAATAGTAATATAAATTATGCCGTTAATAGCAAATGCAGAAATATCTATTTGATGCATAGAAACAGACGTTAAAAATCTATAAAAGCTACTACCTGTTTCAGTTAATGTTCTTCAGTCAGTTACAGAGTCGTTGAAAGCATGTTTCGGATTTGAAAGTTTCAGATAACTGACTGAGTCATGTAGTGCTAAGGAACATCGGAATGATCGGATATAATTTCACAAAAGATTTCAGTTTACTGTCAGGCAGGTTGTTCCAGAAGTCTTCAGTGTTTTGCTGCAATGACCTACCCCTGTATAACGGTAAGATTTACAACAATTTAGAAGTCACCATTAGTGGTTTGAATTCAGATTTTACTTCCCTCTTAGCAGTCACTGATTAGTGTTTGTCTTTCAGTTTCACTTGGAATTACGTTTAAAGTGGCACGATAGGTAAAGTTTTAATTTTCTTATGAGAATATATTTGCAGCCGTTGATTAACACGTTAATGTTGGGTTATTTTGCAAATCATCACCTTGTATTGAACCTTTATTGTTTGAGAGAACGTCGTCTACCAAGCTGCATCTACATTTAGAATAGAAACAGTTTTACGCTTGTAAAGTAAGTCACCAAATCTACTGTTCTCTATGCCCGTGCCCCTGCTGCGGAGCTAGTAGACTGCCCCGCTTAGCGCACACTTGCGACAGCCTGTGGTAACTCTCAGCATGCTCAGGATCATCTTTCTTCCAACTTAAATGAATTTAAGGAAGATAAACCAAAAAATACACACACTGATGACATCTATTTATTCATTTTAAAGTTACAAGAGTTCAGTGTTTTGTCGTTTGTGACTATAAATACGTACTGAGCTCGTGCGTATGTCGAATGCATGGTTGTGGCTCACGTAAAACTGCGTAAAGAAAAACACATTTTCGACATCTTTCTCATATGAGTTGGTGCTAGTTTACATTTGCTTATGCTACTTTTTAATGTCTTTACGTAAAAATATGCGAACTTTTAATTTTTTGTAGCAGAAGTAGATGTCAAACTATAAAATGATCAATTTTCAGGAAATGGCCTTTATAGTGTGATAAGGCGTTCAAGCGAATATTGTCGAAATTCTCCCATTAAATCCAAGATGAAGGAGATGTATGCTATAATAGTAAAAGCGCTTTCTTCAAATTTCAGAATAGTACGTGAGTTATTGTGAAATAGGCAGTATGTGAGATACACTGTTTCGTGTTAGAACCCTAAACACATCAGTTTGAACTGGATTCCATCTTTAATTCTAAGGTCTCCCCCACCCCTTCTTTCTATCTCTAAATGTGTGTGTGTGTGTGTGTGTGTGTGTGTGTGTGTGTGTGTGTGTGTGTGGGTGGGTGTGTGGTTTTTCTGTGTATTCTGTAGAGATATTCCAGATTCGTTAGAAAGAGGAGCACAGTAACGTGCCAATAATACAATGCAGTGGAACTTTAATCAGAAAGAAGCGAATTATGCTAGGTATAAATACAAAGACTGCCGACTAGACTTCAGTGGTGCTGCCAATCTTGACTGAATTCTCCTTATGCTATTTCTTGAAATGAGTAGATAAGATTTGTGAGTTCAGTGAAATGTCCTGAAAATGTTCTCCTCTTATTCGATCCTAGAACAATTACTTACTCTATAGCTGAAATATTCACCAGTGGGAGACATTCCGGAACATAAAATAAAATTGAAGCTTCAACGAATATTTGATTGAATCGAAGATCACAGTTACATCTTGTAATTTCCTAGTATGATTCATAAGTGTGCATGTGACCTCCCTTAAAGTAAAATCATGTGCAATGAAGTTATGCAACATCACTTTTGGAGCCTAATGCCTATCCACGAATGAATATGAAATCTAGCAGTCATTTGGAAGCAGTCTGAAGATAAACAAAGTTTTGTTAACATCGAATTACCTCACTGGCTGTAAAAGCATGCAAAGAACCCAAAATATTTCTGCTGATGGCACTGCCTTTTGTTTTGGCTAACAATTTCGCTGAAGGTGGAATGCATTAATAACGTGTTCTCTAACTAGGTATTGTCTCAAGTACGACTAGTTTAGCCCGCCCAGCTGGCCGCGCTGTCTAACGTGCTGCTTCCCGAGCTCCCGCCGTGCCGGTCCCCAGCATGAATCCGACTGGCAAATTAGTGTCGAGGTACGGAGTGCGGGCAAGCCTGTGGATGGCTTTTAAAGCGGATTTCCATTTACCTCGGCGAATGCGGGCTGCTTCCCCTTATTCCTCCTCAGTTACACTATGTCGGCGATTGCTATGAAAACACTATCTCCACGTACGTGTACACCATCATTACTCTGCCACAAGCAAACATTGTGAACCACTGAGGGCTAGAGTGGGACGAAGCCGCTACGTCGTTTCTAGGTCCCCGGTTTAATACACAATACACACAATGACTAGTTCAAGAATCGTCATAAATGACTTGAGTATGAAAATAAGTCAAAGATGCGTTAGTGAAATTCCTGATGGTTAATAAGTATGTCAAGAAGCAGTGACAGAGAGCTCATTTACATTTGTATGATGGACCACTTGGTATACAATTCTATTCCACATAAGAATCAGAACAAAAGCAAACTGAATACATTGTAGATTATCCTGGCGAATATTAAAACAGTGGCAATATAGCTAATTCCGTATGCTAACCTCACAGACGGACAACTGTAATACCGATATTATGCTGTGAGTGTAGAATAAGATCTCTCTATTTGAACAACGGAAATTAAGTCTGGACGCGGCTGAAGATACATCTTCAGTCCTGAAAGCGTTGTATACGAAATGTTCCACAAAGCTGCATTAGCACCGCCACGACAACCTAATAATCCTTGTAGTTCATAGCATGAGAATGGCTATTGCAATGTAACATCATCTCAGTATACCACGTCTAGAAACCCGCTCCAACAAAAGTTAAGATCCAGAGAAGAAAGTGTCAAAATGCAGGAAACGGAAAGTCTTCTGCAGAATGCCAGGAACAGAATGCCTTTCTCTGGGCTCCAAGACGACATGCTTCGCCCTAACTCTGCCACGCCTGCATCTGATTGGTGAACTTGCTATAGGCTACTTACATTTAAGTGTTGACTACAAACATGCCTTCACTTTACCAGCCAAAGAATATTGTATACTTAGCAATCGAGAACAGGGGTACAGAAAGTCTTTTCATTATTTTACCGATTCACAACTCGTGTAAATATGCATAAATTGAATGGGTACTTTTAATAAACGATTTCAAGTTTTCAGTTTAGTATATTTATCATTTCCGTGAGAATATTTCCTCTAAATTCTTCAATTCGTTGGCAGAATCCTGGCAGTTAGTTTACAAAGAACATTGTTTAAGAAACTCTCCGTAAACCATCCCAGAATATCGCTCCAGTGTGCGAGTTACACACCAAATAGGACTAACAACGACAGTCAACCATAGCTAAGTGAGGAATCCAGTAATATACTGCAGTACTTTACGTACCATTCCCGGAGACCGTAAATAAAGATTAGATAAATTACAGCGTGCCCAGAGACATTTAAGCCATCATTCTTCTCGCTTCTATACGAGAGCGGAATGGAAGGAAACCCTAACATATGCCCCACTGTGGGAAGTATCTTCAGCCATGCATGTCATAGTGGTTCACAGTGTCTGGCTATAGAGACAGGTACAGAGTTGTTGAAGAAATCTTTCAACACTATACTAACATAAATTAAAAAGTATGGGTGGATATGTCATGTGACTAGGGTCTCCAGTCGGGCAGACCGTTCGCCGGGTGCAAGTCTTTCAATTTGACGCCACTTCGGCGACTTGTGCGTCGATTGGGATGAAACGATGATGATTAGGACAACACAACATCCAGTTCCTGAGCGGAGAAAATATCCGACCCAGCCGGGAATCGAACCGGGGCCCTTGTTGATCTTTATGTTTGGTCGTTGCGAGCGTCACATGACATCCGATCAAGTTCGTTGTTGATCCTTTCACGCAGATTTTTATTACAGAGGCCAACCAGCTCTCTGACCGAACACGCTGAGCTACCGTGCCGGTGGCACTCAGCTGCCCGGGGCACTCATAACTCTGCATAAGATCACTTATCGAAATCCCAACATTTTCGATGGTTGTTAATATTTGATGCTAAATGATTCACTCTGCGTACATGTTCGTATATTCTGCTACTTTTTCCTGTAGTCGTTCTAATATCATCATTCTACTTACTCAGTGTGTTTTGGTTGGGTCATCCGGCGTTTGGCTGGGTAAGAAGGACTTCCTCTCCTGTTTCAATCTTTTCATCTCACAGTAGCGTTTACATCCTATGTTTCCATTTATTTGTTGAAGATATTCCAGTCCGAAACTTTCCCTATAATTCTTACTATCTACAGCTTCCTCTGGTACCACTGAAGTTATTCCCCAATGTCTTAACTTATGTCCTACGATGTGGTCCCTTCTTCCAGTCAGTGCTTTCCACATATTGCTTTGGCTGTTACTTCTCCAGAGAACTTCATTATTTCCTATTAGACGACCTAATTTTCCTGCTTTTCAAGTCTCTTGTTTTCAAGTTTGCCAAAATCCATGATTTACTTCTGTAGAATTCTGTGCTGCAGAGGAGAGGAAGACTGTTTCCCTGCCTAGCACGCTTTTTAATCCTTGTACTGTCATCTTGCTCCTTTATCCTTACTGTTAATATCGGTTCTGTTCCTATTGAACACTAGCTGTTACCTGCGGCTCTGCTGGCGTATCAGTAGTTTTGTTGTGATAAGTGACGGTGAGTAAGTAAGCTACGGCACGTACAATAACATCAGCTGCCTTCACTTACCTGCACCGAGCGAGATGGCGCAGTGATTAGCACACTGGACTCGCATTCGGAAGGACGACGGTTCAATCCCGCGTCCGGCCATCTTTATTTAGGTTTTCCGTGATCTCCCTAAATCGCTTCAGGCAACTGCCGGGATGGTTCCTTTGACAGGGCACGGCCGACTTCCTTCCCCATCCTTCCCTAATGCAATGAGACTGATGACCTCACTGTTTGTTCTGTTCCCCCAAATCACTCAATCACATATCTGCATGTTCAGATAAGCATAGCTCGTGATATGTGGCCCGCTCTCTCCCTTCCAAAGCTGTCCGTGTGCACAATGCTTCGACATACCCAGCGTCATTAACGAGCAGTGCGTACAGAGGGGCATGTGTAGGAGCTCGCATTTATGAATCGTGCTACTGACTTAGCCACACATTATACATCCTGTACATTATGCAACAAATAGTGTAGTAGTGCTGACTGAACACACTGAAGAACTGAAGATTGTATGAATCGTATCACGTAACACATCAGAAAGTAAATAGCTTTTTCAAAGAGTGAAGTGGAAGGAAGACAAGGATTTCTGGTCAGATGAGTATCGGGTAATATCAACAGCAGCAGAAAATGGTATAACAGGTGTAGGATTCGTTATGAATAGGAAGGTAGGGCAGAGGGTGTGTTACTGTGAACAGTTCAGTGACCGGGTTGTTCTAATCAGAATCGACAGCAGACCAACACCGACAACGATAGTTCAGGTATGCATGCCGACGTCGCAAGCTGAACGTGAACTGATAGAGAAAGTGTATGAGGATATTGAAAGGGTAATGCAGTATGTAAAGGGGGACGAAAATCTAATAGTCATGGGCAACTGGAATGCAGTTGTAGGGGAAGGAGTAGAAGAAAAGGTTACAGGAGAATATGGGCTTGGGACAAGGAATGAAAGAGGAGAAAGACTAACTGAGTTCTGTAACAAGTTTCAGCTAGTAATAGCGAATACACTGTTCAAGAACCTTAAGACGAGGAGGTATAATTGGAAAAGGCCGGGAGATACGGGAAGACTTCAATTAGATTACATCATGGTCAGACAGAGATTCCGAAATCAGATACTGGATTGTAAGGCGTACCCAGGAGCAGATATAGACTCAGATCACAATATAGTAGTGATCAAGAGTAGGCTGAAGTTCAAGACATTAGTCAGGAAGAATCAATATGCAAAGAAGTGGGATACGGAAGTACTAAGGAATGACGAGATACGTTTGAAGTTTTCTACCGCTATAGATACAGCAATAAGGAATAGCGCAGTAGGCAGTACAGTTGAAGAGGAATGGACATCTCTAAAAAGGGCCATCACAGAAGTTGGGAAGGAAAACATAGGTACAAAGAAGGTAGCTGCGAAGAAACCATGGGTAACAGAAGAAATACTTCAGTTGATTGATGAAAGGAGGAAGTACAAACATGTTCCGGGAAAATCAGGAATACAGAAATACATGTCGCTGAGGAATGAAATTAATAGGAAGTGGAGGGAAGCTAAGACGAAATGGCTGCAGGAAAAATGTGAAGACATCGAAAAAGATATGATTGTCGGAAGGACAGACTCAGCATACAGGAAAGTCAAAACAACCTTTGGTGACATTAAAAGCAACGGTGATAACATTAAGAGTGCAACGGGAATTTCACTGTTAAATGCAGAGGAGAGAGCAGATAGGTGGAAAGAATACATTGAAAGCCTCTAGGAGGGTGAAGATTTGTCTAATGTGATAGAAGAAGAAACAGGAGTCGATTTAGAAGAGATAGGGGATCCAGTATTAGAATCGTGATTTAAAAGAGCTTTGGAGGACTTACGGTCAAATAAGGCCGAATGGATAGATAACATTCCATCATAATTTCTAAAATCATTGGGGGAAGTGGCCACAAAACGACTATTCACGTTGGTGTGTAGAATATATGAGTCTGGCGATATACCATCTGACTTTCGGAAAAGAATCATCCACACAATTCCGAAGACGGCAAGAGCTGACAAGTGCGAGAATTATCGCACAATTAGCTTAACAGCTCATGCAGTTAGGCTGCTTACAAGAATAATATACAGAAGAATGGAAAAGGAAATTGAGAATGCTCTAGGTGACGATCAGTTTGGCTTTAGGAAAAGTAAAGGGACGCGAGCGGCAATTCTGACGTTACGGCTAATAATGGAAGCAAGGCTAAAGAAAAATCAAGACACTTTCATAGGATTTGTCGACCTGGAAAAAGCGTTCGACAATATAAAATGGTGCAAGCTGTTCGAGATTCTGAAAAAAGTAGGGGTGAGCTATAGGGAGAGACGGGTCATATACAATATGTACAACAACCAAGAGGGAATAATAAGAGTGGACGATCAAGAACGAAGTGCTCGTATTAAGAAGGGTGTAAGTCAAGGCTGTAGCCTTTCGCCCCTACTCTTCAATCTGTACATCGAGGAAGCAATGATGGAAATAAAAGAAAGGTTCAGGAGTGGAATTAAAATACAAGGTGGAAGGATATCAATGATACGATTCGCTGATGACATTGCTATCCTGAGTGAAAGTGAAGAAGAATTAAATGATCTGCTGAACGGAATGAACAGTCTAATGAGTACACAGTATGGTTTGAGAGTAAATCGGAGAAAGACGAAGGTAATGAGAAGTAGTAGAAATGAGAACAGCGAGAAACTTAACATCAGGATTGATGGTCACGAAGTCAATGAAGTTAAGGAATTCTGCTACGTAGGCAGTAAAATAACCAATGACGGACGGAGCAAGGAGGACATCAAAAGCAGACTCGGTATGGCAAAAAAGGCATTTCTGGCCAAGAGAAGTCTACTAATATCAAATACCGGCCTTAATTTGAGGAAGAAACTTCTGAGGATGTACGTCTGGAGTACAGCGTTGTATGGTAGTGAAACATGGACTGTGGGAAAACCGGAACAGAAGAGAATCGAAGCATTTGAGATGTGGTGCTATAGACGAATGTTGAAAATTAGGTGGACTGATAAGGCAAGGAATGAGGAGGTTCTACGCAGAATCGGAGAGGAAAGAATATGTGGAAAACACTGATAAGGAGAAGGGACAGGATGATAGGACATCTGCTAAGACATGAGGGAATGACTTCCATGGTACTAGAGGGAGCTGTAGAGGGCAAAAACTGTAGAGGAAGACAGAGATTGGAATACGTCAAGCAAATAATTGAGGACGTAGGTTGAAAGTGCTACTCTGAGATGATGAGGTTAGCACAGGAACAGAATTCGTGGCGGGCCGCATCAAACCAGTCAGACTGATGAAAAAAACAAAAAAACAAAAAAAAAGTATTTTTTCCTAATTTGCATAGTATTCCTCAAATCAATTAGAATTTGGATTGAAGTGGGAGACGTGCTCGGAAATTCCGTGTAGTTGTGGAAAGTCACTGTGCCAGGGATCTGTAGAAATTAGTGCATCTGCCTAGTGATCAAATGGCTCTAAGCACTATGGGACTTAACATGTGAAGTCATCAGTCCCCTAGACCTAGGACTACTTAAACCTAACTAACCTAAGGACATCACACACTTCCAGGATTCGAACCTGCGGCCGTAGCAGTGGCACGGTTCCGGACTGAAGCGCCTAGAACCGCTCGGCCGGCAGTGATCAGGAGACCGGGGTTCGAATTCCGGTCTTGGTGGAAGTTTTCATTCGTCGCTTCAGTCTGCACATATACAGCATAGAAAAGGTCTCTGGAACCATATACTTAAATTTGATTAGTAAGTATCCTGTGCTACATACTTCCTAATGTAGCAAACGTTCTCCCTCAGTGTTCTGCCTACCTCCAATCCAAATTTCATCAAAATCGGCTCAGCGGGTTGGTCGTGAAAACATAACAGAGTTACTTTCGCATTTATAATATTAGTGTACACAAAACTTTCAATTACAATACATTTTTTCCGTGACCGATTTTGATGAACTAAAGCCTATACAGTGCTGCGAACTGTGGTCAAGCTACTTGCGAAAACCACATGAAATTTTGTCTAGTAGATTTGGACATGCGTATTGAAATGAACAGACAGAGACGACAGTTTAATAGACTTATTACTAGCGTAGATTACCCGTATTTCCCTGTAGTTTATACCTATTTTTCAGGTAAGTTCATACATCATGACTCATTTAAGGTTACAGTTTTTTTCTTCTTTTTTAGGTTTACAAATACAATTAAACTTCCTCAATATTTCATAAGTTTCGCCTCCATTATCAAGTATAACATCATAAATACCTCAATGATGCCTTCCTCGTTTGGGTGCTACTATTCATTCATCGATGGACCAAGCCGAAAGATGACAGCAAGCGAAAACGTGACGTACGCCCATCGGAGTATGTAAATCAAGTACGAGTTCCCAGGACACCCATTCGTTCATTCGCAAACACCTCCCCTCCCCTTCCCGGGCCGCCAGACGGAGGCGGCCACGTACGAGGCGTGAGAAGGCGAGCGATTCGCCGCCAACTCGGCCTCGTCCGCGCAGTGCTCGGACGGCCGGCCGTGCCATTGTCTGAGCGCCAGGGACACGCCCGCCGCAGCCCGTGCCTACTCCGTTGTCAACTAACCTAATTAACATCCATCACGCTGATTACCATCCTCGCTGCTTATGATAATCGGCTCCCATTGTGACCGGGGCGGCGACTGTCCTTTGTTACGGGGCGTAGCGTTAGTCATCGCCGGTCTTAGAGCGGTAGCCGGTGCCCACGCAGCCAGCTGATAGCGCGGGCGTGGTCTCTAGGCCAAGGGCGGCCGCCGCCGCGGCTGCTGGGCTGCGTAGCCGCCGGCGGCTGGTCTAGGCCACAGGCTCAGTGAGTCACACCAACAGTCGAGAAACAAAGTGAAAACTCGCCATGGTAATCGCGTAACTATTTGTCATCATTACGACTTCCTGCTACCGTAAGACTAACTGCCTTCTAAAGCAAACATTGTAAATAAACCATCTAGAAGCGAATAGTCTTTGACTGATCTCTGCTGGTATCCCAGTTAGTAGAATTACTACAGGAGCGAATTCAAGGTGGGGCGTCTTGTGGTTCATTTAGACCCTACCCCCTCCATATAATATTTAATTAAAAGCTTTATATTTCCATGTATATTAATTTCCAACTTTATCAGATAAGTCTGGGAGAATATAGTGCATTAAAACCAAAAGTCTCTGAAATATCGAACATTAAAAAAATAAGTACAAGATTTGCTTAATACACACTGAAGAGCCAAAGAAACTGGTACACCTGTCTAATATCATGTATGGCACCCGCGAGCACCCAGAAGTGCCGCAACACGACGTGGCATGGACTCGATAAATGTCTGAAGTAGTGCTGGAGCGAACCGACACCACGAATTTTGCATGGCTGTCCATAAATCCTTAAGAGTACGAGGGGGCGGAGATCTCTTCTGAACATCACGTTTTAAGGCATCCCAGATCTGCTCAGTAATGTACATGTCTGGAGAGTCTGGTGGACAGCCGAAGTTTAAGCTCAGAAGAGTGTTCATTCAGCCACTCTGTAGCAATTCTGGACTTGTAGGGTGTCGCATTGTGTTGCTGGAATTGCCCGAGTCTGTCGGAATGCACAATGGACATGAATGGGTGCAGGTGATCAGACAGGATTCTTACGAACGTGTCACCTGTCAGAGTCGTATCTAGACGTATCAGGGACCCCATATGACGCCCCACACCAATACAGAGCCTCCAGCAGCTTGAACAGTCCCCTGCTGACATGCGGGGTCCATGGATTCATGAGCGTGTCTCCATACCTGTACACGTCCAAACGCTCGATACAATTTGAAACGGCACTCGTCCTACCTGGCAACAACTTTCCAGTCGTCAACAGTCCAATGTCGGTATTGACGGGCCCGGCCGAGGCGTAAAGCCTTGTCTTGCAGTCATCAAGGTTACATGAGGGGGCCTTCGGCTCCAAAAGCCTATATCGATGACCTTTCGTTGAATGGTTCGCAAGTTGACACTTGTTGATGATCCAGCATTGAAATGTACAGCAATTTGTGGAAGGGTTGCACTTCTGTCACGCTTGAACCATTTTCAGCCGTCATTGGTCCCGTTCTTTCAGGATCTTTTTCCGGCCACAGTGATGTCGGAGCTTTGATGTTATACCTGATTCTTGATATTCACGGTACACTTGTGAAATGTTTCTACGGGAAAATCGCCATTTCATCGCTACCTCGGAGATGCTGTGTCTCACTGCTCGTGCGTCAACTGTAACATCACCTTCAAACTTACTTAAAGCCTGATAACCTGCCATTGTAGCAGCAGTAACTGAGCTAACAACTGTACCAGACACTTCTTGCATTACATAGGCGTTGCCGACTGCATCGCCGTATTCTGCCTGTTTACATATCTCTGTGTTTGTATACGAATGCCTATAGCAGTTTCTTTGGCATTTCAGTATATGATCCGTTTCGCTTGCTTTCCTAAGGGTTGACTAACGTCAATTGGTTTGCGGCCTGACTGACTTCAGAAATCTTTCCAGGGAGGAAAGGCGTTCATTGACTGGCTGATAATACATTCTGCCAACAATAAATATGTCAAAGAAATGCGGAGAGAGAGACAGAGACAGAGAGATAGACAGACAGATAAAGAAAGCACAAAGACTTATTTCAACGTAGGCTGAAATGAATAAAAGATACATCGTTTCTCAATTTATATGCTTACAGATCTATAGTCGGCAGATCAGTATTCTGATATAAACATTAAGTTGTCAAAATTGTCGAACTCACTTGTTAATACAGTCCTGAAATGACTCTTTTGGACAATTTTTTTTAATGACATATTTTTCTTAATAGCATTTTTTTTAAATTCTGCCAAAGTGATGCAAATAAATTATTATTACATCACTATAAAACATTTTACATGCAGGATTTTCCAAAAGGAATGCCGGGATTTTGAAAAAGCTTTTCAGGAAACTGTTCATTATAATGAAACGATTTAAACGTCAAATTCAAAAGAAAAATACAAAGCTTTTTTTCATCCGTTGACAAGTTTCGATGTGAACTCCTTTAGTTGCTCTGAGTACAACAAAACAATACTCGATATCACGTCTTGTGTTTTGTAGCTTCTCTGGTGTTACAGACGTGTTAGCTATCGAAATTCGCTCCCACAAATGCCTCAAATTTCGATTATTTTCTGCAGAGACAATGTTCTTTACATAACACCAGAAAACGAAATCCAAAGCGATAGGGTCATTACTTCAGGGAGGCTTGAAGTTATGGGCGTCCATGCCTTTTCGATCATTCGGAAATACGTTGTGAAGAGTTTGTGCTCTTCACGACGCTGATGAGGTGGCATTTTTAACTGAAAACGTCGTTGGGCAACAGATTTTTGCGGATTTCTGACACAAGACTGTCAGATTTCTTCAACTTTATTTCCTCCTTGTTCTCGTCTGGTCTGATGAATGTACTTTTAACACGCTTTCTGTTTCCCTAAACTGGTTGATTGTAAAACAGCTTGTCATAGGGTACATTTTGTCCTACATAAGTTTCTCAAAATCAATCCTGCACATTAGCAATTGATTTAAACACGCAAAGAACGCAGTGCGCCTTCTGATGCACCCTCAGCATCATACGGGCTTGTGATTCCAAGTGACGGTCCGTCCGGCCGCAACTCTTTCGCGCATATCAAGGTAAATGGTTGGCCCCATACGACACTGTAAACAGAGCTTCGCTATTTTATCTCCAGCTGGACAGTTTCCCAGTAGCGCATATTGAAAATCCTGCATTCTTTTTGGGACACCCTCTACTTTATTGGTTTTTTATTATTGGAGTTTTAGACATCTGTGACCCGTTAAAAGAGGAGGTAGCGGCAACTGTGCAGACTGCTGCTGAATGATGAAATGATACACTCAGAAGAAGTCACATAGCGGTATTGAATATCATGGTGATCCAGTATAAGTTCACCCGAGTTTATGTCGATAATACACTCTAAGACAAAGAAAAAGGACGAAGGAATTCTCCGAATGGAGCGGAAATCGGGAGATGTGATTCACATGTACAGACAAGTAAATTATTATCATTTTAAAGAAATTCGTTGATTTACTCAAGAGAAAGAACTTAACAAATTGAGCAAGTTCACCTCTGGCCATTATGCAATTATTCAGCGTGGCATTCGTTGATAGAGTTGTTGCATGTCGTCTTGAGGGACATCGTACCAAATTCTGTCCAATTAGCACGTTAGGTCATAAAAATCACGATCTGGTTGGAGGGCCCTGCTCACAATGCTCCAGAGATTCTCGATTGGGGAGAGATCCGGCGACAGCGCTGGACCAAATAGGGTTTGGCAAGCACGAAGAAAAGCAATAGAAATTCTCACCCTGTGCAGACGGGCTGAAATGTAAGCCCAGAATTGCTTGATATGAAGGCCAACAAAATGGAGTGTGTCAACGTACCGCTGTGCTCTAAGGGTTCCGCTGATGACAACGAAAGGGATCCAGCTGTATAACGGAATGGCACCCTGGACCAACACTGCTGTTTATCGGTCCGCATGTGGGGCGACGGTCAGCGTGGTATCCCATCGCTGTCGTGGGCTCCTCCACATACGTCTTCGCTGGTTATCGGGGCGAAGTTCGAACCGGTTGTGTTTAAAGAGGCACCGTATCGAAGATTTATACAGAGTACAGGGATAGCGGGAAAACATCGTCTGTTGACTAATCGCGACAGGCATTCATTGTGACAACAAAGAAGGGAATGACAGCTTCAAAAGTCACTGAAGAAATGCATCCCGCAATCACGAATGCTGTCAGTACCAAAATAAACCGAAGGAGTTCCATAAGCAGGGCCTGCAGTGAGAGGTGGGATTCCAGAACCACTCAGTAGTGGTGCCAATGCCCGTAAGAGGAAAACATGATGCCGAACCAGTAAAACGTGGAATATGGAGCAATTAGAAGAACTTATTTGGTCGGATGAGTGTTGTTTCACACTGCTTCCAACTTTTGGCCGAATTTATCCCAAGAGTGAGACATGGCGCTAGTTCGTTGATGATTTGGGCAGCCAAATCGTGGTATTCTACAGGCCGTATGGTTACACCGCAAGGTCGCATTACTGCCAAGGATTATCTGACCGCCGGCTGTGTGGCCGAGCGGTTCTAGGCGCTACAGTCTGGAACCACGCGAACGCTGCGGTCGCAGGTTCGAATTCTGCCTCAGGCATGGATGTGTGTGATGTCCTAGGTTAGATAGGTTTAAGTAGTTCTAACTTCAAGGGGACTGATGACCTCAGAAGTTAAGTCTCATAGTGCTCAGAGCCATTTGAACCATTATCTGACCATTTTGGCTGATCAGATCCATTCCACGATATAATGTTTGTTCACAAATGGTGATGCTGAGTTCAGAGACGACAGGCTCTTGGTCACACAGCACGCATCGTCTTGGACAGATTTTATGAACCAGATCTCAATATTACTGAGCTTCCCCTGACAACTGTGGGAAGAAGGGCGCGTGATCGTATGACCCTTGAAAATCATATTGGGCCTGTATTTATGCATTCCGAAACGATTGGGAGCTGCTTTGAGTGCAGTTTTCTTACACCGGTTATATTTTGTGTTTCTGGTGCTTCCATATTTTTGTCTGCCACATGTATGGGGTTGGGTTGTGTGGGGGAAGAGACCAAACTGCGAGGTCATCGGTCTCATCGGATGTGAGAAGGATGGGGAAGGAAGTCGGCCGTGCCCTTTCAAAGGAACCATCCCGGCATTTGCCTGGAGCGATTTAGGAAAGGCACGGAAAACCTAAATCAGTATGGCCGAACGCGGGATTGAACCGTCGTCCTCCCGAATGCGAGTCCAGTGTGCTAACCACTGCGCCATCTCGCTCGTTCACCACATGTATGTTTTGGACTTAATGAAGGTCCTGGCAACCCAGCAAATCAGGGGCGTTCTAATTAGTATTAGTAGAAGAAATAGTGAAGTGAGGTGTCTTGATAACTGATACCTGTCTTGATACCTGATGATGAGCATTAGTGACTCGAAACGCTACGCTAATAAATCAGTTTCATAAGATAAGTGGCCCTCAAACGTTTTAATATATCCTTTACAGTAGCACAGTCACGTAGAACTAATGAACTAATATGAGGAAAGATTATCCTATGTATGTTACTGCCGATCTCGATGTGATTTGAACTGTACGTCCTGTCGTCCCTCTCAGCTCCATTTCGTTCGGTGCTTAGCTCGACAGCCTGCGCCACGTGCAGGAGCAGCACACGTCACACGGCGTGCGCGGCTTTTTCGCGAGCGACGTCAGCCGTGCCCTCCAGCAGGGGCGTGGCGACGCGGCTGAGCGGTGGTCAAGGCCGCGCGCGAAGACGGGACAGCGCCGGAGGCGGCCGTGGGAAGGCGAGGACGCCTCTCCTCTGGCTGGCTGCGCCCCACCCGCGCCACGGGCGCCTCCACGCATTGTTCCCCTGCGTCCACCTCGCCGCTGTCTCAGCGTTATTTTTAGTCCGTGTCCAGGAACGTCACGCTCTATCGCGCTTCTTCTCTATCAGCTCCGCACTTCTCTTCCGACAGCGAGTCAGTGAAGCCAGTTTTATAGAGATTTCGATTTCCAACTCCATTGTGTTCGTCCAACGCAGAAGTCGAAGACCATTGACAGCTCTTGCTATAATTGTAAGACTAAAATAAACGCAAACAATTTTACAGGTAATCATTTCCGAAGATAAAAACTTGGAAACTACACGGTCCAGTCACATTAACGTGACCACCAAGTACGTTCGAGATCAGGTGAAATAACCACTCACAGACTGCAGATGGTAGCAGTAGCAGTGGTGTGTATACAAAGCATGTAGGGGAGACGCGGTAAACAATTCAGTCATTATCGTAATGTGGAAACGGCGCAATGTATCTGATGTCCAATGGAAGATGATCATTGGCTTTCGCGCCAAGGATGGAAGCATTTCCGAAACTGTTCGCTTGAATGGCAAAATGGCACTGTCCAGAACAGGCGCCGGGGCAACTGTGGTGCAACACGTTCCATAGGTGACAGGGGTGAACAACAGCAACGGAGATGTATACGAATGGACAGACGTGCAACTGTTGAGCAACCGACATCCCGAATGGACCAAGGTTTGTCTTCTCAACTACTGTTCAGCGAACGTTGCTGCATGTGGACCTCCCCCAATAGGCACGTGGTTTGTGCATCCCTGCTGACTGGTGACGAAACCTGGAATTTGCACGCCAGTACCGGAACTGGACATCCATTGAGTGTCGAGAGGTGGCCTTTTCCGGTGACAGATGACCGTTCGCCTGAAAGGACAGAAAGCAAACGCCTTGTTACAATCGTCCGTAGGGTCCAGGGTGGAGGAGGAGAGTTATGGGCCGGGACGATGTTTCCGTGGCGTTCTGTGGATGGTATTGTCATTCTGGAAGGCACATCGGATCAAGACAACTATTCATCTATCCTTGGGGACCATGCAATTTGCTTCACTTCGGCACAATGGCATCTACCAGCAGGACAATGCATTATGTCACGCAGCTTGCATTTTACGTGCGTGATTCGAAGAGCACGAGGATGAGTTTACCGTACTCCCCTGACCATCAAATTCCCCGGGTGTAGACCCAATCGAGAATTTGTGGAATCACCTCGATCGGGCTGTCCACTCAATGGAATCCCAGCCGGGAAACCTGGCGCATATGGCCACGGCACGGTTCAACATCCCTGTCGGTATCTCTCTTCCTGCACGTCTCGTATCAGTTCGCGCTGCAAAAAGTGGTTATCCAGGTTTTCTAATGATGGCCACATTAATGTGGCTCTCCAGTGTATTAGAAATAGATAATTGCGGTTTCTTGTAAAATATTTAGAAGCCCTCATGGTCTTTTCTTTTTCCTTTGTCCTTTGTTGCAGATTTGACTTGGAGTGTATCAAGACGGCGACAGACTGAGGGAAGGCGCAATATGTCATCTGATTTACAGAATCCAGATCTGTGACGCTAATATGGCCGCGCAGAACGTGCATTCTAAAGCGGATCGAAGAACTGCTGCCACCCATCAATTTGTAGCGTGATGGTGCACATTGGAAACTGAACGGGCGAGATGTGCTGAGTGGAAAATTCCCTGAGAGGTAGACAGGTTGTAATAGTCCCCCTCATTAAATCCGTGCTCACCCTGTTTCACGCCTCTAGACTTCTTTTTGTGGGATTATGTCAAGTATTGTGTATGTAGGACACCAGTCAATGACACGACACTGCTCCCCTTCGTGCACGAATTCAAAAAAATGGCTCCAAGCACTATGAGACTTAACATCTGAGGTCATCAGTCCCCTAGACGTAGAACTACTTAAACCTAACTAACCTAAGGACATAACTCACATCCATGCCCGAGGGAGGATTCGAACCTGTGACCGTAGCAGCAGCGCGGCTCCGGACTGAAGCGCCTAGAACCGCTCGGCCACAGCGGCCGGCTACACGAATCAATTAAATAATCAAATCTGTTGATTCTGCTATGCAGACCTTTACATGGGCAGAACTCGAATATCGCCTTGATGTTGTACAGAATGTCTACTAGAGACGAATGGCGCACACATTGAAATTCGGTATGATAGAATAAATAACGTTGAGGTCTGCTACACTTTTTGCAATAAGCCACGATGCTCTATCTTTAATAGTTCTCAGGTTACGATTTTTTTAAATCACAACAGGACTTTATAGACAGCGTTAGCTTCAAATTGTGAGTCGGGTCTGGACACAAACCTGTGGCTTTCCCAATGTTTATGAACAATTAACATGTGTGAACATCCGCTCAGTATAGCATCAGTTCTCCCCAAATCCATTTTGTCGATTTCATAATCACGTATGATAATACTGATGGCCGAAGTTGATTTCAGGACTTGCATTGTCATGTTTTACAGCTATGTGCAAGGAAAATACTGACAAATAAAACATTTCTACACAATTCAGCATTTATTTTCGAAACAAATTATCGAAATAGGACACACGCTTATCCGGCAAGGCTACTCCCCGCGGCCAACGTATATTTCGTTTGTCTTCACAAAAACAAAAGCACTCTGTGTGACCTTCCACAAAAAAATTCACTCTCATCCACACAAAATGTACTGAACGACGTCTCTCTACCAACCATTTTAAAGGATGTGGTGTCACAAAATGGAAGGTAAAAACGTATGTAATAATTGAATAACGCTGCATAAAGGACAGTTCTGCCCACTTTTATATTAGTAACAACTTACGAGAGTTTTCCCCTCAGTAATTAATCTATGTTAATTTGTATTAATGTGATAGTAACCATTTCTGAATCCACTATTATACCCGGAAACGTGTCTGCCATCTTGTTGCATCTACATCTACATCATTACTCTGCAATTCGCAATTAAGTGCCTGGCAGAGTGCCCATTGAACCACCTTCTAGCTATGTGTCTACCGTTCCACTCCCTAACGGCAGGCGGGAAAATCACTTAAATCTTTCCGCGAGAGCTCTGATCTCTCTTATTTTATTATGATTATCATTCCTCCCTACATAGGTGGGCATAAACAAAATACTTCACACTCTGAAAACAAAGTTGGTGATTGCAATTTCATGAGACGATTCTGCAGCAACGAAAACTACCTTAGCTTTACTGATTGCCAGCCGTATTCACGTATCATATCTGTGGCACTCTCTCCACTGCTTCGTGATGATCCAAAACGAACTGCCCTTCTTTTAACTTCTGCTGCGTCAATCCTGCCGTATCTGAAGAAGACTCCATACCTTACACCAGTACTCCAGAAAAAGGCGGACAAGCATGTGTAAGCTGTCTCTTTAAGAGACCTGTTACAGTTTCTAAGTGTTCTGCCAATAAATCGCAGTCTTTGGCGTGCTACGTAATTGTTCGATTTTAAGTGATTCGTCATTGTTCTCCCAAACGTTTAATTGAGTTTACATCCTTTAGATTTGTGTATTTTCACCTACATATATATGGCTACTCTGCAAATCACACTAAAGTGCCAGACAGAGGGTTTATCTAACCAACTTCACACAAATTCTCTATTATTCCACTCTCGAAAAACGCGCGAAAAAAGAACACCCATAACATTGCGTGCGAACTCTGATTTCCCTTATTTTATGATGACGATCGTTTCTCCCCGTGCAGGTCGGCGTCAACAAAATACTTTCGCATTTTGAGGAGCAAAATGATAATTGAAATTTCGTGAGAAGGACCGGCTGCAACGGAAAACGTCTTTGTTTTAATGACTTCCACCCCAAATCCTGTATCATGTTCGTGACACCCACTCCAATATTAATCGATAATACGATACGTGCTGCCTTTCTGTCAACTTTCTGGCTGTACTCCGTCAATACCATCTGGTAGGGATCCCATACCACGCTGTAGTACTCCAAAAGAGGACGGACAATAGGCAGTCTCTTCAGTAGCACTGTGCATCTTCTAAGTGTTCCGCAAGTAAAACGCAGTCTTTCTTTCACCTTTCAATTTAAGTTCTTAGTAACTGTTATTCCTAAGTATTTAGTGGCATTTACGGCCTTGAGGTTTGATTGATTTATCGTGTAACCAAAGTTCAAGGAATACCTTTTAGCACTCACATGGATTGCCTCCACTTTTCATTATTTAGGGTCAATTGTCAATTTTTCCACCATATACTGAAACGTCCCCTTAGAAAAATTATACATGACTGTGCTTAAACTGACACACAGTATTTTTAGCGCAACGCAATCTGAATTTCAAAAATCCCTACAAAAGAATGGCCCTGACTAACATTAACATATACCTTGCACAAATCACTTACCTCACAAAAATCTTCGTTACTCGAACTACTGCAATACAGTGATCGCCACTACTCCCAGCTAAATAAAAGATTCAAACTACGGAAGGCACTAACTACTGATAGGCACAGTTAGCAAATGAAAGATTTTGATAGAGAACAAACAGAGTATTTACCTTAATAGTGTTGAAAAATCATAATATACATAGCAGTTCATGACATCCAGTCTCACAAATTTCAAAATTCCGCCATTTCTCTCCCCACGTCCACCACTGCTGGCGGCTCACTTCCAACTGCGCAACGCTACGCGCTGTTCACATCCAGCTGCCGCTGCCCAACACTACAATGGCAGACAACAATCCAAACTAGCCACAGACTGCACACAGCACAGCCAGTGATTTTCATACAGAGCGCTACGTAACGTTTCCAATAAGAAAACATGGACAGCCTACTTACATAGCCCCCATGCACCCCACAAAAAATTATACAAATGGTTTTGGGCAGTGGCCAATAATGATTTGATAAAATTTTTCATAATTACAATAACAAAGATATCAAATGCACACACTTATTGATACAATGTTGGTCAAAAGCTAAAATTTTCTCACAGTCCATCATAAAGACAGTCCTGATCATTCATCACAGTAAAATTGCAGTGTTTTTCTCAAAGTCTGAGCAGTAAAAGAAAATGCACACGGAAGTAGTGGATTTCCATGCAGTCTTGAAGAAGTGGTGTTGTCCTTCCAACGGAAAGACAGTGCTGACTCTCGACATGCAGTCAAGTAATGGGTCACAACAGAGCAAACCCACAGTAGAGTCATTCGAAGTTTTGAAGAATATTGGTAGGCAGGTCATCACAGAGTAGACCCACTGTAGTCCTGGTAGAGATTACGGTATTGGTGGGCCACCAGAGGTGCAGACCCACTGTAGTCCTGGTAGAGATTGTGGTATTGGTGGGCCACCAGAGGTGCAGACCCACTGCGCTCCTTGTAGAAATAATGGTATTGGTGGGTCATCAAAGATGCAGACCCATTGTAGTCCTTTTAGAGATGGCCAGCAGCCATCTGTTGTGACTGTGCAGGTGCACATTCACCATTGAAGAGTCTTGCGGATAATATAGCAAGTCCATAACCACCACTTGTGCACTCACAAACTTTTTGGAATTGTCCTTAGAACCAGCTAAGCTGTTATCCAGTCCCTTGCTGAATTATTAACACACGTGCAAACACTAACAGTCCCTACTTCTCATATATTGTCCATATACTATGACCAACAGAAACGTGTGCAGTGAAATGTAACTTACAAGTTAATAATATGATGAACTGGTGTCAATTACAACTTTATAACATAAGAATACAATTACAAAGGTACAAAATACATCATTAAAGAACATAACAATACAGATAACATTTGTAGTTCAGGCTTTACAAAAGAATCGAAATAACATATACATCAGTGTTACAGGAATTATGACATGAATACATACATAAAACATCAGAATAACTTTCGAAACATCAACTTCACACATGAGCATTAAAACAAAACAGAACAAATAATGTTTAAACATCTTTACAAAGTAAATAACATAGTATTAGAAAAATTCTACAACATAACATCAGCTAAACACATAAAGACAGGAAAAACACAAACACACAAGGGAACACAAAGACATAGTGGGATAACACAAGGAAAGGACTGTGTTTCTTTTACTGCAGTATTTTGCAAACAAAACTTTCCTTACTTCTCAGAGATCTCCCTTCATTCTTCATTATTTCCAAAAAGTCCTATCTATACCTGCCTTCTGTACTTTTTTCGTATGACTTCTCAATGCATTTTCTCCAATTCATCGCAACTCATTCTCTTATATAGTCTACCCCCTCTTAAGCTAACTTAAATCTACTGAGCTCAGATGCTAAACTAATGGACAAGGCAATGCAGCAGCACACAACAATTAACACAAACAGCAATGACAAAAAAAATGGAAATTGGCAAAGCAAGCAGCAGCAAATGCAATAACTTATATCTAAACATGACAAAGCTCAAGCAGAAAAAATATTACAGTAAAAATGGCCATGTTTAATACCTATGTCACATCTTAACACTAGAGTGACGCATCACAAGAACTTACACTAGCAGATAAGTTACCAAATCGTAAAAAAATTATTTATGCAATTCCTGTGAAGGGAAATGTTTATTTATGTGCCCTCGTTTTCTTGGAAGTAGATCATAAATTTCTTATTGACTGGATCTGTAGGCATAACATAACTATATTAGTACATCTATTAAATTTTATTTTAACCACTCCTGCAGTGCAGCTGGAAACTAGATATTAAACAAAATGAGTAAATAAATACATAAAGCAAGCCATATGGCATTTCTCTCAACTAGCAAGACAGTAGCCGTGAAATGTTTCTCATAGTTTCATTAGGTATTTTAGTAAATATCATAAATTAAGAGCTCCACAGTATAATCATATGTTTTCAAGTTCAAGCGTGTCGTATTTGCGATGCTTTCTACAAAGGAATGTCAATAGCAAGGATAATAGCCTCCCTTTTTTTTCTCCACCTGTGCCTCTGAAAGGCACACACTAATGGCTTTTTCCCAGGCGACTATCGCGCAGCTGTGTGCCCACCATGCATTACGTGAAGGTCACTTAACTTTCCTACCGAAATATTTACGACAGCAGTTTACGCTACAGTGGCAGTCTCATATAAAAAATTTCACAGGTCAAGAATTTGCGTTACAAATGTGTAGAAACAAAATCCTATAAATACAACAGTGTCCAAAAAATTTTCAGTGGCATTGTGATACATTCACACATGTACTCACATTTCATAATTCTAAAGTACGATTCTTGGTTTCCAGCATCCTTTTCCACAAATCAGAGTCCCTAACCACTACTCATTATTCCTCACCTTATTATACATATACATATTCGTCGACACTTCTTCAATATTTCATCATAAGAAATACATAGCATAATCAAATCCCTCATATATGGTATCATCGTCTTATTGATCATAAACATTCTTCAACAGCATAATACGTATCGTCGTCGTAATAATATCGTAACATCTCAGTCAATTCTCAAAATCGTCGTAGCTTCCTCCAATAATTTCAAAACCTAAAAAAAATTCTCTGCTCATTTCAATAGTGTCATCTACCTCAAACGTACTTGAAAATCATGATCCCACACCAAATACATCATTCAAAGCTCTCATAGTATCACAGTGGTTCCGAAAAAATGTGAACAGTTCACAAAGTACAGACAAAATACAATTTTGTAAGTGTGTAGTTATCCAACTGTGTAATTACGTAAGCATCTGTCACTGATGTAGTAAAATAAATATTTGTCTCTCTCAGTTAAATGATCAGATAGCTGTGTAATTCTGTGTTCTTGCCACACACATGGTACACAAAGTAGGCATGTACCCCCCTGAGGATTAATGTAATTATACCCTCAGGTGTTACAGATTACAGCAATGGAATGAAATGTATCACGGAAAACCTTTGTATCTTTGTAATTCAAAAATCTTTAAAAATAAATGTTTTAAGTACAAAATTAATCACTCAAATACATGTACTGTAGCGCTAAACTGTGCGTTTTGTTGTAAGATAATCTCTGTGGAAGTGTCGTAGTTATCGTCCTCTGTAAGCAAAGTTCTGCTGAAGTCATCATAAACGAAAGTGAAATGCTTTGCGTATAGATATCGTAGTTATTACGCACCTTACCATGATCAAGAAAGTACTATAATGTAACGTATTGTTGTGCCACAGAAAAGGCTGTCTCATTGTAGCTATACCACAAAAGTTACTACTAAAATATGTTTTACTTTCCAGAGTAATTCAGAAAAACTGTGCAGATATTAAACAGAAACACCGCAAAAGCAACATTGTAAATTGTCACTCATTAGTAGTGACGTGATAAAATCGTGTGTCTGTTGGATAAACTAACCACTGTGTCATCTGGTATCTCACAGAAAGTACTTTAAATCCAGAGTGTATTTTCAAGTAAACCAAAATGTTGCATTAAAATCTCATTAGCAGTACCAGTATATGTTCTAAGTATGTAAGTCTTATAGTTGTTACGTAATTGTGCAAATAACAAGCAAGAATGTACAAATAACAACACTCTGTTGTCTGTTCACTATAACAAAGCATTCGTAATTTCTGTTTAAATAAGTTCTCTTGGTTCTTGATTGGATATATAACTTCAAACATTGTTGCATGGTAACAGTTTCAGTGATCATCGTGCATTACAATTTCTTATGTCTTCAAAATTAAATCATGACAGGTTAAAACGTTGGGCATTGTTTCTGCAAGAATTCCAGTTCACAATAGTCTACATTCCCGGCAAGGAGAACATTGTTGCGGACGCACTGTCACGCGCACCGGCTGGGCTTGAGAAAAGTAACACAAAAGGCAACCTCGAGAAAAATTTCAGTATTCTTTACATTCAGAAAGTCGCCTTTGAAAACTTCATCACCACATCTTTAAAGGACCTTGCTCATGAACAAGTACGTAAGTAGGCTGTTCATGTTTTCTTATTGGCAACGTTATGTAGCGCTCTGCATGAAAATCACAGGCTGTGCTGTGTGCAGTCTGTGGCTAGTTTGCATTGTTGTCTACCATTGTAGTGTTGGGCAGCGGCAGCTGGCTGTGAACAGCGCGTAGCGTTGCGCAGTTGGAGGTGAGCCGCCACCAGTGGTGGATTTGGGGAGAGAAATGGCGGAATTTTGAAATTTGTAAGACTGGATGTCATGAACTGCTATGTATATGATGATCTTTCAACACTATTAAGGTAAATACATTATTTGTTCTCTATCAAAATCTTTCATTTGCTAACTATGCCTATCAATAGTTAGTGCCTTCCGTAGTTTGAATCTTTTATTTAGCTGGGAGTAGTGGCGATCGCTGTATTGCAGTAGTTCGAGTAACGAAGATTTTTGTGAGGTAAGTGATTTGTGAAAGGTATAGGTTAATGTTAGTCAGGGCCATTCTTTTGTAGGGATTTTTGAAAGTCAGATTGCGTTGCGCTAAAAATATTGTGTGTCAGTTTAAGCACAGTCATGTATAAATTTTCTAAGGGGACGTTTCATGATTTCCGAAATGTCCTGTGTTATTATTTTGTGGTTGTTCCGTATTTCTATGTCCCTCTTCCGTACTGGAGCGCGAGTGTCCTCTGAAATATGTAATTCTTGTATTACTTGTGCCAACTGATCTTGTACTTCCCGGATTTCTCTTTTGTACTGTGTATTGATTTGATTTTGATTTTGTTTGAATTTTCTAATTTGTTCATACTCTTCAGTGTCTGTGAAGGCTACAGGTCTTGTGCCATTCAGATCATCATCTACCTTTGTAGATAAGTTAGTGAACTGATCTGAGAGTTCGGCTACTTTATCTGATAGTGAAATCATTAGTGTTGAAATCGTATCTACTGTGTCCTTTAAGTTTTCCTGAGTTTTTGCAAGTTGCGTAACCCAATCGGTAGATGCAACTGAGTCAAATTTAGCTTGCAAGGTGTGGTGATTTTCATGAACAATAGTTTGCAGTTCTTTTATGGCTGCTTCGTGATTCTGTAATGCATTTTCATGACGCGAAAAAATAGGTTGGAAATGCTCACAAATTTGTGTTTTTACGCCATTACAGACTTTTTGACATTTCGATTCAATGTTATGTAACTTAGTAGTTAAATCTTCACGTGTTTGTTCAAGTGTGGTATCTAACTTCCGAAGATTTTGTTCCATTGTGTCTAACTGTTGCTGTGTTTGTCTCTGGTGTTGTTCCATTGTGTCTAACTTTTGAAGCTTTTGCTGTGTTTGTCTCTGATTTTGTTCCACTGTGTCTCACTTTCGAAGATTTTGTTCCATTGTGTCTAACTTTTGAAGCTTTTGCTGTGTTTGTCCCATTTGTTGTATTAATTGCAATAACAATGCACTGGTGTCTGAAACATGTTCCTCATTGCTTTTCGGCAGTGAATTTGCACCTGCAACATTCACATTTTGACAAGCAGAAAATGTGTCTTGACTTATTTGAGAAAACGGTGAGGACCCAAAACCTGAATCTACAGTATTTGCGAGATTGTGTCCTGTCATTTCGGATTCCTGAGGCGAGCTATTGCCGACCGATCGATCGATAATGCTTCCCTGTTCACTAATTGTTTCACTGTCTACGCCGTTATTTGCCGCCCGCTTCATTTCCCTATGCACAATTATCAAATCACTAGTTTGAACATACGTTAATTCATTACTCGGCGGCGCTAACACACTGCTTTCGTCTTCACTGTCATTTCTCAGTTTACTTTGGAGCCTAGTATTACGTTTATCACACGCCATTATTGTCACAATATTTCACACGATAACACAGAAAAGCACAATTTGAAGATCAAAAATAAGAGAACACATTAACATAGCACTGAAAATAATGTCTAGTTAATTGCAAGCACAGCTGCGAAAAACGTGGTGCAAATTTACGTGCGTGCCACACCTGTTTTACTGTACAACAATGAAAGACTGCAACTACAAAGGAGATTCTCTCTACAATTACGCGCTAGCAATAAACAAAATCTACACTAATTACACGAACTACAAGAAAAAATCAGAAGATTCCAGTGAGGTATCCTTGGTTAAGGGTCGACTTATGAAACGTCCCCTTAGAAAAATTATACATGACTGTGCTTAAACTGACACACAATATTTTTAGCGCAACGCAATCTGACTTTCAAAAATCCCTACAAAAGAATGGCCCTGACTAACATTAACCTATACCTTTCACAAATCACTTACCTCACAAAAATCTTCATTACTCGTACTACTGCAATACAGCGAGCGCCACTACTTCCATCTAAATAAAAGATTCAAACTACGGAAGGCACTAACTACTGATAGGCATAGTTAGCAAATGAAAGATTTTGATAGAAAACGAACAATGTATTTACCTTAACAGTGTTGAAAAATCATAATTTACATAGCAGTTCATGACATCCAGTCTCACAAATTTCAAAATTCCGCCATTTCTCTCCCCACATCCACCACTGCTGGCGGCTCACCTCCAACTGCGCAACGCTACGCGCTGTTCACATCCAGCTGCCGCTGCCCAACACTACAATGGCAGACAACAATGCAAACTAGCCACAGACTGTGCACAGCACAGCCAGTGATTTTCATACAGAGCGCTACGTAACGTTGCCAATAAGGAAACATAAACAGCCTACTTACAATACATATGTTATTTAATACGTTTTGCAATTAGTTTTGATCTTCTAATGACTTGAATAGACAATAAACGAAAGCATCGTTTGCAAACAATTTAAGACGGCTCCTTATATTGTCTCCTAAATCGTTTACAAAGATAAGGAACAGCAGAGGGCCTGCAACACTACCTTGGGGAATGCTAGAAATCACTTCTGTTTTGCTCGATGGCTTTGGGTCGGTTACTATGAACTGTAACCTCTCTTATAGGAAATCACGAATCTAGTCGCATAACTGAACCAATAATCCGTAAGCTCGCGATCTGATTTCAAGCCACTTGTGAGGTATGGTGTCACAAGCCTTGTGGAGATCTGGAAATACGTAATCAATCTGAAATCCCTTGTCCATATCATTCAACACTAGTTGTGAGTAAAGAGATAGTTGTGTTTCACAAGAACGATGTTTTCTAATTCCATGTTGATTATGTGTCAATAGACTGTTCTCTTAACTCATGATGCTGGAACACAAAATGTGTTCCGAAATCCTGCTGCATATCGACATTAATCATATGGGCCCGTAATTCAGTCGATTACACCTACTGCCTTTCTTGAATATTGATGTGACCTGTGAAACTTTCCACTCTTTGGGTACTGATCTTTCGTCGAGCGAGAGGGTGTATATGATTGTTAAATATGGAGCTATTGCATCAGCATACTCTGAAAGCCACCTAAATAGTGTTCAATCCTGACCTGAAGACTTGATTTTATTTAGTGGTTTAAGTTGCTTCACGACGCCGAATATATCTCCTTTTAAGTTCGTGACTCGAATTATGGAATATTTACTTCGTCTTCTTTGGTGATGGAATTTCAGAAGGCTGTATTTAGTAACTCTGCCTAAGTAGCACTGTCATCGGTAAAAGGCCGCTGCTGTCACGCAGAGAAGGCATTGATTGTGTTTTGGCGCTAGCATATTTTACATCTCTTTGGGTTTTCTGCTAGGTTTCGAGACGAACTTTCGTTGTGATAACTATTGTAAGCATCTCGCACCGAAGTCCGCACTAAATTTCAAACTTCTGTAAAAGATAGCCAATCTTGGGGACTTCGCGTTCGTTTTGATCTGATATGCTTTCTAGTTGCTTCTGCAACAGTGTTCTGACCTGTTTTGTGTACCATGGGTGCTCAACTCCGTTGTTTGTTAATTTGTTTGGTATCCTGTCCCCGAAATTTACCGGTTCCCTTTTAGTACTGATATGCGTGACTTCATACTTTGTAAGTAGGCTGTTTAGGTTTTTTTATTGGTAACGTCACGTAGCGCTCTATATTTCTGTGGCTGGTTAGCATTGTTGTAATATTCGCTATTGTAGCGTTGGGCAGTTGGCTGTTAACAGCGCATAGCGTTGCGCAGTTGGAGGTGATGCGCCAGCAGTGGTGGATGTGGGGAGAGAGATGGCGGAGTTTTGAGAGCGGATGATTTGGATGTGTGTCCATCTGAGACAGTAAATTTGTAACACTGGATGTCATGAACTGATATATATATATATATATATATATATATATATATATATATATATATATATATATATCCGCGCTAAATTTCCAACTTCTGTAAACGATAGCCAATCTTGGGGACTACGCGTTCATTTTGATCTGATATGCTTTTTAGTTGCTTCTGCAACAGTGTTCTGACCTGTTTTGTGTACCATGGGTGTTTTTCTGCTACTAATGTGTGACACAATTTACATTGTTGCTTTTGCAGTGTATCTGTTTAATCTCTGCACAGTTTTTCTGAATTCTTCTGGAATGGAAAACATGTTTTAGTAGTAACACTGTGGTATAGCTACAATGAGACAGCCTTTTCCGTAGCACAACAACACGTTACAGTACAGTACTTTCTTCATCACGGCAATAAGCGTAATAACTAAGATATCTATATGCAGAGTATTTCACTTTTGTTTTTTACGAGGTAAGTACATTGACTTCCACAGAACTTCGCCTACAGACGACGATAATTACTACACTTAACACATTTTTACAGTTAAGTAGTGACAGAGATTGTTTAACAACAAGATGCACAGTTTAGCGCTGCAGTACATGTATTTGAGTGATTAATATTGTACTCAAAACATTTATTTTTAAAGATTTTTGAATTACAAAGATACTAAGGTTTTCTGTGATACATTTTATTTCATTTCTGAAATCTGTAACACCTGAGAGTATAATTACATTAATCCTCAGGGGGGTACCCACCTACTTAGTGTACCATGTGTTTGGCAAGCACAAGGAGCCCTAGCTAATATGGTATTTGCTTATACAACTTTACACATCGGTACCATATTTCTCTAACACATAAATTACACAGCTATCTGATCATTTAACTGAGAGAGACAAACATTTGTTTTACTACATCAGTGACAGATGTTTACGTAATTACACCATTGGATAACTTCACACTTATGAAATTGTATTTTGTCTGTACTTTGTGAACTGTTCATATTTTTTTCAGAGCCATTGTGATACTATGAGAGCTTTGAATGACGTATTTGGTATGGGATCATCATCTTCAAAGTACGTTTGACACAGATGACACTATTGAAATGAGCAGAAAATATTATTTTAGGTTTTGAAATTATTGCAGAAAGCTACAACGTTTTTGAGATTTGACTGAGGTGTTATGATGTTATTATTACGATGACGATGTGTATTATGCTGTTGAGGTATGTTTATGATCAATAAGATGATGCTACCATATATGAGGAATGTGATTACGTGTTTATATGTATATGAATAATGAGTAGTGGTTACGGACTCTGATTTGTGGAAAAGGATGTTGGAAACCAAGAATCGTACTTTAAAAATTATGAAATGTGTGTACATGAGTGATTGTATTACAATGCCAGCGAAAATTTTTGGACACTGTTATATTTATAGGATTTTGTTTCTACACATTTGTAACGCAAATTTTCGTACTGTGAAAATTTTTATATGAGACTGTCACTGTAGTGCAAACTGCTGTCGTAAATATTTCGGTAAGAAAGCCAAGTGACCTTGACAGAATGCGTTGTGAGCGGCCAGCTGTGCCAACCACCTGAAAAAAGAAAGCCATTATCGTCGCTATTGACATTTCTTTGTAGAAAGCATCGCAAATACGACACGCTCAAACTTGGAAACATATGATTACTCTGTGGAGCTTTTAATTTATGATATTTACTAAAATGCCTAGTGAAATGATGAGAATCATTTTACATCTATTGTCTTTCTAGTTGAGAGATTGCTCATTTTGTTTAATATCTAGTTTCTAGCTGCACTGCAGCATTGGTTAAAATAAAATTTAATAGATGTACTAATATAGTTATTTTATGCCTACAGATCCAGCAAATAATAATTTTATGATCTACTTCCAAGGAAACGAGGGAAAATATGTAGACATTTCCCTTCACAGGAATTGCATAAATAATTTTTTTACGATTTGGTAACTTGTCTGCTAGAGTAAGTTTTCGTGATGCATCACTCTAGGGTTAAAATGTATCATAGGTATTAAACATGGCCAATTTTACTGTAATATTTTTTCTGTTTGAGCCTTGTCATGCTTAGGTATAAATTATAGCATTTGCTGCTGCTGTTTGCCAGGCATAGTGTTACTGAATTTGACTTTGTATTACTCTGTTAAGCCAGTTTTACTGCAGATTTATTTTTCTTGTTTGTTGCACATTGCCTTATATTAGTTGTAATATTGCAATTGCTTAGCAAATTTAGATATACTGCAGCTTGCTTTGCCAATTTGCATTTTTGTGTCATTGCTGATTGTGTTAATTGTTTTGTACTGCTGCATTGCCTCGTCCCTTAGTTTATGTATCTGAGCTCAGTAGATTTAAGTTAGCTTAAGAGGGGGTAGGCTATATAAGAGAATGAGCTGCGATGAATTGGAAGAAATGCATTGAGAAGCTACATGAAAAAAGTACAGAAAGCAGGTATAGATAGGATTTTTTGGGAATAATGATGAATGAAGGGAGATCTCCAAGAAGTAAAGAAAGTTTTGTTTGGAAAATGCTGCAGTAAAACAAACCCTGTCCTTTCCATTCGTATTATTCCGCTATGTGTTTGTATACCCTGGTGTATATGTGTTCTTCCTGTCTTTATGTGTTTATCTGATGAGAGTTATGTTGTAGAATTTTTCTAATACTATGTTATTTACTTTATAAAGATGTTTAGACATTATTTATTCTGTTTTGTTTTAATGCTCATGTGTGAAGTTGATGTTTCGAAAGCTATTCTGATATTTTATATATGTTCTTATGTCATAATTCCTGTAACACTGATGTATATGTTAGTTCAATTTTTTTGTAAAGCCCATATTACTACAAATGTTATCTGTATTGTTATGTTCTTTAATGATGTATTTTGTACCTTTGTAATTGTATTCTTATGTTGTAAATTTATAATTAGACACCAGTTCTTAAAATTAAGTTTCATTTCACTGCACACGTTTTTTTTGGTCATAGTACACGCAGAATATGCGAGAAAAATAAGAGGACTGGTAGCATTTGCACGTGTGTTGATAATTCAGCAAGGGACTGGTTAACAGCATTGCTGGTTCTAAGGACACTTCTAAAAACTTTGTGAGTGCACAAGTGGTGGTTTATGGACTTGCTATATTGTCTGCAAGACTCTTCGATGGTGATTGTGCACCTGCACAATCGCAAAAGATGGCTGCTGGCCATCTCTACAAGGACTGCAGTGGGTCTGCACCTTTGATGACCCACCAATACCATTATTTTTACAAGGACTACAGTGGGTCTGCATCTTTGATGGCCTGCCAGTACCATTATTTCTACAAGGACTGCAGTGGGTCTGCACCTCTGGTGGCCCACCAATACCATAATCTCTAACAGGACTACATTGGTCTGCTCTGTGATGACCTACCTACCAATATTCTTCAAAACTTCGACTGACTCTGCTGTGGGTTTGCTCTGTTGTGGCCCATTACCTGTCTGCATGTCAAGAGTCAGACCTGTCATTCCGTTGGAAGGACAACACTACTTCTTCAAGACTGCATGGAAATCCACTACTTCCATGTGCATTTTCTTTTACTGCTCAGACTTTGTGCATAAAATTGTAATTAATAGTGTGATGAATGACCAGGACTGTCTTTATGGACTGTGAGAAAATTTTAGCTTTTGACCAACATTGTATCAATAAGAGTGTGCATTTGATGTCTTTGTTATTGCAATTATGAAAAATTTTATCAAATCATTATTTGCCACTGCCCAAAACAATTTGTAAAAATTTTTGTGGGGAGCATGGGGGCTATGTAAGTAGGCTGCTTATGTTCTTTTATTGGTAACGTCACGTAGCGCTTTGTATGAAAATCACTCTGTGCTGTGTGCAGTCTGTGGCTGGTTAGCATTGTTGTAATATTCGCTATTGTAGTGTTGGGCAGTTGGCTGTTAGCAGCACATAGCGTTGCGTAGTTGGAGGTGAGCTGCCAGCAGTGGTGGGTGTGGGGAGAGAGATGGCGGAGTTTCCAGAGTGGATGATCTGGACATGTGTCCATCAGAGACAGTAAATTTGTAACACTGGATGTCATGAACTGATATATATATATATATATATATATATATATATATATATATATATATATATATATATATATATATATATATTAGGACTTTTGAACGCTATTAAGGTAAATACATTGTTTGTTCTCTATCAAAATCTTTCATTTGCTGACTATGCCTATCAGTAGTTAGTGCCTTCAGTAGTTAGAATCTTTTATTTATCTGGCAGTAGTGGCGCTCATTGTATTGCAGTAGTTCGAGTAACGAAGATTTTTGTGAGGTAAGTGACTTGTGAAAGGTATAGGTTAATGTTAGTCAGGGCCATTCTTTTGTAGGGATTATTGAAAGTCAGATTGCATTGCGCTAAAAAAATATTGTGTGTTAGTTTAGTGTTGATCAGAATAGCTAAGGAGCGAAATGTCTGAGTACGTTCAGTTCTGCTCAGCTGTTTGAAAATCAAATAATGTAAGTGGTTTATCAGCGCAGTAATTCATTAATTTATCTAATGGGACGTTTCAATTTTTAATTATTTAGAGTCAATGCCACCTTCCGCATCATACATATATCTTGTCTCGATCGTTTTGCAGTTTATTTTGATGATCTGACTTAATAAGACGGTAAATGACAGTATGATCAAAGAGGGCTGTTCAGATTGTCTCATAAATCGCTTATATAAATCAAGAACGGCAGAGGACCTATAACGCTTCATTGGAGCACACCGGATATTGTTTCTGCTTTACTCGATCGCATTCCGTCAGTTACTGTGAACTGAGATTCTTTTGACAGGCAATCACCATTCCAGTCGCACATGTCTGATAATACTCCTAAGGCACGCAATTTTATTAGAAATTGCTTGTGGGAAACCATGTCAAAAGCCTTCTGGAAATCTAAAGATATGAAATCAATTTAACAGACCCATTCGATAGTATTTGTTATTACATGAGAGTAAAGAGCTAGTTGAGTTTCATAAGAACGATATTTTTTGATCCATTTAGCTGTTTGTATATGTTTCAAAGTACTACTGCAAATCGACATTAATGATATGGTCCTGTAACTTTGTGGATTACTCCCATTGCATTTCTTGAATATTAATGTGGCCTGTGCAGCTTTCCAGTCTAATTCAGCGGAATACTACTATATCCTTTCTTGAGTATTTCTGTGGCTTGCGCAACTCTCCAGTCTTAAGGTTCTGATCTTTGGTCGACCGAGCAACTGTATATGACTGAAAATTATGTAGCTATTGTATCAGCATACTACGAAAAGAACGTGACTGAAATACAATCTGCACTTACGTCCTTCCCCTTATTAAATTACTGAAGCTGATTGGCTACACCGAGGCTGTCTACTTCTGAGTTATTCATGTTGCAGTTGTTATTGATTCAAATTCAGGAATATTAATTTGTCTTCTTTGGTGAAAGTATTTCAGAAAACTGTGTTTAGTAAGTCTGCTTTAGTGGCATTGTTACACGTAGCATAATAATTGTTTTCACGCGAGATTGTCGGTTCCCATTGTTGTAACTTAGATACGACCAAAATCTATTTCGATTTTCTGGCACATTTCAAGACAGAAATTCATTGTGAAAACTGTTATAAGCATCACACATTGAAGATCGCACTAAGGTTCAAGCTTCTGTAAAGCTTTGCAAATTTTTGAGGCTTTTCGTCGTTGAAATTTGGCACGCTTCTTCTCGTTGCTTCTGCAACAGTGTTATGATCTGTTTGTGTACCATGAAGGATCAGTACCATCTCTTATTTATTTGGTACATATATCTCAATTGCTGTCGATTCTATTTCTTTGAATTTAATCCACATCTGGCCTACACTTATACAGTCAGACTGGATGAAGTGGAGACCGTCTCTTAGGAAGGGGTCAAGCGAAATTGATTTGCTTTTTTTAAAAAGAAAATAATCAATTTACGCTTATTTTTGGTGGGTTTTGATGTTACGGTATTTAATCTTGCTAGCACAACCTTGTGGTCACTATTCCCTGTATTCATCATGATACTTCTTATTCACTCGCGATTGTATGTTGCAAAGAGGTCAAATGTTTTCACAACCACCTACACTTCCAGTGGGATAGTGAACTATCTGTTCAAAACAATTTTTCAGAGAATGCATTCAGAACGATTTCGGACGACGTTTCATGGCTATTAAGGATTTAGAAGTATATTTTTGTGACATCTCGAGAGTAAATGGAAGTGACGACCAACTATAATTGTGAGTGGAGTACCTATTTGAAATGAGACTCAAGTTTTGTTTGAACTATGCTGAAACTGCTACCATCTAAGTCGACAGGTTAGTAATTCAGATTCACTACGAGCTAAGCAACTTCTAACAGCAATAAACACTCCGCCACCAGTTTATTTAATCTGTTCTTCCAGAGCATGGTTTGACTCTTTGTAGAAATTTCGACTGAACCTATTTCCGGCTTCAGCCAGCTTTCCGTATCTCTAACGATTTGAGATTCAGTGCTTTCTATTAGAGCTTGGAGCGCTGATTATCTTCCAACACAGCTACGACCATTTACAACTACCATACCAACAGTTTCTAGGTCTATTTTGCTATGTTTCACCTGCACTCTTGTAGACTTACGCCCTTCCTGTATGTGCTCGAGACCCTCCAACCTAAAAAAATCGCCCAGTCTCGTCTACACAGCCACCACTATCCCCGTAGCCACTTCGCATGTGTAGTGGAACCCTAATCTATTAAGCGGAACCCTGAAACTCACCACCCTATGGCACATGTCGAGGAATCTGCAGTCTACACGGTCACAGAACCGTCTGAGCCTAAGATTCAGACCCTTCACTCGGCTCTGTACCAAAGGACGACAATGCTGCAGATGGTGAGCTTCGCCTTCATCTCGCAAGAAATACTGGTAGTCTTAACCGTTTCATCTAGCCACCCGAAACCAGAGAGGATCTCTTCCGAGGGATACACATCGTTAATACTGACATGAGCCACCCCTGCAGCTGGCTGCGCAGTGTGCCCTTGATGACATCCGGAAGCAGCCTTTCCATATCTGGAATGACTCCTCCTGGTATGCACACAGAGAGCACACTCGATTCCGTCCACTCCTTGGCAATCATATCACCTAGGAGCCTCATTACGTGCAAACGTTGGAGCTCCCAACAACCAGTAATCCCACCCACTGTGAATACCCAGACTTATCACAGGTGATAAAGTACCAGTGGCTACAAGTGAGAGAACAGCAGTTCTTTATGGTAGGGAGGGGAAAAACAAAAGATGCTCAAAGACTGGCTGAGAATGACATTCCCATTGACAAATAGGCAGCCAGTTTAATGTACATAATTCAGGAAAACATCCCCTGACTGAAACTAGAGATATTCAAAAATTGACAGAAAAATTAAGTCCATCCATTTGTAATTCAGCCACTGTAGAAAATCAGTTATGCTTCTTGCATCAAAATATCCGACAACTAAGAGGTAAGCGTAATGAGTTGCTTATTTGTGTTGGAGAATCAGAGTTGAGCCAACCAGTTGATATAATCTGTCTCTCTGAACATCATGTGACCACAGGTGTGGACATAATAATTGTTACACGATTCAAGTTTTCATCTTACTTGGGTAGAGAAAATATGGAAAAAAGTGAAGGTGCCATATTTGTCAGAAACTTTTTTGATTTCTAGAATATTGATACTATCAGAGTAGAAGCTTTCGCAATGGAAGTAGTATTCATAATATGTCCTTTATAATAATATGTACATACAGAGCAACTTCAGGAAAATTTAATTTCTTCATAAAAAATATGGAATAAATGCTAATTAATTGAAACCCTCAGTTGCCGACAGGTGCTGTTGGTATACCTCGATGGGGACAGCTGAAAATGAGTGCCCCAACCGAGGTCCAAACTGGGGATCTCCTGCTTTTTTTTTTTTGGTTCGGTATAGTTTGTTGCCTTTGGTCTGGGCGGACGTCACAAGACATTCGTTCAAGTTGATCGTTCATTCCTTGACTCAGTTTTTTTTATTACAGAAAGCATGCAGCCCTCTGACCGAACATGCTGAGCTACCGTGCCGGCATCCATCTGAGCCACCGAGGACACAGATGAATAGCGCCGCGACTGCAGGGACTTATCCTTGCACGCTTCCCGTGGAACCCACATTCCCAACTTTCCACAATCTACATACGTAATGTTTCTAATATTTGCCCATCCACTCAATACTCGCGCACACTAAGGTGACGATTCCCGTAAGTGTTCGGGCAACCTGTGCGCATTCGCACAGACGAAGGTCAATGGTCGTGTAGCCATTTAACTATATATGAAGATAGTAAGTATTCTCGAAAGAACAGATCCCATTGATGACCGTGCAGCTTCTCTAGAATAAAGGATAATTAATTGAAACCCTCAGCTGGTGACAGGTGTTGTTCATATACCTCTATGGCAAGAGCTGAAGGTATATCAACAACACCTGTTGACAGCTGAGGGTTTCAGTTAATTATCATTTATTCTAGAGAAGCTGCACGGTCATCAATGGTATCTGTTCTTTCCAGAACAGTTACTATCTTCATATACAAAAACCTGGAAGCTCTGTTGACCCATCTCACAGTAAAAAACAAGGGAATAGTGGATGCTGGTGATTTTAATGTGTGTTGATTGAAAAGCTGTGTCAGTGAACAATTATTGAAATCAGTAACACTCTCATCCAATTTAGTTCCTCCTGTGAACTTTGCAACTATGGTATGAAAACGCCCTGAGACTACTACAAATAACATCTTTGTTGACAAATCTAGAAAAAAAAGCCATATCACAAAACCAATAGTAAATGGCCTATCTGATCATGGCATCCAACATCTTGTGTTTGAAACTTGTCAGGATAAAAAATCTATTAAATCTGAAAACAGGAGGGTAATAATTCTGTCAAAAGTTGAGAATTTTAGGAGATTGCTTGAAGACATGAACTGGATAAATGTTTGCAGTACTTCTAACTCAAATGTAAAATACAAAGCATTCATTAATAAAGTTACTTTCTCTTCTGAAAATTGTTTTCCACTAAAGGTAACTCACATCAAACAGAAGACTAAAAATAAACATTAATTGCACAACGAATAAAGATATCATGTGGGACAAACGGGAGACTGTATCTGCTATCTAGGAGCAGTTCTGATGTTCACATTGTAATGCATTACAAAGAACACTTCAAAATATTGAAGCAAGTAATTATTAAATGTAAGCATCTTCATTATGAGGAAAATATAATTGCATTAGGCAACAAAATAAAAGCTATATGGGAAATAATATAGACAGAGACAGATGGGGTCAAAAAGCAAGAAGAAGAGATAGTGAAACGTCCCCTTTGAACAATTACACATGACGTGCTTAAACTGACACACAATACTTTGTTAGCGCAACGCAATCTGACTTTTAAAATTCCCTACAAAAGAATGGCCCTGACTAACATTAAACTACACCTCTCACAAATCACCCAACTCACAAAAATCCTCGCTGCTCAAGCCACTGCAATACAGCGAGCGCCACTACTGCCAGCTAAATAAAAGATTCAAACTATGGAAGGCACTAACTACTGATAGGGATAGTTAGCAAATGAAAGATATTAATAGAGAACAAACAATGTATTTACCTTGATATCATCATATATAAATATAGCAGTTCATGACAAATTTCAAAACTCCGCCATCTCTCTCCCCACATCCACCACTGCTGGCGGCTCACCTCCAACTGCCCAACGCTACGCGCTGTTCACATCCAGCTGCCGCTGCCCAACACTACAATGGCGAGTATTACAACAATGCAAAGCAGCCACAGACTGCACACAGCACAGCCAGTGATTTTCATACTGAGCGCTACGTAACGTTGCAATAAGAAAACATAAACAGCCTACTTACATAGAGAAAACATAAACAGCCTACTTACATAGCCCCCATGCTCCCCACAAAAAAATTTACAAATTTTTTTTGGGCAGTGGCCAATAATGATTTGATAAAGTTTTTCATAATTACAATAACAAAGAAATCAAATGCACACACTTATTGATACAATGTTGGTCAAAAGCTAACCTTTTCTCACAGTCCTTAAAGATAGTCCTGATCATTCATCATAATAGTAATTACACGTTTTTTTTCACAAAGTCTCATTAGTAAAAGAAATTGCACACAGAAGTAGTGGATTTCCATGCAGTCTTGCAGAAGTAGTGTTGTCCTTCCAACGGAAAGACAGTGCTGACTCTTGACATGCTGACAGGTAATGGGCCACAACAAAGCAAACCCACAGCAGAGTCAGTCGAAGTTTTGAAGAATATTGGTGGGTAGGTCATCACAGAGCAGACCCACTGTAGTCCTGGTAGAGATTACGGTATTGGTGGGACACCACAGGCGCAGACCCACTGCAGTCCTTGTAGAAATAATGGTATTGGTGGGCCATCAAAGATGCAGACCCACTGTAGTCCTTATAGAGATGGCCAGCAGCCATGTGTTGTGACTGTGCAGGTGCACAATCACCATCGAAGAGTCTTGCAGACACTATAGCAAGTCCATAACCACCACTTGTGCACTCACAAAGTTTTTGGAATTGTCCTTAGAACCAGCAATGCTGTTATCCAGTCCCTTGCTGAATTATTAACACACGTGCAAACACTAACAGTCCCTACTTCTCACATATTGTCCATATACTATGACCAACAGAAATGTGTGCAGTGAATTGTAACTTAATTTGATGAACTGGTGTCAATTACAATGTTATAACATGAGAATACAATTACAAAGGTACTAAATACATCATTAAAGAACATAACAATACAGATAACATTTGTAGTAAAACAGGCTTTACAAAAGGATACAAATAGACATATACATCAATGTTACAGGAATTATGACATAAGTAAATATATAAAAGATCAGAATAACTTTTGAAACATCAACTTCAAACATGAGCATTAAAACAAAACAGAATAAATAATGTCTAAACATCTTTACAAAGAAAATAACATATTATAAATGCAAATTATGTTTGAGGATAACAGTATTCCTCATCATAGTGAATGTAGCTTAGTATTAGAAAAATTCTACAACATAAGTCTTATCAGATAAACATATAAATACTGGAAAAACATAAATACCCAAGGGTACACAAACATATAGCGGAATAATACAAGGAAAGGACAGGGTTTGTTTTACTGCAGTGTTTTGTGAACAAAGCTTTCTTTACTTCTTGGAGATCTCCCTTCATTCATCATTATTCCCAAAATTCCTATCTGTACCTGCTTTCTATACTTTTCTCGTATAGCCTCTCAGTGCATTTCTTCAAATTCATCGCAACTCATTCTCTTATAGGCTACCCCCTCTTAAGCTAACTTAAATCTACAGAGCTCAGATGCTAAACTAAGGGACGAGGCAATGCAGCAGCACATAAAACACTTAATATAAACAGCAATGAAAAAAAATGGAAAATCGCAAAGCAAGCTACAGTAAATCTAAATTACCAAGCAATTCAACATTACAACTAATATGAGGCAATGCGCAGCAAACAAAAAAAATAAATCTGGCTTAGCAGAGTAACACAAATTAAAGTTCAGTAGCACTATGCCTGGCAAACAGCAGCTTATATCTAAACATGACATAGCTCAAGCAGAAAAAATAGTACACTAAAGATAACAATGTAGATAAGGGAAATGTATAATCACATCTTAATGTCTAAGTAATTAAAGTGGTGCACCACAACAACTTATTGTAAAAAAAAAATATTACCATGTACTTGAAAAGAAAATTATGTGTCCAGTTACTGTTACTAGTCCCTTCTTATTGTTCTTTCCTTTCCAAGTGCTCCTTTTTTTAAAGAATGTGGATTACAAAATTATTATTTAATAGATCTGTTGACAGAAAGTGTTCACATTAGCAAATACATCGAAGTTTATTTTATAAAACTAATGCTGCAACACAGCTGGAAAACAGGTATCAAATGAAATAAGCAATTACGCAAACCAAAGCATAAAAACATCATTCAATAGCTATGTGGCATTTCGTAAGTCAGTAGCTCTCAACTCTCGTAGAAAGACACTTGTCATAATCAGGTGTGCAGATGTACGAATATTTCCCATCAATTCATAAGCATTTCAGTAATTATCATAAATTACGAGCTCCACAGTATGCGTTCAACAAGGAAATGTCAGTAGCACGGACAATGACCTCCCCTTTTTTTTCTACCTGTGCCGCTGAAAGGCTAATGGCTTTTTTTTTTTTTTTTTTCGGGCGGCTGTCGCCCAGGTGGGTGCCCGAGATGCATTACGTGCAGGTGGTCACTTAACTTTCTTACGGAAATATTTACGACAGCAGTTTCTGCTACAGTGACAGTCTCACATAAAAATATTTCACAGGTCAAGAATTAGCGTTGCAAATCTGTAGAAACAAAATCCTGTAAATATAACAGTGTCCAAAAAATTTTCGCCGGCATTGTGATACATTCACGCATTTACACACATTTCATAACTCTTAAAGTACGATTCTTGGTTTCCAACATCCTGTTTCACAAGTCAAGAGTCCCTACCCACTATGAATTACTCCTTACCTTATTACACATATACGTATCCATCGACACTCGTCAATATTTCGTCATTATAAATATGAAGCATAATCAAATAACTCATATAGCCTCAGCCTATTAATCATAAACATACCTCAGCAGCATAATACACATCGTCGTCGTAAAAATAACATCATAACACCTCAGTCAAATCTCAAAATCGTCGTAGCTTCCTCCAATAATTAAAAAAATTCTCTGCTCATGTCAAAAGTGTCATCTGCCTCAAACGTACTTTAAAAATCATGAATCCATACCAAATACATCATTCAAAGCTCTCATAGTATCACAATGGTTCCGAAAAAATATGAAGAGTTCACACAGTACAGACAAAATACAATTTCGTAAGTGTGAAGTTATCCAACGGTGTAATTACGTAAACATGTGTCACTGACGTAGTAAAAAACATGTTTCTCTCTCAGTTAAATGATCAGATAGCTGTGTAATTTGTGTGTTAGAGAAATATGGTACCGATGTGTAAAGTTGTATCAACAAATACCAGATTAGCTAGGGTTCCTTGTGGTTGCCACACACATGGTACACAAGGTAAGCGTGTACCCCCCTGAGGATTAATGTAATTATACCCTCAGGTGTTACAGATTACAGCAATGGAATAAAATGTATCACGGAAAACTTTCTTTGTAATTCAAAAATCTTTAAAAATAAATGTTTTAAGTACAAAATTAATCACTCAAATACGTGTACTGTAGCGCTAAATGTGCGTCTTGTTGCAACATAATCTGTGTGGAAGTGTCGTAGTTATCGTCCTCCGAAAGCTAAGTTCTGCAGAAGTCAATGTACTTACCTCATAATACACAAAAGTGAAATGCTTTGCATATAAATGTCTTAGTTATTACGCTTATTGCCGTGATGAGGAAAGTACTGTGCTGTAACGTATTGTTGTGCTACGGAAAACCCTGTCTCATTGTAGCTATACTACAAAAGTTACTACTAAAACCTGTTTTACTTTCCAGAATAAAACAGAAACACTGCAAAAGCAACATTGTAAATTGTCACTCATTAGTAGCGTCGTGATATAGTCGTGTAGCTGTCAAATAAACTAACCACTGTGCCATCTGGTATCTCACTGAAAGTACTTTAAATCCAGAATATATTTTCAAGTAAACCAAAATGTTGCATTAAAATCTCATTAGCAGTACTGGTAAATGTTCTAAGTATGTAAGCCTTATAGTCGTTCCATAATCGTGCAACTAACAAGCAAGAATGTACACACACAATAACACTGTGACGTCTGTTCACTATAACAATGCATTCGTCATTTCTGTTTCAATATGTTCTCTTGGTTCTTGACTGGATATTTAACTTCAAACATTGGTACATGTTAACAGATTCTAAGTCTGACAAGCATACTAGTAATGTAAAGTGAAAAGTTTTATGGCAATGACAAAGTTAAAAAGCAGATTATCTTTCAATAAACGGTTTTACATGTGAAATGTGGTGTAAACCTTTACTCTTCCTAGTACGCACAGTTTCAGCTTCAACGCAATTATCGTGCGGTATACGTCGTTAAACAATACTGGAATTTTTCTTAAGGTTAGCGTCTATGTCGTTTTTCTCTGAGCCAGCCGGCGCAAGCGGCTGCCTGCGGTGCGAGTCATTGTCTGTCCCTTTGTTGGCGCGTGTCGTTATTGGGATTAGGAGACCTAGCTTCTACAAATTCACGTTGTCGAAAGTGCCCTGCTCTGTTTGAATCCCGCCAGTTCTGATGCAATTCAGGTCTGTCGTTACGAGTATATCGTCTGTCGTCATGTCGGTAGGTTCCGTAGTTTCTTCCTTGTCGGTCACGTGGTGGAGAATTTCTCCCTGAATCGTAACTGTGCGTCGAACTGTTGCGTCTGAAGTTATTCTGCCTCCCTTGATAATAATTATTTTGGTTCCCATATTGCCTGTTTCTCTGATAGTCTCTGTGATAGTCATTACCGCGGAGAGGTGATCTTTCCCTGTAATTATTACTGCTCTGCCAACGGTAGTCATACGGGTGGTGTTGTTTTGGTCACGATTTACGTTGTAAGAAGAGGCTTGTCGGGTCCAGTTATTATTTCTGTCGTCACGGAATTGTGACGGATGTGACCTGTAGTGATTGTTTTCCTGTTTTCGCATCCCGCGACTGTCTGTGTCAATTTCTAATTCTTGTAACAGTCCCTGAAAAGCTTCAATGTCTTCTTTGCAACGTCCTGCTAAAATAATATGTCGTAAATGTTCAGGCAGTTTGATTAAGCAAATGCGGATGAGTTCTGAGGGGCTGTATGGGTTTGAAAGATACTGATTCTTATGCAACATGTCTTCAAAATATTTCATAAGACTGGAAAATTCAGATTGTTCGAAACGTTTCATCATTATGATGCTATGTTTTACTCGGTCTTGTGTGGCTTGAGACCAATATGCTGAGAGGAAGGCATGGTAAAACTCTCCTTCACTGTGGCAATCGTGAATTACCGATCGCATTCTTACAGCTGGTTCATTCTCCAAGTAGCCACACATAAATTCTAATCTGTGTTCTAACGACCAGTTGGGAGGAAAACAATGCGAGAATTGATGGAGCCATGCTTGTGGATGAATGTCGTTGCCAGAATTCTTAAATGTTTTGAATTTACGTGTAGTAATGAACAGCTTATAGTCAAAATCATCATGTCGGCGAGTTGCATATCGGTCATTGTTAGGTCGTGTCGGCCGTTCCATCTCAAAATTCGCTGCACATTGCCAATTTCTTTCATAACTTCCGAAATGCCCTGTGTTATTATTTTGTGGCTGTTCTGTATTTCTGTGTCCCTCTTCCCGTATTGGGGCGCGAGTATCCTCTGAAATACGTAATTCTTGTATTACCTGTGTCAGCTGATCTTGTACTTCCCGGATTTCTCTTTTGTACTGTGTATTGATTTGATTTTGATTCTGTTTGAATTTTCTAATTTGTTCATACTCTTCTGTGTCAGTGAAGGCTACAGGTGTTGTGTCATTCAGATCACCATCTACCTTTGTAGATAAGTTAGTGACCTGATCCGAAAGTTCGGCTACTTTCTCCGATAGTGAACACATTTCCTCAGTGTGTTTTTCTGAACCAAGTTTCAGAGTGTCCATTTGTGTTGAAATCGAATCTACTGTGTCCTTTAAGTTTTCCTGAGTTTTTGCAAGTTGCTTAACCGAATCGGTAGATGCAACTGAGTCAATTTTAGCCCACAAGGTCTCATGATTTTCATGAACAATGGTTTGCAGTTCTTTTATGGCTGCTTCGTGATTCTGTAATGCATTTTCATGCCGCGAAAAAATAGGTTGAAAATGCTCACAAATTTGTGTTTTTACGTCATTACAGACTTTTTGACATTTCGATTCAATGTTATGTAACTCACTAGTTAAATCTTCACGTGTTTGTTCAAGTGTGGTGTCTAACTTTTGAAGATTTTGTCCCATTGCGTCTAACTGTTGCTGTGTTTGTCTCAGGTGTTGTTCCATTGTGTCTAACTTTTGAAGATTTTGTTCCACTGTGTCTAACTTTTTAAGATTTTGTTCCACTGTGTCTAACTTTTTAAGATTTTGCCCCATTTGTCTCTGATTTTGTTCCATTTGTTGCATTAATTGCAATAATAATGTATTAGTGCCTGGAATCTGTTTCTCTACGCTTTTCGGCAGTGCATTTGCACCGGCAACATTCACATTTTGACAAGCAGAAAATGTGTCTTGACTTATTTGAGAAAACGGTGATGACCCAAAACCTGAATCTACAGTATTTGCGAAATTGTGTCCTGTCATTTCGGATTCCTGAGGCGAGCTGTTGCCGACCGATCGATCGATAATGCTTCCCTGTTCACTACCTGTTTCAATGTCTACACCATTGTTTGCAGCCCGCTCCATTTCCCTATGCACAATTACCAAATTACTACTATGAACATCAGTTAATTCATTGCTCGGTGGCGCTAACACACTGCTTTCATTTTCACAGTCATTTCTCAGTTTACTTTGGAGCCTAGTATTACGTTTTTCACACGCCATTATTGTCACAGTATTTCACACGACAACACAGAAAAACACAATTTGAAGATCAAAAATAAGAGAACACATTAACATAACACTGAAAATAATATCTAGTTAATTGCAGCTGCGAAATACTTGGTGCAAATCTACATGCATGCCACAACTGTTTTACTGTACAACAATGAAAGACTGCAACTACAAAGGAGATTTTCTCTACAATTACGCACTAGCAATAAACAATAGCTACACTAATTACACAAACTACCAGAAAAAATCAGAAGATTCCAGTGAGGTATCCTCGGCTAAGGGTCGCCATATGAAACGTTCCCTTTGAACAATTATACATGACTGTGCTTAAACTGACACACAATACTTTGTTAGCGCAACGCAATCTGACTTTTAAAATTCCCTACCAAAGAATGGCCCTGACTAACATTAAACTACACCTCTCACAAATCACCCAACTCACAAAAATCCTCGCTGCTCAATCCACTGCAATACAGCGAGCGCCACTACTGCCAGCTAAATAAAAGATTCAAACTATGGAAGGCACTAACTACTGATAGGGATAGTTAGCAAATGAAAGATATTAATAGAGAACAAACAATGTATTTACTTTGATATCATCATATATAAATATAGCAGTTCATGACAAATTTCAAAACTCCGCCATCTCTCTCCCCACATCCACCACTGCTGGCGGCTCACCTCCAACTGCCCAACGCTACGCGCTGTTCACATCCAGCTGCCGCTGCCCAACACTACAATGGCGAGTATTACAACAATGCAAAGCAGCCACAGACTGCACACAGCACAGCCAGTGATTTTCATATTGAGCGCTACGTAACGTTGCCAATAAGAAAACATAAACAGCCTACTTACATAGAGAAAACATAAACAGCCTACTTACAATAGCTCTAAACATAAATGAAACGTTGGTAAGAATTGTACGTAGTGCTGCAAACCTCTTAAACAAGTACTTTGTTTCTGTTACTGCCAAAGAAGTGGCATCCTTAATACAATCCTTAAAAGGTAAGTACTCTAGAAGTTAGAGGTTATGGTAACATATCAACAAAGTTAATCGAAGAGTGATCATGCGAGTTGAGTTCTATCTTAAGTATTTGTGTAATCAGTCTCTTATCAGCTGAACATTTCCAAATTGGCCAACGTACGCTGAAGTTAGGCCTCTTTACAAGAAGGGGGTAGAGAGATACCATTAAACTATCGACCAATTTCACTTTTGTCAAAAAATATTTTAAATGGTGGTGTTCAAGCGTCTCCTTAAGCTGACTGCAAAAAATGTATTGTCCAAGTCACAGTTTGGGTTCCTAAAGGCTTCCAATACAAAGACAGCTATTTACACGTACAGTTAGAATGTATTTATTTCATTAGATCGTTTTCTGTGACCTTCAACTTTACGAATCACAGCATTCTCTTAAGTAAGTCTTCAGGTCCAGATTGTATACCGATTAGGTTCCTTTCAGATTACGCTGATACAATAGCTCCCAACTTAGCAATCATATACAACCGCTCGCTCACCGTTAGATCTGTACCAACAGACTGGAAAATTGCGCAGGTCGCACCAGTGTTTAAGAAGGGTAGTAGGAGTAATCCTTCGGACTACAGACCTATATCATTGACGACGGTTTGCAGTAGGGTTTAGGAGTATATACTGTATCCAAGCATTATGAATCACCTCGAAGGGAACGATCTATTGATACGTAATCAGCATGGTTTCAGAAAACATCGTTCTTGTGCAACGCAGCTAGCTCTTTATTCGGACGAAGTAATAGCCGCCATCGACAGGGGATCTCAAGTTGATTCCGTATTTATAGATTTCTGGAAAGCTTTTGACACCGTTCCTCACAAGCGACTTCTAATCAAGCTGCTGGCCTATGGGGTATCGTCTCAGTTGTGGGACTGGATTTGTGATTTACTGTCAGGAAAGTCGCAGTTCGTAGTAATAGACGGCAAATCATCGAGTAAAGCTGAAGTGATATCAGGTGTTCCCCAGGGAAGCGTCCTGGGACCTCTGCTGTTCCTGATCCATGTAAATGACCTGGGTGACAATCTGAGCAGTTCTCTTAGGTTGTTAGCAGATGATGTTGTAATTTACCGTCTAGTAAGGTCATCCAAAGACCAATATCAGTTGCAAAGCGATTTAGAAAAGATTGCTTTATGAAGTGGCAGGTGGCAGTTGACGCTAAATAACGAAAAGTGTGAGGTGATCCACATGAGTTCCAAAAGAAATCCGTTGGAATTCGATTACTCGATAAATAGTACAATTCTCAAGGTTGCCAATTCAACTAAGTACCTAGGTGTTAAAATTACGAACAACTTCAGCTGGAAAGACCACATAGATAATATTGTGGGGAAGGCGAGCCAAAGGTTGCGTTTCATTGGCAGGACACTTAGAAGATGCAACAAGTCCACTAAAGAGACAGCTTACACTACACTCGTTCGTCCACTGTTAGAATATTGCTGCGCGGTGTGGGATCCTTACCAGGTGGCGTTGACGGAGGACATCGAAAGGGTGCAAAAAAGGACAGCTCGTTTTGTATTATCAAGTAATAGAGGAGAGTGTGTGGCACATATGATACGCGAGTTGGGATGGAAGTCATTAAAGCAAAGACGTTTTTCGTCGTGGCGAGATCTACTTACGAAATGGCAGTCACCAACTTTCTCTTCAGAATGCGAAAATATTGTGTTGTGCCCAACCTACATAGGTAGGAATGATCATCAAAATAAAATAAGAGAAATCAGAGCTCGAACAGAAAGGTTTAGGTGTTTATTTCCCGCGCGCTATTCGGGAGTGGAATGGTAGGGAGATAGTATGACTGTGGTTCGATGAACCCTCTTCCAAGCACTTAAAAATGAATTGCAGAGTAATCATGTAGATGTAGATGTAGAAGTAAATTAGAATGTTATTGTTTCATTGAGAGTGCTGCAAAATGGTTCGAGTCCTACATAACTAACAGGAAACTAAGGGTGTTGTAGCGAAATACTGTGCACTAAGAAGTAAGTCTTCATCTGACTGAAAATTAATTACATGTGGTATTCCTCAGGGTTTCATCTTGGATCCATTGCTTTCTATTATGACATATTTAGTTATTTTAAGATGTAGACTACCCACTAGATCTATATCTACATCAACTTCTATACTCTGCGAACCTCTACGAAGTGGACGGCAGAGGGTACGTCTCACTGTACCAGTTACTAGGGCTTCTCCCCATTCCATTCAGATACGTAGCGCGGGAAAAAATTATTGTTTAAATGCCGTTGCGTGTTGTAATCAATCTAATCTTGTCCTCGCAGGCCCTATGGAATTCATATTTTGGGAGCTGCGATACATTCCTAGAATCATTACGTAAAGCCGACTATTGAAACATACAGTATACGTTCTCAAGATAATTTCCGTCTATTTTCAAGAGTTTGCCAGTGCAGTTCTTTCAACATCTCTGTGATGCTCACCTGCGGGTTAAAGAAATGTGACCATTCGTGCGGTCCTTCTCTGCATACGTTCAATATCCCCTGCTAGTTCTACTTGTTATGGGTCCCAAATATTTGAGCAATAATCTAGAATGGGTTGCACGAGTGAGAGGCAGTCTCCTAAGTAACCCCACTGTATTTACCTAATATTCTACCAATGAACCTATGTATTCTACCCGCTTTACCCACTACTGAGCCTATATGATGAGTCCATTTCATCTCCTTACATGTTACATGCTACATCCAGTTATTTTTATGAGCTTAACAATTCCATCTGTGACTCACTGATATCATATTCATATCACGTTACGTTTTTTTCGTTTTTTTTCAGTGTACAGCTTTCATGGACATTTAAATCAAGTCGCCAATATTTGTACCACTTAGAAAACATATCAAGATCTGTCAGACTATTTTTTGGAGATTCGTTCAGAATGTACTTCATTCTAGATAACCGTATGATTTGCAAAAAAATCTGAGTTTACCATTTATATTGTCTGCAAGATCATTAATATACAACATGAACATGAATGCACCCAGCATACTTCCCTGGGGTACACCTGAAGTTACTTCTACATCTGTCGATGACTCTCCACCCAAGATTACATGTTGCTTCCTTCCTACCACGAAATCTTCAATCTAGTCACAAATTTCGCATGATACCTCATATGATCGTCCTTTTGCAAATAAGTGTAGATGTGGTGCTGAGTCAATTGCTTTTCATAAATCATTAAATACTGAATCTACGTGACTGCTTTGATATATGGCTTTCACGATGTCATGTAGGATAAGTCAAGTTTACGAACTTAGAGCATGCTGCGGCAATTGTAGATCAGCAAGTTCTGTTAATCAATACAACGAAAAACCAGCGAAAGTGGCCAATTTCATTTGTTTTTATTCACTCGATAACCAGTTTCAAGCCTGAAGCTCGTCACTGAATGAATATAAAAAAAAGTGAAATTTGCGACTTTGGATAGTTTTTCATTATCAAATGATCAGTTCACATGAGGGGAATTAACTGTCCACCGCAAACACTTGCCATATTGAATCTTCTCACGTAACACATACGTTCGCTTATGTCAGTGCTAAACCTGCATACTGGCCTTTTTCCTTCTTCCTTTGAAGACCTGAGGACAGTACTACATACCATGAGCATCCTTCGTAAGGCTGTAGTTAGTCTGTATTTGTTGCCTTACTTAATATGTGAGGGATCACACTGACGATAATTAGTAACCATGGTACTCAATACAATCACGAAATCCTGAAGATAGCAGAGTGAATTGCCGAAAGTGGTTGTGAAAATAAAATAAAAAAACTTCTCAAACAGCAAGGTTGTTTATCGATTTTTCTCCTTAAAGATTTGATCAGCCGCTGTCCCGCGTTCACAATAGATCAACAGACCTCGTAGCTTATGTTGTCCGCTGCTGTGTTGGCGTCAAACGCACATAGCGGATCGGCTTTGGACCCAGTACGTTCCTGAATGACATTTATGAGCAGCATTGTCTGTTGCTTCACATCGTCCGAAAAGGACATATTTTATTGAGTAAAGTGATGACAGTTCGTGATTTCATCAAAGACATGACATTCATCACTGGCGACCGTTTTTATCAATTCAGAAGGGCTGAGAACTTTGCCGAGCCCCACCAACTATTACTCTGAGGCATCTGTAACTACTCCCTATACTGTATGAAATAGCATACATCAAAAGATGCAACTTAAAGTTGTTAAAATAAATACAGATACGTCAGACTATTGGACTTTTCATTCAGTTTCGCATTTCAATAGTTTTAACACCTGAATTCAAACGACTGCTTTCTGTATGAATTATCAGTCAATCATGTATAACTATCTTAGCTGTGGTTGCTGGAGTTTTAAAATCATCTGGTTGCTGTTTTATGTTGTAACCTCCCCACAAAATAAATTCCATAACCTCCCAACAGTAAAAACAATATAATTATATATTTCTTTCAGTGTAACCTCCCAACAGAAAACTTCTGTAACCTACCATTCTATTCACTCATTGCACATCGCGATGTACTGTTAACAGTTTTTTGCGGCATTTTCACAAATCAAAATTAAGCACAAAATCAAACAAAGTCAAAGCAAAAATGGAATAAATACAATTACAACAAAGAGCAATAAATTGCCGATGACCTGTGAAAGAAAAAGTGACAAGATGGTAAATGCGTTGCGCCAGATGCAAACTACATTTAAAATTAAGTGAATAAGAGCAGATATATAACTGACTGCTTCTCAGAAATTCACAAACATACGATCCTGCCCGGTTGTCGACAAGTTTAACCTCCCCACAAAATAAATTCCGTAACCTCCCAACAGTAAAAACTTTCAATAATTGACTGTGAATTTAAACTAGTAAATTTTGGACGTCAGCAGTGCTGCGTCATGGCCCTGAAAATTATGAATAAACTGAAAAATCTTACCTCAATTAGGTCGCCGGATAACGCGTATATATCTGCTCCTATAAGAAATTTTTCTGGTGCAGCTCAGTGCAATGCTGGCCGATAGATTTGTCATGTATAAAAAGAAACAACTGATTTTTCTTTTCAAAAATCGGGATGACCAAGGATTGGAGACATTAGTAAATTCTTTAAATTGAAATGAATGATTGTCAAAAGTTACTTTTTATGAGAAAGATTATTATTAAGAGATTTTTTTAAACATTTACATGGGACTTGATATAACAATACTACATATGCGCGAGGCTGCTTCTACTTTATACTACAATGCTCAGGCTCCGCCATCGCTCCACCACGACCGGCCCAGCCAACACGATACACCAGACTGCTAGCTACTACTTACTGCTACTAACACACAGTTCCTAAGGCAGTCAACACTGCTCTTTGGTCTGAGATTCTCTTATAGCTTACATATCGCAGGCAGCGCATGAGCAATCCATCGAAATTACATCTGCTTGAGTGCACTAGCAACCAATTCCTTAATTATGGGCCTCTTACATAACCCTCCACTGGGGGGGGGGTCAAAAATTTGGCAACGATGGGGAGTCAATTGTACTTGCCATGACAACAAATTTTTCTATAATCTATTTAGTTACTAAGTCTACAGTTACAGCACATATACATTATTGATAAATGCAGAACATATTAAGAAATGAAATAGAGTGCACACGCACTGAGTACAGAACATATCAAGAAATGACAAAACGCATACGCAATGAGTACAGAACATATTAAGAAATGAAATAGTGTATACGCAATGAGTACAAAATATATTAACAAATGACATAAAGTGCACACGCACTGTATAAGTCTTTAGCATTTTACAAGAACTAGATACATTAAGAAAAGAAGTAAATTGCACACGCACTGTAGAAGTCTTTAGCATATTTAAGACAACTGATCATATTAACAAATGAAATGAAGTGCACACGTGCGGTGTAAGTCTTTAGCTTCTTTTTACAGGAACTGATCATATTAAGAGATGAAATAAAGTGCATACGAACTGTATAAGTCTTTTGCATTTTATAAGAACTAAGAAAGGAATGGGAAGGACAGCATCATGGTTGTAGCACAGTGGGTTGCACGTAGCTACACTGAAAGTCCATATCTTTCTACAGAAACACAACGCCAAGTGAGACAATCTGAAGTTCTCTTCCCCTGAAATATTTATCATTGTAGCCAAGACACTGAAATGTTGTATTCATATTGTATGTTGTCATTTTGGTAGTACATTAGGTACACCAAACAGTAGGTCCACAATAGCATCTCCATCATTCAAGGTGGTGGACAGCTTGATATGTCAACACCACAGTCTTGTAAAATTCATTCTCTTACATCAACGTAGAATTAGTGCAAAAACCAAATATAGTGCTCCATGATCATGAGGATGGACAGGGCATATGGATATTGCAGTAATTGCTGGTAATTAGGTCAGAAGGTGAAGGATACATTAAGTCTTATGCTGGTCATCATTCAGAATTTCACTAGCATATCAACTAATCTGAATAATTATTGGTATTCATTTGCTAGTTACTAAACATTTATGTGCTATGTACGGGGTATTACAAAACATTATTCATATGCCACCTTATTACAGTAATCATTGGCGTAACATTTATGCATAAGTCATCACATTACAGTAATCATTAGCATTCATAAGACAACTCATTACAGTAATTATTGGCATTCATTGGCAAGTTACAAAGTATTCATATAGTTTTACAAAACATTATTCAGTGTTATTCACAAGTCATCATTTAAAACAGGAGTTATTCAGTGTAGCATCAAGTTGTAGTGTTTATATATGATATCGTACAAGTGACATAAGACATATGTAAAATGTAACACATTGTAACTATTACTCAAGGCCTGTAGTCCAACAATACATAGATATAATGGATTCAATACAACAGGGAAATTTGTATTATATTTAGGACTAGAAATATATCTTAAACTGGTAGCATTATTTAGTTGTATACTGGTAATAGTTGGGACTAGTAATAAAATATTTTTGTGTTAGCAATGCATTGCGTTGGGATCAGTAATTAATTGCTGGGGCATGAAAATATTTGCTTTTGACTTATTGCCGGAAATAAGGATTAACAATGTCATTCATCATGAGTCAGCTGCACCAAGGTTATCAAACAAGTAGAGTATATGTGATCACATTCATGAATGATACACAACTGTGTAAAGAAAATGCAAGTACTAGAACAGGTTTAATAACTAAATGCTTATAGTAAATTAATATCATGAAAAGCTTCTCCTGGAAAAAATACAAAATGGATTATTGCCTGAAAGAAAAAATGTATATTATGCTGAAAAGTAGTTAACTTTGAATTAACAGATAATGAAACGTGTACTTAATATGTATGTACTCTAGCTGTCTTTCCCAAAACATTCAATCATTATACTATGCAACATAAGACATACTGTCAAAAGGAACCGCAACAAATACTGAAATAACTACATAGCATCTCTTAACTAATAGTAAATATATAAACTTCATCATTATTCTCATCTGCAAGGAAAAACTTCATTATTCGTATTACCATATTCATCATACAACTATTCATCATCATTTATTATCATCTGCAAAAAATACACACTTCATTATTCGTAATAATATTACCATTTACTTCATACAACTATTCATTATCATTCATTACTTTATATAGTATAGAGTTTCTAACATCTAGCATATATCATCACTAAAATTAACATGCGTAGCTCTGTCTGACAGCCAGCAATAATCGCCTCATATTCTGAAAGAAAAATAATTAGTTAAGACTGTTATTATGCAGTGTGTATAGTATATCCTTGTTAGTTCTGATAAATTTACTCTTCATGACAAGGTATTGCATTTTCTTTCTTTCATTCTGATGGTAAAATTTTCATTTCATAGTAATCCACTGTGGTTTGTTTAATTTATTTCTTTTACACGTTATTGCTTTCTGAAAACGATGAATATGTATTAATATCTTACATTTAATTCATATACCCATTAAATAAAAACTTGTTTCTAGTGATATAACTAAGCATACAGCATAGCATGACAGAAAACGTATTATGTCAAAATATAGACAGTTTTCAAATGCAAAAAAATGTACACACAGTATCATAATGTGGTAGAAAAAAATGTAGAATAGTCAAGATAGTGAGATATCATAATGAAAAATGTCAAAGTCAACTGGTGTTTGTTACATCTTAAAGATTTCATAGTGCATATAGAGAAAAATTCTACTTTCTATAGGAAAACAATCATACATACACAAAAAACGGAAAATTTGCACAGTCTGATGTCTAACGACAAGAAAAGCGACCTGCTAACCATGCCTTGCTGGGCACTTGCCAAGAAAAAATACGATCATTATCAGTAAGTAGTCACATAAATATAATTGCATAAGTGGCCATATAAATGTCAGCAAAAAGCATTACAGTGTGATATATCATAAAGTATGTTCATTCAATAAAGGGTTTAATATTGGAGACATGGTGATTGCCCTTGCTTTTTCTGGTTCTCAAAGTTTCGACATGTACTACATTGGGGTGAGGAATGCTTCGTATTCTATATGGACCTGCGTATAGAAGTTCAAATTAACTGCATCTACTCTTTCCTCTGTTGAATAAATAATGCGTGCGTACAAATATGTTCTGTTCAATGTGAAAGTCACGGCGTGTACAAACCTGTTTTTGCTGTCTCCTCCGGCGCTCTGCGGCACGTTTGATGTTGTTCAGCGCAATGTCAATTATTTCATGGTGGCGTAGTCCACGAGATGCAGAAAAGGATACTAATTCTTTAATTTTGTTGGGTGGTTCAACATTTTTCAGTATAACAGTCGGAGATAGCATAGTAGATTCATTTGGTATGGAGTTAATTACATCCTGGAATGAGAATATATGTGTATTCCAATCAATATGTTTTTTGTGGCAGTATATTCTACATAGTTTACCAATTTCTTTCATTAGTCTTTCACAAGGGTTCGAAGAAGCGTGATACTTGGATATATAGATCGGATAAATGTTTCTAGCTCGTAACATACGGGCCCATATCGCAGATCGAAATTGTGGTCCATTGTCGGAAATTACTTTCAATACATGCCCTACATGAAATAGAATATGTTTTACAAACGCATTCGAAACAGATTTAGCAGTAGCTTTGCGTAACGGAGTGAAGGTAACAAATTTCGATGTGAGTTCAACAGCGACAAAGATGTAACAAAAACCTCTATTAGATCTGGGAATCGTACCAAAAATGTCTACAGCGGCCATGTGTCTCAATTTAACGGAGGAATATGTGAAGTCGTGTCTGATTTAGCTTTCTGCAGATTTTACATGACGCTAAAACTCTTCGAATACGTTTCTCCATGTTCGCAAAATAACAGTCCGTCTCAGTATAAGAAAACATTTTCTGGGTCCATAATGTGCGTAACTTAAATGAGTATACCAAATTAATTTGTTAACAAGCTGGTCAGGAATACATAATAACCAGTTGTTGCTGTCAGGGTGAGAGCGGCGAAACAGAATATTATTGTGTACAGTATAATGGTTTCTAATGGTAACATTACTCTTATCTTGCCAAAGGCGTTTAATTTCTTTCCACACATTGTCTTTGCTCTGCTCTTGTGCTATGTCTCGTAATGACGATGAAATGAAATTTTCAAATGCGACTTGTTGAATATACATTACGCTAGAATTTGCTTGGCAGAAGTTGGTTGCGATGTCTTGCTGATTGGTGCTGAGAGAGCGGGATAGTGCGTCTGCTACAATATTTTGTGTACCGGGAATGTGAACAATTGTAAAATTAAATTCCTGTAAATAAAGTTTCCATCTGCTTAACCTGTCGTGTGTAAATTTTGCGGAAAGTAAAAACTGTATAGCTCTATGATCTGTGTAAATAGTCGTATGTCTTCCATAAAGAAAATGCGTAAATCTCGTAAATGCCCATACAACACATAATGTTTCAAGTTCTGTGACAGAATAATTGCGTTCAGCAGGTGACAGAATGCGACTTGCAAAGGGGATGTTTTTAATTACTGTAGTACCGTCTTCTTCAATTTCCTGAAAAATGTGTACGCCTAAAGCAGTGTTACAACTGTCGGTGGCAACGGAAAAATTTCTAGTAAGATCTGGGTGCGATAAAAGAGGTGCATTCAATAGGGCATGTTTCAAATTAACAAATTCAGAATGTGCTTGGCTATCACAGGACCAATTAGCGTTTTTACCCGTCAATTGGCATAATCTAGGGGTGTCTAAAGCAGAGTAATGAATAAATTTACGGAAAAAGTTAATTAATCCCAGAAAGCTGTGTAATTGTTTCTTTGTCGTTGGAACAGTAATGTCACGTAAAGCTTGAAGTTTTTCCGGGTCAGGCGCAATGCCTTCTGCTGAAATTACATGTCCAAGAAATTTTGTAGAAGTTTTGCCAAAGTGTGATTTGCTAAGATTAACTGTCAGTCCTTGTGCACGGAAAGTTTGCAACAGTTGTTCCAGAATCAAATTGTGTTCAGACCAGTTAGCTTCTGCAATAAGGATGTTGTCTATATATGTTGTGATTCTGTCTTTAAGTTCTGTCGGAAGTATACTATTCAAACCGCGAATAAATGCTGCTGATGAAATGGTTAAACCGAACGGTAATTTGCAAAATTGATAACAGTCACCAGAAGAGAGAAATACTGTGTACTTTCTGCAGTTCGGATTGAGCTGAATTTGCCAAAATCCCGATTTCAAATCTAATGTGGAATAAATAGCAGTACCATGAAATTTCTGTAAGAGTTCTTCTAGTGTCTGTGGGCGATATGTTTCATTAATAATAATGTCGTTGACAAGACGCGAATCAAGCACGAGTCGAAGTGAACCATCCTTTTTCTTAACAATATGGAGCGGGTTTATGTACGGACTACCTGCCGGTGCAATAATTCCTTGGTCTAGCATAGCTTGTAATTCTTTCTTAACTTGTTCTCTGTGGATATAAGGAATGGGATAATGTTTAGATTTAAATGTGTCGTGCTGTTTAACTTGATATTTATACATAAAACCGGACATAGTACCAGGGACGTTGTCAAAAACTGGAGCTTGCTGTAAAAGAATATTGCGTAGCTGAGTACGTTCGTCGTCTGTATTTGCACTGCTTTATTTTACTTTATCAGAAATCATTTGCATAACGTCATAGTCGGCTTCGTCTGGTGTATTATAGTTGTGTACGTACGTATCTGTGAACAGTGTGGAATGACAGTCCGTGTTACGCGATGTAGAAAAGACCTGTGTTCGGTTAATTGCCTGTTCATCTGCAGATAAAGCGTACTGAAATTCTAATGCCAGTTGTACATTCCCATCCTTTAATATTAAACAGGAATTGTGAAAGTCAATAATTGCGTCATGTTGTACCAGAAAATTCGTACCTAAAATAACGTCTGTTGTCAATAAGGGAACATTCCAAAAATTTGAGTGGAACGTATGACCTGCAATACAAAATGATAAGTGTGTCTGTAATATTACATCTACTCCTTTCCTAGGTGCTGCTCCTTTTACTTTAGTTTTGTCTAATGGTAACGTAGGATAGGTGTTCTCTTTGTTACATTCCTTGAAAGTTTCTTCATTTATAACCGACATAGGTGATCCAGAATCGATTACTGCCGAAAATGTGGATGATCCAATCTTTACTTCAATGACAGGGTGGGAAATGGTTTTTTGAATAACAGGTTTTTCATGCAAAAGAGTGTCTCGGATGTCGCCTAAAGTAATAACATTTTCGTGAACAACATTCTGCGTGTCAAAAGTAGTGCTTACGTTGCTGGAAGATGCAACCTGTACTGTATCTAGTCAAATTCTATCTGACGTGCTATTATTTGCGGGAGGATGCTGTGGCATCTCGACTATTTGTACTGTTCTGTTATTTCTTAATGACGTATTAGGTTCGGGATGATACCGACTGTCTGGTTCATTCATGATAATCTGTTGTTGTGGTTGATTATGCTGCTGGTAAGAGCGACTGTTACTAAATGTACGCTGAAAACTGTGCTCTTTACTTTCACGTCTGTCATAATAATCGTTGCTATACGGCGCATTGCGATATGAGTTGAAATGGTGTGTTTTCTGTACGTAGTGACTTCCTTGTTGCTGTGCGTTACTATTTGGTGGAGCCGACGCTATACGTGTAGGCGGCGAAACATTAAAGCTTGGTTGACCTTGCGGACTACATTGTTGGTTAGGTATGCTAACTGACTGGTTTTGTTGATGTTGTGGGGAAAAGCCTCTATTGTTGCCAAACTGTCTTTTCTGTTGCTGATAACTATGAGGATATTGATAATTAAAATTTTGTCTGTTATTAAAGTTCTGGTGGTTGTCATTCCTGGACCGTCTGTCACCTTTGCTATTAAAATAGCGTGGCTGATCGTAATTGCCGTATGCTTGTTGGCCTTGGTTACGATGTGGAAAATTTTTGTTAATGAAACAATAGTCTGATTGCTGAACTTCCAAAAGCTGTAACAGATCTCTAAATGCCAAAATATTTTCTTTCTGCTGATCTGTTAAAAGTGATACTCTTAACGATCGTGGTAATTTAGAAATACATAATTGGATAAGTGCTGATTCACTGTATGGCTCACTTAAGTATTGGTTTTGTTGGACCATGTGTTCAAAAAATTGCGTGACAGTGGGAAAATTTGAGTTCTCGTAATTCGGTAAGCTAATTAATTGATCCTTGATTCCGCGCTGTGTCGTCTTCGACCAATACGCTGACAAAAAAGAATTCTGAAAGTCTTCTACCGAATAACATTGCTTCGCGATCGGTCTCATACGAGTTGCCGGTTCGCCTTCCAAAAAACTGCAAATAAATTCAAGTTTGTGTGTTACGGGCCAAGTTGGTGGAAAAGCAAAGCTAAATTGTTGTATCCAATCCAAAGGGTGAATCTGTGTTCTGTCATTTATAAATACCTTAAATTTCCTAACGGATAGAGAGTGCTTGTAATCAAAATTTTCGTCTGAATGTTTGAACAGGTTCACGATTGTATGACAATCTGTTTGTCTGTGACTGTTCGCAATCTAAGTCACGTACTCTCTGTAAATTACCTAAATTATACTGGCTGTATGAGTGTGAGAAATGTTCGGAATGTGGCGTATGTTGTGCCGTGTTAGAGGCTGAAACATTTTTCATCTCTGTCACTTCTTGCTGTAAAGATGACAATTTTCTACGTAATGTATTATTGGACGAACCTATCTCACTGACTTTCTGCTGTAAGTTTTGGAATTCGGGTGTTTGATTGAACGAAATTGGTGACGTATCGTCTGATTTAGTGTCATTGTTATTTTCGATAACCTCAATACGACTGGCAAATTCATCAAATTTTTCAGTCAATGCTTTAACCTGATCATCATTTTTAGTGTCACAAGCATTAATTTGTTTTTGGATTTTACGTGTGGTTTTGTTTAATTTCTTAACGTCTGCTTTGATGGCATCGGGATCCTGTATTAATCCTAATTGTTTGTTGGTTACTGTCTGAAAGTCTACTGTGTGTGTGTCTGTTTTTGTTTTAAGATCGGAGGTTTCATCATGCAATTCGGTGTTCAACTGTTTGATTTCGTCTGATACTGTAGCAATGTTGTTGTCTACGTATGTTTTTGCTTTCGTAAATAACTTACGCTTATCTTCCTGTCTCTGTGCCGTAATTGTTTCCATGACTTGCTTCTTTACTTTATTCTGTTCCTGTATAAATTTACGGTAATGCGTTTCATTGTTTTGTAGGTGGTGATTAAAACGTTCTTCAATTTGGCTGTTCTGTTGTTCGAATTTCTTGTATACTTTCGCATCTAGTGTGCGTGAAAGTTCTGCTGACATTAATTTAAACTCGTCGCGTAACTGTGTTGCGTTTTCTGAACATTGTTTAGCAACTGCACTAATTTCATCTCTAAGTAATTTTGTTGTGGCTGCATGTGTATTACATATTCCTTGTGCAACGGATCTAATTTCTTCACTGCTATTCCTAGCACTAGCCTTAATTTCCTCACGTAACTATTTTTTAGTTTCGTTACATTGCTCGGCAACGGCTGTAATCTGTTCAGTAAGCTGTTCAGTAGAGGTGTCAAGTTTTTCATTCATCTGTTTGAGATATTCATTAAGTTGTTTGAAGTTGTTGTCTTGTTTTTCATTCGACTGTTTGAGATTGTTGTCTAGTTTTTCATTAAGTTGTTTGTAATTGTTGTCTTGTTTTTCATTAAGCTGTTTGTTCTGGTTGTCGTATTTTTCATTGAGTTGTAGTAATAATGCCATAACTTGATCCAACCCAAAATTAGAGACTCTATTTTCTGTGCTGTGTGATGGTGTATCTGGATGTGTCACGTTTCGTGTAACCATTTCGTCATTGTCTGATTCATCAAAAGGTTTGCTAATCGGATGTGCCCTGTTGGTCACTACATCGGAATGAAATAAATCTGGCGTGTTTTGTGTACATTGTTCACCTTCGTTAGAAACAATTATCTGTTCGCTGCGAAAATTTTGCATATCAGGTGTGTCAAACTGGGCAGCGTTCATTGTAACGGAACGTGCCGCGTCATCAATTGTCGTTAAATTTAGTGTGAACATAATTGAATTAGTTGGTCCATCATTAGGATCTGTAATTAGAGGATTATCACTATTACACTGGGTGTCGCTAGTATTAACGGTCAAATTATTCGAGTCGGCTATTTCACTCATTGCACATCGCGATGTACTGTTAACAGTTTTTTGCGGCATTTTCACAAATCAAAATTAAGCACAAAATCAAACAAAGTCAAAGCAAAAATGGAACAAATACAATTACAAAAAAGAGCAATAAATTGCCGATGACCTGTGAAAGAAAAAGTGACAAATTAGTAAATTCGTTGCGCCAGATGCAAACTACATTTAAAATTAAGTGAATAAGAGCAGATATATAACTGACTGTTTCTCAGAAATTCACAAAAATACGATCCTGCCCGGTTGTCGACAAGTGTAACCTCCCCACAAAATAAATTCCGTAACCTCCCAACAGTAAAAACTTTCAATAATTGACTGTGAATTTAAACTAGTAAATTTTGGACGTCAGCAGTGCTGCGTCATGGCCCTGAAAATTATGAATAAACTGAAAAATCTTACCTCAATTAGGTCGCCGGATAACGCGTATATATCTGCTCCTATAAGAAATTTTTCTGGCGCAGCTCAGTGCAATGCTGGCCGATAGATTTGTCATGTATAAAAAGAAACAACTGATTTTTCTTTTCAACAATCGGGATGACCAAGGATTGGAGAAATTAGTAAATTCTTTAAATTGAAATGAATGATTGTCAAATGTTACTTTTTATGAGAAAGATTATTATTAAGAGATTTTTTTAAACATTTACATGGGACTTGATATAACAATACTACATATGCGCGAGGCTGCTTTTACCTTATACTACAACGCTCAGGCTCCGCCATCGCTCCACCACGACCGGCCCAGCCAACACGATACACCAGACTGCTAGCTACTACTTACTGCTACTAACACACAGTTCCTACGGCAGTCAACACTGTTCTTTGGTCTGAGATTCTCTTATAGCTTACATATCGCAGGCAGCGCATGAGCAATCCATCGAAATTACATCTGCTCGAGTGCACTAGCAACAAATTCCTTAATCATGGACCTCTTACAATGTATCATAAGGAATTGTAACTACAGTCATTTACGTACTCGCCAATGATGTATGTGTACGTGTACGAAGCAAGGTTGATATGCACGCCCGGGTAGAAGTGTTGTCTAATGCACGGCTTTCCGGGTTGGGAAGGAGCACCTGGTCCTCGGCACGAATCCGCTTGGCGGACTTCTGTCGAGGTCCTGTGAGCCGACCAGTCTGTGGATGGCTTTTAGGCAGTTTTCCATGTTCCTCGGCGAATGAGGGCTGGTTCCCCTTATTCCGCCTCAGCTGCACTATGTCGGTGACTGCTGCACAAACGAGTTCTGCACGCCGGCCGGGGTGGCCGAGCGGTTTTAGGCGCCACAGTCTGGAACCGCGCGACCGCTACGGTCGCAGGTTCGAATCCTGCCTTGGGCATGGATGTGTGTGATGTCCTTAGGTTAGTTAGGCTTAAGTAGTTCTAAGTTCTAGGAGACTGATGACCTCAGGAATTAAGTCCCATAGTGCTCAGAGCCATTTGAAGCCAACTTCTCCACGTACGCCTACACCACCATTACTCTAACACGCAAACGTAGGGGTTACTCTAGTCTGGTGTGAGACGTTCCCTGGGGGGGGTCCACAGGGGGCCGAACCGCACAATAACCTTGAAAGAGTGGTTCGGTGTGGGGCGGCACAGGGGTGAAGTGGACTGCGGTAGTCGTCGTGGGGTTGTGGACCACTGCGGCTGCGGCGGGGACGGAGTCTCTCCGTTGTTTCTTGGCCCGCAGTTAAAATGCAATACAATACAACGTTGACGTCCGACTATGTCCTCTCGGTGCTTGACTTTTTTGTCACGCAGTGTAGGTTATTTTCGATTGAAAGTCAGATCTCTACATGGCTCCTAAAACCTTCGTTCGTCAACTAGTTTCGACAGTGTGTCATCATCAGGTACACGTAGAATTTTAAAATGGTGTATAGCACTTGTGTAATGTTTAAAAATATGTTATACGTCTATTTTATGTTGTGCAGTACAGTAGAGCGTTCTGTGTCTCACGTCGTGAACAGGAAAATATTTTCGTACACATATCGGCCTAGCAGTATGTCTCTAGAGGTCATTTCAACCATATGTTCTGCAGGCATTGTCCGCTAACGGCAAGAGGAGTTGTCATGTCAGAATGCTCCTATTCGAATTGTGTACATCACTGCGATGTAGTTCAAACGTTCCACAGTTTTACAAACATTGAAGATCATGTTCACTAACTGACAACCTTTACCTGGCAGTTCTTGGTCCGTATTAGCCTGAGAAATCCACCACAGCAGCCCACGGTTATTTTGATAGTGCCATTGAGGGAGGTGTCGACTCATAGAGTTCGCAGCCATTTCCACAAGGTAAAATTGACCTCTTAGCTAGCAGTGAAGAAGATAGACAGGTGAACACCTAACACGGAACCTTGATCAAGTCTTTTGGTGCACCGATGCGTGCAGGATTTATCTGACACCTGGTGATTATCGTAGAAAGGTGTGGATGTGGGCAGGTACAAAAGGTCGTATCACGCACTAAATCACACGCACCCAGCTGTATATAAGTCGGTCATATTTCGGACCGACATCATGCATGGACGTCGGACCTCTCTTATGACTATCGAGGCTAATTTGAGGGGAATACAGCATCGTAACAGGACCATCCAAAAAACTACTCACCCTAACAGTCAACATTTCGGAAGTAGTTTCCTTTTTCAAGTCGGTAATGAAAATACCAAAGGCTCTCAACCGTCAATATCTACCTCGAAACGAATGGGAAGACGCATAATATTTGCTGCCACGACATCGTTTAAGCTTTCGTGGTGCCAGTTGAAGTTTGAAGAGCGTCGGCGCAGGAACCCTCCTCGCACAATGGATGAACTCAGGAGGGCCGCCGTCGCTGTGAGAGACAGGCGTGAACTTCGACGTCTCGAGCACATCGTGGACAAGAATACCAAGGTAATTAATGTCAATAAACTTACGGAATACAGCAGCAAGGTATAGGATGTCTCCCAGGAGGAGATTTTGATTTTAAATACGCCAAAAGATGTGCACTTTGAGCACAAATTTAGATTAATATTTTGTTTTTATTTTGCAGTGGAGTTGTTTTATCAAGGAATATTCTGTCATCCCCAGCTTCCCTTGAATCTTCACCCGTACCACGTGATCTAATTACTTTCTGTGAACAACTAATGTTTACGGGAACCGCAAGTGCAAAACTTCGTGGCTTTGAAGTTTTAAAACTCCAGTAGAGTCCCATCGCGGCACCAGCACGCAGACACGTGACGGCAAAGCTGAATAGGAGATCACACTAACCTACGCGGCAGCGCGGTGAGTCATTCCTGAGCTATCTGATTATGACCGCGACCCAACACTTGGTGGCTAGTGGCATTTATGACATGAGTTCACATGTATGGTATGCTTCCGCGGCTATTGTAGAACTGTCAAGGAGCTCCATCTCTGCACCGGCTAAACCCGAATCAACTCAACCCGAATCAGATGCGGACATATAAGGCAAGAGGATAGTGTGGTCTTCGGACGGGGTTTCTGAATGTCCCTAATAGAATATAGTACCTGAGTCACAAATGCTTATATGTTCTGAATAGTAACGAACAAGGGTGTACAACGGATCGAAAAATTTAATTACAAATGGTAGGACAGGATTTTGGCTCAGAAAAATTACGAAGATAAAGTGCCCATGTTTCGTGCGGGTAACAAACTGCGAATAGCTGAATATCTCTCTTGTTTAGGGCTGCACTCCGTACTTCGTTCCGGCAACCAGTAGCAGACAACATTCTAACTCGTCATTGTAGTTTGGTACCAGCGCTGTTTATGTTTCGTTCTTCACATCTATTTTTGCGTCTTTGGTAGTCCTTCCTCAAGCCGGGTAAGACGTACTTTCGAAGTTTTTCATACGAGACAGTATTTTCAAGCTTGTTCTCTCTTTATCTAGCTGATAAAAATGTCTTTCACCGCTCACTTAACGTTTAGGTTGTGCCTAAATAGAAACAAGGGATGATCTCTAAGAGCGGGTAGTAATAGGATGCACTATTTCGGATACCGGAAATTTGGCGTTAGTTTGTACAAACAGATGTTCTGGCTTTTGTTCCAGGTCTCACCTTTCCAGTGTTTGAGACACAAAGACGTTGTGCTATCGATTGGATGGCCATACTGCAGAACCACAACGATAGAGGTGGCCGCAAGTGGTTAAAAAATGTGGGATCTGTCCTTCTGACTCCCTAGTTTTTTATCTACGGATTTTCCTCCTCAGAAATCTGCAGCATATGCTGATAAGAACTCAGAAACTACAACAGGGCCAGTGCTGATTGTAGTTGCTGGAATGGAAGAAACAGCTGTTTCTGCTCTTGAAATCTGCTTACCTACTCTGTTTCCATCATCAAACCCAACACCAACAACAGGTAAAACAGCAGAGTTATCATCGTATCCTTGGCTAAAGGTAAAATGAAAGCAAGTATCAAGGGTGCAGGAAACACACCACCTTCAACAAAACCTATTCCTGGAGCTTCATGTGTGGCATCTGATAGATTTTCAACATCTGGGGCTACCAGAAGAAAACTCTTGGCAAAAACGAACCACAGAGTCACGAAGCAGCAGTATCATCGTGAGGAAGAACCCGATTCAAGCGTTGATGATACAGTGTCGAAGGAATCTTCGTCTGAATATGAAGAGGGCGACGAGTGCATTTACTGCAGCCAACAGGGATCAATTGACATCTCTAAAGAGATCTGTTTTAAGTGCATCTGTTGCTTTCAATGGTGTTATGAGCTTTGGACATGTGTCGACGATGATACTTGTGAATATTTTAACGTGACTTCTGTATCAAAAAGCACAAAGACTGATGATTTATGTTGTTAGGCTGAAACGTCTCCAGAGTAACAGACAGTTATGCAGCACTCTTTACTTCTGAAACAAACATCCGGAACGAATGAAGGCTATATTACTAATTCATTACATTTTAATGATTATTTACAATCCGCAATTAGGAAACCCGAAAACGCGAAATTAGGATCCATATTTTCCGAAGGGAAAAATTAAACGTTCTAATTATTTGTCTTGCTGTTACAGAATTAGAAAGTATTCGAATGATTTTTTCAAGAATCGGATTTAAATATTCCCTAGTAATGGCACAGAACGTTTGCCATAATTTAAAGACAGCAAATTTACGGGTAATCTTAAATTATAAACGGTGTATGATAATAGAGCATGTTCCCCTAATATGGGTATAGCTGATAAGAGATCCATTCGAGGTGGATTATTTGCTGCTGACTACCCACTGCAATCGTAGTCGGGAAACAATTTTATCTTCATACATCACTGAGGTAACTCTGAGGAAATATTCAAACATTTATCGTCTCTGGCGACGATGGCGATGGGTCACATGAAATGGTCATATTTTGGCTAGTGTGAAGCATCTAATATTCATGGAAAATAATGAAAGGTAATATCAATCTTTCGAAGAATATGTCGAACAATTTACATATAGAAATAATACTGAATGACTTTGTAGGATCGCACGAAGCAATTATATCTCTTTGCCATAATATGCCTCTATAATGTTCCAGTGAGACTGTGCAAAAACAGGCACATAATGGATAGGCAGCCAGTGTTAAGCCATCCAGCACTTGATCTTGCGTAGGAAACCATCAACGACGAACTATAGTGAGTGAACAATCACATTTTATGCTTTGGTTTAGGGTATTCAGCTAATGTGTAGCTATAAATGAAAACAACAGTACTCCGTACGTTGCACATTATACAGAGTACTGTCAAACATAGACAATACTTTGTTTTCCATTTATAATTATGAATTGGTTCCTGCAAGAAGCAAGTGAAGAATCAGTTAACATAATATGTAGTTACTCGTAAGAGTAGCAAAACGTATATACTTACATCAGATTTGCCGAGAATCGAAAAATTATATTTTGTCTTCAACGAAAGTTATATTTTTATTGACATGAAAAAGCGTCTTACAGCCAGTTTATAAGTGAAAAAATTGAAATGAAAGATAGAACCATATTTACAGCGAGACAAAAAATATGGTGGGATAGTGTCGAACCTACTTTTCCCCGGGGTAGTGCAGCAACCCTACATGGCATGGACTCAACAAGTGGTTGGAAGTTCCCCTCAAAAGTACTGAGCCATGCTGCCTCTATAACCGTCCATAACTGCGAATTAACCTCTCGATTATATCCCATAAATGTTCGATGGAATTCACGTCGCGCGATCTGAGTGTCCACATTATTCGCTCCAAGTGTCCAGAATGTTCTTCGGACCTTTAACATGGCGCATAGCCATTCATAAAAAGTCCATCTTTTATTTGGGAGAATGAAGTCCATGAAAGGCTGCAAATGGTCTCCAAGTAGTCCAAGTAGCCGAAAATAACCATTTCCAGTCAATGATCGGTTCACCTGGACCAGAGGGTCGACTCACACCACAATGGAGCCAGCATCAGTTTGCACAGTGCCTTGTTGACAACCTGGGTCCATGGCTTCGTGGGGTTTGCACTGCACTCGAACACTACCACCAGCTCTTACTAACTGAAATCGCGACTCATCTGATCAGGCCATGGTTTTCCAGCTGACTATGATACAGCCGATATGGTTACAAGCCCATAAGAGGCGCTCCGGGCGATTTCGTACTATTAACAAAGGCACTCGTGTCGGTCGTCTGCTCCCAACAGCACGGTAACGCCAAACTTCTCAGCACAGTACGTTCGTCTTACGCCCTACATTGATTTCTTCGGTTGTTTCAAGCAGTGTTGCATATCTGTTACTCCTGACAACTATACGCAAACGCCGCTGCTCTCTGTCGTTACGTTCAGGCCGTCAGCCACTGAGTTGTCCGTGGTGGGAGGTAATGCCTGAAATTTGGTATTATCGTCACGCTCTTGACGCTACGAATCTCGGAATATTGAATTCCCTTACGATTTTCGAAATGGAATGTCCCATGCGTCTAGCTCAACTACCATTCGAGGTTCAGTCTGCTAATTTCCATCGTATTGCAATAATCATGTCGGAAACCTTTTGACATGAATAACCTGACTACAAATGGTTCAAATGGCTCTGAGCACTATGGGACTCAACTGCTGAGGTCATTAGTCCTCTAGAACTTAGAACTAGTTAAACCTAACTAACCTAAGGACATCACACACATCCATGCCCGAGGCAGGATTCGAACCTGCGACCGTAGCGGTCTCGCGGTTCCAGACTGCAGCGCCAGAACCGCGCGGTGACTACAAATGATAGCTCCGCCAACGCACCAACATTTTGTACCCTGTGTACGCGATACCACCGCTGTAGCTTCCCGTTATCCCATGACTTTTGTCACCTATGTGTACTAAGTGAATCAGAACTATATTTACTTGTGACTGTATGGTAGTTCGTAGCAGTGACTTAATTCTCTGTTTTATAATTGGTACTTGTTTCACCTTCTCCTACCGTCTAGTATACTCCGCACACACCTCGCACATGAATTACTGAGCTTGATTTATACACTGATGTAACTAGCTTATTGTTTTATTGAAATGATGCATCTGACAGCTGTTGATTATTATACAGATGGATAATACGTAAACGTGATTATGGATATAGCTTTACATGGCTTTACAAGTACAACGGCCATTTCAGGAGGATCGTCGGATATAGTTTTAGAGATATGCTCGCTGAGTATCCTTCTTCATTACACCTCTTGCTTGTTTAACGTTGATGAGAAACACCGCCGCTATATTAAAGTACCTGGTGATCAAAAAGTCAGTACAAATTTGAAAACTTAATAAACCACACAATAATGTAGATAGAGAGGTAAAAATTGACGCACATGCTTGGAATGACATGGGATTTTATAAGACCAAAAAAAAAAGAGTCCACAAAATGTAACCGCGCGACCGCTACGGTCGCAGGTTCGAATCCTGCCTCGGGCATGGATGTTTGTGTTGTCCTTAGGTTAGTTAGGTTTAGGTAGTTCTAAGTTCTAGGGGACTGATGACCTCAGAAGTTAACTCCCATAGTGCTCAGAGCCATTTTGAAAACGTCAGTGACTGCGCATGACAATCGTGTTTAAAAGGAGCTGTAATGAGAGAGAGAATCAGATGCGCCAGCAGTCGCAGCATGTTGACGTTACCTGAAAAGGCGCTTTAAGTGAAGCTGTATTATCAGAATGAAGAATGTGCTAAGTTCAGCGTTACGATCCTATCGCCATAGGAAGGGGATTCGAACGGATAAATGTCCGTTGACAAATGCAGCTGTGGCGAGAATGATTTCGAACTTCGAAGCCACGGGTTGTTTAGACGATAGACCCGGTAGTGGCTGACCGAGCACAAGGCGTAATGCTGCTGAGACAGTTTAGGAAGAAATGGAGACTATAGCCGGTTCGTCTATGCACGGGGAAGTCAGCGCTCGTGCAGTCGCACGTCGCACCGGCATTCCATAAACTACTGTTTGGTTGGCACTGAGGCGTACGCTCCGATGCTATCCGTACAAAATCCATCGGCATCATGAAATGTTACCTGGCGATTTAGTGAAGCGGAGTGCATTTGCGGTGTGGGCGTTTCAAAAGATGGCGGAAGATGACGATTGATTGAGTAACGTGTTGTGGGACGACGAAGCTCATTTCACGCTCCGAGGATCTGTCAACGCCCACAACTGCAGAATTTGGGCTACCGAAAATCCTATAACTGTCGTGGAAACTCCATTGCACGACGAGAAAGTCACGGTATGGGTTGGATTTACTACATCTACCGTTATCGGGCCTTTTTTCTTCGAGGAAATGCGTGATTCTGGTTTTGTAACTGCTACCGTGACGGGTGAGAGGTACGCCGATATGTTACAGAGTCGCATCATGCCCAGCCTGACTGATATACACCTGTTGGAACGTACGATGTTTATGCAGGATGACGCTCCACCCCATATTGCTCGACGCGTGAAAGATCTCTTGCGCGCATCGTTTGGTGATGATCGTTTTCTCAGCCGCCACTTTCGTCATGCTTGGCCTTCCAGGTCCCAAGACCTCAGTCCGTACGATTATTGACTTTGGGGTTACCTGAAGTCCCAAGTATATCGTGATCGACTGACATCTCCAGGGATGCTGAAAGACAACATCCGACGCCATTGCTTCACCATAACTCCGGACATGCTTTACAGTGCTGTTCACAACATTATTCCTCGGCTACAGCTATTGTTGAGGAATGATGGTCGACATATTGAGCATTTCCTGTAAAGAACATCATCTTTGCTTTGTCTTACTTTGTTATGCTAATTATTGCTATTCTGGTCAGATGAAGCGCCATCTGTCGGAAATTTTTTGAACTTTTGTATTTTTTTGGTTCTAATAAAACCCCATGTCATTCCAGGAATGTGTGTCAATTTGTACCTCTCTATCTTCATTATTCCGTGATTTATTCAGTTTTCAAATTTTTACTGACTTTTTGATAAAATAAATGGAAATGTCGTGTGGCTAGGGCCTCCCGTCGGGTAGACCGTTCGCCTGGTGCAGGTCTTTCGATTTGACGCCACTTCGGCGACCTGCGCGTCGATGGGGATGAAATGAAGATGATTAGGACAACACAACACCCAGTCCCTGAGCGGAGAAAATTTCCGACCCAGCCGGGAATCGAACCCGGGCCCTTAGGATTGACAGTCTGTCACGCTGACCACTCAGCTACCAGGGCGGACACTTTCTGATAATCCGATACATGTATTGTCGCGATCAGTGTCGCACACTCAACCTCTTGCGGCGATACTGGCAGCAGGTTCGTAAGGTATTCTCACAGAACTGTGCCTATATCATGACTGTGAGATTGTTAGGAAGATTGCTGGCAGTGTCACCTCATCTTCATTGATATCATGACGTAAGAAATGTACTTGAATAAGATATAGTGACTCTTATTAATATTAACATGAATTAGCTGCGCAGCAAAAGATGATGAAGATTATTCTCCTCATATTTACTACGTTCTGCGCCTTCTAGTCATTTTTTAGCGCACTGGTATGAAATGTAAGCACAATAGCAATTATTCGCGCCTGCGGGATTGCCCGATTTCCTTTCACCGGCGGGCATGGCAGGCGAATCTTTTACAGACGTACTCCACTGAAGGCCCCGCCGCTTTCCTTCTGGGCCTAGTGTGGTGCTCGCTCACTGTGGAAGCGACAACGCTCGCCCTTTGTGTCTCCCGTATCATAGCTCGGATGCGATTCGGGCAGGATAGGAGAGGAGAGCTACAGCGGCAGAGGGCATAAAGAAGCGCGAGTCACGCGAACGCTCGAGGAAGGCGGCCGTCAATGCGCACGCAGTGAGGTCAGCGGCGGCGCAGAAAGACACGGGGGCAGCCGGCGAGCCGCGCCGCGCCGCTGAAATACGAGACGCAATCAAGGCCCAAATTACACGGCAGCCGCGGACGGTCATTATCGGGTGATCCTCAATCAGTATTAGGCCATCGAGATTACATGCATTAGCGGCCGGTGGCGGCCGTAGTAAATAACGCGCCAACAGTAGAGCGAAGCGGAGCCTCGGCGTACACCACGCGAGGTGGGCGAGGGCGAGGGTGCAGGCGGCGTAGGCTGGGAGCCGGGAGGTGGCGGAGGCGGAGGCGCTCTGCAGAAGCACGGCGCGAGGGGCAGGCAGCACACCAGCAGGTCCCAGTGCCCGCCCAACCCTACAGAAGTATGTGACGACTCAAAGGCACACCTTTTTACCGAAATTTGTCTTGTTGTGGTCCACAGCCTCAGTATATTATAAGAAAGAATAACGGCCCAAACAAAATGCAGTATATATTGTACTTTAAAACATAAAAGCAAAGCAACACGAAGAAATAACCTGAGTGTGTCGGAAATCGGCAGATTTGATGAATAAACAATCACAGTTTCAGAAAAGTTGGATAATTTATTAGAGAGAAAGAGCTACACAAACTGAACAAGCCAGTAACGCGTTGGTCCACATCTGGCCCTTATGCAAGCAGTGATTCGGCTTGTCATTGATCGATGGAGTTGTTAATATGTCGTCTTGAGGGATATCGTGCCAAATTCTGTCGAACTGGACCTTATATTGTCAAAATCCCAAACGTTCTCAGTTGGAGAGAGATCCGGTGACCTTGCTGGCCAAAGTGGTGTGCTGAAATATATGGTCAGGATGGTTTACCGTGAACAGCAATAAAACAGGTCTTAGAACGTCGCTGAAGTACCGCTTTGCTGTAAGGATGCAGCAGATGTCAACCGGAGGGGTCCTGCTAAGAAATGGCAAACCAGACAATCACTCCAGGCTGTCGGGTAGTATGGCAGGTGACAATCCCATTGGTATCTCAAAGCTGTCCGGGGCGACTTCAGACAAGTCTTCACTGGCTATCAGGGCTCATTTCGAAGCGGGACTCATGACTAAAGGCAACTCGACTCTACTCCACTACAAACGGGCTTCCTGGTGTACTAAGATGTACACAAAAAGATTTAATTGAGTGAAAGTGGTCAGAGCAATTGAGAAAAATCTAATTAGTGATTTGAGTGAAAACGGAAATTTTTCAAAAACATCTCGTGGTAGGTATGTAACTGAAGTGTCAAAAAATATCAAATCACAGCATGAACCGTCTTTTCATGATCTATATATTCTTAACAGTAATAGGATACTGATGGATATTTAAATATGTTAAGCCTATATTTCATGCTCCTTGAAAAAACTTGAAAGTTAAATGATTAAAAAATAGTCCAGATGTTTTCTGAAGTGATTTGTCTAAGGAACAAAATAGACTAGAGAAACGTTTGAGAATCCTTTGAATGACGCTCGAAATCATTTGCATCTTTGACAAGGCCATTGGCTGAATGAGAGATTATTTCTTATTGCAGAAGTCTTCGGCCCCCACCGCTGACGATTTTTGTTCATAATTCCGGGATTGACAGGTTTCGAACCCGGTTGTTGTTGTTGTTGTGGTCTTCAGTCCTGAGACTGGTTTGATGCAGCTCTCCATGCTACTCTATCCTGTGCAAGCTTTTTCATCTCCCAGTACCTACTGCAACCTACATCCTTCTGAATCTGCTTAGTGTATTCATCTCTTGGTCTCCCTCTACGACTTTTACCCTCCACGCTGCCCTCCAATACTAAATTGGTGATCCCTTGATGCCTCAGAACATGTCCTACCAACCGATCCCTTCTTCTGGTCAAGTTGTGCCACAAACTTCTCTTCTCCCCAATCCTATTCAATACTTCCTCATTAGTTATGTGATCTACCCATCTAATCTTCAGCATTCTTCTGTAGCACCACATTTCGAAAGCTTCTATTCTCTTCTTGTCCAAACTATTTATCGTCCATGTTTCACTTCCATACATGGCTACACTCCATACGAATACTTTCAGAAATGACTTCCTGACACTTAAATCAATACTGGATGTTAACAAATTTCTCTTTTTCAGAAACGCTTTCCTTGCCATTGCCAGCCTACATTTTATATCCTCTCTACTTCGACCATCATCAGTTATTTTGCTCCCCAAATAGCAAAACTCCTTTACTACTTTAAGTGCCTCATTTCCTAATCTAATTCCCTCAGCATCACCCGACTTAATTAGGCTACATTCCATTATCCTTGTTTTGCTTTTGTTGATGTTCATCTTATATCCTCCTTTCAAGACACTGTCCATTCCATTCAACTGCTCTTCCAAGTCCTTTGCTGTCTCGGACAGAATTACAATGTCATCGGCGAACCTCAAAGTTTTTATTTCTTCTCCATGAATTTTAAGACCTACTCCGAATTTTTCTTTTGTTTCCTTTACTGCTTGCTCAATATACAGATTGAACAACATCGGGGAGAGGCTACAACCCTGTCTTACTCCCTTCCCAACCACTGCTTCCCTTTCATGTCCCTCGACTCTTATAACTGCCATCTGGTTTCTGTACAAATTGTAAATAGCCTTTCGCTCCCTGTATTTTACCCCTGCCACCTTTAGAATTTGAAAGAGAGTATTCCAGTCAACATTGTCAAAAGCTTTCTCTAAGTCTACAAATGCTAGAAACGTAGGTTTGCCTTTCCTTAATCTTTCTTCTAAGATAAGTCGTAAGGTCAGTATTGCCTCACGTGTTCCAGTGTTTCTACGGAATCCAAACTGATCTTCCCCGAGGTTGGCTTCTACTAGTTTTTCCATTCGTCTGTAAAGAATTCGTGTTAGTATTTTGCAGCTGTGACTTATTAAGCTGATAGTTCGGTTATTTTCACATCTGTCAACACCTGCTTTCTTTGGGATTGGAATTATTATATTCTTCTTGAAGTCTGAGGGTATTTCGCCTGTCTCATACATCTTCCTCACCAGATGGTAGAGTTTTGTCAGGACTGGCTCTCCCACGGCCGTCAGTAGTTCCAATGGAATATTGTCTACTCCGGGGGCTTTGTTTCGACTCAGGTCTTTCAGTGCTCTGTCAAACTCTTCACGCAGTATCATATCTCCCATTTCATCTTCATCTACATCCTCTTCCATTTCCATAATATTGTCCTCAAGTACATCGCCCTTGTATAGACCCTCTATATACTCCTTCCACCTTTCTGCTTTCCCTTCTTTGCTTAGAACTGGGTTTCCATCTGAGCTCTTGATATTCATACAAGTCGTTCTCTTATCTCCAAAGGTCTCTTTAATTTTCCTGTAGGCGGTATCTATCTTACCCCTAGTGAGATAGGCCTCTACATCCTTACATTTGTCCTCTAGCCATCCCTGCTTAGCCATTTTGCACTTCCTGTCGATCTCATTTTTGAGACGTTTGTATTCCTTTTTGCCTGTTTCACTTACTGCATTTTTATATTTTCTCCTTTCATCATTAAATTCAATATTTCTTCTGTTACCCAAGGATTTCTACTAGCCCTCGTCTTTTTACCTACTTGATCCTCTGCTGCCTTCACTACTTCATCCCTCAAAGCTACCCATTCTTCTTCTACTGTATTTATTTCCCCCATTCCTGTCATTTGCTCCCTTATGCTCTCCCTGAATCTCTGTACAACCTCTGGTTCTTTCAGTTTATCCCGGTACCGAGGACGTTTTGGTTAGTAACAAAAGACCATAGATTACCATATTGAATGAACTTGGAAAGATATATCACTGTACGACACATAGTTAAGGAGATATGACGTCATAAACACTGAGGTAGGAGAGATGGTCAGAGATAAGGGAAGGAGGAGGTGGACAGAGAGAGGGAAGAGGATGAGAGGGGCAGAGGAAGGAAAGGGGAGGAGATGGACAAAGACAGTGGGAGGAAGGGACAGGGAAAGATATGTGGGAGAAGGAGATTAACAGAAAGAGGGGGAGGAGGAAATGGACAGAAAAAGGGAGGAGGAGGGAATGGACATAGAGAGGAAGGGCAGGAGGCAGACTAATAGGAGACTGGAATAAATAAACACCCGGGAAACGACGGGTTTCTCAGCTAGTAGTATTATATATTGCCCACAGCCACTCAGCCTATAAGTTTTAACGGAAAACGGGCACACGCTTACGATCCATTTACTGGGAACGAGCATCTCGGAAACGGCGACACTGGTCGGCCCATCGCGAGGAGCTGTCGTGAGAGTGCATTCGTAGTGACTGATGCACGTTTGAAACTACAGGTAGGCGAAAAAGTTTTAGAGGTCTGTATGTTATCACAGAACATAATGGTCGGAGGTTTTTGGGCTCTGTAAAGCAGGGTATACCGCGACCTGTGGCTGATCTGACAGGAAAAATGCTGGTTCAGGCATAAGGGTTTAGGAACACGCCGTACAACGCACGTTGTTGAACATCTGGTTTTGCACCAGACATCCTGTACCTCCTCCCAAGCTGATCCCACGACGTCGTCAGTTACGACTGCAATGGGAATGGGATCACTAAGTTTGAACCACGGATCAGTTTAAACATGTTACATGGACGGATGACTGACGTTTCTCGTTGCCCCACGACGACGATTTTGTTCGACTACACCGTCATCCAGGAGAACGGCTGCTCGAGACGAGTACCGCGCCACGGGCGCAGGCCGGCGGTGACACTACTGTGCTATGATTCATCTCCGATGACGATGACATTTTCTACCAAGAACCAGATTCGTGGTGAAAGTGGTTTGAGAAGCCGCACGCCGCCAACTGTTTCTGTGTTAGGTTGCAAAAGTGCACCACCGGGCTATTAAGCACATGGTCATCACGTTTTGGCTCGCCAGTGTATCTTGTTGTTGTAACACTGCGTCCTCTGCTGTAGTAAACATTAGCGATTTGCAGATTTTGAGATTGTTCAATAATAAGCTGTGCTTAGCTGACCGATGATAAACTTCAAATTACTAGTATCTCATTTTCGCTCAGAAGTTCGGCTCAATAGCCCTTCTCCATCATTCCCGAAAGTAATATCTTCACCACGAAAACCAGTTGATAGCACATCAGGCAAAAGAACTACGATTATCAAGAATAATTTGTAAATACCGTGTGTGTATTACACTGGGGACCCAGAAAGGACGGAGAGGCTTCGATCCGCTGTAGCCCTTATTGGTTCACAACTCCACAACAGGCCACAGCAGTCTACCCACCCCACCTCCTCCCCACACCGAACCCGGAGTTATTGTGCGGTTTGGTCCCCCAACTGATTTCCCCATTTCCCCCACCTCCTCCCCCTCCCCCCCCCCCCCCGCCCCCAGGAATGTCTCATACCAGACGAGTGTTAACCCCAAATGTTTGTGTGATAGAGTAGTTATGGTGTACGTGCACATGGAGACAGTGTTTGCACTGCAATCGCCGACATAATGTAGCTGAGGCGGAATAAGGGGAACCAGCCCGCATTCGCCGAGGAAAATGGAAAACCGCCTAAAAATCATCCAGAGGTTGGCCACCGCACCGGACGTCGACACTAATCCGTCTGGTGGATTCGTGCCAGGTACTGGCACGCGTTCCCTTTCGGGAAGCAGCGCGTTAAACCGCGCGGCTAGCTGGGCGGGATTTATAAATTGACTGAACTGGTCCGCAGTCGATCCCAAATTTTTGCTTCCACCTTATGGAAGCATGGTATCCTTATCCGCGAGGAGGCGAACGGATCATGCCATCGACAGTTAAAGATGTCTGCGGGCTGGCTCGGAGAGTGTCTGTTGGCGAGCTGTACTTTGTACCTTGACTGAAGTGCTCATCACCCTTGTATTAAGTCGTACCAGCCCCCTTGAGGTGTGAGGCCTCTACTGGGGCAGGTTGCGCTGTGTATCCACTGCCACACTGAACTATAGGTGGGGTCGGCCTTTGGAGCCGCGCTGTGCACTGGCGTTCACGGTCCCAAGTAGAAGGTGTTTGGTGGATTCAGTTTGGGTAAATGGAGGCATCTGCTAATTCCTATCTCCATCTTTCCCTAGCACTCGCAGTGGCTGGATAACTGGCTCATGCAACCAATTTGTGGAGGCTATAGCGCTGCATTTTCGAAATGGTGATCATCGACCAGTTTATATGTAAATGATTTCTTTCATTTGCCGTGAGACAACTGGCTAAAAGAGGAGCTCTCCCTTAATGTCGTCATTTGTTACGTTTTTTAACTGTAATAACCTGTGCAAAGTGCAGATATGGATGTCTATTGTAGTGGTTGTGCAACGTTACTAGTTCTGAAAAATATTATTATCCCTTTCAAAATCATAAAATGGCTGTGCCAAGCCACGTACAACTTTGTTTTTAACATAAAGCATATTCTGGCTCATTTAATAAACAACTGTGCCTACTCGTAATCTATTTGAGAAAAGAGCGGCTAACAGATATTGTAGTTACTTATAATTTTAGATCCAAGCCGTTAATTTTATTTTCTGTACTTGTTGGCTTTGTTTACCGTTTCATTTGCCTTGTAGACAATTTTTTTAAGCTCGTGAACTTCTGCCCAGTCTGTGTCTGCCGAATCTATTGTATGCACTTTATGATATTTAAGTGATCTTAATTATCTATCGGACGGTTTTTCCTTTAAAGGAGGTTTATTAACTCAGTGGTTTATCGAAATATGTCAAATACGGTAGTTATTTTATTTTATGTGCATTTTAGAAATTTTTATCCATATGGACAAGAAGAGAATAGAAGCTTTCGAAATGTGGTTCTACAGAAGAATGCTGAAGATAAGATGGGTAGATCACGTAACTAATGAGGAGGTATTGAATAGGATTGGGGATAAGAGAAGTTTGTGGCACAACTTGACTAGAAGAAGGGATCGGTTGGTAGGACATGTTTTGAGGCATCAAGGGATCACAAATTTAGCATTGGAGGGCAGCGTGGAGGGTAAAAATCGTAGAGGGAGACCAAGAGATGCATACACCAAGCAGATTCAGAAGGATGTAGGTTGCAGTTGGTACTGGGAGATGAAGAAGCTTGCGCAGGATAGAGTAGCATGGAGAGCTGCATCAAACCAGTCTCAGGACTGAAGACCACAACAACAACAACAACGTTATAAACTATTGTGCAATGCTGATCTTAGGCGGCAGATATTGGCGTCCAGTAAGGTCCTATAGCTGGTTGCTTCCGCAGATGGAGTCGTTTGTTGTTGGAGTCTTGTAACAATTTAAATTCATGAGTTTCGAATATTAATTAATTTTGTAAATTTTTCGATCTGTTGAAGCACCTTACACTACGCAGTCTAAGCATTTACATTTCCATGGTCCTTTTCTGATTAATTTTGTGTTTCTAATTATGTGTTTACTCTTTGCATTAAGTTATTTTGTTGTGCTTGTGATTGACTGAAGTAAGCAAGTAATTTGTGTAATACAAGGCAGTCAAACAATAACATAAGGTGATTCTAATCTCCAGTAAGAAAAATAAGTTGTAATAGGCTAAAGAAAGAAGATAAAGTAGAACAGATTATGAGAAAACAACCGGTACTAGCCAACACGTCGCTGATACCATACTTTCAGAACAATAAGTATATTACATTGACGAAGAAACACATAAACAAAAGCTAAAAAGTTTGGGCCAAAGCAAACGGCACTCTCTTTTCCCGTAGGGGGCATCGTGCGACAGTGGGAATGACGCCCAAATCGTGTCTCCCACCCGATGTCGTAACGAGGGCAACAGCGCGCGCCATAACGGTTCGGCGGGTCGCAAATTAAGCCGGCTGACGCACTCTGGCGGAAGGGAAGGTCACCGCCAGGCCCGGCAGTTCCCACGAGATGCGCATGCGCGCCCATCAATGCGAATGTCACTAATTGCTGTCACGCTTCATTAGTGTAATTGCCGACTACTCTGACGCTCGCTGGGAAACTAATTGCGGAGATTGCTCTTTGATTTCTCCCGCCTTGATTCATTGCGGAAAACGTTCCTGCGAACACTCGCAAGTAAGTCGGAAGAGCCAGTGCTTCGTTTAGGATAAGAGATTACTCGTGCGAATGTCGGCTGATCCGTAATCTGCTTGTAAATTGCGCGAAGAGCTCGATCGGATAGTCCACAGTAGCTTCTACTGTCTGTCGCAACAGACGTATTTCTAGTTCTGCGAATGTTTCACCACAAGCTCTGTCAGATTGAGCGTCGCATGTCTGCTAATCTGAATTAGCTCGCAGTGAGCATATATTTTCACTGCCTTCAAGGTTGTGCAATTATTTCTAGCAAATTTCGATTACTTAATTGCGCTCTTAATATCTGAATAAGCATTAATTTATCAACGTCTCGCAGAAACAGGAGCTTTACATTGTTAGCATACGCCGCAACAAATTATATAACACAATTTGTTCAACCGCCTGAATGAATCACAAAAATTGATTTTATCCAGGATGAATAACAGAAGTAGTAATTGCTGGAAAATGGAAGTTATTAAGTCAACGTCATAAGCGTGTAGTTACATTATGATGATGCGAACAAATACTGTCGCACAGACAAAAGTGTTAACGCGGTCATTATTCAACGAGATTCCATCTGAAACAGCTGTGTCTAGGTTTATAAGCGCTGAGTTTAAGTAATGAACTTTAAGCAATTATTTCTAGGCACTGATATTATTTATAGGAACAAACTGCCGCACCTCTAGACAACAACAAATAAATATACAAACTGTTGTTCTTCGAAGAACAAGGTGTAACGGCAACAATTGCAAGAAGAGGACGATCAATAGCACAAGACAATAGCAGAGCATTCCCACGTTCCCGTCCTTTACTGTACACTATTGACTCATTTTTTACAAACGCTTGCCATAATAACAAATCAAAGTACGCACAGTGACCGGAAAAGCAGTAACGTAAAGAAATGTTTCAATTAATTCTTTACCACATACAATAAAAAAATAAGTGGAAAAAAGTAATTACCTGAGGTATTTCTTTTAACTTGAGACAACTTGTAAGTAGGCTGTTTATGTTTTCTTATTGGTAACGCCACTTAGCGCTCTATAGGAAAAATCACTGGCTGTGCTGTGTGCAGTCTGTGGGTAGTTTGCATCGTTGTCTGCCATTGTAGTGTTGGGCAGCGGCAGCTGGATGTGAACAGCGCGTAGCGTTGCGCAGTTGGAGGTGAGCCGCCAGCAGTGATGGATGTGGGGAGAGAGATGGCGGAGTTTTGTAATTTGTCATGAACTGCTATATATATTATGACTATTAAGGTAAATACATTGTTTGTTCTCTATTAATTTCTTTCATTTGCTATCCCTATCAGTAGTTAGTGCCTTCCGTAGTTTAAATCTTTTATTTAGCTGGCAGTAGTAGCGCTCGCTGTATTGCAGTAGTTCGAGTAACCAAGATTTTTGTGAGGTAAGTGATTTCTGAAAGGTATAGTTTAATGTTACTCAGGGTCATTCTTTTGCAGGGATCTTTGATAGTCAGATTGCGTTGCGCTAAAAATATTGTGTGTCAGTTTAAGGACAGTCGTGTATAATTTTTCTAAGGGGACGTTTCAAACTAAATATCCTGAAAACGATGTGTCGCACGGAAAAGATGTTCCAGGTGAGAAGTTAAGTGGACGTCTCATGTTGCTATAGATGGCCTCTTCCTAACCACCTTTCCTGCGTGAGCGGAGTCAAGTTCGTATTTTCGAATGGGAACACCTCATTTTTACTGTGTATTCGGATTCTACACCAAAAAATACGCATGTTTACTCAAACCAATGTTTTCCATTCATGCTATATGGTGCCGTAATCGACAAATGACAGGTAAGTATGTGTTTTCAATTGATGAGTAACGCAAAAAAAAAAAAATGTTCAAATATGTGTGAAATCTTATGGGACTTAACTGCTAAGGTCATCAGTCCCTAAGCCTACACACCACTTAACATGAATTATCCTAAGGACGAACACACGCACACACCAATGCCCGAGGGAGGACTCGAACCTCCGCCGGGATCAGCCGCGCAGTCCATGACTGCAGTGCCCCTGACCGCTCGGCTAATCCCGCGCGGCTAACACATCTGAGTCCACATTTTCGCTTATGATGTAAATGCAAACCTTTGTGAAAGAGAATTTATTGTGAATTACAGTTACAGAGAGAGACAAGGGGACTCATCGAAACCAAGCCCCCCAGTGGTGAGCCGGCCGCGGTGGTCTAGCGGTTCTAGGCGCTCAGTCCGGAACCGCGGGACTGCTATGGTCGCAGGTTCGAATCCTGCCTCCGGCATGGATGTGTGTGATGTCCTTAGGTTAGTTAGGTTTAAGTAGTTCTAAGTTCTAGGGGACTGATGACCACAGATGTTAAGTCCCATAGTGCTCAGAGCCATTTGAACCATTTGAACCCCCCAGTGGTGAGAGACAATAGGACTCTTCGAAATGAAGCATCACAATGGTGAGAGTCAAAGGGACTCACCAATATCAAGCATCTCGGTGAGAAGAGAAAACTATTACACCCATATCGTTATTTCAAAACTCGCTAAAGGTAGTTTCCAATCAGACATCGGAACAGCTAGCCATACTGTATTGTACAATCGAATTAGCAACACTAAAGTAAATTTCTAACGTTAACATCAACCGTTAGAACACGAAGGTTTACATTTACATCGTAAATGAAATGTAGAAATAAATGAGTCCGTTCTTAATTTCAAAAACAAGCACACTTGATACTTGTCGATTACAGCGCCATCTACTACGATTTGGAAACATTGGTTTCAGTAAACCGTACATATTTTTCGGCGTAGGATCCGAAAATGCAGTAAAACTGAGGGGTTCCCATTTCAAAATACGAGGTTCACACAGTCCGCGCAGGAGGGATGATTGGACAGTGGTCAGTTGTAGCAAAGACAGATTTCCGCTTTACTAATATTAAATTGTCATCTAGAACATCTTCGTACGTACGTCGTTTTCGAGATATTTAGTTATGTCAATTTGAAATTAAAACCCTGTATATAATCTGTGGCAGAAGCACGTTTCCAGGCTATTGGCCTGATGAAGGAAGAGTACAGCCTTTCTTCTTCACGGCATTTGGAGGAGGAGGATGGACCTGCGGCAGTCCTCGATGAGCTGGAACGAGGAAAAACCCCACAACCTGGGATTGAACATGCTATCTCCAGAGCTACAGTCGAGTGCACTGCCAACCGGATAACCACGTTCAGTTACACAAGCAAATAAATGAACACACATGCACACACAGCGTCTCATCTGCCTCATCTCCTACCCACCATTCTTCCCCATCTTAACATCCACTGCTACGGTCTACAGAGATAATAATCCCTCTGTTAGCTCTGCAGCAAGATCGAATGCACTCGGTTTAAGAAAGTTTCTGTGCAGTGAAATGCCTGTGACACACAGATAACTGGAAACTTATATTGTTTGGACTTCCAGAATGCTGGGTTAATAGCAGCACATCAACTTGTGTTAACCCGTTTGCTGCAGGTAACAGCCAAAGTTGTTAAATTCAGCTCTTTTTTATTTACTGTATGACCGGTTATGGATATCAGAACCCATTCTCAGATCACCCAAATAGAAAAAACTGGTGTATTAGGTGACAACACGCAAACCATGTTAATGTTGTACATACTTGTGTCTGAGTATAGTTTTTTTAGTGACCATTGGCAGAACAAAACAGCTGTGTTCTGCCAGTGGCCACTGAAAACTTGACTTAAACGCAGGTATGTACAAAATTAAAATGCCCTATCAGGGGATACACCATTTTTGTTTGGATGATTTTGAGAATAGGTTCTGATATCCAAAACCGGTCATCAGTTAAATGAAAAGAACTGAATTTCGCAACTTTAGCTGTTTTCTACATCACACTTATATTGTATTCATCTAGTACCAACGGAAGAGCCAATGGGAACAAGAAAAGAACAGGAAACTTAAAAGTTGGTGATAATCACAATCATATATCAACAATTAGAAAGACAAACTAAATGTCGCTCCAAGAAACACTATGTCTCCATGCACATGTGTACTTAGTTATCTTTCACGTGATAGGCCAGTGATGATACGTAATACGAACACGTAAACCATGTTTGGTTGAAAACAAAATAAACACTGCGTAACAAAAACCAGAAAATATTGATCTTACCTGTATGATACACATACCTGCGTTTTATATCTCCGACACAATAAAAATGTTATCAGTAAATATTAAAAATTTTTATTTCCTCTCCCTATACTTTTAAGTAATTTTCTAAATTTTTCCTTGGTAAGCCGGCCGGGGTGGCCGCGCAGTTCTAGGCGCTACAGTCTGGAACAGCGCGACCGCTACGGTCGCAGGTTCGAATCCTGCCTCGGGCATGGATGTGTGTGATGTCCTTAGGTTAGTTAGGTTTAAGTAGTTCTAAGTTCTAGGGGACTGATGACCTCAGAAGTTAAGTCCCATACTGCTCAGAGCCATTTGTCCTTGGTAATCATTACTGCTAGCTCTTTGTACAGACTGCATGTGGCACTGTTTATATAAATTTTAGCTAAGTAGGTATCATCATCTTTAAGCCACACCGCAGGCCTACATGTCCTCGGAAAAAATAACACCTGTGGTTTCTCAATGCGTTCAGCAGCCCCGCAGTATCAATATACCTTATGTTTGTTGACTAACGTTAAAATGTTAGATCGGTCATTCATCCCAGACTTTTTCCCTGTAACTAAGGAAAAGACTCCAACCACTCCTCAGTAACCACATGTTTGGCTACTCTCTCCACAGATACCACGCCGATGTGGTTGCACCTACAGTGCCACTAGGCGCATTGTTGAGGCATTCATGCCAGTCCACCGTAGAAGGATTCATAGTTTCTTTGTCGGGGCTGGGGGCTGGGGGTGGGGAGGGAAACGGGGGGTAAATATAAGTAACCACATTGTCATCTGATTTTTAACAGAAAATCCCGACATTTTACTGTGCCACTCTGATTGAACGACCAGAATTCCGGTAAGATATTCATGGCAATCTTCGTAATATTGTACGGTGGCAGAATGTATAGAGCAGCAGCGAGAATATTCGCAATCAGATATAATGTGCACAATATGGGGAACTGATCCTACAGAACACGAAATAAGTTATGTAAATTTATGCTTAAGACTATGAGAAATGGGAACACAGACTAATAGTTCCGCAACCTAAAAATGGCTAAGTACTTAAAACTGAATTGTTACCATATTTTGAAAATATTTGTATAAAACGTAATATCCATGTATATCGAAAAAGATAAAAAGGACATATGCTGAAATGTTCCTGGATTTGCCTAAAAAATAAAACTAGAGTTTTGAAATTACTCAGTTATTCCATATATTCTCCCCTGTGACTGATACACTTGGTACATCGTTGTTGTAGCTTTTCTAGTCCGTTAAAATAAAAGTGGTATGGTCGGTTACGGTAGTAGCTCTTGGCAACCTCTTTGACATCTTCTGTGTACCAAAAAAGGTTACCCTTCAGCTGTTTCATCAAGTTAGAAAAGAGATGATAGTCCGAGCAGGCTAGGTCTGGCGAATACGGAAGATGGCAACCACAATGTTGGACATGTGCGCAGGTGTGTTGCAACAACAACAAAAAAATCCCTTTGGCCTGCTGTCATCGGTGTTTATTCTTAATTGCTTCCTTCAACTGCTCCAGTGGATTAGTGCAATATTTTATGGCTGTATGAAATCCCTTAGGAAAATAGTTCACAAACAGAATGCCATCTTTCTCCCAGAAAACCGTCGCGGTCACTTCTTTGGTAGAGTTCTGGGTGCGCAACTTCTTCGGCCGTTGGGACCCGTTGTGGCGCAAGTCTTTTGACTGTTCCTTGGCTTCAGTGTCATAAACGTGAAGCAAGTCAATAACTTCACCAAAGAGTTCTCTACAAGCTTTTACTTGTCTAAGATTGTGTCGATAATGAAACCAACTCGCTCCAAGGAGATGTCCAAGAATCTCGCCTATCTTTCTGGCGGATATTCCTTATAATGAAGAATCAATTTATGGAAAGCATCAGGTGTTACAGTGTCTGGTACGGTGTGAAGACAACTACTGCCGGTCTCGCTTTCAACAGTGAAATGGGCAATCTTGAAATGAGATGTCCCAAATTTTCTCAGTACTGCAAGAAGCACACTTCTCTCCCAGTGTTAGTACATACATCTCAGTGTGAATGTCCTTCACGAACTCCCTGACTGCTCATAGCTCTAGTGACGAGAATCTTTCTTGTGACTCTGCTCTCACGGTTACTAACTGCAATGGAGAAAAATTACGAATAGTGAACACTTGATATTTACAACAGTTACATATTTGTTTTCTTATTTCAACTATAACGCAACAAAGCCAGGAACTTTTCAGCACCCCCTAGGAAATTACTTTTTTAGCACCATAGTTCCTGGTCAGTTCTTGGGTTTTTATCTATCACTTGTCACTTCTTTCATCTCTGGCAATGTCTGTTGACGTGTAAAAGGACGAGTTGGACCGTAGTTCAGAATCCACACTAAATTGTAGGTCCCCTGTAAATGGCTGCTGAAACGTCAGTGGAAGGGATCGGGATACCACCGCCAGTAGCAGCAAGCCTAATAGAGCACGGTGGTGTTCAAGACAATCTTCGGATTGATGACTGCTTTAATTTAATCTAAGCTCTGTGGACCAAACTAACAACAAGAGAAATATTACATGGAGATGTTGCTGCACACCTTTAATGACTGTTAAGAACTGTGTTACGCAACGGTACTTTTTTATTAGGGATGATAGATTTCCGTCATGGATCAGCCCATCATCAGGTCCAAAAACCATATCACCTACGCATTTGTGTAATTCGAATAACAATTATCGAATGTATATTGTTCCACCATTGATATTAGCTGCTTATACGTAACTTAACGTCCATTTAACGTCATAGAGGTTTTTGTCAAAAGAAAAGTCTGTGAGGTTAAATAGACATAATGTTACAAATACACAGCTAATATTGATATTCGAATAATGTAATCTGATAATTGGTATTCCAACCACGCAAATGCATAGCTGAGATGGTTTCTGGACCCGATTATGGTGTTGTCTTAGACCGGAATCGATTGTCTCTAATAAAATATACCGTTACAGCTTCGTATTGCATTACACAGTTCTCAACAACAAGACATTTTTGCTATGTTTTGAATTCTCAACCAAAATCTCAAACTAGTATTTGAGTTCTTGTAACTGAGTAGTGCAGTTACTAGTGAAAGTAGATATCTAAACATCTGATGAAATTAAACTTCGGTATGTATTAACATACTTGTTACAAACGTAAGGAATACATAGATGAATATAGTTATTTTACATGATTCATACTATAATTGTGAACACAGAAGAAACGAGATAAAAAATGGAACTGAAGCAGTGGAAATGAACATATGGACAGTTACAGAAACATCTATAACGAGCGAACACTACAACACTTAAAGAAGGTTATTAATTGATCGAAAATAGTCATATTCATAAAAAATAGTTGAAAGAAAAAATGGGAAATATAGACACTCGTTAAGAACATTAATTCTACGAAGTGTGACCAGTGGAGCGAACTGCACAGTTACAGCTGAATGATAAAGATGGCAAGACAGAGACAGAGAGAGAGAGAGAGATGTAGGGTTCTCCGACCCTACTACGACTGTGGATGCTCCTGTGTAGCTACAACCAGTATGGCGGTTCATAATTTTTCATACCACAGTATTGTACTTTAAAACTATTGATGGTCAGCATATGAGCAATGAATTGCTGTATTATGTCTGTTTTGAAATTCTAATATATGTAAAACAGTTTAACGACAGGAAATTCACAATAATATGTGTTTCATTAGTGTAGTTAACACATTCAGTTTCTTTTATTGAAATACAACTGGTTTCCTTTGATTGATAATCCATCATACTGAACGCAACGAACTGCACCCTCACCATTTAACCAACTGCATGTATTCTTTGTACCACAACATTATATGAATGACCTTTCAGCTAAAACTTTCTTATTAATTTAAGTATAACACACCAGGTACACAGTTTATTACCAGTTTCATTCAAAAGTTTCCCTTCGAACTCCAAAAGAGTAGAATCACTCATACGCTACTACTGTCATTCAACCTTTTGAGGACACTCTACACCACAATGCGAACTGATAATTAATCATCAGTACCTTTACAGTACCTTTCAGTGATTCACACACTTCGTGCCATCAACCAGCCCAACAAACGCCGTTACTCGTTTCTGAGACCCACTGTCCTTCAACTGACTCAGTCCCTTGTTCCGTTGGTTTTTGCATAGATTAATTCCTTTGGGTGCAGTACTAAAGCAATAGTAAAATACGTATACATCATTTTATATACAAATATACATACTGCATATAATATAGATGCATAAATATAAGAAAAGGAAAAGTAACCGAAGAAAGAGAGAGAAGAATGGCTATCAGAATAAGGTAATGTCTTGAGTGCATCATGACTGATAACAATGAGACCATACGAAGCCCTTTTTCAAGCAACTATTAAAGTACGCTACATAAAAATACACGCATGTATTAGTTAGAGCGTGATAATGTATTTGAAATGACGTTATATGTAATAAGTATTACTGCGATCAAACAAACGTAACCATTGTATGGTTAAACGACTTTTGATTTAATACTTACCCTCATACAGCACAAGTGGTGTGCCATTCACCTGAAGCTCCTACCAGCTTCATATTTTAGGAATGACTCAACGGTTGCCGCCAAAGGAAAGTGTTGAAATTAAGATGCAATTTTCTTTGGTTACATTTTCTTTTCTTTTAACTATGCCGTTTATGTTCTAACGCTTGTGTAAACTTATATACAAAATATTGTGAGGTACCCAACTTAAGAGGACCACTGATTTTCTAATCAGATTGCATGACGAGAAGCCATATATGAGACGTACTAACATTAAGGCATTTGTTGTCGGTTGGTATCTGAGTTATGCACGGCTCTTTCAGAAAGTGTGGACTGACTTCGTCATAGGGTCTGCTTTCCTGTCCATTTGCTAAGGCAGCTGAAGTTACAATTTCAGACTATGGTTCTCTGATCAAACAGATAAGGTACTGACAAGTTAAGCGAAATTTAAACAAACACAAATTTCAATTCAACGAAAATATAAATGGCAGTAGAAGCTTATTATCAGCCTATGATAAATTAATGTAGGCAACACTAGAAATCTATGTTGAATAAAGTGATAATTTACCATTCCGGTCACATGATAAAATATCTACAAATGGTGGTCATATAGTAATTCAGTTTTGAGGTATAAGTTGATAAACATAAAACTGCAGTTAAGCTTGCGTAAATCTGCGTAATCGGAATGACAGTAGACGCCGCAGAAATCAATAAATCATAACTGGTTCACGAAATAACAAAATTCCTTGCTTTTAACTGGGCGCAAATAATCCCAGAACAGCAAGAAAATCACGTGAAATTTCCTTGAAGCCCATCTTTTGATGACAGCACACAGAGTAAGTTCGTATTAAGTCTCTGAGTCAAAGTCTCACTTGCCTCAGAATTTTACCAAGTATGAGATAGACGGTCAAAAACTGCACTAACTGTTATGAAACGTCAAGTCTTTCTTCTCTACCATATCAACAGTAAGTCCTCCGTGTATCTCGGGCCGACATTATCTCCCGACTCCACATATGCCACAAATCTCACCTTGCCTCCAAAACCGCTTAATGAATCGTAATTTCATGTAGTCTCACTGATCGCGCCACTGAGAAACATTCGCTCCCCGAACAAATAGCATGATATACTAAAATGTGTTAAGTGGACCACTATTTGAATAACAATAAATTGCAGATTAGGTACGGCTTAAATTAAATAACGCTTTGTCCCACTTAAATAAAGACCAAACACGTGACGAAACACGCTTTTGTACATATAAAAGCGTAGACATAATTAATTAAACACGATGTAGTGCATACATGGTTAAAACAAACAATAAAGAATACGTGTGAAAACATGTGAAACGTAAGTTTGGCCTGCTCAACTGATACCTTTTATGGTCAATTTGTTGATGATATTAAATCTTACGAACCACTTATCGTTTTTAAATTGCAAAGGATTTTAATACCGACCAACATAACTTTTAATTATGATTCAGAAACAGATAATAATTGAAATAAACGTATCATGGTCACATATGGCTAGACCTGAGAATTGCCACACTGCTTTCATTTGCTGAGGATACTCTCACCGTCATATTAAAACAATAAAAATACATAAAACACAATGATTCAGTAAGTAAAATATGCTTCACTGTTTGAGGGATGTTAGCTATCATCCTGAGCTATCATCCAATACTTTGTAAGGATCGCAACAGTTGTATACATATTTGTTGACTTGTTCAAAATACCTCTACAGTTTTAATGATATTCCCCTTAAAGTCTTAATAAATGCTTCTCGCTGCCACCAGCGTGCTGAGATGTTTGGATTTGTCGTACTGCGAAACATGGAATTATTACAGAATTGTTCAGTATTTCAATATGACTAAGTTTCATACCGCTGCAAAGGCCATCATTTTACCGGACATACGCAATAGACCAGGATGGAGTTCCGCCACTCGCTACCTACTATTAGGGAAAACCCTTCATTTGTGCGAGGCTGGCTCCTTTGTCGGACCGCCTAGAAAATCCCATCGCTAAAGGCTCACGCATCTGGTCCCTCCAGCCGGACTAAACTCTCATTATACATTTTAAAACTTCTCTCTGGCTGATTTCTCGAGAATATACATTGTGTTACAGAGTTGCATACGTTTTTACTATTGCATTAGCAATGTGATTAAAGAAATTAATATGCCGGCCGGAGTGGCCGAGCGGTTCTAGGCGCTACAGTCTGAAACCGCGCGACCGCTACGGTCGCAGGTTCGAATCCTGCCTCGGGCATGGATGTGTGTGATGTCCGTAGGTTAGTTAGGTTTAAGTAGTTCTAAGTTCTAGGGGACTGATGACCTCAGAAGTTAAGTCCCGTAGTGGTCAGAGCCATTTGAACCATTTGAAAGAAATTAGTATACGTAAAAATCAAAGGAGGAAGAGATTGAAACAGCTGAAAGACACTGGATCTGAGAAGCGAGTAAAGGCCGTTGTTGGACTGATTGGCGACAAAAAGTATGAGATGCACTAAAAGATACGGTAAGGATACTAATAATTAATTTTTCGTTCGGAATGTGGAATAAAGTTTGTACAAACAGTTGAAAGGCGGTAGTAGTGAGTGAGTGATTCTAGACTGTTGGAACTCGAAGGGATATCTTTAATGCGTCTGGTAATAATATGTGTGCTTTACTTAAACTATAACGAAGTTTTGCTTGAAACGTCGTTTACAGTGTAACGTTCTCTTAAAATCTGTTGAGAGGTCAGACAAATGTGTGGTTCCTGAAGAGGGGCAGCAGCCTTTTCAGTAGTTGCAGGGCCAACAGTCTGGATGATTGACTGATCCGGCCTTGTAACACTAACCAAAACGGCCTTGCTGTGCTTGTACTGAGAACGGCTGAAAGCAAGGGGAAACTACAGCCGTAATTTTTCCCGAGGGCATACAGCTATCAGTTTAATAAACCACGGCTGCAAAATACTAACACGAATTCTTTACGGGTGAATAGAAAAACTGGCAGAAGCCGACCTCAGGGAAGATCGGTTTGGATTTCGTAGAAATGTTGGAACACGGGAGGCAATACTGACTCTCCGACTTATTTAGAAAAAAGATAAATGAAGGGCAAATCTACGTTTCTAGCATTTGTAGACTTAGAGAAAGCTTTTGACAATGTTGACTGGAATACTCTCTTTCAAATTCTGAAAGCAGCAGGGGTAAAACACAGGGAGTGAAAGGCTATTTACAATTTGTACAGAAACCAGATGGCAGTTATAAGAGTCGAGGAGCATGAAAGGGAAGCAGTGGTTGGGAAGGGAGTGAAACAGGGTTGTAGCCTATCCCCGACGTTATTCAATCTGTATATTGAGCAAGCAGTAAAGGAAACTAAAGAAAAATTCGGAGTAGGTATTAAAATCCATGTAGAAGAAATAAAAACTTTGAGGTTCGCCGATGACATTGTAATTCTGTCAGAGACAGCAAAGGACCTGGAAGAGCAACTGGATGGAATGGACAGTGTCTTGAAAGGAGGATCAAAAAAAGCAAAATGAGGATAATAGAATGTAGTGGAATTAAGTCGGGTAATGCTGAGGGCATTAGATTAGGAAATGAGGCTCTTAAAGATTTGCTATTTGGGGAGCAAAATAAAAAAATGGTTCAAATTGATCTGAGCACTATGGGACTTAACTGCTCAGGTCATCAGTCCGCTAGAACTTAGAACTACTTAAACCTAACTAACCTAAGGATATCACACACATCCATGCCCGAGGCAGAATTCGAACCTGCGATCGTAGCAGTCGCGCGGTTCCGGACTGAAGCGCCTAGAACCACTCGGCCACACCGGTCGGCTGAAATCAATCCCTCCGAAATTTACTTAGTCTCGTGAGCATCAAGGTCTATGGCCATGTGCAATAAACTCATAAAATTCCCTATGCAAATAAACAATGAAACAAATTTTCCTTAGCTCTTGAGTCGCAACGGATGTAATCTTGGTATTCTGTTTTCTCCGCAGTAGGCATAGAAAATGTTTAATCTTGGCACAGCGAAGTGCAATGCCGGTTGTAAGATAACTTCATACAAATGTTAGATTTGTTGATAAATCGATAGATTTGTTGATAAATGAATAATCTTCCAAATGTTCAGTAAATATACTGGATACTGGCTCAGCGCTGTGCAGTGCTGCCCTCAGTGAAGCTGGCACATTAATATTTTTCTGACTCAGTTTGAAAATTTTTTCTTTAAAAATATATTCATTATGTTCAAATAAACACGACGTGGTAGAGGATTAGATACTGATAAGGCGAAATCCTAATACCAAATGCTTCAGTTTGAAAACTCTGTTCCAAATAAAGTTTCTTCTTCACAAAATCTGATATGAAACATTTTACATTAACTTCGAAATCAGTGAACTTCTTAACTGTTCTGCAATTCTCACTTACTGTCGTAAATTCAAAACACTTGGATTGTTACATGACAAAAAGCCTGACATCGTTTTACAAAATCTATTCCAAAATTTAACTTCACCGTATCAGGTTCACAAAATAAACAAAATATTACAAATCGGGTATACCTAATCAGCCTATGCATTAAATCTGATAGAAGATACTTGGTCCCTACATTCAAAGGTCGGTACAGTTAGAATTAGCAAAATCCACATTGCGTTGCTGCATACTTAACACAAAATATGCAAAATTTCATTACCTTACAAATACGTCCCCGTTACTTTACCTTTAAGTTACAGTATCATTCATCATTTCATTTTATAAAAACTGTATTATGCTGTGTCCATAGACCAACAACTAAACTCTCACAGCTTGTCATTAGCTTTAAGTGTTACATGCTACGTATAACAGACTGCACCGGCAACTGCTACTGCGCTCCGCGTGCTCTTACTTACAATCGATTCTGCCACTGAGGCAACATCTTTGGTTCAGTGGTGTCAGAATACAATCTCTCCTACACATGACAATTGTTTCAGGTCATTTTTCATGAATTTTATTACAAAATCGGGCTCCACGTACTAGTGGACCCCTCACTATACAATGTTGTGAAAGGAAGAGTATATGAAGTTGGGTAAATTGTAAGGGGCATAGTTTTTTGCGTTCACTCTGATTGATACCAATCAAGGAACACCAACGTTTTTCAATCAAATGTTCAAATGTGTGTCAATTCCTAAGGGACAAACTGCTTGGGTCATCGGTCCCTAGACTTACAGACTATTTAAACTAACTTATGCTAAGAACAACACACACACTCATGCCCGAGGGAAGACTCGAACCTCCGGCGGGAGGGACCGCGCAGTCCGTGACGTGACGTCTCAAACCGCGCTGCCACTCCGCTTAATGAGGCTTAATGTGGGAATTATACTAACGTAACACAAGGTTTTGTTAATTTCCTCCAAAAAGTGTTTCACTTATATTTGAATTTCAAAACTGACACATTACAGCGATTCATAACTCATTTGCTAGCCATCATTACCCCTAACAAAACATAACTGTTGTACTAAAAATGAAGAATAGTCATACGGGTTGCAGTGTGACAGAAGCAGATATGATATTGATGCATCATCCGCCAGTTACATGCGTCATCAGGCAGGGCAGGCGGGCCGAGGTGCATCGTTTCAAATCGTAATTTGAGCAAAAAAACGAAATTTCTCACTGAAACTTGGGAAGTTTTTCACAAATTGTTAAATATGATGTTATTGTGTTTGAGTCTTACACCTAAAAACATGAAAAGGTGAAATCAGACTGCAATTACGTTCTTTAAAATAAAGAAACTGTGTTGCACGTAATATGCTTCGATCCAATAATTTGTCAAGTATACAAATAAAAAACGATTAATAAGATAAATGCATAACTAACAATAATATTTGATGCAGAAGAACATTATCTTTTAATACAAATAACATTTTGATACAGTGATCGCCAAACTGCGACGCGCGAGCTGCAGACGGCTCGAACCTAGTATTAGTGCGCCCGTGGCTCTCAGTCGAGTCCAAAAATGTAATCTAACGTTGACAGCCTCGTAACAGGGTATTTCTCTTGCTCAGTAACAAACAAACTATTTAGAGGGACAGAAATACCTTACAGTGTACATAATCTTAACTGACATTGCTGAAATCGGCCGCCAGGTAAAGAAAGGTAACTGCTTACCTCGGGGTTAGAGAGATAAGTATCCGGCCACAGCGTCGTCAGTACTGACAACTGATGGACGTGTGACGTGCGCGTCTATTACCAATCAGCTATTACGGAATTAATTTTGACACTGAAATGGCACGGGTTCGTGAGTGCGCATTATAGAGACAGTCATCTGCAAATGCGATACTTACTTGTAGCAAGGAACATGAAATTAACTTAAATTTGTATAATACAATGCAGTGAGTTGAAGAAAACTGGCGTTCATTTGTGATCGTGGTTCATATTGCATAATGAATTTAAATATAAACGGAATTATTGTTTTCACCATTTTATCATCCGGTCACACAGACAACACAAGGAAATTTCGTCTTGCAATTTAAGTATCACAACTTCGGATACGCTAAAGGTGGCAGCAGTGCGATACAGAAAACAGTCGTCACAAAGTGTTCCGAATGGTAACGACTTTTAAAAATCAGTGCTTGGTGCTCGCCGTGCAACTTATCACTCTTTTGCTATAGTTAGTCTGTTGGCAGCACTTGGCTTATTAATTTATATCAGTTGCCAACTAATAAGAAGATCGGCACATCTGCGGCTTCAGGCGCCAACTCACAGTGTCAGTACTGGCTCTTGAGCAATAATAATAGGATCTATATCCAACTAACATGTTAATATTGAAGACCATGTTATTACACAATAAAAATATTCGCATTAACCAATTTGATATACAGTTCTCAATGTGTTTCTCCTATTATTCTTTAATGATGTACCGTACCACAAATCGACACATAAAAAAATCTACTCACCAAGTAGCGGCAGGAGAAAATACGGGTAAAAACTAAAGACATGTGCAAGCTTTCGGAACCTTCCAACAGCTCCATCATCTGGGAGAAGGGCTGAAAGGGTAGGAAAAGGGACAAAGGATTGGCAAGGTTTAGAAAATGGGGAGAATTGCGGAAAGTCACCCAAGACTTACCGAATGCGTGGTCTTTCCTTCTTATTCCATCTGTCAGCTCTCCCCTGACCCACAGTTCTGGTTGTCTACTCAACAACTATCTGCAGCTCCTAAACCTTGCTAGTTCTTCGTCCCTCTTTCTTCTCTTTCGGGTCTTCTCCCAGAAGACAAGCAGCTGGAATCACTCAACAGAGGAAAGCCCACTGGACTTGACGGGGTACCAATTCGATTCTACACAGAGTACGCGAAAGAACTTGCCCCCCTTTTAACAGCCGTGTACCGCAAGTCTCTAGAGGAACGGAAGGTTCCAAATGATTGTAAAAGAGCACAGGTAGTTCCAGTCTTCAAGAAGGGTCGTCGAGCAGATGCGCAAAACTACAGACCTATATCTCTGACGTCGACCTGTTGTAGAATTTTACAACATGTTTTTTGCTCGAGTATCATGTCGTTTTTGGAAACCCAGAATCTACTCTGTAGGAATCAACATGGATTCCGGAAACAGCGATCGTGTGAGACACAACTCGCTTTATTTGTTCATGAGACCCAGAAAATATTAGATACCGGCTCCCAGGTAGATGCTATTTTCCTTGACTTCCGGAAGGCGTTCGATACAGTTCCGCACTGTCGCCTGATAAACAAAGTAAGAGCCCACGGAATATCAGACCAGCTGTGTGGCTGGATTGAAGAGTTTTCAGCAAACAGAACACAGCATGTTGTTATCAATGGAGAGACGTCTACAGACGTTAAAGTAACCACTGGCGTACCACAGGGGAGTGTTATGGGACCATTGCTTTTTACAATATATATATATATATATATATATATATATATATATATATATATATATATATATATATATATATGACCTAGTAGATAGTGTCGGAAGTTCCATGCGGCTTTTCGCGGATGATGCTGCAGTATACAGAGAAGTTGCAGCATTAGAAAATTGCAGCGAAATGCAGGAAGATCAGCAGTGGATAGGCACTTGGTGCAGGGAGTGGCAACTGACCCTTAACATAGACAAATATAATGTATTGCGAATACATAGAAAGAAGGATCCTATGTTGTATGATTATATGATAGCGGAACAAACACTGGTAGCAGTTACTTCTGTGAAATATCTGGGAGTATGGGTACGGAACGATTTGAAGTGGAATGATCATATAAAATTAATTGTTGGTAAGGCGGGTACCAGGTTGAGATTCATTGGGAGAGTCCTTAGAAAATGTAGTCCATCAACAAAGGAGGTGGCTTACAAAACACTCGTTCGACCTGTACTTGAGTATTGCTCATCAGTGTGGGATCCGTACCAGATCGGGTTGGCGGAGCAGATAGAGGAGATCCAGAGAAGAGCGGCGCGTTTCGTCACAGGGTTATTTGGTAAGCGTGATAGCGTTACGGAGATGTTTAGCAAACTCAAGTGGCAGACTCTGCAAGAGAGGCGCTCTGCATCGCGGTGTAGCTTGCTCGCCAGGTTTCGAGAGGGTGCGTTTCTGGATGAGGTATCGACTATATTGCTTCCCGCTACTTATACCTCCCGAGGAGATCACGAATGTAAAATTAGGGAGATTCGACCGCGCACGGAGGCTTTCAGACAGTTGTTCTTCCCGCGTACCATACGCGACTCGAACAGGAAAGGGAGGTAATGACAGTGGCACGTAAAGTGCCCTCCGCCACACACCGTTGGGTGGCTTGCGGAGTATATATGTAGATGTAGATGTAGAAGAAGGAGCTATTGGAAGGCTCCGGAAGCCTGAACATCTCTTTAACTTTTATCTGTGTTTTCTGCTGCCGCCGATTGGTGAGGAGTTTTTACATCTATCCATTCGTAAATTCTAAATGGATTTTATTATACACTGTATTATTTAAACGCTTTTTTGTGTTATTGTTAAACAAAATTGACATACTAGCTTCTTCCTGATTGTCATTTACTTACCTCAACACTTGAATCGAAGACTCTAGCCTAGAAATCTGAATCGCGTGTGCTTCTCCAAGCATACACAAAACACTTCCACAGCAAATTATTCACATGAGTCGGTCTTCACTGCTTCACTCACTATACTGTATGGTGATATAAATAGACGGGTATCTTTGGTTTTCTTTCTGCTCTTTTGCCTCCCTCTTGAATTATTACCTACAGGAATCTCTTAATCCTTAAACTTAAAAGCTGTTCACTTATGCAAAATTCACAAGTAAAAGATAACAGTCATTACTGAAGACGTAGCACTGTCGAGAAAAACGGGCTCATTGTCCGTATAACCATTTGAGCAAAGTAACTAATCACCCTCATATTGTGTTTATGTTGGACACAATACGATCTGAAACATACATTATACAGGACTGAATAGGATTTGAAAGAAGAGCTAGTTTTCAGTAGCTACTTACAGTGTTAGTGAATGAGATTTGCTACAACCTGACTTCACAGCATGAAAAAGTGCTTCAGAAACTATACAAAACTGTATCAAAATGAATTTCGCCCATTGGTGGACATAATACGATTTGAAATGATGCTCCTTTGAGCATTGCATTCACATCTTTCGTTGCCTTGCAGAGTATGAAAAAACATCAAAGCAGAAAAACAAAAGCTTGTACTAGTCAAGGCTAAATGTATCAGTAAAACCCAACATTTGTGTCGACATTCAATTGCAAACTATATATTGTATTTTAATTTAGCTGTATACGTCAGTGGCATAAATGTTCTCGCAGGCCAAATAATGGAATAAGAAGTCAGTGGATTTCGCAGCTAAGTGTAAAGCAGGAACAAAGCTTTAGTTACCAGCAACAAACGAATCGATGTGCAGTATATTACATAACCACATGTCAATAAGTGTTCATATACCCATTATATAATACGAAATGACTGGATTTCGTAGTTGAATGTAAGGCACAAACGAAGCCTCAGTTACAAATTAAACGGCATGTAGTATATTCCATTACATGTTACCAAATCAGTGGATTTCGCGGTCGACAGTAAGGCATGATCACACTCAAGGAAGAAAACTGCAGGTACACTGCAAATAAGCATGTGTGTAGCCCTGTCAAGACGAAGTGAGTGTTGTGTTGCATAAAATATTTGATTGCAGAAACCGTTTCCTACTCCCTAAATTTTACAGGAGTCCGCGTTGTGTTTATTGTTGTGGTCTTCAGTCCGAAGACTGATTTGATGCAGCTCTCCGTGCTGCTTCATCCTGTGCAGGCCTACATTCTTGTGAATCTGCTTTCTGTATACATATCTTGATCTCCCTCTACGATATTTACCCCCCACACTTCCCTCCAATACTGAATTCATGATCCCTCCAAAATGTGTCCTACCAAACCATCCCTTCTTCTAGTCAGGTTGTGCCACAAATTCCTTTTCTAATCAATTCTACTCAGTGCACCCTCATTAGTTACGTGATATACCCATCGAATCTTCATCATCCTTCTGCAGGACCACGTTTCAAAAGCTTCCATTCACTTGTCTAAACTTGGTATAGTCCACGTTTCACTTCCGGAACAAGGCTACACTCTAGACAAATACCTTCACAAAAGACTTCCTAACCCTAGCCTATCTTCGATGTTAACAAATTTCTCTTCTTCAGAAACTCTTTTCTAATCTACATTTTGTATTCTCTCTGCTTCTGCCATCATCGGTTATTTTGCTGCCCAAGTTCCAAAACTCATCCATTACTTTAAGCGTCTCATTTCCTAAGGAAATTACCTCAACATCACCTGATTTAATTCGACTATATTTCATTACTTGTGTATGTGGACAAGCTTGATAATTCCATTTTACCACCGATGCGAAGGACGTAAGTAGGAAAGATGTGTTCAGGATGATTGCAAGAGCGAAAATATTCGGTTGTTCTTAGAAGACATAATTCCGAAAAATATTTATTTCTCCGATACTGATAAAGTAAGAGCTAAAACATTCGCTAAGACGATTAACATGCTTCTGTCGCTGATAAGAGGAAGGTCTGATCTTAAGAGGGAGTGGGAGCAGCGGGCGTATAACGCAGGCAGCCGCCGGAATTCAGTTACACGGCGTAATGGAGGTGGGCAGCACTAATTTGATCTGTTCATCGACGAGGCCCGGCCGTTCGCGGAGAATCATTTCACGGCGCCGCTCCGGCACAGCGGATCGTAATGCAGCGGCGGAGAGTGTGTGCCGGCCGGCTGAGCTATCATTAGGCCGCGAGGCGCTCCCCACAGAGACTGGGCCTCTCACCTCTCTCTCTCTAGCTCTCATTCTCTCGGGGTCCCTCCTTTTTTCCTCTTCATCTTTTGTTATTTGCGCTGCTCCGGGAAAATCACAGGGTTGGTAAGTCACGATAATAAACTTGTGCAAGGTTGCGGAGCGGCCGAGGACGAAACCTCAAGCCAATCATCATTACTGGCGCACGGTAGCGGCGGCTGCGGCGGTGGCACTGGCGGTGGCAGCCGGCCTAATTGGCCCGCAGGGCTGGAGCTGGCGGCTGGAGCCTCCAGATGAGAGACCTCCGTGGGTGGCTGCGGCTGCGGCTAGGGCTACTCCAGCGGGACGCGTCGCACCACCTATCTCCGCTAGACTCCTCTAATCCTGGATATGGAACACGCAAGACGAGTAGCAGGCACCTAAGATTAACAGCGAAAGGGGAGTTCCAGGTGCGAAAAAATAATTGTTGACACTCCAATGGAACTTCGCGTATTAGGCCATGAAATGTATCCGAAGGTGCAAGCACTGGTCATCAACTACGACTGCACTCCTAAATAAACATCTACATCAACGTTCCGCAAGTTACCTGACGGTGTATGGAGGAGGATACTTATGACGCCAATAACTGATCCCCCCCTTCCCTGTTCCACTCGCGAATAGCGCGTGGGGAAGAGTGATTGTCGGTAAGCCGCTGTAATAGTGCAAAACCCCGCGGTAATGAATTTCCCCGAACTCTCCAAACGTAACTGTGGGCGGAACACCACTTTCAGAACTAACCTCTAAATGCTTTTGCGCGATATTTAAGAGATAAAGCGAAAATTACGTCCCAAGGCATAGCTCTTGAAGCGGGAAATTTACATACCAAATATCTCACTCTGACGTACGATGACTGACTGCAGTAACGTGTTGTTGATGATTTTGAGCTGATTACTACTGCAACGAAATGAAATGATCGTATGGCATTGTTGACTGGTAGGCCCCTTTCGGGGGAGTTCGGCCGCCGTATTGCAAGTCCTTTTTAGGTGACGCCACATCGGTGACTTGCGAGTCAATGATGATGAAAGTGATGATGAAGGACACACAACACCCAGTCCCCTGCCGAGAATCGAACCCGGGCCCCGTGCGTGGTAGGCGGTAACACTACCGCTACGCTACTGAGGCGGACGATTACTACTGTCTTCCAGGCTATAAATTTGAAGCTTACAACTTAATATAAGTGAACGTTCAGAAATGGTTCAAATGGCTCTGAGCACTATGGGACTTAGAACTACTTAGAACTACTTAAACCTAACTAACCTAAGGACATCACACACATCCATGCCCGTGGCAGGATTCGAACCTGCGACCGTAACAGTCGCGCGGTTCCGGACTGAAGCGCCTAGAGCCGCTCGGCCACCGCGGCCGGCTAATGTATCTGAATGGGTCAAATACAAACAATGATTAAAATCAGTAGTCACATTTATTCATAAACACAAGTCAACATTAGCATATCAATGAATAATCATAACCTGCGATAATTGCCTCTATCCAAATTTAAATAAATATTAACTGGACAGAAATGCAGCTCCCCTGTCTGTTATTACTTCTTGTCCTCCTAAGTATTTACTCTCTTCCGACATTCAGCGAGAACTAACAACTATTAAATACCATAATGGTTAATCGTAACAGTGGAATTGGGGATTTAAAATACAGAAAATACATTCATTACCAGTGAAAAGGAGATGAAACAGTAAGCCACTGGAGCCATTTGTGCTTACAGTAAGTAAGACCAGAATGCTCCAAGCTGCTAGTGCTGACGTGTACGCCCCTTCACGAAGACGGAATCATCAACATCGCAGCAGAACTCCAAGATACGGCGCCCTCCACCACACTGCTACGCCAACACGATCGAGACACTTCTGTAACCTACCTGCAAGGACGTCTGAGAGGCGAATATCTACGCGTCCTTCCAGCCAGTACTTCTCCAATGTACCAATGTAGACACCTTCGCGTCCTACCGACAAGTACCCTCCGATGCATACAACTTCGCGTCCTGCCTGTAAGTGCCTCTCATGCGATTCTCACTTACGTCATGCGTATTTCTTGCCGCCAAAATGTTGTCAGTTGCCAATTGCAAAATTACGAAACTTTCCCGTCTAACCGTGAGAATTCCCTCCAGCAGAGAATCCCGCCAAAAATAGCACGTCTTTTCCACCCTCTAGTGACTACGCGAAACTCTCCCACGCTACTAACAAAAAATATTCATTTCAACGCTGCGGTCTGACGTCATGCCTCGTTATGCCAACATGTGTTCCCCCGCCAATGTCCATAACTTCACAGTCGGGTTCATGAAATCCAGAGAGTCCCGCTGCGTGGCTAGAATTTGTTTCCGGTGACCCGCGCTTTCTACTAGCAGCAGATGCTAATCCTAAAAAGAAGTCCGAAAACATGGAAAAGTCTCCGCCTACTAGTGCATGCGGCTCCATACCACCAAAGCCCACAGTCATTGTGGGAGGACAACGCTTGCCGCCCACTGTGGGTTCGGGCCGACCTAACTTCCTAGAACCTTACGTCACACAGGCGGTAGCCCCGTACACCATTCACCGACCTGTTCAGCCGAAGCTATTACTACCTCTCTCTCTCTCTCGAATCCTCTACACATCCGCACGCGATCCAGACAATCATAATACAGTAAAAACCGTCACTTAGTACGGAGAGACATGAAAATTCCTTTGGGCATCCTACTGCCAGTCACCATGTTTTGTGATATCAGTAACATTGGACTGATTAGGTAACGGATGAGGAGGTTCCACGCAGAATCGACGAGGATGAAAGTATTTGGAAAACACTGACGAGGACGAGGGACAGAATGGTAGGAGACCTATTAAGATATCAGGGCTTAACTTTACGGTGCTACAGGGAGATATAGAGGGTAAAAACTATAGAGGAAGACAGACACTGGAATACATCCAACTAATAACTGAGGACATAGGTTACAATTGGTACTCTGAAATGAAAAGTTTGGCACAGGAGAGGAATTTAGGCGAGCTACAACAAACCAGTCAGAAGACTGATGACTCAAGAAAAACCCATAACGAATTTCGATGTTGTCTGCTTCAGAATAGTAAACATATTCCAATTATTAATAATACCGGCATGCAAAATACTTGCAGCATATCATAAGCTGTAAGTTCTCCCATTTTCTCGTTGTGGTCATTTTGCTAGACGTATGTGGTAGTGAGTAATATGTTGTCCTACTGTTCACGGAAAGTCCTCTCCAGAACCTTCAGTAGTAAACATCTCCTTGAAGCACGACGCCTCTCTTGTAGCGTCTGCCACTGGAGTTTACTGAGGTCTCTGTAACGCTCTCGCGCCGACCAAACGATCCCCCTGACGAAACGCTCCTCTCTTGGTTGGATCATCTCTGTCTCTTATATCAGTACCACATGTTAAGGCTTTCAGACTGAAAAAAATACTCAAGAATCGGTCGATCAGGCTCCTTGTAAGCCACATCTTTCGTGACTGAGTTACAATTCCTTGATTCTTCTACGAATCTCAGTCTGGCATCTGGTTTTCCCACTTGTTTTATGTGGTCATTCCACTTAAGATACTCTGGATTGTTAGTGGAAGATATTTTGCGGTGGTTAATGTTTCCAGAAATCTGGTACATTAAGTGTAGTGTGTGAAGAATAAGTTTCTAAGTTTTGAACTGAATTTATGTGGCCTAGGGAACTACCGTTTATAAGGCTTTCGCTAGTCGTTCTTTTAGTTATCGAGCTTCATTTTGTGTAACGCACTTGGAATGCAACTACTACTCAGCACTGCGTGCTCAAGTGACTGTTAATAAAAGAATAATCGTATCAAGTAAGAGGAGATGGAGGGGGAGCACTGCTTTACTTGATTCCAAGATAGACCAAGACGACGACCTAATGGAAGGTGATTAGATAACATAAAAAATGTAAGTGTTGTTTCAGTGAACGCTGTTTCTTTCCTCAACTTCAGCCAAATGGTTCATGTCCTTTAATGGCATCTGTGAGGAAACTGCACTGTAGAAGTTGATCATTATATTGAAAGCCTCTCTATGTTTCCTTACATGTAACAAAAACTGAGTTAGTGGTGCTGTTTCGTACGTTGTCTCCTCTGAAACGCACTTTCGACAGTCGCCTGACTTGCAGTCAAGATATAGAGAGAACCAAAGCGAGAAGTGTACACTAATACTACTCGCTACCTTGCGCACACGCCCACGGGGCTTACGCTTATAGACAAAACGCTGCTGTGTCTTGGTATGATGTAAGTGGTGGTTCTCAGGAGAATCGCTGCCTATACACGCATCACCTACAGTCGGTGCAAAATTCACATCTCAAATTTGCGTTACACCTACCGCGAGAATTCCTGGCGCCGGAACTCTGTCAGGTAACCGAAGTACAGTATCTATTTATCCGGTCGGACGTCGGGTAAAACTGTAGATCGTCACAAGGCGAAACATTTGCAATCTTGGAACTTGAGTACGGCATTGCAACGCCACTACATATTAGTCTGAGAATCTGCGGCATCCACATTTGCTCTTGAGCAGTGACCCCTACAGGTTCTGCATTAAAAATGTGTGACTACCCGTTTTATTCGCTTGAGGAGATGGTTTCAGAAGCATATTTATAATGTGCTCTGTCTTTTCCTGCAATATAGTCATGACCCCTGTTTGAGTGCGTCACTTCTTTCACGATGAAGCTCTACGGGAAAATGATTAAAGGTAAGTCAATATTTACTCGTTATGAGTTGTAAATTATTATTGTTCATTTTGAGTTTATGCCAGCAATGTTAACATCCAAAACTAGTACCGATTCGCAACCTTGATTAATCACTTCACACATTCGATGTCAGCAAGCGGTGAGAATCGATGACGCATTGTAACAGCTAACAGACAAAATCCTGAGGGCACACAAAAACGCGTCGACGCAGATGATGTTCCAGGACTCCGCCTTTGAAGCTATGTCACTGCTACTACAAGACCTCAAATAACCGAAAAACCGGGCAAGAAAGAGGTGGCATCGGTACCGAGGTGGACAAAAAGCTTCTTTATAAATATCAGCCGCCCAGTGTGACCGAGCGGTTCTAAACGCTTCAGTCTGGAATCGCGCGACCGCTACGGTCGCAGGTTCGAATCCTGCCTCGCGCATGGATGTGTGTGATGTCCTTAGTTTAGTTAGGTTTAAGTAGTTCTAAGTTCTAGGGGACTGATGACCTCAGATGTTAAGTCCCATAGTGCTCAGAGCCATTTGAACCATTTTATAAATATCACGTACTAGAGAAAAAACAAATGAAAATGAACACTATACACATGCTCTACCCGTTTCTGGCCAGCAAAGATTTAAACCCAAGAACGACACTACGATCGTACCTATCCATCATTCAGCCAATGTTTTTATACGGTTGTTCAGATTGGGGAACGACTTGTAAGACGAACACAAACTTCTTCAGAGACTTGTGTAAAAAGCTCCACAATGGGCAAGAACTGCTCACCTCCACCAAGGACATATTACGCACACAGTGGACATATTATGCACAAACCAAATCTTATGCCAGATCAATATTTGATTAAGTGAATACTCTTAGACCCATCTCGCCCCACCTTGGAGATGTGAGCGTAGTCGAACTACAAGTTTGGCCCACAACAAGACTTCCACTTTCCATAACTAAAGACTGAAGGCTCATAAGACAAATCCAGGTAGTCAGGTCTAAAGGACCAACCCCTTTAGTCCAATAACTCCAAAAAACAAAAATAAAGGGTTAAATTAAGCAACTTTGTGTCAACGTACTGGGTCCATCCTACTTAGTGGGTAGCACTCTAGCATCTCACCACACACACACACACACACACACACACACACACACACACACACACACACATATATATATATATATATATATATATATATATATATATATATATATTTGTTGAATATGACATATCTTTTGTACTCGTATCACTATTTTGCTGGCAATTCGGATTCTTCTTGGGCCCTTGACGTTCTAACCTAAACTTTAATTTTATCAGTACTTTGAGCGCACGCTCACTCCATCCGTTGCCGCTCGCTTCACTGATACCGCCCACCTCACACTGATTTAACGTCCCTTTTACGGTTTGCGTCTACTTGCGTCGCACGCTGCGATCACATCAGCAGCAAGCATTGGTTGACAGCGGCAGAGGATGCTTTCACGTGATCATCAGAGAAAGTGCGATACTCTTCTGGACAACTGTTTTTTATGGTACTTTTATAATCAGACAGCTGCATCAAAGGAAGACTGGGTTCAGGGGCGAGTTTATGCTCATTTACACATAAAGGCCGCGCGCAATTAGCCGAGCGGTCTATGGCGCTGCAGTCATGGACTGTGCGTCTGATCCCGGCGGAGGTTCGAGTCCTCCCGCGGGCATGGGTGTGTGTGTTTGTCCCCAGGATAATTTAGGTTAAGTAGTGTGTAAGCTTAGGGCCTGATGACCTTAGCAGTTAAGTCCCATAAGACTTCACACACATTTGAACATCATTGATTTTTTACACATAAAGAATTTTAATCATCTGTACATTAACAAAGCCAACGGCCTTGTCACAGTGGTAACACCGGTACCTGTCAGATCATAGAAGTTAAGCGCCGTCGGGCTTGGTTAGCACTTGGATGGGACATCATCCATGTGTGCAGAGAGCTGTTGGCAAACGGGTTGCCCACAGCCGTTGTGAAGGCAGTTGAGGAGCTGCTTGATTGAGAAGTACTGGCATTGGTCACGAACACTGACAACGGCCGGGAGAGCGATATGCAGACCACATGCCCTCCATATCCGCATCCGATAACGCTTAAGGGTTGAGAATGACAAGGTACCGGTGAGCCTTCAAGGCCTTTTCGGACGCTGTTCCTTTATTTGATTGTGCGTTAATAAAATGAGATGTGGCATCTGAGATCACCTATAATACTGTCACCTCACAGTGAGAGAGTTTCCTGAACCTTATCCAAAGGAGACTTATTTTCTACATTTAAGTTTTGGGATGTGGGTTTGTGATATTCGATGACCTTTCTGATGTAACTTTCATTGCTGGATTTCACAATATTTATACATTGGCGACTTGTTGTAAATAGCCAGTTTTCTCCTCCAGAACACTCTTTTGTGTGTTCCTAAGTGGCAGCGTTTCTTTATGGTTGGTTGGGACCAGATTGCTGTAATAGATGACAGTACAACTTCCTACTGAGCGGTGCCTGCGAGGGCAGGTGGACACGCTTGTGGTAGGAAATGACCGCGACATAGAAAATAATTTTGTAGCAGAGGCTCTCTTCAACTAGAAAAGAATTTCGTAGCACAGCCTCTTGCCAGCTAAAAGTGATTCCATGAAATTACTGTGTGTAGGTATGTGACGACGTACCTTGACATTGGAGTAGCGTTCGGCGGTGTTTACACCCCAAAACGAAATTCCAGGCGCTTAATATAGCATATTTCTAAAATACTTTATTTTAGAGTCAGTATTAACATACGTTTTGTCACTCTACTGTTGTCTTCAGGAGCTTTCAAATTCCTTAAAAATGTATCATTCTTTTTTTAATCTTAACTGCTTCGGTAGAAAGGAACTTGAAAGCTTTAATCACATGGCAGGATTATTGATCGCTCTGCTGGTGATGAGGTCCCATACTCCGAGGAGCGTAGGGGACGATGCGGGAGACCCGCACCGCCGACTAGGAAAGGTCCTAGTGGAGGTCGTTTGCCATTGCCTTCCTCCGACATGGATCACTCTACTTACCTACATTTGCCTACAACCACGTTTTGATATCTGAACGGCTTCGAAGAAAAAAATAGGTTTTAATGCTGTATTATACGACTCATCCTGTAGGTTGACTGTTTATACTTACCGAAAGTGCCCGTTTGATAGTATTTTGTAGCACGACGATATCAACATCCTTACAACAGATAACAGCGAATTGTTCGTGTGATAGTAATGAAGATGTGGTAAATGATTCCAATTATGTGTAGTGCTATTCCTGCATAAAAGGAAGACAATGTAGAAACAGAGATAGTCATCTCCACAAGGTGAAGGTAATCTAGATTCTGTATGTTTTTTGACTTAGGGGCATGAGTATATCGTATACCTGTTTTGTTCTGACGTAGCATTTCCAGTCATGCTGAGAGTTTGGAGAATGTTATTTGAGGCAGGGGTTACTTTCCTTTTGAGTTTCACCTGACACACAGCCGTGTCGTGGGACATTCCTTTGGCTGTGAGGAACACAAGAGCCGGCATCCGGCATCAAGTGCAAGTTTCCATCCGGACTTGAGCTGATGAGTTACTTTTCATCTAGATCGAGTAAAACGAGTTGAAGTGTTTGACTGAACACGATCTTGTGGGCACCAATAAATAGTCTAGTTTAAGAGCTACTGATTTTCCCACAACGTTCAATTTTTAAGTAAGCTTATAAAACTTATTTCAGGAGGCAGCTCTTGCCAAGGAAGTGCTACTTGTGGCGGCAGAGGAATGACCCATTAAAATGCTCGCAATCTGGTCCCGTTATCAGATTCGTCGAATGGCCTGAATGTTTAAACATTTTCGGCGGTTTGGTAGCTCGCTGAATCTGGGAGTCGATTTGCGGCACTTTTGGGTGTACGAGCTGTGCAGCACTATAGAGGGTTGGTTTTGTTTGTAGTTAGTAAAAACAAATGGTTCAAATGGCTCTGAGCACTATGGGACTTAACTGCCGTGGTCATCAGTCCCCTAGGACTTACAACTACTTAAACCTAACTAACCTAAGGACATCAAACACATCCATGCCTGAGGCAGGATTCGAACCTGCGACCGTAGCGGTCACGCGGTTCCAGACTGTAACGCCGAGAACCGCTCGGCCACTCCGGCCGGCTACTAAAAACAACTAAAGTCATATGCGCCCAAGTACACCTCTAAGTCAAAGCAGTGAAATGGTGTGTATGGGCCCGTCAGCTGCATATAATCAGCTCACAAAGGGGCCTGTTAATCATGGATTTTGATGAGTCTTAGACATTTTGTAGAGGGACCAGTCCAGGGTACCTGACTAGCGTCTTGTCGTGCGACCGTCCCTATTTTCTAAGAAAATCTGTATTGAGGTGTTATGCTACCGCTTATAAGTATAATGTTAGCGACAGTTCGACCCAGTGGGCGTAGCACCGCGGCTAAGATTAATAGCTACCACTCTGGCATTACCGGTTCCAATCCTACTGTATATTTTTTTCGATTTCTTCGCAGAGTGTATGATTAAACAGTATATTTCAAGCAAAAATAGTCATAAATAGTCGTTTTTGGAGTAATAATTTCATTAGTAAAGCTGTCATTACAGCAAATATTCATCAAGTATGTATTCGGTTTGTTAATGACTCGTTTTACTCGCTATCACTTGCCTTGCTTGTTGTGCTAGAACAGAAAATAAGTTAGCTTTAGTTATAGATGCAACCGAAACACAAATTCGTTGAACTCCTCGCACAATTAATGAGACCTATTGACTTGCAGAAATACACACACACACACACACACACACACAGGGAGAGAGAGAGAGAGAGAGAGAGAGAGAGAGAGAGAGAGAGAGAGCGATTCTTCTAGAAACGATACCGGAAAAAGACAGTTTGTTTAAATAAATAAAAAATTGTTCTTTCTTCGATCAACTAAGGGCGAATCCCGCTTATCTGATCATTCCTCAGGAAAGCAGGTTCACTAAACTGAAGACACGTTAAACAACGTGTTTTTATGGAATCTTCCCTCGAAGCGGTATCTTTATTAGTCCTTAAATAGACGGGAGCGTTTTGAATTATTTTCGTGGACATTTTAACTTGTGTTAAAAATAAACATCGCAGGGTTCGCAAAATGGAGTACATTTCGGTGGGATAACTTTCACGGTGCCAGTGCATCGTTTTCTTCCACCTACAAAGATTTGATCACAGATGATCTGCTTAGTCTGCCCTCCACAAGAATGAATAACATAAATAAATTTTTCTTTCCCACACACGAAAGACGAAAAATTTTAAAACCTCTTCATAGAACTACTATCTGAACTTTCCTGATTTCGCGCAGGTCACAGCTACATTTTTTTTTGTTTTGTGAGCCAACTCGTCAACTTATTTCTGAACAATCCGACTAAAATTTCCGGACGGTTCTTCCATACATTAGAAAATGTGAGGGAATATTCTCACTGACGCTGTTATACTATACTATACTATGCTATGGAGGACTGACTAAACTTGTTCAGATCTTTTTTCTGTACGGGACGGTTTTCGCTCCTTGTTCTTCACTGTATCTACTGCACGTCGATTGACACTGGAAGCTGGTATGGCAGGTATTAATTACATAATAGAGGTCTAAATTAGGGATGAGGTCTTTCGTCTGTTTCTGGAATTAGTCCTTCCGCAGCTGCTAATACTTCGACCATCGTTACGAATTCTTCGGAGCTGTAGAAATATTTGAATTTTAACTATGAACAACAAACGGAATACACATCCGAAGAAAATGTGCTGTAATGACTGATTTATTAATGCAATTTTTATGGCGAAAAAGACAATTTTTTAATAATTTTCCGTGACTATTTAATGATACTGCGAGTGCATAGACAGGATTTGTACCGTACCGCCAGCATACCGGAAGTAAAATTTAACCGCTGCACTTGACTCGCTTACTCGAAACATGACTAATGTCACGGGTACATAAGTTACCCATAAAACTTCAACATCGATTTACTCGGAAAAGAGGGGCCGTGGCTTGAAAAGTCACTAGTCAGGGCAGGCCCGCCCACAATATAGTGACAATGACCTCCCTATTTTATATAGGTACACTCCATCACTCTTGCTTTATTGTTGTTGCGTTGCCTATTACAAACTATTTTCAAGACATGTCCATTCCATTCAACTGCTCTTGCAAGCGCTCTGCCATTTCTGACAAATTATAATTCTGTAGGCAAACGACAAAGATTTTTTTAAGTCTTCTCCCTGAATTTTAAATCCAGTTCCAAATTTATGCTTGTTTTATTTCCTACACCTACAGATGCGTTACATAATTTGCCTCTATTCAGTCTGTCTTCTAAGATAAATTGTAGGATCACTATAGTCTTGTGTGTTGCAGTACCTCTCTGGAAACGTAAATTTTTCTTCCTACAGGTCGGCCCCTGTCCCTCGTTCTGTTTCGGTATTACAGTTTTTAACGGTAGCTGAGGGTTAGTACCTTGAATCGGTGATCTGAAGATTGTTTGACGTTATACCGTCTTCGATAATTGCTCCTCAAGGTCGATGGTGAAACACACTGTTCGCCGTTAAAACTGCAATATCGCGAACACCGCATGTAAGAACCGTCAAATTCCTATGAAGTGTACATGTTTGAATGTGCAGACAATTAGTTTTCCACACAAGCACAAAATAGTTAGGGGGAACGTCATCTACACTCAGCATATAAGGACAGGTTATGCAGCAGGTATTCTTGCAATAATAATGGTTATGTATGACATGTAGAATTGTTGTTGTGATCTTCAGTCCGAAGACTGGTCTGGTGCTGCTTTCCATGCTGCTTTATCCTGTCCAAGTCTCTTCCTTCCCGGAAAACGACCGCAACCTACATCCTTCTGAATCTGATTGCTGTAGTGATCTGCTGGTATCCCTCTATTGCCTTTATCCCCAGCCCCCTCACACTTCCCTCTAATACTACATTGGTGATGTCTCAATGTGCGTTCTATCAACCGATCATTTCTTTCAGTCAAGTTGTGCCACAAAATTCTTATGGCCCAATTGCTATTCAGTACATCCTCATTAGTTACAGGATCTACCCATGCAAACTTCAACATTCTTCAGTAGTACCACGTTTCAAATTCTTTTATTCTCTTCTTGTCTAAACTGTTTACTCTCCATGTTTCACTTCCATACATAGCTACACTTCAGACAAATACCCTTAGAAAAGACTTCGTAGCACTTAAATCTGTATTCGGTGTCAATAAATTTCTCTTCTGCAGAAAAAGCCTTTCTTTCCGTTGGCAGTTTACATTTTGCATTGAAGAGCCAAAGAAACTGGTACACCAGCCTACTATCGTGTAGGGCCTCCGCGAGCATGGCCGTCGGAATGCACAATGGACAAGAATGGATGCAGGAGATCAGACAGGACCTTTTCGGACGTGTCACCTGTCAGAGTCGTATCTAGGCGTATCAGGGGTCCCATATCACTCCAGCTGCACACGCCCCACACCATTACAGAGCCTCCACCAACTTTATCGGTCCCCTGCTGACATGCAGGGTCCAATGATTCATGAGGTTGTCTCCATACCCGTACGTCCATCCGCTATATACAATTTGAAACGAGACTTGTCCACCTAGGCAACGTGTTTCCAGTCATCAACAGTCAAATGTCGGCGTTGACGGGCCCAGGCGAGTGGTAAAGCTTTATGTCGAGCCATCATAATTGGTACACGAGAGGGCCTTCGGCTCCGAAAGCCCACATCGATGATGTTTCATTGAATGGTCCGCAAGCTGACGCTTGTCGATGGCCCAGCATTGAAATCTGCAGCAATTTGCGGAAGGGTTGCACTTCTGTCACGTTGAACGATTCTCGTAAGTCGTCGTTGGCCCCGTTCTTGTAGGATCTTTTTCCGGCCGCAGCGATGTCGGAAATTTAATGTTTACCGGATTCCTGATATTCACACTCGTAAAATGGTCGTACGGAGAAGCGCCCACTTCATTACTACCTCAGAGATGCTGTGTCCCATCTCTCATGTGCCGACCATAACACCACCTTCAAGCTCACTTAAATCCTGATAGCCGGCCGCGGTGGCCGAGCGGTTCTAGGCGCTTCAGTCCGGAACCGCCCGACTACTACGGTCGCAGCTTCGAATCCTGCCTCGGGCATGGATGTGTGTGATGTCCTTAGGTTAGTTAGGTTTAAGTAGTTCTAAGTTCTAGGGGACTGATGACCCCAACTGGTAAGTCCCATAGTGCTCAGAACCATTTGAACCATTTTTTTTAAAAATCCTGATAAAGTGCCGTTGTAGCCGCAGTAGCCGATATAACGACTGCGATAGATACTTGTTGTCTTTTATAGGCGTTGCCGATCCCAGCGCCGCATTCTGCCAATTAACATATTTCTGTATTGGAATACGCATGCCTATAGCAGTTTCTTTGTCGCTTTAGTGTATATCGTCTCTACATCAGCCATCATCAATTATTCTTTTGCCCAAATAGCAAAACTCAACTACGCCTTTAAGTGCCTCATTTCCTTATCTAATTCCATCAGCATCACCTGATTTAATTTGATTGCATTTCATTATCTTTGTTTTTCTTTTGATGACGTTCATCTTGTATCCTGCTTTCAAGACCCCATAACGTTCAACTACCTCACCAAGTTCTTTGCTTTCTGTGACAGAATTACAATCTCATCAGCGAATCTCAAACTTTTTATTTCTTCTCCATGAACTTTCATTTCTACTCCAGATTTTCTTTGGTTTCCAACATTGCTTGCTCAATTAACAGATTGAATAAGATTATGGACAGGCTACATCTCTGTCTCGCTCTGTTCTCAACCACTGCTTCCCTTTCATGACCTCCGACTCTCATAACTGATGTCTGGTACCTGTATAAGTTGTAAATAGCCTTTCGTTCCCTGATATTTACCCCTATCACCTTCAGAAGGTAACAGGGAGAAGCCTCTACCAGCATGTGTCTGGATTCGACATCATCACATCGTAGCCTATCGAAACTGCGATTTATCGTTCCGTGATTTTGTTGCTTGTGGTGGTCCAGATACCACTAGGGCCTTATGAATACGTAATTGATGGGTTCTGGAGTTCCACACTCAGTGCCATGCAGAATCTTAACGGCGCCAAACGTTTAGAGCCCGAGAGGACAGACATAGTGTTCGCTCGGGTGAGTAAACTTCACTTGCTTTGAGTCTGAAAATCGGTTGTCCAAATGTGACAAGTCTCCTCACGGACAGTGGGATGACGTCTGCAGCTCGGACGGCCAGCGCGTTTACCATTGTGGCGGCTTCCATGGCACAGTAACAGCAAACCCTGGACTTGCTGGCTTTTCAGACAAGACCCCGTTTTACATTCAGCAACGCGATGAACATATTCAAGGAGACTGGATTCATTACTGCCATATGGACCCAGCATACGATGTGATTGTGTCGGGTGCTACTGTATGCCCAAAACGATCTTCTGTGGTTCTTTTAGCAGGTAATTTGCACAGCAGGAATTACATTTCTTACGTATCAAGAATAGTGTCCGTACCTTATCTTCAAGGTCAACATTAACTTAACTTTCAACAAGATAATGCAAGAGCGCATTTGGCGTTGCTGTCATGAACTACTTTAATAAAGAGGGTGTTCGACTGTTACCCTGTCCAACATGGTCTTACTCGCTGAAATCATTTTTTCAAGAGTTGCTAACGGAGACCGTCACGTTACCCCTTGCTAGCTAGTACACTTTACGAACTCTAAGCTGAAGCAGCATGAACTGACACACCCGTATCTGTCATCCAAGCTCAGTTTGACTCGATACCCAGCGGGTTCGAACCATTGTCGCTGTAGGATGTGTCAAATCTGTGTTCCAAATTTGGCACTCTGTGTATTCCCAAATCACCTAAAAATTTAATCGTGTGTTCTTCCTTCTGTATCGCATATCATAAAGAATTTAAACTGTGTCTTTGCTTTCCTTCGCGGTGTTGCAATTTTAAGACCTGCAGTGTACATGGAAAGACAGTGTAAATATTCTCGAAAGTCGGTCAGCGCGATCCTTGGCCACAGTTCCGCGGAGCGCTTGCTCAACGCCGGCCGGCAGTCTCGTTGCCGGGCAACGACCATTTCCCGGGCAACGAAGAAGAGCAGCGAGCGAGGGACGGGAGTGGGCCAGGCACGCGAGTCAAGGCCGCTGGGGCGGACTGCGGCCGGCCAGTGCCAAGTGTAGCCCAGAAACGCAGCCATCCGCGAGCGGCCGCACGCGACGGCGGACAGTTGCGCAACCGCAGAGTGCGAGGAAGCGCGCCGGACACTGCAACAGCCCGTGCAATTGCGCAGCATTCCGCAAGCGCCCCGTTCAGCTAAGCGTCATTTTCAAAAAATGTGTGCTACTGCAGCAAAATTCTAAAAATAATATTCCAACAGCAGTTTTTATAGCTTTTTATTTAGGTACCAGTTTCGACTCCCCAGTAGAGTCATCTTCTGGCCCTATAGAAAGAACGACATAAGCTTCCAGTCATAAATGTATGTAACAGGTAATTAATATTTACGCCTGGGTTCCGTAGCAGACTTCAGAAGCAAAGCGTTGTTACATGTGTGAAGAGCCCACATTGCTCGTGCAGTCTTCTACGGAAATCAGGCTTAAACATTGGTTCCCTGTTGTATACATGTAGGACCGGATGCTTTTTGTCTTTCATGCTACAGAGGAGTCGAAACTGATAACCTAAATAAAATGATGTAAAAATAACGGCTGTTGGAATATTGTGTTTGCCAGCCGGTGTGGTCCAGTGGTTCTAGGCGCTTTAGTCTGGAGCCGCCAGACCGCTACGGTCGCAAATTCGAATCCTGCCTCGGGCGTGGATGTATGTGATGTCCTTAGGTTAGTTAGGTTTAAGTAGTTCCAAGTTTTAGGGGACTGATGACCTCAGATGTTAAGTCCCATAGTGCTCAGAGTCATTTGAACCATTTGAATATTGTGTTTACAATTCATCGATCGGCAGCAGTCCTACATTCCATAATTGCAAGATGGAATTACGTTTTCCAGAATTAGTTGTCAGCACATGGAATGTGATACAAAAGCTATTCTTGTATTAACACCTCGTGATGACTGGGTGTTGTCTGATGTCCTTAGGTTAGTTAGGTTTAAGTTGTTCTAAGTTCTAGGGGACTGATGACCATAGCTATTAAGTCCCATAGTGCTCAGAGCCATTTTTGCCTTGTATTAATGTCCAAATGAGCTCGAAATGGAAACCACAGCGAAAATCCAATGAAGCTTTACACAGATGTGTTTGGTAGTGTCTACAGTATGACCATCCACCGCGTCAAGTCGCTCTTTTCATTTCTGAGCACAAAGCAAGCACGTAAAAATGCCTAGACAAATAGTGAGAGATTTCACCAAATTTCATGCAGCCTACATGATGTAAATGACAAGCATTTCCTTCTTCGTAACAACTTCGGCTAAGCCACAAAATTTTCGGAAATGAGTTCGAGCTACCAATTTAAAGTAGAAGTACATCACTATTAGGTGAAACAAGAATATAGTTCAAAATTGTCCATGTTTTCGTGTTACAATGCAACGAAATTTTAGTCGTGTAACAGAATGGGCCAAGTCTTGCAGGCAGTTAATTCATAAACCACTGTGTCAAGGAACGAGCACCAATCTTCACGTCACCAGCATTTTCGTCTGGAGTCTTGTTCGATTATGCCACAACATGACCATGTCAGCAGGTAAAATAATTACTGCTATTGGGAAGTACCAAAGATGAAATTTCTGGCAAAAAAAAACAACTGACACAGTGACCAAAGGCAATATCCTTTCTCTCTCTAAAACAACAGACACAAAAAGTATCCTGCAGAAACAGTTTTGCTCAACATGAGAACCCAACAATAATATTAAGAAGTGAAACGGCTTGTACTGGTAATGAGAGTTCCAACACAGTCTTCACAGTCTGCGTGAATGGCTTGTATGAAACGCCTGATATTTTGATCTAAATGTCAGCTCACTGAAGACTTAAAAGAAGAGTGTTAGTCGGTACGTGCAAAGTGCCTAACATAATAATGTTTCTGTTAACACCTTGGTTATGCGCAGATCATTTTGTTGTCATTGTATTCGAGCTTTAAGTGAACTACAAATTCTTATCGATAGAAATCCCATTCTATATTTTCCTAAGTTTTCTGGTGTTCTTTTTGATATGTTATGTTGAAATCTTTCTTTTTATGGCGACAAAGAATAGCAGTTACAATGTCAATTTATTTTCATTCATTTTTAACAGAATTTTAGAATCTGTAAAGAGTACAGTTTTATTAGAAAGATAGTAAAATTATGTAAAATTGCAACAAAAACAACAAATTAAGACTTAAGTTAACAAACTATGGGTTCATTATTAATCAGATTTCAGAAAACAATAGAACTTAAAAATCAGACCATTAAAAATGTAAATACGAAGCAAATATGTTTTTGGCCATCATTCCTTTGTCTCTAGAAACTTCTGCATCCATCTTGAAAAATATGCCTTCAGTGACTTGATGGTTTTGTTACTAGACGCCTCAGTTCTCGGCCGCACACTGAAGGGCCAATGAAGACGTTTCTGCAGCATTTTCGATGTAAAGTGTTTAATGACCCACCTTGTAGCCCGGGCTTGGCTCCATCTGAGTTTCATCTCTGCTCACATGAATCGCTGGTTATGAAGACAACGTTTTGGAAGAGACAAGGAACTGCAGAACGGCGTAGACTATTGGCGGAAAGCACTCTATGACGAGAGTATTGAAAAGTTAGTATCACGCTACGAAAAATGTCAAAGACCGAGCGGCGACTATGAAGAGAATGTGGTATGTGTAGCTATCCGTTGCAAAGACACCTTTTATTTCCACCAGTCGGACTTTAATAAACAAACAGTTCTCGTATTTGACAGCAAAATCTGAGCCAGGCGAAATCCCCTCAGTCTTAAAGAGGAACGTAATAACTCCGGTTCCAAAGAAAGCAAAAGCTGACGATGTGAATATTAATTAAATACACGTTTAAGTTGTTTTCACGAAATATCAACACGAATTATTGACATAAAAATGGAAAAAAACTGATAGGAGCCGACTTCGGGGATGATCGCTGTTGTTACCGGAGAAATATAGGAACTCGCGAGATAATAATAACCCCATGACTTACATGGGGTTCAAGGCTGGCAAACATTTACAGCATCTCTACATTTACGCTTTTGACCATTTTGACTACATACAATCTTTGAACAGGGATAAAACACAGGAAGCGAAAGTTTATTTCAAGCCTGTACGGAAACGAGACTGTGGTTATTACAGTGGCATGAATAGGAAGTAACAGCATTCTGTCTGTACATTGCACTAACAGTAAAAGGAACGATGTGTAAATATGGTGAGGGAATGAAGAGTTCCGGGAGAAGAGATAAAAACTTTTAGTGTTTTCGAAGGCATTGTAATTCTAACAGAAGTGGCAAAAGATTTACAAGGGCAATTGAATAAAATTGATGGTGTTTTGAGAAGACGTAAAAAAATCAATATGAACAACAGCAAAACGTTTGTAATGCAATGTAATCGAATTAAGCAGCCGATACTGAGGGGACAAGATTAGAATGTAAGACACTAAAATAATAAATGAGTTTTATTATTTGAGCAGTAAAACAACCAATTATGGCCACTTGGAATGGTCATATTATAAATACAAACTGTCAAGAGAAGGAAAAGTATGAGTGACGTAATAGTGACCATGGTACTCAGAAAAATGTTTAGGTTTTGTAACGACGTTTTGCATGGCTGATTAATGTGACTGTATTATCTGTATATGCAGTAATACGAATTATGTAATATACCGGGTTCACTCAGGTCTGAAGATGCTCACAGCTGACCGAAACTTATTACCTGGTTAATAAATTTTTGTAATGCATGATTGGATTTATAACAAAACAAATATTTCCTTGATAGCTATAAAACCTTATTGCGAATATGTCAAAACTAGTGAATATATAGTATTAGTCAACACACCATTCAAAAACTGATGAAAAGGCGAACTCTGGGAATTGTCCTCTGTCATTCGTGTACAAGTTTTTTGGGTGTTCCTCCGCAACCAGAATATATATAAGAATTGATCCACTTAAATTTTCTCGAACATATATGCCATATGGCTGATAAATTTGACATGACGTGCGCCAGTAAATGCAGCAGCAACACAGGTGTCCATAGCAGTGGTGTGATAAATTTGCCTTTGATTGTTTGCTTAGAATGTAAAGGCCCATAAGCAACGCGTTTATTACATGCAACTTAAATTGCCATGAATTTAAATTATCCACACATAACCTAAGGAAAGAAAGTAGTCAGGATGGTACTAGGACCGTATACAGCGGTGTTTAAAGATGATATAAGGCGAAGTAAATCGTCGTTAAACGTCTACAGAAAAGGTAAAGCCGACATGCGCTGCTACCCCGGCGTTTGCCTTGAAAAATGCAATACACTACGAACTACAGTTATAATGAATGCACTTACAGCGGCCAGAAGGTCAATAGCAGAGGGATTCGTAAGTGTTTCTCTGCCTGTGCCTGGAACTGTGCTGTACAGCGAAGTAAACTTCAGTCGCGCATGATACATTCTAACCAGAGATTCGGAATGTTAAAATGTGTGTGAATTCCTAAGGCACCAAACAGCGGAGATCATCGGTCCCTAGACATACTACTTAAACTGACCAAAACTAACTTATGCTAAGAACAAAACACACACCCATGACCGAGGGAGGAGTCGAACCTACGGCGGGAGGTACCGGAGATTCATATGTAAATAACTGGTGACGTATTTGCAAATATGTGATGTGACGTAACGTCATAAAATCAGTCTTATTACTCTGTATTACCCAGCTGTTTCAGAAACAGTATACTGATTTAGCGATTTGTCTTCGGCGGTATGGAGCTGAACGGAAGAGTCATATTCGGCTCAATGAATACCTCACGCATTTGCCATTCTCGTCAAGCTTGTAATACCATTCCTGTTAAGCGGATAAAGCTCAGTGAAATAAAACAGTACATTCCTGTTTTTTCAGTAGAGGTTTATTTCTGCAAATACATCATCTCCTTAATCCAGAAGAAAATGTTGTGTTCCTGTGATCCTGAAGAGATGATTGCAATAACGAGTTTTAGACTCCTAACCAGTTTTTTTTTTTTTATTTTTCGGCTGAATCGATGCCGTTGTCTATCCTTTTTGCTGATCTACATCAAGTATCCGCTGTAGCCTGTTTTTTAAGTAATCAGCCCTCTGGCTGGTCTGATGCGGCCCGCCACGAATTTCTCTCTTGTGCCAACCCCTTCATTCTCCGCCCCGATAGCTGAGTGGTTGCCAGCACGGTAGCTCAGCGTGTTCGGTCAGAAGGCCGATTGTTCTCTGTAATAAAAAAACTGAGTAAAGGAATCAACGCTCAGCTTCAACGAATGTCATGTGACATCCATCCAGACCAAACTAAACGAACAATACCGGTCGGCGTGACCGATTGCCGTCCTACGGGCCCGAATTCGATTCTCGGCTAGGTCGGGGATTTTATCCACTCAGGGACTGGGTGTTGTGCTGTCTTCATCATCATTTCATCCCCATCCGGCGCGCAGGTCGCCCAGTGTGGCGTTGAATGTTATAAGACCTGCACCAAGGCAGCCGGACCTGCTCCGCAAGGGGCCTCCCGGCCAATGACGCCAAACGCCAATTTCCATTTAACCCCTCCGTTCCAGGGTATCAATTGCAACCTACCTCCTCATTTATATTATGGATGTACCCCAATCTCTGCCTTCTCTGCAGTTCTTACCTTCTACAGCTCTCTCTAGTACCATGGAAGATATTCCCTGATGTGTTAACAGATGTCTCATCATCCTGTTCCTCCACCTTGTCAGCGTTCTCCATTTTTTTTATCGCCGAATCGGCGAAGAATCTCTTCATTTCTTACCTTACGTCCACCTAAGTTTGCATATTCTTCTATAGCACCATACCTTAACTGCCTCGATTCTCTTCTATTCCAATTTTCCCACATTCCATGTCTCATTTGCCATACAATTAAGTACTTTAAACGTACATTCTCAGAAATATTATCCTGAAATTAAGGCCTGTATTTGATACTAGTAGACTTCTCTTGATCAGAAACGCCCAGTTTTCCAGTGCTAGTCTGCTTTTTATATCCTCCGTGCTCCGTCCGTCATTGGTGACTTTCCTGCCTAGTTAGCAGAATTGCTTAACTATGTCTACTTCGTGATCACCAGTTATGATTTTAACTTCCACACTGTTCTCATTTCTGCTACTTCTCATGAGTTTCGTCTTTCTTCGACATTCTCTACTCATTAGACTGTTCATTACATTCAACAAAATGGCTCTGAGCTCGATGGGACCTAACATCTGAGGTTATCAGTCCCTTAGAACTTAGAACTACTTAAACCTAACTAACCTAAGGACATCACACACATCCATGCCTGAGGCAGGAGTTGAACCTGCGACCGTAGCGGTTGCGTGGTTCCGGACTGAAGCGCCTAGAACCGCTCGGCCACACCGGCCGGCCTCCATTCAACAGATCCTGTAATTGCTCTTCACTTTCATGAAGGATAGCAATGTCATGAGCGAATCTTAACGCTGATATACTTTCACCTTGAATTTTAATCCCACTCTTGCATCTTTATTTTATTTCCGTCATTACTTCTTCGACGTTTTGGTTGAACAGCAGCGGCGAAAGACTGCATTCCTGTCTTGCACCCACTTTAATCCGTGCGCTTTGCCTTGGTCTTCCACTCTTAATGTTACTCCTTGGTTCTTGTACACACTGCGTCTTATCCGTCTTTCCCTACAGCGTACCCCAATTTTCTCAGAATTTCGAATACCTTAAACCATTTGAGAGTGTCGAACGCTTTTTCCAGGTCGACAAATAGTACGAACGTGTCTAGATTTTCCTTTACTCTTGCTTCCATTATCACCTTTCCTAAAGCCAAAGTGTTCGTCCTCTGACAGATCCTCAGCTTTCTTTTCCATTCTTCTGTAAGTTATTCTTGTCACCAACTTGGATGCATGAGCTGTTAAGCTGACTATGCGATTACTCTCATCTTCGGAATTGTGTAGGTAATGGTTTTTCCGAAAGTCTCATGGCATACCGCTAGTGTCATACATTCTAGACACCAACATTAATAATCGTTCTGTTGGCACTTCACCAAATGATTTTAGGAATTCCGAAGGAATGTCATCTATCCCTGCTGCATTATTTGATTTTTAGTTTTCCAAAGCTCATCTAAACTCCAATTCTAATAGTGGATCCCCTATATCTTCCCCATCGACTTCTGTTTATTCTTACATCACGTCATCAAGTAAGTCCTCCCCCTCCTAGAGGCCCTCAGTGTATTCTTTCCTTCTATCCACGCTCGCCCCTGTATTTAACAGTGGAATTCCCATTGCGCTCGTTAGTGTTACCGCCCATGCTTTCAATTTCACCAAAGATTGTTTAGACTTTTCTATATAATGAATCAGTCCTTCCGACAAATCGTTCGTTTTTCGATTTCTTCACGTTATTCATGTAGCCATTTCGTCTTATCTTCCCTGCACTTTCTGTTTATTTCAGTGGCTTGTGTTTCTGTATTCCTCAATTTCCCTGAACATTTTTGCACTCGTTTCTTTCATTGATCGAGTCAGTTATTTCTTTCGATGCCCACTGTTTCATCGCTGTTACCTTCTTTGCGCCTATGTTTTACTTTCCAGATTCTGTGATGGCCGTTTTTAGAGATATCCACTCGTCTTCAACTGAACTGCCTACTGAGCCTTAATTATTGAAGCATCTATAGCCTCAGAGAACTTCAACCACATCACTTGTTCCTTAGTACTTCCGTAACCGACTTCTTTTTGCACTGATTATTCCTAATTAGTCTCTTAAATTGCGACCTACGAGGGTTATAACGAAAGTAAGAACGATTGGTTGCAAAATGGAAAATGCAGTGAAAATCTGGCGAAGCTTTGCACAGATGCGTTGGGCACTGTGTCTAGTACGCCCGTCGATCGCATCACGTCGTTCTATTCAGTTCTGAGCTCAAAGTGAGAACGTAAAGATGGCTGGAAATTAGCGTCTCCCACTAAGTACGATGGCCTGCCGCAAGATTTCGCCTGAAGCTATGCAATCCACATAATATAACTGTCATGCGGTTCGTTCTACACGACAATTCTAGGCTGCACTCTGCAGGGGCAATGAAGATGCTCCTGCAGCACTCTCGATGGGAAATGTTTGATCACCCACATACAGCCAGTAACTGGCTACCCCTGAGGTTCATCTCCGCTCAAATGAACCGCTGGCTATGAAGACAATATTTTGACATAGACAACGAGCTGCAGTCCAGAGTAGAAAATTGTCGAAAAGCACTGGCGGCTGTCTTCTATAACGAGGGAATTGAAAAGTTGGTATAACGCTACGTCAGATTTCTAAGTCTGAGCGGCGACTGTGCAGAGAAGTAACTGGAAGGTGTAGCTAACCGTTGCAAATAAGACAGTTTTGATTTTCACTGTGGTTTCCATTTCGCCACCCATCGTTCCTTACCTTCCGAATAGCCCTCGTACTCTTCATCATTACCAGTCTAAGATCTGAGTCTACTTCTGCCTCAGAGTACGCCTTGCAATCCAATATCTGATTTCAGAATCTCTGTCTGACCTTTTTGTACTCTAACTGAAATCTTCCTGTATCTCTAACCTTCTCCAAGTATAGCTGCTCTTCTTGTGATTCCTGAACAGGGTATTCACTGTTACTAATTGATACTTAGTGCAGAACTCAGGCATTCTCCTCTTTCAACCTCCAAATCTATATTTTCAAGTAACCTTTTCTTCTTCTCACTCCTCTACAATCGGATTCCAATCTTCTATAACTGCTAAGAACAATCCTGTCACTGAACTACGCAAAGTAACTTACTCTCTGTCCTACGTGGCCCGTTTACGTGATCTGATCATTGTCTGTCCCTAAACTGTTCCTATCGTACTGGTCCTTCCATGGCCATGTTGTCTGCTCATAGGATTCTTCTTAGCACACTTCTATCTTCTACCTTCTACCACTAAGAGCTGTCTACAGACTTCTCTCCTCCGCTATTATTACTGGTATCTTTCCATTCGGTACTTTAATCCCACACTTAATGTTTAACATGCTTCGGTAACATTACAATACATTTGCTTCTAGGTTATTCCCACTCCAGTTTTCCTATGATACACATTTATAACTTCGGCTGACCTACATTAGAATCTTCTATTCAGTCCTGTGTCTTCAAATAAATCGTAGAAAAGCTTTTAATTTATTACGCAGATTAGAAATTATTTACTCTCCATTTTATGATATTTATCTCCAGCGGTCTGTATTTACAGATTTTAACTATTTACAATCGATTTCTAAGCACTAAAGCCTCCATTTTCAGGCACAGAGCGGTAATCGATCCGATATACACACAGAAAGTGCAGATGATCAACATGAAGTAGATCATCAGGTGTGGCTTCACTGTAACCGCAGAGTACATCGATTACCACGTTATGTCACTGAAGATGAAATCTATCACAAACGGTCAAAATTAATTAATACAGTAAGTTGTTCAGAAATACAAACAACGATAAAAATAACAAGATATTTAGCAGCCAACGTCCCCATGTCTTGCAGCACTTGGAAGTAACAAGAATATATTCAATGTCTCGCTTTAGTATGTTGCTATATCTTGGTGCTTCCACTAACTTAAGTGACCTACACAATTTCCATGTCTGACATACCAATGAAACTCCTTAGTATTGATATGCATCAGAGCAAATAAAATGGATCAAAAGCAGTGTATCATTTACAGAAAAAAGTTATCTTAGCTCTTTAGACATCGTAATTTTTTTTTCATCTGTAGTGTCTTCAGTCCATTCATTTCTCTAACACATTTGGTTCACTGTACAACATCTATTAGATCTATATCTTTCTATTAATGTTGTGTGTGACAGCCACGACCATTCTCAAATAAATACCGTCTGAATGGGGCAGGACGGAATATTGAGAGACCTTTTCAGAGGGATGATCCTATCAGTAAGGTCCGCTCAGCATTAAAAGAGTAACTCTGTTAGCCCATCTTATTGACAAAAGTGACACTGAGCACATTTTGTACCTAGTTTTGTGTTTTGTTGAGATCTGATGACGATGTTTCGTTAGTTCTACCAAGCAATTTACTCCGAGTAACCACACCGGTACTTACAACAACAGAAAAGCATGTAGTGTACACAATAATGACGATCAGTAGATGGGTAGCTTGCTGGCCGAACGTTCCTTGAAAACCTGAATATTGGCATTAAACGTGATTCATACACATTAGTGGGCTGTTTATAAAATTCGTAAGAAAGTTGTCTTCGTTACCGAGTTTCATGTGTCATGGACAAATATAAAAGTTGTTGTAGCAAGCCTCAAGGATAAATTCGTCAATACATGTGAGAGAGGATCAGAAGGAACAGATACCATGCTATTTCCATGTTTAAGTACTATCAGAGATGAAATTTAAGCTGCTTTAAGAACAGAAAGCCAAGGGCGAGTTTCAGTGCCGACAGTAACTTACAACTACTGTGATACGTAACCCATTAAGTTAAGCCCTATTCAGAATCGGATATCTACGGAATTATTTGTGGAATCTAACCAAAAAGTTACACTGACCAACGGAAAGAATTTTTAGCGCACTTTTTAAGGAACATAATAATACAATGTGGGACAGTAACCTGGCCACCACTGCTTCTCATCTAAAGTCGCCAAAAAACGAAGCATTCAGTATTAACAAATCGATGTAGGTTCTCCACAAAACATGGAAACGTTAACTTACGGACTTTTGGAAGAATTGGGAATGTGTAACAGTTCTGGAGACAGGTCAGATAGAGTTTTAAACGAACGCAAAGACTTTCGACACAAGAAATTCCAAATCAGTTTTGTATCAGTTCCTTAACGAAGCTCTCGGACGCCTTAGGGCTCGCCAGAGTTGTCATGGTGACACGCTATAGTCGCAGGAGCAGTACACATGATTATTCAGCACTGGAAAGCCTCATATTGCCTGAATGCTAACGATCCTTTCCCTGTTATTCAAGCCTACTCAATAATCATCCGCATCCTGACAAATTATATAAAGTTAACTAGTTTCTCTCACATGATTACTCCTAAGTCGCCATAATCCATGAATAAAATAACACATCTGTTCACTAACCAGTAGCTAGACCACGCACCACAAAACGTAATACTTCAATGACAACACAGATCAAATAGTGAAGACAAAATGAAACATTGACCATGGTCAGCACTATATTTCCCGTCAGCACATGAAGGCACCTAGAAATTCTTGCCAAATCCTACACCCCACAAATCTTTAATCCAGTCCATTTTCTCTTACGGCATACACTCTGCCTCGATTTCTGTATTCGTCTACAATCAATAGTGGCGTTGGGAGAGTTCAGCCTCAGTGGGCCCTTTGATCTTCTAATGTAAAGTGTGATGACGATAGGGCTTGGTCATTATGTAAACAAACCATGCTTGTGTGCTCTTACGAATGTAATCAATGGCATCAACAACAACAACAAAAATGTTCAAATGTGTGTGATATCTTATGGGACTTAACTGCTAAGGTCATCAGTCAATAAGCTTACACACTACCTAACCTAAATTATCCTAAGTACTAACACGCACACCCATGCCCGAGAGAGGACTCGAACCTCTGCCGGGACCAGCCGCACAGTCCACGACTGTAGCGCCTTTGACCACTCGGCTAATCCCGCGCGGCACATCACTTATGTAAACAAACTGCCCACTTGGTTGACCCCTTATATAAATAGTGACATCATTTTCGTAAGCAACCTGTCCTCTTGAGATCGTACCATTTATTTATTTACGTCCCAGGGGTTTATTCCCTTCCAAGTTGCTACTCCCCCCCCCCCCTCCTCTTCCCCACTCCACCACTCCTCTAGGCCATTTGGATGATGCATAAATGGCATGGCAGGCTGAATTACTACGATACTAACGTCATACACTTGGACATTTCAGTAAACGTATGCATAATGATGGGGCATCGTACTATAATTTATGTTCCAATATGTTATTCCATTTTCCTCATTATTGTAATTTATGACCCAATATCAAAATATTTCTGCCTCTATATTTACATCATCCTTCTTTTAATTATGATCATTTATGATCTCAAAACGATTTCATACATGCCCAGTGGCATATTCTGCAATTTATGACGGCCTTCCATTTTTGTATTTGGGGATTTGGGACAATTAGTTACAGTTTTGCGGCAATTTGTTGCAATTTACCCAATTTTTTCTGGCATTCCAACATACTGCCGCTTTTCATTTGTTTATTTACAGCTTTGGGGCAATTAATTACAGTTCTGTGGCAACTTGTTATAGTACAGATATGTGTCTCATCTCTCCCCAATATTTATTGCTCCCAACTTCTACCTCACATTCCAGTTGCTTCCACAACATAATGCTTTTTTCTATGCGTATCTATAAAATCGGTCTATTACATATCAATACATTCGATTACCTTACCACTCATAACGTAGCACTTACTTGTACAATTTGTTGCCTACACCTGTACGATGTATTATATTAATAAAGTTATATGACTTATGTACATATATTATGAAAAGTGGTATACATAGGGAGTAATCCGAGTTTTAATGGGAAAATTATATACTGGGTGAATCACCTAAATATTGCACCGCAGATAGTGCTGAAACTGAAAGTGCTATTGATGTGTGGCTTTCACAGAATGGATTAGTAGCCAGGGGCTCGTATTGTTAGCTAATCAACAGATTGTAATAGTACTAAGAAAGTGTATTCTTTGCGCAAACATACACCTTTTTAAATGGCTCAGTGAGTAATGACATTAACAATCTAAAAGTAGGATGAATAAGAATGTCATTGACGTCTGTTGCAGCATTCAGTGCTAACAGTTTACGAGGTATCGTATTTTGAACAGTTGCACACTGACACATTTTTCATCTTTCACCCTGCGCAACTGATAGATAGGATGTCCTTATGTTTGCTGACTGTGGTCTTGTGTGTTCCTTGAGCACACTGTGACTTCCTAGCTAGGTAGTGTGTTACAGTCCAGGAACAGGCCGTGAGTGGGCTATAGGATTTACCAATTCAGAAAAATCCGACACGCTCATGGTGTATCGATAGTGTAGGAAGAATGCAGTTCATTCTTGTACAGTGTGCGTAGCAAGTTATCCTAACCGACGCCAACGATCTCTGCAATTATTTATCAACGTCTTCAGCCAGCTACGTGAAAGTGGTAGGGTAACACTTAGACAACAACAGGAAACAAGTGTTTGTAGAAGAGGGGGAAATTAATGTTCTTACTGCTGTTGCAATTGATCCGCACGTTAGCTCCTGCAGAATAATAAGAGGAAGCGGCATGCGTCAGGAAAGTGTCCTATGCGTTCTCCATTGACATAGGTTCCACCGCTATCAAGAACTCTCTCCATCTGTCTCCATCAGGAGCTGCATAGAAACGATCATGTGACTGTGTTATCTTCTGTATATTGGCATGAAGACAGGATACTCTAGATATATCATGTATCTCGTTTACTGATGAAGCCACATTTACCAATCATGGCCAGGTAAACCGCTGAAACATGCACTATTTGTGTGTTGACCATCCCAGTTGGCTCCATCAGGTGGAACATTAGCGTCCATGTAGTGTCTAATGTGGCATAGTGAAGCATCAGTTCAGAAGCTTGTTTTCCATTGACGGAACACTGAACACGCACAGGTATTGTAACTTCCTGACAGACCATTTTCCACGGATGTTAGAAGTCGTTCCTCCGTTGACTAGGGGTAACCTATGGTAGTAACGCGATGGCTGTCCAGCCCATACTGCACGAAGCATTACAGCATTTCTTCACGAACCGTTTCCAAATCTTTGGATTGGATACGGAGGACCTGTATCTTGACCAGCCCATTATCCAGAGTTGACCTCTGTAGACTTTTTCTGTGGACAAGCTGAAATACGCTGTCTACAAGGACGTACCAACTACACCCGATGGTATGTAACGGCATATTACTGCAGTGTTCTCGGACATCTCTGCTGAAATGCTAGCACATGTGCAGCAGTCGTTTCATACCAGACTTGAAGTATGTATTTCCGCTGCTGATGGTCATTTTGAACACAACCTGTGATGGGCGGTTGTCTTATTACTGGTCAGAAACCATATAACTAGTTTATGTATTAGTGTTGTTCTTTAGTGTGGGTTACCACAGGTACAGTACAGTTGTCGGTGTGGGAACTATTCAAAATACGATACCTCGTAAACGACTCGCACTGAATCATGCAACAGACGCCACTGACATCCTAAGTTACACTACTTTTAGTCTGTTAATGTCAGTAGGCATTGTTCCATTAAAAAAGGTTCTGTGGACAAAAACTACACTTTCTAAGTATTATTAGATTCTGTTTATTAGCTAACAATACGAGCCCCAGACTACTAATTCATTATGTGAAAACCACACGTCTATAGCACTTTCCATTTCCGCATATTTTGCGGTGCAACTTTTAATGACACCCTATGTAAGAGGGAGGTGACACTAAATATGTTTGCTTTAACAGAAGGTGACGAGGCATTCAAAGTTATACATCAGATTACGTATGGCCTGTGTTTAATAAACTTTACAAGCACATACTGCAAAATAATGATCATAATTGTGACAATTTACAACATGTTACAGAAAATTTCTGACACGCTATTGTTGGAAAAAATCTTTGTCTGAAAACCTTGCGGGTAAATAGCATAAGAATACATCCACTGCAAATTACAATTGCATCGCTATATTTAGTATCGGGAGTGCATCACAGAGATAAATACGTGATTATTTATGAAAAACTAAGTTAGTGTCACCCTCTTCCTTTAAAAAGTGGGATCACTACAGCTCTACAATTAATAAGTAGGGAAATGGTATACTTCGATGTTGGAAATGCGTGCTACATAGTGCGGAACAGGAATCTGTGACCCCAAAATTCCACACAGAACACATATACTCATAACGTCCGACTAATTACTCCACAAAGCACACTTAAGAATGTAGGGGCGATGCTGCGTAAGGTAGGCAGAATTTGGAAGCTGGAACAGATAGTTGAATAATCTCTCAAAAGCAAAAAAACAGAAAATGTTTTAGATGAAACTGTTGTGTTTATTTTCGAGCGTGTTGCCCCCATTCACTTTCCCAGCACCACATATTAACCAGGGCGACAATGACAGTTGCCCCTGTGAGATGTAATGCTTGCTTGGAAGTGACACCTCGAATTAAAAAGACACTGAGGCTTATACTTTAATAAATATACACAACTAACTTTCCTCCCTATGAAAGTATAGAGGAGAAGTGTGCATACAAAACACATGCATGTTTACTGTTGTAATGGATGTGTATGATTACAGACCACCAATCGTGGATCACAGTAACAAAAAATTGAGCAAGCAGATTGGGAGTTGACTTTACAATATTATTCCAGCAATACAATCAAATATAGATGTTACTGAATTATGTTTAGATCCCACAAACAATGGTATTCCACAGGTCCTACTAAAAAGAACCAGTGTGTGGAATGGACTTCAAACGTTCCCTAGTAAAGAAACTGCTCCTTTAAGAGCAGTTAATGTGTTATGGAAGCGGAACTGGTGAAGAGAATGGCAAATAGATTATATGGCAAAATAACTATCTTAAGGGACCAATATAAACTGCTATTGTTAAAAGAGTAATGTATAATTAGATGTGCGGCAGTAAAGCCTATTTTATCATTGCTCTGGAGGACTATTAATCCGTCTTTCCCTATTTGCTCGCTATTAATATACGTTCGATTACAAGTACGGTCTTTCAGAATTTAGCTTATCATGTTAGTTGTTTAAACAACAATATAGGGAGGGGTATTAGAGTCTAATTGTGTCAAAAATACTTAGAGGACTGGGCATTAAACATCTCGTTATCCCACAGCCTTTATAAAAAAATACACCCCAAATTGTTACTGTTCTCAACAAATACTGTTATTCTGCAGGTAGTAACATATTACAAGTACACAGGAGAAGAAAGACATTATTATATTATTACAGTGTTATTGGAAACTGTGAAATACCTGGGAAAATCATCTGGAGTGTACTAGTAGCTACATATGCCTGGTTGAGAGAAATTTTAAGAAAAGACAATTCACCCTCCCAGGAAGTGGCTTAAAAATCACAGTTCGAAGTCTAGAGAGCTGCTGTCGTCATTACACCGAAGGAGTCATCAGACGGAATGAGGAATATTACATTTTGCTGTAATTATCACTACTCAATTAGTAGGACAGTGACATATGTATACCCCACACTAGATATTACGGAAACTCTGAGTAATTCAGAAGAGTGTAAGTATTTTTGCCCAGCAGCTCTAAACGTAATGTTTTTCGACTGGTAGGCACAGCTATGTTAATATTCACTGGCAGTTGTGCAGAAACATTTAATGTTATGGTGTATGCAAAGTGTAGCCCACACAGTGCACTAGAGGTAGCTAAAAGTGGAGTTAGTTCGTTGCTGCTGGAATATTGGGTATTCTAGGTATCGGAGGATTCTACAGTGCGAAGAAAAATATAAAATTCCTTTTTGCAGCATTAGGTAACAGATTACATTCTGCCCATCAACCCAGCGTCTTTGGTAAGTAATGTGACTAATAGAGTTGTTTATAAAATAACTTCAGTGCTTGTCAGTAATGAAAGATATGTTTCATTTGCGAGGGAAACCCCATTTAGCATCCCTGTAGAAGACCCATGACCTTCGCATAGACGCCACAGTACCTATGTCGTTATTTTGCAGCAGTTTCGTACACTTAAATTATGTGACTGAAATGTTTGTGTAGGGGGATACAGGAAGGAATAGTATATTGGGATGTTGGAATGTTAATAACATCATTTTTCTGAAATATAAAATTATAAGAGTGTATTTAAGAAATGCGGTTGCTCACTCCCCCTTTACGTGATGAATATGGCGAGGGGTGAATTGAGTAAAAGATATCTGTTCTCTGAGTGGTAAGTGGTGCTGGAGGGGTGGGAGTTATTACACTGCATGCACGAACCAGCAGTCGCATTGCTTCATTCCTCTGTACGCCACAGTGATATCTGACAGGCACAGTGTGGACGAACATAACCTCCCACATGTTTGCTTGTTTTAAACAAAGTGTGTACCTCTCCACTTCCTATCCAAGTGGTGGTAGTTATGGTAGCACAAGTGTGAAACATTAGTATAATTTTTTGATGACGTGGGTGTGTACATATTTGTTGTAGAAACATTTTTACCAGAATTTTTATTTTATTTCTTGCTGTAATATATAACTCTACCATAATCATGTAGTATCAGACATCTCCAAGCCAGCCGGATAGGGATGTCATTGTGTGCAGGCCATAATTTTCTTAATACACTAATAATACAGGGAGAAGTTCCATAGAGGGAAACTTGGATTGGGTACACAACAAGGGTGTAGGTGATAAAGTTTATACAGTCGTTAAAACATTTGAAGTCTCGTATTTACATGTGTCTTTGGATGACGACCTTCAAAAGTTGATATTTGAAATAGTGGAATGGTGGGATTGCACCAAACTGATACAAACTGCAATATAAATGAAAATAATTGTCTCAAAACTGTAAATATAGAAAGGAAATATGTTGCAGTATCAGACATAATCGGCCAAATTGCAAGAAATTGCCCCAAAACTGTAACTAATTGCCCAAAACTGTAAATATAGAAATTGAAGGCAGTCATACATTGCAGAAAATACCACTGGACAGTAATAACGCCGGTTTTGGGCCGTAAATCATACTGATTAAGCAAATATAGAGGCAGCCATATTTTGATAGTGGGACATAAGTGATGTTAATTAAAATAGTGGAATAACATACTGGGGCAAACATTACAAGATAATGAGTCGTGAATCTTCACATGTGTACTGAAATGTCGAAGTGTCTGATGCCATAAATCATAGTAATTCAGCTTACCATGCCATTTATGCTTCATCCAAATCGGCTACAACAGTTGGGAAACGAGGGAAGGGAGAGGAGAGCTGGAGGCAGCAACTTCAAAGTGGATGAACATTTGCGGATCAAATAAGTAAACGACATGAGCACAAGTGGAGCACGTTTCCAAACCACATCTTTTCGAAAACACTCTTCCTCTAACAATCCTCTTCACCTACTATTTTTATACAGTCCATTAAGTGAAGTGTCTCATTTTTGTTAGTACTGTTGTCATATGAGTGCGTATAAAAAAACTGACAACAACATTTCATTTGAAATCTTAAATATGGAACCGCTTGTGTCCCCAGCCTAAAAACAACGTAATCTGTGATCTGTTTTGTCTCCGTTTTTAAGGGCAGCAATAATCAAGGTTTTCTTAAAATGCTTTTATTATTGACACCTTACTTGAAAATGGCCTGACGTCGAAATTATTCAATGGTGCATACATGAAGTTCAACAATTGGAGGCGATATAGAGTCATAACTGTTCATGGAACTGTGGATCTCACTTCAAAGAAAAACATCTTGAGAAATAGTCAATCCTTGTTTTAGTTATGACACAGCGTTCAGATCAATGAATAAATTGAGTAAAATATATTATATGCTGTAGCTGATGATCTTCATATGTGCCTGTTGTCGAGTGCAATCATCTCCGTCCAGCCAATCAGAGCTATGTTTTCTGTGATTTTCCTAAATCTCTCCAGGCTTGGATGTTTCTTCTGAAGAGAACACGTCCAATTTCGTTCCCTGTGCTCTCGTATGTCGACATTGTGCCCCATCTCTAATGATCGCGCTTTCGACGGGACGTTAAACACTAATCTTCGTTCCTTGAGGGTAATCTAGGATCTCTGCATCTCATTCACCTTTTTGGTTGAGTAAATAAATATTGGATGAAAAGTAGTTGGATAGGGAATCAGATGTGATTCTTACTAGAGGAAAGTAATGTAGGAGTCCACTGCTTTATTTCGTTCAGTTTTAAAGGCTAGTGATAAATAAATGTGATGCATATTGACCTTATGTTAATGAAATAAACTACATTTTCATACTTTGTGAGAGTTAACCTGTATACTAAAAATTAAAGAGACTTTCCAAACGCAGCCATAAATGGTTTATACCTCAGGAATCTTGAAGCAGAATAACTTTCTAAGGAAGACCACGAAACGTACATTCTCCCTCCATATACGAATATATCTAGAACATTTTTGCTCAGTTTTACGTCATGTGTTTAATTATAGAACCGATAAATTACGAAATAGCCCCGCTATAATGTAATTAAGTAAGTGAAGTGGTACTTCGAGAAAGTGGGTAATAAAAGAACAAATATTTCAGGATGAAGTCTGTGTACACTAAATGGTGCGTTACTTGTTTTATCTGACTGTAATAAAGCATATACTGCAGGATGATTATATATGAGTTCACGGAAGTGTACAATAAACCTCGATGTTGGCAAATAGACTCCCTGACTACAAAAATAGTTTTTATACTGCTCAAAAGGCGGTGAACGAGTAGCAATTGCAGGTAGAATTATGGGCGACTTACCTACTGTAATGGCGTGAGGATGTTATTCATCATGGTTAATTATTAAGAACAGAATCTGCGATAAAAGGAAATGTCATGAACCGTGAGTTGATTTTTTACACAGAGTCGAAATAAACTTGCTAATGTCAGCAGCATCCCCCACACAATTATTCCTTTTGTAAGGAGTAATTTTGTTAGTTCGTGTAGGTGATAAGAAAATAAATATTAATAATGTTCTCTGTACATGACTTATTACTTACTATAGAAAGTGAGGAGGACCATCCAATCGAATGGGTAAGTTAATTAGCATAGAAGTAACACTACAAACAAACAACGCAAGTACCAGAGTGATTAAGGTTAACAAACTCGGCAATGAGTGTCTACCGATAGAAACTGAAGACCTAATAGCATGCGAAAAGTATTATCAACTAACAAATGGAATTACAGAGTAGTCAGAACAAGAAATTTACTAGTATTAGGATGCTGAAGGAGAAAAAAGTGGCATCCAGGACACAAATCTACTGATGTCAAGCCTTAGCCTAGAACTGAAGATCTAGTTTCTTTGACTGGGTTTGTGTTACTGGGTGTTGCGAGGTACTTAAAGGTTGGAGGGGAAGAACCTATAACTATTTTAAGTAAGTTGGGAGCTGCTTAGTGAGACACTTGTTAGTGTATGCTAAGGCATGTTGGGATAGTCAACATGGAGCTGGAAGGAAAATTTCATAGAGAAACAATAGAATGGTCGAAAGTAGTACTGCTATGGCGGTTCCAGCGCACCCCTCTGCCCTGTGTTCGGATGTAGAGACAGTTTTGCAAATATTTTCTGGTTGTATAGAGTCAGGAGAAGGGTAATTGATGTCATAATCACAGCTGTCACAAAGCAAGATCGCACTGGTAAACAATTTAAAAAATGATAGATGGAGTTCGTGTGGAACTTAAGAAAAAATCCAATGAAACAATCAATCACAGCCCATTATTTTACCGGGAGTTAAAATGAAGCATCAGTGATTAAAACGAAATAGCCAATCAGTATTGCGCCATGTTCAAAATTATCCAAGCGACCTTAATTACTTATCAAAATATGTCCAAATATTCACAATACCATAGGTTTTCCATATCAAAAATAATACATAAGCTTCACCTGAATTGCATAAATTAGCATGTTAAAAATGTATCCAAGCATTCTTAATTTTGTTCTCTGTCCAAAAATATTTGGATGGCGTTATTTTATCTGAAAATACGTAAGGACACACACACACGCGCACACAAGACAGAGAAAGATATTACGTAGACATCTCCATACTTGAATGTAACAGTGGGGTGGGTGGATGAATGGGAGACAGAAGGGGTTAACTGTCTCCGCACTGAATGTCACATATGTCTATGGAGATCTTGTTAAGTCAGTAGCACTAACAGCTGGAATGATGTGACACGAGATAATACTCACAAAGAATGTCACTGAAAGTGTGACAACAAGTTACCATTTTCATCTACATCTACGTGATTACTCTGCTATTCACAATAAAGTGCCTGGTAGAGTGTTCAACGAACCACCTTCAAGCTGTCTCTCTACCGTTCCACTGTCAAACGGCGCGCGGGAAAAACGAGCACTTAAATTTTTCTGTGCGAGTTCTGATTTCTCTTATTTTATCGTGATGATCATCTCTCCCGATGTAGAAGGTGTGGTAGGTTCTTTTATGTGTTTGTCTATTTTTTTTGTCTGTTGTCGATGTACTATGCTCGCAGTAAAAGGTCGTAACAACGTGATAAATTGTCTCTGATAGTGCTGTTAAAAGTATTACTGTTTGTTGCTCGTATGAAGAGTCTTGGGAGAGACGGCTGGATATTTTTAGCAACTATTCATACATGAGATTGCAGGTTCGAGTGTTGTTGTCCACGTCTCTTCCCGTACACGTCGCATTCAATCTGAAACAGTTCTGCTATTTCAGTACTTCCAAAAATACTAATAAAGGTCGTGACGCTCACCTTTGTTCTCATGTAATAATAACGGTTTATTGTGTCTCCTGTACAATTCTCCACATAACATCAAAAGAAGTGAACAGAAAACTCTAGTTACCCTTAGTTACGAGTAAACCACAGAGAGAGTAATATTCCGAGTCAACGACATAATTATTATAGAGTCTCTCACATAATGTCTTTGCCACTTAGCTTTCTCACAATCGATCAATACATTACATATTTATTAGACTACAGCGGGTGCCAACAGACTGTTTTCGCAATCGGGGGAGAAACCTAGTGATTGAAACTACGAAAAACGCCCTTGTTTTAATGATTCTCACTCCAATTCAAGTAGCATGTCTGTGGCACTATCTCCCCTATTTCGCGGTAGTACAAAACGAGCTGCACTCCTTTGAACTTCTTCGATGTCACCCGTCAGTTCCACCTGATGCGGCTCCCACACCGCACAGCAATACTCCAGAATGTGGAGGACAAGTGTGGTGTAAGCAGTCTCTTTATTAGACTCTTGCACCCTCTAAGTGTTCTGCCAATGAATCGCAGTCTTAGGTTTGCTCTACCCACAATTTAGGTTATTTATAATTGTAATCTCTAGGTATTTAGTTGAATTTAAAGTCTTAAAATTTGTGTGACTTATCGCGTAATCTAAATTTAGTGGATTTCTTTTAGTACCCACGTGAATAATTTCACACTTTTCGTTATTCGGGGTCAATTGCCACTTTTCGCACCATACAGATATCTTATCTAAATCATTTTGCAATTCGTTTTGGTCATTTCATGATTTTACAAGACGGTAAATGATAGCATCATCTGCACACTATCTAACAGGGCTACTCACATTGTCTCCTATGTCGTTAATATAGTTCAGGAAGAACAGAGGGCCTATAACACTTCCCTGGGGAGCGCCGGATATTACTGCTATTTTACTCGATGACTTTCCGTCTGTTACTACGAACTGAGATCTTTCTGACTGGAAATCACGAATCCAGTCACATAACTGATTCGATATTCCATAGGCACGAAGTTTGGTTAGAAGACGCTTGTGGGGAACGGTGTCGAAAACCTTCTGGAAATCCAAAAATATGGACACAATTTGACATGCCCTGTCGATACCACTCATTACTTCATGAATATAAAGAGCTAGTGATGTTTCACAAGAACGATGTTTTCTGAATCCGTCCCGACTATGTGTCAATAAACCGTTTTCTTCTAAGTAATTCATAATGTTCGAACATAGTATATGTTCCAAAACCCTACTGCAGATCGACGTTAGTGATATGGGCCTGTAATTCAGCGGATTACTCCTATTTCCCTTTTTGGGTATTGGTTACTGTCAATATTGCATTCTGCCGTTTTTGATTGCACATTTATGTACAGGATGCATGAATAACATCAGTCTTATGTTCTTACAAGCAGTAGTTTGTGGAGTCATTGGCAAATTATTGGAATTTCAGACGTTTAAAGCTACCAGTATTATAGCGACATTATGTACTTATATAACTGCTATGTTTTCCACTAGTTGCTTTCAGTTACTTTCCAAAGTCAGACATTATAATGAGTCCATTATGGGTAAAATAAACTTCATATTGCAGCACTAAACGTTTATTATCTTCTACTTATAATCTCAACTTATGCTATTGCACAGTGGGGACTACATATCACTTTGATGTGTCTGGTACTGGACAGCAGATGATGACTGCCACTACCCTCATTATCTATAACATTAGCACGTCTCATAATAATTATTCTATGTCTTGTTTGCTTGTACTGACTTAGTAGATCTCACACCATGGCAGTCTATTCGAATGCACCTTGTGCACAGAAACGTTTAAACGTCATTAACCTTACTCCACAACTGAGGCTGTGAAAATCAAAATCGACCAGCAGTGATTTCCCATTAGCTTCTTGAAATAATCCTTACCTAAGTTTGTTCGTAAATTATTTACAATCCTACTACTACCACTTCTTCTGTAGTTAACGTGTATCTGCAAACTCAGTATGACTTGTAGTCTTTCTAGAGTGGCAACTCATACATATTTGGAGTACACATCAATTCCTGTTCACTTCTTCAGCTAATTCAGCTTTAATGTTCATTAGAACAAAAGCAACACCTCCTTAGAGATAGAAGTCATCACCAAAAATACAGCCGCGCGGGATTAGCCAAGCGGTCTGAGGCGCTGCAGTCATGGACTGTGCAGCTGGTACCGGCGGAGTTTCGAGTCCTCCCTCGGGCATGGGTGTGTGAGTTTGTCCTTAGGATAATTTAGGTTAAGTTGTGTGTAAGCTTAGGGACTGATGACCTCAGCAGTTAAGTCCCATAAGATTTCACACACATTTGAACATTTTTTAACCAGAAATACAAGGTGGTTCAAAAAGAATACCACACCTTTGAAAATCTGTATTTAATCAAAGTAACACGACAGAACATTAGGTAATTAATCAATGTGAAGGGCACTAAACAAACTTTTTTTTCAGTAGGAAACAAGTCCATAAATGTTCTATATGACCCCCTCCAGACACTCAAGCGACAACACCCCAGCACTCGAAACCGTTCCAAACTCTTTGTAGCAACTCCGGCGTAACGGTTTGGATAGTTGCAGTTATTACTTCAAGTAATTCCCGTGTGTTAGCTGGTATAGGTGGTCGAAACGCCTTATTTTTAACGTATCCCAGCAAAAATAAAAAGTCACAGAGGCTGAGGTCAGGGCTTCTTCGAGGCCAGTGATGAAGTGCTCTGTCACGAGCTGGCTGGCGGCCGATCCATTGCTGTGGGTGCTTTTCGTTCAAATAAGCATGTGCACCTAAGTGCCAATGGGGTGGTGCCCCATCCTGCTGAAATAGGAATTGCCGTGCTTCTTCTTCGAGTTGTGTGGAACAACAACTTCTGCAACATTTCCAGATAGGTTTGCCCAGTAACGGTTGCATCTTCGAAGAAAATAGAAAAACAAATTTTATTGGCTGATAGGCAATCACACAAAACTTTCACCTTAGGTAAATTACGTTCACGCTGAATTGCTTCCCAGCGGATTGTCAGTGCCACATACACCGACATTGTGCCGATTGATTCCCCTGTCATATAAAATGTTGCTTCATGTCTAAACACAATATGAACCTGTCATCCATTTCCATTTGCTCTAGGACAATTCGCACAACTCGATCCTTTTCACTTTATCAGCGTCGGACAGGGCTTTAACTAATCGTAGATGATACGGACTCTCCAAATGATCGGTTGTGAAATTTTCAGCTCTCTGCTAGCTCTGCAGATCGATTTTTAAGGACTGCAAGCAAATTCTTCCTGAATGCGGCCAACATTTTCTTCGCTCCTGCGGGGCCGTCCGGAACATTTCCCTTTGCACAAACATCCTTTCCTTGTGAATTGTGTATACTAACGTTTGATACACCATCTATCGGGAGGGTTGAACACCGTGCTTGGTGCGAAATCCACACTGAACAATTGTTGTCGATTCACTTCTGCCGTACTTGATAACACAAAAACTTTGTTGAGCTGTCGTCATATCTCCACTAAGGTTACATGGCCAACAGCGCTCCTTGAGACCAAATGAGCAAACAAATTAAACTTCAGAGCTTCCTTCAGTGGGTGACAGAAAGAGCAGAGTTCTCGATTTTCAAAGTTGTGGTATTCTTTTTCAATCAACCTGTATATTACAGAGAAGCAGGGAAAAACCAAACTACTCAAATAATAAAACCTCTAGACATAATGTAATTATGAAACATTCAACTTCTTTCTTTGTATATCAGACATTGAAACATATTTATTCACCTTCATTACTTTTTAGAATACTAGTAGACCATTAAAATTCAAATAAATTAATAAACATTTACAGTAGCTCAGCACGTTTTAACTCAACAGCTGTATCTTCCTTGATAAATTCGAACTGGCGCTGATCTGCGTTTTGTTGACTTTTCTTTTTGGCATCAGCTTTCTGACTGGTCCGATGTGGTCCACCACGAATCCCTCACATGTATCAACCTTTTCATCTCAGAGAAGCATTAGCAACCTCAATTGTTTTCTGGATGTATTCGATTCTGACATTCTACTCCTTTTCACGTGTGTCAGACCTCAGCAAAAACACCCTGTGAGTGCATTAGTGTCTTTAGAATCAGTGACTGGAGTTAGGAGTGGAGCCTTATTCTAGGACAGAGCACATTGGTGTTTAGCTGTACACAGTTTGTTTGGTTTCAGAATTATTGTCAAAGAAGTAAACGAATTTGCATAGGTTGTGACATGACAATGTTAGTACAGTTGTCAAGATAACGCATTATGCCCTGTTTAGCTGAAATTACACTGAAAACAACAGTATCAAATTTAAGTAGAAGGTTCTCTACAAGTTGAAGATGGCCAATATTACGACAAATCATCTGATTCCAGTTCTAAGTTCGGTAGTATTTAGGATGTCAATCAAGTCTATGGAGGATGGTTAATTTTGTACAAGATGAGCAAAAGATTGCTCAAGGTTGCTCGAGTTAATAGTGGACGCAAGCTCGTGAACCAACAAGTTTACTCCTCTGCTAGTGGCATTTACCTTAGCTGCGATGAGCTTCCGGTTGCTGGGCTGCTGTCGCCCACTGAAAAGCCTATAAAAAAGCTAATAAAAAATCTTTACTCATTTTATCAGCAGGAACTGTCATATGTTCCTCGATAGGCAAGAAAACATGCACTCATCCCTAGTCTGGAAATACGGCGATATACACATGCGTAGATGGACAGCATGTATACTACAGTGCCCTTTCAGTTCTTGCAAGAACAGTTAACTACGTGGCTATTTCGTTTCTCTGCTGTTGGAGCTCAACGACTCTTCAGCCGAAGTGAATGCAGTGTTCACTCAAAATTCCTTTTTTGGCGTCGTACAGAGCATGATGCTTTCTGTTCTACATTTGCTGCTGGTTCAGAGGAGAGTCGCCGAAGTTTTCTGGTTTGTGTCTTTTGTAGCAAACTGTCCCCCACCTGTGTCCTTTCATGTTCCACGTCACGGCTTTTTCAGACCAATGGGAGCGTTCCTTTCATCTTGTTGTAACTACCTCTGCCAATCGCAAAGGGCCTAACTTCAAACTGTGCTGAAATTTCGCCCCTTCTTGCTCCTTTCGAGTTTATTCCAACCAATTTGACATTTTGTGTCCGCTCCCGACATCTAAAAGCTACAAGCGTACATCACGAGCGCACCACGGGCATTTCACATGATCAACTGCGTCGTTGGTCTGTTTGTATCCATCTGGAAATTCCCCAATGCAGTTTACTGTAGAATTTCTCCATAGCAAGCAGCGTTGGCCCAATACCTGCTCTCCTCGAAGTATCGCCTGGTGCGTTCGCTATCCCTCGCACCATGGGTCACCAACACCTTTTTAAAAGCATTCCATTGTACTCGGGCCATGATGGCACAACTTGGTCTGCCCCAAAACAAAATGTTTTGTCCTGCAGCTTTTTGACCTTTTGCTCAACGACATGCAGGTTCAGTGCGTTAATACTATCAAATCGAGTGCCATCCCTTTGCATTACTTATGTACATTTTAACAGGCAAATCTGCTCATTATGCTGAAGCATGTCAGGTGACATACTCATCTGCTTGTTACGGAATATAAAATATCTCATGTAACGTGTGAAATTGACATTCATTCACTCTGCCACCTTACGCAATCTCTGTCTTCCTTTCCATTTTTTACACTCTACAGATCCCTCTGGCACCTAGAAAGTTATTCCCTGATGTCTTAACAGATATCTTAGTCCTTTAGCCCTTTCCCTTCTTCTTGTCAGTGTATCTCGTATATTCGTTTCCTTGCCGATTCCGTGGAGAATCTGCTCATTCCTTACCTTATCAATCTACCTAATTTACAAACAGTATACAAAATGAATAAAACAACCTTAATTTAATTGCTATCCAATTTGTTGCGCTAAGTCAGAAATAGTACAGTGTAACAAATGACTTTATATTTATCATAGTCTTAAAAGGCAACAAAGTATTTCGTATCTGTAAAGCGTTCTTCCTTGAGGAACTATATTATTTTCACATTTAATTCTGAAAAGGTGTTTAGATCACAGCCAAATCGATAAACCTTGTAGAGGGTATCGGGTGTGATGCCTATCAGGGCCAGAAGCATGAAGCCGCCATTTTTGACAGGTTGTGATAGGTGCCAACACTATCATGTAGGGTACGTGCTATCTGTAACGTGAGGGGAAAGCAGCTGCCCATATGGCTTTGTTTATTGTTCCTCTGTTTTTAAACGAACAAATACAAGGTAAAGGCTAAAACAGACGACTTTTTTTATTGTACACAGATATTTTCAAGTGCTTACGAGTGTATAAATAAAGCAAGGAAGCAAATGTTAGTCATGTTGAGCATAGTGGCTACATTCTAGTGTATGTTGCTATTCGCAGATTCCATGCGGCGGACGTATTTTGCCAGTCACGGAAAGTAGCGCCTTATCTAGATACTCGGGATAGATACCACAGTTTTGGTTCAAATGGCTCTGAGCACTATTGGACTTAACATCTGAGGTCATCAGTCCCCTTGGATTTAAAGCTACTTAAACCTAACTAACCTAAGGACATCACATACATCCATGCCCGAGGCAGGATTCGAACCTGCGACCGTAGTGGTCGCGCCGTTCCAGACTGAAGCACCTAGAACCGCTCGGCCACACCGGCCGGCCCACAGTTTTCTAGCGACATTGTGAAAAATTTTATTCCCCACTTACACAAACGTTATTTTCATAGGGAATGCCTTGAACGTATGTAAGAAATTCAGACAGGGGTCAGTCGTCTGAAGAAACCTGACAAATGGCTGCGCAGCATTTAAGGTTTGGTGAATTGAATTGTTTGAGAGCTTCCTAAGAATATGGCGTCTCATTCAAAACTTTGAAACGACCTCTGGTAAAGAATTATGAAAAGAAACTTGCCATGGACCTACAAAGTAAGCAGTATTAAACTAATTTTGTTTTCCTTGTTAGGCAGTGAAATGAGTATACTTTTTAACCATAATGTATTGTTAAATTAAAAATTATCGATTCAAAGACAAAGCTATTCAACGTGAACTGTGGTTCTCTCTACCTCTGCATGTGCATGACTACTCTGCATATCACACTTGAGTGCCTGGCAGAGGATTCATCGAACCACCTTCATAATAATTCTCTGTTGGTCCACTCTCTAACAGTGCGTGAAAAAAAAGACACTTGCGTACTAGCTCCGATTTCATTATTTTCTGCGTCAGAAAATATTTTCGCCTTCGAAGAAGAAGGTTTGAAATTTTGTGAGGAGATCCCGCCGCTACGAGAAACGCCTTTGTTTTGACGATGTACACCCCAAATTCTATACCATGTCCATGACACTCTCTCCCTATTTCTGAATAACTCAAAACATGCTACCCTTCTTTGAACTTTCTCAATGTACTCCGTTAACCCTGTTTGCTAAGGATTCCATGCTGCACAGCAGTACTCCAAAACAGAACGGACAAGCATAGTTTACGGTGTCTCTATAGTAGATTTGATGTAGCTTAAGTGTTATGCCAATAAAACGCAGTCTTTGGCTCGCCTTGCCCACAACATTTTCTGTGTGCTCTCTCCAATTGAAGTTTTGGCAATTGTAATTCCTATTTGTTTAGTTGAACTTACAGCCTTTAGATTTGATTGATTTATCTTGTAACCGAAGTTTAACAGTTTCACCCAAGAGGATGATCTCACACATTTCATTATTTAGGGTCAATGGTCAAATTTTGTACCATACAAGTATCTTATCTAAATCGTTTTGCAATTGGTTTTGTCTTCTGCTGACTTGCTAGGCGATAAGGACAGCATCATCAGCAAACAACCTGACAGCGGCTCAGATTGTCTCCTAAATCGTTTATATAGATGTGGAACAACAAAGTGCCTATAGCACTATTCTGGGGAACACCAGAAATCGCTTCTGTCTTCCTCGATGATTTTCCGTTAATTACTGCGAACTGTGCCCTCTCTGACAGGAGATCACGAATCCAGTCGCATAACTGAGACGATACTCCATAAGCACGCAATCTGATTACAAGCGGCTTGTGTGGTACGGTGTCGAAAGCCTCTGGAAATCTAGAAATATGGAACCAATTTGAAATCCTTTGTCCAGAGCAATCAACACTTCGTGTGAGTAAAGAGCTAGTTGAGTTTCATCAGAACAGCGTTTTCTAAATAAGTGTTGACTATTTGACAATAGACCGAGGTCTTCGAGGTAATTTTTAATGCTCGAACACAATAAATGTTCTAAAATCCTGCTGCATGTCGACGTCAATCACATGGGTCTGTAATTTTTTGGATTACTCCTTCTGCCTTTATTGAAATTGGTGTGACCTGTGTAGCTTTCCAGTCTTTGGGTACGGATCCTTCGTCGAGAAGCGAACGGTTGTTCATCATTGTTAAGTATGGATATAATGCATCAGCATACTCTGAAAGGAACCTGACTAGTATACCGACTGGCCCGAAGACTTGTTTCTCTTCAGTGATTTAAGTTGCTTCACTACTCCGCGTATATCTACTTCCAAGTTACTCATGTTGCCTGCTGTTCTTGATCCGAATTCTGGAATATTTACACCTTCTTCTTTGGTGAAGGAATTTCGGAAATCGGTGTGTAGTAACTCTGCATAAGCAGCACCGTCATCGATAATATTTCTATTTACATCGCGCAGAAATGGCATTGATCGTGAACTTCTGTAAAAGATCGCCAAACTTGAGGATTTTGCGTTGTTTTAAATACGGCAGGCTTTTTTTGTTGTTTCTGCAAGTGTTTGACCCGTTTTGTGTACCGTCGGGGATCAGCTCCGTCGTTTGTTAATTTGTTTAATATAAAGCTTCCAGCTGTTGTAGATACTATTTCTTTGAATTCAAGCACTGTGTGGGTTTACATTTACATTGTTAATTTCGAAGGATTGGAGATTGTCCCTCGGGAAGGCGGTAAGCGAATAATTATCTGCCTTTTTGAACAGATATATATTTCGTTTATTTTTGTAGGATTTGCGATTTACGGTATTCAGCGTCGCTATGACATACCTGTATTCACTAATCCCTGTATCTGTTTTGATGCTCGTTATTAGTTCAGGACTATTTTTGTTACTAAGAGGTCAACTGTGTTTTGGCAGCCGTTTGCTATTCGACTGGGCTCACGAAGTAACTGCTCGAAATAATTCCGGAAACGCGGTTAGCACAAAATCGCATGATGTTTTATCCTCACCTCCGAGTTTAAACACGTATTTTCGCTTACATATCGAGGGTAAATTAAGTTCACCGCCAACTATAATTGTATGAGTCGGGTAAGTGTTTGAAATTAGACTTAAGTTTTACGTGAAACTTTCTGAGGCCATGCCTTGCCGATTCAAAGTGGCAGCGTGTCTGAAATGTTTTCTTCGACCGCACATAAGAAAATCGAGTATTTGAACGTTGTGTATCGCGGCTGTGACCTCCATCACACAGGCACCAAGATGTGAAGGGAAGAGAGGAGATAGGGTGCGGAGCTTCCCACCGTGTGACACGTCCACCCTGGCGTTAGGCGGAACTGTGGTGATGTTCAAATGTTCAAACGTGTGTGAAATCTTATGGGACTTAACTGCTAAGGTCATCAGTCCCTAAGCTTACACACTACTTAACCTAAATTATCCTAAGGACAAACACACACACCCATGCCCGAGGGAGGACTTGAACCCCCGCCGGGACCAGCCTTACAGGAACTGTGGTGATATTTTGTGTCGATCTGGCCTCGTGAACCCACCTTACACCTCACTCCAACTGCTGAGCTCTGTCCTTTTGGTCGCATGTGTCGACACATTGCAGTTTGAAGCGTCGCATAGCGTTGCTCGAGGGTGACGTCGGTATGTCGCCATGCATTAGCACCATTACTGGGGAAGTTTGTGGTCCACTACCAAATAAATTCCATTCCTCTGCGTCCCTGTGGGGATAAATGACGGTGTTTCAAAGAAATGACCCTTTCATTCTTTTGCACAGTGAATTTTTCTTGCTGAGTCAGCAGGTTAATACTTTTGCAATCTGCGTAATAGGTGAAGGAAGTGACGCCAATTTGCTTTGAAGGTTTGTTGAAGTATTCAGACATGTATGTTGTAGCAGAACAGCGTGTTAGAGGACGGTATAAAGAGGAAAAGATGACATACACCCCATGACTTTCTAAGGGTTCCGTTAGACAAATACACGACTGGCCATTAAAATTGCTACACCACGAAGATGACGTGCTACAGACGCGAAATTTAAACGACAGGAAGAAGATGCTGCGATACGCAAATGATTAGCTTTTCAGAGCATTCACACAAAGATGGCGCCGGTGGCGACACCTACAACGTGCTGACATGAGGAAAGTTTACAAGCGATTTCTCATACACAAACGGCAGTTGACCGGCGTTGCCTGGTGAATCGTTGTTGTGATGCCTCGTGTAAGGAGGAGAAATGCGTACCATCACGTTTCCGACTTTGATAAAGGTCGGATTGTAGCCTATCGCGATTTCGGTTTATCGTATGGCGACATTACTGCTAGCGTTGGTCGAGATCCAATGACTATTAGAAGAACATGGAATCGGTGGGTTCAGGAGGGTAATACGAGACGCCGTGCTGGATCCCGACGGCATCGTATCACTAGCAGTCGAGATGACAGGCATCTTATCCGCATGGTTGTAACGGATCGTGCAGCCACGTCTCCATCCCTGAGTCAACAGATGGGGACGTTTGCATGACAACAACCATCTGCACGAACAGTTCGACGACGTTTACAGCAGCATGGACTGTCAGCTCGAAGACGATGGCTGCGGTTATCCTTGACGGTGCATCACAGACAGGAGCGCCTGCGATGGTGTACTCAACGACGAACCTGGGTGCACGAATGGCAAAACATCATTTTTTCGGATGAATTCGCATTCGTGTTTGGCGACATCGCGGTGAACGCACATTGGAAGCGTGTATTCGTCATCGCGATACTGGCGTATCACCCGGCGTGATGGTATGGGGTGCCATTGGTTACACGTCTCGCCTACCTGTTGCTCGCATTGACGGCACTTTGAACAGTGGACGTTACATTTCAAATGTGTTACGACTCGTGGCTCTACCCCTCATTCGATCCCCGCGAAGCCCTACATTTCAGCAGGATAATGCACGGCCACATGTTGTAGGTCCTGTACGGGCCTTTCTGGATACAGAAAATGTTCGACTGCTGCCCTGGCCAGCACATTCTCCAGATCTCTCACCAACTGAAAACGTCTGGTCAATGGTGGCCGTGCAACTGGCTCGTCACAATATGCCAGTCACTATTGTTGATGAACTGTGGTATCGTGTTGAAGCTGCATGGGCAGCTGAACCTGTACACGCCATCCAAGCTCTGTTTGACTCAATGCCCAGGCGTATCAAGGCCTTTATTACGGCCAGAGGTGGTTGTTCTGGGTACTGATTTCTCAGGATCTATGCACCCAAATTGCGTGAAAATGTAATCACATGGCAGTTCTAGTATAATATATTTTTCCAATGAATACCTGTTTATCATCTCCATTTCTTCTTGGTGTAGCAATTTTAATGGCCAGTGGTGTAGAAGAATGTCTTTCTTTATACAAATCCTTACACTGCACATTGTATTAAACAGCCTTTGCTTAGAAATGCCTTACTGCTGAGAAATAAGGAATTTTTCTGTATTTTGGGGAGCAAATCTAGTCATTGATTACCGTGTGAGCACTTGACTGTTAGTAGACTGATTGTTGTAGCGTTTTCCAATCTAAAGGTCGCTAGTTCGAATGTAGGCTGACTGTTAGTGAGAGTGTGTAACTCAACTATATAGTAAAAAAGAATTCATAAACATTAACAATGCCATGACGAACTTTGCACAGGAAAGGGTAATTATGGTTTAGTACAGACTTAGTGACAGTGTCTGTAGCTTTTCAGCACAAAAATGCAGTACAGTTATTGGTTAAAGAGATCATTTCATTTAGTTTGTGAACCTCGACGAAAAGTATGCAACGAACATGCAGCAGAATAACAGGTAACCGATAGCAGTTTAAGGATACGCTTCGTTCATTTAGTATTTTGCAACTTTTCTCGTATGTCTGCCATTGTTAGACACTCTAGGACAAGCAACGGTTTTGTGAAGCTTACTAAGATAAATGAGGAATGAGCAAAAAACAACCTGCACTGCTGCAGACAATATCGGACCACAAAACCCTCTTCATCAGCCTGTTTCAGAAGACAAGTCAGGATACCAGTGTGTGCATATTTACATACCTCAGTAAACTAGTCAGTAATTCTGTACGATACCTCCATAGGGAATAACTACACAGCTGTTAAGTTACGTGTTAATAAACTGCGCATCAAGGTTAAAGGGTCGCTTTTTTGAAACACTATAATTTTTTTGCCACTGCGAAGTGTAATTTGAAATTTGGCCTAAAAACTACCTCTGTAAGGTGGTAATATGTAGTACCCTCCGATATCACCCTCAGGCTCGGCGCTACTTCTGAGGCGTAAGGTTGGTTGCTGATCGCTGTATCCGAGCGGTTCTAGGTGCTTCAGTCCGGAACCGCGTTGTTGCTACGGTCGCAGTTTCGAATCCTGCCTCAAACATGGATGTGTGTGATGTCCTTAGGCTAATTATGTTTAAGTAGTTCTAAGTCTAGGGGACTGATGACCTCAGATGTTAAGTCCCATAGTGCCTGGAGACATTTGAACCATCTTTAAGGTGGGTTAATGATGTCACATTGGCACCATATTCACTCCCATTCCGCCCAACGCCAGCATGGCCGTGTCATCCCATTGGAAACTTGTCACACCTTACTCACGTCTTATCCCATCTCTTCACGTCTCTGCAATTGAGGTCAGAACCGTGATGCCCAGTGCTGTAATCGCGCCTTTTTCTTATGAACGACCAAGGAAAATGTTCAGTACACACCGCTGCTCATTATCGACTCTGGCTCTGTTCGACTCATAAAGGGTGTGAATGAAAACACCCCTTTGCTTTGGGCGCTCATTGTCACATATTTCGTGGTGGGAAAAAACGGTTTGTGGTGCGATGTGCAGCATTATTAACAACATTTCACTCTGATGACGCCCCTCGGACTACTCATCCCATCCCTAAGGACATCGCGATGCTGCATCCCGTTGAACGTCGTCTCGCCCCTTTGGTCCACAATTTTTGCTCTGGTATACAAATTTGAATCACTAGGGATCGTTCAAAACCATTCGTCGAAGTCTGAGCGTGATCCCAAAGCTGTTTATACTTTCCGTCGCTCCTTCCTCGTGTCCCCTTGCGCTCTGTGCGTGTTGCGTGTGGCAACACTGACACGCAAATGAATAAAACAGCACGTCAAAGAGTATGTCTAGGATTCCTAGCTTGACAACATCATCATTGACATCCACACTCCTTTATTGATATATAGTTCTGAGTAGATAACACAGGTTGCTGACAGAACTACTTAGATCGGAAGATTATCGAGATTGATCGAAACATGTAATCTAATTAAAAATATGCAAGTGATATGGAACAATAGATGAGAATTATCTTAACACTTTAAAAATGTTTCTGCACACTCACATGCAGCCAGTGAGCCCTACGCACCTGCGGGACAGGCAAACCTCTTCAAACTAGTGGCTGCTGGCTGCACATGAAATCTGCGGCATGTTGAAAGTGTTGTCTATCGTATGAGTAGGTAGGAATCGATGCACGGGACAGCAACCCATTTAGTAACCTCCCCGGCTTCCGCATGCAGCCAGTAAGCTCTACTTTCGAGACGATTGCCTGTTCCCTGAGCTTGTAGGGATCAAGTGATAGGCGTCTCTGCAGAGAGACATTTATGAAGCGCCCAACAAAGGAGCGTTGTTGACACTGAAGGTGTTGCCAAATTGAGGGGGGGGGGTTGCGATTAACTGGTGCTTGGTGAGTAGTAGTGAGTAGTAGAGGCAGATCCTCAAATAAACTTACAATGATGGAGATGTATGCGGGACTCAAATCTGGCATCAGTTCACAGTACTGAGAGCACCACTCTACAGGATCTGGTCAAACAGAGTAGTGACTGGTATTTCTAATACAAAAACAGAAATACAGTTAACAAACACACTGTAACAAGTTCACAAAGCCTCTTTAAAATTTTCAGAAATTACACATTAAATTGCCTATAGCCAGAAACACCATAGAACGATCATTCAAGGTATTATTAAGTTATTTAATCCCCCGTGTATAAAACAACCAAGCTGAAATAACAGAGTCTGTTGTTAACGCCCTAGCAGCTTAGCAACAACAGATGCTTGAATAATTTAAATCCCCCATGTTAAAAGAAGAACAAATTACAACAATGCTAGTATTTGAAGGCAGTTCACAAAAGGGATTGTTAAATAACTTACAACTAGTTTGAAATTTGTATGGTCAGGGGTACTGAGCGGAGCGCAATCGAATAAAATTAAGCAGTGCAGAGCGTAAATTAAAACAAGCTACAAGAAATCAATTCTCTTAAACTTAATATCAAACGCACTCACTAAGCAGTATCAGACCAGCTGTATCGCAAACTATTCTCAGGATACAAATTGATAAATGGCCAATCTCAGTCCTAATCCAATCCATTATAACAAAAAAAATGGACGCAAACTATTTAAAATGAAAAATAGCGCAATGCTTTCAAGTCTTTCTATAAGTATTTAACTAACAAGTAAAAGGCACTGAACGGACTGCACTGTATTTTAACCATTTGACTACCAATTTTATTTCACAAATGTTAATGTATGGTTATTTTAACTAACGTCTCACTCAGAAGTAGCAGTATGAGAACAATAATTTCCACCTTCTCTTTTTCCAAGGGGTTCAGAGGGTGGGGTAACACATACAGGATTATTCATAAGTACCTCCAGAGTTTCAGAAGACGTTTGCACTTAAACTACAAGACATATTGAAAACAGACACACATCAGTGGATAGAGCGTCTCTCCAAGTTTGTAACTCACACAACAGGTACTCAATAGTGGTTTCGTTTGTGACGTGACAAGCCTCACTTCGCGGGTGCAAGTCGTTTACACGATGTGTGCGGGACGGCATGAAGGCAGCCACTGGTAACTGAGTTGCCTATGTGCAGGAGCGAACTAATTCGTTGTGACAGTACGGCGACGAGGGTTAGTAATGAAACTAGAGGACACCACAACCTACAGGTGAAGTCTGTAATTATAAGAATTCTGCTAACAGTTAGTAGGCTTCCCTTTAGCAGTGGGGCACCGATAATTGCAATAACAAGATAACCTATTGTGGAACACTTAAGTCCCGTTGATAGTCAAAGGGCTAAACTCAGCTACGCAACACGAGCTCACAACGACAGTCAAAGTTCTGGAACTTGCTCACCGTGTTCTGTTCTTTCGACTGAACAAGGTCTGTCCCAGCTGTAAACTGGTAAACCACTCTTCCTTTTCTCGCCTCCCGGGACCCGGCGATTTTTACGCCCCTGCGAGCACACTCTCGCAGCTGCAAGTGTCGACCTCATGGACGAAGCCACGCCAATCTCTGATGTTGCCTGCCTAGATTGTCGCAAGGGATGGAGAGGTCGTTCTCAATGGTAGTCGCTACCTTGCTTCTTCGCTGCCAGACGAAGACTGCGGTTTAGGTTCCCGCACGTCCGAAAAAGGCTCGGGACTCGATGCGCATACCCCCTGTATTGGTACACGGGGAGCTGTAGATCAGTGACAGACAAATAGTCTAACTACGCGCAATATCTATAGAAGCTGACACGATTCAGAGGGCCCATTGCCATGTTACTCACGACAACCCTCCAAGCATACAGTATGGGAGAAGGGATATTCTCGTAGAATAACGCTAGACATCTTATGCTCGTATTAGATGAAACCTGTTGTAAGCCTTTCATGATGAGGATACCAAACCGCATATTCTCGCAGGATAAGGGTAAACCTCACCTGCACGTATAGGATAACACCCGTTGGGAGTCCTTTAATGATCATGATACTATCATTTTCTGTGCTAATCACATTCGAATTCATCTTCGTTCGTCTAGGGTAGATCCTGTTGTGAGTCCACTCACGACCAACATACCAAATGTCGTATTCTTGCAAGATAATGCTAAACCTCACCTGGCATGAGAATGCCTGTTGTGAGTCCCTATATGATCAGGATACCAAATGGCATATTCTCGTAGAATAACGCTAGACATCTTATGCTCGTATTAGATGATACCCGTTGTAAGCCTTGCATGATCAGGGTACCAAACGGCATATTCTCCCCGGATAATGGTATACCTCACCTGCACGTGTAGGATAACACCCGTTGGGAGTCCTTTCATGATCATGAGACTAAATAGCGTATTCTCGCAGGATAATGCCTGACCTGTCCTGCTTGTATAATGTCTGTTGTGAGTCCCTTCATGACCAGGATACCAAATAGCATATTAACGGAGGATAATGCTAGACCTCACCTGCTTGTGTCGCGCAACGCACGTTGTGCTAGCTTGCGAGACAGCATGAGCCGGATTAAGATGGAATCCACGCTACAGATTACGAGACATGGCTGGTGCAGTGGCCAGCGTGAGTGAGTTTTTAGGCGGTTGCCTACATTCGTTTAGGCAAATGCTGGGCTCGGCTCAACTTTCCTCCTCAGAAAATGCATTAGTCAAATATTTAAAATACGCTGACACACAGAACAAAGATTACACGATTCACGGGTAGGTGGTGCGTACAATGTCCCCCCCCCCCCTTTCCTTAGGTAACTAACGACTGCGATGTACGAAGGGCATGCGCCTGAACAGTCAGATACAATAAAGTTGCCAAAACTTGAGTGCAGCGGGGCCTGTAAATTCTAGACAGCCTAAACGCTAATAGAAAAAGAAGAAGAAGGTAATGCTAGACCTCAAAGAGCAGTTCATATCAAAACCGCCTTGAGGATCCTATACTGAACTGACCAGTGCTCAGATATGTCGTTCATAGAGCATGTCTGGGCTGTGATGGGAAAACGTATTCTTTCACACCTTATTCTAGCCAGCAATCTTGGTGAACTTGAACAGTACGTGTGTCAAACATGGGGACATATACATCAGGGCGACATGTGGAAGCCGGTTGCTTCAATGCGATAAGAAATACAAGTGTGTATTTGTAACCTTGGTGGTCAAACCTCATACTAATGTTCATGATGAAAATACAGGGGTCCATCAAAGGAATTCCTAATTTTGAAAATAAATTACAGGGAAACAAAGATCTGTAGTGGAAAGCGACGAATATTACGTTATTTTGAACGTTATCAGAAGCTTATACAGAAGTTTCGAAGTAGCAAATATATGGGGCTGTAATCGCAATACACATTTTATATTAACAGTACTTCGAAGCCCGGGGCGATCACTTCCATCACTGAAATGAAAAAGGAGGTTAGCGTACCGAAGGAAGAACTTAAAGCCATGTATTCCATCGAACAATGTTTGTCGGTACTGGAATATCGCAGGTTAGAACACAGCATTACGTGAAAAGACAGAGTTTTAAAGCAAGATTTGATGTTCTAAAGACACCTCATGTTACTACTTTTCGCAAGCCTTCACAAAATTCCAATGGATGTACAGAGTGGTTAATGATCTTGTGGGGAATTTTGGCCCCAGTCCAACTGTAGTTACTCCTGAAAATGTCCCTATAGTATCTGAAATTATTCAGCAACATCACAGAAAATCTGTCTAATGAAAGCAGGAGAGACTGGTCTGAAGCGTACCACCAGCAGGCATACAATACTGAAAAACAGCCTACACATGTTTCCAGTCACCAGGTCATACCAGGAATCGCTGTGCGACAAAAGGTTGACTCCGCAAACCTGATTTTCGCAATGATTTATAATGAAATGTTTAACATCAGCTGGATCTCATTTTCAGGTGAAGCACTCCTCCACCTAAATGGATTCGCGAACAAAAAAACAACTGTTTACTTTGGGATTCAGAGAATTTTTGCGATGCGAAACCACTACATTGCCTCAAACTTACTCTTTCAGTTGCGGTACGCAGCAGAGGCATTGTGTGCATTTTTTTAAATACAGATTCTATAACTAGTGAATGTTACTTTGCAATTTTGGAACTACCTGTCAGTGTACAGTAAGTGTTGGAGGATGAACCGCACACCAAGTGGTTCATGCTAGATGGGACCCAAACACATCCCACCGAACAGGTTTTCGCTTTGTTGATTAATACTTCGTGAACGCTTTGCATTATCCCAAGTTTACTGGCGCAGGTATGGATTGGCCCTCATATTCATCCGATATGAATACCTGTGACTGAGTTTGATGTGGAACATTGAAAGAAACTGTCTACCGGCAGTGTTCCATCAAGCTGGACGACCTTGAACTTTGATCGGTCGGGCTACAGAACTTCCGTTGAGACCCTACAAGATGTGAGGGCAAATTTCATTGTTCGTTTGCGGAACTTCTCTACTGCAAACGGCGGATATTTTTAAAATATTTCAATGTGATTGCAAAGACTACTTGCTGAGAACGAGTTAATTGTGCATGCTGATATAACCTGTACAACGTACAATACCACCATCTGTTATGAGCTTTTGAAACCACTCTTTCGATACCTACATAAAATTCTTACATCTTTCATATATTTGTTGTAGTCTTCTATCGATTTTTGTCTTCTTCTTTTCTTCTTCTTGTTATTTTTATTCTGCATTTCATGGATCAAGCAATATTGCCTGTTCCGGCTTCGAAACATATCTGACAATCGTTTACTTGGTCTTCCCGGGTATCTCGTTCCCTTAGGCCTATAGCACAAAACTCTTTTTGAGATAATCTCATTCGGCATTCTATCAAGATGCTGTGTCTGTAATTTCTGTAGTTGACAATTATTTCTGAAAAGAGTTTATTCCTAGTTCCTCCCTTATTTTTTCACTCAAAAATGTATCTAAAGCGGTATATTCTTTCACTGTCCTTAAGAATTTCATTTCGGCAGCCTGTATCTTGTTTCTATAACCTTTTGTCAACGTTCATGTATTAGACCCATGGAGAAAAGCGGGTACAGCCATTATTTTTTAAAATTCGATTCGTATCTCTTCTCTGGTTTTAGTATTTAGGCCTCTATTTACTGTACCCCATGTTTGCTGGAACATCTGTATTTTGTTTTTAAAATACTTTTCATCTTTATATCTGACATACGTTCCTAAGCAATTAAATCCTGTAACTTTTTCTTGTATAGTGTCAATATTTACAATTTTCGTTCTAGCAGTGTATTTACCTTTGAATGCTACTGGTTTTATCTTATTTATGGAAATTTCTAATTTACAATTCTCACATACCTTCTGTAGCACACGTATTGCTCTTTGCATCTCGTCAGCAAATAGAATCGTCTTAAGTGTGAAATTTGGTGCAATAAAAGTCCCTCCGTTAATTTTGTACATCAATTTTCCGATCAGATCGTGTATATAAACCCATACACATTATAAAATGTATGAATGTATGTATGTGTGAGCGTATGTTCCACATTTCCTCCTAAACCACTAGACCAGTTTTAACCACACTAGGTACTCATATCCCTTACTGTCAGGCAGCAATCGCTGTTAGGGTAATAATCATCTACCTATCACAGTTCAGGAGATATGACGTCATACACAATGAGATGCGTGGAAAACTGGTGCGTCATGTATGACCTTTTAACTTATTACATCCTTGCTACTAACTCTATTCGCAAAATATTTTGTGGGCATTATTCACATAAGCTGCTGAATGTGTCTTCACAAATATATCACTGTGCGGCACGTAATTCAAAAGATATGACGTCATGAGCAATGAGATGCGTGACAAAACGCCGAATCATGCATAAAATTTTAATGCATTTATTCTTTGCTACTAAGACACTCTTACAGTCAAGTCAACTTAAGGAACAGTCTGACAATTGGCAGCGCTTTTGACAGCTTCCAGGTCCAAAGTGCAAACGGCTGTAGTGGAAACAATTGCGCTCTGTACATCTCTGAAGAAGTGTTGACACGTCATAAAGATTTTTATACAATCCCGTTGTAGACTCGCGAAGCTGATGCGCCCAGATGCTTGGACATGTAATTAGAAATATTGTATATAATCAGTCTCTCAGCTAAATAAACATTACGGAGAATTTATATTTTGCATACTATGTTTCTTTATTTGGATACTGTACTTATACAGCTGTACATTATGCACGTTTCTTTGTATAACTGTTTCATTATTTCAAAGGTGTTTTCGTAAATACATTAAAATCAAAGTTTTGCCATATTACCCTCCGAAGGCAGTTCATTTCTTGTTTCATTTCTAATAGAAACCAGGCAATGCCGAACTTGTCACCTAGTTGTTAATAAAATAGGAGACTAGCTACACACGTGCCTTTGCATCTTGATTTATATGTATCTTCTTACTATTCCTTCCATTTCCGACATGTACGCTGATGGTTGTGTCTTCCTATATAGATTTTAATAAATTAATTAGGTGATTTGGAAATCGTCTTTGAGTCATGATTTCCCATAATTTTTCCCTACTTGCCCATTCGAATGCTGTTTAACAACCAGTAAAAGCTAAATTAGTATCAAGGTTATATTTCTTTCTTTTTCTATTACTTGCTTAACTGTGAAAGTGGCATCTGCACAGGATCGCCCCTTTAGGAAAACGTTTTGTTATTCTTGTAAGAAAACGTCTGCGATAGCTCGAAGTCGTTTACTTAATATTCTTGCACATATTTCATATCCTGTATTGAAGACAGTTGTTCCCCTGTATTTTTCATATCTGTATCCAGCACCTTCTCTAAAATAAGGGCGTAACTTGGGCATGTGATCAGGTACTTGTAATATGAACTCTATTCCAAAATTCATTAATTACTCACTTCCGGCATTCTGGATGGCAATGGGCAGCAACTTACTAAGAATCAACGAAGTTACAAAACCATCAGTGTTGAACAGAAGTTTATCTTTAATTAAATGGTGACCAATTTCGGACTTTAGTCCATTATCAAGCCATCCGCATGGGTCCTATCATAAAATCTCCAACTGCACCAGGAGTTTGCACTTATCCGCTCACTCAAGCTACGTAGGCGGCGTACACACGTTATGATAAGACGAATGTGGATTCCTTGATAATGGACTTAAGTCCGAAACTGATTACCGTTTGAATAGAAACAAAGTTATGTGCAACTTCGGCGGTTTGGTAGTTTCATAGAATCTATTAATTAGATTCAGAAATCTCTGACTTAGTATTGAACCCCCATACCTCCATAATTCTGCAGTTATTCCATTTTTTCCCATAGCTTTCCTGTTCGACATTTGTTCTACTGCTGTTTCTAACTCCTCTAAGGCAATGGGATCTACATTTCCACACATAGGCTCACCGTTTTCTTATTTTTCCACGGAGTTGTTAGATTACTAATTTATGTAATGTGGTATTCATCGTTCTTCCTCGATTATATTTACATTTGCTACATCTCTTTCTTCACTATCTAGATGCTTAAGTACTTTCTAGGCCATCATTTGCCTTTCATATACATCATCTTTAACGGTGCTTATATATTTGTCCCAAGTTTGTCCGTGAACTTTCCTTAAAATACTTTTTGCTTCATTTTTTCTTTAAATGTCTCTCTTGACTCGTCCTTTTGTTTGTGGAAGGCTTGTAGATGAACTAATTTTCGGTCTCTTACTGCATTTACAATTTCTTCATTCCATTTGCTTAATCCTTTTCTCTTCCAGTGCTTCCATTTTCTACGTAACACTTCTTTAACTACAGTCCTTACAGCCCCTATAATGTTATCCCGTTCCTTATTTTTGTCTTGGTTAATCTCTTATTGTTGTAGGTAAGCAGATTACCTACTTTGATACAAAGTTTTTATACTTTCTTCTTGTAATAAGTACGTTTTAACCACTTATTCATTTGCTCTTTCATGGCTTTTCATTTTCTTCCGTCTTGTTAGAAGATTGTTTTTGGTATCAGAAAATAGAGATCCAGTGAGATATCGCTTTCCCGATATACTCTTACGTCTTTTATTTTTGATGACAATTTTTATTCGTAATGATATAGTCAATTACGATCTAAGTCCCACTGCATGCCAAGTAAACTTATGGATGGATGTTTGTTTTTATGTTATTTAATTTTGAAGTCAGAAAGTTTTTGTTCCGAATGACATGCAGTCCGAAAACAAAGGAAGTAGGTTACAGTACACTTGTTCGCCTACTGCTTGAATACTGCTCCCTGGTGTGGGATCCATACCAGATAGGTTTCATAGAAGAGATAGACAAGATCCAACGGAGAGCAGCGCGCTTCATTACAGGATCATTTAGTAATTGCGAAAGCGTTGCGGAGATGATAGATAAACTCCAGTGGAAGACACTGCCAGAGAGACGCTCAGTAGCTTGGTACGGGCTTTTGTTGAAGTATCGAGAACATACCTTCACCGAGGAGTTACGCAGTATATTGCTCCCTCCTACGTATATCTCGCGAAGAGACCATGAGGATAAAATCAGAGAGATTAGAGCCCACGCAGAGACATACTGACAATCTTTCTTTCCACGAACAATACGAGACTGGAATAGAACGGAGAACAGATAGAGGTACTCAAGGTACCCTCCACTACACATAGTCAAGTGGCTTGCCATGTATTTAGCCGGACTTTTTACCGTAAAAACCGGACTACAAATTTTGAATAGAAGTTAGTTGAGGAGTTTCAGTCGTTTATTAATAATAAATTCCAGTTTTTTGCTTGACCAACCATAAACGTACTAAAACTAAAAATGTAGCAGTAAATATTTATATAATTTTGCAGTTATGATACCAACAATGTGTTCAGTCTTCTTCACTACTGTCTTCACCCTGAGACAATTTTATGAAAAAATAAAATGAAGTCTTCAGTAAGCAAAGTAAATATTAGTACGTTCATCCGGGACAAAAAGTGAAAAAAGATATTCAGAAACTTTCGTTTCAGCTAGACTTACAAAGAGATAACAGTAATATGTAGTTAAATATTAACAATTCTCATTTGAACTCACTTTATCAAGAACATACTGAAAGGGTACAGTACCACCCGACATTGAAAATAGGTACAACATTCTTCGTTATTCTTGTCAGAACAACACATTTTTTTGTAAAAATAACTCAATTTCAATTAATACAGCGAAGCCGGATACCAGTGTGGGAAAGAATGACAATTTATTTATTTAATTGATCACATGTGCACTCCCACAAAATAAATCCCTACATCCAGTTTGGTGAGATCTGTGAAATGAATAAATGTATGGTTGTCTGCTAACCGCAGATAGTGAATGTGAATATATGATCACCTTTGACACGATCCTTTGGCCACCTTTGGTGGGACCAAAGAGATGAAATTTACCTGAGCTTTGAGTGCCTGAAATGTGGCTGACCAATACGGTAGCAAGGTACTTCCCCACTTCGGCAGAGGTGCGAGAGAACCTGAAGAACGGCCATGTTTCGGCACTCTGCCGCCGGATCTTGTGCTGTTAAGACCTGTCTTAGGTGTGCTCCGTAAAGACAAAAGAGTGGAGACATGGTATGCATGTGGAATATTTAAGAGTAGTTTGAAATAATAATTTCTCTATTTCAGGAATTTTTGTGGGAAGAGTTAAAAGTCAGGCAGGTAATATTAATGAGATCGTAGTAATCTTCGGAAGTGACCTACAGTCACAATGAAAACACGTGTAGCAATAAGTTGAAATACTTCCGTGTGCTTAAGTTAAGCTGAATTACTAGCGTGTGTACTATAAGTTGAAATATTTAAGAAATAGCGTGTGCAGGACTTGAAATTAGAGGCGAGTACTTCCACGTGGTGAGTACTGTGTGTCTCAATCTGTGTATGAGACAAAGGATAAAGAGAAGTACTCGTCCATGGTATCAGTTGAAGACTCGTGTGTGTGATGAATATGTTCACTTTGCGTGATATGTTTCCTTGTGACACTTGATTCAAGCTATAATACTCTGAGAGAGAAGCAAGGTGAGTCAGCCATCCATCCAGCAACGCCACTTGGCTTGCATTGCACAGGAAGACGTGCATATATCTCCAGAGTTCATAGTAGGAAAGTAGAATTACGAAGTGGGGCAGTGTCGTGTGAAACTGGGATAAATATTAATTGAAGTGGGAAAGCTGAAAGTGGTAATGTTGTGACTATTCCCTGTGTTGTATTTCATGTTGTAGTGTGGTGTATGTCATGTAATTTAAGTATGTGTGGTTTGCATGGGAGAGTGGCAAGGTAGTTTCAGAGGTAGTGGGTAATACGTGTTCCTTTTGTACCGCTCGGTCTGGAGGAAAGTTTCGTGATGATGGTTGTGAGAGTCGAAGTGTGAGATATAGCAAAAAGATCCACCATCCTATCCAGAAAGTGCACGGTAGCGTTAAATAATTACGAGACCATAAGATAGAGAATCACCAATGTTAAGACATGCCCACTGGGCGGAATTTCTCATGTGTTATTGTTGTAGGTTATAGAATTTGTGTGTTTAGGCTATAGAATTTATAGGAATAAATAAGATAGTGAAAAGAAAAAGATTGGTGGCCTTTTCCTTCGAATTGTATGTTGTCATGATATCCAGAAATTATAATGTGTGCGCCACTCATATTCAGTGCGAAGGCCACGTGTTGATAAAAGCCGTTAAATAAAAAAATGAAAATGTGGTATTACCTGTGCGTAGTGAACAGTCAGAGTTAATGTAAATTACTGATAGTCAGATGTGTGTTTCCGTTGCGTATTATTCATATAGGAGGATAACTTGTAACTTGATTGTGAGTACGAGAGTTTATGTTACTCGATAAATAAGAACGAATCCACTTGCTTGGCAGACCACTCATTTTGCAGGCCTGAATGCTTGATGCCACAGTATGAGCAAGGCATGTGGGTGCCTCTCATAACTTCGACCCTGCCAGGATATTTTGCTGTTAGGGTTTGCTGTTAAGATTTTTTTTTTTTTTTGATGGAATATATTGTGATAGTGCTTTGAAGTAAAATTGTTTTTGGTTGCAATTTCTTTCTGGATTGGTGAGGATCTTTTATTTTTTTATGTAATTAATTGCTATATCGCCCAAGGCTGGAAGATCGTTGTATAATTTTTTTGCGTTATGTCCGTAGTAACTAGGTCGCAGTCAAAAAGTGTAGTCACCATGGAGAATAGTGATTCTGGGGTGAATGTAGCAGTGCAGCAGGAAGTAGGTGTCGACCTTGGGTTAATGAGCGAGAACGGCAAACACTCAGAAGGGGCTCAATTGTTCAGCGGACCGCGGCTAGGTGAACCTTTATGTGGCAGGCTTTGTCCACAAACGGGGGCTTTTCCCGACGACGCGGGTGAGCCGGGACTAGGTCAGGTATGCAGTGAAAGTGTAACTACCCTTAGCAAAGCTACGGTTTTTCAGGCGAACGAGGTGAGCGCACCAAAAGTAGCAAATGACAATGTGCTACTGCAGTTTTTACAAAGGATGGATAGAGATAATAAGGAGAGAGATAGGGAGCATAAGGAAAGATTGGAAGCGATGAATAGAGATAATAAGGAGAGAGATAGGGAGATTAGGGAAGTATTGGAAGTGATGGATAAAGATAATAAGGAAAGATTGGAAGCGATGGATAAAGATACTAAGGAAAGTATGGAGGCATTGGATAAGGGAAATAAAGAGGCAATGAGGAAGCTACACTCAGTTATCGATGAGCGTCTGCCCGCAGTTAATAATCGGTTAGATGAGGGGGAGAAGAATCTGGGTGCGTTGAAGCAAGTATGTGACGCCGTGAAAGAAAAAGCCAATAATTTGGAAGTACGAATATTTGCAATAGAGAGTGATACTACAGAATGTAGGGACGTGTTGCTGGATGAGCGAATCAAAGCGTTAGAGGTCAGAATGAATACGATTAGTGCAGAAGTAGAAAAGATCAGTATAAGAGGCGAGACAGGCTCTGACAGTACGCAGCGAGAGGTTTATGCCAACCAGGGGGAGATACAATAACTATTACAGCTTAAAGAGGCGCAATTAGAAATAAGTTGGAAACATAGGGAAGAGCTAGCACAGTTGCAATTAGCGTGTAGTAGTGAAGGTGACACACCACCAGGTAGATTGCAGAGGGAGAGTGAGATAAATTCAAAAAACGAAAGTAGGCAGAAAGAGGAAGACGAACTCAGAGAGTTAGAAGAACGGTTGTGTTGGATAAAACAGGTGGCAAACCCAACTGGGTATAGCCCAAGGCTGTCTCAATTTCAAGATTCATTACCTTCATCGTGGGGACTGCTCCTGAAAATGAAGATTGTGTGTAACCATTTGTGGGACGATGCTAGAGCGAAAATGCAGGAAGTTATTAAAGACTGTAGTAGCTACAAGATATTTTGTGACAAGTTTTTAAATGAATTCTGGTCGAAAAGTAAGCAGGACCAGGTTAAGCAAAGCATATTGATGATGCCAAATTGTAACGAAGGTGATATAATAGATCCAGTGGTGTGCTATCAGGAAATGCTGAGATAAAATAGGTATTTGGATGTGCCATACAAAACTGGGGAGCTCATTCGGATCTGTATAACGAAGTTGCCAGTGAGATTGCGCAGAGATATAGTGATAGCAGGCGGAGGCGTAGACGATTCCACGTCATTTCAGCACTTGTTACAGGAACTGGGTAATGAGAGCAACGTCGTGAACGGAGACACGACTCATAGGTCAGACAGTGTCGAGGACAGGAACGGCAGAAACTATCAGAATGACAGGAGAGTATGGAATCCTGGCATTTCATGCTTGTCAAAATGGATTGAAGGATAGGAGAAACTAATCCAACATATCAGCCCTTAGCATCTTGCCTTAAAACACATGCCGCTGGCACTGAAAATTGTCTATGTAGCAGACATACTCTACTGATATGTAGGAATGCAAATACCATACTTCTGATCCCAAAAAAAAAAAAAAAAAAAAAAAAAAAAAAAAAAAAAAAGTAACGGCATCTGTTAGGCTGGTCTCTCTTAGCAAAATTTGCAAATTTTATTTCGAACAGTAAAGTAAAAGGACTGTTTCCTCAAAACAAACCAGTTGCTAAAAAAATGTTATGTAATAGTGCCAATGAGTCCAGTTTAATTAGTGCGATTTGGCTACTGCAGGTACTTAACACGTAATTGTAAAAAGTCAACATTGTGATCGAAGTTTTTAAATTAGATGCCATCTGATCTATAGTATGTCATTGTCATAGTGACAGCTATAATGAGGTGCTGCGTATGGTTGTTCGGAATCTGGTATTAAGGAAAGAGACCACTAGCACCAAAGTTTCTAACACTTGGGCTATCCCATTTCTCCCAGCTTGTATATTCTCTGCACACATTTAATTTTCATGTAAGCTCAGATTCCTAACCAGCAAATTCTTTAGTGTGTATAGTGGACCATTCAGAGTGAGGCGGATTGTCTAGGAAAATGCTGTACTGATTGAGACGATCAAGGGAAAACAATCGCGTGGGCTTCATCACATTTGTAACATCGAATTACGGAAAAGTTAAGGATAGATCGAAAGTAGGCAATTTATGGTAGATAGTCAGTGTATTTATTTGTGGTGTATAACGTTGTGGAGGGTCAAATCAAACATAACAATTTTCAGGCGGGATGTCAGAAAGCATGACAGAATAGACTGGTCGAATGAGTCATGAACAGGAGTCGACAGAGTGGTGTATGTACGTATATTTTGTCATATGAATAATGATCAAGCAGAAGCGACATGATGATTAATGAGTGGATAAAGATGGTAGACAGAGAAGCGACGTGATAAATAGTAGTGGATAAAGGTGATATTTAAGGAGAGAAGCGACGTGAAGCAGTGTGATTAATAAAGAGAGATTCGACGTGATGAAACAGTGGTAAATAAAGGTGAGTAGAACTAATAATGTGGAGATGTCTTAGAGGTATGTTACAGAGAGGCCTGTGTATGCTGCAATCGAGATTGATGCGAATGGCGAAGGAAGACCAGGAAATGATGGAGTAATGGACGGACGGAGAGCCGAAATACGAATGAAGAGATGAGGACAAGTGCACAACGTGAAAGGACATAGAGGGAGTATGAGATCCAGATGGTGAACGTTGTGGAATACTGACGTAAGATGTAATATAAGTGTAAATCTAATTCTTACCATAACATTTGCAATATGAAAAAAAAATAATTTTTGTTGTTGTTGTTGAAGCCTGGTACCAGTATAACTAATCAAAACGGTACCAAGAGTGTGTACAGTTATTTTGCAGGATGAATAATTTGTGTATTTCTTGTTCTTAGATGAAATGTCGCAGTTCTAAGTTGATGTTTAGCAGGATGAATAATCGGTAAAGTGAATGCAGAGGTAAGCCAATGGAGAGAGTGCCAGAGTGAAAGGACGAATTCGGAGACTGGAATGCTATCTCCAAAACAGCTTCATGTGTTATGTGGTTGAGTATAAGGCAGCAAAGGTATGGTATGGTGTCGTGAGTGTGGTGGTGTTAAGGTTAGCTGACTTCTAGACTTATTCTGTTAGTGTATTAGTGGATTGAATGAGAAGGAAAATGTGATGTCTGGTGAGTGAGGGTCGTAGAGTAGTGTGATCAATGCACACACTCCTGTAAAGGGGATGCTACCGATCCATAACTAAAACATTATTGTGCTTTATTGTTTGATTAGGATGAACCTCGATGGCAGGTCAGGATCTGACATCATGTGGATGGTTCATACATGTCCTAGAAATGTTGTTATATATAATAAAAAGGTAAAATATATAAAGAGATACTAATTTCAGTCTTTCACAAACACAAAGGTGCATTGCATGTTGTAGATTTAGAGTCATCAGTTTCTAAAATCTTTATTGTGTTAGGATGTTAAAGTAGTTTACTATTTAATAACATGTGGTAGGTAATTGTGAGCTGTGTAGATTATTTCTTATTTTTTTGTTAGAACACTTTCAAGGGGTATTACTTTCAGTCTTGTCACAAGCACAAAGGTTCATTGTATATTGTAGTTTTAGAATCAACAGTTTCTAACATTTTCACTGTGATAGGATGTTAGAGTAGTCTACCATTTGATATTGTAATTATGAGCTGTACAGATTGTTTCTTATTCCTTTTTTTTTGACATGTTCATGTTTTGTATGATGGACGACAGGTACAATCAATAGCACAAGTGTGGGCTGTATATAGAAAAGAGATAAATGTTGATGTTGTATGTGTAGAAAACTAGGGTGTATGATTTTATGTTTTTTAGAACAAAGATTATTTTATTACCAATGTATCTAATAGATCATACGTGTAATCAATGAGTATTTAAATACTGTAAGAATATCCTTTTGTCTGTAATGTTGCGAGATGCACGGAAGGGTCTGACTGATTGGGTGTCGTAGCGCTGAGGTGCTATGCAGAACGCGCTAGCGGGAGGCCGAGCTGACGTTGCCGTGGGAGAGGCAACAGAGCCGCGGCACTCCCAACCCCACTGCCGGTCGGGGTACACTCCACGCGCCTGCTACAGCAGGTCAACGGCCTGGGGCGACACGCACGTACCACTGGCCATTCATAAGTTCCGCCACCCTTACGACTGGGGAAAGTATCCTGCGGAGGCAACAGCGGGTGGTTTCTTCTGCTCAACGGATCATCCGGCGGCGCCACGGCAGAATGAACGACGCACGGCAGAGTCCGGCGGGCATTTTTTACCAGCAACTATTAACTAGTACTGCACTGTGGAGGCGTGAAACAAGATGACTGCTCTTATGTCTCCATAAGGTGGAAAGTGAGGGACTGGTGTTTCCACGTTGTGAGTGGTGGAAAAGATTTTGTGTTTAGCAGACAGGACGATTGTTTTGTTTTGTCGTGACCACTGAATGGTGGGATCCATAAAGTTTTGGCAGTGACTTGTTAAGTGTGCTTTGTGAATTGCATGTGGGACGCTTGGTATACTTAAAGAGGACAGTTGTCGTTTGGTGACTAATTATTGTATGAACGCAAGAAACTAGAGTGGGACACTGACATTTACATTTGTAGTAGGAGACATTTCTTTAATTGGTGCCGGAATAAGTGCTGTTTGTTGGGACTTACGACTTTTAGTTACACCATGAACCGAAAGGGCAGAACCGTGGGTAATAGTAGTTGTAGGGCCATTTCTGGACGACCAGATTCGTGTGGATGGTACTCTGAGAGTGACTATGACATTTGTGTTTAATGTGAGATACAGTTTACTGTTCACTGCGTGTTTAAAATGCTGATTTGAGTGACTTAAAGACTTTCGTCCGGATCACCATGGGAGAGCTTTGACGCCAAGACAGTGTTTCTAGGGAACCCGTCAGCAACTTTTTTGACCCCAAGAAAATCACAGAATGAAATGATTCTGTGTGACTCGCAAGATAGGGAATAATGTATTTGTACTTGTAATTGTGTAAATTTTTTTTTTATATGTTCCATTCCTGAAGGGACAGCAAGTGTAATTGTATTTCATTAATATTTGTGTTTAGAATAGTTAGTGGTTTTTTTTTGTTTGTTCTGGGTTACCAGTTCACGTAGCATGTTTATTAGAATATTTGGTGCAATGATGCTTTAATTATTAGCCAGTGGCGTAATACTAACGTAGCGGCTCTTGTTGCATTGGTCAGTAAGGTTGTCACAGGGGACAAGAGCTTGCATTGCACAACAAATATCGGAATTAACTGATGCATTTTGATGTCGTGGACAGTAATGATCTTGTTGGTGTGTTGACTGAAGCCAATTATTTGCATTATCACAGTGGTGATATTTCACATTAAAGTGTAACGAAGGCTAGTTGAAGTGCAAGTTCTTGTCGTCTAAATGTGTAGCAACAGATAAATGAGCAGTAGAGTAAGATACGAGAGCTACTGGTGAATTCAAGCACTTATTGCTAACTATTTACTGCGTGTATTGATCAAAGTAGATGGACTGACTAGCTCAGCAGCAGGTATTTGTACTGGTGGACAAGGATAAGGTTAAACTCACAGGCGAGTAGTGGTGGCAATTGCTTAAGTGATGATATTTAATGGGGTATGACATGATGTCTTAGATGAACTATATTACGTAACCAGTATGTAACTTGTGGTATATATCATTGTTTTTCTTCTCAGTTTTATTTCTCTGTACGTTTGATGTATATTTTAGAGTAATGGTATGGAGCCTGACATTATACATGGAACTAGTACACGCAATTTTTTCTTTTGTTGATTTTGTTTTGTATTTAGACATTGCCGTGTAGAAGACTATTACAACGCAATTTGTGAATGTCAGATTACTTGTTCTGCGTTTGGACGGTGAGCTATTTAAAATTTCATGAGTACAATTAGTATCGTTTTTATTTGTCATAGAATTAGTGAAGTTTGGATTACTCATAAAAATAACGAAGATCCCAGTAACTAAGCAAATTTTTATCCCAACATTATTTTTCATTTGTATGATGTAATGTTTTATTTGTCATGTGGACTGTTGTAAATTTGTATGTGTACATTACTCTGGGTTGTGGACAGTACAATAACGCAACAACTGTGTCAATAATTTGGTAAAGTAACAGCATCTGGCCGTCGATTTCAGGTCACCAGGGGCTAAGGTCTCCTCCTGGTTATTTTGATAACTTGCTACGTTTGTTCTAATACAGTTTTCTTTAAAAAATGTTCGGAACTACCCTCGCTTTGCAAGGGTGGTACCGTGCCATTTTTTTCTGCATAGGTAGCCGGTGGTGAAAGGGTATAGCACCGCCCGACATTGAAAATAGGTACAACATTCTTTGTTATTCTTGTCAGAACAACACATTTTTTTCGTAAAAATATCTCAATTTCAATTAATACAGTGAAGCCGGATACCAGTGTGGGAAAGAATGACAATTTATTTATTTAATTGATCACATGTGCACTCCCACAAAATAAATCTCTACATCCAGTTTGGTGAGATCTGTGAAATGAATGAATGTATGGTCGTCTGCTAACTGCAGATTGTGAATGTGAATATATGATCATCTTTGAGACGATCCTTTGGCTACCTTTGGTGGGACCAAAGAGATGAAATTTACCTGAGCTTTGAGCGCCTGAAATGTGGCTGACCAATACGGTAGCAAGGTACTTCCCCACTTCGGCAGAGGTGCGAGAGAACCTGAAGAACGGCCATGTTTCGGCACTCTGCCGCTGGATCTTGTGCTGTTAAGACCTGTCTTAGGTGTGCTCCGTAAAGACAAAAGAGTGGAGACATGGTATGCATGTGGAATATTTAAGAGTAGTTTGAAATAGTAATTTCTCTATTTCCGGAACTTTTGTGGGGAGAATTTAATGTCAGGCAGGTGATATTATTGGGATCGTAGTAATCTTCGGAAGTGACCAATGGTAGCAATAAGTTGAAATACTTCCGTGTGCTTAAGTTAAGCTGAATTACTAGCGTGTATACTATAAGTTGAAATATTTAAGAAATAGCGTGTGCAGGACTTGAAATTAGAGGCGAGTACTTCCACGTGGTGAGTACTATGTGTCTCAATCTGTGTATGAGACAAAGGATAAAGAGAAGTACTCGTCCATGGTATCAGTTGAGGACTCGTGTGTGTGATGAATATGTTCTTAATATTACTTTGCGTGATATGTTTCCGTGTGACGCTTGATTCAAGTTATAATACTCTGAGAGAGAAGCAAGGTGAGTCAGCCGTCTATCCAGCAACGCCACTTGGCTTGCATTGCACAGGAAGACGTGCATATATCTCCAGAGTTCATAGTAGGAAAGTAGAATTACGAAGTGGGGCAGTGTCGTGTGAAACTGGGATAAATATTAACTGAAGTGGGAAAGCTGAAAGTGGTAATGTTGTGACTATTCCCTGTGTTGTATTTCATGTTGTAGTGTGGTGTATGTCATGTAATTTAAGTATGTGTGGTTTGCATGGGAGAGTAGCAAGGTAGTTTCAGAGGTAGTGGGTAATACGTGTTCCTTTTGTACCGCTCGGTCTGGAGGAAAGTTTCGTGATGATGGTTGTGAGAGTCGAAGTGTGAGATATAGCAAATAGATCCACCATCCTATCCAGAAAGTGCACGGTAGCGTTAAATAATTACGAGACCATAAGATAGAGAATCACCAATGTTAAGACATGCCCACTGGGCGGAATTTCTCATGTGTTATTGTTGTAGGTTATAGAATTTGTGTGTTTAGGCTATAGAATTTATCGGAATAAATAAGATAGTGAAAAGAAAAAGTTTGTTGGCCTTTTCCTTCGAATTCTATGTTGTCATTATATCCAGAAATTATAATGTGTGCGCCACTCATATTCAGTGCGAAGGCCACGTGTTGATAAAAGCCGTTAAATAAAAAAATGAAAATGTGGTATTGCCTGTGCGTAGTGAACAGTCAGAGTTAATGTAAATTACTGATAGTCAGATGTGTGTTTCCGTTGCGTATTATTCATATAGGAGGATAACTTGTAACTTGATTGTGAGTACGAGAGTTTATGTTACTCGATAAATAAGAACGAATCCACTCGCTTGGCAGACCACTCATTTTGCAGGCCTGACTGCTTGATGCCACAGTATGAGCAAGGCATGTGGGTGCCTCTCAATACATCTTTGCGACTGCGTCTTTTGCAATTTATTGCGTACCTTTGCCAGCTGGGCGTTTATGAAACAGAATCCTCACTGGACTCTGGCTTTATTGTCTGGAACTGGAACTGCAAATTAATATTCTGCCAATTTCAGTAATCCCAAATTAAATTCTTTACTATGCCCTAGCGTCACTCAACACTGGTAGGAAAGACGCGTGAGTGTGTCGGGTGTCGCTGGAGGGGGGGGGGGGGGGAGGGGGGGTCGGCACATTCTATTAGGCACAGGCATAAGAACAGTATATCCCGGTGTATCTGTATATCCTTATAGTTAGGGTGTGTCAAAGAGAATCATCTGATTTTAAAAAAATCACAAGCATTGTATTAATTATTGAGTTATGGGCCTGAACAACGTAAGAGGGAAAGGGCAAACTCTAGAGTTTTACATAGTTCCTGCTAGGTAGGAACAGCGTGCGTCGACTTCCGTTCTAGTAAAAATGGTTTCGGGACAACAGAAAGCGTTTTGTGTTCTTCGCTTTACGCAGTGCGAGTCAGTAGTAATTGTTCATCGTGACTTTCGTACTAGGTGTGATGTGGGTCCTCCTGCAGCACAGAGCATTAGACTATAGCATGAACAGTTCCGAGAAAAAGCTTGTTTGTGTAAAGGCAGATCGCCTGGCCGTCGCCAAGAGTCTGACACCGACGTCGAACCCATCTGTCATACTTTCAGGAGTCTGCAGAAATTGGTCCGCCCTGCAGCTCGACACCTCAACACGCCCACGATGTCCATCTGTCGCGTGTTGCGTCGACCTTTACACGTGAAACCATGCAAAATTCAGCTACTGCAAGCTCTTCGTGAAGGTGACAAACTACAGCTTGTGGTGTTCTGTAATTTCGTTCTTGGCAAGATCGAGGGTGACAATATTCTTCCACGCTCAGTGTTTAGTGACGAGGCAACATTCCATTTAAACGGAAAGATGAAGCGTCATAATGTGAGAATATGGGGTACGGACCAACATTGTTGAAGGTGCACGACATGAGAGGGACTCTCCAAAATATAATGTTTTTTGTGCAGTTTGGCAGGAAAACGTGTATGGTCCATTTTTATTTTTCCGAAAACACTGTTACAGGAAGCACAGATCTCGATATGCCTGAGAAATTTTCTCTTGCCACAGTTGGAGACTGATTCGAAAGACTTCATTTACCAACAGGATGGGGCACCGCCACACTTGGGGCATCTGGAAGCGCTGGAAGTTTTAAATCAAAGGATTACTGGACGATGGGTCGGTCGCATTGAACCAAATTATTCAGCCTTACATTACTGGCCTGAAAGATCACCGGACCTGTCTTGTGGGGGTTTATAAAAAGACTCTGTTTATGTGCCTCCGTTACCAACAACAATGAACTGAGACATCGTATAACAGCAGCTGTGGAAGTTGTAACTCAAGACATGCTCGCTGCAGTGTGGGAACAATTTGAATACCGCATTGACATACGCCGAGCATCTCAAGTGGGGCATACTGAACACCTATGAAAAGGTACGAAAAACAACTTTTTGGGTTTCCCCTTGATTAAAAAACAAAATTCATTGTATATGTTAATTAGTTTGAAAGGGTACAGTACCGCCCAACATTGAAAATAGGTACGAAATTCTTGTCAGAACAACACATTTTTTGTGTAAAAGTAACTCAATTTCAATTAATACAGCGAAGCCGGATACCAGTGTGGGAAAGAATGACAATTTATTTATTTAATTGATCACATGTGCACTCCCTCAAAATAAATCCCTACATCCAGTTTGGTGAGATCTGTGAAAGGAATGAATGTATGGTCGTCTGCTAACCACAGATAGTGAATCGGAATGTATGATCATCTTTGAGTCGATCCTTTGGCTACCTTTGGTGAGACCAAAGAGATGGAAGTTACCAGAGCTTTGAGCGTCTGAAATGTGGCTGACCAATAAGGTAGCAAGGTGCTTCTCCCACTTCGAGAGAGGTGCGAGAGAATCGGAATACGGCCATGTTTCAGCTACTCTGCCGCTGAACCTTCTGCTGTAAAGACCTGTTTTTTTGTTGTGCTCCGGAATGAAAGAGTGGAGGCATGGTATGGATGTGGAATATTTAAGAGTAGTTAGAATTAATAATTTCTCTTTCACAGGACCTTTTGTGGGGAAAATTACAAAGTGAGGCAGGTAATTTTAAGGGGATTGTAGTAAACCAACGGTCACAAAGAGCCCACGTGTAGTTATAAGTTGAGATACTTCCGTGAGCTTAAGCTGAAATATTTAAGAATTAATAGCGTGTGTACAATAAGCTGAAATATTTAAGAATTAATAGCGTGTGTACAATAAGCTGAAATATTTAAGAAATAGCGTGTGTATCATAAGTTGAAGTATTTAAGAAATATCATTCCGTGTGACGCTGAATTTAAACTCTGAGAGAGAATCAAGGTGAGTCGGCCGTTTTTCCAGCAACGCCACATGGCTTGCATTGCACAGGAAGACGTGCGTTTATCTCCAGAGTTCACAGTAGGAAAGTAGAATTACAAAGTGGGGCAGTGTCGTGTGAAACTGGGATAAATATTGATTGAAGTGGGAAAGCGGAAAGTGATGAAGTTGTAAGCGTTCTTTGTGTAATATTTCATATTGTTGTGCTGTGTATGTCTTGTAATTTGGGTATGTGTGTTTTGCATGGGAGCAGCAAGGTAGTTTCGAAAGATTTGTGGGTATGCCTGTTCCTTCTGTATCGCTCGATCTGGAGGAAAGTTTCGTGAGGATTATTGTGAGAGGCGAAGTGTGAGGTATAATAAAAGATCCACCATCCGATCCAGGGAGTGCACTGTTGCGGTAAATAGATTACGAGACCATAGTATAGAGATTCACTAACGTAAAGCCATGCCCACTGGGCGGAATTTCTCATGTGATTTTGTTGTAGGTTGTAGAATTTGTTTGTTTAGGAATAAATCAAATAGTGAAAAGAAAGAGATTGGTGGCCTTTTTTCATTAAATTGTATGTTATTGTAATGTCCCGAATTTATATAAAAGCCGTTAAATCAAAGACAAAAGGTAAATGTGGTATTGCCAGTGCGTAGTGTACAGTCAGAGTTCTATAAATCACTGATAGTCAGATGCGTGTTTCCGTTGCGTATTATTCATACAGGAGGATAATTTGTAACTAAATAGTAAGATACGAGAATTCATGTTGCTCGATAAATTAAGGAAGATTCCACTCGCTTGGCAAACCACACATCTTGCAGGCCTGACTGCTTGATGCCACAGTATGAGAAAGGCAAGTGGGTGCCTCTCATAATTTCGACCCTGCCAGGATTCCTTTGTCAGGATACTTTTTGCCTGGATAATTTGGCCAGTATATATTTTTGCCAGGATATATTTTTGTTAGGCTATTTTGTTGCCAGGATTCCGTTTTTTTTTTTTTTTTGCCACGATAATTTTGTTACCAGGATATTTAATTTGTTGCCAGGATTCCGTTTTTTGCCACGATAATTTTGTTACCAGGATATTTAATTTGTTGCCAGGATTCCTTTGCCAGGATCGTTTTTGTTAGGATATTTTGTTGTTAGGGTTTGCTGTTAAGATTTTTTTTATGGAATGTATTGTGATAGCGCTAAGAAGTAAATTTTTTTCTGTTTGCAAATTCTTTCTGGATTGGTGAGGATCTTTTATTTTATTTTATGTAATTAATTGCTATATCGCACAAGGCTGGAAGATCGTTTCATAATTTTTTTTGCGTAATGTCCGTAGTAACTAGGTCACAGTCGAAAAGTGTAGCCACCATGGAGAATAGCGATTCTGGGGTGGACGTAGCAGTGCAGCAGGAAGTAGCTGTTGACCATGGGTTAATGAGCGAGAAAGACAAACGCTCCGAAGGGGCTGTATTGTTCAGTGGACCGCTGCAAGGGGAACCTTTATGCGGCGGGCTTTGTCCACAAACGCGGGCTTTTCCCGACGACGCGGGCGAGCCGAGACTAGGCCACGTGTGCGGTGAAAGTGCAGCTACCCTTAGCGAAGCTACGGTTTCTCAGGCGAACGAGGTGAGCGCGTCGAAAGTAGGAAATAACGATGTGATACTGCAGTTTTTACAAGCGATGAGTAGGGAGACTAAGGAAAGATTTGAAGCAACTAACGAAAGATTAGAAGCAATCAATAGAGATAATAAGGAGAGAGATAGGGAGGCTAAGGAGAGATTGGAAGCAATGGATAGGGAGACTAAGGAGAGATTGGAAGCAAATAAGGAAAGATTGGAGGCAATTGATAAGGGAAATAAAGAGGCAATGAGGAAGCTACACACAGTTATCGATGAGCGTCTGTCCGCAGTTAATAATCGGTTAGATGAGGGGGAGAAGAATCTGGATGCGGTGCAGCAAGAATGTGATGCTGTGAAAGAAAAAGCCAATAATTTGGAGGTACGAATAAGTGCAATAGAAAGCGATATTACAGAACATAGGGGCGTGTGGCCGGATGAGCGAATCAAAGAGATAGTGGGGGACTTACTTGCAGATAAACAAGGGGCATTAGACAGCGTGGAAGCTCAAGTCACACGGCAGGAAATGGCGCTAAATAAACACAGGGATGAAGTTGCGGAGGTAGTGGTCAGAATGAATACGATTAGCGCAGATGTAGAAAAGATCAGTATAAGAGGCGAAACAGGCTCTGACAGTACGCAGCGAGAGGTTTATGCCGACCAGGAGGAGATACAATCACTATTACAGTTTAAAGAGGTACAATTAGAAACAAATAGGAAACACAGGGAAGAACTAGCACAGTTGCAATTAGCGTGCAGAAGCGATGGTGAAACACCACCAGGTAGACTGCGGAGGGAGAGTGAGATAAATTCAAAAATCGAAAATAGGTAGAAAGAGGATGACGAACTCAGAGAGTTAGAAGAACGGTTGTGTCGGATAAAACAGGTGGCAAACCCAACTGGGTATAGCCCAAGGTCGGAAAACATAAATGCGGAAGAAGAATGTAGGAGACACTTCGTGTCGGTACAAACGTACACTTGTTTTCCGGATCCTGATAATTACCAACATCCATGCCTGTGGCTGTCTCAATTTCAAGATTCATTACCTTCATCGTGGGGACCGCTCCTAAAAATGAAGTTTGTGTGTAACCATTTGAGGGACGAGGCTAGAGCGAAAATGCAGGAAGACATTAAAGACTGTAGCAGCTATTTAAATGAATTCTGGCCGAAAAGTAAGCAGGACCAGGTTACGCTAAGCATATTGATGATGCCAAATCGTAACGAAGGTGGTATAAGGGATTCAGTGTCGTGCTGTCAGGAAATGTTCAGACGAAACAGGTATTTGGAGGTGACATACGAACCTGGGGAGTTCATTAGAATCTGTATAAATAAGTTGCCAGTGAGATTGCGCAGAGGTATAGTGATGGGAGGCAGAGGCTTAGACAATTCTGCGTCATTTCAGCACTTCTTACAGGAACTGGGTAATGAAAGCAATATTGTGAACGGAAACGCGACTCATAGGTCAGTTAGTGTCGAGGATAGGAACGGCAGAAACTATCATAATGACAGGAGAGCATGGAATCCTGGTATTTCTTTCTTGTCGTAATAGATTGATGGATAGGAGAAACAAATCCAACATATCAGCCCTTAGCATCTTGCCTTAAAACACATGCAGCTGGCACCGAAAATTGTCTATGTAGCGGACATACTCTACTGATATGTAGGAATGCAAATACCATACTTCTGATCAGAGAATAAACCACCAGTTATGGAATCTGTTAGGCTGGTCTCTCAGAGCAAAATTTGCAAATTTTTATTTCGAACTGTAAAGCAAAAGAACTGTTTCTTCAAAGAAACCAGTTGCTAAAATGTTATGTAATAATGCCAAGGAGTCCAGTATAATTAGTGCGATTTTTACTATTGCAGGTACTTCACACGTAATGTAAAAAAGTAAACATTGTGATGTGTATGGAATAGGGTACGTTTATACTGCTGTTACAGGTCACATCAGTAATGTGATCGAAGTTTTTAAATTAGATGCCATCTGATCTATAGTATGTCATAGTCGTGGTGACAGTTATAATTAGGTGCTGTGTATGGTTGTTCGGAATCTGGTGTTAGTGAAAGAGGCTACTAGCACCAAAGTTTCTAACACTTGGGCTGTCCCATTTCTCCCAGCTTGTATATTCTCTGCATACATTTAATTTTCATGTAAGCACAGATTCCTAACTAGCAAATTTTTTACTGTGTATAGTGGACCATTCAGAGTGAGGCGGATTGCCCATGAAAATGCTGTACTGATTGAGACGATCAAGGGAAAACAGTCTCGTGGGCTTCATCACATTTCTAACATCAAATTATGGAAAAGTTAAGGATAGATCTAAAGTAGGCAATTTATGGTATATAGTCAGTGTATTTATTTGTGGTGTAACGTTGTGCAGGGTCAAAATCGAACATAACAATTTTCAGGCGGGATGTCAGGAAGTATGACGGAATAGACTGGTCGAATGAGTCATGAACAGGAGTCGATAGGGTGGTGTATGTACGTATTTTTTGTCAGATGAATAAGGATCAAGCAGAAACGACGTGATGATTAATGAGTGGATAAAGATGGTAGATAGAGAAGCGACGTGATAAATAGTAGTAGATAAAGGTGATATTTAAGGAGAGAAGCGACGTGAAGCAGTGTGATTAATAAAGAAAGATTCGACGTGATGAAACAGTGGTAAATAAAGGTGAGTAGAATTGATAATGTGGAGATGTCTTAGATGTATGTTACAGAGAGGCCTGTGTATGCTGCAATAGAGATTGATGCCAATGGCAAAGGAAGACCAGGAAATGATGGAGTAATGGACGGACGGAGAGCCGAAATACGAATGAAGAGATGAGGACAACTGCACAATGTGAAAGGACGTAAAGGGAGTATGAGACCCAGATGGTGAACGTTGTGGAATACTGACGTAAGATGTAATATAAGTGTAAGATCTAATTCTTAGCATAACATTTCCGATTTGGCAAAAATAATATTTATTGTTGTTGTTGTTGAAGCCTGGTACCAGTATAACTAATCAAAACGGTACGAATGATGTGTACTGCTATTTTGCAGGTTGAATAATTTGTGTATTTTTGTTCTTAGATGAAATGTCGCAATTCTAATTTGACATTTAGGAGGATGAATAATCGGTAAAGTGAATGCAGAGGTAAGCTGATGGAGAGAGGTGCCTGAGTGAAAGGACGAATTCAGAGACTGGAATGCTATCTCCGAAACAGCTTCATGTGTTATGTGGTTGAGTATAAGGGAGCAAAGGTATGGTATGTTGTGAGTGTGGTGGTGTTATGAGTATAAGGGAGCAAAGGTATGGTATGTTGTCGTGAGTGTGGTGGTGTTAAGGTTAGCTGACTTCTAGACCTATTCTGGTAGTTTATTAATGGATTGAATGAGAAGGAAAATGTGATGTCTGGTGAGTGAGAGTCGTAGAGTACTGTGATCAATGCGCACACTCCTGTAAAGGGGATGCTACCGATCTGTAACTAAAACATTATTGTGTATTGTTTGATTTGGATGAACCTCGATGGCAGGTCAGGATCTGACATGTGGATGGTTCATACATGTCCTAGAAATGTTGCTATATATAATAAAAAAAAAAAAGGTAAAATATATAAAGAGATACTAATTTCAGTGTGTCACAAGCACAAAGGTGCATTGTATGTTGTAGATTTAGAGTCATCAGTTTCTAAAATGTTTATTGTGTTAGGATGTTAAAGTAGTTTAATATTTAATAACCTGTGGTAGGTAATTGTGAGCTGTATAGATTATTTCTTTTTTTTTTTGTTAGAACACTTTCAAGTGGTATTAATTTCAATCTGTCGGAAGCACAAAGGTGCATTGTATGTTGTAGATTTAGAGTCATCAGTTTCTAAAAATGTTTGTTGTGTTAGGATGTTAAAGTAGTTTAATATTTAATAACCTGTGGTAGGTAATTGTGAGCTATGTAGATTATTCTTATTTTTTGTTAGAACACTTTCAAGGGGTATTAATTTCAGTGTGTCACAAGCACAAAAGTTCATTGTATATTGTAGTTTTAGGATAAAGTTTCTAATACTTTCACTGTGATAGGATGTTAGAGTAGCCTACTATTTGATATTGTAATTATGAGCTGTATAGATTGTTTATTATTCCTTTTGTTTTTTTTTTTTTACACTTTCATGTTTTGTATGAGGGACGACAGGTACAATGAATAGCACGAGTGTGGGCTGTCTATAGAAAAGAGATAAATGTTGATGTTGTATGTGTAGAAAACTAGGGTGTATAATTTTAATGTAAGAATTTCCTTTTGTCTGTAATGTTGCGAGATGCACGGAAGGCTAACTGATTGGGTGTCGTAACGCCCATACCGCTAGCGGGCCGAGCTGACGATGCCATGGCGACAGGCGACAGAGCCGCGGCACTCCCCACTCCACTGTCGGACGGGGTACACTCCACGCGCCCGCTAAAGCAGGTCAACGGCCTGGGGCGACACGCACGTACCACTGGCCATTCATGAGTTCCGCCACCCTTACGACTGGGGAAGGTATCCCGCGGAGGCAACAGCGGGTGGTTTCTTCTGCTCAACGGCGCGCGCAGCGGCGCTACTGCAGAATGGACGAGGCGCGGCAGAGCCCGGCGAGCATTTTTTTTTCACCAGCAGCTAATAACTAGTACTGGACTGTGGAGCCGTGAAACAAGATGACTGCGACTTTCCATAATGTGGAAAGTGAAGGACTGGTGTTTCCACGTTGTGAGTGGTGGAAAAGATTTTGTCTTTAGCAGACAGGACGATCGATTTGTTTTGTCTTGACCACTGAATGGTGGGATCCATAAACTTTTGGCAGTGACTTGTTAAGTGTGCTTTGTGAATTGCATGTGGGACACTTGGTATACTTAGAGGACAGTTGTCGTTTGGTGAACAATTATTGTATGAAGGCAAGAAACTAGAGTGGGACATTGACATTTGCGTCTGTAGTAGGAGACATTTCTTGAACTGGTGCGGGAATAAGTGCTGTTTGTTGAAACTTACGACTTTTAATTACACCATGAACTGAAAGGACAGAACCGTGGGTAATAGTAGTTGTAGGGCCATTTTTTGGACGAACAGATTCGTGTGGATGGTACTCTGACAGTGACTATGACATTTGTCTTTAATGTGAGATACAGTTTACTGTTCAGTGCGTGTTCAAAATGCCGATTTGAGTGACTCAAAGACTTTCGTCCGGGTAACCATGGGAGAGCTTTGACACCGAGACAGTGGTTCTAGGAAAACTATCAGCAACTTTTTGACCCCAAGAAAATCACAGAATGAAAGGTTTCCGTGTGACTCGCAAGATAGGGAATAATGTATTTGTAATTGTGTAAATGTTTTTTTTGTGTTTCATTCCTGAAGGGACAGCAAGTGTAATTGTATTTCATCAACATTTGTGTTTAGAATAGTTAGTGTTTGTTTTTTGTCTGTTCTGGGTTATCAAGTTCACGTAGCATGTTTATTAGAATATTTGGTACAATGATGCTCTAATTATAAGCCAGTGGCGTAATACGTAGCGGTTCATGTAGCATTGATCAGTAAGATTGTCACAGGGGACAAGAGTTTGCATTGCACAACAAATATCGGAATTAACTGATGTATTTTGATGTCGTCCATAGTAATAATCTTGTTGGTGTTTTGACTGAAGCCACTTATTTTTATTATCACAGTGGTGACATTTCACATTAAAGTGTAACGAAGGCTAGTCGAAATGTAAGTTCTTGTCGTCTATATGTGTGACAACAGAGAAAGTATTTTTTTATTTGTTTTAGAATTATTGAAATTTGGATTACTCATAAAAATAACGACGATCCCAGTAACTAAAGCAAAATTTTATCTCAAGATTATTTTTTCATTTCTATGATGTGATGTTTTATTTGTCATGTAGATTGTTGTAAATTTGTATGTGTACGTTACTCCGGATTGTGGAGAGTACAATAATGCAACAACTGCCAATTTGGTAAAGTAACAACATTTGGTCGTCAATTTGAGGTCACCAGGGGCTAAGGTCTCCTCCTGGTTATTTTGATGAATTGCTACGTTTGTTTTAATACAGTTTTCTTAAAAAAAAAATGTTCGGAACTACCCTCGCATTGCAAGGATAGTACCGTGCCATTTTTTCTGCATGGGTAGCCGGTGGTGAAAGGGTACAGTACCGCCCAACATTGAAAATAGGTACGAAATTCTTGTCAGAACAACACATTTTTTGTGTAAAAGTAACTCAATTTCAATTAATACAGCGAAGCCGGATACCAGTGTGGGAAAGAATGACAATTTATTTATTTAATTGATCACATGTGCACTCCCTCAAAATAAATCCCTACATCCAGTTTGGTGAGATCTGTGAAAGGAATGAATGTATGGTCGTCTGCTAACCACAGATAGTGAATCGGAATGTATGATCATCTTTGAGTCGATCCTTTGGCTACCTTTGGTGAGACCAAAGAGATGGAAGTTACCAGAGCTTTGAGCGTCTGAAATGTGGCTGACCAATAAGGTAGCAAGGTGCTTCTCCCACTTCGAGAGAGGTGCGAGAGAATCGGAATACGGCCATGTTTCAGCTACTCTGCCGCTGAACCTTCTGCTGTAAAGACCTGTTTTTTTGTTGTGCTCCGGAATGAAAGAGTGGAGGCATGGTATGGATGTGGAATATTTAAGAGTAGTTAGAATTAATAATTTCTCTTTCACAGGACCTTTTGTGGGGAAAATTACAAAGTGAGGCAGGTAATTTTAAGGGGATTGTAGTAAACCAACGGTCACAAAGAGCCCACGTGTAGTTATAAGTTGAGATACTTCCGTGAGCTTAAGCTGAAATATTTAAGAATTAATAGCGTGTGTACAATAAGCTGAAATATTTAAGAATTAATAGCGTGTGTACAATAAGCTGAAATATTTAAGAAATAGCGTGTGTATCATAAGTTGAAGTATTTAAGAAATATCATTCCGTGTGACGCTGAATTTAAACTCTGAGAGAGAATCAAGGTGAGTCGGCCGTTTTTCCAGCAACGCCACATGGCTTGCATTGCACAGGAAGACGTGCGTTTATCTCCAGAGTTCACAGTAGGAAAGTAGAATTACAAAGTGGGGCAGTGTCGTGTGAAACTGGGATAAATATTGATTGAAGTGGGAAAGCGGAAAGTGATGAAGTTGTAAGCGTTCTTTGTGTAATATTTCATATTGTTGTGCTGTGTATGTCTTGTAATTTGGGTATGTGTGTTTTGCATGGGAGTAGCAAGGTAGTTTCGAAAGATTTGTGGGTATGCCTGTTCCTTCTGTATCGCTCGATCTGGAGGAAAGTTTCGTGAGGATTATTGTGAGAGGCGAAGTGTGAGGTATAATAAAAGATCCACCATCCGATCCAGGGAGTGCACTGTTGCGGTAAATAGATTACGAGACCATAGTATAGAGATTCACTAACGTAAAGCCATGCCCACTGGGCGGAATTTCTCATGTGATTTTGTTGTAGGTTGTAGAATTTGTGTGTTTAGGAATAAATCAAATAGTGAAAAGAAAGAGATTGGTGGCCTTTTTTCATTAAATTGTATGTTATTGTAATGTCCCGAATTTATATAAAAGCCGTTAAATCAAAGACAAAAGGTAAATGTGGTATTGCCAGTGCGTAGTGTACAGTCAGAGTTCTATAAATCACTGATAGTCAGATGCGTGTTTCCGTTGCGTATTATTCATACAGGAGGATAATTTGTAACTAAATAGTAAGATACGAGAATTCATGTTGCTCGATAAATTAAGGAAGATTCCACTCGCTTGGCAAACCACACATCTTGCAGGCCTGACTGCTTGATGCCACAGTATGAGAAAGGCAAGTGGGTGCCTCTCAAGTTTTATAAATACAAACGTGCCTAATCTGATGCTTATTTTTGATACACCCTGTACATCTCGCTATTAATCCTTATAACTATTATTAGTCCTTACGTCATTTGCTTGGAACGGGCCTTACGTTCTTTACTTCATCGCTAAAAACCCTTACAAAAGCCGCTTCTGTCTTACCGGACACTGCTGTAAGAAGCCGTACATGTCCGGCAAAAGCCAGTCTCTTGGCAACCCTAGTGGCACGGCCTGAAAGCGGATAGGATGCACGTGCAGTGTGCAAGACTTGAGCCCACCTATTGTAAATGATAGTTCCTCGCTGTCGTCTTCCGACATCAGTGGTATTGCAGAATGGTATCATTCCTGGTTCGTGGAAGCATTTTACAAAGTGGGGTAGCAAAGAAGAACAATGCTACATTTGCTCTACAAGACAAAACGGAAGGAAGCACAACGAATTTGCGACATCATATATGGACAAAAAATCCACTATGCTCCTTGGAAGAAAAGGTGGATTTGATTGAGATACCTATAATTATATTGACGTGCTATAAACTTGGTACAGTAACTGAATCCTTAATTCTGTGGTTGCTTCATAGCGGAAGATTCATACCACCCAAAAGCGACCATGCAGAGAAGTCATGAACTTGTGACTTTTCGGTCTCGTTACCGCCGCGTCCGTCTCCTTCACCTTCGCAGTCTTCGCTGCACACAACGAGAATGATTTCTGCCGCTGCCTCAGCCTCTTATCGGTTGTGATCCACTCCTTCAACTTCATTAGGATTTCCACAGTCGCTCAAAGTCTACGTTTGTTACTGGAAGTAGCAGCAATGAAGCACCGAAAATCAGTTATTTCAGAAACTATTTATTTTGAAGGGTTTCAACGATCAGGTTAAACTGTAGACGAAAATAACGGTGTAACCGAAAAGCGAATGTTCCAGGGATAACCGCCGTCCCCAGTACGTGCCGGTGCACCTCGCGCAGGCGGCGCGCCCAGTGCAGCGGCGAGCCGGCAGCCAGAGGCGGCGCGTAATGACTCGGGCGCACATGCCGGCGAGCCACCGCCGCCGCCGCTCCTGGAATTACCCGCGGCCCCCATTGTCTCGCCGCGGTCGCTCAAATTACAGCCGGCCCAGTCCCCGGTAATCACCGCGACTGCCACCGCGCACGCAGCGCGCCCATTCAATTAAAATCGCTGCGCGCCGAATTATGCGTCACAATTTTCTTTAATTGATTCAGAGATTCGGGCAGGAGGCCTGCTGCTGCTGCCGACGGCACCTGAGTGGTTCAGCGAGATGCTGCCCGAGCTGCGGCCTTCTAACAGTTCCACTACTGAGCTATTCCGGGGAGCGGTAGCACCGCCGAATTCGGCCTCGGGCTGAGAATCGTCATTTCTCTCCTGGTCTGCCTTTCCTCATTTTTCCTCTCTTCGATAAGCAAATACAACTAAAATTATACTGCTGCGTAAGTTCATAAAGTTTTGTTTTTCATGTTGGTATTCCGGTTTCTTTGGGTTTATTTCTCGATTGTAATTTTTTATTTGTAGTTCTCTGTTAGTATTTGAGCTTACATATTTTCGTTTTCCTTTAGGGTTCAGTAGAAATGTTGGAACACTTGAGGCAATACTGACCCTACGACTTATCTTAGCAGATAGGCAGAAAGGTGGAAGAAGTACTTAGAGAGCATATACAAGGGCGATGCACTTGAAAGAAATATTACGGAAATGGAAGAGGACATTGACCAAGATGAAATGGGAGATATGACACTGCGTGAAGAGTTTCATAGAGCACTGAAAGACCTAAGTCCAAACAAGGCCCCGGGAGTAAACAACATTCCATTAGAACTACTGATAGCCTTGGGAGAACCAGTCCTGTCATAACTCTACGATCTGGTGAGCAAGATGTATGAGACAGGCAAAATCCACTCAGACTTCAAGAAGAATATAATAATTCCAATCCCAAAGAAATCAAATGTTGACAGGTGTGAAAGCTACCGAACTATCAGTGTAATAAGTCACGGTGCAAAATACAAACACGAATTCTTTAGAGACGAATGGAAAAACTGGTACAAGCCGACCGCGGGAAAGATCTGTTTGGATTCCGTAGAAATGTTGGAACACGTGAGGCAATACTGACCCTACAACTTACCTTAGAAGATGCATTAAGGAAAGACAAACCTACGTTTCTAGCGTTTGTAGACTTAGATAAAGCTTTTGACAATGTTCACTGGAATACTCTCTTTCAAATTCTCAAGGTGGCGGGGGTTAAATACAGGGAGCGATAGGCTATTTGCAATTTGTACAGAAACCATATGGCTGTTATAAGAATCGAGGGGCACGAAAGGGAAGCAGTGATTGAGAAGGGGGTGAGACAGGGCTGTACCCTATATCCGTTATATTCAATCTGTATATTCAGCAAGCAGTGAAGGAAACAAAAGAATGATTTGGAATAGGAATTAAAATTCATGGGGAAGGAATAAAAACTTTGAGGTTTGCCGATGATGTTGTAATTGTGTCAGAGACAGCAAAGGACCTTGAAGAACAGTTGAACGGAATGCACAATGTTTGAAAGGAGTATATAAGATGTGGACTCTGACCACAATCTATTGGTTATGAACTGTAGATTAAAACTGAAGAAACTGCAAAAAGGTGGGAATTTAAGGAGATGGGACCCGGATAAACTGACTGAACCAGAGATTGTACAGAGTTTCAGGGAGAGCGTGACGGAACTATTGACGGCAATGGGGGAAAGAAATACAGTAGAAGAAGAATGTGTAGCTCTGAGGGATGAAGTAGTGAAGGCAGCAGAAGATCAAGTAGGTAAAAAGACGAGGGCTAGTAGAAATCCTTGGGTAACAGAAGAAATATTGAATTTAATTGATGAAAAGAGAAAATATAAAAATGCAGTAAATGAAACAGGCAAAAAGGAATACGAACGTCTCAAAAATGAGACAGACAGGAAGTGCATAATGGCTATGCAGGGATTGCTAGAGGAATGTAAGGATGTAGAGGCTTATCTCACAACGGGTGAGATAGATACGGCCTACAGGAAAATTAAAGAGACCTTTGGAGAAAAGAGAACCACTTGTATGAATATCAAGAACTCAGATGGAAATCCAGTTCTAAGCAAAGAAGGGAAAGCAGAAAGGTGGAAGGAGTATATAGAGGGTCTATACAAGGGCGATGTACTTGAGGACAATATTATGGAAATGGAAGAGGATGTAGATGAAGATGAAATGGGAGATACGATACTGCGTGAAGAGTTTGACAGAGCACTGAAGGCCTGAGTCGAAACTTGGCCCCGGGAGTAGACAACATTCCATTAGAACTACTGACGGCCTTGGGAGAGCCAGTCCTGACAAAACTCTACCATCTGGTGAGCAAGATGTGTGAGACAGGCGAAATACCCTTAGACTTCAAGAAGAACATAATAATTCCAATCCCAAAGAAAGCAGGTGTTGACAGATGTGAAAATTACCGAACTATCAGTTTAATAAGTCACAGCTACAAAATACTAACGCGAATTCTTTACAGACGAATGGAAAAACTGGTAGAAGCCGACCTAGGAGAAGATCAGTTTGGATTCCGTAGAAATGTTGGAACAGGTAAGGCAATACTGACCTTACGACTTACCTTAGAAGAAAGATTAAGAAAAGGCAAACCTACGTTTCTAGCTTTTGTAGACTTAGAGAAAGCTTTTGACAATGTTGACTGGAAAACTCTCTTTCCAATTCTAAAGGTGGCAGGGGTAAAATACAGGGAGCGAAGGCTATTTACAATTTTTACAGAAACCAGATGGCAGTTATAAGAGTCGAGGGGCATGAAAGGGAAGCAGTGGTTGGGAAGGGAGTGAGACAGGGTTGTAGCCTCGCCCCGACGCTGTTCGATCTGTAAGCAAGCAGTAAAGGAAACAAAAGAAAAATTCGGAGTAGGTATTAAAATCCATGGAGAAGAAATAAAAACTTTGAGGTTCGCCGATGACATTGTAATTCTGTCAGAGACAGCATAGGACTTGGGAGAGCAATTGAACGGAATGAACAGTGTCTTGAATCGAGGATATAAGAAGAACATCAACAAAGGCAAAACTAGGATATCGGAATGTAGTCAAGTTAACTCGGGTGATGCTGAGGGAATTAGATTAGGGAATGAGACACTTAAAGTAGTAAAGGAGTTTTGCTATTTGGGGAGCAAAATAACTGATGATGGTCGAAGTAGGCAATGGCTAGGAAACCGTTTCTGAAGAAGAGAAATTTGTTAACATCGAGTATAGATTTAAGTGTCAGGAAGTCGTTTCTGAAAGTATTTGTATAGAGTGTAGCCATGTACGGAAGTGAAACATGGACGTTAAATAGTTTGGACAAGAAGAGACTAGAAGCTTTCGAAATGTGATGCTACAGAGTAATGCTGAAGATTAGATGGGTAGATCACATAACTAATGAGGAGGTATTGAAAAGAATTGGGGAGAAGAGGAGTTTGTGGCACAACTTGACAAGAAGAAGAGACCGGTTGGTAGGACATGTTCTGAGGCATCAAGGGATCACAAATTTAGCATTGGAGGGCAGCGTGGAGGGTGAAAATCGTAGAGGGAGACCAAGAGATGAATACACTAAGCAGATTCAGAAGGATGTAGGCTGCAGTAGTAATTCGAAGATGAAGAGGCTTGCACGGGATAGAGTAGCATGGAGAGCTGCATCAAACCAGTCTGTGGAGTGAAGACCACAACAACAACAACATTTTCGTTTTGTTATTTGTATATAGTGAGTGGAGCTGTGGACGCTAGAAAATGGAGTACCGAGTGGTGAAATCGGAACATTCCCTACATAGTCTTCTGTTTGAGTTCAGTAGAAGGTGACAGCAGCGGAGCAACGAGAAACATTTCGGCCGTGTATTGGGATGACGACACTGAACAGAGCAAGGCAAGAAAATTTTTTCTCGTTTAAAGGAGGATCGTTTTAACGTTCGTGACTCTCCACGTGAAGGAAGACCCACATGGTTTGATTAAAATAGTTTAAACGCATTAATCCACTATGAACCCCGACAGTATACTCGAGAGCTGGCAAATATAAGAGTTGTCATCATTCCACCATCGTGCGACTTTTGCATGCAGTGGTGAAGGACCAAAAGTCTGGTGTATGGATACCGCATGTTCTAAACCAACCGAGCGAGGTGGCGCAATGGTTAGCACACTGGACTCGCATTCGGGAGGATGACGGTACAATCCCTCGTCCGGCCATCCTGATTTAGGTTTTCCATGATTTCCCTAAATTACTTCAGGCAAATGCAGGGGTAGTTCCTTTGAAAGGGCACAGCCAACTTCCTTCCCCATCCTTGCCTAATGATGGGACCGATGCCTCGCTGATTGGTCCCTTCCCCCGAGTCAACCAATCAACCTCTAAGCCGAAATAACAAAAATCAGCGGGTTGCCAAATGTGCATCTCTTCTTACTCATCATCAATTGGCTCGTGAACAACACTGACCACTCCTGTACTCTGTCGTTACTCAGGACGAGAATTAGTGCCTTTGTACTAACATAAGAAAAAAGGGTGTGGTTGAACCTAAACAAAGCAGCAGCTCCCCGAACAAAGATCTGCGTGCATCCACAAAAGATTATGTTATGCATCTGGTGGAACAGCGGCGCTGTAGTGTACTACGAATTGCTTCCCCGAGATGTAACCGTCACTGCTGACATTTATTGCCACCAACTGAGACGTCTTGCAGATGTAATCCAGGAACAACGACCAGGAAGACTGCGTGAAGTGATGCCACCTCAGATAACGCCCGCCCCCATTCTGCTAGACTGATAACAACTTACTACAGGAGTTGCGTTGGAAAGCCATTCGTCTGATCTTGGGCCCTCAAATTTTCACCTTTTCCGCTCTCTATCGAACAGTCTTCAAGGAACTTTCTTTACGGATGAAAATGAGCTTCGAACATGGCTCGACGAGTTCGTTTTTTCGCATCAAAGTCACGTGAATTAATCAGGCGCGGAATCGAAAAGTTACCCCAGCGTTGGCAGACTGTTGTAAATACATAGTGTAGGAGAATATATTATTGACGAACAATGTCTTTGTTGTATGAATCCAACCTCTCGGCTGGAAATCCGAGAACTCTTCACCAGCTGTCTACACCGGGAAAGCATACATTCACATGCATCTCTTGTGTTTATTAAGCCTATGGAAAAACGCTACGGACTTATGTACCAACCCAATATTTCCACAAATCGTTTTCAGATCGATCTAATCTATCTCCGATATAATACGAAAATTTAATACGAGAATAGTTGCAGTAATTATAAGGCCACATCCCTCCTTTTTCTCCAGTTAACGATATGAGTTTATGTGGAGGTTGGATTTAGCTTGCGAAGCACAGATTTTGGTGAGTGGATAGAGTACAGAATATCGACAACGGGACGGCCGCCCTGACGTGCAGACGCCATGGGGAACACGTGCGGTTTTAAGACACAATAGGGAGGCACGACAAATGAATTCAGATGTGGTGTCACGGTGCAAAGAAGGCCAGCTTTCGCCAGCTGAGGGACAATACTAGCTGTCTCGCCCTCCACTGAGACAAGACCGTAGCGAATCTTCCCAGCAGAGGAGCGACCTACTTAAACTGTGTGGCTCTCCTACGAAAACACGGCCTGTTTTTAAACTCTGCTGAATGTCCAGCGGAATTCACAGAAGACGGAAATGAGAAGGCCCATTTTCTTAGATGGCTACTTTTTTCGCTGTCCTGAAAGCAAGAGAAACATTCAGAAGGTGTCCTATGTATCGTTTTTTAACACCAGGTGAAGAGCCTACCGGCGGGTGCCGTGACAGTGGGACGGGAGAACTTTCGCCTTCCGCAGGCAGAAAGAAGCGTCTTGAAAAGTCGTGAAAAAACAGTGCCGTTACAGTATTTTTTCATATGGAACGGTAGGTCATTGAATGACTAAAAATAATATATGCGTTCATGACAGAGGTCCAGAATTGACAGCACAGAGTAGGCTGACAGACACTAGACTCAAGCTATATTTTTTACACTCCATGGTGGGAGTAATACTATTGGCAAAAACTAGGAAAAAATGTCTTTGACGGACAATGATTTTTTGCGCAAAATCACTTACGGAGTAGACGTTGGGAGCGCAGTTTTCACATCAGTTCAGAATTAACTTCACTTAAGACAACACGCGATTTGACTTCACTTTTTGGCGAGACGTTTGCTGACTCTCAGCGACTGGACTTTACTTTTTAGCCAGACTTCTGCAAACTACACCTCAGATTTTATATACAGGTAGTGGGACGGACGTGGATTTATTGTCAGAGGTGAAGAGAAGCGAGTTCGATATCTGCTGCTGGGTTGGTTGCAGTCGGAACTGTGGTGACCTCCACATAAACATTTGTAGTCATCTCGTCTGCTCACAATTATATTAAAGTCAATCGGCAGCTTTGGGGCATTAGGTAGCAGCAAAGTTCCATGTATGTTTTAAATTTTTCAGTTAAACTCGACCCAAACTTTTAAGACTTGGTAGTAGAAGTCACCTTCCCCAATAAACGTCGTATTCATTATTTCCAGGTTCAAGGCCTCACTAGCAGAACGTAATCTCTTTAAAATGTGTCTTCAGAGTAAAAGTCAACCGAAGTGAAAAAATTTTGCACTTCGCTGGGTCAGCACGCTCCCGAGAGAAACACGATACGCTCATATGCTCTTACCTAAAACTACAGTGCGACCTTATCAACGGCGCGAAACCAAAATTAGCCTATTACACTGTGAAAAATTTATTAATACTGTAATATGAGAGATAGTCTTCAGGTTTTACTCATCACCTGCAAAATCAAGTTGTGACCATTAAATTTGTTGACGGAATTAGTCCTCAAATTTTCACTCTTTCATATGACACATTTTTCCAATCCATTATAGACTTCGCCGAGATCTTGTTTGGAGATGTCTGCATTTTGTCTCTTCAGGAAACATTACACCTCGAAAATCACCGCGTCCTCGTTCTGGAGATGTCCGCCAGGCTAAGGAGGCAACAGCATTGGGCTATAATATTCTGCCAAATGTTGAAACTTGTCTCCAGACACGGAATTAGTGGCAAATCTTGGACGTCCAAACATGGTGGATATTGACGTTCAGCTGTTATTTGGTTCTTGGGCTGGTTTTGCATCACGTACGGAAAATAATAAACGTACATGGATGAAGGAGTGGTATAAGAAAAGAGGAAAATTGACGCATGAAAATTTACTTGGTAGGTAGAGGAGTAGCGAGGTAGTGATAATGTGAACTTTCCGAGGATGGACACTAGCAAATTCGAATCATCTTTGCAAGTGGTTACACATTTAATTGTATCATATCTGGGTAATATTTATTTATTTAGACTTAGTTTTAAAAATGGTGAGTACACATATTTTATTTCAAGTGTGCTAAAAAGTTTCTTGCCCTTGCAGAAAGTTCAAGGCATCAAAGTATGAAAATAGCGGCTACAGCAGCACATACCACCAGCTCCGCTTTTCGATGTACTCGAAATTATTTTCAGTTCATTCCTGTAATTTGTCTGCATTGAATTTAATTTCTTTACTAACTGAAGGTTATCAGCTTCCTGGTACATTTCCCTATATTTCGACAACATGTCATCAAATTGCTCTGATTTCTTTTGGAAACTACTATACTCATTTAATCTAACGTGCTACAAAGCTAGAAAACCTCTATAAACCTCAAGAATTCTCAAATCGTCCATATCGCTGACTTCGAAGCTGCTTCTACTTCATAACACAAAAAGTGTGCAAAATAAACTGTTTAGCGTACGAGACTGGGCAGTTTGCTCAATAAAATCTAATTTCAGCAAATCTGTCAGTACACCACAACATAATGCGCAACCTTCAATCTCATCCACAGATGGTAAATTCCAATTCACCATATGAAATATTGTACAATATTATTGACAGTCTAGGACCCACTTAAGAAGAAGAAGTCACTGTGTGTCCGTGTCAGATTTCGGTAGAATACTAAGGCAGGAAGAAGGAGTTTAACGTCCCGTCGACATCGAGATCATCAGAGACGCAGCACTTGTTCGGACGGTGTCAAGGATGGGGAAGGAAATCGGTCGTGCCCTTTCAAAGGCATTTGAGTGGTGCAATTTAAGGAAATCAGGGAAAATCTTAATCTGTGTGACCGGACGAGGACCGTCGTCCTCACGATTGCGAGTGCAGCTTGTTAACCACTGCGACACCTCGCACGGTTTCCATATAATACTGTTACTGTTTGCCAACGAGTTAACATCATACTGTGGTAGCCCCAAGACACACTTATCATCGCCATGTCGGATGTTGATTAGGGTTTTCCCCTAATTTGTCCACAATGAAATTAATTTATTTACCAATTCACTTTTACACTGTATGAGGGGGAACTCATATTTTGACATGAATAGTTCAGTTGGTGATGATGATGATGATGATGATGATGAGAACAACACAAGCACCCAGTCCTAGGGCAGAAAAAATCCCCAACCCGGGACCCCGTGATCCAGCAGCAGCAACGCTAGCCACTGGACGACGAGCTGCGGACTAGTTCAGTTGGACTACGTGTATGTATAAGTGGTTTTAATGTTTTAACTTACATTTATTGCACTGAAAATTGCCACACAGTGACTAAAATTTGAATTTGCACTAAACTTTATTTCCGTCTGAGAGCTGCACCCTTTACTACTTGAAATTAAACGAGTCACTGAGCACACCTGTTCCCACGTGGAATCTAAACTGAAGCTCTCTTTGTTTTTGTAATAACTTTCTAACAAGTCCATCGAACCACAGTGGGTCTTTCCCACATGTCGCCACCTTGCTTGGTACATTTTCCTTGCTTTTCTAAAGCATATTGTACGATGCTTTAGAGTTTGATCCATCAGTTCGCCGCATCTTCGTCCTCAGAGCTGAGGTGTTGACTAGTTAGATGCTCTGCAATTTCAGTCCAGTCACTCTTTCGAACCAAAAATAGTGCCTACCTTTCTTAACATAGCTGCAATCATAGCCTTATGATTGCTAATTTCCTTTTTGACATTAATTAATTCGAAAGGTTAGTTTGTGATAGTTACTAGGAGGTCAATCCTCACACGTCCGTTCTTTAATGGCCGGATTTAAGTAATTTTCAGACACGACATTCAGTACAATCTCACACAAATCCCTTTCTCTGGCGATAGTTTTGACTACTGAATTACTCTCTGATTCCATAGCTGGAAATACGGAGTCTCCTCCATTACAACAGAATGATCAAAAAGCTTACCCGTAACATTCTTAAAGTTGTCTCTTAAGCGCTCATTCACTACGGCTTCTAACGCAGGGCCTGTAAAGGTGTCTTATTACTTTATTTGATCCACTTTTGAAGCTTATCTTCAGCCAAATTATTTCAGATTCGAAGTCCGTAATAACTTAAATAGATACCAAGTATCTGTTTATGGCGATAAATCCGCCGCCACCACTGGCGCATAATCCTTGTCACACTTATTCAAAGTTGAGTTTAGAATTTCGCTGTTGTTGATTTCTGGATTCACCGAAATTTATGTCCTTAATACGAGGGCGTGCTGCAAAGTAATGTCTGTCAAATTCTTATTCTAAAACTCTTAAGGCTTTTAGAAATAAAACAGATGTTATTAATATTCTGCATCTTTATTCTTCGGGTCTACATAGTTAGAGCGATTTACCATTTCTTCTTGTGTTTGCAGTAGGATTTTTATGGTATACCACTGTGTATCCTGCGTTCCATTTCGTCTTGTTTACTGGTTTTAGTATACTCTGGTTGTAAAATGTGTTTTATGTTGAATCAGTCTAGTGTTAATCCTATGTTACATCTTACCGGGTATGACTTAAACAATGTCTACCTCCATAACCATGAGTTGTCCAGACCAATTGTACGGTGACATTTCCTTTATTTGGAAGGCTGAATGGCATATTCTGAAACCCAATAACTAAAAAAAACTCTTTGTCCATTAATTGTGTTGTATCCAAAACCAAAAAAGAAAGGAAGTTTTGATGGTGCTCGGCGACTACATAATTAGTGGCGGAACACATTCTCGGATTGGGGAAGGAAAGGAAAGCGAATTGGTAGTGCCTTCTCAAAGGAACCACCTCGTTATTTATCGGAAATTATTTAGGAAAATCACGGCAAATCTAAATCTGGATGGCCTGACCGTGATTTGAAACGTCGTCCTCTCTAATGTGAATCCAGTGCCTAACCACTGCACTATGTCGGCCAGTGTGTGAAACTGAGGGAGTTTAAAAGTTGAAACAAAGGAGTCTTGCTAGTTCTGAATAGTATTAAAATTCAATTTTTTGAGGTCGGATGCTCATTTGTTTCGTACTAACCTTGTGTTTCTCAAACGTAACAACGTACGTTATTCGTTATTCTGCTTTCCTCTTTTATAGCTTTTAACAGGTGTCCATAGTTTAGACGTGACTGCCGCTATAGCACAGTAATTTTCTTTGCAATCCCACGCAACGGTGTTTTAGAGTATCTTCAAGACTACTGCAGTTCTTCCCACTACCCTCATTAAAGGCAGTAAAGAGGCTGTATTGCGTCTCTCTTTTTTGCAATATATATACTCACAGAGCGCACAAACTCACGTGTCTTACCGCACTGAACATGAGCAGTTGGATGACGTCCTCTTTTTTGGGCATATTTTTCTGTGAAATTTCGTTGATAATGTAAGACATTCCGCCCCATATATTAACCCACAACACTTAACGGAGATGGAAACATGGTTGGCATACAGTTCGCTAGCACAACATTTTGTTAACTGAATCATTTTTATAATCGAAGCAGGAAATACTTCTCATTTCCATAAATGTTATAAATAGTAGAAACAAGGACACGATAAAAACGAACAATTAAGTTATCCGCTACAAGGGTCTTCACAACTAACTTGTCACTAGCAATTGTCACGGTGGGACAGAGCGATATGATAATAACAAGCAGAAGATGGGTCCAAGCACATTCTTTGTTTAGCTTCTGCGTCTTTAGCTGCCCTCTAAACGAATCACTGTCGTTCTCTTTATTATTTTGATCCTGGTATAAATTCAGATATTGACGCCTGACTTTACAGCCGCGCGGTGGTGATCATCACCTGTGTAAAATTTATCCAAGAAATCAGCTCGATACATATGGGCTTTATTGTCCTTAAAGATGAGGACTGTACCATCAGCACCACTGATAATCTGCAGATGGAACTGCAGCAATACATGTCTGCATCATTGGTGCTGAACAGTTAACCTCCATCCATTAACGAAGATGAAATTTCTATGATAATACCAGCTACCAATTCCTCTGCAGACGACAGAGCGACGAGGATAACTCTAATTTTATCAACAAAATCACTAGTATATTTAATGTACCTAATACCCCTTACTTACATAAATAGTATAATTCCGGGTTGTGTAGGTATATGAGTACTGATATTATATTTCCGGTAATTTTACCCCGTTTTTCTCTTCTGCCTATTGTTTTTAACACCTGTGACAATATTTCTGATTGAAGTTCACCTACGGCGTTCTCTTGGTTGAATCGGTGATTCTGCAGGAATTTTCCGCGAAGAGACTTGTCGCTAATCGTTAGGTTACTTTGAAGAATGAGGGGCTGATACACTGGGATGGCCTTTTAGATTCTTGTTTCTCCTCCCACCCACATAAATACCGGATGCAATTTTATTCATACAGATCTCATACACTTATTAATATTCATTTATGTACCTTTGACAAATGTACTTTCTGATATGTATGCTTTCGGAAGAAGTTATTGGAAGAACTGACAAACTGAGGAGGTGCAGCGTTAAGCAGTTATTATCTCCAGAATACCTTATGATCAGTACTTCTGACATTAGTATTGCAAACTGCCTAAAGAGAATAATTTTCTATGCCAAAAACTTGCACATCCCTCTCCCTTCTTACGAAACAGCCGTAGAGCGTAACGAAGGATATTGGTTAGTTTGTGTCTTCTACGTCTCATTTTTCACTTTTGTGCAAATGCTGGTCTTCTAGAAAACATAACCGATGTCAGTGCGAACTAAGGTTTATGAATATAAACTTGTAGTGACTACTTCGAAGGAGGAAACATGCTATGATTTTACTCCGAAAAGTTACTATTAAACCGTCCATTCATGACCTAATGGGTTTCGAGCGTTAACTGCTTTTTAAATATAAACAAATCATTTGTTGTCGAGGCATTACTGAAGAATATTACAGGCCATTTCTGTATGTAAACAGTTAAGTGGAGCCATGGATTACATATATGACGATATACCGATTTTGTGTGTCGTGGTACGCGTGCAATCAATTTGTTGCACTTGCTTCGTTCCCGTACTGCAGTACTTGCGTGTTTCATGTGCATTGATTGCACTTTGACAGGCGATAGAAGCTTAAGTAACTATATGGATAACTTAAAGTGGAAGGAAAACTTGAGTGAAATGTCAGATGCTTCATAAACTTGTTTAATATTTCCTCGACGGTAAGATGAACAGAGACGGACACAATATTAAACGAAGAGGTAGAAGAATAGCATTGTCTTTCCAAATGAAATCATCTTATGTTCTTTAGGAAAACCACATGAAATATAACTCTTGACAGCCATAAGAGAATCAGAGAATATGCTTCTCCCATATGCAATTTCAGTGTGTTAACTAGAGCGGTACACTTGTTTCAAAATTGCCTGGGACCTAATTCCTACCTTGCCTCTTGCTGCATTTGTAAAGATACTACCTGAAATCTGCAATTAATCGAAAAACATGGTGTGTCCCCCCGGTTAGTTTATAGTGAAACAGCAATGCATCTGTAGTTTGCATTTTAAAACTAAGCTCTACGGTTCTGCAAGTTCCCATCTTCAGATAGCAAGAACGTGACTTGTATAAAGGGAACAATGTAAACAATCCTTTGTTCACGGAGGGATCGAACCCAAAAATGTGTTACAGTAACTAAAACGTATACGAAGCAGCTTCTACATTCGTTATAGGTAAGTAGCTAGGGTTGTAACGAAAGAACAGTGCTCGCCTTCGCACAAATATGGGAAACAAATTCTTAACTTGTGTAGCAAAGAAACTGACCAGCTTACTTCCTCTCTCTCTCATTCTCTTTGCTGATATTACTCTCTCTTATGTGTGGTCCACACTTGATGAACCTTGGCTCACTGTCGGTTTGGCATTTATGTCTGTGGCTAGATGCCCTCTCCGTTGCCACAGCCTCACCTTGAGGAAAGATGAGGAAGTAAGATTTTCACGCCATAATTTCTGGTCTTAATGTTTTCATTATTTTAGACATTCACTTCTTGTGTGCGTGAGTCGGAAATAATTGTGGACCTACTCGGAAACTTTCCTTAAAACCACGTTGTGTAAAAGCATTCCACACCACAGCTCCGTAGCGTTTCGTGTAAATGTGTCCAAATCTCATGCACTGTCTCGTGAAGTGAGCATTTCGTGTTTCTCTGAGACTTCTAGTCCGCTTTCGTTCCTGTGACAGATCTAAAAATATCTGTTTGGCAGAAAAAAGTGCTCTTTCATGTTGCTGAGTGCTTCTGCAGGTAAGCTAGGTCGAGGATCTCCTCAGTATATACACATCCGCGTGGCTCCGGGGGGCAATAGTTGGGGGGCGGGGAGGGGGGGGGGTCTGAAATTATGACCGCACACACAGAGAACAATCGAGCCAGTTTGCAGACGCATTTGTTAGATAGTGGGCTACCGACCACAGCGGTACCAAGTACTCGAGCGCTGCCGGTAGCCTAGTGTTTCGCGGAATCGTGCCGCGCACCACGAATATTAATGCCGGAGCGCTCCGTTCGTAACTAACGCTCTGCGCTCCCAGGTGCCTAATGATGCAAAGGAGAAAAACACCCATGGCTGGAATTAGCTATTGTTATACGTGCTAAATCACCGACAGTAATGAGGCTAAGGCAATTTCTCATCTCGCGGCGTATTTGCCACGGCTGTAACAACACGCCATTTATTAAACTCGAGTAAATTACGACGTAACGCTTGAGATTGTGTTACATTTTGAATAAACCTCTTAGTCGAGAAGCACCTGAAAGTCTTACAGTTCCTCGGAGTCACCACGGCTCATTCTGACGTCTGCACTGACGTCCGCCTCCGTGGAAAAGTACTGCGCGGTAATAGTGTTACAACGCTCTTTTATTTGCCGCGAGGCATTTCCGTAAACAAAATGAAGTCGTCCGGGGCGTTATTAAGCAACAGACAGTCGGGCGTCGCTTGGGCGACCCAGGGAAGTCCAAAGATAGGTAACGAGTGGAGGGACGCAGTAGTAAACAGCGGACTTCAATTACTTATTGTAATCCTGGGCTCCACTTCCGGTACGAATCCTAGAATTTACCCATATCAGTCTCACTAGAAACGAGTAAAATGAGTCGTTTCGTCAGCAGAGTTGGTCTTCTTGAATATGAATAATGGTTCTTCTGTGGTAATCTCAGCCCCAGAAGCATATTTTACAATGCGACTTTCTTGTCTACGTCGACTACTCGTAGTGAAGCAGGTCGCTAATGAATCAGTGACATCAAACATTAATTGTAACGCTGAGTGTAGATTTCTAAGACGCGTGTGCACAAGTGACGACCACTACTGACAAACGAGTCTCAGTGACGGAATATACGCCAGGGCCACCGAGTATGCTTAAGACTGCGCCTGCGCAGAAAAAGGGAACGGTAGGGCCGTCGGCTAACAACGCAAATTTATATACAGTAATGGATTTTGTTCTTTTACGTTTTCTTTACTTTCATATAATCGTTTCCTTTGGTTTTGTATCATACTGCAATATTGTTGCATGAATCTTGATATTTTTAGTATGAGTTCGTCCCATAAGAGAAGAAGTATCTGAAAACAAAGAGTTGTTTAGGATCTACAATACCTGGAGAAGGTTGGTTGGTTGATTTGGTGAAGGGGACCAAACAGTGAGGTCATCGGTTCGATCGGATTAGGGAGGGATGGGGAAGGAAGTCGGCCGTACCCTTTCAGGGGAACCATGCAGGCATTGGTCTAAATCGATTTTATGGAAACGGAAAACATAAACCAGGATTGAACCATCGTCCTCCAGAATGCGAGAGCAGCGTGCTAACTGCCCCACCTTGCTCCCTGGAGAATGTAAAGGTCTATAATGTGAATAAATAGGATCAGAAGTAGGGGACTGAAGTTTTAAATGAAAATTGTTTAGACAGTCAAAGTCATCTATGTTGAAGGACAAAAATACGGTAGGATATTATTTGACACTTAGAAACAAAATCAGACACAGTGGATTGGATACTTTAAAAGAGCTCTCTATACTGACTTCTGCCTGTACTGATGTGTTAAACGAGTGAACGAAAACAACTTTCGCATGATGTGTCATTCCCAAGTAACGTACCTCGATGAAATTTGAACCATACAAATAAGGAACTGCTGCAGTATACAGTAGAGGATGTAACTGAAAGACATACGCAAGGAGAAGAAAATAAATGGCAGTTTTAACAAAAAATAACAATATCACCGAAGTTACCGCGGTTATTGATGGCCGCTGGGCTTTACAAAAGACGGGACATAGTTCTTAATAGTGTGCGTGATCACTACGAACGGCAGTGCATACTCTGCAACATGCTCCTTCCTGGCCACAAGACTGGTAAGGAGTTCCTGTGGAAGGGCGTTCCGTTCCTCCGTCAGCGTGGTTGACAACTGTTGGACGGTCGATGATGCATGTGGACGTGCTACAGTACTCTCCCCAGTGCATCCCAGATGTGCTCGATGGGGCTTAACTCGGGGGAAGGGGCAGGCAGTCCATTTGATGAATATCCTCTCGTTCCAAGAGCTCCTCCACCAACGTCGTTTGATGTGGTCGCGCATGTAATTCCATAAAAATGTAGTTAGAACTCCTGAAAATGCACATGGGGAATGAGTACTGTGTGACAATGACGTTGACTGGTCAGTGTACCGAGGTCAAAATTTTGGGGGTCGATACGCCAGTGCAACGTTGTGGTTTCCCACACCACAGCACCTCGTCCTCCAAAACGGTGAATATCAACTACGTTACTGGATTATGTTTCCTCATATGCCGAGAGGTGGGAACACGCAATGTATCCAGGAACGTTTTCGAACATGATCACTCGGAACGTTTGAACGACGCTTCTCCCATTCTTTCAGTACTCCGGAGTGTGGAGAAGTTTACATGCGACTTTTGTCACGAACATGCTCTAAGAATTTTGGTCAGGTTATTGACGTTTTTTGTGTTCTTCAGTTCGAAGGCTCGAGCGGTGCAGCTCGCCAGAATAGTGTCTCCTGTGTACGTCTTTTCCTTCCTGCATAAGTTCCACTACTTACGTCCATCTGAACCTGCTTAGTGTATGCAAGTCTTGCTCTCCCTCGTAATTTTGTAATTTTGAATTCCTCTCACACAGTTCATTCCATTAGGAAAGTGACTATTACTTGGTGCCTCAGAGTATGTCCTATGAACAGATCCTTTCTTACTCACGTTATGCCATATATTTGATTTTAGCAACTCCTCTTTATTGCGTGCATTGATTTTAGCAACCTCCCTTTTTTTATGAACACTTAATCTACAGCATTGTCCTCTAGCGCCACATTGGAAAAGCTTCTGTTCTCTTTTTGTATGAAATGCGTATCATTCACTTCCATACAAGGCTACACTCCAGACCAATATCTTCAGAAGAGACTTGTAACACCATAGCTCTAATGCTCTACTGATTTATTTTGCTTTTGTTTCATTTAATGTTACATTGCCGAGCTTCTGTAAATATTGTTTGGTTGAAAGATAACACAAAATTGTATACTCCTTTCTTTGTACAAGCTTTGATGTCATGATTTGATTGTATGCTGTGTAGCATATCTCTCGTTTAAATGCTTTGTCCCATTTGAAGGGAACAAAACTTACTGTATATAATTGTAATTTTGTGTGAATAATTTTTTGTAGACATGTTAATATGTGCAAATGTTCTGTTTTATTTAATGTATTTGGTTGGTGTTATGTAAACTGCTGATCCTCACTTAGGAATCTTAGTAATTTTGTATATAAGAGGTGTAGTGGTTCCCCTCGGGAACGGAACTGTGTAGCGCGCGCAAATTGTTGTTGGCTTAGGTGGAAAAGTTGGAACTGATAGTCTGTCGGGGACGAGCTGCAAGTCGGAGGCGAGCTACGAGTCCGTGCACTGCTATGTAAAAGGTGCATATGGTGCTGATTCCGAGAGAGGCTTTTCCTGCTTCTTTCCAAGGCCTCGGATGGATGGATAAATAGCTGAAACTATTCTGGAATTTGTATCCGTCGTCGCCACCAAGAAATGACAGAGTCCAGCAATTCAGTCCGAGAATCCACCTACCGACATGCAGTTGCCACCATGTTGCGCAATCACTGTAACGTAATACTATAATGGTGTACAGTGAAGGATCAGCTAAACGGATGTGCTAATGTGCTGAAATATAAGGTAATTTATATCTGAATTTATGTACCAACCTTGATTTTTCTCCTCATCATAACACCTCTCAGGTTCCTTTCCGTTTGAACTAAAGTAATCACCGAGTGTCCCTACTGAAAGAACTTTTATGACCAATGTTATGCTAATTAATGTCTCTTGAACTTAGTAAAAAGAAAGTTAAAGTTAACGTGGCAAGAGAGTGAGCTAAAGTAAATGTTGTTTGCTGAAAATAATTTTCCTATTAAAACTGCTTATTAAAGTGCTGTTGCCAAATGCAAAAGTAAAAGTTCTTATGACTGAGGCTTATAAGGCAAATGATCACATTATTGTCTGTAGTAAATTCTTAAAGGTGAGTCAGTTCTTGCAATTTGGTCAGTATTCTGTTTCGCTGTAGTAAAAGTGAGAAAGCTGCAGTTGTGGAACATTATACACTCCTGGAAATTGAAATAAGAACACCGTGAATTCATTGTCCCAGGAAGGGGAAACTTTATTGACACATTCCTGGGGTCAGATACATCACATGATCACACTGACAGAACCACAGGCACATAGACACAGGCAACAGAGCATGCACAATGTCGGCACTAGTACAGTGTATATCCACCTTTCGCAGCAATGCAGGCTGCTATTCTCCCATGGAGACAATCGTAGAGTTGCTGGATGTAGTCCTGCGGAACGGCTTGCCATGCCATTTCCACCTGGCGCCTCAGTTGGACCAGCGTTCGTGCTGGACGTGCAGACCGCGTGAGACGACGCTTCATCCAGTCCCAAACATGCTCAATGGGGGACAGATCCGGAGATCTTGCTGGCCAGGGTAGTTGACTTACACCTTCTGGAGCACGTTGGATGGCACGGGATACATGCGGACGTGCATTGTCCTGTTGGAACAGCAAGTTCCCTTGCCGGTCTAGGAATGGTAGAACGATGGGTTCGATGACGGTTTGGATGTACCGTGCACTATTCAGTGTCCCCTCGACGATCACCAGTGGTGTACGGCCAGTGTAGGAGATCGCTCCCCACACCATGATGCCGGGTGTTGGCCCTGTGTGCCTCGGTCGTATGCAGTCCTGATTGTGGCGCTCACCTGCACGGCGCCAAACACGCATACGACCATCATTGGCACCAAGGCAGAAGCGACTCTCATCGCTGAAGACGACACGTCTCCATTCGTCCCTCCATTCACGCCTGTCGCGACACCACTGGAGGCGGGCTGCACGATGTTGGGGCGTGAGCGGAAGACGGCCTAACGGTGTGCGGGACCGTAGCCCAGCTTCATGGAGACGGTTGCGAATGGTCCTCGCCGATACCCCAGGAGCAACAGTGTCACTAATTTGCTGGGAAGTGGCGGTGCGGTCTCCTACGGCACTGCGTAGGATCCTACGGTCTTGGCGTGCATCCGTGCGTCGCTGCGGTCCGGTCCCAGGTCGACGGGCACGTGCACCTTCCGCCGATCACTGGCGACAACATCGATGTACTGTGGAGACCTCACGCCCCACGTGTTGAGCAATTCGGCGGTACGTCCACCCGGCCTCCCGCATGCCCACTATACGCCCTCGCTCAAAGTCCGTCAACTGCACATACGGTTCACGTCCACGCTGTCGCGGCATGCTACCAGTGTTAAAGACTGCGATGGAGCTCCGTATGCCACGGCAAACTGGCTGACACTGACGGCGGCGGTGCACAAATGCTGCGCAGCTAGCGCCATTCGACGGCCAACACCGCGGTTCCTGGTGTGTCCGCTGTGCCGTGCGTGTGATCATTGCTTGTACAGCCCTCTTGCAGTGTCCGGAGCAAGTATGTTGGGTCTGACACACCGGTGTCAATGTGTTCTTTTTTTCATTTCCAGAAGTGTATATTCAAGTTTGCTAAGTGTTTGTGTATCTTGTGTATTAGAAGTGCATGTTAATAGTAATGTTATAAAGACCATTCACTTTATGTCAGCCTGAAAGTAATAGGGTGTTTCGGTATCTCTTATAATTTTTGCAAATAGCTTGTGCTGCTGCAGTTGTTAGCTTCAATCTTAAAACATATGTGTGTCAGAGCTCATTGCACTCGCGTGTGGCTAAGTCTAGGTTGTGTTTGTCCATTATAGTTACTTATACCTACTTTCATAAACGAGAACGTTAATCTTTCTCTTGCCTAATTAGGCTGGCGACCGTTTCCCTTATTCCGTAAACAATATAGCTAGGCAAAATTTTGTTTGTTACTATTCCAATATTTACGTAATTTTGACTTTCATTTCCGATAAGCCACCTCCGTTAGGAATAACACGGTCAACATAACAAAATTCCTCTCAGAAGGTAACACTGCCCTGTTGCTTTATACCATAATTGTTATAAGAAAATTGATTTATTTCAAAACCTGTTTCCAGCTTTAAGGTTATGGTACAGTAAGAGCAGACAGGAAGTGTTATACGTGGCGCCACGTGACAGGACGTTGTTCAATATCCACCTACAGACGGAAAAAATTATAAGTAGTCAGCATTTTACAAACATAGGGTGAACATAAAACGTCCAGCGAAACGAACCTGTAACTTATTTGGCTGAACTGGTAGTGAAAGTTCAGCTTAAATTGAAAATAAAAGGAATCTATACTTAACAGTAATTAAAATGGATAAGAAACTAGAAAGGAATCTAGATACGCAAGAGCAGAAAGCAATCGAGAGCAGTTCAGGGAGCACACCAACAGATGGCATTACTCGCGAGTTAAATTACGTACGGTACCACGCCGAGGTAAATAAACAGATAGAAGCTATGAATGTCGCTCGCACTAAGGAAGACAATATGAGCGATGTTGTGGAAGACAGTGGCTATGTTAATGAATCGCGGGATATGTTCGAATCACCAGAAACTGAGAGGGAAGTAGGACTCGAACCCGAAAATGCGGTAGAAACCAAATGTGAAAAGACACCAGATCTGACTGATTTACTTAGAATACTGTCTGCGCAATTTGCAGCGCAAAATGACAATATTAAGAAACAAATTACAGCACACAGTGACAATATTAATGCACAAATCGCAGTACTGGGGCAACAAAATGTAGAACAAAGACAGCTAATTGCAACACAGGGTAGCGATATTAGTAAACAAATGCAAGAGCAAGGCAAAAATCTTAGTAAACAAATTGAAGAAGTTAACTCAAGGGTAGGAATAGTGAGTAATGAAATCAAATGCATTAAAAGCGAAATTGCTGTCGTCAATGGCAATATTGCCAACATACAAGGACAGATTGATGACATTAACGAAAGATTTGACACTGAAGTAATAAAAATTCAAGATCAAATAGAACCCATAGTCTGTACTAAAGTGGATGAAAAGGTATTCGGTATTAAATCCGAAATACAAACAGAATGTAACGCAGAATTTGCACAGATTAAACAATCTGTAACAGAAAAAGTAGGGAACTAACTAAACAGATTGTTAATTGCGATAAGAAATGTGACCATAACACGTCACAAATCCAAGGCAAAATGTATGACTTGGAAAGAAAAATACAAACAGGACCTACACAATTTACAGAAAGGATCCCTTGCAGTAAAATATTAGAGGGCGAGGAAAAATTCGACCCTGCAAAGAGACATAATGGATGGCACCCCCTTGATTTTGTAAAGAACTGCGAAAGGAACTTTCCTGAATATTTATCTGACCAGGAAAAGATCAATGTTGTCATCAGTGCATTAACGGGAGAAGCTAAAAGGTGGGGGTTGAATCTGGATACAAACCAGATGTCTTTTGAGACCTTTAAACAAAAATTTATTGACGAGTACTGGTCAGAACAAAAACAAAACCAGTTGTGGCGCGAATTTCTAATGGCCAGACTGTATGATGTCAGAGGTAGGCAAACCATGAAAGAATTCTGCGAATCATGTACAGAAAACTGATACATTTGAAGGCTAGAAGGACTGAAGCTGAGATCGTTTGGGTTCTTTGGCAGAAACTGCCTGAGGATTCTAAACGATATGTTGGGAGTATACACAGAAGTTTTTCTGCGTTTCTGGAAAGAGTAGAGGATGAAAAACACTGGCGAAGAAATCGCGAGTCCCGTCCCCATCATAACAACAATTATTCGCGCGAAAGCAGTGACCAAAACGAACGACCTGAAAACGATAGATATCGTGTAAACACGATTCAAAGAGGTCGTGCGAGAGGCAGGGGAAATTATACTACGCGCGGTAGAGGATACATGACGCGGAATTTCCAAAATAGAGACGAAATGGAAAACTGAAAACCGCGTGTGTTACGGGCCGGATTCACGCGGAAACCGGTTTTGGGCCCAAAGAAAAGATGTCAAATATTAGATTCGAGAAGGAAAGATGTAAACTACGGGGCAGGAAGGTTAAGGGCGCGCCTATAGCAGACGGGCGCGGAGTGATATATAGTGGCGTTCCCAGTGCGAAGTCACGTGACCGTTCGTGCTCGGGCCAGCGGTTGCCGGAGCAGCGTACATTGCACTTGGAAGCAGACACAAATGGCAGACGTCAGAACAAGATGGCTGCCGTAGAGAGAAACAGAAGAGGAGGGATCGGACACTTCCGATGGCCGGTTTCAGTAGTAAATGAATGTAAAAATGGAAATAAAGTTAATATGTCATATGATAGAGATAACTCAGTATCGGAATCGCGCGAAAAGACTTTATTAAAGAATAAAAGGGAGCCAGGAAAGGCGAGTGAAAAGGAGAATATTTGTGCTGTTAATGGTGTGTATGAAGTAAAAGACGTAGATGTGGGAGAGGTTATGATGAATAAAGAGGAAATGGAGGTAGAATATGCCACGCAAAAGACGTGTGCACAATTAAAAATAGGTGAAAATGATGTAAAGGAGGACGTTAATGAACATTGCATTATAAACAGTGCCGACAAAATTGTTGTTGATGGAAAGGTGTTTTATGGTTCTGATGCAGAAGGGTCTAGTAAGAATTTCGCACGATTACCTGAAAATGATAGCATGGAAGAAAATGAAATGAAAGTTATCGAAGTATATGACGATTATACTAAGTATGAAGTTAAGGCTGAAATCGTTCAAAGTGATACAACAGAAGTGCCTGAGTCTCCAAACGATGTGCAGTGTGTAGAAAATGAGTCGAAAAACGAAGTGGCTGAGGCATCTAGTGATAATCTGCTCCACTGTCTAAAAGTTGCTTTCCTGCTCGAATCTGATGACGAAAATGAAATCAGTGATAGTTCAGATGATGAAGGTTATATGAATACAGATAAGAATGAAAGCAAGATACAGAAAGTGAGACTGGGCCAAAACCGAATGAATTATTCACTAATGTAACACAGGGGCATAATCTGCAGGAACCTCCAGATGATACTATACTGGGTCAAGCTTTAACAAACGTTTTAAATGAGTGTAAATTACAGGAACTAAAAAAACCACCTGATAAAATAATAGCAGAACAGGAGATGTTGTATCTTGCTAAAGACTTTGAAATTCCGAAACCTAAAAAGCCACCTGATGAAACAAAACTTTGGCAAGATCTGAATAGCTTAGTGAAAGATGTAGAAAGTGGGAGGCCTAAAAAGCCACCAGACTTAAGTGACTGTTTTATGAATCATAAAAGACTGCCTTGTTAATAAAGAGACTGGGGGCAGGATGCTGTATTTCTATATAATATTTATATTATGCATGACTTTAGTATTATTATTGTATCTGAGTGTTATCTGAAAGTGAATTATTGTTTTGTTGACCTTGAGGCCTGTGGCAGTTTGTTGCTTATTTACTGTAGTGCACTGTTTGTCTTTGCTTAGGAAATGTTTATTTTCAATTGAATACTTATTGTTGCCAGTCTAATTATGAAGAGAGGGCCATCTAGTATGAGAAACCTGAAAACTTTATGAATAATGATGCTTATGGTAACTTAAATGAAAGTGCAAAGAACTCCACTAGATAATAATTAATTTCTAATATACTAAAAAACCAGAAAGGGCTTATGTTTGCACCATGTTGTGTATTTAAAGGTACATGTCCTCAGATGAGGGTTTTTAAAGCCTCATGGGACATGCACTCTTTGCATTGTCAAGTGTCTGACGAGCACTAGGTACCTCAGTCGTTGCCAGCACTACTTCCGTTTCTTTTCGTGCTGCTAACCTTCCTCTTCTTCATTCAGAACTTTTACTATCTTCTTTCCTTCTTATCTATCAGAATAAACTGAAAAGTGTAGAAATAATGTCCGATACTGTGTATTGCTTGTGGACAAGAAAATGGATAAATAATATGGGTACACTAGAAAATGGCCAGGAATAATGAAAGTATAGTGGGTACAGTAAATGGAACAGGAACATGCAGTTAAAGTAAATGAATAAATGGTTCTATGCAGAAAGATGCAAGTGTGAATAAAGGTAACGTTTAAAGTGAATAATCTAATATGATTAATGTCTAAAGATGGTTGTACAGAAATGGGTAAGAACAGTGATGAAAAATGTTCTGTGTCAAAACTGAGGAGAGAAACCTGATTAATATGTGTAAAGTAGATATGAGATATATGTGTCTAGTGCCACAAAGAGTAGGCAGAAGTCACTTATAGTAGGATGTAAAATTATTATTCTGAGTTTGACATATCTGATGACCTGAATGTGTAATTAAACTTGATACTGACTTTAAAAGAAATATTACTGAGTAAGAAAATGGGGAGAAAAACTACAAATCTGGGACTCTCAAATAACCCCTGAACATTGTCATTATACCAAAAATGTCATTTAAAATTTTCTTAATGAATGATGAGTATGTTACCTGATGTTCTCATTTGAAAAGAAATGGTTTTGTTGCCAGTGTCTAATTACTGTTTCAAAGTTGCAGGTTTTATGTTTTATACCATTAAGGCAATTTGTACCAAAGATGTGACATAATGATGAAAAACACAAAGATGATGACAATAAACTGCTCAAAAGTATGTTGTTGGGCAGCAAAACAAGACAAAACATTAAAAATACTGTAGTCCTGAAGTTGAGGGCTACCCAAATATGCTGTGTGAGCAGTAGCCAAAGGACTTGCCATTGTGGGGGCAAAAAGTTGATAAGTGGTCACTAACTGCCAAACCTAGAGGATGGGGCAGTGTACTAATTGAAAAATGTTTGTTTTAGTGTTCTTAACCTAAATTGTGTTTTTGTGTCTAAATGTTTTTAGACAAAGACTGCCAAGCTAATGAGAGGCAGAATGTGTAACATGGACTGCTAGTGCTGAGGCAAGCAGTGAACTTAGTTAGGTTTACTGGTCAATGTGATATGAACTAACTATTCTTATTGAAGTCAGTGAAAAGTTGTTATACAATATATATGCATTCTTATTCAAATGGATGTAGATGTTTGTTTTGGACTGCCTTGTTTTAAAAATACAGCAGTGATGATTAAAGATAGGGTCTGAATAGGTTAATGTGTTTATGTGCAACAAACATTTTGGACTGCTATTAATGAAGAGCAGCTTTAAAGTTAATTGTTTTATGAAAACCTTGAAAAGTTACTTTTGTATTTAAAGAGTCAGATGGAAAAAGGTTCTCATAGCCGTTTTGTGTAAATATTTGTGCATATGTGGACGCAAACTGAAATTTTCAATATTTCATTAATTGCTGAACCTAGTGAAATGTACTATGATCATTAACATGCCTGTATGTGTGTGAATATTTACTTCCTTTGAAAATATTGAGAGTCTAATTTGTGTTTTGTTGATTTAGAATGTTACTGTGCTGTTGTGTATGTATATTTATTTTTTTTTAAATGGCTATACCTATTCTACTAATATGCAGATTATTTGTGTACTGTTTGTCTGTTACTTGAACTGTATGAGTATGAAATGAACATGCTTAAAGATATCTTGTGTAAAGATGCAAAATTAATTTCCTTAAACCAGTCTGTGGATGAAAATTACTGTAAATGCTTTACTTTGAAAATGTTTTAGAAGAAGTGTATGAATCTCCTTAGTGTATATACTGTATATTTGTAATATGTGTATTTTTTTTGTCCCAACTGAAGTTGGATGGTATAATTTTTTTCTGTAGCAAACACCACTTCGGTGTTATAGATGTTTCCTTGAAGTATCCCTTACAGGAAACTTCAACGAAACATGGGGCATGTGTAACACCATAGCCCTAATGCTCTACTGATTTATTTTCCTTTTGTTTCATTTAATGTTACATTTCTGAGCTTCTGTAAATATTGTTTGGTTGAAAGATAACACAAAATTGTATACTCCTTTCTTTGTACAAGCTTTGATGTCATGATTTGATTGTATGCTGTGTAGCATATCTCTCGTTTAAAAGCTTTGTCCCATTTGAAGGGAACAAAACTTACTGTATATAATTGTAGTTTTGTGTGAATAATTTTTTGTAGACATGTTAATATGTGCAAATGTTCTGTTTTATTTAATGTATTTGGTTGGTGTTATGTAAACTGCTGATCCTCACTTAGGAATCTTAGTAATTTTGTATATAGGAGGTGTAGTGGTTCCCCTCGGGAACGGAACTGTGTAGCGCGCGCAAATTGTTGTTGGCTTAGGTGGAAAAGTTGGAACTGATAGTCTGTCGGGGACGAGCTGCAAGTCGGAGGCGAGCTACGAGTCCGTGCACTGCTATGTAAAAGGTGCATATGGTGCTGATTCCGAGAGAGGCTTTTCCTGCTTCTTTCCAATGCCTCGGATGGATGGATAAATAGCTGAAACTATTCTGGAATTTATATCCGTCGTCGCCACCAAGAAATGACAGAGTCCAGCAATTCAGTCTGCGAATCCACCTACCGACATGCAGTTGCCACCATGTTGCGCAATCACTGTAACGTAATACTATAATGATGTACAGTGAAGGATCAGCTTAACGGATGTGCTAATGTGCTGAAATATAAGGTAATTTATATCTGAATTTATGTACCAACCTTGATTTTTCTCCTCATCATAACACCTCTCAGGTTCCTTTCCGTTTGAACTAAAGTAATCACCGAGTGTCCCTACTGAAAGAACTTTTATGACCAATGTTATGCTAATTAATGTCTCTTGAACTTAGTAAAAAGAAAATTAAAGTTAACGTGGCAAGAGAGTGAGCTAAAGTAAATGTTGTTTGCTGAAAATAATTTTCCTATTAAAACTGCTTATTAAAGTGCTGTTGCCAAATGCAAAAGTAAAAGTTCTTATGACTGAGGCTTATAAGGCAAACGATCACATTATTGTCTGTAGTAAATTCTTAAAGGTGAGTCAGTTCTTGCAATTTGGTCAGTATTGTGTTTCGCTGTAGTAAAAGTGAGAAAGCTGCAGTTGTGGAACATTATATATTCAAGTTTGCTAAGTGTTTGTGTATCTTGTGTATTAGAAGTGCATGTTAATAGTAATGTTATAAAGACCATTCACTTTATGTCAGCCTGAAAGTAATAGGGTGTTTCGGTATCTCTTATAATTTTTGCAAATAGCTTGTGCTGCTGCAGTTGTTAGCTTCAATCTTAAAACATATGTGTGTCAGAGTTCATTGCACTCGCGTGTGGCTAAGTCTAGGTTGTGTTTGTCCATTATAGTTTCTTATACCTACTTTCATAAACGAGAACGTTAATCTTTCTCTTGCCTAATTAGGCTGGCGACCGTTTCCCTTATTCTGTAAACAATATAGCTAGGCAAAATTTTGTTTGTTACTATTCCAATATTTACGTAATTTTGACTTTCATTTCCGATAAGCCACCTCCGTTAGGAATAACACGGTTAACATAACAAAATTCCTCTCAGAGGGTAACACTGCCCGGTTGCTTTATACCATAATTGTTATGACAAAATAGTTTTATTTCAAAACCTGTTTCCAGCTTTAAGGTTATGGTACAGTAGTAGCAGACAGGAAGTGTTATAGACTTCCTAAAACTGGTTCTGTTTAATGTTAATAAACTCCGGTTTTACAGAAGTTCTTTTCTTGCTGTATCAGTCTGTATTTCATATCCTACCTAGTTCGGCAACATCCAGCTCATTTACTGCCCAAATAACAAAACTATCCTACTACTTTTAGTGTGTAGTTTCCTAATCTAATTCCCTCACCATCTCCTGATTTAATTCTAGTTTTATTTTCATATTTATATTTATAAAAGTCGAGTTTTACTTCTTTTTATGTTCGTCTTACAATAATTCACAATTCTTTAATTGTGTTAACATATACCGACATTTTCGTAAGGAAGATGGCCTGACGCAGCCTCACGTTTATTGTTCGGGTACCATACTGCACAGCACAAAGCACTTGCTACACCGACATTGTGGCGTCGACATGTGTACATATGTGTACCAATGGCGACAAATGAGTGTTAGTAAGGAAATAATACCCCAGAGGCGCAGCAACAGACTCATCTGGCACGAGTTGATATAGCCACTGAAGTCACTCATGTAAAAAGAAAGACAACTAATAAACAAAACATTAGACTAAACAGAAGAATCTCTCGAATTTTATATACATATGTGACTCGCAAACATTAATTGAATGTTCTTCCTGTATAGTAACGATGTTAATGAGATAAATGTTGAACTGCATTCGCAGTATAAATTCGCCATTTTTTACCTTTGTCTCACGTAGTGTGTCTTCTGATGTAGATGAACCAACAGGACCGATCGTCGAGCCTCTGTTATTACTACACGACAAACCCGCCACATAAAATTACGCAGGAGGCAAGCGACCATTGTAAACCATAAATGTAGGTCACTAACAGAATACGAAATGATTTTATTGATCGAAAAATGCCAGTTTCGGCCTATTCCATCATCAGTTAATTTGTCAGAAATAGAACATTACATTTAACTATACACGAAATATATGAAAAATGAGAAAAATAAAATACAGTTACAAAACCGAGAAGCATAATTCTTCAAAATGCATAGACATAAGGCACATACCTTGGCACTGAAGCTAATCAGTGAGCATGATAGTTACATGATATTAGTGCAACCAGCATAAAGAGAGTGAACAGGAATCCTTAGCGGTGTGCAAAGTAAATAAATTTTAACATCAGATAGCGTTACGTAAATGGTTATTGGTATTACAGCACCAAGCTTTTAAGAAAAGTAAAAATCTTATGCCCTTTATACTGTTGTCATTTTCTGTTACAAATTTGTAATATTATACAGAATTATTGTTATTAATAATAAAGTCTTCGTATATCTTGATGGTGCTATTAGTATCCCATAGCCATTCACATAACACCAACTGGTGTCAAAATTTATATCCTTTGTACACAGCTCATGATTCTTTTTCACTCTTTTCTTGTTGGCTCCGTTAATATCATGTAGATGTCAGGTCACTTGCTACCTTCAGTGCCGGGGAATGTGCCTTATGTTTAAATGTTTAGGAGAATTGTTTACATTGGTTTTGTAACTTTTTATTTTGTGTATAGTGGCCTGTAATATTCTGTTTTGACAGATTATCTGATGATGGTATGTGCTAGTAAGCATCATTTTACATCAATAAAGAAATTTTTTATTCGGTTAGTGACATTAACTTGCAACTTACTCAACTTTCTGAGGACTACATGTATAATACAGGACAAATACAGGACAAGTTTGCTGTGCAGAGAGCTTGTCAGCAAACCATGTGTTACACCTGTTATGTATATATAAAGCAGAGTGCATGTGAGTATGTCTGGGATCTCCTACCAAGTACATAGATCGATATCATCGAAATTTTGCACAGAAACAGTGGGCTCAGTAGTATCAGTGATGTGGGGTTTATAACCTTCTAGTTCCAATAAGAGCAAGAGATACATGCAAAATCGTGTTGTCTTTTTTTTTCCTGGATTACAGACTGCCATGCACAGCAGGAATTTTGTAGGGGAAGAGTATCAGCCTGCCAGATCAACCTGATTTGCAGGGCAGCCTACAAAATCAGGGGTAAGAAACTGTTTTCCAGGCTCCAACATGTTCGCTGCCTTGCATTACAGGCATGTTGTGTTGGAGTAGTATTAGCCTGTTTTACCAGCCTGCTTTGCATGCAACCCACTGTTGTGCAGCCTGCTGTGCATGACAGGTGTGTTGGAGTAGTATTGGCATCCTTTAATGAATTCTATTGCAAAGGGTACACATGGTGATGGGCATTGCTGGGGACAGGTTGAATGGATAGAGGATGGACAGAGCAAGGGGGAGAAGGAAATGAACAGACAGGGTACAGAAGGGGGAGATACATGAGGCAGGTGAAAGGTGTAGGAGGGTGAGGGCAGGTGGAAAAGGAGGAGGGGAGCCAGAGATAAAAAAAAGAGAGGGAAGAAGGATATAGCCAGTGAGATAGTGGGATGAAGATATGGTCAGAGGAAGGGGGTGGAACAAATGAACAAAGAAAGGGCAAAGAGGAGATGAAGATACAAAACTAAAGAGGGGGGGGGGAGGTGACAGACAGAGGTGGAAGGATGAGGTTTACGGAGAGATGGAGGTAGAGGTGGACACAGAGACGGGAAAGAGGAGGAGTGTTCAGTATATGTGGTGAATGCATTCATGGGCGAAGCTGCAGGGAAAAGGGCCAGTGATTAATAAAGCAGGAATGTAAAGATAGTCTTTAGTAATTTCATTTCAAATATTCTATGTTTTCTTCTGGGTGAACAACCTCACTTACTGGTTAAACTGCCAGCCAGCCATCTGAGAAGTAGGTTCCAATTCGATATGCTGTGTGTACAGTACAAATCTAAATCGAACCGTAAAAAATAATTCTCACTGTATTTTTCACGACCTCTGCATTTATTTATTTTTTATCCTTTGAAAGTGATTTCATGTCCCAATCATTTATCATCTCTCGATTCCAACGACGTCGACGAAATCTCTGACCTTTGACTTGTGACTTTTAACGGGGAACCTATGAATTCTGAATTATCTAACCTCCAAAATAACCATATTTGTCCGCATTTTACTCATTTGGTTCTTTTTAGGGACTAGTAGAAGAAGACACTGGAGTCGGTAAGGAATACATAGGGGATCCAGTAATACAGTTACACTTTAAAACAACTCTGGAAGACCTGAGATTAAATGAAGCAGAAGGGATGGATAACGTCCCATTGGAATGTCTAAAATCATTGTGGCAATGTCCGCCCCCGGTAGCTGAGTGGTGCTGGCACGGTAGCTCAGCGTGTTCGGTCAGACGGTTAGCTGCCGTCTGTAATAAAAAAACTAAGTGAATGGATCAATAATGAACTCCAACAGGCATCAGGGGACGTCCGCCACGAACAAATGCAAGGAACTATAATGAACAAAGTGAGATGACAAAAAAGAAAAAAAATATATCGTCAACACGACAGAATGTCAATCCTAAGGGTCCGGTTTCGATTCCCGGCTGGGTCGGATATTTTCTCCGCTCAGGGACTGGGTGTTCTGTTGTCCTAATCATCATCACTTCATCCCCATCGGCGCGCAAGTCGCCGAAGTGGCGTCAAATCGAAAGACTTGCACCCGGCGAACGGTCTACCCGATGGGAGGCCCTAGTCACACGTCATTTATTTATTGTGAAAATGCCAACCAAACGACTAATAAAGTTAGTGTGTATAATCTATGAGACTTGCTACGTACCATCAGAATTTCGGAATAATATCGTCCACACAATTCCAAAGATGGCTAGGGCAGACAGGTGCGAAAGGTATCACACAGTCAGCTTAACATTTCATGTGTCCTAATTGCTGACAAGAGTAATGTATAGAAGACTGGAAAAGAAAATTGAGATTCTGTTAACTGGCAGTTTGTCTTTAGGGAAAGTGAAGGCACTAGAGAGGCAGTCCTGACTTTGTGTTTGATAATCGAAGCAAGGCTGACGGAAAGTGAAAATACTTTCATAGGATTTCTCCATCTAAAAAAGGCGATCGACAATGTGAAATGGTGCAACATGTTCGGAAATCTGAGAAAAATAGTAGTAAGCTACAGGGAAAGATGGGTGATATACAATATGTACAAGAACCAACAAGGAACAATAAAATTGGAAGAACAGGAACGGAGTACTCAGATTGCGAAACGTGTAAAATAGAGGTGCAGACTTTTGCCTCTGCTGTTCAGTGCGTTCATCGAAGAACCAGCGACAGAAATAGAAGAAAGGTTCCACAGTGGGATTAAAATATAGGGTGAAAGGATATCAATCATAAGATAGTCTTATAACATTGCTATCCTCAGTGAATCTGAAGAAGAATTGCAGGATCTGGCGAACTGTCTAATGAGTACAAAATGTGGATTGAGATTAAACCGAAAAAAAAAAACAAATGTAATATGAAGTAGCAGAAATGAGAATAGCAAGAAACCTAACATCAATATTGGTGGGCCGAAAGTAAACAAAGTTAAGAAATTCTGCTATCTTGGACGAAGCAACGACATAAGAAGCACACTAGCACAGGCAAAGAGGGCATTCCTGGACAGAAGAACCCTATAGGTCTTAATTTAAGAAAGAAATTTCTGAGAGTATATGTTTGAAGCTCAGCATCATATGATAGTGCATGATGGACAGTGAGCAAACCCGGAACAGAAGAAAATCGAAGATTCCGAGAAGTAGTGCTATAGAGGAATGTTGAAAATTGGGAGGAATAATAGGTAATGAGGAGGTTATCCGCGGAATCGGCGAAGAAATGAACATATGGAAAACTCTTACAAGAAGAAGGTACTGGGTGGAAGGACTTCTGTTAACACTCCAGGTTCAAAATGGTTCAAATGGCTCTGAGCACTATGGGGCTTAACATCTGAGGTCATGAGTCCCCTAGAACTTAGAACTACTTAAAACTACTTAAACCTAACTAACCTATGGACATCACACACATCCATGCCCGAGGCAGGATTCGAACCTGCGACCCTAGCGGTCGCGCGGTTCCAGACTGAAGCGCCTAGAACCGCTCGGCCACAACGGCCGGCAACAAACCTCCACGATACTAGATGGAACTGTACAGGGTAAAATCTGCAGTGGAAGATAGAGACTGGAATACTTTAACCAAGTTATTGAGGACATAGTACAAATAATACTCTGAAACGAAGAGATTTGCGCATGAGAGGAATTCCTGGTGCGCCGCATCAAACCAGATTGAAGACTGAAGAAAGTCTGAAGTTGAATCACGTCGATTATGATGTCATTCGACTAGCATCACAAATGGTTCAAATGGCTCTGAGCACTATGGGACTTAACATCTATGGTCATCAGTCCCCTAGAACTTAGAACTACTTAAACCGAACTAACCTAAGGACAGCACACAACACCCAGCCATCACGAGGCGGAGAAAATCCCTGACCCCGCCGGGAGCATCACAGTCTCGGGAAATTCAGTGTTGGTTTATATTAAACCACTGATACTTTTTTTAATTATTTTTTAATTTTTTTTAAGCAATCGTCCTAGCTTCGTGCAAGCCCAGCCAACTTAAACCTGAATATTTATGTTAAGACTGAATACAAACCACGAACAGCCTTGCAGGAAGTGAGATAGTAAACAGGAAGTGAGATAGTAACCAATAAAGTATCCGAGTAGAAGCGCCCCTTCAACACGTATTGATATGTAGGGGTGGGACACCATTGGCATGAGGTCTTAGTGTGATACTTTTGATTATTTATGAGGAAAGCTGTAGCTGTTCAGTTCCAGCAAACATTATTGTTTATTTATTTTTCCAGTTTTTTTGGGGTTTCTCAGAAGTTTCTCGAAATTAATCACTAATATCTTAAAATTCAAAATTTGTTACTTCGCTGTAGTGATCATTTTTCGGGCAACTGCATAAATACGCGCCAGTGGAGCGAGCAGTAATGGGAATTACCCGACCGTGGCGGCAGCCACGAGCGTGCGGACACCCGTGGCTAAATTGGAGGCGCTATTGTCTCGGATAATAAAATATTTGACGTAATTTAAGACAGTAAGGATTTACTGCTCGAACGGCGGAATTTCTATGCACACCTCGGCGAAATTGCACGATAAATCTCATTTATGTAGCGTTTAGTTTCATGGGATGTACGCGCTCGTTTAGTGTGGCGGCAAGCTGTCCGGGCCAGAGGAGCGATGTAGATTTACCGTCCGCACAATAAACTGCAGCAGCGGTCGACGCGACGCGACGCCAGCCCTTAATAGCGCTCGGCTGGCGCTCTCCTCTCCTCTCCTCTCCTCTCCACTCCCGTCCCGGGGCACGGCGAGGGCTAGTGCGGTGGGTCGTGCGAGCGCTGATCAACACGTGGTGCCCTCAGCACTGCACTGTGTCGCGGAAATCCACTTGTGACGTTCCTCTTCAGGATTAGGCACTTTTATCTTTTCTCTAATTTTCAGTTATTGTCATTTTAAACTCTTTCTCTCTCACCGCCCGAACAGGCCTCGGAAGGCCCTACGGTACCGACCGACCGCCGTGTCATCCTCAGACGATGACGTCACTGGATGCGGATACGGAGGAGCATGTGCCCAGCACACCGCTCTCCCGGTTGCTCTCGGCTTTCGTGAGCGAAGCCGCTACTTTTCAGTGGAGTAGGTCCTCTGTTGTCGTCACAGGAGATGAGTGCACCCCGCTTGTCAACAGCGCCCGGCAGGCCTGAACGCTCAACCATCCAAGTGCTAGCCAAGCCCGACAGCGCTTAACTTCGGTGATCTGACGGGAACCGGTGGTACCACTGAGACAAGGCCTTTGGCTTTGTTATCTTATAAAACATTTGATACACTTGTGATACTGCAAAATGGCGCATTTCTTTGGAATTGTTAATGTTACTCTGAAAGTTAATTGGGAGACAGAGGAATCTTCAAGATCCAAACTGAATTACCATGCGCCAACGGAATGATTAATGTGATGAAATTTTGAGGCCCTAGCAGTGGATCCTAAAGTGGAAAAAGCCATAATAAGGAAAATGTGATTAACTGAAGGTCTAGTCAAATGGTTCAAATGGCTCTGAGCACTATGGGACTTAACTTCTGAGGTCATCAGTCCCATAGAACTTAGAACTACTTAAACCTAACTAATCTAAGGACATCACACACTTCCATGCCCGAGGCAGGATTCGAACCTGCGACCGTAGCGGTCGCGCAGTTCCAGACTGTAGCGCCTAGAACCGCTTGGCCACCCCCGCCGGCTGAGGGTCTACTCAGAAACAAGTTTTAAATGAACACATTAAGTTATTCAAATTAAACACTAACATGAAACGAATGAGACTATCTGACAATAGTAAGGTAAAATTAGAAAATTGCGTTAAATGTTTCACATCAAGTGAACTTGGTGGTTCCCAGAGTTACTTAAACGGTTTGGGAATGTGGCCTACAGATGAAACTGACATTCTGAAATGACTCACGAGTTTCCAAATAAACAAATACTATGACTGTATGCCTGACATAGTAAGAAATGCATGCATCTACCAACACACTGGTGGACGTGGGACATATTGCTGCACTGATCAGACTAAATTGTGGAAAAGGATTCTTCTAAGGTGGCGGTGCTGCTAACAGTACTAACCGCAAATCATTAGCATGAGGCACGCAGAGTTTTGTGACTGCGACTCGCTTTCTTAAGTACAGGTCGAAGGTCGTGCTTCTGTCGGCAGGAACTCTGAATCCCTGGTCGGCTGTTCGATTGGAGACCAGAGCCAACAGAGATCCGTTCATGGACAACACCCACGTAGAACTCTCTCCTTTCCTGTCTGAATCGTACAGCGTGGTTTTTCCTTCCCGCCAAGCAAGACGTTAACACCTATCGTTGTTTAAGAACTTTCGGTCCACTAGTGGCTAATTGCTTCTTCTGCAAAAATCCGGCAGAGAAACACGCGTCGTGTTAAAACTCCAAAGGTTCTTATATCCCACATTCTTTTCCAAAAAAGTCTGCTTAATATCCGTCCACCTGACATCACAAGCATTTTTCCAACGGCACTTTTTCGTGCCCGGCAGCTAGCCTTGCATCACAGCTCCTAAGAAAGGAAATAACTGCGCTCCAGACTAGACTCATGTTTTGAGACACCCCACGTTTCTTTTGGAAAACACAAGATTGTTCTCTGCTGATGCCACCATTATGAACACAGCAGAGCTCCGGTCTCTGACTGATAAAAGTTTTTTGCTCGGTACTGCCCGGCTGCCAGGCTGGAGAAGTGTCGTAACTAACAACACCACCATCTCCCCGGGACTTGCCCACCGACGCAACTTCCGCACTGACATGTCCTCACACTAGCTGTTATCTTTTATGATAATGCCAGGATCCCTGCTAGCTGCTCACGCTCACTTTTCCCTTTAGGTGGACAGTGCCTTGCCTGTCCCAAACACAGCGTGTGACCTGTTCCCAAGCCCTCTCAGAATGCAAAGAGAAAGAACACCCACATCATGTAAAATGTCTGTAAGTCATTAAGTTTCTTAGAGGCAAGTACATATAGTCACCAGTCCAGTGTGCTTTTCTAAGCTATTTGTGTAATATTCCACCACATAATTACCCTCTTAGTTGAATGTAATTCTGATATTAAATGGGAAAGGACACGCCAGATGGCTTTCCGCTTTTCATCACTACATTTATTTTGTGGCGTTATTAAAATATCAAAATAAAAAACCTCGACTTCTGATTGTCGGTATGTCCGCAAGACTTGAGTGAGATGGAAATTTCATACATTCCCTCAGTAAAGAAGTAATTTTACCCCAGGTTCATTCTAATGCCACGTCTTTCAAACTGTAATATTTGTTCATCACCAACACGGCAGTCAGCGTCAGAGAGGCTCCTCTGTTTGAAGAAAGACGCCAGGAGTACAAAGACACCTTCCTAGAAGTTAGATGGTGGTTAGAACCAGCCTGCCAATGACAACATTACATATGTACATCTACATCTATACTCTTAACCAATGCTGAATGCTTGGCAGAGTGTACGTCCCATTTTACCAGTTACTATGGCTTCTTCCAGTTCCATTCAGGTATGGAATGTGGAAAGAATGATTGGTTAATGCCTCAGCGTCTGCTGTAATTAATCTTGTTCTCATGATCCCTACATGAGCGATATTTAGGTGGTTGTAGTATATTCCTAGGGTCATAATTCAAAGCCTGTTTTTCAAATTCTGTGAGTAGGCTTTCTTGGGATAGTTTTCGTCTACGTTCAAGAGTCTTTCAGTTCAGTTTCTTGAGCATCTTTGTGCCACTGTCTCATAGGTGAAATAAACCTTTGACCATTCGTGCTACCCTTCTGTATATGGTTTTAATATCCTACTAGCCCCACTTGTTACGAGTTCCATACACTTGATTAATATTCTAGAATAGATCTCAAAAGCTAATTATAAGCCATCTCCTTTGCAGACTGACTACATTTGCGCTACCAATAGACCGAAGTTTCCCACCTGCTTTACCCGCGACCGAGCCTGTGCGATCATTCCATTTCATGTCCCTACGAAGTGTTTCACAGAGGTCTGAGTTGGCCGATTCCAACAGTGACTCACTTATAGTCACAGGATACTAAGTTTTTAAGTTGTGAAGTGCTCTGTTTCAAATTTCTGAACAGTTAAAGCAAGTTGCCAATCTTTACACCTCTTTGAAATCTTATGATCTGACTGAAAATTTATGTAGCTCGTTTCAGAGGTATCTTATTATACATAATCTCTATCATCTGCAAAAAGTCTGAACTTACTATTAGTATTGTCTTTATAGTCGTTAATATACTACGTAAAGAGCAAGGGTCGCAACATATTTCTCTGGGGAACATCCGAAGTTACTTCTAAATCTGACGACTGTCCATCGGAGATACCACGCTGTATCCTACCTATCAAAAAATATCCATCGACTATTATTTAGAAAGTAAGGGCCATGCGTTTAATTAAAATGTGAAGAGAAAGTGTATCTGATTTTAGAGAAAATGTCAGATATATTATAATTATATTTTTTTTAAATTATCATGCAAAAACTCGTAGGCAGAGATAATGCAGAAATTTTCGTCTTCGTTTAACCAGCCATAAACTCTAGAGACTGATTTGACCTAAACTATGAGCGACGTCGTTCTCTATACAAACGCATCAAATAAGTAAATTTTGAAATTTTGATCTATTAAGAGGAAACGGCTAGTAAAATTATTTCTATAGTTAACAGAGAGTTTTCGGCGTATCTTCGATGGAATATCGCATGAGCACTATTTAGTGCGAACACTTTTTAACTCCGTTGATACCAGAGCAAACTAGACAAGTAATAGGTTTTAATGGATCCAACGAGGATAAGGTGTGAATTACTGGCCTGAAGCAGCCTCGTACTGTCACTCAGTAATATAATCTCTAAAAAGAGAACTACACATACATTGCACATAGTTTGTTATAGAGTACGACTTCAATAATTACAACGCTGATAGTGTGCCAGTACTTCGATGGATTGTTGAAATTAATACGCTATATCAAGACAGGAAACAGAGGGAGGCGTAGTACCGCACAGTAGGTGCCTCATCGATCACTGTATCCTCAGAACTTCGTGGAAAAGACCGAGCGAGTGTATCCAATTTTTTGTTTCTTCAACCACGAATATGCTGCCTTTTTCTCAAGGGTGCTCATTCGGATACGTTTCAGCAGGACAGGCTTTGTGTCCTGCGGCAGTGCCCTCCTTGCCGCGATGCCATTTGTAACTACAAGTAGTGTCACTGTTTGTCTGGTCTGGTCCGCCTTAATCGTTTTCCGCCCACAATAACGTAGTGCATCCTCGACGACCGGGTAATCTACAAATGCAAGTTATCCCGCAGGACAGAAAGCGATGTGAGGTAAGTTATTCAGACGGAGATCTATGAACACTCGCTCTCATAAAGCCGAAAAAAGAATAACAGTTTAAGAACTGTCAAAGATATTATCTCGTTCAGCCACTCTGTCGTATCCGACCTTTTATCTGATGTCACACATGGGTAGGGTTTTAGAAGGTTCTGAGAGATCGAATGTAATGAAGTACCTTAATCAAAACTATTTTCTCCATACGAAAACACATTCCGATAATTCCGATCTTGCCAAATCCGACTCTACACTGCTCACGACTGTTAAAAGAAAACATTGATATGAAACATATCTTCGGAGACAGTCTTAGAGGTGGAAAGCAGCAACTTAAATTGGATGGTGTGGATGGGTTGTCCACCTGACACATAATTACTTGTAATTTTAACAGTATCACAGGGTGCCTCGCACAGCAGCATTTGTGTGTCGTAAATATTTATAATTTGTCAGATAATCATGGCAGTTTCTGGCTAAAGACACTTTTATGATGAACTGTTACCTAATGATGTATTGTCCTATTAGATTTTAATAAGAAAATAATCCAATTTATATATTGCGTTCTGGCTCTAATGCAAAAGAACATTAACTACTTTATAACATATAAAGAAAATATGGAATAACTATACATTTATTTTTATCTAAAGAAACATCAGAAAACTTAACAGACAATTTCAAACACAGGTCTGAGCTTAAAGATCAACTAACGCACATTGTTTTCTAGAACAAAGGCCACCTGATTATAAAATCCTTATCAGTACTGGAGGAATTAAAAAACAGTTAAAAATAATTAAAATACCATATTTCAAATCAGGATCATAGTAGAGAAGAGTTAAATAAACTAAATAACGATACAGAAAACTTAAAAAACAAGTTTCAGGTATTCTTATTTATTGTGAAGATCAAACGTTTAATATCCACAATTGTAAAATTAAGAACAGGAGCTTCTCTGTTAGAAAGAGCAAGATGTTTTGCCGTTCTAGTTGGTTGCTATTAACATCCGCCTGGGTTCTAGACATCTGTCCATATATTCACATGCACTGTACAAGAAAATTAGCACTGCAGTTAATTACCTGAAACAGTTCACTACTGGACGTAGAACAGAGTATTCCTTTGTCAACACCGGTAGCATGAATATAGCCAGTCAAGCACTATGACCCATATTCAACGCACTCAGTTATAACAGTCTTCATTTAAGAATTTGTTAAACACTCTCTCTAGACATTCACACAGTAACACAAACTTATAAAGCCAGTAAGCAAAAAAAAAAGAGAGAAAGAAAGAAAGAAATACTGGCCATTCCTTACAGTACCATGTCCAAAATGGTAGTAAACAGAGCCACAACTGCAACCCAACATCGGCGAGCCATACGCTCCACCATTGGCAATGTGCGCTTTACTCACCTTTCCTTTTTTTTCATTTTGTTCGTTGTATTTGGTCGTAGCGGACGTCACATGGCATCCGTTGCAGTTCGTTATTCATCTCTTCACTCAGTTCTTTTTTATTTTAGTCGACAAACATGCAACCTGACTTACAGAGCACTCTCTTTTTCCACACTCTGCACCGCCAGTCATCACTCCATCCGCCAGAGACGGCATACGATCGCTACCCAGTGACTTATCGATTAAGAGTGGTGTCAGCCACATATCCAAAGATAATCGTGTCATCCTTTGCACAGTGTGTTGGTACCAAGTTATTCTCTTTCTCTGTATGCTTCGTAATTTGGGTATCAGTTCGTCTCCTGATAGAAAAATATGGTCCTATACGTAAATGTTCATCAAAATCTCAATAATTCCTTCACTTTTTCAGTTCTATATTCTGATTGACGATTCCAAATCATTTTGCACTAAATATGCGATTTCGCTGAACACATATATTTGTTGTTGCTGAACTTCGTAGTTAATATTTCTGCGGGACTATCGAGCCGCCTGTCTGTATGTGTCATGCTGTTCAATAGAGAATTTTTCAGGTACAGCGACATTTTAAAATTATTGTTCGATGTTTTGTCATACGAGTGACACAATTCAGCTGATTTGCACCACAGAAACGTGATATTTTTAACTAGAATATCACCAGCTCCTCCCCAAATAGAAAGTGGCTCACACACTACCTTACGTCGTCTTATATCATTCTACAAACACCATTTATGAAACTCCTTCCAGCTTTTAGAGTAAGCGTCAAAATGGAGTTGTACTTTGATGATTACGTTTGACAAATGAGTGTTTCTTACCGCTAGACTACACCAGTCAGTATTGAGACATAATCACTGCCTGCAGCAAAATTTTGCTTCATCGTATTACTGCTGATATCTATCATCTTCTGTTTCGAAAATTTCATTGATTTAAAACGTGTAAGAATTATAACTAAAAGTACTGCCGCGTCCCGTGTCATAATGTCATCATGTGATAAACATTTCACGTACCTGATTGTGTGGGTTCTTGCAAGGTACTTGGTTTTACTGCCAGTACACTTTTACATGTAACGACTTGCGTCTTTGAGCTGCTAGTGCGGTTAGCTATTAGCAGTGTTTCTGTAATTGCAAAGTAAACTATTAATAGTAGGAATGAATAACGAAACAGTGTGAGCCAACGCTCCTAGGAAACAAATTAACAAGTTTCGAATCACTATTACCTGGTTTACTGTGAGTAGCTCCATTCGAGAGCAAGCTACCATTAGAGACATACGGTTGTAATCCGCAGGAAAGGACTATTTGGTGTCTGCTTAAGGGCCTCTCAACTCGGTAACGGCCTTGTAGTGAAGTGGGTTCGGAAAATTTTATAAGCACCTCAGAGATAATTTAAGCTGAAAATTTGTCTGGTGAGCTCGGCGTGGAATTAAGTTTCGGTACCTCTTAAAGGGATTGTAGCATTAACTCAGTTTCTTTCACTTGTTAATGCAATTGTATGGGAGTATTTTACATCCTCAGTTTCGCAGTCTGCAGGCATAACTTGGGTGCTTAGGTAACACGAATCCTTTAAACGATTTCTCCACCACTTTCCACTTCAGGCGCTGATTTGAAGTTACATCCCACGTTCCCATCCTCGCCTCTGTACTTAATAGTACAAACGTCTGATGCGCAGCACCAGATCATTTTATAATATTAATTGTCCTTAAGTACGGAGGATATTTCTAAGTTTTTTATCCTCAGGGAAATATGCGGCGCGCCGCGGAACAATTAACAAGGAGACCTTGATTCATAAGCATTCACCGAAGCTAATATTTATTCTGTGAAGATTCGAGTTAATAAACTTTTCGTGTGAGTGAAATATAAGTGCAGCCCAGGGCGTGCGAATACCTATATACTTCATTCATCCTATATTTGAGAATGAGAGCACTTAGTGACTTCCAACAAGCTTTGCAGATAATTTCAAACCTTTACGGAAGTTTTTTCTCTCTGACAACCCCCAAAAAATGATGAAAAGAAAAAAAGGGAAAAAAAGGGAAAAAATCTTTGATAACATTTTCACTGTTCATGCAGTAAAACTGCCGCACCAGGCATGACGTTTGAATTTATTCCATCTTTACTTCTAATTGTACTCCCGACATATTCTGAGACAGTATTCGGAGACACTACTGAATAAACCTGCAAAATTATATCGTTGCACGACACATAGTTCAGGATATATGACGTCATAAACATTGAGCTTCCTGAAGACGAAACTGCAGGGTGAAATTCGCAGAGATATAGGTGGACTTTGTGTACACATATGTGTGAAATATGTTAAATATATGTGAAATATACGTGAAATGTGCGTATAACGGTAAAGCCACAGATTAGCAGCTCCTCCTAAACTCCGGGATCGATATCAAGTAAACCTACTTACTATCTGCAAAGAAATACTGTGGTGGTAAAAACAGAAATCACCTACTGAGGAAGGGTGATAACGTGGAAAGAGAAAGGGGTAAGAGGAGATGAACAGGGAGAGAGGAGATGGACACAGATACGGGGAGAAGGAGATGGACCAAGAGAGAGGGATGGGGGAATGGACAGAAAGGGAAGATGTGTTGGACAGAGAAAGTGGAGAGGAATAGAGAGCGGAGAAATGGGAGGATGAGATTGACAGAGAGAGGGGAAGAGGAGGTGGATAGAGAGGGAAGGAGGACATGGACAGAAAGGGGGGAAGGAGGAAATCCACTAACAGAAGATTGGAATAAATACATACCCGCACAACGCCGGGTACTCAGCCGGTATCACGCTAAAAAGACACAAGGTTTCGCAGCGAGTGTCCAGTTTAATACAATGATTGTGTGTATTAGACCACATCATTCAGTCTGTAGCCTATGGTTCATAGCAGATGCCTGTGCGCGGTCTTGGATAGCACCATTTTGCCATGCATGGTATACTTTACCCACGGCAGCGTGTAAACAGTTTACAAACTTAGCCCCTTCGAAAACGCTTCCACCCTTGACCTGAAGGCCAGTCATCATGCCCCTTGGACGTGAGGTAAATCACTCTGTTTCCGCATTACAACAACGACTGCATTGTTTTCCACGTTCCCCCCGACACGCTTTATGATTCAAATGGCTCTAAGCACTATGAGACTTAACATATGAGGTCATCAGTCCCCTAGACTTAAAACTACTTAAACCTAACTAACCCAAGGACATCACAAACATCCGCGCCCGAGGCAGGATTCGAAACTGCGACCGTAAACACGCTTTATGTACTCTTCATTGCTAGTGCTGCCACCTGCCCGTGGCCATTGCACATTCACATGGAGCAGAGTCTATGGTCACATTAATTTGACTGGGACGCGTATTTCACTCTCATTTCACGGAAGTACTCCCACTCTTCAAGCTTTTACTTTTGTTATTGGTCATTATGTCTGAGAAGTTCCTTTTCGTCTCACTTAGTTGTACATTTACAATACTCGATTTCATCATATACTTCTTTTCCGTTATGTCTCGAATTGCAGCCTCCTAGATTGTGGTTTATGTCCGCAACTGGGTACGCTTCTGGGTTTGATTTATATATTTTTTGTCTATCTGTGTCGTAGTCCAACTCACTTCTTCCAGTACCTTTTGGTCTTTTTCAAGTACACCATCCCTCAGTTGGGACTTTTTGATTTGATGTTAGCTACTACCAGTTCAAAACTGTGACAGAATTCTAGAATCTTCTCTCGCCTTTGATTCCAGTCACACATATTCTCTAGTACAGATCGCCCAGAATACGTTAACCCCTGTCGGCGCAGACGGGATCAGCAGTAGTAGTGTGGGCTGTGGCCTGTACCATCACTGCACCGTGAAGAAACCTATACATAAACGCATATGTCGTCGTGTAAGCTCTACGCTACAGTTAGCGAGACTGCAAAGGCACGAATTAACTGCTTATGTCAGTGCGACCAGAAATTCGAGAAATACAGTACTTCGATGTCATTAGTTTCTCACTAGATTACCGAAAAAGAGATAATCGTACAGACAGAGGTTAAACCAAAGCAAAACAAGTCTACCCTAGAGATGCCAGAAGGAAAGCTTATAAAACTAAAAGAGATAATTAATGTAACTTATGAGACAGCTTCGTTTCCTACGATATTAGCAATGTAAAATAGAGAACAGGCGTCACATGGAAATTTTTTGTCAGTCCCCTGACTACCTGCTCGGCAACATTACTTAAAAATAAGATTTCATTCCCTCATTTCGCATCTTTCTGAAGCAGTGAATTATTGGGAAGTACATGTAGCTATGTTTTCCTCTTCCTTCTTTATTCCTTTTATTGTGTGACTGTACTACCTAGCGGTTCCTGGAATCCTGTCACGCACAGTTTTTACTGATATCTTTGCCTCTTCCGACACAAATTCCATGAGACAGCATATAATCACATGTCCTGATTGTGAAGAACTTCCTGTCAACGGACTTTCGTGACGACAGCTGTGTCATGCTATGTAAGTAACAAGAACGCTGGTAGTGCGCAGATCAGCAGGCCACTCGCTACTTCAGAACGGCGCGGACTCAACCATCGTTCAGGATTAGAAGTCTTTATGTGCAAGCTCCACTCTATTAACTTTATCTTTCATTCCTCCCACAACAACGCCTAGGAATACCAAAGTTTCATTCCTCTACTTTTTACACCAACTTAAATGGCATTCCCTTTCCGATATTCCCACATACTTTAGTGATTGCTAAGTCATATTTTATCACTTCCTCTATTTGTTCCTGTATTCTACTTTCTCACCAACAACTTGTGATTTAACAACCGAACTTGTACGGTGGTGATTGCTATTGATAACAGTCGTAGGGCTAGTTAGTTCTGGGGCGTTTTTTTAGTGCAGATTGCATACATTAATGGGCAAGCACACATTCAGAGCAAACTTGATTGATTTATAACCTCCTCCCACAATTAAGCTATTGTTCTGTTCGTTGAGTTAGACCCCCTGAGGATAATCTGTCCTTCTGAGAAAGCCCCCACCCCTCTCCCACCCCCTCCAGCCCCACCCCCTCTGGGAAAGGCCCCCACCCATACAAGTAAGCCTTTGGTATCAACTGGGTAATCACCCAACTCTCTCCTCTCCTGCCCCATTCCCTACCCCTCCCAGAAAAGAAAATTGGTGGGAAAATCACCCAGTCTATGCAGAGCTGTTCATTTGGAACAATCATTACCCTGCCCAGCAACTATGAGTCCTAATTTCGTAATTAGACTGCTGTAGATTGGAAGTGTTGTCTTCTGGGAAAATGTTTGCGTGTATGCTCACCTTCAGGTGCAGGGATCGATTGAACTAGTGCACAATGCCACCACCAGAGGACATCTCACTCATCACCTCCCTCCATGCCTACACCTCCCAGAAAGAATTCGAATGAAAAATTGCTGAGCTGGTGGACTAGAAGGACCACACGACAAGAAATTTAACTAAACTGCAGAGGGTATACTGTTTATTTATAAATTTCAGTTTGCAGGGGTTGGATCTCTATTTTATTAGGTGGGATAAAGTTCTCTGGTGTTTTGGAAGATTCAGGTCTTGTAAAATACATCGAAGAGAAGTAATTAATAGATTGCATTTTTCCGATGGGTTGCTTCGCCAGTCTACATGATGCGCTGGTGGCCGGGCGACCTTACTACACCAGCTCGGGCACCACGACCATTGGCTGCCCCACCGCCAGCCACATCGACCAGCATGCAAACCAGAAGTCATGCGAATATCCGAACAAAGCCTGGTGACAGCAACCCTTTGACAGTGATATCTGAGAAATACGGTTAGAAATATATGCTCTCCATCTCTCTCCCTCTCAAGTGTCCAAGTTCAATTGTGTGCCACTGCTTGGGAGAATTCCGAAAAACCTGTCCCAACCAGCAGACCATAGCGTCTCAGAATACTGTGCTTATTTCTTGCGACCATCTGGCAGCCAGGTCACCCCTATAACTGCAGTCGCCTCGGTTCACAGTGGTGTCTTTTGCCACCTCAAGTGGCTACTTCTGATTGCAGCACTTGCAAACTCTGCTCCCAAACACACACCTTCCATAAAAGGTCAGTAGAAGCAGTTGCTCTATGTTCTAGCCCTGCTGTGCAGAAATTGACTGAGTTAGTACACAATAACACAGGAAGAGGACGCTGGGTGAAGCAACCCTCCACCCTCCCTCCAAACCCCTCCTTTCCTCCAACCCACCACTCCATTTACTTCCAGTTGGACAAAGCATCAGTTGGTGGCAACTCTTTGGTACAGGTGGCAGCAACTCTTTGATATTCACACCCGGGAAATTTCTCTGGAAGCATAAGTTCTCTCTCTCTCTCTCTCTCTCTCTCTCTCTCTCTCTCTCTCTCTCTTTCTCTCTCTATCGCTACTTCTTGCCCAGTGAGCGCCTGTTGTGTACCCCACTATTCACTCATTTGTCTTGGTAAAAGTGATAAAAGTAGTGGATACGACTGAGTCACACGCTGGTACACCACATAAACGATGTAGCAACATGGTACACAGGCAACAGAAACGCTCACCAAAATAATAGCAGTATTGTAGCAGGTGGGTTAATACAAGCACAGTCACAGCACAAACAATTGACATCAAAGTGTCTGAAACTCAGAGCAAGAAGTTCCACCGGCCACAGCCACACGGCACATCCCAAAAACCATGCTGGTAATTCGTTATGTGATCCACGGCAGCAAACCGTCAAACAAACGACTCGCACGGCCACATCTGCACTCGGTACGGCGGCTCACTTCCTGGTGCCTAGGACAGCCTTCACTCCACTACTATCCCGCTGGCCGCTCCGAGACTGTCTGACCACGCGCCCCAAGACCTCTCCGGGTACGCCCTCTGGTAACTCCTGCGTGACACTCAGTGAAAGGTAACGACTGCTGTCGGCAAACAAAATCCATAGGAGCCTGCACCACTCATTGTTCATTAACGACTAGATTCTGTACAACTAGGTTACCGCGCTATACCCGCTAGTGCGAATAGTGCCAGACATTTCCTATGGGATTAAAATCGTATGACTTAGAGAGGCAGTCGATGTCTGACAGGGCGCCTGACTGTTGCCACACGAGGAACTTTAATGTGCAGCCCTCTGAAAACGTTTGTTGTTGCCTTGGAAGACAGGAGTATACACAGAATACTGACAATGAAGATGTAGAAGTAAGCCTAACACTTGGTCATGGAGAATATTGAAATAAACATCCTGGTTCGTGCTCATGAAATCCTGAGTAAATTGGCCAAACTCATGGTAGAGCTTAGAAAAATACTCCCAAAACATTGCAAACTCTGCGGGTTAAACGCCCCAACGGGCCGTCGGTCACTCGATGTGTTGCGTCTTCTGAAAAGAGGCATACCGCCACTCTTCGAACCACGCGACGCTCCTCCAGTCACTTACTGCCCAGTTTCTGCTGCCTGGCCATTGGAAGAACCGCAACCTCAGTGCCACTGTGCGAAGTACCCGACTGCAAATGTCCAGTGCATACTGTTCCCTTCGCAACGCTCGCTTGGACACTGAAGATGGAGTGCTTTTTTTATTATTATTATTTGTCCCGTGTTCCTATATAAAAATGCAGCTATAACATTGAACTGCAGTTTTCACAGCCTTGCCCTCGTCGCAGCAATGGTTCGTTGCCCCTGCCACAAAGACAATGGTAGGCCGGGTGGTGGCCGCAGCGGTTGAAGCCAGCAGCACAAAACGACAGGCCGAGCGCCTCCAAGGAGGCGTCAGGTACGCCCCCTGCGCGCCAGACTCGTCGTCGTCTCTAATCTCGTGGACGGCGCGCCTCATTAAATTCGTATTAAGCCCGAGTAACTCGTAATTAACTCGCCCCGGGAGGAAATTCACGACGCGACAGCAGCCATTAGCTTCCGTCGCCTGCTGTTGCACATCTGGGCGCTGTATGGACTGAAGAATGTCAACGGCTTGTCGCTGGCGGAATGTCAGCTTGCAGCGCGAATACCTCCCTTCAAAGCAACAGCTTCGATTGAAAGAGAACTGTTTCCGTAAGGAAGCTCATGTTCATATTGCGTCTAAGGACACTGTTTTGCATTTTGCTTTGATTTGTTAATATTTTGCCTCGATAAAACATTTGCAGCGTTGCAGATTGCTTCAACGTGCATCTCTGCTGGACTACGAATTTGCCAGAAGTACCGCCATACGAAAATTATTTTACAGTGATGCTACACGTGCCGCTGTGACTTGGCATTTGAGTGACGCAGCTTGAGTATGTGTACTAGACAAACGCAGTAACGAACCCGGCAGCACAGTCACCGACTACACTCACGGGAGCTGTACCATGTATTTGTTTATGTATGAAACGAGAGAGTGCTAGCAGTTTATGAAAAATCTTACACTTCTCGCGGTAACTAAAACGAAAATGTCGTTAAGTTTGCTCGGGCCATGCAATCGAAACTTCGTCATACTCGTGTTAAGTCTAGTAACGGTTGTTCAATATTTTCGGTTCGAGGGTGTTGCTGAAGCGTGTATGCAACGTAGCGCGACCTCGATGTAGTTATATAAACACAGACATGTGGCCAAGACATTAGTATGGCATTCTTGTCTTTCTGAGTGCGTGATTTAAAGGTGGGAACGTGAACTATAGAGACGTGCGCCCGAACAGGACTAACAAGCTTATTCTTTTCTTGGTTACCGAGGGACTAACACCTGTAAATATTGATCGGAGAGTGAAGAATGTGTGTAGGGCAATGTGGCTGTCGAAAGCAATTGCTGTGGAATGATGAGCCAAGGGTTGCTGCTGCTTTAGAGAATGCACGTCGTAATGCAGACTTTATGCCCACTCAAATGGGGGACATTCGAGCACCTACCCTCTTGTTCTGATCGCTTCCCATGGGATTATTACGTCTTCGGACTTTTAAAAGGCCTTAAAATGTCAACGGTTTCTGCCGGACGAGGATGTGCAGGAGGTGGTTACGGACTTCTTCAGGCAGCAGGGCACGATGTTTTACGAAACGGGGCATCTTCAACCTGGTGCCTCGGTGGTGATGTTGCCTCTCTGCTCGCGGCGATTTTGCCTAATTGGCATACCGGTTCTGGACTATATGGCCTTCGTAAAGCAATTGTTTCATCGCTGCTTACATCATAGATACAATAAATATCTGGTCCAAAGCACTGCAGTGTTTTATCCATAGTGCATGTCTTCAGTGAAATGCTGAAAATCTTCGTACTCACTATGATTCGAGATCCTAGAACGCAAACATTCTCAGACACGGAACAACTTCTCATGTCTCAAATATACAGAATTACAGGCAACGTGTTTCGGATAAAGCAGTAAGAATCGCATGTCTTTTACTGCCATATGAAAATGCTCATTAGCATAGTGTTGTTCCCGTACATAGCGTACATGTCATGTGCCATTATAATTGTCTCTCTTTTCCTCTTCTGAGGAAACTGCAGTCTCTTCGTATGTGACACTAACACCCGAGATTGAGGGGTAACGTGTTTCACTCCTACGCCAAAGGTCAATTACACAGGTCCTACCCAACTGTTCGTTAGATTTTGAAAAAATTAATCAGCCACAGTAGCCGAAAAGTCACCCTCAATGTGCAACGGTCTTCTCAAATGAGGCTGGAACACCGAATAGAGGTTCAGGGCATGCATTGCGCTTGTTGGTGATAGACTACCGTTAAAGACGAAAGAATCAGCAATTATCAACAATTTGTAAATGGAGAAGGCAATGGAAATCACTGCATTAAAGACACATAGAGCATTTCCGCAAGACATTCAATTCTGTGACATAATTTCATGAAAAGCATTATGCAAAAAAAAAAAAAAAAAAAAAAATGTATAAGATCTATGGTTGAGACTGGTCGGATAGGGTAATCAAGAGGACAAAGAACGAGGTTAACATCTTACGAATCGGATCTAGGAATATTAGAAGTCTGAAGGTTCTACTGAAACTAGAGGAACTGAAAAGACGATGACTAGGATAAAATTAGATTTGGTAAGTGTAGCGTAGGATTTAGGTTGAGTGGAGTTCAGGCTAAGGGTTGTACAAGTGTAGGGCTCCATTTAACAATTAATTTCTTTAATATCTAAATACTTCTGACAACAAAGCAGTAACACAGTTTCAATAAAACGATCTATCCTTCTGTAGCACATAAAGATTCTTAATCAGGGCTCAAAACAAACAATACAACGAAATGTCTTCCATAAAATAAACAAAATCAAAAACGAATCTTTGCCCCAATATAAATAATCAGGCTACAACATCAACCGTTTACAATGTAGGACCTCGACAACAAACAGTGATAATATTGTAGACAGTTTCTGCCATTAAAAATAAAATTCCAAAACAACTCTTACGACTAAGCTAAGATCATTTACATAAGGTGGTTCAAATGGCTCTGAGCAGTATGGGACTTAACATCTGTGGTCATCAGTCCCCTAGAACTTAGAACTACTTAAACCTAACTAACCTAAGGACATCACGCACATCCATGCCCGAGGCAAGATTCGAACCTGCGACCATAGCGGTCACGCGGTTCAAGACTGAAGCGCCTAGAACCGCACGGCCACACCGGCCTGCATTTACATAAGACATTAGCACACACTGGTGTACTACTACTACTACTACTACTACTACTACTACCATCAACAAATAGCTTCCACAAGCTACACGTACTGCTCAACGAAACTACCTACACACATATCTTAATATATTTTGACACAATAACACGTATAACTGATCATTCACATAGAACGAATAACATGTATTCTTAGTACAATTATGTGAACAACTGAGGTATGCCCATGGAGCAAGTTAAAGACAATCACTTTTGGTTGAATACATTTGACCATTATTTAAGTGTGTAATTTAACAAATTAACTTGGTCTCATTCACAGCAAAGACACACACACGTCCCACATGCCATCAGTAAGCAACCATAACTTGTAAACAGCAACCATGGACTTCCACACAGAATGTAGTTTGCAATCGAATGCACCCAGTCCACAGATCGCACAACACACAGAGCTCTGTATCAACCACAAAACCACCAGTACGCAACCGTCAGCTGCTAAAGCACTCGAGTAGTGCTTCTCTTGACGTACAGAAGCCGTTTCCTCCGCCTTCATTGGGATCACTGTCCATTCTGCTGGATAAAGACACCAATCGCTCCATCAGGCTGCTGTCGCCATATAGCGGCCTTGCCCCACCCTGACCATATCACAGCGTACGGGCTTCTCAGTGATCACGCTTTTGACTCTTCCCAGAACAAGCTCACTCATATCTATGTGGCAACTGACCATTGTAACTACTTCAGGCCTGACCATCGTTACTGACTCCTCGACTGCTGACCCAATCCAGCCCTGGCGACGAGCTGGAGGCATCTGTATTCATACTTGACCATCAACCTGGTGAGTGCGAAACAACTCATCACTTACGAGAGTTTCTAAGATACCATTGTGTAATATTCCACATGACAGTTTGTTATTAATTTCACAGCAGCCAGAAGGTATTCTATACCATTGATGCTCAAACTGGCCCAAATTCCTTCTGGGAATCGATGGAAATGGCACGTTTTGCTGCATCCTTAGGACACGGTTAATTTCTATCATCTCACTTCTTATTTTACTGCAGGCAATCTCTTTGGAAAAGTAATACTTTCCAATATAGGAGAAAGTCGTTTCTTTTTGGACACTCCTCGAGATAATCCATTATAACCAGCGATCTTATTTGACATTCACACCCTTTGCCTTGATCCACATACCTAGCGCATCCAATTTCACGTGTTATATTTTCAAAACTACCTAAATGAACAGTTGGGTGAACATCACTGGTGATATACACTGAAGTGGTAGAAGTCATGGGATACTTCCTGATAAAGTGTCAGACCTCCTATCGCCCGGCATAGTGCAGCGCTGCGGCGTGACATGGACTCAACACTCAACATGGCGTTGGAAGTTCCTTGCAGAAATAATGAGCCATGCTGCCCCTATAGCTGCCCATAATTGCGAAAGTGTTGGTCATGCAGGATTTTGTGGATGAATTGAGTTCTTGATTACTTCCCACAAATGTTCCATGGAATTCACGTCCGACGATCTGTGTGGCCAAATCATTCTCTCGAATTCTCCAAAATATTCTTCAGACCAATAGTGAACAATTGTGGCCCATTGACATGGCACATTGTCATCCATAAAAACTCCATTGTTGTTTGGTAACATAACGTCCATGAATGGCTGTAGATGGTCCCCAAATAGCTGAACATTCAGAGTATGCAGTCTATTCTATGTAAACACCGCCAGTACAATTATGGAGCCACCACCAGTTTGCACAGTGCCTTGTGTCCAAGGCTTTGTGTGGCCTGTGCCCCACTCGAACCCTGCCGTAATCTCTTACAACTGGGGACCCATCTGACAGGCAACGGTTTTCCAGTCGTCTAGGGTCCAGCTGTCATGACCATGAGCCCAGGAGGAGCGCTGTGGGCGAGGTCGTACTGTTAGCAAAGGTACTCACTTCAGTCGTCTGCTTCCATAGCCCATTAACGCCAAATTTCGCTTCACTGTCCCAACATATATGTTTGTTGTACATCTTACACTGATTTCTACGATCATTACAAGCAGTCTTGCTTGTCTGTAAGCACTGACAAATCTAAGAAAATGTCACTTCTCTCAGTCGTTAAGTGAAGACCATTTTGTTGTCTCTGGTGAGAGGTACTGCTTGAAATATGGTACTCCTTGCACATTCTTGTGAATGTGGATCGTGCAACAATGAATTCAAGTCTTTTAATTCGTGTGGTGTGACCATAACCACGTCATATGAATCACCTGAAGACAAATGACAGCTCCGCCGATGCACTGTCCTTTTATGCATTCTGTATATGATACTACCGCCATCTGTATATGTGTATATCATTGTCCCATGAATTTTCTTATCTCAGTACACCTGCTGGTTTAATCCCATCTATAGCGTTGGCCACCATTTCAGTCTCAGTGGACAGAATACAAAATGTGCACATAGCTGTGCAAAACCGTGTTTATAAACTCTCTGAATTGCTCGTTTATCCCTTCAGTTAGCTTCCACACTGCTCGTGAAATCATACTCTCTCACACAGTTATTGCTTAACGTCGCCACTATATCCCCTTCAACAATGGTTATTACCATCCTACTTCACAAGCTACCCTTAGCATGAAGATCCATTAAACGCAGAAGTCCATAATCCAGCCCTTCTGCTCTTTCAGCCATATCGTTTTACACAAGTATCAGGTATGGAATCAATAGAGAATTCCTTGTTATGAAACGTTAGTGTTAACGGATGGGAAATCCTAGTAAACTGCAATTTCCACACTTTATCTTCGCTTTCTAGCACCTCAGCCTTACCCTATTGCAAAACGCCATCTTCAACTGCAGTTTTCAAATTAGTCTGGCTATCTTGCGCTAAACATACTGAGAGGAAATCAGCAATTAATACACTTGTCCTTCTCATGCTTTTGTACAACTCATCTAACCCAGATCATTAACAGATCATTATTCTATTCTTATAATGCATAGTACTTGCTTGTAACATATGAACGTGGTCTCACGAAGGTGAATGATGCTGCAAGATGGCATCAGTATTTAAAATTACAAGGGGACTGACCTAAAAACACTGACAGCACTACACAAATCCATGTGCTGCACCTCAGTCAACTCCACCAGTACCCATGACCTACCGAATCTGAGGGGGAGTCACCCTCCACCATATTAGCCTGAATCACCTCACAATTGAGATCTGTATCCTCCACAATGCTCACAGCCGTGACAGAAACATCACATAGCATAATGTCTAATGTTAACAGCTAAGTACAGGCCATGCTGGTTCTAGATGACCTTCAATTATACCACATTCTCTGGAGGGTTTGTGCCACAAAAAAAAAAGGTGAAAACCTCTTGGGTCCCGAGTTTGAACGAACCTAGCCACTACTTAAACTTAGAATAAAAGTTATCAACAATGGCAGCCGAAACTCTCGGCTTAAGAATTAACTCTCATACTGCCAATGGCCTTGTCAAAGAGGCTGGGTCGGCCAGTGCAGCCGAGGGGTTCTAGGCGCTTCAGTCTGGAACCGCGCGACCGCTACGGTCGCAGGTCCGAATCCTGCCTCGGGCATGGATGTGTGTGATGGCCTTAGGTTAGTTAGGTTTAAGTAGTTCTAAGTTCTAGGGGACTGATGACCTCAGATGTTAAGTCCCATAGTGCTCGGAGCCATTAGAACCACAGAGGCTGGAGGAGTTGACAGAAGTTCATGGCATTTTCTTGCCCATAGAGTTGGAAACTGCTCCTAAGAGGTGGAATGCAGCAATGTTCAGTGGAATGAGAATGCTGATGGAAATGGAAATCACTGCATCAAGGAAACGTTATGTGTATCCATAGGGCGTGTGGCCCGCAACTGAAAAAAATGTTATGACGGTCTTTCCATTGTCAAAAGATTGCGGATTAGTCTTCTATTCATACGTCTGGGAGGAGACTACCAAGGTGGAGGTGATCGTGCAGAAAACTCTGAATAACCAACAAAGGGATAACATAATCTGTGTCAACCACAAAACCACTAGAGTGCAGTCATCTGCTGCTAATTCACTCAGGTAATGCTCCTCTCGACATGTAGAAGCCCCTTTCTTTATCTCCATTGGGATCGCTATCTCTCCGGCCGGGTAAAGACACCAACTGCCCAACCAGTCCCTTGTGTCCATACAGTAGCCACGACCCACACTGACGGTACTGAAGTCTGGCTGACCATATGCAGCACACCAACAACTCTAGGTCCTCTACGTTGACAGTACCTGGAACTCGTACACTCGTACTTGTGCAGCAGCTGACTTCTCAATACCTTCAGCCACAACCTGTCATTATGGACACCTCAGCTACCAGACCAATCCAGCCCCTGGCAATGAGCTGCACTGCTTCACTGTGGCGACAACAGTGGTATCTTTTCTGTAAACTGAAGGTGGAGGGGGAAGAAAGGAAGGGAAGGGGAGGAACTGTTGTTGTCAGTTGCACTGGGACTTGGTGCAATGTGGTGATGAGCGAAAACGGCTACTGAACCAGGAATCGCACCTGGGATCTCCTGCTTACTAGGCAATATTTTTAATGCAAATGTTCTGACCTCTTTTTCTGAATGAACTTTCCCAGCACCCAAAAGGAAGGTGATGGCAAAGTGAGCTGGTGTCACAACACAAGGTGTGGCCACCATGTCCCATTTCCTCCACACCACCTCCCCAGGAACCAAGGAAAGTGTAGGTACAAATAACATCTATGATTTATTTATTTTCTTTCTTAGCTGCCAGGCAATGGACGATGGAACAGGAAGTGTCTCTGCCACTTGGGGGGATACGTGACTCCAAATATTTACATATTGTATTCATTGCAGAAGCTCGAGGGCATGTAAACTATGGTATAGGAACCCAGCTCATAGTTGGGACATCAGGCGCTGGCACCACAATGCTAAGACTCTTCCAGTTTCCTTATATAGCGATGGTCTCCACATTTTTGCCAATAAGCAATGTCGCCTCTGCCTCTTATTTCAGCCATCCTGTGTGTTGTGAGAGCAGCATAGTTTACTCCATGTGTCACACGATGTCCAGCATTCTGTGAGAGCCAATCGATGGAAATGTGTTAATGTCGGTTTAGCGCCTGACACAGACCTCGAAGTCCTGGTGGAAAAACATAATGTATGGCGTTGTACGGACCTATAGCCATACACTGCCGGATATGTTACAGCAAAAAAAAACATCAGATCAAACTGCTTATGAAATAACAACATAGGGAATCTCTCTTCTGATTGATAGTCTCTATTATGTTGTCCCGCTACAGTACGGGTGAAGCAACTTTACACTGCTCTGTGCAATACACTTTGACCACTAGCCCCCTGCTACAGTGGAACAATACCTGCATATTTAATAGGGTCATCACATACTCTCGATATCAGCACGCAAATTGTATTTGTTTTCGATATGCCAGGAGAGAGCAATGCGGTAGTATCTTATGAATTTCTTTCCAGGGTGACGTTAGTGAAGTTTTTATAGTTCTTAGTTTATGTCTTACGTGATACAAAAAAACAAGGAGTTAGGGAATGTCTGGGTGACACGCAGGAATGCACCCTGTGAGACGCAGATTTCCATCAGACTGTAGTGTCTGTACGTTGTTTGGAAATGCACCACAATGCAGTAGCAAAATCCTCGTACTTCTTCCAATACACAGTGAAGTCTTCCTCACTTTACTGGTAAGAAACAACCAAATTTCTCACAGATTTAAAGATAACCGAATTTCTACAGATTGGTTGTTGTAAAATATTCAAAGAGCTATATCACCCTCAAAAATGTATCCATCTGACCTAATACATTTTTCACAACATTTCTTCTATTGATTAAAGCAGTTTTCAAGGTCAGTCGAAGCTATGCCACCAGCGATATTTGTGTCATTTTTTCAATATACGGAACATGCTTCCCTTGTAAGTCCCGTTTCCCTCTAGAGTACAAGAGATGATTCTCAGGGCCGAATTCGGTGTATTTGTTATTGGCAGTCAACGTTGTGTGAGCAGCAGTACTGTCACAGTGTAGCAACTAATTCCTCGATCGCCTCCAGAAACCGTTTTAACCCTTTAAAATGTTTTTTCTATTTTTTTTTTTTTTTTGAGCAGATTTCAAGCACGTTTTTCTCTCACATGCCCATATTTCACTGTTTCTTGTGACACCCAATGGTATACGAACCAAAAGAAAAACATATTACTGGATAGTGCTTTCCTCCGTCCTGAAAGACAATGGAAGCGGACAGCACAGTTTTAACAGCTGTATCATCCATGTTTCAAACAAACTCCGGTGCCCAGCGTGAAACTCTAAGCACGAATATGTAAACTTCTGCATGTCTCAGCTGAAGATGAGCCTTAAAACTATCTAAATCCAGTTCATAATAATAAAGTGATATTTATGTATTACGTAATCTATAGCTATGTAAGGTACGCACCATCTAATTCCACTTAACTCTCTCCTAGAAGCGATTGATTTTCTTCGTCTAGAGATTGATGCTACTTCTGCTACATAATATAGATCATTTGGAGTATGTATGCTACATACAGTCAACTTGTAACAATCCTCCGTATTTCATTAACAGCTGATGTACGTATAACGTACGGGGGAACTTGTTCTGTGGTATGCCATTGCTGACATACACTGAACATATGTCTCTCATTGGCAAGGCTATCAGACTGCAAATCTGATTGTTTGGCGTGCAAATTTCCTTGTTGTTACTCACACAGGAGCAATGACTATTTATACAGTACTAATACCGCTGTATTCATAGCTTTCTGTATGTTTTATCTACGGGTACACACTGCCAACTGATTTCGTTACAGTGTTACCTAGCAGTCTGCTGTCGTGCTATTAACACTGCCCAGAAACTGTCAGCAGATAAAACTTTGAATAAAATGATAATATCAATTAACATTTGTATGCTTTCCTTCTCACCCAGCTGCCACTGTCTAACAAGCTACTTTATGATCACTTCGGAAAGATGCTGTTTCATTACCTGCTTAGAAATCTGTCTGATATCAATGTAATTCAATTAGTCCCCTATACACCGAAGGCTATGACCATCATGCATCAGCTGATCATCGCGCCTCTTAAGTGTTGCTTTCCTACTTAACACACAGAATATACACTCCTGGAAATTGAAATAAGAACACCGTGAATTCATTGTCCCAGGAAGGGGAAACTTTATTAACACATTCCTGGGGTCAGATACATCACATGATCACACTGACAAAACCACAGGCACATAGACACAGGCAACAGAGCATGCACAATGTCGGCACTAGTACAGTGTATATCCACCTTTCGCAGCAATGCAGGCTGCTATTCTCCCATGGAGACGATCGTAGAGATGCTGGATGTAGTCCTGTGGAACGGCTTGCCATGCCATTTCCACCTGGCGCCTCAGTTGGACCAGCGTTCGTGCTGGACGTGCAGACCGCGTGAGACGACGCTTCATCCAGTCCCAAACATGCTCAATGGGGGACAGATCCGGAGATCTTGCTGGCCAGGGTAGTTGACTTACACCTTCTAGAGCACGTTGGGTGGCACGGGATACATGCGGACGTGCATCGTCCTGTTGGAACAGCAACTTCCCTTGCCGGTCTAGGAATGGTAGAACGATGGGTTCGATGACGGTTTGGATGTACCGTGCACTATTCAGTGTCCCCTCGACGATCACCAGTGGTGTACGGCCAGTGTAGGAGATCGCTCCCCACACCATGATGCCGGGTGTTGGCCCTGTGTGCCTCGGTCGTATGCAGTCCTGATTGTGGCGCTCACCTGCACGGCGCCAAACACGCATACAACCATCATTGGCACCAAGGCAGAAGCGACTCTCATCGCTGAAGACGACACGTCTCCATTCGTCCCTCCATTCACGCCTGTCGCGACACCACTGGAGGCGGGCTGCACGATGTTGGGGCGTGAGCGGAAAACGGCCTAACGGTGTGCGGGACCGTAGCCCAGCTTCATGGAGACGGTTGCGAATGGTCCTCGCCGATACCCCAGGAGCAACAGTGTCCCTAATTTGCTGGGAAGTGGCGGTGCGGTCCCCTACGGCACTGCGTAGGATCCTACGGTCTTGGCGTGCATCCGTGCGTCGCTGCGGTCCGGTCCCAGGTCGACGGGCACGTGCACCTTCCGCCGACCACTGGCGACAACATCGATGTACTGTGGAGACCTCACGCCCCACGTGTTGAGCAATTCGGCGGTACGTCCACCCGGCCTCCCGCATGTCCACTATACGCCCTCGCTCAAAGTCCGTCAACTGCACATACGGTTCACGTCCACGCTGTCGCGGCATGCTACCAGTGTTAAAGACTGCGATGGAGCTCCGTATGCCACGGCAAACTGGCTGACACTGACGGCGGCGGTGCACAAATGCTGCGCAGCTAGCGCCATTCGACGGCCAACACCGCGGTTCCTGGTGTGTCCGCTGTGCCGTGCGTGTGATCATTGCTTGTACAGCCCTGTCGCAGTGTCCGGAGCAAGTATGGTGGGTCTGACACACCGGTGTCAATGTGTTCTTTTTTCCATTTCCAGGAGTGTATATACACATACACCCATGCATACATTCAAGCATACCGTAACCACATCAGAAATAACTGTTATGAAAAATTAACTACTGGCATAAATATATCATAATCTATGATCGTATGTCGAAATAAGAGATAAAGTTACTGTTTAACATTAATTTCAATGCTTTTTGTAATGCATGTCGGAAAAAAATCGCAGCACCATGAAGGAGGTATGATACTCAAACGAAAGCTGGCAGAGGTGTTTCTACATTTAAAATCTGATTTCGCTAGTAGGATGCAAATCAGGTTTGCATTAAATACGCGCTGTAATGGTCGTGAATGATACTCACCTTTGAAACTAGACGTCTTGAGTTGATGTTAGTCAAGAACGATGAACAGCTGCATGTGGTCACAACCGCTGTGACCATACGCAGCTGTCCACTACGGCGCCAACTCCAACCAAATGTTGCTCATAATCTAAATATGGCCGCTTATATGTGCTGAAGCCGCCCATTTTAATGAAAAAGATATGCTGCGATCTTGACTCTTTTTCTTGATTGGTCATGTATTATTTTGATTCCAAGGAACCAGAATTTATTCACTTATCACGTATCTCATTTCTGCTACTCATCATTACTTCCGTCTTCCTCCAATTTCCTCTCAACCAATAGCGTACACTCATTAAACTTTGGAAGTGACAAGCGATCAAGCATGTCCATTTTCATTTAATATCATAGTAATACTCTAGTTAGAGTGTAATTAGGGGTCAGAATGTAATAATCATGTTTATAACAATGAAAATGTTTGTACTGGCCTAGAACTACCTTCAAATCTCAACTATACTCAATATGGTCAGCTCTTTTTTTATTTTTACTTTTGACAGTGCGTGAGAACAGGGTCTGGATCTGCGACCGGCACAGAAATGTGTGACTTAACGATAAAGGCAGCATCTGGCATCTGCGCAGGCAGGCACCGTCAGGCGTTGTCTCAATGAAATTCGCCTCGCCGGAGTAGCTCCAGGTGGTCGGAGCTGTTGTGCGTATATGGACGGCTAAATAGATGCCAGGGAAGGGGCTTCTTCAGTGGAAGGCCAGCACTTTCCCGTGTTCTAAGGAGCGCCTTCAGCAGTTAACAAAGAAACACAGCTTGCGGTAAAATAAGAGCCAAGCCTCTGGTGTAGCTTTTTACTATCAGAGTACGTCTGATATGAGGCTAGTTGCTGGGCGCGGAAAAATGTGATTGGTAAAAATGTTTACGACCCCACAAAGACGGAGCAGAACTAGTAGTATTTTGAGAAAGATGGGGCAACCGGAAAGTCATTAGCGTTTCATTGCGACACACTTTCTTGGCACGAATTTTGTGCAACAAGAAATCATGCCACTGGCCGGCTGGGTGTCCTTATTAAGTGATTGGTGGGCATGTCCTGTTTAGCAGGAGGAAAAGGGCAGGCTGTACGAATGATCCAGTGTATAGGAGTTGGTTGTGGCCCGGAGACGTGGACATACCGAAGATTTTGTCCAGATATAACTAGGCACGGATCTGGTGCGAATCTTAGCAGCCAAACAGGGTGCAGAGATCGTGTTGGCGGAAGCACGACCGTCGCTTTGTACTGCAGAAACACAGGCCAGATGGCGTCGTTCTGCAGATACTTTGCTCAAAATTTACAGTGGCCATTATTAGCAGCACCAGCGTTATAGGACAGCTATTGGTCTGTATTTTCTCAGATCGTTGCAGTTGTCCGTTTCAAGTCCAGCATTGCTTCAGTAGATGCATGTGTTCCTCAATCTGTCAGGCTGACAGTCACTGTATTCGTTGGAATGAAAACCTGTGAGTGATTTTAGAAAGCCAATTGCATATAAAGGTCATGTTCTCATTTACCTCCAAGTAATGCTGAAAACCAGCAGGTTTATTTGCTGTTAGTTACCACATTTTGTTATACCAGTTCAAGTTATTTCATAGTCAGATTCGTTTCAGGCGCGATTGTAATTGAATTAATGAATGTGTTCCTTTAAAACTTGTTTCTCTTAAAACCTTCCGTTAATGTCAAATTTAATACTATGTAATTCTCCACTTCAGGATTCACAGCAAGTGCCATAAATTCTGCTCGTCAGTCATCCCATTGTGAACCATAATTTCATCTTGGGTATTAAAGGTGTGTCCGGCTCTTGATTAACATCTTGGGTCAGGGTAAACGTTTTAAACAAGTACAGGACTTTCGTCATTGAATCTCATCACTCTGAAATTTAATCCCACTCCTGACCCTCCCTCTTATTTACCTCATTGCTTCTTCGATGTATAGAGTGAGCAATGTGGGCGAAAGACTGCACTCGAAAGTTACAGTGTCTGTTTTAAGTTTGATGGATTGTTAATTGAGGGGTTGCCATGCTAAGGGGGCTAAGCACCAATTTCGGAGAAATAGTGTTGTATACTTTATTAGGTGATATGTGAACAAGGCTTTTACATACGAAAATTCCTATCTCCAATGGTGGATAACGTGGGAGTCGAAGGCCATTAGATGGCATAAGGGATAACTCCTTACGACTTGTTCATGCTAGGTGGGATAAGTGCGGAAAGCAGTACACGAGTTCGCCATGCTGGAGATAGAGATTATACATTTCCGCTTGCTCCTGACGTTCTGTGTCCTGTCTGTTGGGTGTCTTCATTGGCGTTACAAGAATATGAGTAACGCAGCAAAGCAAAGTAACGGAAAAACTGATAACGCTAAAAGAGGTCAGTTATTGAGAAAAGAGCAAATATGGGGAAGCGTTTTGTTCCTGATGTTGCGATCAGCATCATAGCAACAGCTCGCAATAAGCAACCATTTAAAATTGTTCAAATGAGAGGCAGTAATTTTGTGGACTTTCAGCAACAAGCTGATCCGATCATTAACACAACTTAGGTTAATAGAAAAAAAGCTTTTTTTTCCAGTTCATTCCAGTGTTGGTACAGCAACCAGTATGTGTCATATTAAGAAACAAGCACTCTTCTTTGCGGTGTTAAACTTTTTATTATTTCCGAATGACGTGATATTTAGGCATCTTCGGATTAATTGATATTTGATATCGATGGGTACATCGGATACCAAGCACAGAATATCCCAGTAGGTAAAGGCCCTTTCTCAAAGTCTTTGAAACATTGCGCGGTGTCATTGCGGCATGTGACGCAGTCCAATGAAAACCAAACGAGATCGGTTCAAATGGCTCTGAGCACTATGGGACTTAACATCTGAGGTCATCAGTCTCCTAGACTTAGAACTACTTAAACCTCACTAACATAAGGACATCACACAAATACATATCGGAGGCAGGATTCGAACCTGCGAGAGTAGCAGCAGCGCTGTTCAGGAATGAAGCGCCGAGGACCGCTCGGCCACAGCAGCCGGCAAACGAGATCGGTCTTACAGTAAGTCTTCACATCATAAACATACTGACTGCCCACATCACACTATGATGTAAAGACTTGCTGCAGGCCGGATCCCACTTGGTTTGCACTGGACTGCGGCACATGCCGTTACAAGGACACCGCGCAGCGTTTTTTAATGCCTTAACAAGGGGCATTTATGTGCTGGGGTATTTTATGCGCGGTATTCCATATACTCACCGCTAGATGCCTAAGTAAACGTGAAACGTGTCGTTGGCAAAAACAAAAAAATTGACAATGCATCCAAGACAGCTTGTTTCTTCAAAGGTTAATACCTAAGTTCTGCCTGAAGGGTTGAAAGCACCACGCTTCGATTAATTTCGATGAAAAAAAAGACATTTGGAAAAATAGAGGGATGGTAAATGATAAAAAGCGTTGAAAAAACGGTGGCGAAGAGAAGATTTCAAACTTAGGACATTCACGACGTCATCGCTGGTAAAGGATTGGCTTCAGAGAAGAAAAGAGATCTCGTATATATTATGGATTACCTACGTGAGATGCCCAGTTTTACAGTGAATTGCGCCAAGTCTGAACAGTAAAATCATTACTAAAAGTGGAAATGTTACAAATTTTGTTTGTTGGAGAGCCAGTTTAACATCTCAGTGCAAATGTATTCAGAAAAGTCAGTGTTTACTTAGAGTATTTTGTATCATGATAACTTGCTTTGCTAAAGTCAATGAAAAAGTACTAATCTGGAGTTAGAGTATATTTATTTATCTTTACGTTATAGTAATAAAGTTTATTCTGGACTATGTTTTGTCCGCGACTTCGTTGTCATGGATGTCGAACCCACATGAATTTGGAAAAATCCCGAAGTTTAATGTCGTTGAGAAAAACGGATATAAAAAACTGAAGGTGAAGCTGTTAGAGGTGCGCTACAGTAAAGAACTGGTGTCTTTGTAAGCACAAATAGAGATATCTGAAGTATGAAATACCAATAGATCTGCATTGGGGAACAGCAATCGTATCACTTCACTTAAATTGATAAGACACGATGGATACCTCTGAAGAAATGTACGACAGTGATTATTAGTGCCAACTGGACAAACGTACCAATAATATTACTAGCGTCAACTCGACGAACGTATCAGTGATGGTTGTTACACGAATTCAAGAATAAATTCAAGAGTGTTTATGGATAACGGGATTAAACTGTTAACATTATTATTAAGATGAAAAACGTATGAAAAGTACTTTTCACGAATTCTATCATTGCTGTTCTGATTTTTTACTTTAGTTTTATGAAATTTCTATTGTCCTCATTTTTTTCCAAGGTAATAAAATTATCCTTCCACGAAACTGAAGTCAATCCACATAAAAAAATTTCCTCCTTTTCTTATTTTTTGCTAATTTTACTCATTTTCATGGAGAACTTACGCTTGATCAAAAATTAGATTGTGTCAAAATTGTTTTTATAAAAAAGAACCCAAATGTACCTTAGATAGTTTCCCTGTGTCTCCTAAGGTTTCCAATTTCCTGTACAGGCCCATTTAAAGAAAACACTTTGTATGAGCTGATAACTCGGCTTCTAGGCGGCGTATCAAAATGAAACATTTACCAAATTTTAAGTTAAACCTCGAGATAGAAAACACTTTTGGTAAAACAGAGAAGTGAAAAATGAGAGGAGTGTTAAAAAAAGGGTATCGTGGTAAATATTGGAAAACGATCACATTCTGTGGGGCCACAGGTGCAAAAGGATCGTCTTGAGGAAAGAAATGAGACGTACAAAGGTTTACAAAATACCTACCTTAGATCCACAAACAATGTTAGAGCAAACGATGAGAGGACTGAAAGGTAAAACTATTACTAGAGTTGGAAGTATGGCAAAATTTGTTTGTTGTACTTTGCCAGTTAAGCATTCCGGTGCAAATTTATTGAGAAAAGTCAGTGTTTACGTCGTATTTTTGGATTATAAAAAGTCCGAACAGATCTCAGAAGGCCGAATGGTGCCAATCAACCGCCAGGTCATCCTCAACCGACAGCCGTTACAGGACACACTTCGAGGGGCATATGGTCGGCACACCGTTCTCCGGGCAGTTGTCAGTTCTCGTGAGGAGAGACGCTATTTCTCAATCAATTAGCTCCCCCATTTGGCTTCACAAGAGGTGAGGGCACCCCACTCCCTAACAGCGCTCGGAAAACCCGGAGAGTCACACATCCAGAGTGACTGTAGGAGGATACAAGATGACGTGGACAGGATTTGTGATTGGCAGTTAACTCTAAAAATAGATAAATGTAAAGTAATGCAGATGAATAGGAAAAACAATCCCGTAATGTTTGAATACTCCGTTAGTAGTGTAGCCCTGAGCACAGTCACGTCGATTAACTATTTGGGCGTAAAATTGCATAGCGATATGAAGTGGGACAAGCATGTAATGGCAGTTGTGGGGAAGGCGGATAGTCGTCTTCGGTTCACTGGTAGAATTTTGGAAAGATGTGGTTCATCTGTAAAGGAGAGCGCTTATAAAACACTAATACGACCTATTCTTGAATACTGCTCGAGCGTTTGGGATCCCTCTCAGGTCGGATTGAGGGAGGACATAGAAGCAATTCAGAGGCGGGCTGCTAGATTTGTTACTGGTAGGTTTGATCATCACGCGAGTGTTACGGAAATGCTTCAGGAACTCGGGTATGAGTCTCTAGAGGAAAGGAGACGTTCTTTTCGTGAATCGCTACTGAGGAAATTTAGAGAACCAGCATTTGAGGCTGACTGCAGTACAATTTTACTGGCGCCTACTTATATTTCGCGAAAAGACCACAAAGATAAGAGAGATTAGGGCTCGTACAGAGGCATATAGGCAATCATTTTTCCCTCGTTCTGTTTGGGAGTGGAACAGGGAGAGAAGATGCCAGTTGTGGTACGAGGTACCCTCCGCCACGCACCGTATGTATGTAGATGTAGACGTAAGGAGATGAACAAATACAGGGATGTGTAGGGAAATAATAGGCACCTTTTGCGGAAATTCACCAGGATGGTGTTACGACGGGGATCAGCAGCTGTGGCGGTGGGGTGCTACGCGACACGGGGCGGTGACGTGCGGTGTGGGAGCGACGGTAATGGCCCGCCGCGGGCAGCGCTATCTGCGCCCGCATCAGCGCGGCTCGGCGCGGCCCGGTAGCGGCGGCGCGCGCCACTTGCTACCGGCAGCCGCAGCCGCAGCCGCGGTCACGCCTCGCCGACAGATGGCCCGCCGCCTCCCCACGCCCCACGCCCCACGCCGGACGCCCGCAGACCGTTCCCGCATTTCACGCCCGCCGCCGATAAACATTAGTGCCGTGCTCGTCGGTAAACTCGGCGTATATCTCCCGCCGGAGCTACAGATCGCCGCAGCCGCCTCCGTGTTTCTCCATGTGTCAGCCTGTTATCTGCGGCGTCATGCGTCGTCGCGGGAGCAGTCACCGCCGCCGCTGTTCCCACAGTTCCACGGGGAAGCCGTGTAAGGGTTCCGATGCCGTTAACAGCTGCGCTATTGGCAGTGTGTGCGCAGTGAGAGTCGCTTGTAGGCTTCTTAACTGTCGCTAAGCATTTGACTACCGAATGAACCGACCACTTCCATTCCCACCGTACAAATGACGGCATTTAATTACGTCGAACTTGTTAGTCCTTCTCCTTTAACACTGCTTGATGTTGAGATATTTCCATTAATAAAATTTTGAAGATGCATTCCAGTGAAGTCCAGATGTTCACTGGGTTCCACCATGGGCTGTAATTATCGTACGGCAGTGAAACTTGGACACTACTGGCCATTAAAATTGCTACACCACGAAGATGACGGGCTACAGACGCGAAATTTAACTGACAGGAAGAAGATGCTGTGATATGCAAGTGATTAGCTTTTCAAAGCATTCACACAAGGTTGGCGCAGGTGGCGACACCTACAACGCGCTGACACGAGGAAAGTTTCCAACCGATTTCTCATACACAAACAGCAGTTGACCGGCGTTGCCTGGTGAAACGTTGTTGTGATGCCTTGTGTAAGGAGGAGAAATGCGTACCATCACGTTTCCGACTCCGATAAAGGTCTGATTGTAGCCTATCGCGATTGCGGTTTATCGTATCGCGACATTGCTGCTCGCGTTGGTCGAGAGCCAATGACTGTTAGCAGAATATGGAGTCGGTGGGTTCAGGAGGGTAATACCGAACGCCGTGCTGGATCCCAACGGCCTCACTAGCAGTCGAGATGACACGCATCTTATCCGCATCGCTGTAACGGATCGTGCAGCCATGTCTCGATCCCTGAGTCAACACATGGCGACGTTTGCAAGACAACAACCATCTGCACGACGTTTGCAGCAGCATGGACTATCAGCTCGGAGACCATGGTAGCGGTTGGTTCAAATGGTTCAAATGGCTCCGAGCACTATGGGACTTAACATCTGTGGTCATCAGTCCCCTAGAACTTAGAACTACTTAAAACTAACTAACCTAAGGACATCACACACATCCATGCCCGAGGCAGGATTCGAACCTGTGACCGTAGCGGTCACGCGGTTCCGGACTGAAGCGCCTAGAACCGCACGGCGACACCGGCCGGCGGTTGCGGTTACCCTTGACGCTGCAACACAGACAGGAGCGCCTGCGATGGTGTACTCAACGACGAACCTGGGTGCACGAATGGCAAAAAGTCAATTTTTCGGATGAACCCGGGTTCTGTTTACAGCATCATGATGGTCGTATCCGTGTTTCGCGACATCGCGGTGAACGCACATTGGAAGCGTGTATTCGTCATCGCCATACTGGCGTATCACCCGGCGTGATGGTATGGGGTGCCATTGGTTACACGTCTCAGTCACCTCTTGTTCGCATTGACGGCACTTTGAACAGTAGACATTACATTTCACATGTATTACGACCGTGGCTCTACCCTTCATTCGATCCCTGCGAAACCCTACATTTCAGCAGGTTAATGCACGACCGCATGTTGCAAGTCCTGTACGGGCCTTTCTGGATACAGAAAATGTTCGACTGCTGCCCTGGCCAGCACATTCTCCAGATCTCTCACCAACTGAAAACGTCTGGTCAATGGTGGCCGAGCAACTGGCTCATCACAGTACGCCAGTCACTACTCTTGATGAACTGTGGTATCGCGTTGAAGCTGCATGGGCAGCTGTACCTGTACACGCCATCCAAGCTCTGTTTGACTCAATACCCAGGCTTATCAAGGCCGTTATTACGGCCAGAGATGGATGTTCTGGGTACTTATTTCTCAGGATCTATTCACCCAAATTGCGTGATACTGTAATAACATATCAGTTCTAGTATGATATATTTGTGAAATGAATACCCTTTTATCATCCGCCTTTCTTTTTGATGTAGCAATTTTAATGGCCAGTAGTGTTAACATGCTAATGTATTAATGCGAAACCGATTTACACTAGAAAAAAATAGTACCAATTTTGACCACCAGGCGAAAATCTGGCGCTGTACACTCTCTGTACCACGATATGACACCCAGCAATTGCAGTGTTGAACTGAGAGACTATCGCCGACTGAAAGATCTCAGGAGGGGCGCGATGTCATTAAACAGTTTAAAGAAGATTACACTGGATTTGGAAAACAGGGATGAGCTTGGAAGTTATTGGCGAGGTTGCTTTTGCTGTAACTGGACATGAAGAACGCACCCCTCGGTAATGCTAGTGTTCGTGTTCGTGCAGCCTCAAGAATTGTTCATCCCATGGGGAGGAATGTTCTGGGGTCTATTTTACACATTTTAAACAGGTACTAGCACTAGATCCAGACGGTGCAGCCACTGAAACCTCATAATCCGCAGTAACCTTCTGAATTTGCTCTTCAGTTTCAGGCACGAATCGAAGTTGGTGACATGTGCCCAGGCAATATTCTATGGAGTGATGAGGCACATTTTACAATGAGGTAACAAAAGTCATTGGGCAGTGATATGCACATATACAGATTGTGGTAGACAAGGTATAAAAGGGCAGTTCGTTGGCGGAGCTGTCATTTGTGTTCAGATGATCCATGTTAAAAAAGGTTTCTCCAACGTGATTATGGCCACAAGGCGGGAATTACCCGACTTTGACTGCGGGATGGTAACTGGAGACAAATGCATGGGACAGTCCATTTCGGAAATATTTAGTGACTTCAATGATCTGCCATCCAAAGTGTTAACAGTGCGCTGAGAATACCAATGTTCAGGAATTACCTCTCATCACGGACAAGGCAATACCCCACGGCCTTCACTTAACGACCTGAGAACAGGGGCGTTTGCGTAGAGTTGTCAGTGCTAACAGACAAGCTATACTGCGTGAAACAACAGCAGAAATCAACGTGGCACGTACGATGAACGTGCCCATTAGGACAGTGAGGCAAAATGTGGCTTTACTGGGCAATGGCAGCAGACGCGAGTGTCTTTGCTAACAGCATGACATCGCCTGCACCGCCTCTCCTGGGCTCGTGACCATGTCGGTTGCATCATAGACGACTGGAAACCTTAGTATGGTCAGATGAATCCCGATTTCAGTTGATAAGGACTGATGGTACAGTTCGAGTGTGACACAGACCACACGAAGCCATGGATCCAAATTGTCAACAAGGCACTGTGCAAGATGGTGGTGGCTCCGTAATGGTGTGGACTGTGTTTACGTGGAATGGACTGGGTCCGCCGGCCGTTCATGGAATTCATGTTCGGAAACAAAAATTAAAGTTTTTTGGATGACAACCTGCCCACAGTTGTTCGCGATTGGTTTGAAGATGAATGATGTGGCCACCCATACGTGTCCCGTCGAATATTTATGGGACATAATCGAGAGGTCAGTTCGTGCACAAAAATCCTACACCGACAACACTTTCGCAACTACGGGCACATATAAAGGCAACATGGCTCAATATTTCTGCAGGGGATTTCCAACTACTTGTTGAGTCCACACCACGTAGAGTTGCTGCAGTACACTGGGCAAAAGGATGTTTGGAGGTATCCCATGAATTTTTTTCACCTCAGTGTATACTGCAGTGTGTAGTGAACACTCAGAACTGCCGAATTTGGGGTACCGTTAAACTGCGTGTTGTCCGCGAAGAGTCATTTGCACTCACCGTATATGACTGTGTGATGTGAGTTCACAAGCACCTTTACGATCGGTCCACAGAATGCCCGTAAGGTGTACCGTCACGTCTGCACGTTATCGAGACCTCCTTGTACTGCATGTGATTCCCGCTTTGGAAGAGAGCAACTGTGAGACACCACCGTTTTCATGCATAGTGACGGACACATCATGCCTCTCGAACAGCGAAAGATCAACTTATTGCAACCTTCCATGAACATGCTACCTCCAGAGATTTTCTAGATGCATGGTCTGCGAGGTCACCTCATCTGAATACGCGACTTTTGGCTCTCGGAATATGTAAAAGAACGCGTTTACCAGGGACGCGTACAGTCTCTACCTGATGTGAAAACCAGTATACAGGAATACATTGCTCAGATTCCAACGAAACTGCTGCGAGCAAGTGTTGATTACATTGTTTTAAAGATGCAGCATCTCGTCGACGCCTCCGGTGCTCACACTGAACAAAGTGACAGTTAATAATGAAATCAACATTATGCCTTCCTCACTTGTCTAACCTTTGGTCCCAACACCTCGTTCCTAATCCATTACATTTGGAAATATTTCTACACGTATTTCTTGCATTCGCAGTGCCAGATTTGCACCTGGTGGCAAAAGTTGGAACTATTTTTTTTCCATCGTAAATATTTTCCTCATTAACACTTTAAAATATCCGCCAGGTTTCTCTGACATACGATAATTCCAACACATACTGGACTTCTGTGAGTATCTGCACTTTAATTGTAGCTGTCCAGTAAAAGACATCATCTGATTACTTTTATTTGACCTAAACGTGTTGCAGCACTTTTGTGCTATCTTCAGTGAATTTTATTGATTCTCCTTCTGAAAATTATTATTACATGTTAACTTCTTGATGAAGTTACACGAATTTGATTTTCAGCTTGTTCCTCGTTTGCTTACAAAGGAGCGATAATTAGGCATCAAATTTTAGCTTAATTTACATGCACAGCTTTAGACCATATATTATGGTACATGGATACGGGCTTTGTCCACTCTTCGCCTTCATGAATGCTTGGAATCTGCTGGAGACGCTTTCAGTGAGGCTTCTGAATGTCAGCAGAGGAGTGGCAGCTCGTTCCTGTCGTGAAGATTAAGTTCCAACGCATCCCAAAGGTATTCCATTCGGTTCGGGTGTGGACTCTGGGAAAGTCAGTCCATTTCAGCAATGTTATTGTCCAAAAACCATTTCCACGCAGATGCTTCTATACGATACTGTACGTTGTTATCCTGATACAATTATAACTGTAGGCAGTACTCTATGATGCGGAATGAGTTCATACCCTTCCGTGTTTTCTTGAGCCCAGGAAGGGGTCACCACCATAACCACGAAAAACACCACTTCCTCCGTACTTCACTTTTTGGCACTGCACATGATGGCATGTAAAGTTCTCCAAGCATTCGTCAAACCCAAACTTCCATAGAACTGACACATCGTATAGTGTGATTCATCATTTCAGATCATGTGTTTCCAGTAACCTCCTGCCCAGTGCGTCGCTCTTTACGCCACATGAAGCGACGTTTAACACCGACAACAGAAACGTGTCGTCTGTGAGGAAGAGTACGATCATAGCACCCCTTTATTTTTAACGCCCACAGTTATTGTGCTTGTTGGATTGCTGGTAGTACTATGCGACTCACAAGTGATTCCTTCCGCTGACTGCGTGCGATTTCTTACAGCAAAACGTAATGCCAAATGATCGCTCCTTTATAAAGGTGAATAGGTTTAAACCAAAATTCATACAACCTCTACTTGAGCTTAGTGTGAGAGAGAAGCAACTGGACTCGCATTTGGGGGGGGGGGGGGGAGGGGAGGGTGGCTCATTCTACCGTCCAGGTAGCCTGATTTTAGTTCCTCTGGTATCCCGAAATCGATTAAGGAAAAAGCTGCGAAGATTCTTTTGAAAATTACAAAACGTGACGTAATGTTCTACCAATGAAACTGCAGTTTACTGTGTTGCACGCTCATGCAGAATTTTGTGTCTCAGATTCCAGAGCGGTTATTTTGATCTAGGTTTTACTTTTTTTCGCTAAATTGTTGGATGGTCTGTTTGGATACTGCTAGGTTTCTTCCCTGCTCTAGCTGTGTACCATCTCTAACGACTTTGTCATCGCCGGGTTGGTCATATCTAACCTTCGTTTCATGTCTCCTACGAACGTTTTACATGTTCTTATGTGATGAACTTCTCATGGTCGTGGTTCACAGACATATAGAATTTGAAGGATGCCTTATTAGCCGTTGGCTGCCGAAATTATGTATTTTGCTGTTACAATTTTGTCCTCTGGCTATTATTAAATGGTACTGCAAAAGATTTTGCTTCATACATGTCAAATTTTAAAATCCTCCGACATTTATACAGTCAGAAGATGTAGTTTTGACGATGACATGTACACACGTCGGAGGACTTTAAAGCATGACGCGTACTGAAACAAAATCTTTTGGCTACCACCTGATAATGGCCAGAGGCCAAATTTGCAATAGCAAAATACATAATTTCTACATTCAACGGCGAATGTGACGCTCTTCAAAAAAGTTCTTAGGTGTTTTTAATAGTAAAGAGAGAATTATTCAATCGTACGTATTATTATAAAAATCTAACAGAGTCTTGAAAGTGGGCTAAGATGATGCCACAGTAACATAGACAAATGTAATGTATTGCGAATACATAGAAAGAAGGATCCTTTATTGTATGATTATATGATAGCGGAACAAACACTGGTAGCAGTTACTTCTGTAAAATATCTGGGAGTATGCGTGCGGAACGATTTGAAGTGGAATGATCATATAAAATTAATTGTTGGTAAGGCGGGTACCAGGTTGAGATTCATTGGGAGAGTGCTTAGAAAATGTAGTCCATCAACAAAGGAGGTGGCTTACGAAACACTCGTTCGACCTATACTTGAGTATTGCTCATCAGTGTGGGATCCGTACCAGATCGGTCTGACGGAGGAGATAGAGAAGATCCAAAGAAGAGCGGCGCGTTTCGTCACAGGGTTATTTGGTAACCGTGATAGCGTTACGGAGATGTTTAATAAACTCAGGTGGCAGACTCTGGAAGAGAGGCGCTCTGCATCGCGGTGTAGCTTGCTGTCCAGGTTTCGAGAGGGTGCGTTTCTGGATGAGGTATCGAATATATTGCTTCCCCCTACTTATACCTCCCGAGGAGATCACGAATGTAAAATTAGAGAGATTAGAGCGCGCACGGAGGCTTTCAGACAGTCGTTCTTCCCCCGAACCATACGCGACTGGAACAGGAAAGGGAGGTAATGACAGTGGCACGTAAAGTGCCCTCCGCCACACACCGTTGGGTGGCTTGCGGAGTATAAATGTAGATGTAGATGTATTTGTGTTCGGCATGTCCGTTACTTCCATTTAGTGAAGTTACTTCCAGATTCTGAAGTGCTGTCTGGGTAAATTGAAAACCTCACCGTCAAAGCGATTCATGAGCTCTAGAATAGAATTACCCGTTGCTCTTTCGTATACTGTTTGTTTATTAATTAGTTGGTGTAATTTTTATAACCATTTGGCGGCTCGAAGCGTGCAATGGAAATTTTGCAGGCTTCCAACGCATGAAAAGTTTTAATTACAATCATGACAAGATGCGAATGCTTTCGCTGTTCTTTCTTGCTTGTCATTCCTTTCAGTTTTTCTCTTTAACCTTTTACGAAAGTAAAGTCGTTTCAACTCCACGTGAAAAGTCGTACATTTTAGAGTCAACTGGCTGGAAATTTAGATAAAGTTACATTTGGTACATGTACTTTCGTGCCATCTATACAAAACGTTTTCGCCACCGAATTCGACACACTGGTCTCCGTGGTCTCAGGATTGACTCACGTCTCTGTTAACGGCGTAGGTTTCCCATGTGCCTTGAGAGCTGTTGCGTGTACATGAAGGAGTTTGAAGGCTCCGGCCGTTCAAATCAGATTGCTGATGGTTTCGTAAATCGCTTAGATTAAATGTTGGGATGGTTACTTTGATGGTTACTTTGATCCTGAATCTTTCAAGATTCCTAAGACCTAGACTTGACTCCGCAGGCTGTAAGACACTGTGTTCCAATGATAACTGCATATATCTATATAAATAAAAATGTAAATGTTCGTTTCTACAAAATCGTAAATCTTCGAATGCTCTTCACAGACTGCTTTGTGAAATTATGACACAACGTTCCACCGAATACTGGCGTATATGATGGGTAATGAGTTTGAGTAACTTCAGATCGAGAGATGTATGGAGGACTCTCAAGTGTAAAGACAATGTGTGCCGGATACATACTTACTCGCTATAGGTAGTACTGGTTTTTTATTTGCGAGATTCTATGATGTTTGCTAACTGTAAAAGCAATCAAAGCTGAAGTTGAAAATAATTAAGATAAAGAAAGGTGTTTGGTTACGGACGCAGCGCGAGTATTCATAAGGGATAATTGAGACAATGTATAGCTCTCACATACGATCATTTTGTAAAGCTGATTGTTAATGTATAACAAGTTTATTGAGTGTGTTAATTCTGAGTATTATCAATTTTAAAAGAGTCAAAATACAAGTGTCAAAGTTACTGCCATATTGTTACCTACCCCAAGTCAATACCAGTTCCCAGAGCCATGTCAGTTTTGATTAACTATTTTTCTCAAGATGTTACTGTGTTACTCATATTCGATTTAATTAAAATGTATGCTAAGCAACAACCTTGCACGACAGCTGTTTGCTAACTATACATTTTAAGTACTATCAGGGAGCAGTGCGAAGAGCGTTACAATTTCGCAAATAAAAGGAAGAAATTTTATTATTTCAGGGATAGCATTCATTAGACACAAGGACCATTATTTTTAAATTGATCAAGTTTTATTGATTACCAAGTCCAATTTCAAATCAATAGTGTTGCATAAGATTCAGTTTTTGTGTTACGTAAATTCATGCAGTTCTGGTTTGGTTTGAAGTTATTGACAGTTTACATTCTCATAACTGAATTAAATTTACACCCTCGCACTCGGAAAAGTTCAGAACAGTGCAAAGCACTTTGCCCTGTACTGAACTTACACACACACACAGATATATATATATATATATATATATATATATATATATATATATATATGTATATATATATATATGAAGGGGAAACGTTATTACGAAACATTTCGATAACCTTTTGAACTATTAATTTAGATTTTTACACAATATTCTAATGCACATTTGGATGGGCATAGGCTGCGCCCTTTGTCCCACTTCAACGCGGGGTCGGCTTTGTTGCTGTGGATGTGGTGATGTTAGCGTCATAGGGTGGCCGGATGGCCTTCCTGTCGCCACCCCATACCCCCCGGGACAGAAATAGTGTATCCCAGCTGTCTGCATTTATTGTAAGTAGTGAAATAGTGCGAACATTTTCAGGTGTCTATGAGTTGCATAACTGAGGCGAGACGTGGGGTTTAGTTCAGTAATCATCTAGTGGCATGTGGAAAACCGCCTAAAAACCACATCCAGGCTGGCCAGCACACCGGCCTTATCGTTAATCCGCTGGGCGGATTCGATCCGGGACTGGCGCGCGTACCCGAGTCCAGGAAGCAGCTCATTAACGCCCGCAGCTGACCTGGCGGGTGGACAAAGGCTATATATTTTTAATATGTATAACACAGAATATATATAATACGTAGTAGTGAAACGTTGTTAGCGAACTGGATAGTTGTATTTATGGATTACTGGATTCTGATTATAGTACTACTACAGAATCTGTATCTGCAATAACAATAAAAAAGGCTCAGCATCAGAGAGAGGGAGGAAGAGGAAATGGACAGAGGGGTGGAGGAAAGGCAGATAGAGAGCGGAATGGAGGAGGTGGACTGAGAGGAGGGACAGGAGGAGATGGAGAGCAAGGAGGAGGAGAAGGTGGACATGCAAAGCCGGGGAGGAGGTGATGGACAGGCAAAGGGGAGAGAGAGGGGTGGGAGGAGATGGATAAAAGGGAGTGAGGAGAAGATTGACTGAGAAAGAGGGAGTAGGTGATGAACAAAGAGAGGGAAAAGAAGGAGGAGATTCGGTGAGGAGGAGATGTACAGAGACTGGGAGGGGGAGAAGGAGGCTATGGCCTATGCCCAATTCCAGTGCTTTCTGTTTTATTTCTTTTTCATTTAGTCAGACTGAGCCAATGCAACGCGTGGCTTGGAACCACTAGTTGCAAAAATAAAAAAATACAGCTTACAATAACGCTGATAAAAAGAAAAGAGAAATGCGAAACCAACTAAAACCTTAATATATGTGAAATTCTCTGTGGGTGATCAGCAGTGCTAACTAGATTATCTCAAAAACTAACACTATTTGGCCTTATAAATTAAATTCAGTCACATTAAAACTATAACACTTTGACTCAGCTTAACATTCGCACCTAGGGAACTGCTCTCAGGTACTTCAGATTTATGAAGGGGGTGCTGTGGAGGATAGCAGAGGCCTTTGTGGAGCAACGCCGCCGGAGACTCGAGCGCCACGTTTCTGTATTTCCCGCTGCCAGCGGACCGCTCTCGGACTATCTAAAAGCCTTGTAATGTCAGATCGTATCACCAGCACAAAAAATTACGGACGTCCCCGTCATTCAGGTATCGGCGGTCGAGTCGTGAAACATCCAGTCACTCGGCGCATGCGCAGCTCCCCGGTGCAATTGACACAATTCGTGCCGGCGGCTGCTCTCTAACATTTGGAGCTCACTCGGCGGACTTATTGCCTCAGTCGCCTTTTGTGGACCAATTATAGGCGAGGTGAATGTTGATATCCTTGGCTGGGGTTTGCTCAGTGACACGGCTGGAGGGAGAGACGGTCAATGTTGGGCCGGTGCTGAGCATCACGCTCCCCGGTAATTGGGTCCCCCGGAGACAGCGGCGGCCTTCCCGGCGCCCGCTGGCTGGCATTTCACGGGCACTGCTCTAACCAGCCGGGCCGCGCGTCTCACCCCGCCGGCCGCTAAGCCACTTCACTCGGACTTCGGTTCACGCTCCGCTCTAGCACTAAGCCATCCAGATCTGTCCCCTGCACCGTACTCCTAGCATTTGCGGCTTGATGACAGTGCTTTTGTTCATTTCTCAATAACAATGTTTCGTCTAGACGTTAAATTCACATAGAAAACACTACTGCCTCGCCACGATACTGGAAATCAGTATAAAGGCATGGATATTTCCAGAAAAATTAACATTGTCGGTTGGAATAGTTGTGTACAATGTATAAGCAGTAGTAGCAAAGCCAGCATGCCGACAAATGCAATAAAATGGTATCGCATTTGACGTCAGTAATACATTATATAACAAGACATCAACAATTAGGGTAACAGAGGTAGGACTCGGTAAAAAGGCAGCCGGGTCTGTGCGGTGTTAATGAGTGCGTACGTGCCTTTAGTGCAGGTAGGTAAAGACGCCATTAGTGACCGCGCGTGTAGTGTACATGAATCATGACAGTGCCAATGCCACGCGGGAAACAGTTATTGTACGATGAAGAAGCAAAAATCGAAAAGTACAAACCCGCTCTAACACCCAAACATAAAGAGGCTAGATTGGAGTGAGAACAAATTTTGGTGATGGAAACGCTATGATTTGGGCAACCTTCTGTGCTAAATGTAAGTCAAACATTGTTTCGCTGAAGACTAGAATGAATCTAACACATACAGCTAGAGGCTAGTGACAAAATTGATTGGAATGTATCCTTATACATTCTAACCAATTTTCGAAGACAAAAGTCTAATGTCTCAACAAAATCGGCTTTGAATGTTTCTATTATAAAAAAAAAGCGGTTTTAAGATAAAGATATCGACACCTTGCGCTGGCCTGCATGTATCCCGGGTTTGAAGCCGGTGGAAAACCTTTGGGAATACTTACAACGCGTGTTTATCGCAGTGGTAGGCAGTTTGACGTCGTGTGTGAGCTGAAAATACCAATACGAGAAGAGTGGGTGACAATTTAACCACAAGAACTACACACCGTAACAAAATCAATTCTGAAGATAATGTCTGAGGTACTTCAGGAAAGCGGAGGTTGGACAAAGTACTAACAAACACAACAGGACAGTAAGTGTCTGTATATCAATATCAATCCAGGAAATGCGAACGCCTTACTCGTGTTTGAAAGAAACTATGTAATTTCGTCGTGATTGTTTATGTCTTATATGTATCTACTACTTTCACCGTAAATTCGGTACATGTATTCTTCAGACACCGTACTTCTACTTTTGTGGAACCCTTCCTTTATATACAGGGTGTTACAAAAAGGTACGACCAAACTTTCAGGAGACATTCCTCACACACAAATAAAGAAAAGATGTTATGTGGACATGTGTCCGGAAACGCTTACTTTCCATGTTAGAGCTCATTTTAGTTTCGTCAGTATGTACTGTGCTTCCTCGATTCACCGCCAGTTGGCCCAATTGAAGGAAGGTAATGTTGACTTCGGTGCTTGTGTTGACATGCGACTCATTACTCTACAGTCCTAGCATCAAGCACATCAGTGGGTAGCATCAACAGATTAGTGTTCATCACGAACGTGGTTTTGCAGTCAGTGCAATGTTTACAAATGCGAAGTTGGCAGATGTCCATTTGATGTATGGATTAGCAGGGGGCAATAGCCGTGGCGCGGTACGTTTGTATCGAGACAGATTTCCAGAACGAAGGTGTCCCGACAGGAAGACGTTCGAAGCAATTGATCGGCGTCTTAGGGAGCACGGAACATTCCAGCCTATGACTCGCGACTGGGGAAGACCTAGAACGACGAGGACACCTGCAATGGATGAGGCAATTCTTCGTGCAGTTGACGATAACCCTAATGTCAGCGTCAGAAAAGTTGCTGCTGTACGAGGTAACGTTGACCACGTCACTGTATGGAGAGTGCTACGGGAGAACCAGTTGTTTCCGTACCATGTGCAGCGTGTGCGGGCACTATCAGCAGCTGATTGGCCTCCACGGGTACACTTCTGCGAATGGTTCATCCAACAATGTGTCAATCCTCATTTCAGTGCAAATGTTCTCTTTACGGATGAGGCTTCATGCCAACGTGATCAAATTGTAAATTTTCGCAATCAACATGTTTGGGCTGACGAGAAACCGCACGCAATTGTGCAATCACGTCATCAACACAGATTTTCTGTGAACGTTTGGGCAGGCATTGTTGGTGATGTCTTGATTGGGCCCCATGTTCTTCCACCTACGCTCAATGGAGCACGTTATCATGATTTCATACGGGATACTCTACCTGTGCTGCTAGAACATGTGCCTTTACAAGTACGACACAACATGTGGTCCATGCACGTTGGAGCTCCTGCACATTTCAGTCGAAGTGTTCGTACGCTTCTCAACAACAGATTCGGTGACCGATGGATTGCTAGAGGCGGACCAATTCCATGGCCTCCACGCTCTCCTGACCTCAACCCTCTTGACTTTCATTTATGGGGGCATTTGAAAGCTCTTGTCTACGCAACCCCGGTACCAAATGTAGAGACTCTTCGTACTCGTATTGTGGACGGCTGTGATATAATAAACCATTCTCCAGGGCTGCATCAGCGCATCAGGGATTCCATGCGACGGAGGGTGGATGCATGTACCCTCGCTAACGGAGGACATTTTGAACATTTCCTGTAACAAAGTGTTTGAAGTCACACTGGTACGTTCTATTGCTGTGTGTTTCCATTCCATGATTAATGTGATTTGAAGAGAAGTAGTAAAATGAGCTCTAACATGGAAAGTAAACGTTTCCGGACACATGTCCACATAACATATTTTATTTCTTTGTGTGTGAGGAATGTTTCCTGAAAGTTTGGCCGTACCTGTTTGTAACACCCTGTAGATTTCCACTACTGTAAAAATTGCGAAGCAATTGCTTCCTTAATACACGATTTCATTCTATTTATTGCGGCTGTTAACGTTGTTTCATGCAAGACATTCTCATTTCGCACGGTACTAATAAATTTTTGCTCCCTCTGTACACAAAAAATTTCGTCCGTTGTTGAAATTACTTACGTATCAATTACATTTATGACGTGTGTGTGACACTTTCTATTTATGAAATGAAATATTTTTAAAATTAACAATTTTTTATTGCGTAGCCGCAGTTTTTCTTTTACAATGCCGCGCGAAGCGTTCACGCTGTTTGAGGTGCCACGTCACGGACTGCGCGGCCCCTCCCGCAGGAGGTTCATGTCCTCCCTCGGGCATGTGTGTGTGTGTTGTTCTTAGCGTAAGTTAGTTTAAGTAGTGTGTAAGTCTAGGGACAGATAACCTCAGCAGTTTGGTTCCTTCGGAACTCACTCATATCATCTTTTACAATTACAGTACGGTGGTTAGTTGTGGTTGCCATCTACAACCATCTCCAGATCGTTCAAATTGTGAAAAGCGGTGAATATGCATTGTAGAGAATCACTAACTGTAGTCATTCAATGACATGTATTCGTAAATACCAAGACAATGACAGTACGTAGTTTCAAAACATTACCGTGAGCAGCTATGTACTGTCATTGTCTTAGTATTTAAGAATGCATGTAATTGCATAACTACATCTAATGATGCATTTCAATACATAGTCACCGCTTTTTTACATTTTGAACGATCTGAAGATGGTTAGATGGTTGTAGACAGCAACCGAAACTAGCTGTCGTACTTTAATTGTAACAGGAAAATTGCGGTATAGGCACTAGAAGCATTTCCGTTAAAAAAATTTATTTAATAAACCGCATTAAGACCGTCGTCTCCTTCTTGACAATGTCAGGCTTCACTAATTTTCTGTTTAATTGCGTCCACAATCTTGCAGTATTTTGCGAGACTTCACCCGTTGATAGGATACAAAGCCAATCCATAAAGTTGCGCAATGGATTTTTTTGGATAACGCGATCTGATGTTAAGGGCCCTAAGCATTGTATCCTGAGTGTCGTCTCTTTATCCCAAGTCTTCATTGTTTCAACGGATTTAATAGCTATGAAATGAAAGTTATCAGTTACAATATCTAGAATGTACGCCAATAATAACGTTATGGTTTGCAAAGATGGTTCACAGTCGCATATTAATTAGTAGACAAAATTTTGCATATATACTCATCACTATGTGTTGACACAGTTTATTAAGAACAATCTTTCATTCAGATACACGTGCAACTGTATGGTAGGTAAGCAGCGATTACACGACGCTGAGTTGACAGAGAATGAGGGTAATCGGTAGGCATGCGACAGCACACTTTACAAAATCTTGCAAAACACCGCGAATAAAAACAGGGTCTTCCGGTGTTCATAACTCAGTTACTGTTATAATAAGAAGTTATGGTCAAGTGCTTTGGATAGCGCTTACACTAGGACGATTTGTATACCCAACAGAAGGATTACTTGGTGTCACAATGCTATAGTACAGGGTCAAATTATGAATATTACACACTTCCTTCTGCACAGGCAAATGGTACAATCAGTTGGTTCATTTTTTATTTGATGTGGCCTACATTTGGCGTGATTTGACTTAATGAGTCACCATGAGTTCGTGGGCAGTCTTCATAAAATCCCAAAGAAAGTTTTTTTTACTATATTTTCGCCGTCACCAGTTGACCAAAAGGCAGCCAAGAATTCCAGAATGGATAGATAGAGTAAATAGCTGAAACTTTTACGATATATTGCTAAGATACAGATTTCGAACAACCTTGAAAATCCCTACTCCAGATACAGAGGTTCAAATTTATCCTATTTGTAATATACACGCAAAAATTAAATAAATTAGTTGATGACAAATATACCCGTGGTAAACCTGTGATTTGGCTAAACTGACGGGAATACCCGTGGATGAATGAATAAATGAAAGAACGATACATTTGCGTAAATTCATCTGCGGTTCCTGAGGAAACCTCAAAAGAAAGGTTTCCACAATTTTTTCGTCGTCAGCAGTTGGCCAAACCCCGGTCGCGAATTCCAAGATGGCTATGCACAGGAAACGGCGGTAGTTTTTACGATATGGTACTAACATTCGGGTCTCGAAAAAAAAAGAATTTTTCTAGACACCTTTATCCGATTCCGAGATACAGAGCTTCAAAGTTACCTTACTTATGCAAGTAAAATACGCACATGAAATAAGGTGTGAGGCGAAAACGTAGTTTGTAAAGTGACGTAGCACGGGGAAATATGATGTCAGGTGTCTCCGTTATCATGAGAAGGGTTTCGAGAGCTGCACCTTGTAGTACTGAAGCGAATGCAGATCTCTTGTGCACGTAAAATGTGCTCTGAGGTGCAAAATTAATTTTGCATTATTCCAGTTTTAAATAAGTAAACAGTCAAAAGTTTACTGACCCAAAAAGGGAACCAGCGGAAAAAATGTTGGTATCGGTGTACAAAAAAGGGAAATATGACCCTCATTATTAAAAGACTCTGGCTGAAAGATGGGCTACCTACTGTCTCATTCTACCTTCATCAGCACCTTCAAAATTTTTCGCGAAAATATTGACATGCGAAGAGATCCGTGCCTTTTTACGCTGAGAGGAGACAGTGGCAGCGAGGAAGAGACGGAGAAGTAATAAATACTTAAAGATAATAGACAGTGGTTGTGGTAAACAAAGAGAGGAGTCAATGGAAGTGTGAGAGAAAGTCGTACACAGTGGCAGTGGAACATGGTAGACAGTTACAGAACAGTGTTACGAAAAGAGTGGAGGAAAAAATGGTTCAAATGGCTCTGAGCACTATGGGACTTAACTTCTGAGGCCACCAGTCCCCTAGAACTTAGAACTACTTAAACCTAACTAACCTAAGGCCATCACACACATCCATGCTCGAGGCACGATTCGAACCTGCGACCGTAGCGATGGCACGGTTCCAGACTGTAGCGCCTAGAACCGCTCGGCCACCACGGCCTGCAAGAGTGGAGGTGACAGCGTCAGTGGAAGAGGAATAAAGAGAAGGAGAAAGCAGAAGTGGGTGAGAGTCAATGATAATGAGAGTGTCTATGAAAATGACAACGAGGAAGAGAGAGTGACAGTGAGTAGAGGGGGCAACAGTGTGATGGAATGAAGGAGACAGCAGCAGTAAGAGACAACAAGAGGGCTAGTGAAAGTGGGAGGAAACAGTAGTAGTAGAACATAACGAAGGCGCCAAGGAGACAATGACAGGGCCACAAAGATATAACGACAATGAGTGGCGCCAAAGGAGTGAGTGAGAATGGGCAATTGGAAGTGGATGGGCATGAGAGACTAACAGTGATTGACTAGAGGGAGTGAGCGAGTAACAGCAAGCGCAGCTTCTGGAAGCGAGAAGTGATTCGCATGTTAAAAAGATCGCTAATATGTTCGCATGCCAATATTTTTGCGAAAATTTTTAAAGGTGCTGAAGAAGGGAGAATGCGCCAGCTGAGCCCCCCTTCTCAGTCAGAGTCTTTCAATAAAGAGGAGCCTTTGTTGTGTTCCCATAGGAGTATTTTTCCGCTGGTATTACTATTGAGGCAGAACGATTATTGCAAAAGCCGCCGCTTGTTCTCAAACTAACAGATCGTGGCGACTATCTATCCCGTGCATAACGCTGCCGCAGTGCGCTCTTACCGTGAGTTGCGTCGTCCGCCGTCGAGCTATACCCCTTGTGGCCTCGCTTCGTCGCTACCTTCGGGTAGGTATTCTGCTGATCTCCACACTCACCCGAATTTTAATCTCGCCTACTTACTGTCTCTCGTCTGCAAGACTCCTACTGGACATCTCGGCATCCATGATGCACGCCATCAATTCAAATACTCTTGAATCGAGCGCCGAATCCGTAAAACTCCAAATCCCGACTGCCTTCTGCGTCCACGGACCGCGCCGTTCCTAAATTTTCCGTGCCTATTCCAACTTCTGTCCAACCTCTCGCTTTACTGTCAATATCCGCCAATGGTATAAACTTTATAAAATCTGTCTTCATCCCTCCTTCAGCTCTATATTAACACGTCTAGTTATTTAGCGTGTTTCCGCGTTCAAAAAGTGGGAGAGGAGACCTATGTCACTGTCCATCAACCAGTATCAATGAGGTTTTCTTCCCCGCAGGCGGTATTTCGCCGCTGTCGGAATCCAAAAGGAAAAATAAGTGCTTGCTATTTTAGCATTGCACCCACGCTGTTATACCGTCTCAGCTCGCAGACTTTGCAACCCACCACCTCAGATGATTAGTGGCTCCTTAAGTTTTACAATATCACTATTAATAGCAGCTAATTACAGTGTTTACAGGTGAGCTACTGTACAGTGTAATGTGTTACAATGGGAAATTCATTTTCTATATTAGTACTCTACTTATTCTAATTGCTACTTATGGCTAAACCTCCACTGCCTGCAGCGTCACAGGTCAGTAAAGTGTATTAACCTACTGCACGGCCTTGCCCATCGAGTTAACCCCCTGTGAGCGTGCCCCTGACACTAGGCAGGCCAAGGATGACTTGAATCGCTGCAGGTTCCTATTTTTGTTTCCTGTTTCTAAGTCCTACTATCTAAGATTCTATTCTACGTCAAGTCCGGTGCATGTCTCAGTTCGATTTGTTGTACCCCACTCCCCCTAGCCCTGCACGTGGCGCATTCCAACTGTGTTGTAAGTCTACCTATCCACGCACAGGCGGTACTGGATCAGGGTACTGGTACACATTTGGTTATATGTTAATGTTCACGATTGTCCCTCAGATATTCTGATAGAACTTTCCATGATACCTCGTTTGCTAGGTTGTTTAAAGTTCGAAATGTATCCTCACGTCTCAGTATGAAGTACGTGTCATTGTTTGGTAGTTGACGTCGTAGCGCGGCTGCTACATGATTGAAAAGGGGGCACTCGTAAACCACATGGTCGGGAGTACCTTCCGATGCGCCACAGTCACACGCAGTCGTAACTCTCCACCCAAACCGACATAGATATGTCGGACAGGGCCCATGACCAGCGAGCAAGTGGAACAATCCCCGAGTTGGCTCAAAGTGCTTAATTCCTAACCGTTCTTTCACGTCTGGCAAAAGTTGAAATGTTCTACGGCCAGTATCTTCAGCCTCCCACGATTCCTGCCACAGCTCCTCGCCTCTTCTCCTAATCGCACCCTTTTCCCCAACCCAAACGCCCAGAATCTACATCTACATCTACATCTACATCCATACTCCGCAAGCCATCTGACGGTGTGTGGCGGAGGGTACTTTGAGTACCTCTATCGGTTCTCCCTTCTATTCCAGTCTCGTATTGTTCGTGGATAGAAGGATTGTCGGTATGCTTCTGTGTGGGCTCTAATCTCTCTGATTTTATCCTCATGGTCTCTTTGCGACATATACGTAGGAGGGAGCAATATACTGTTTGACTCTTCGGTGAAGGTATGTTCTCGAAACTTTAACAAAAGCCCGTACCGAGCTACTGAGCGTCTCTCCTGCAGATTCTTCCACTGGAGTTTATCTATCATCTCCGTAACGCTTTCGCGATTACTAAATGATCCTGTAACGAAGCGCGCTGCTCTCCGTTGGATCTTATCTATCTCTTCTATCAACCTATCTGGTACGGATCGCACACTGCTGAGCAGTATTCAAGCAGTGGGTGAACAAGCATACTGTAACCTACTTCCTTTGTTTTCAGATTCCATTTCCTTTGAATTCTTCCAATGAATCTCAGTCTGGCATCTGCTTTACCAACGATTAACTTTATATGATCATTCCATTTTAAATCACTCCTAATGCGTACTCCCAGATAATTTATGGAATTAACTGCTTCCAGTTGCTGACCTGCTATTTTGTAGCTAAAAGATAAGAGATCAATCTTTCTATGTATTTGCAGCACATTACACTTTTCTACATTAAGATTCAATTGCCATTCCCTGCACCATGCGTCAATTCGCTGCAGATCTTCCTGCATTTCAGTACAATTTTCCATTGTTACAATCTCTCGATATACCACATTATCATCCGCAAAAAGCCTCAGTGAACTTCCGATGTCATCCACCAGGTCATTTATGTATATTGTGAATAGCAACGGTCCTACGACACTCCCCTGCGGCACACCTGAAATCACTCTTACTTCGGAAGACTTCTCTCCATTGAGAATGACGTGCTGCGTTTTGTCATTTAGGAACTCTTCAATCAAATCACACAATTAGTCTGATAGTCCATATGCTCTTACTCCGTTAATTAAAAGACTGTGGGGAACTGTATCGAACGCCTTGTGGAAGTCAAGAAACACGGCATCTACCTGGGAACCCGTGTCTATGGCCCTCTGAGTCTCGTGGACGAATAGCGCGAGCTGGGTTTCACACGACCGTCTTTTTCGAAACCCATGCTGATTCGTACAGAGTAGATTTCTAGTCTCCAGAAAAATCATTATACTCGAACATAATGCGTGTTCCAAAATTCTACAACTGATCGACGTTAGAGATATAGGTCTATGGTTCTGCACATCTGTTCGATGTCCCTTCTTGAAAACGGGGATGACCTGTGCTCTTTTCCAATCCTTTGGAACGCTACGCTCTTCTAGAGACCTACGGTACATCGCTGCAAGAAGGGGGGGCAAGTTTCTTCGTGTACTCTGTGTAAAATCGAACTGGTATCCCATCAGGTCCAGCGGCCTTTCCTCTTTTGAGCGATTTTAATTGTTTCTCTATCCCTCATCTATTTCGATATCTACCATTTTGTCATCTGTGCGACAATCTAGAGAACGAACTACAGTGCAGTCTTCCTCTGTTTTCCCAATGTCCCCTTTCTTGGCCCAGAACCGTGCTGCTTGCTCTCTAATTTTAATGTCAAGAGGACAGAGCCCCTTTATCACTAACAGGGCCACTCCTGGAGATGTCCTGTAGGCTCCGACTGACCTTAATATCATGTTCCTCTGAATGCTTCTCTCTGACATTGCGGGCACCATCCTCCCGAGCCGTAACCCGCTATTGATGTTAATATGCTGTTATAGTTTTATCAAATGAGGGGGAAGATAGAATCTTGCATGACCAACGGGGATAAGATCATTGAGCACTTGTAGGGCTCTTTGAGTTACGGTTTCAATGTGCTTTCCAAAGTTCCACCTTTCACCAATGATGGCCCCCAAGTAGCGCGCCGAAGAACTGGCGAGCCCTCAATTCTCACTGGGGGTTCCTTACGAGTTGCCCTTTTAGCAAAAGGTATGTTGGCTTATTCAGTGAAATTGTCATTTTTGTATTCCGGCACCATAGTTGTAATTTTTCCATGGCTCTTTCTATCTTCGGCTCTATACTTCGCGGCTACGGCCGCCAACCAACAGGAGGAGGTCATCTGCGTAGGCCCTAGCACCTCTTCGCTCTGCTGTAGATTATCCAATAGTGGCTCCATACGGATGTTCCAGAACATGGGGCCTAATAAGGAACCCTGGAGGCAACGCTTTGTTATTGTTTTTCCAATTTTCCTACCAGGGGATGATAGACAGACCTCACGATCCTCGCAATAGCTCCTCAGACAGCCGTATAGCGGCCCTGGCCACTTTTTTTCCCCTTAGACAGGAGAAGAGCGAAGACCACCACAGGTGGTCGAAGGCGCCAAGATGCCCACCATGATGCCAACAACGTACTTGTACGGGGCTGAGCCACAGGCCTCGGCCGCCATGTCGATCGCGTCAGTTGTCGACCGTCCAGGCCTGAAGCCGAACTGCGTGCTACTCATCCAGCACAGCACACGGTGTGCAGCCAGTCTGTCAGCCAACAGATTCTCTAGTAATTTCCCAAACAAGTCCAATAAACAAATCGGTCTGTATGATTTAGGTTCAACCGGGTCTCTGTCGGGTTCTTTCTTTATAATTACGTTTGCAACTTCAAAGATTTTCGTAAATTTTTGCTGCCTAAGGCACTCACTGAATAGTTGGGTGAGTGGTGTTACCAGCTGAGGGGCTAATAATGGCACTACCTCCACCACAATGCCGTCGGTTTATCGTCCACCTGCAAATGCTTATGTTGTCTGCAGGTAGGGCTGGCGAAAACAGTGGAGTGCAGGATACAATCGCTGCACCGAGAGGCGCGAACGAGAGAGGTCGTTCAGTATTGGTTGGAGAGTGGTCTCTGGTCAGGGGCCGCAAGGGATGAGTGCAGAGTAGGCGTGCAGGAGACGCAAGCAGAAAACAATAAAAATTGTGGGACATACCAAAGAAGAATGTAAGAAGTAATGTAGCCCTATATAGTTGTAAATTGGTTCACTGTAGAGCAATTGCCTAGCAGTAACTAGCATTTGTTTTAAACGAAACCTATCTTTCTCGACTGATTTTTGCTTCAGTTGTAATCTGTAAATTCTCTTTTTTGTAATTTTAAGAGGTACAAATTTTTTGTTTTGACAAATTGCCTATTGGTTTCTCTCTCGTTCACCTTGAGAGGCTTTCTTCTTTCTTGTCATATTTGTGTATTTCTATAGTTTCTCTGTACAAGCGGGTGTGGCAGCTCTTCTCTATAGCAAGAACTTCCGTATTGGCGAATTTTACTGTGGTCGGTCTCACACAGCGCGGACTCTACCACAGCCCCAATCTGCAATGCCGCTTATTTTCGGTGATTCTAGTGTCGATTGGTCGTCCAGTCATTCCAACATAGACTTTTCCGCTTGCACATAGTATTCGGCATATTCCGACATTACAAGCGGGTCCCTTTTCTCCTTTACCGATCTGAGACACTCTTCAATCTTCTCTGTCGGTTTATAAATGGTCTTATTAGATGACGAACAGTTTGGCTTTTGGAAAGGTAAAGGCATCAGAGAGACAGTTCTGAGGTTGCGGTCGATAATGGAAGCAAGATTAACGGAAAAACAAGACACGTTCATAGAATGTGTCAATCTGGTAAAAGCTTTCGAAAAGATGTTCGAAATTCTGAGAAATATAGGGGTAAACTATAGGGAGAGACGGATAATGTTCGCCATGTACAAGAGCCAAGAGGGAATAATGAGGGTGGAAGACCAAGAACGAAGTTCTGTAACAGGAAAGGGTGTAAGCCAGGGATGTAGTCCTTCACCCGTACTGTTCAGGCTGCACATCGAACAAGCAATGATACAAATAAAAGAAAGGTTCAACACTGACATTAAAATTCAAGGTGAAAGAATATTAATGATAAGATTCGATGACGGTTAAAGGCGCTGCAGTCTGGAACCGCAAGACCGCTACGGTCGCAGGTTCGAATCCTGCCTCGGGCATGGATGTTTGTGATGTCCTTAGGTTAGTTAGGTTTAACTAGTTCTAAGTTCTAGAGGACTAATGACCTCAGCAGTTGAGTCCCATAGTGCTCAGAGCCATTTGAACATTAGATTCGATGACGACATTGCTATCCTCATTGAAAGTGAAGAAGAATTACGTTATCTGCTGAATGGAACGAATTGTCTAATGAGTACAGAATACGAATTGAGAGTGAATGGAAGAAAGATGAGATGTAGCAGAAATGAGAACAGCGAGGAACTTAACAGCAGGATTGATTTTCAGGAAGCAGATGAAGTTAAGGAATTCTTTGACCATGGCAGCAAAACAACCAACGACGGACGGAGCCAGGAGGACTCAAAAGCAGGCTAGCACTGGTAAAAAGGACATTCCTGGCCAAGAGAAATCTTATAGTATCAAACATAGGCCTTAATTTGAGGAAAATATTTCTGAGAATGTACGTGGAGCACAGCATTGTATGGCAATTAGACATGGACTGTGGTAAAACCGGAACGGAAGAGAATCGAAGCATTTGAGATGTGGTGTTACAGAAGAATGTTGAAAATTAGGTGGACTGATAAGGTAAAGAACGAGGACGTTCTCCGCAGAATTGGCGAGGAAAGGAAAATATGGAAAACATTGACAATAAGGAGAAGGATGGTGTGACATCCGTTAAGACATCATGGAATAATTCCCATAGTACTAGGGGGAGCTGTAGAGGATATAAACTGTAGAGAAGGCGGAGATTGTGATTCATCCAGCAAATAATTGAGGACGTAGGTTGCAAGGGCTACTCTGAGATGAAGAGGTCGGCACAGGAGAGGAATTTGTGGCGGGTCGCATCAAACGAGTCAGAAGACTGATGACTCAAAAAAAAAGTCTTTTCGTCGTGTTTACATAAAATAAGGCCGATTCTGTCGGTCAGTCTGGGAATGTATGGGAGAAAGGTAATACCTGACATTTCTTTTTCTCTGTCACTTGTGCTGAAGAATCTGGACTGCAAACTGTTGTGAACTATTTCTCTTTTTTAACTATATTTTAATTTTATTTGAAGATTCATCTGATTGTTGTGTCCGCTTTTCGCATAATTGAAGACCCGTACGATAAACAAGCAATCTTGCAAGAACCATTCCATAAAAAGATTTACCATTTAGATTGCCGACAAGAAATACTGTAGAGATCGTTCTATATTTCCTAAAAGGTATTCGACAACGATGTGCACAACTTCTTTGTCGGAGAATAATATAAGTGTGCTGCTGACACTATCTGTTAAGTCGGTTACGTACATCATCCGTCCGAAGTGTCTCAAGACTGAGTTTATTCATGTCATATAAGCTACATCAGCGAATTAACTAGGGTAGTAGCCTGAACTAACAACTGTGAACAACAGATATGGAGTCGGCCAGTCAGCTGTGAGCAGGCAGTGCTAAGTAGTGAACTTGCAACCGCTACGTGCAACGTAGTTGCGTCACAAATTGCAGTGGAGCAACGTCTCTAAATCAAGTGTTCAAGGCAAAATGTTTTGAAGAAGAGAAAAGTGCGTGCAAAGTTTGACCCGCACATCTTCACTACCGAGCAAAAGCAACTACGCGAGGACGCCTGTCGTGATATCATTGAAATGCAAAACGCAGACATTACTTTTCCAGAAAAAATCATCAAGGATGACAAGACTTAGTGTTATCATTATCAACCTATCAGATAAAGACAGTCCATAAATACACAAGAAAGGTCAATGCTGTACAAAGTACACTACTGGCCATTAAAATTGCTACACCAAGAAGAAATGCAGATGATAAACGGGTATTCACTGTACAAATATATTATACTAGAACTGACGTGTGATTACATTTTCACGCAATTTGGGTGCATAGATCCTGAGAAATCAGTACCCAGAACAACCACCTCTGGCCGTAATAACGGCCTTAATACGCCTGAGCATTGAGTCAAACAGAGCTTGAATGCCGTGTACAGTTATAGCTGCCCATGCAGCTTCAACACGATACCACAGTTCGTCAAGAGTAGTGACTGGCGTATAGTGACGAGCCAGTTGCTCGGCCACCATTGACCAGACGTTTCCAATTGGTGAGAGATCTGGAGAATGTGCTGGCGAGGGCAGCAGTCGAACATTTTCTGTATCCAGAAAAGCCCGTACAGGACCTGCAACATGCGGTCGTGCATTATCCTGCTGAAATGTAGGATTTCGCAGGGATCGAATGAAGGGTAGAGAGACGGGTCGTAACACATCTGAAATGTAACGTCCACTGTTCAAAGTGCCGTCAGTGCGAACAAGAGGTGACCGAGACGTGTAACCAATGGCACCCCATACCATCACGCCGGGTGATACGCCAGTATAGCGATGATGAATACACTCTTCCAATGTGCGTTCACCGCGATGTCGCCAAACACGGATGCGACCATCATGATGCTGTAAACAGAACCTGGGTTCATCCGAAAAAATGACGTTTTGCCATTCGTGCACCCAAGTTCGTCGTTGAGTACACCATCGCAGGCGCTCCTGTCTGTGATGCAGCGTCAAGGGTAACCCAGGCATGGTCTCCGAGCTGATAGTCTATGCTGCTCCAAACGTCGTCGAACTGTTCGTGCAGATGGTTGTTGTCTTGCAAACGTCCCCATCTGTTGGCTCAGGGATCGAGACGTGGCTGCACGATCCATTACAGCTATACAGATAAGATGCGTTTCATCTCGACTGCTAGTGATACGAGGAAGTTGGGATCCAGCATAGCGTTCCGTGTAACCCTCCTGAACCCACCAATTCCATATTCGGCTAACAGTCATTGGTTCTCGACCAACGCGAGCAGCAATGTCGCGATACGATAGGTTACAATCCGACCTTTATCAAAGTCGGAAACGTGATGGTACGCATTTCTGCTCCTGACACGAGGCATCACAACGTTTCACCAGGCAACGCCGGTCAACTGCTGTTTGTGTATGAGAAATCGGTTGGAAACTTTCCTCATGTCAGCACGTTGTAGGTGTCGCCACCGGCGCCAACCTTGTGTGACTGCTCTGAAAATCTAATCATTTGCATATCACAGCATCTTCTTCCTGTCTGTAGCACGTCATCTTCGTGGTGTAGCAATTTTAATGGCCAGTAGTGTAACATACATTCAAGCCAGTGTGACGTGTGAATTAATTAAAATAGCAAATAAGTATTTTTCTGCCTGTTCCATATTGTTGAACGTTCTGTGAGTTGAACTCAGCTTCAAATTTCTCTGTTTTTTATTAATCCGGTCTCTAATCTTTTGGACTGACATAGACCAAATTAGCTCTCTCGTTACTGTTCCCTGGGGCCAGAAGATAACTTCCTTTTTCGTTATTTTTCAATTTATGTAACGTACTGCGGTACATCTCTGAAATTCTTTGAACCAGTCACATTGCTGAAAATTAATACTCCATACTTCTAACAGAGAAGGTGGCCATACTACCATGACTCGGCAGGTATACTAACTTCGGATGGCGTCGGTGGTCTTCATGGTCATTCCAACAGACGGCGGGCGAGGCAATTAGCGGGTGCGTACGGCACGCTAGCCGGACATAAGCGGGCAGGGCAGAGGGCCTTTGCGCTCGCCTTGACCCAGTTGCACACCACCACCGCTTCCATCTCCACCTGCTCCTCCACCATCGCTCATTTGATATCAAGCGCATCACATCCTGTTGGGGGCTCCTCCGGCGCTACTCAAAAAAATGGTTCAAATGGCTCTAAGCACTACGGGACTTAACATCTGAGGTCATGAGCCCCCTAGACTTAGAACTAATTAAACGTAACTAACCTATGGACATCACACACATTCATGTCGAGGCAGGATTCGAACCTGCGACCGCAGCAGCAGCGTGGTTCAGAAAAGCGCCTAGAACCGCTCGGCCACAACGCTACTACTGCATCGCTGAAGGAATGGTTTTCTTCTCTGCTTGTTACGAATCTGAAAGCAAAAAATTTTGCCCTGCCATGCTTATATCGTGATTTGAAACTGAAAACTTTGAAATTAGTCCCTAACTTGACTTTAACGGCTGAATGTAATGATCGTGTTTCTTCATGATAAGATTTGACTTTTACTTGAACTCGAATCTGATGACAGAATGATGCCCTGAAACTGAGAACCTTTTTTGTCGGAACTATTATTATACTCAACGGACGATGAATGATGTGTCTGATCTGATCTCGTAGACTTTTATATCGTCTAACTTACTCGGTCCACTGAAAGAGAAGATTCACATTTCCTGTTACTCTGTTGTAAACGTATGTAATTACAAATTTGGACAACCATGGGAGGGAAGAGAGGGAAAATTATTGGCTTGTGTTGAAGAAACCACGAAACTATATTGTGTCAATCATTATACAGGATGTCAGGTGTATGCATGCAGATATTCTGACCATGTATAGCGCAAGGCCCCCCGGTAGCTCGTTCATCACAGTTATGCAGCTACTACGATTGTGTATGTTGGTGCACCATATCTGTGGTATAAAGTCCAGCTTGGTCACATGTATCATTCTTAGTGTTACAGTTTTCACAAATGATAATGTGTATTTTCATGAGCCGTTGACTTAAATGTTGCACCATGTGTATGTACAACGTATTCCACTGTGGATAGCAAGTAAATAAATTGTTGAATAAATGTAATCCTTTGGTAGAGACTCTAGAAGGAAGAGAGGAGAGGGAAAAGGTGTGCACTGTAGGAGGCTGTTCCATGAATTCTACGAAGAGCCAAAAGAAAAATATGAAGCTTATAGAAACTGAAAGAAGTTGGGTTTCATGATTACTCGCAATGTTTCCTATCAAAGATTTCTCACTGTTGTTTCTCACTGCGGGCATCAAATGCACTATCATTCATTACAACTCAGTTTTCAGCATCATGCTTACGGCATTCCGAGGTGTACTTATATTCATGTGCTAATGGCTGTGTGTGCTACGTGTTAAATGAGAAGCCACCATGTGTTACTAGATTATACATAATACAAAAGATGTGAGACAGGAAGACAGCTCCCACTCTTGACGCATAGACGTTATGCAGACCATTTAGATACCTTCCGGTCGGTTTTTGTTCTTGCAGTACAAAACGTCATTCAATTGGAACCGCTGTTCTATCTCTACAAGTTATACTGTTCTTCACCTCTAAGTGGTCACAGTCAAAGAAAGGCTGATGCATGTTTGAACTCTCAGTGCATGTACAGCTTGCAAAGGTATCAATAACGTAAGACAAATATTTTTGAAGATTTGGTCCGCCGCATACAAACATAGACTTTATTTTTCTTCACCGACACATTTTTCACTGCCCTTGCCTCATCCGTGTGTATCTCGGTATTTGTTCTTAAATAAATGGTAATGAAATTTATAGCTCGTCTATTTAGATATCTAGATACACTCGAAATACCTTTAGTAGTTTAATTTCAGTATGTAGTAGAAGCTATTATACTTCCTCCTCGCAAATATACATAAAGAAACAGATGTAACCAAACAACAGGCATAAAGAAACAGATGTAACATATCAAACCTAAGTTACGGAAACATTCTCATACCGTGTGCGGGGAATATAGGACAGATCACACAGCACAGGCCTTCTCGTCCGTATTTAAAACCTTGGTGACATTGTTTCTATGGTCACTGGTGTAAGGTTTAACTCTGTGCACTGCTTTTCGTCCCATACTGCGCGAGACATCCTCAGCGGCTGTACAGATGTTTGCAATTTAACTACGTTCTTATAGACTCTCACGATGGGTCCCACACGTTAAGTACAGGAACGTCTCTTGGACCACGGTCTAACGTTCAAAAAGCAATTGCCTCCAAGGAAGAGAGGACCACAAGAGTCAGTCTGTATGTACAACAGCCTCCCAAGGTCCGAATACACTCGATAAAAAAGAATACTTATACTTCTTCTTATTCTGAAGACAAGGATTTTCTCTGTTTGTCTGCTTCATTTCGTGGATGTACTGAAGCAATTGCTGTCCCATCTCTTGAGTGGTTGTACGAGTAGCCGTTTCCCCTGCGGTCGTCCGTGCTTACAAATTTTAATTAGTTTTGTGCGGTACATCTTTTGTGCATAATCCTTCCAATTTCTTTTCCATCTTCATACATTACTTATATCTTCTGTTCCACTCTGATCCCTTATCGACACATTTGTTCTCTAATCCAACATGGTTACTTCTTGGTTTTGTTTTAGTGTCTTCATTTCCAATGTCGTTAACATTTGTTTAATATTTTTCATTTCGTTTCTGCAGCAAATGTTGTAACAGGACGCACCATTTTTAGTACTTTTATTTTCCCCACAGTTGTCATAAATTTGTTTTTCCATAGATTATTTTGCAGGTCTTTGTCACCTGGTTTTGCGCTACAATGGTTAAGTCTTTACAGATGGAGATAACAGTCCACAGATAATTAAAACTCATATCTTGAAAGATGAAATCTCTATAGTGTATTGTTTAGCTGCTTTATTAAATTGATGAAGTAACACCTGTAAATTATCCTCATTATTTACTATCAGTACAGCATCATCAGGATTTACCACATGATCTTCCATTTTATTTTCTGGTTTCTTTCTTGCACCATCACCGATGTGGTCAACTGCTGAAATGAACAGGAGTGGGCTTAATGAGTCCTTATTTCACCTGTTGCAATTACATCTGTGAATCCTTTGTGTGTTTTAATTCTCGTTTTATTACCTACGTATATATTCTACAGTTTTCACTAAATTCATTAGCACTCTCTTACCGATTAAGGTTCGAATTGTTGCTCTTTTTCTAATCTTATCAAAGGCTTTTGACAAGTCAGAGACACACAGGTAGGCTGTGTTATTAAACTTTGCGCCCTTCTCCACATTCTGTCTTAGAGGGAAAACATCCTCTGTTGTGCTCCTGCTTTTCCTGAATCCTTGCTGTTCCGCTGTTTTATAACATTCCATATTCTGACTCTAATTTTTGATGATAAGATGTTTAAGGTATACAAAGTTTGAAAGCTTGGTGCAGTGCATCTTCCAGAAATTTATTGAAGGACAACTTATGTACATCATGAGCTGCACTAGAAATCTTTATTTGCCAAAATCGGTTTCGGGTTAATAACTCATCATCAGTGGCATCTCTATAGCAGTGATTTACAAGTCAGTTAATACTATAGAACCTGAAATCAGTCCTGTTATATGCTATACGGGTTGTCATTTATGTTACTGCTGTCAAGTCCTAAGCAGTGACAATTCTTGATAAGTTTTTGAAAACACCCACAAGTCGCAATTAACAGTCGCTCCCCATGCAGGCAATGCATGCTCTTGTTAAATTCTTGATAATTTGATATACTAGGGCTATTTGGAGAGTAAGGTCCGATCGGGCGTGAAATGAAAATCACAGTGAAAAACCAGATGATCACACCTGCGTTGGGCAGTGTCTCTAGTATCCCCGTCGATCGCGTCAGTTTGCTCTTTTAAGTCCTGATCACACGGTGAGCACGTAAAGACGCCTAGAAAATAATGTTTCCCGCCAAGTATGAAGGCCCGGTGAGAGATTTAGCCTGACGTCATGCAGCCAACGTAACATAACTGTCATACGTTTCCTTCTTCATGACCACTCTCGGCCGCACTCAGCAGGGGCAATGAGGATTCCCCTGCAGCGTTATCAGTGGCAATTGTTTGATCATCCACTATTGGTTCCCCCTGAGTTTCATCTGTGTTCACATGAAACACTGGCTATGAAGATAACATTTTGGAACAGGCAACGATCTGTAGACCAGCATAGAGAACTGGCGGAAAGCACAGGCAGTTGCCTTCTGTGACAAGAGTATTGCAAAGTTGGTACAACGCTACAACTATGTAATGAGGTGTAGCTAACTGTTGCAAATAAAACATGTTTGATTTTCACTGTGGTTTCCATTTCGTGACCGATCGGACCTTACTTTCCGAACAGCCTTTGTAACCTTCATATAGAGTGTACATGGGAAACAAGGTGGTATTAAGCAGGATAATTCCCCAGTAATTATCAAATACATGTTTATCTCTTTTTTTTTGCATTGAAGTTGTAATACTTTCCTTCAGTTCTCTTACTATCCTACCTGCATTCACGGAAATGTTAAATAAAGTTTGATTCTATTGATATACTGACCCCCCCCCCCCCCCACGCACACAAATTTTATTAATTCATTACATATTCCATCTGGCTCTGGAGATTTCCTAAGTATTGCAGTGCATATTTCATCCAGTGGGTTCTCCTTTTCTGTGCTTTGGTGTCGTAACCACACTCTTTTCAGCTAGAAATCAGTCATGTGCTTTCCATTTTCAGTTAGAAAGCCGTAACATGCTCTCCATACGATATAGTCAAGTAATAAATGAAATTAATCTTTGAAATTATAAACGGAAAAACAATAATACAACAGTTATTGTGACAGTTGTTGGCAACTTCAGAATATACGGAAGTAAATTTACAGTATTTGGATTCGGGAAGACAGCACTGGCGAAACATGTTTGGTTGAAGAGAAGGAAATGTGTTTGTGTAAGGCGGATTCAGATATCTCAAAATATATCCACACACAGAATGAACTGACATTGCAATTTGGGCATTCGAGCTCACGGCATTACTTAAGTATAAATCGGAACTGAGAGATGGAGAATATCAAAGGATGCATGTCATACTGTTCATTCGTGAGGAGATAATTTCGTGTCTAGTTCTCTGTGGCTACTGGTTGCTGTTCTTGTTCTCAGCAAGGGAACGCCGGTATGTTCACAGTGCCGCTGTCCCATTATCCCAGTTTCCAACAATATGTGCTTACACTTTCTTTACAGAGAACGCTTACTCAGCACTCTTCCTGTAATTTTAATGCCACATTTCCACCTTCATTATCATTTATCTTTCTGCTCCTCACCCTGCTTGTTTCGTTTCGTAATACAGTGCCGCGAAGTTGTCGTTCGCTAGAAAGACTTAACGCCGCTGTTCTCGCCCGAGGCGTCTAGCCACCGGCCTGCCATCTCTTGGCAGTCAGGAACATTACGAAGAATCCCCGTACTCAGCAGGGGAAAGCACTGTGAGCCCGCCGCAGTGTAGTGTGTGTGTGAGCGTGTGTAAGCAGGTCCTACCTCTGGCCGCAAGTGTAACGGTATGGCACGGGGTCCACACTCTATACCGCGGAATGGCCTCTGCTTTCTCTCATACATATATAATGTACTCCAATATAGTGATAAATCTCCAGCAGGACAGCCACAGAATGAACTTTACAACAGAATGGCGAAAAACAGGCAACTCGTTTACCCTGTGACCTGTTCGCTTCTTAACGCAGCGTGAAACAAAGCGGTCAGAAGGGTCACAGAACTGTACTGACTTCTGAGTCATTTTGTTTCTACAGCGCGAAGCAGCTACAATAGTCTATCCGAAATATACATCCGTAAGTTACAGTGCACGCAGCTACGATAGTCTATCCAAAAAAGAGTGAATCATTTAAAACTTGCACCACAAATGTTGTGGAAATGGGAACTGCTGTTGATGTGAAGTTTTCTCAGAAAGGATTGGTAGTCAGGGGTTCGTATTGTTAGCCACTCAGCAGATTCTAATAATACATTGAAAGTGTCTTCTTGTGCAGACAAATACTTTTTTAAATATGTAACAATGGCTATTGACATTAACAAACTAAAAGTATGGTATGTTTGTCAGTGGTGTTTGTTGCAGGATTTTAATGTGAGTTGTTTACGAGATATCGTACGAGGGTGAGTTAAAAGAAAATCTTAAATTTGTAATAAAAAATCGAAATTTCGCGCCGTTATCCTGTAAGTTGGTATGCGTGCTACAAACTGCGTGCAGAGTGGCCTGTAGGTGGCAGCATAGTGCAGATGCACGCATACCTCCGCTGTATCAGTATAAAGACGGCCGCCACACTTGCGACTTGCACCAGGGAAGAACAGCGTTCTGTTATTCTGTTTTTGCGTAGCGAAGTTGTGAAACCTATTGAAATTCATCGACGAATGAAGGTTCAGTACGGTGATGCATGTTTGTCACAGTAGCAAGTCTACGAATGGAGTAGGAAGTTCGCAAATGGTGTGACTTCAGTGGAAGATGCTCCTCCTCCAGATCAGGCACAACGAGTTGTGACTCCACAGAACATAGCAGCAGTTGAAGCCATAGCCAAGGAAAACCGCCGAGTGACACTGAATGACATTGAAGCATGTTTACAGGTTATTCATGGGTCAGCACACCACACTGTGCATAATTAGCTCCAGTTTCACAAAGTGTCTGCAAGGTGGATGCCATGGCACCTGTCTCCTGAAATGAGAGAACGACGTGTTAATGCTTGCGAAGAACTTCTTCGGCACTTTGAACGAGAAGGTGATGGCTTCCTTGCAAGAATCGTTACTGGGGACAAAACTTGGGTTCACTTCCATTTTGAGTATCTTCCTCATCCACCATACTCACCAGACCTTTCCCCAAGTGATTTCCATAAGTTTGTACCACTCAAAGACGCAATGGGAGGAAAGAAGTTCCGTTCTGATGAAGAGGTACGACACAGGGTGCACGAGTGGTTGCGTGGACTACCAAAAGAATTTTTTTCTAAAGGAATTTATGCACTTTGTAAGCTCTGGAGGACTTGCATTGAGCGTGGGGTGATTATGTTGAAAAGTGATACAGCCTTGAACCACCTCTGCACAATAAATAATATTTAAAAAAATATTTAAGGTTTTCATTTGATCCACCCTCGTAGTCTAAAAAGTTCCCACTTGTACAATACCTGCGGCAGCACACACACAAGAACAACGCGTGTTCAAAATGACACAGCAGAAGCAAAACACACTTTCAGTCTAGCATGGAACGATTGCTGCACACGTGGTAGCATTTCAGAGGAGAGGTCTGAGCATGCTGTAGAAATGCGCCCTTGCATATCATCGGATGTAGTTTGTATGTCCTTGTAGCAAGCGTCGTTCAGCTTTCCCCACTGAAAAAATTTCTGCAGGTGTCAAACGGGGGAACAGGCCGGCCAAGTTACAGGTCGTCTGCGTCTAGTGCAACAATTTGGAAACGGTGAAGACGTGCTGTAGCACTTCGTGGAATATAAAATGGACAGCCATCATGCTGATATCACAGGTTCTGTAGAGGTTTTGTAGAGGAACGCCTTCTAGCATCCGAGGAAGATGGTCTCTTAGGAGGCTGCGATACTTGTGCGTGTTCAGTGTTCCGTCTATGAAAAAGGGCCTATGAGCTGATGGTTCACTATTCCATACCGCACGTTTACACTCCACGGACGCTGACGTTCCACCTGATCAAGCCAATGGGGATTGTCAGCAGCGTAACAGTGTATGTTTCGGCAGTTTACTGGTCATGATCGGTATATGTGGCTTCGTCAGTGAAGAAGATACATGATACATCTGGAGTACACCCTCCTAATGCCTATGTACAGAAGTTAACACGATTCTCATATTTTTTTTCATGCAGATCTTGATGGAGAATGTGTAGGACACTCATACCATTTCCTCGTGCCACTGCATGAGAGTTAACGTGCGGAACTGCTGCAACAGCAGCAAGAACATTAATTTCCCCACTTCTATCGTCACTTGTTTCTTTCTGTTGCGCTGTCTAGGTGTTACAATACTACATTCACTTAACTGGCTGAAGAGGTTGATAAATAACTGCCGAGATGGTTGACGTCTACTGCGATATCTTGCCGCATACACCGTACAAGAACGAACTGCATTCTTCCTACACTCTCCATACATCATGAGCACGTCAGCTTTTTCTGCATTGGTAAATCCCATCGTCCACTCGCGATCTACCGCTTGGACTGTAACACACTATCTGACTAGCAAGTCGCAATGCACTCAACGAACACACAAGCACATTGTAGCTAGTGGCTACGCAGGCTGATGATACAAACAGGTGTCGGTGTGGAAACTTTTCATAATACCGTATCTCGTAAACGACTCGCTATAGAATCCTGAAACAAACATCACTGGCATTCTAATTTACCCTACTCTTAGTTAGTTACTGTCAAGAGGCAATGTTCCATTCAGAAACGTATATGTGTGAACAAATAATACACTTTTAAATATTATTACAATCTGTTTGTTAGCTAACAATTCGAGCTCCTGACTACCACTCCGCTCTGTAAAAACTGTAAATCAATAGCACTTTCCATTACCGCAATATTTGCGATGAAAGTTTTAGGTGATGTACATTATATATCGAGCACGAATATACACTGTTCAAAAGAATTAAGGGGATACATGTATCAACGTCCGGTATTGAAACGTGTGGTTCCTGTTGTCTCCCTGCATGATTTGAGATCTTCTCTTTCAGTGAAGGCAACAATTAGGCTTTGTTATGAATTACAGTATCAGGCGCCCGCTCAGAAGTAAATGAGTACCGGTCTGTCAGTGCTTTCTAGTGACGGATGACAATTGTCATTTGTGGAACCTGAATTCAACCAAGCACATGCAATGCGACGTATTAATGCAGCCCTACTTGCAAAGGCGGTCTCTTTGATCCAAAAAAGATGGACTTACCGTCATGCAGCTGCAGATGACAATGTCTCTCCATCTGGGATCCATGGGTTGTGGACACGCTACAGGGAGACAGGTCAGTACACAAGGCGAGAGGGACAAGTCCACCAACGCATTACAATTCACGTGAAGACCAATATCTGACTATCTCTGAGTTGCGACATCTTACGGATTCCACCAGATCACTGCAAGAAGATTTCAGAAGGGTCGCGGGAGCCACTGTGTCCGACAATGCCGTAACAAAGAGATTACGAGAAATGACCTTACGACCCAGACGTCCTGTTCGAGTATCCCGCTTGACATGACAACATCTAGTAACTCGCGTTCACTTCTGCCGTTCCCATAGTAACTGGCAACATCGTCAGTAGAGAAACATGTTATTCACAGACGAGTCTAGATATCCTCTGTCGCAAGGTCACGGCCGTACTCTATGCGGGGATCATTGGTGAGCGCTACCTCACAAATGACGTTCAGCAAATCCACTGATTTCCAAGGTGCTGTGATGTTTTGAGGAAGCTTCTGTGTTGCCAGCCATACGGAGCTAGTGTTTGTCCAGCGTCGCCTTACCGCCAAGCAGTACACTGAATAGATCCTGTTAGACCATGCGTAGGCTGCTGCATACGGTGGTGGCACTGAATTCCTTCTGATGCCAGGGGCCATGTAGTGAGCATCAGGGGGGATATCTTGCAAAGCCTGGGCATTGAGGTAATGGAATGGCTGGCAGTGAGTCTCGACCTAAACCCCATCTTGCGTATGTGTGACCTGCTTGACAGACGTTTTCGTAGTCGTCCTGTTCCAGCACAGATTCTCCAAGAACTCTGACGGCTTCGCACTGAATAATAGGAACGAATACCACAGGGTGACACCCCCAGACATATACGGAGCATACCACGTAGGTGTCAGGCAGTGATAAACGTTCACGCAGGAGATGCACGTTACTGAAGCTCTCGAAGTCCAATGACAAGCACACAGGATGACGACATGAATAACTGTTTCCACTATGTTTTCGGCACTTGTCGGACATTAACTTTTTTTTAACGATCACGAATGTAATGATGCTTTGTTACGTACTTAATTTCTGAATGGTAAAAGTATAATTTGGAAAAACATCCAGTCCTCAATTATTGTTCAGTTGCGTATGGCAGATGCCCGAAGTCATGTTCCTCCAATTCTTTTGAGGAGTGTATATGTCGCTAAGTTATAGTGGGCTAGGGGTGGGATTTATGAAGTCCGCAAATAATTTTAATCGTTAGCAGCTGCCGATGGTTCAAATGGCTCTGAGCACTATGGGACTCAACATCTTAGGTCGTAAGTCTCCTAGAACGTAGAACTACTTAAACCTAACTAACCTAAGGACATCACATACACCCATGCCCGAGGCAGGATTCGAACCTGCGACCGTAGCAGTCCCGCGGTTCCGGACTGCAGCGCCAGAACCGCACGGCCAACGCGGCCGGCAACAGCTGCCGTCTGTGGCACCGTCAAAGCTTTTAATTTTTTCTGATGTTACTATATACTTTTTTTCTGTGGCATTGGAAACAGACTTCGTGCCTCATCGACATTGGATGTGTGTAACCTGATACAATATTAACAAGATAACAGCGCCTAAAGTCACAGTCCCGCCGTGAGGAGAAAATGTGTCCAAATGCCTGACAATGAAATGGCCTTACTGTATCAACTTTAAACAAACACTCAGCTCAGGTACGGTTAATGTGGTTATAATTAGGATGTCACCATCAAGCGCTCGAAATGTTGATATATACTGCCACTCCACAGGGACAATAGTGCAAATGTAATTCCACCAAGCCTTATGGTACAGCAGGCTTGTTTTATTTGGCGTTTTGAGGCTTCAGGAGTTGTTAGTGTTTTCTTGCCGACATGTTGGTTTAATTTACCCCAAAAATAAAAGTTAAGAAGTGTAGAGATATGGTGAGCATGCATATGCAATGCAAACGATGATGTGAGCCATGAAAAGCCCACACTACAGACGACAGTCGTTGTTTTCTTCTTTCATGCGCGCAGTGAATTTTCAACTGACCTGGTGTAAACGGTATGAACATATCAGCAGCTTAGAGGAGATAAAGGGGAGGACAGAGGACACAGTCTTGCAGCATGCGTAGTGTGGGATAGTACTTATGGGTACTGGTGTTGATAATGCTGACGAAGAATGGGCGATTAGAGAGGGAGGATGCAATAAATCCGACATAATTAATTGTAAGGGAGTTTGTAAAGAATAATTCAATGTCATACGATTGCAGGCATTCTTTAGGCCGAATGAGACAAAATTAAAGGATTTGTGGTGGTTGAGCTGGCGTTATAGGAGATGCGTGAGGTGAAGGAGCTTGAGCGGTTAAAAACCTCTTCTGACCTGTCTGCTCTCATTTTCTCTGTTTACTATCTTTTGATGTCATTTTATATAGGGTTGCATTGGAGGCTCACTGAGAAAGGTCATTCCTGTAAATAAAACCGGCAACGAAGAGTCCGATTTTTATTCATGATATTTCATCTGGTGTTAGGATATTGCTTTCTCTTCTGTCCTTCTTGTGTGGCTGATCTGAGACTGGACAAGTGCCACCTGCGTTGAGCGTGGCAGAAAAGCATGAGATGGGGACAGGCTGGCGTTTCTGCGAATACAAGGGGGAGTTTACAACAGCGTGTGTTGGACGCTGACTCGCTATGGTTCTTGGCCATTGTATTACGCATGAAGCGACGACGAGCTCGACTTTCTGGAGGCAGCGTCAAATGTTTTGTTGATTTTTGCCGTCTGAGCTTCGTTTGGCCGACGTTAAGTGTTAGTATTGATTCAGTGGCCCTCGCAATCTGAGGTCTGAGCCATGGGCTGCACGACACACCGGCGCCTAGCATCTTGGCGATATTTTGTCCGTTTTTGGGGGCGCTTTTCAAGGCTCGTCTCACGCGTCCCGCAAATCGCAACTCAAGAAGACGTGGTTTGATGTCAGAGAGCCCTGTAACGCCGGAAATGCATATCCTCCTATTTTCATCTATTGTACTATTATTTTTTTCCTTGTTTTGTTACCTCAAGATATGACATTTCTGTCTCTTTATGTATTGTAATTGTTTTACTGTTTGTATATATATATTTATGCACTTATGTCGATGTATAATTGGTTTGTTTCGTAAATATTATTTGCATTTTTACGCTGGGTCTTGCCTAGGGAAAACTGCTATCGAACGATTACATCGATGGGTCGTGTGAAGACTCAAAGTGTGTAGGATCTTTGGTAGTGTTAACTCTGCCGCGTGGAGCGCGGGCAGAGCAGAGCAGTGAGAGTCTGGCTGGAGTAGCGAGTGGAGCAGGTGTTGTGTGACGCTCCCGCGAGTTGCCGCGCTTTCGGGGTTTGGCAGCATGTAATTGCGCTCGACTCGCGATGATAGTTTCTGACATGGTGTCGCGGACGGGAAGCATTAGCTGGCGCACATCAAGAGCCCGTTTCGCCTGGTGACCGTGTCGAAAAGAAGGCGCGCCTACATCCAGCTTCTGCAACAGCGACGGCCGACAATGAGTGACTGTCGCCACCTCCTCGATCGACGGCTTCAAACCTTCAATCAACCAACAAGGAAGACTAAAAGCACGTAAAGTTTCAGAACTGTATGGCAGACCTCAGCTTTTCAAATTGTTCCATTTGCCTCGCAAAATTACAGCAACTTAGCATGAACCTTTGTTGCTCATTGTCCCAATTTCATTGCCAAGCAGGGTCCCTTCCTTTTCCGAAATGAACCCGAGTGTCGTTGAAATTCAAACGCCAGCATTAAAATAATATAATTAGATTTCACTGCTTTAATTTCAAAGTTCAGTAGTTGGCTACAATATTTAGGTTACACGAGCACAAATTTAGAGGCGAGTTTTGTTAGCATATTTTAGCTTACCTGTGACTGCAGCTCAGCTTGGTACGTACTAAATTTTATTATTGTTAATACTTCAGAATCATTTAATTCAAGTTCAAAGTTAAATCTCTCGTTTCTAAATTGCGTAGAGTCAAGTTGCTTTTGAAATGATTGTTGAGGTAATCCAAGACAAACCGTATTTTACTGGATTTCGATGTGCTTCAGAAAGAAAGCTCACTATTAACTTCAGTCACTAAATTAACATTCGATTTTCCGGTTTTATTAATTCTTTTGCTAAATTAAGTCAGAGTGTAGCGAAATTTATTACTTCTGACAAACTTTCAGTTTTCACACTACACGTGTCAACCTTCAGTTGCCACGCTTCTAGTGTTAATTATATGTGTAATAACCTTTCTTTTTCAGTTACTATAGTAATTGTCCTTAGGACTGGCGACCGTGATTTCCCCCAAATCTCAAATATCTAATTACCGCTAGTTAATTGTTAACGTAACGGCTGCACATTTACCTTCTTTATTAACTTTACCCCTTTTCAAAATTAATTTCCACCAGTTTCATTTGCATTTTTCCTTTCATTTAGATGTAACCCTTTCCTCCCTCTTTACCGATAGATTAACTTCGGTGACGATTGCTTTTCCAAAATTCCCATTAGGTACACGCGGTTTCATTTTTCACTGTCATTAAAGTCGATAAGTAAGGGGGAGGTTACAGCCCTACTAAAAATTGGTGGCAAAGAGCACGAGGGGTACCAAAAATACTGATATCGATCTTCGTGGGATTCTGCTGATGGCACTGAACACAAATACGAGGGATGGAACGTTAATAGTGGCAACTATTTAGTTACAGCTCGTGCAAAATAGATACGCGTTTCAAATTTTACTGACGTTCAAAGTAGTCACCAACGTTGTGTATAACTCGTTCCTAACGATGTGGTTCAGATGGTTCAAATGGCTCTGAGCACTATGGGACTCAACATCTGAGGTCATCAGTCTCCTAGAACTTAGAACTACTTAAACCTAACTAACCTAAGGACATCACACACATCCATGCCCGAGGCAGGATTCGAACCTGCGACCGTAGCGTTCGCGCGGTTCCAGACTGAAGCGCCTAGAACCACTCGGCCACACCGGCCTGTTTTCTCGATTGATCTGTGTTCAGTTTTTCAAGGCCTATCCACTGTGCCAACTTATAACTAAATCTGAGGGGGGTGCGATGGGGAGGTTCCCTTGTTAGCAGAGGCAGTTGTGTTGACAGTTCGAGCGGTGCGGTCTATTGCCCGACGAATTTGTAGCAATTCTGAAGAGAATGCCGTGAAGTGTTTCCTTCAGTTTAGAAATCGAGTTGAACTCACTAGAGCTTAAGTTAGGCGAGTGCAGTAGGTGGTATAGCACTTATCAGCCCCATCAGACAAAGAAATCAGTAACACCTTACACTGTACGTGCTTGAGCATTGTCCTGCCAAATGATGGTTTGGTCTTGCAGAAAGTGTCATCACTTCTGTCTCTATGCTGTTCATTTATGGAACACAACCTACGACCAGCTTAGCGACAGAAGTGATGACACTTTCTGCAGGACCTGACCATCGTTTTGCAGGGCAATGCTCAACCTCGTACATTGCAAGCTGTTACTGATTTGTTTGACCTACAGGGCTGCTAAGTGCTACACCACCTTTCCTCTTTTTTCCGATCGGCTTCTGTCACACAGTCGCCGACTCCTAAGTGCTATACCACCTTTCCACCTTTTTCCGATCGGCTTCTGTCACACAGTCATGGTTTATCACTGTCTCTGTTGATTGCCTCATTCATAATAGGTTACCAAGTTCAGTATATCAGAATAGGTGCCTCTTTTAAAAAATAAACACCAACCAGTTATTCTCAACACCATTATTTTGTGCCCTTGTGCTATTGTCGTGTATTAACATGTTTTTAGATAAAATAAATCTCTTTGAGATACTTGATTTTTTTATCATTTAGTAGTCAAGTGATAAATTTCATTTACTGGCCATTTTTATAACTATTGAGGGTAGAGATCGATTTTTAACCTTACTAAATTATAGCGTCCGTCCAACATTTTTTATTATGCATCTATGGGGTTAAGTTATTAATTCTCTTAGCGTTCGTTTCGCTATTGTGCACAAGTTAAGGCGATAGTTATTAGGGGGAGGGATAGAGTGTATGAGCAGATCTCATTAAAATTCAGTTAAATCCAAGTGCTACACACACTGATGAATCGGAAGGATGTGGTGTTCATTCAGATGTTGACGCATGCAGAAAGAGAGGATGCATTCGATGACCTTGCTAAACACTGTGCTGAGGCATACTGGGCGGCGGGAGGAGGTACCAGTAGGGAGTTGGTGTGGTTTGAGGAAAAGTAGCATTCTGGAGGTTTACCACAGTTCAGGGTAGTAGCATAGATTATACAGTCGTGACCAAGGGATGTGTTGCGCTTCCTGTGAAGTATCTGTTTTATGCCATGTGCTGTGATTTGGGAAATTAATTCCGTTTGTGAAACTTGTCCAAGCACTGGAAACTGGAAGCCAGGTCCGGTATAGTGGTATTTATGCATTCACGCATGTTATGTAAGAGAGAATAATCAATGTCAAGGTCGTCGGCAACTGAGATGATAAAGGGTAGCGAGGTGTAGATTTGAGTCTGGTGCATCTCTGGTTTTCCAGTGGTTTTTTTTATTTTTTATTTTTATTTTTTTTTTATTTTTTTTTATTTTATTTTTTTTTTTTTTTGCCCCGAGTAAATTCCTGTTTGTATTTGCCAGTGACATATCTCGGTCACGAGTCCTTAGAAAGGCGTGGTATAAGCGACAGCATTCTCAGAGGATTAATGCTTGTGAGGGAAGAGTGTATCCGTGAGAATACATAGACTTGGTAGATATGTGGGCTGATACAGCGTCTGACGACGTCTGCAGCAGGAAAGCGGTGGCATGGGAGATATCGTCAGGTTGCTGGCAGGTTACGGGGTGGCTTCCAACGTGGATATCTGCTGATTCCGAGTAGGCATGCCAGTTGGGACACAAGTGGTTGGTGTGTACAGGGATGAGGTAGTATGTAGGAGATGTTGAGGAGAATAGGTCGCTGATAACATCCAACTGGATTGAGGACTTCTGGAGTGAGGCTTAAACATAGAGGTTGGGAGATGCTAGGACGACATCTGTAGTGATGTTGCTTTCAGGACAGGTGTGCTGTGTGATGAGGACAATGTCACGTTGGAGGGAGTCTATAAGGTGAAGCCAACGCGGGATTTCCGCAAAATTTCGATTACTCGATAAGTCACACAAATCTGAAGGCTGTAAATTCAGCTAAATATTTAGGGATCACAATTGCAAATAACCTAAATTGGAACTATGAAAGGTGGCTACACTGTGCCACTGCGCCAGAGAGTGCGCCAAAGAGTACTATTAAGCCGCCTCCACAGTGCTTGTTATGAGATTGTAGAAGTCAGTGGTTGTTGAGAGTTCGTGGCAGTCAGTGCTAGTAGAGAGCACAGTGTGTGTTAAGAGCTCGTGATTGTCGTGAAGTCGGAGTGAGATGTGGTAGTAAAGAGTGTTGCTCCTTGTTTTATGCAGTTATTTGATGGGAGAGATAGCAGATGTTATTGTAATGAGTGCATTTCGTCAATATATATGAAGGTAAAATTTATAATGTTTTTTTTTATTAATTGTCTATCTGAAATAATGTGTCACTACAGGTTCAGTCAACAAAGCATCTGGCTTGTGTTCTTGGATTAGAGTGGAATTCTGGTTTTCTTGCGTAATTATAGTTTTCTAATTTTCTTTTGTCACGTCTGTATAGTTGGTATTTAAAAATTCTTGTCTTGTTGGAAAAGAACCGTGCCAGATGCATACGTTGAGTCACACTCCCACATACAGAACAGTTACATTTGTGCTTGGATTTTGTAGGTTTTTTAGTTGCTGGGGACTTAATTAATTAACTGTGTTTACGAAAATTTTCTTACATTGTTTGTTGCAGTCAGATAGCGTAATAATACTAGTCAGGGCCAACCGATTACGAGACACTGCGTAATCGGACATACAGCTACAGCTACTAAAAATATTTTCAATCAATTAAATTTAATTAAGCCCCCATGCACGTGGCGACCGCTGCTTCGGATCGTCCCTTGGATTCTTCTGATTGTGAAAATTGTAGACCGTAGTATTGTTGTAGTAATTTGTAGTTTATTAATTGTAGTCTATTTTGCATGTGTAGATTTGGTAATTGGCATTCTTCTAATGGTATTTTTCAAAATTTAATTTTTATTGCCTTGTATACGCGTTTGACAAATTAGTGCAATTTTTTCAATTGTTCGATTGATCGTGTCTGAGGGAGACATTTCATGTGAATAGTATTGTTGGAGATAAAGAGTCATTGTGTGTAATTTTCGTACAGTGACGAATCTTTCGTATATTTTGTAAATGATTACGCGATCAATGAAAAAGGCGAAAATGATGAATAGTGAGAATAACGAAATTGTTGACATGGCGAACTCGCCAACAGAGGAAAACAGTATGGTGGATAATGGAGTTGAAAACAATGTAATAAGTCGGGAAAATAGTCCGGAACCATTTCAAAATTTTTCTCAATCAGAAAATTCACAGAATACGAGATTAACGATGGAAGATTCTGGAATAGTATCGAACACAGATAGCTTTACAGCTATGACGAAGGAAACTGGTTTTGCGGGAAATGTTAGGGGCGAAAAGAATTTGGAACAAGTTAGTACGGAGCAGTTGATGAGTGCAATATTAAATTTGGGATCACGGTTAGACTCACAAATAGGAACAATTAAAACTGAGATGGGAACAATTAAAACTGAGATGGGAACAATTAAAACTGAGATGGGAACAATTAAAACACAGATGGGAACAATGGAAACACGGATGGGAACAATGGAAACTCGGTTAGGATCTGAATTTAAAACAGAGATGGGAACTTTGGAAACACGGATAGATTCACGAATAGGGACATGTTTCAAAAATATGAAAGATGAATTAAAGAAAGAAATCAGGGAAGAAGTACAACCGATTCTGAATTCTCACAATAATAGATTAATTGCAGTAGAAATCAGACAAAGGGAACAGGATAGAGAACAGGAAGAAAGAGATCGCGTGATAGTACAAAAATTTTCAGAGTTAAATTTACAACGTGCAAACGATAAGGAAGAAATATTTGAGAGAATCGAAGGATCCGTACCAAATGACAGATTAAATAACCTAACACAACAATATGAACAGCTAGCTACCAAATGTGACAATACTGAAACCCGAGTCGCGACACTTACGGAAGACGTAAATAAACAGAAAGAACAATTTGGTGACTTATCGGAAAGAGTGGAGGAAATTTCAGATAAACTGACAAATCTTAGTTTACATGGGGACAGAGATTCGGATGATACAGCTCCATTACCATTTGCAGAAACCGAAGAGTATCAGAACATAAATAAGCATGTTGAAAATCAGGGAAAATTTAATGAACGCGTGAAAAGGGAATTTGAGGCATTACGAAAGCAAGTCAAGCAGATCGAAGGCGAAATTGTAGGAAAAGATAGCAGAAGAAATTTAGACTCACAGGTAGCAGAAGGGTTTGAAGAAAATAATTTGTTTCATTTACGGGATGCAACAAGAGAGCGCCAGGCGCGCGAACTTTACAATAATCGACATTCGGACCGGGACAGACGCGGTAGGTCTTTGTCGCCACGAGGCGAAAACTTTGATTATAAACACTTTTTGACTGTCCGGAAATTTAAGATCTTCCGCAATTCTAAGAATGACATACATCCATGTGCATGGCTAGATCAATTTATGTACGCACTTCCACCAAATTGGCCACTAAGTCACAAACTAGAATTCATGTGTGGATATTTAGAAAACGAACCGGCGACGCGGATGCGCGCACTCATTAGAGATTGCAATAATTTAAATGATTTTTATCATGCATTTCTATCGGCATATTGGTCCGAAAACACGCAAGACAGAGTCAAACACAGTCTTATTATGCAGCGTAATTTCAAACAGTCTGAGTTCCGCACGCCGGCAGAGTACTTTGAAGACATGATTCGAAAGAATCAGTTCCTGTCCAACCCTTATAGCCCGACTGAATTAATTCGCATTTGCTTAACTAAGTTGCCGCAATCCATAAGACAAATTGCTTTAGCTGGAAGATGTAAAGACGACATTGAGACATTTAAGACTTTGTTGCAAGAACTTGAGTATGACAACGATGACGGGACCTCTTGTAACTTTTTCAGTAACAGTAATTACAATAGATTTTCAGAGAAAAGTGATAGTGGTCGGAACGGACGTTATAGCGGTAATTTTGAGAATGACAGACGTAACAGACAGGACAACAGATACCAGCCTTATGACAATAACAGACGTTCTAACAGAAATTACACAGACAACTATAACAACGGTAATTCGTACCGGAATGATCAATCATACGGAAACAGTAATCGGTATTATCAAGACAGAAATTATTCAAACAGTAATAGAAATTCTTACTACAGAAATAACCAGGGTAGTAGGTACAACAATAATTTCAGAAGTGACAGTCGAAATTATACAAGAAGTAGTTATGCAGACAGACAGGAAAATAGAAATTTTAATAACAGACACAACCCAGAATTTGCATCTAACAGACAGGAGGGACCTAATTGGCATCCTCCACGTGACAGAACTTCTGAGAGACAAGTGCAAATCGTTGAAATTGATCCGCGAAATGACGCGAATAATCAAAGACGTGACGCAAACAATCGACAATGACTTGTAGCTTCGGCTTCTGGCAGCAATATAGACGGTTCAGAAAGTAATGACACTACGACTTTACACTACGTACGCCTGGAAGACATGAGAGACATTTTGTTAGACGAAAAGGAAAATAATGTAGACGCATTTTTACATCCTGTTATTGAAGTATGTATGGGTAAGAATACGTTCACTGCAGTATTAGATTCTGGGAGCCCATTGAATGTCATTAGTGAATCAGTTTTTCGTATATGTGTAAGAACTATTGCTTGTCCTGTGTTACCTATTTCTAAAACTACAATTCGAGGTGCGATTTCTGGAAAAAGTGTGGAGGTCAAACAACAGACCAATTTAAATTTCATTTGTCAAGGATACGAATTTTCTGCTAATTTTATTATTGTTCCATTACTCAGTACACAAATTATATTAGGTATGGAGTTTCTTAACGCACATAAGGCAATTTTGAACTTTAAAGAAGGAAGTGTAAATTTGACTGTTGCTGGAATGCCGAAATGTTTAAAATTTTTCGAGTGTTTAACAAGATCTGAGTCAGATACAAAATGTTTAAGGTTTCTTACTTCTGATGTTTTCGTTGAGCATTATGACGACAATGTGTTTATTCATGACAATGACAATAGATACAGGGACGCGATGGATGATATAATTAATAGCGAAGAATTAATTAATGAAAAGATTAAGAAAGCTGAAGTGCCAGATGACGTTGCAAGAGAAGAGCTGCACCACATTTTGACTTCACATGCTACAGTGTTTAGTCATCACACAGGAACTATACAAGGCTTACAATATTTATTTAAAGTGAAAGAACACACACCATTTCGCGGGAAAACGTACGCTATTCCTTGGGCTTACAGAGACAAGGTTAAGAATGAACTTCAGTACATGTTAGATCAGGGCATTATTGAGCCTGCAGTCAGTCCTTATACTAGCCCATTACACGTTGTTCTTAAAAAGGATGGATCAATTCGTCTGGTTCTGGATTCCAGACAGATAAATAACATCATCATTCCTGAAACTGACCGCCCACAAAATTTAGATGAACTTCTTCAACATTTCCATGGAATTAAAGTTTTATCCACGATTGATATGCGCGCAAGTTTATGGCAAATAGAACTCCACCCCGACTGTAGAAAATACACCGCCTTTTTAGCCTTTGGTAACTGTTACCAATTTCGGAAATTACCGTTTGGACTTACTGTATCTTCAGCAGCATTCATTCGTAGTTTAAATGAAATTTTACCTGTTTATCTTCGTGACAACATTACTTCTTATGTTGACGACATTCTTATTGCTAAACGTTCTTGGAGTGAGCACAACAAAATTTTGGACTCATTATTACGTATCTTTGCAAAAGTTGGCATGACAGTGAACTTGGAAAAATCTGAATTTGGTCGTTCACAGGTGAAATTTCTCGGTCACATTATTTCTACAGAAGGTATTCTCCCTGATCCAGAGAAACTAGATGCTATTCGTAATTATGCTGTTCCTACTACACAACGTGATGTTCGTAGTTTCCTTGGTGTCTGTAATTTTCTTAGACGCTTTGTTAAATTGGACGATTTGGCCACACCACGTTTATGTGAACTATCTGGAAAGAAATCTAATTGGTGTTGGGATGAGGAAGCTCAGTCAGAATTTGAACAACTTCGTGATGCTTTAGTTGCTGCTCCACTTCTTTCACATCCAGATTTATCTAAAGAATTTTGTTTGGCGACGGACTCATCATACAAGGGCCTAGGGGCACACTTATTTCAAGAGATAGAAGAAAACGGCGTTGTAGTACAGAAGACTATTGCATTTGGAAGTCGTGTTCTCTCTAAATCAGAAAAGAATTATTCGATTACGGAACTTGAAGCTTTGGCTGTTGTATGGGCTTTCACAAAATTTCGCACATTTTTGTTTGGCAGACATATTAAGGTTTACACCGATCATCGAGCTCTGGAATTTCTTATGTCAACAAAATTAACTCACGGCAGATTGTCACGATGGGCGTTGTACCTACAGGAGTTTGATTTCAGTATTGTTTACATACAGGGTTCTTCAAATATTGTTGCTGATGCTTTATCACGTGCACCTATGGGTTTGAAACAAAGTGCTGAAGAGGACTGCAAGGAAAACAATTATTGTTTGATGTATATTCAAGGTGTTGCGTTTGAGAACTTTATTTCGTCTTCGCTCCAGGATATCGCTAAGGAGCAAAATAAGGATCTAATCTGGAAGGACATTAAGGAGTAGTGGAGGAGAAAGGAAAGCGTAGCGATTAGACAGCATTATCTAGTTCGCAATGACATTCTTTTTAAACGAAAATCGGTCGACAACTCCGTTTGGTTAGTTTGTATTCCTGATGAGTGGGTCAATAAATTGATTTGGTATACGCATCTCAGTTATGCACACTTTGGTCCCCGAAAATGCTTTCATAAATTACGAGAAAATTGCTACTTCAGTAATATGGAAAAACGTATTCGATCTGTTCTTGCCAAATGTAAACTATGTCAAATGGCTAAGCCTCCAACGATTTCTCACAGAGCACCGTTGTTTCCCATCATTCCAGCGAAATTAAAGGAGATGGCTGCAGTCGATTTGTTCGGTCCAGTGGTTCGTTCTACTAATGGTTTTGCGTACATTTTCGTAGCAGTGGAGTTGACGTCAAAATATGTGTGTTTTACACCTTTACGCAAAGCAACAGCTCGTTCAGTATCTAATGCTTTCATCAAACATTTTCTTAAAGAAGTTGGTCATGTTGACAAGGTTATATCAGATAATGGATCACAGTTTCGTTCTAAAATTTGGCTTCGTACTCTACGGCGTCGTAAAATCAAACCAATTTTCATTTCACTTTTTCACCCTCAATCTAATGCTTCAGAGAGATGGATGAAGGAAATCAATAAATTGTGCCGTCTTTATTGTCATCAGAATCACAGAACTTGGGATCAGTATCTTCATATTTTTCAAAACATTCTGAATGAACTTCCTAATGACTCAACTTCTTTACCGCCTATAATGATACTAAAAAACAAGGCACCGACAAATCGCATTTCTGAAATCGTTCCTTTTCCGCCTTCACGGAAACTGCGGCATTCTGAAGTTGTCAACCTGGCTCTGCAAAATATTGCGTCTGCGGCTGCAAGAAGAGAGAAATCAGCTAAGCGTCCTGGTCGTTTAAAAATCTTGTCAGTTGGTCAAAAGGTATTAATTAAGTCCCACCGTTTGTCTCACAAAGGAAAAGGCTTGTGTCGCAAATTTTTTCTGCTTTATAACGGTTCATATAGAATTCGCAAAATTATACATGATAACACTGTTGAAGTAGAAACTCTTAAATCTCGACGCTCTAAAGGAATACATCATATATCAAACGTTCAAATTTTTGTGGAATAACATACTTGTGAGAAACTAACAGCTAGATGTAAACATGCGGAGAGTACAAGGATACCGCGCTGTGTTTTGGCGGCGGCACATACTCAAAGCAACAGTCAAGTCTGCGCGCCGCACAAGGCAGTCGTTGACCGCGAACAATAGCTTCCTACGTCACGCGCCCACAGCTGATCGAGCGCTCAGTGCGAATGCACTGACAGCCGTAAACAAATACACAGTCTAATTTCTCCGACTAAATTCTGTATAAGCTATAAGGACTTGTTGAATTGTGTTATTAACATTCAGTATTTTGCAGGATACGGTTGTATAAAATATTTAAGACCTTCAGGTAAATTCTGTGCGTGTCCGACGTTAAGACGACTTGCTATCGAGAAAATTTCAGGAAGAATGTAATTTCCAAGAAGAAACTAATTAACTAAAAAAGGGTAACTATTAATTGAGTTTATTTTTCAGGTAACATATTTCCACATAGGTACGTACTTTAGACGTAATTTGCTGCTCGCGATTACGTGATTCATACTTTGTGCTAATTTTATGTTCTATGAATTTACTTGTGAAGCGACGTGCTTGTGTACATTTACTGATTTTGACAATTATTGATTAATGAACAGGGTTGTTATTTGTATATATTATGCATCGCTTGGCTGCTATGCTTTTTCACTGATGTCATTTTTTTTTTTAATTATGTGCCTGCTGTGCTTATTTATTTGAATTATAATTGTAACCTGATTTATTGTACTGACTGTGATTATGTATGTAAGTTATACTTTGTGATTTATCTGCTTGCGCCTTCATGTTTACTTATTAAGATGACATATGAACATTTATTTGCTTATGCTGATGTATGTTGTACTTTGTCATTTATCTGCTTGTGCCTCCATGTTTACTTATTAAGATGACATATGAACATTTATTTGCTTTTGCTGATATGATACTAATGACCTGTTTATTACGTAAGATATATGTTTGCTGCTTTTTGTATGGATTGCATATTTACACATTTCTGTTTTGTTGTCATAACTACTCTTCAATTTAGAATATAGAAATGCTGATATACTGTGTATAAACATAGAGTTTAGGTCACACTATTGGATTAATTATAGATTGTTCGCTTGGCAGAGCCTCGTTGTAGGAATTGTGCTGCATCCACTTGTTGACATTCTGTTCTTTACTGGTCTATTTACTCGCTATTGCTTGTTTTGCTTACGCTCAGTGCCTTATATTTTTAAGATAAGAAAATTCACTGCTATAATTCGACGAACGACATTAGTACAAGAAAGTCATTGAAGTCACATGAGCTGAGGTTTTATGGAAGCTGTATAAATTTATGCAAATAGGTAGGAGGCTAACGACATGACAGACCGAAACTAGGTTTAGACCATTAACAATTATTAGACTGCATTTTTCGTAAGCAATTGAAACAGGAAGTGACACTTGACACAAAAAATACTCCACATGTTTGCTTCTGCTATGATTCTTGAAGTGGTGTACACACTGTGAAATATTATGATCATTCACACTCCGTAATCGTACTTAATTACTGAGAGTTATTCGAACTAAGTCTGTTAGAGGTCAGGTATGCATTTCTTTTATTTAATGATGGACAAGGAACCAAAATGTATCTTATAATTTATAATGAGTAGAAAATTTGGGTCAGATGGATTACACAGAGGTTGTGTGTTGGCAATGTGTCTTCAGATTGTATGAGATGATGAGGTTTGCATTAGGATTTTATCTGTACTTGTTCAAGGAGACTGACTAGAGGAAAGAGTTGTTATGGAAGTGAAATGATATTGGTGCTGAGGTTTATATGTAGCGACGTATTATTGAGGTATTGAGAGTATATTAAGTTGTTGATTATTGGAGTTTTTGTGGACAAGAGGTAAGATAAATGATATTGATGATAAGAGTTATATGTATCGACGTATTGAAGAAGTATTAGTGACGTATTGAGATTATGTGATGCTGTTGATTATTGGAGTTTTGGTGTATAAGAGGTAAAGTAAGTGAGGAGCATATTTTTTTTTGTCGGTCTTATGGAACAAGGAGGATGAAGAGAGCAGACTAGAACACTAAAATAGAAGGAAGATAGTCTATACACACACTTTGTTAAATCACTAAGCAGTATATACTTTTTTTTGGAGAGAGGAAGTAATTGCATATCGTGGCTCACTGACAGTTGTTCAGCAACAGTACATTTGATCTGGCTTGGCAAACATTGGTCTTGACATGATGACTATGACGTTGACTAACTATTACTGACTGTTATACATTGCTGCCAGTACTACTTGATACACATGATGAACATCAGATTTAGACAGAATTTCATTTACACAGTTAACACTATTCAATTACACAGTAGTATTTAATGTGAATGAAAGATGAGTGAGTGTGTTCTGTGTGTTTTCCTTTACTAATCCTACCCACCTATCTCGTAAATATTATTTTATTTGTTTGTAGTGGCTTGCGCTGACACCCATAAATATTATAGGTTTACTGGTATTTGTGTATTGTAATAGTTAATAGGACAATTATCTGATATCATTTGTGTGTTTGTTATGATTTGTATGTCACTGTAAAAGCATTTGTATGTGTATTCCAACTATTGTTCATGCCTGAACTGTCTGATTAGTGAAGATAAATATTCTGAACTGTTACCTGCACTTTTCAACATGATGTGTGACATTAGGACATGTTTAATTTGTGCTCATAAACTCTGATGGACAGTGTGATCAGTGCTAGTGAGTTTGATCGAACTGCTTCTGCAGAGAGATGTGACTTTTTGCTGTCTGCACCTACTCAATATTGCTGGGTGCAACTGATGAACTGTTTCTACAGAAATAATGTCACTTGTTGGTGTCTGCACCTGCTCTCAATATTGCTGGGTGCCACTGATGGACTGCTTCTACTGAAATAATGTCACTTGTTGGTGTCTGCACCTGCTCTCAATATTGCTGGGTGCCACTGATGGACTGCTTCTACTGAAATAATGTCACTTGTTACTGTCTGCACCTACTCAACATTGCTGGGTGCAACTGATGGACTGCTTCTACTGAAATGATGTCACTTGTTGGTGTCTGCACCTGCTCAACATTGCGGGGTGCAACTAATGAACTGTTTTTACTGAAATGATGTCACTTGTTGGTGTCTGCACCTGCTCAACTTGGCTGGGTGCAACTGATGAACTGTTTTTACTGAAATGAAGTCACTTGTTGGTGTCTGCACCTACTCAACATTGCTGGGTGCCACTGATGAACTGCTTCTACTGAACTAATGTGACTTGTTGCTGGGTGTACCTGCTAAACTTTACTGGGTGCCACTGATGGACTGTTTCTACTGAAAAGATGTTACCTGTTGGTGTCTTTTTTTTGTATAAACTAATCATTGAAAGCATTTTTATGTGAACATTTGTATAAGCTGATTTTTTGTATATTGTGTAAACTATTATGTAAAGCCACATGCATGAAAAGAAGTTGTATTGCTTACTGTATTTTATATATTAGGTTAGTGAAAGGTCAGTGCAAAGCCAAAATTTTTAACTAATTATGTGATGTTTAGGTATTAATATTATCTTTTATTTTTGTCTGTATTTTTGTGGACGAATTTGGTGGTATTTTCACCACCAATGCTGGCAAAAATACCATCAAATTCTGGCCTGTGGAGGAGGGGCATATGAAAGGTGGCTACACTGTGCCACTGCGCCAGAGAGTGCGCCAAAGAGTACTATTAAGCCGCCTCCACAGTGCTTGTTATGAGATTGTAGAAGTCAGTGGTTGTTGAGAGTTCGTGGCAGTCAGTGCTAGTAGAGAGCACAGTGTGTGTTAAGAGCTCGTGATTGTCGTGAAGTCGGAGTGAGATGTGGTAGTAAAGAGTGTTGCTCCTTGTTTTATGCAGTTATTTGATGGGAGAGATAGCAGATGTTATTGTAATGAGTGCATTTCGTCAATATATATGAAGGTAAAATTTATAATGTTTTTTTTTATTAATTGTCTATCTGAAATAATGTGTCACTACAGGTTCAGTCAACAAAGCATCTGGCTTGTGTTCTTGGATTAGAGTGGAATTCTGGTTTTCTTGCGTAATTATAGTTTTCTAATTTTCTTTTGTCACGTCTGTATAGTTGGTATTTAAAAATTCTTGTCTTGTTGGAAAAGAACCGTGCCAGATGCATACGTTGAGTCACACTCCCACAAACAGAACAGTTACATTTGTGCTTGGATTTTGTAGGTTTTTTAGTTGCTGGGGACTTAATTAATTAACTGTGTTTACGAAAATTTTCTTACATTGTTTGTTGCAGTCAGATAGCGTAATAATACTAGTCAGGGCCAACCGATTACGAGACACTGCGTAATCGGACATACAGCTACAGCTACTAAAAATATTTTCAATCAATTAAATTTAATTAAGCCCCCATGCAACTATCACATAGATAATGTTGTGGGTAGAGCAAACCAAAACTGCGATTCATTGGCAGAACACTTAGAAGGTGCAACAGGTCTGCTAAAGAGACTTTTTACACACGTTTGTCCGCCCTGTACTGGAGTATTACTGTGCGGTGTGGGATCCGCATCAGGTGGGACTGATGGATGGCAACGAAAAAATTCAAAGAAGGGGAGCTCGTTTTGTATAATCGCGAAATAGGGGAAACAGTGCCGCAGACATGATACTTGAATTTATTTATTTATTTATTTATTTAACCTGGCAAGATTAGGGCCATCAGGCCCTCTCTTACATCTAACCAGACATTCTACTTATTTTACATTCATATGTTTTAGTAGGCATGTTAAACTACATCTAGTACAGAAAGTGAAATAAACAATTACAAAGGCACACCTGGAAAAATACATACATATAGAGTTTATATTCGTGGATCATAAGTACTGTTATAATTAGACATTATTGAAGAGACAGATTTTAGATAGGAGTGCTAGCAGCAGGGAGTATGAGGGAGACTGATGGTAAAGGGAGGAGAAGAATAGAGAGACATGATGAAACTTAATTAAGGAAATATAAAAGAAAAGAAGATTGCGTGGCTAATAGAGATAGATGAAGGGGAAGGCATCTCAGGAGCAAGATAGGAGACGCTGGCTTTGCTATTTGGCAGATGAGAGGGTTGGCCTGGTACATTAATTTTGTGGAGAACGTTATGAGGACGATAGTAGGAAATGCTTCAACTTCTTCTTAAAAGCAGCAGGAGATTGAATTTTGCGCAAGGTAAGGAGCAGTTTGTTCCAGAGACGGACAGCGGCAAATGAGAAGGAGTTTGCAAAGGTTTTTGTTTTGTGAGTGGGCACAGTTAGGATACCAAGAGTGACCTCGTGTTTCGATTATGATGGCATGACAGGTTTTTAATATCTGAAGCAAGGTACTGGGGTGCTTGCTCGACGAAGAGTCGATGAAGTAGACATAGAGTGTGGTAGTCACGCGATTTGTCCAGCCGCAGCCACCCTACCTCGGAGTATGAAGCACTAACATGATCATATCGGCGAATGTTGCAGGTGTAACGCACACAGGCATTCATGGTTAGTTCTAGCCGTCTTTTGTATTCACTACTCATGCCTTGTTGAATTACAGCACAATAGTGGAGGTTCGGCAGAACGAGTGCTTGCACAAGCTGGCGTTTCAAGTCCTGTGGGAATATGTTCCGAAACTTTTTGAGAGCATATAGACAAGCAGACGTCTTTCGGCACACTGCGACTGTATTCTCCGCCCAGTTGAGATGCTCATCCAAAGTTACACCCAAGTTCTTAACTGTTTTCTGATATGGTATTGGAGTACCGTCGAGCATATTAGGAGGTAACCGTTCGCGGAAATCCGAACTTATTAATTTCTGATGGACTATTAAGATTACTTGCGTCTTTTTTGCATTTAATTTAAGCCCCAGGTTTTTCGCCCATGTCACTACTGAAGACAGATCATCATTCATCTGAGCGATTGCAGTGTTTACATCTTCAGGTCTGACGCTTAGGTAGAGCTGGAGGTCGTCGGCATAGAAATGATATTTACAGGAGGACGGAAACGACGAAATATCGTTGACATATAAAGAAAACAAAAGTTGTCCTAAGACTGATACTTGTGGCACTCCCGAGGAAACATGTTTCCAGGAAGATTTTTCATTTACGCAGACAACACATTGCTGTCTGTCTTTTAAGTAGCTTTCAAACCATCTCATTGCACTATCTGAGAAATTAAGCTGTTGCATTTTTCTGAGCGATATGTCAAAGTTAACAGTGTCAAAAGCTTTGCTGAAGTCCAGTAGCGTCAATATTGTTGCCTTTCGATTGTCGATGGCATATTTCAGGTCATCAGTTACTTTAATTAGAGCAGTGTTTGTGCTATGATGTTTACGGAAACCGGATTGAAATTTGTCATATAGGCTGAATTCATGCATGTGTTCAGTGATTTGGTCATGAACAACATATTCAAGTGCTTTGGAAACAGCAGGCAGTATGCTAATTGGTCGGTAATCACTAGGCAGTTGCGGGTTTTCGATCTTAGGGATGAGTCGAATTATGTTTCTTTTCCATGCAGTGGGGTATATTCCGTTCACGAGGGAAAAATTAAATATGTCAGTTAAGACAGGTACTAAGATATCGGCAACATTCTTAATCATGGTTATACCGATACTGTCGTTGCCTATTGCATCAGAAGAGATTCTCATTATTGCTTTTCTTGCCGTATTTGTTGTTACATGTTTTAGATGGAAGGTATCGTTGTTAGTTATCCTGTTTGGGGATTCTTGTGGACGGTAATTATCAGCCGTGCAGGTATTCAGAGGTGCAGAGAAGAATTCATTTAATTCGTTAGCTGACACATGAAAAGTAGTTTCCGATTTTGCCTTTCCGACCCCCAAGTTACGGAGATTTTTCCATAGAGTCGTGGGCGTCAGATCGCTGCATACAAGGGAACGACCGTGCCTGATTTTAGCATTGCGAATGCATTGTTTCACTCTGTTCCGTAGCTTTCTATATTCTTCGAAACGCTCGGGTTTCGGATCTGCCTTGAAACGCCTGTGGGCAGCATCCCTAATAGTCATCATTTGACGTAACTCAGCTGTCAGCCATGGAGCAGGAGATTTTCTTACACGGATTGTGCGTACAGGTGCATGTTTGTCATAGAGGGCAGTGAGTTTATCACCAAGTTCGTTAATTTTGCCGTCGATTGTAGGTTCTCTGATTATTTGATGCCATGAGATTTCTGAGCAATCGGCTGTTAGAGCGTCAAGGTCAATACGTTTCATGTTCCTACAAGTTATGTAACGCGATTTGATCCTTGGGGGCTGCACAGAGTAGGCCAGGAATATTACATCATGTGCTGAGAGGCCAGGGGCCGATGTTTGACCGGCATCTCTTACTTTGTCAGCCTGTTTCGTTGCGATTACGTCTATAAGAGTATGACTGTGCGCCGTATGGTGTGTAGGCTGTAATGGAATGCTATTGCAACAAAACAGTCTTCTCAGGTTTATTGCGGAGGGAGTGTCCCTTAGCAGGTCTATGTTCAAGCCACCCATTACGATGACATGTTCGTATTGACACTGAAGTGAATGTAATTCCGACTGAAAGGAACTCATTGAGCATATTTTTGGCGGCTTGTACACGACGCCAGTCAAGAACTTCCGACTTTGTATATTTATTTCAATGAACATGAATTCAGCCTCTTTTTCTTCACCAGGATTTGACGTACATAAGACTTTCGCTTTGAGATCTGTTCGTATATACCCGCCGACCCCGCCACCTCGCTTTTTTGATCTGTCTGCCCTGGGAGATGAATAGATGCAGAGGATATGTGTGGTTTCAAACGCATTTCGGATAGAAGGATTACGTGGTAGTTTAGTTGGTTGAAGAGGAGACTAAGTTCTTCGTAATGTGCAGGTAAAGACTGGATGTCGCTGTGAGCTGCTAAAAGCTCTGATGCGTTCCGCTGAGCGGCCTGGAATAGGGTGGCAGACTGGTTTGTCCCTTTGTTAGGCACTACCTGCCGCGAGGAGCACTGGCCGCTGCTTCCGCCAAGTGACATAACGCAGGGGTGTCCGAGATTTTGAATTGGAGTGGCATTCATTAAAACAAAGGCGTTTTCCGTTGCGACGGGAACTTCTCATGAAATTTCAAGCTGCAGTTTTCTGCTCCGATTGCCGAAGCATTCTGTTGGCACCCACCTACATAGGGAAGAATGATTATCACGAAAAAATAGGAGAAATCAAGGTTCGCACAGAAAAATTTAAGTGCTCGTTTTCCCGTAGGGAGACAACTTGAAGGTGGTTCTTTGAACCCTCTGACAGGCACTTTGTTGTGAATAGCAGAGCAATCACGTAGATGTAGATGTAGTTGTAGATGTGTTCGTTGGGATTATTAAGTGTGGTGGACAATTGCAACCCCAACTCTGGCCAGGGTAAGAGGATTGCCTGTGTGCTGCAGGACGGAGGGAGAGGTTCGGATGGTGTGAAAGGGCTGGTTCAACACTTCATTAAGGATTCAGGCATCCACGTTTCGTTGGGAACGATACGCATTAAAAGCGGCTTATTGGTGGGTAGGAAGCGGATATTGTGGTACAGGATGCTGTACTGCTGACGCGCCTTGATGAGTGCCTGGACACTGGGTTGTGAGGGTGAAGGAGTGGAGAAGTTTAAACGAGGATGTCGGGACGGATGAAGACGAAATAGATGTGTTTTCGGGAGTAGGTCACTTGGGTATTGAAATGGGAGATGGAGCATAGGACGAGGGAAATTTGTTGTAAGGCATGCTAACGTTGGAGGGGGTGGACATTTTGGACGACGATGGTAAGGGGTCTGATTACTTCGGCAGTGAAATATGGGTGGAGTGAGTTGTTGGGATAGGCAGGTTGGTCAACAGCATGGACAGGGACAGGGACAGTTAATTCTGGGCTGGGTGAGTGTCATTGCAGTTGTGGCAGGTGGGAGGAGAGTCATGGTTTGAATATTGTTTGAGGAAGTGCGATGTTTTATAGTGAGGACAGGTGTTTAGATTTTTATAATAGAGAGTGAGGTTATCGTTATTAATGACGTACTTTCGGCATTGGTAGGACAGGGAGTGACTTTGGGGGTTCTATTTTCTGACGGCGGTTGTAAATCGGGGCTCGTTCCACGAGAAGGTGATCTACGGTGTTGTCTACTACTGAGAGCATTACATCTGTTTCATTTTCTGCCCCTCATTTTCTATTGTCCCTTCTTCGTTTATGTAATGTATTTCGTTGACTATATGATCTTAGTTGCTGGCAGAAAGCTTTATGATCCTTTACGTGACACTGCGTGTCATGGAGTACAGTAGGCCTGTAGAGGTTGAGCTCCTCCGACCTTCTCGCCTTGCTTCAATTAGCGGCTACGTCAACAGAGTGCATTGATTACTTAATCAGTCTACTGTTTCAATCATTTGGCTTCTTTCCCTACTTATTTTATCATTGGTATATAATTTTGTTTGCTCATTCAGCTTGTGTGTGTTATTATTTTTAAGCAAAAATCACAGCAAATGTGACACGGAAAGGTATAGCCCTTGAAAGATGTCGGTGTACAATCGTTCCCATGCCGCAGGAAACATAAAATCCCCGAGTACATAATAATTTTCTGAAACGTGGACGATAGGTACCTGCACCAGCAGTACACCGCACGTGTCTACCAGTATTGCTTGTGCAGTCGTCGAGTGAGCTGGAAGAGGAAATTTATACCCATGGCCTAGAAAGATATATGCTAATTTATAAGCAGAAGTTTTAAGGCCGACAGAGAGGCGAGCAAAGTCTAGCCTCAGAGCGAAATTTAACACTTCATACAATCAGCTGTGGTTTGAAAAGATGGGTAGATACTAGGTTTCAGGCTGCCATTAAAGATATATACTACATTTTCTTCATATTTCTAAGTAATACCAGAGCAGAAAGAAACCGTTATCAATCTTCCAGCTTCCACACGTCAGAGAATCCATGAAAGTTTCCTATGACTACATGAAACAAAAGAAACAGTCATCTGAACTGGGGATATCTAAACTGCAAGAGCGACTTATTAATGGCGTTACGTAACGTAAAGCTTGTAAGGCAAATAAAGTTTGTATCCTGGATGTCGCAAGTGGATTCATCACGCCACATTACATCACAGGTCGCACAATATCCTTGGTCACTGGCATTATCATGCGTGACAGTAACAGTAATAACAGCGAGAAAAACAAATCAGCGACTGCAAGCGCTGAGCAATTGTCAATTGTATCTCTAAAGACTTCATAAGAGTTCTCTAGGTGGTCACTAACAACCAGATCCTTCCTTCCACATTAAAGGTCTGTTTCGGAGAAATGAAAGTCGGGAGGATAGAGGTACAAAACCCCATATGGTCCAGTTTTCCGTTTTCCATGGTTTCCCAAAATCATTCTCCGTCAGTGTTAGAGTCATACTTGGAAAGGGATCATTCTGATTTCTTGTCTCATCCTTGGCCAATCCGAGTTTCTGCTATGTCTGTAATAACTTCATCTGCAACGGGACAGTAAGCGTTAATCGACAGCATCTGCAGCTAGCAAGACTTTTCAATTATGCAACCTTTCTGCATAGAGCTGCTTCCTACACGGGGGTTTTCCGTTGTCAATGACGTAATGACATCTATTTCCTAAGCCGTCTTCATTTCATCATAGACGAAGAACTATGCTCCAGAAGCACGTATTTTCTTTACGAAGGATAGACGTGAGGGGCTGAAACACAGTATCAACTTCAGTTCCACTGTTTATATGTACCTGTACCCATTCATTGGAGCCGTGACACTTGAGTTCGACCACAGGAGTCTACCACAATAATACGACGGTTCCTAGTGAAACATACCATAATTGAAGTTGTTGATCCATAATACGTTAATTATTAATGTTCTCCGCCATGCTGCCGTTATCCCACCGCAAGCCACTTCACACAAATGTTGTGCTGTGGCCTTTCTGTACCTGATATTCGTACTTATAGTTCCTGAAGTGGTTCGTGTTTGTGAACTCATTTCATATATTCAAATTTTTATTTATGATTTCACCGTAAATTACATAAAGTTTCTGGTAGCTGTCTAATGTGTTCTAGGCGCTTACGATGATTCCAGGAAACTTTCAGAACAGATTCCTTCAGCCTGCAAGGAATTCGAAGATCAAAACAAAGTAATACGATACCGTTAGTGGAAATATCTGAAATCCCTAACTTGTCAACAGAAACGCTGTTACGCTCTCTTCTGTTTTTCCCTTCATCTGCGTTATCTTAGTAAGGTTTCTAAGAACCCGTAAGTCAGTGATCGTTGTACCGTTGTGTAAATGTATCACACCTTGAAGACTTCCAAAGAGATCAGAATTTCGAGACCTGTTCAGTTTGTGCTTTCGTGACAACAGTCATAAATCTGTTAGTACCATCTCGAACTGTTGCATTTGTCATGACGGTGTAGCGAATCCATTGGAAAACTTTGTTTATTGAAGGCAATAGTAATAGAAAACCTAAACTTCCTGTCAGAGACAAAAGAATATTAGAGGACATTGTTACCTGCAATAAGGAAACCAGTTCCATGAAAGCAGCTGTTGAATCTGACTTGCACCTAGATAATGTAGGGTCCACAATAGCAGTGCGACATGAACTACGTAAAAAAGTAAGTGTTTTTACACAATGAAGCGCCAAAAACTAATATGGTTCAAATGGCACTGAGCACTATGCGACTTAACTTCTGAGGTCATCAGTCGTCTAGAACTTAGAACTAATTAAACCTAACTAACCTAAGGACATCACACACATCCATGCCCGAGGCAGGATTCGAACCTGCGACCGGAGCGGTCGCTCGGCTCCAGACTGTAGCGCCTAGAACCGCACGGCCACTCAAGCCGGCGAAGCTCCAAAGAAACTAGTATAGGCATGCGTTTTCAAATACAGATATATGTAAACAGGCTCAATACGACGATGCGGTCGGCAACGCCTATATAAGGCAACAAGTGCCTGGCGCAGTTGGTAGTCGGTTACCGCTGCTACAATGGCAATTTATCAAGATTTAAGTGAGTTTGAACGTGGTGTTATAGTAAGTGCACGAGCGATGGGGAACAGAATCTCCGAGATAGTGATGAAGTGGGGATTTACCCATACGACCATTTCAAAAGTGTACCGCGAATATCAGGAATCATGTAAAACATCAAATTTCAGACATCACAGCGGCCAGGAAAAGATCCTCCAAAAACAGGACCAACGACGACTGAAGCGAATCGTTCAACGTAACAGAAGTGCAACCTTTCCGCAAATTGCTGCAGACTTCAATGCAGGGCTATCAACAAGTATCAGCGTGCGAACCATTACACGAAACATCGTCGATATGGGCTTTCCGAGCCGAAGGCCCACTCGTGTACCCTTGATGACTGCACAACACAAAGCTTTTTGCCTCGCCGGGGCCCGTCAACACCGACACTCGGTTGTTGAAAATTGCAAACATGTTGCCTGGTTGGACTAGTTTCATTTCAAATTTTATCGAGCGCATGGACGTGTACACAACCCCATGAATCCATGGATCCTGCATGTGAGCAAGGGACTGTCCGAGCTGGTGGAGGCTCTGTAATAGTGCGGGGCGTGTGCAGTTGGAGTGATACGTCAACCCTGATACGTGACTCTGACAGGTGATACCTACATAAGCATCTTGTGTGATCACCTGCATCCATTCATGTCCATTGTGCATTCCGATGGACTTGAGAAATTCCATCATGACAATGCTACACTCCACACGTCCAGAATTGCTACAGAAGAGATCTCCACCCCTTCGTACTCTTACGGATTTATTGACAGCCCTGCAGGATTCAGTTCCTTCCAGCACTACTTCAGACATTAGTGGAGTCCATTCCAAGTTATACCGCAGCACTTCTGCATGCTTGCGGAGGCCCTATACGATATTAGGCAGGTGTATTAGGTTCTTCGGCTCTTCAGTGAAGATATACTGTTGCTAAACCTTTTTTAAATTAGCTGAACCGAAAGAAGACACTTCACTGATACAACCAACATAACCTCTGGACTAACACATAATGAAAATTTGTAAAGTAGTCCGACAAATCTAATTGTGCGCTGCTCTACACCGCGTAGGTTCTTGCTTTCGAATAACGCAGGCAAAAATGCTAATTCCACTGCGTCTCCCTCCATTTGTAGTGAATAGTACAATCATATCATCGGTTTCTGCAGACCGTATGGTAATGATGGAAGGTAATGCAACTGCCAAGTTTCATCAAAAACGTTTATCTATCCATGCATCCATTTACTGGAGCAGACATCATGTGGGATTGCAGCTTTATTTATGTTTTCAGTGAAGTGAATCATTATGCAGCTGACGAAGCAGAGACGAATTTTCCAGGGTAGTCCGCAAACAGTCAGAAAATACAGGGTGGCCAAAATAAAACTGGCCCGGAAAATATTTGATGCACCTTAAAACAGGCAACCCAACTTATATATACCCCAGGTGTAGATAATGTAAGCTGGATTGCCTGTCTTCAGGTGCATTAAATATTTTCTCGGCCGGTTTTATTTTGTCCGCCCTGTATGATTACCTTTCTTCGTACATCCATACTTAAAGTGAATGATGTTTGGACATCAATTGGTATAATTTTTATTAAAAATGAAACTCCTCCAGCTGTACTTAAGATTTCATTTTAGTTGGCTACTAGTTTCGACGTTGCGTCTTCGCCATCTTCAGGCCCTATATAACACACAATACATAAAACAAACAACGTTGGCCATCAGTAGTCTGTGAGCTACTGTGCAAAATAAATATGTTATAAACACATTATGTAAAGGATGACTTCATTAAAAGTAGTTACATTTCGTTCATTTTCATTAATATGCAATTTACCTTGACATTAGCAATGTATATGGTACAAACAAGTACAAATGAGGTTATATATCCACGGTTATTTCCATTACAGATCAATACCACACATTTGTATAAACTGGAGGTATATATGAATCTAGGTGACACACTGTTTACTCTTAGATATAATAATACAGGCATGAAACAGTACTAAAATTGTGTTAAAAGCAAATAATAATACCCTAAACCCTTCTTTGTGTGCACAAATTAACTAACAGGAAGGAAAATATGCATTTCCAATCAGACATATGTAAGGTATGCTTCCACTGTTTATAAATAGTGAAAGGCGGGAAAGGTGGCAAGGAGTTACGTTTGCATAACACTGTATTGTCATCACTATAAAGTAACTAAGTGAAATAGGTTACTTAAATAACATCATTCATAACGATACGAAACCCAAGTGAGGAGGAACTGGAAGAATGGTATGGAACGCAGTTAATATATTAAAAGGTACTGAATGGTGTAAAATAAATACGCATGAGTCAATTCATGAATCTATTCATTCCAACAAGAGAAATGTAAGCTATCATGCCATCAAAATGTACCATTTATAAACAATGGAAGCATACGTTACATTTTCTGATTGGCAATGCATATTTTCCATCCTGTTAGTTAAATTGAGCACACAAAGAAGAGGTTAGGGTATTATTATTTGCTTTTAACACAATTTTATCACTGTTTCATGCCTATATTATTATCTCTAAGAGTAACGGTTTGTCACCTAGACATATATATCCCCATTTTATTCGAATGTCTGGTACTGATCTGTAAAGGAAAAAACCGTATATATATATATAAAACCTAATTTGTGCCATATTAATTGGTAATGTCAAGGTAAATTGCATCTTAATGAAAATGAACGAAATGTAACTACTTTTAATGAAGTCATCCTTTATATAATATGTTTATAATATATTTATTTTGTACAATAGCTCAAAGACTAATGATGTCTCACATTATTTGTTTTATGTATGGTTTGTTATGTAAGGCCTGAAGATAGCGTTGACGCAACGTCGAAACTAGTGGCCAAATAAATAAACTTAAGTACAGATGGAGAAGTTTCATTGTTAATAAAAATAAAAAAGATTACCTTTCTGGTTGGTTGGTTGTTTGATTTGGGGGAGGGGACCAAACAGCAACGTCTTCGATCCAGGCGGATGAGAGAATGATGGGGAATGAAATAGGCAGTGCCCTTTCAAAGCAACCATCCCGGCATTTGCCTGAAGCGATTTAGGGAAATCACAGAAAACCTAAATCAGGATGGCCGGATGCGGGTTTGAACTGTCGTCCTCCCGAATGCGTGTCCAGTGCGCTAACCACTGCGCCACCTCGCTCGGTCCCCTTGTTGGCATGGTATTTTTGGTAAAGTACGTACAGGAGAGACTTTCAGTTTTTCTCTGGTGACCTGTCACTTCACAGAAAATTATTTATTATCCTCTCTTTTGAAAAATGTAAACGCATGTCCGAAAGACACGAATCCCTTGCCTACATGTCGGCGCTTACATACCCTTCAATGCAGTTCTTAACATTTGCATACATCTCCAAGTAAGTCTGATGTGAACATTTATCACAATGTGTTAATTATCAGCCTAAAAATGAAGGTGAGTGGATAACAAGGTAATTAGTTTTCACAAGTAAACTTCAAGTTTACTCATCTTAAATATGGAGAAGTCATCATCTAGAACTGACTTACGACTGTTCATAACGCGGATTTACATGGACGGCAAACTATAATAACTAACAAACAAATTAAACTCAGGCACTATTCCAGACTATAGTCACTACGATTCACTTAAAATAATCTTCACCTAAAGAGCCCAGAATTAATCTTTTTCGGTGCGGAATGAAATTCTTTAATCTGTTGTTACGCTGAAATCACTGTAAAGACATGTGTTCCAGTACCTACATTAAATTCGCTCAAAAAGGGAAAATAAAGCGGCGGTCGAGTCTAGGAGCTACTTTTATCAATCCGATGGTATTTGTCCACTTTGCCACATTGACATTATACGACACACTAAAAGGCTGCAATTTTGCACAGCCGCATGGAATGATCTGCCTTATGAGGTAATAAGAAACGTAGTTTGTCTCTGTTACCTCAGGTATTTATTAATATTTAAGCTAAGTTCGGAAACCGTACAATACAGGGAATATCACTGAATATGCCAAAAGTGTAGTATAAGGGTCGATCAGAATGTTTCCATTTCAGGGTGTTACTGCAGCGTATATGCAACATAGCGCGACTCCCATGCGGGTTTATACGCACCGTCATGTGGGCAAGGTATTTGTGTCTTTCCGACAAGAATGCTGTGAATGCGAAACGTGAACTATGGCACCGTTATTACCAAATGCTTCCAAACAGGACCAATGTGCATCATGTAGTCACAGGTATGGAAATGGTAAATGTAGGTGGATATAAGCTTCCAGCAAATGTAAGTAGAGACACTATGGAGAGAGGAGGAGTTTCCATATACGTTAAAATCTGTCATAGTGTGAAAAATTTGGAAACTAAAAATTTTTGCGTAGAGCAATAAATAGAAGCATGCGTGTGTGAGCTTAAACTAAATAATGGCACTTTTATAAATGTAGACATGTATAGGTCCCCATCGGAAAATTTTCAACTATTTTTGAAAAACTTGAATTCTTTGCTGTGCTATCTGTCAGACAGAGGAAAGCAAATTTTTGTTTTTGGGGATTTCAACGTAGATTTCCTGAAAGAGTCCGATAGGAAGCTTGACCTTGAAGTATTACTTGGTTCTTTCAATATGACATCAGTTATTGATTTTCCCACACGGGTGGTACAGGAAAGCAGCACTCTGATGGATAATGTTTTCATAGACCAAGATAAATTTAATCAAATAAAACCTTTTCCTGTTAAGAATGGTCTGTCTGATCATGATGCACAGCTAGTTACAGTATATGATATAGCTCCATACAGTAATCCAAAACAGTCTTCCTAAACAGTGCAATTAACGATTTAACAATTCAAAATTTTAGGGAAAACTTGCAACGGTTAGACTAGGATAAGGTGTACAGGAAACATGATGCTAATTTAAAGTTTAACCGTTTTCATGATATCTTTGTGAGTATATTTGAAAACAGTTATCCTAAGAGAAACAGTGAAATATAATTATAAGAAACCACGTAAAAAGCCATGGCGTACTAAAGGGATAAAATATCTTGTAAACAGAAAAGGGAAATGTATCTTATAGCTAGGAGGAGTAATGATAGCGAAACAGTGAAACATTATAAAAACTACTGCACTGTTTTAAGAAAGTTATTAAAAAGTCCAGAAGTATGTGCATTACATTTGAGATTAGCATATCTGATAACAAAATTAAAACAATTTGGAATATTGTTAAAAGGGAAACAGGGCAACCGAGCGCACAGGAAGACTGTATTTCTATCAAACACAATGAAAAGTTTGTTAACAAGAAGTCAGACGTAGAAAACATTCTTAATAATCATTTTTAAGTGTTGTAGAGATAATAGGATCCAGCTATTCATTAGAAAATGCAAGGCAGTATATGGAAGGGGCAGTACTTATGCAATTTGATAAAATTGAGATTCAACCCACCTCTCCTACTGAAATTAGGAAAATAATAAATTCACTCAAAAGTAAAAGCTCACATGGAATTAATGGCATTTCCAACAGAGTTCTAAAAGCGTGTTCCCAAGAAATAGATAGGATTCTCAGCCACGTATGTAGTAGCTCACTGAAACAGGGCATTTTTCCAGATATATACGCTATTGCATAAAAAAGGGGGTGGGTCTGAAACTAACAACTAATGCCCAGTCTCACTTCTGACAGCTTTGTCCAAAATTCTTGAAAAAGTAATGTATTCAACAGTAGCATCACATATTTGTAAAAATGAAGTACTAACAAATGTCAATTTGTTTTCAGAAAGGCTTTTCAACAGAAAATGATATATATGCTTTCCTGATCAAATATTAAATGCATTGAATAACCGAAAATCATCCATTGGGATGTTTTGTGATCTCTCAAAGGCTTTTGATTGCGTGAATCATGAAATTCGTCTACATAAGATTAAGTATTGTGGTGTGAGTGGGACAGCGCACAAATGTTTTAATTCATACTTAACTGGAAGAACGCACAAGGTTGAAATTGACAGTACAGATAGTCTGCAAAATTCAGCAGAGTCCTCTGACTGGGGAGGTATCAAGAATGGTGTCCCACTGGGTTCAGTCTTGGGTCCCTTATTGTTCTTAATATATATTAACGACTTGCCACTCCATATTCATAAAGATACGAAGCTATTTCTTTTTGCTGATGATACAAGTATAGTAATCACATCCAACAAGCAAGAATCTTCTGAGGATATTGTAAGTAATGTCTTTCAGAAAATTATTAAGTGGTTCTCCGCAAATGGACTCTCACTAAATTTTGAGAAAACACAGTTTGTAGAATTCAGTGCAGTAAATGGCATAACACCATTGACAAATATAAACCATGAACAGAAGCCTGTTGCTGAGACCTCATACTCGAAATTCCTGGTTGTGTGCATTGATGAGAAACTGAATTGGAAGAAACACATTGACGATTTGCTGAAACACTTAGGTTCATCTACTTATGCTATTAGGGTTATTGCAAATTTTGGTGATAAACGTATCAGTAAATTAGCCGACTATGCCTATTTTCATTCACTGCTTTCATATGGCATCATATTTTGGGGCAATACGTCATTAAAAGAGAAAGTATTCATTGCACAAAAGCGTGTAATTAGGATAATAGGTGAAGGCCACCCAAGATCACCTTGCAGACGTTTATTTAACGAACTCGGGATATTGACAGTACCTTCGCAATACATTTATTCTCTCATGAAATTTTTCATTGGTAATCCATCCCAGTTCAAAAATAACAGCGAATTGCATCGCTACAACACTAGAAGAAAGGATGATCACTATTCTGGATTAAATCTGGCTTTGTCACAGAAAGGGGTGAATTATGCTGCCACAGAAATCTAGTCATTTGCCAAATAGTATTAAAAGTCTGACAGATAGCCAGCCAATATTTAAAAGCAAATTAAAAGAATTTTCTGAGTTACAAGTCCTTCTACTCAATAGATGAATTGTTAGATATTAGGTAGCAACTATAAAATTCAGTTACACGTTCCACATCGTTACAAAATGTTGTAGTCATGATCTATGGAACAAGGATTAATGTATGTATGTATATGATTCTTTTCTTGGCTGCCGAAAGACGAACAGCTGTAGACATCCATCGGAGAATTATGAACGTGTATGGCACAGCACGTCTGTCGAAAACCATTATTGCTGAATAACGTGCCAAGTTCCGTGCTGCTTCATAATAACGCACGTCCCCACGTGGGAAGGCGTGCCGGCCTCGGCACGAATCCGCCTGGCGGATTAGTGTCGAGAGTCCGGTGTGCCGGCCTGCCAGTGGATGGATTTTTAGGCAGTTTTCCATCTGCCTCGGTGAATGCTGGCTGTTTCCCCTTATTCCGCCTCAGTTTCACTATGTCGCGATTGCTGCGCAAACACTGTCTGCACGTAAACGTACACCATAATTACTCTACCACGCAAACACTGGGGTTACACTCGACTGGTATGAGACGTTGCCGGTAGTGTCCATAGGGGGCCGAACCGCATAATAACCCTTCTTTCGGTGTGGGACGGTGGTGAGGTGGGTGGACTGCTGCGGCCTGTTGTGGGGTTGTGAACCACTGAGGACTACGGCGGGACGAAGCCTCTCCGTCGTTTCTAGGTGCCCGGTTCAATACGCAATACGTCAGCTTAAGTGGGGTAGACTTGAGCACCTACCCTACAGTTCTGATCTCTTCCCATGCGATTATCTCTTTTTAGTTCCGTTAAAAAAGGCCTTCAAACTGGACGAATCCTGTTGCACGAGGATGTGCGACGGACTACTTCACACCGCTGTCTTCAGTGCGGTGTGTCATTGGGATGATTCTCTCAATGCTTACGACGATGTTGCTGATTGGCATACCGTTCTGGACTTTACGGCCTTCGAATATTTTGATTGCCAGTTGTAATTAGATAAGTCCATGTTTCACAGACCTGTCTAGAATTGGCAACACATACATGTTTGAGTCATATCGGATGCTTAATTTTAGAAACAGACAGACAAAAATGTTTCCTGAAACTCAGATAATTTTCCATAGCTAAATGGAAGATTCTTTAAAGGGTGTGGCTGTTTTAGCTCCGGCAGTGTGCTCGTACGTATTTCATGCTTCAGGAGGCAGAGCTCGTACAGCATATTATTTAGATTAAAAGAAATGTCTTTGTGTGCATAACAAGTGTCTGAGTTACGAGCATTGCACGACTGACCTGTAATTTGAGACCAGCAGAAGTAGAAACTAGCCGATACGTATCGATGAGCTACACACGCCATAACTGCTCAATCTGATACATCAATTACGAGCAAAGACAATTGGTCAGTGCATCGCGGAGACTGGAGGCCGGTTAATTGCGCACGAACTCGGCAACGGTACGCAGCGATCACGCTCCCGGGCCTGCTGCCGGTGCCTCTGCCCATTTCGCAATCGACGGCCGACGGCGGTGAGCGCCCGCAGACGGCAGTGATACGCATTGTTCCAGCCGGGACACGGGGGCGGAGGCGAGCAGCGCACGCAACAGCGGTGCTTAGCGCAGGGCAGGTGGGCTGATTGTTTCCGGCGAGCAGATTGCCACATAAATCAGAGATCGGGGGGCGGGCACTGGGCACCAGGCCGCGGGCGGGAGCGCCCTTGTAATTGCCGGGCCCGCCGCGGGGCTGCGCGCCGATCTCTCTCCGGCCCCGCCTCCGCCCCCGCATGTCGAGGGCCAAGTGGGCGGCGGTGCCCTCTCTGCTGCCGCTGCTCCACATACATACCGCGTCCAGACCAGCCAACGTTTGTTTCAGAGCTGTTCGCCCACCAGCTTTACTCCCGGATGTCTTCCTCCGTTAATGCAATGTGTCCAGGAAGTACGAAGTACACCGTCCGGTTACATTAATGTGACCACCACCTGTATTCGATGCCAACACCCAGTAACCACTCACAGACGACAGGTGGCAAGTCTAGCAGAGAAGGGTAGATAAAATTTGTGGGGGAGGTCGTGGAAAACAGTGCAGTCGTCGTAATACGAAAATAGAACGATTTACTTGATATCCAAAAGGGTATGGTCATTGACCTTCGGGCCAAGGGTGGAAGCATTTCTGAAACTGTTAAGGTTGTAAACCGTTCGGTTACCGCCGTGGTTAAAGTGCACTGTGGTTGGCAAAATAACGCTATCAAAAACCAGACTGGGGCAACTGTAAGGCACCACAGGCCATAAATGACACAGGTGAACGACGACTGAGGAGATATACAAGGGTGAACAGACATGATGCTAAAACTTCCTGGCAGATTAAAGCTGTGTGCCAGACCGAGACTCGAACTCGAGATCTTTGCCTTTCGCGGGAAAGTGCTCTACCAACTGAGCCACCCAAGCACGACTCACGCCCCGTCCTCACAGATTTACTTCTGCCAGTAGCTCGTCTCCTACCTTCCAAACTTTACAGAAGCTCTCCTGCGGACCTTGCAGAACTAGCACTCCTGAAAGAAAGGATGTTGCGGAGACATGGCTTAGCCACAGCCTTGGGGATGTTTCCAGAATGAGATTTTCACTCTGCAGCGGAGTGTGCGCTGATATGAAACTTCCTGGCAGATTAAAACTGTGTGCTGGACCGAGACTCGAACTCGGGACCTGCAGGAAGTTTCATATCAGCGCACACTCCGCTGAAGAGTGAAAATCTCATTCTGGAGACATGATACTGTTGAGCAACTTACCTCGCAGATGAACCAAGGGGCTACCAACATCGTCTCCTCAACGAATATTCAGAAAACGTTCCTACATATGGACCGCCGCAATAGGCACATGGTGCATGCACCCATGGTGACTGCGTCCATCGGCGACGAAGGCTAGAATTTTCACACCAACACCACAGCTGGAAGTTCACTGAGCGGCTATGGTTGGCCCTTTCAGATGAATCAAGTTTTATGCCACATCCGACAGATCAGCGTAGTCGTTTACGGCGTGAAGGGCCTGAAAGGAAAGCATGGAGCGTCATTGTCTGCGTCATCTCGTCATTCTGGAAGGCACAGTGGATGAACACAAATACACATCTATTCATGGGGGCCATGTCCACCCCAACATGGTGTTTGTTTTCCTTTGGACGATGGCATCTATCAGCAGGACACTACAACGTCTCAAACAGCTCGCAGTGAATGCGCATCAAGACGACTTTATCGTTCTTCTCTCGTCACCGGGTTCCCCAAATTTAAGCCCAAGCTAGTATTTCTGGGACCACCTCTACCAAGGTATTCGTGCCATGGATCCTGAACCGAGAAACTTAGCAGAACTGGCCACAGCGATGGAGTCGTCGTGGGTCCACATCCATGTCGGCTCATCTGCAACCTCACTTAATCTCTTTCTGCACGTCCATGATGGAAAACGCGGTTATTCATACTTTTTGAAAGTGGCCACATTAATGTGAAATGACGATGTAGTATCCAAGACTTTCCGAGATTCACTAATATTAACAGTTGTACGTCTTACATATCTTACTCTTCACCGTTGCCTTTAAAGTAGTACTCCTGGATGATAATACTTTAATCCCAAGGTTTCTAACACTTTCCAAATGGACCTTGAAATTTTTCTTTGTTAGATTGTTTAGCACCGTCTGTGATTCCACTTCAGTCTCCTACGATGTATCGAACTTTCTCTAGCTGCATCTTCCATCGCTTTTGACTCCGTTTCTTTGAGGTTTGTTAATATTCGATCCTCCCACAGCGTCCTTGGACGTCCCCATCGGCGTTTACCCTCAGGTTCAGAATTGAGGAACCGATAAGGGAGGGATCCAAGTACTCGAAGACGTGGACAAGACACTGCAGCCTCTTCTGCCATAATATTTGGCCAATGTTTGGCCTTCCAAATTGCTAGTACAGGTCTCCTTTTTTTCTTCGTTCACATTTACCTTTACTTCCCATGGTATTGCAGATGAGTCCATAGATCTATCGAACTACCTTCCTCTCTAGGGCACAAATTGCTTCTTCAGTTTTGCTGATGTTTCCCAGGTTCGTAAGCATATAAACGTACTGACCGTACTACTGTGGCGTACAGCTGGATCTTATTCTTCTGTGATATCAGTCATGATTTGAATAAACTGTTCCGACTACAGAAAATGCGATTAGCGTTTATTATTCGTTGAAGCACTTATTCGTTACGTCATTTTTATTAGGCCTTGTGGAACACAGGTACCTGAATTCTTGAACTCGTTCAAAGGTATGCCCGTAAACAACAACCGAGGGAGCTTGACAGAGTGATAGAACGAGGTATGTGGATTCATTATAATTCACCACCAGGACAATTTCCTTCCTTTGTGAAAAAATCGGGAAGCATCAGTGCATACTTGCTCTAGAGTGTCAGTACGAACCACAACATCGTCAGCAAATGCCAAGATTGTGTCTGCTGCCACCTTCTCCATATCTCTGATCGATCAGTGTCACGCCTTACTTTTTCCAAGGCCAAGTTGAGTAACATTGGCAGCAATTGATTTCCTTCTCTTAATTCATTTCCAATGCTGAATGGTGGCAGTACTTGTTTGCCGTACTTGAGAAGCTGATTGAGATTAACAAGCTTCAGTTAAATTGGATGTTTCGATGGGATATCAAATTTCTCTCACTTCTTCCTTAATATGCAACGGTCAATGCTGTCATAAGCTTCTGGAAAATCAGTGTAGATAGGGTGTGACTGGCGAACGAATTCATAAAATGCCGCCTCAAGGTAAATATGTGATCAAGGGTCGACCGCCGAGGGACGAAGCCATGTTGATTGGTGCCTGCAGTTCCTACAACCAATGGTTCCAAGCAATTTAACAGCAGCGTTGTAAACACTTTATAACATATTTCCAGTAACGAAATCGCTTGGTAGTTGGATACCTGTGTAGCATCACCCTTCTTAAAGGTAGGACATGAAACTGCTCCCTTCCATTCTTTAGGGATTATTTACACAATGCAACTGGTAGAGATTAAAAGCTTTAAAGCATCCATCAATATTTCATTTCCCAATTGCAGCAACTCAGCTGTGATGCCACTACCTCCTGGAACACTGTTGCTCTCGCGGGCCTGTTGCTCAACACTTACTTCTTATTCTGATGGCTCAGGCACTTTCACTCTATCAAAGTGGTCCCACATGTGTATTGTCACTGCAGTTGGAATGCCATGATTCAGTTACTTCGTTAAACATCTCCGTAAATAATAAAATCTACTCTGGTCCATTGTCTACAAAACCGACTTCGGCACCAGTGACACCCGGGCAAACAGTCAACACAACATGGTATACAGGCCAGAGTACCTCAAGGTAGCACGTTGGGATTCCTACTGTCTAACATCTACATTAATGACATCCCACTGACACATAACACGATGGTGGCCTCCTATGTTGATTACACAGTTATCCTGACACAGGATTGGAAATCATCACATTTTAATTCAGGAGTATCAACTACACTCAGAACTGTTGAATGTTGGCTAGAGAAGTGGTATGTCAGACTGAATGTCCTATCTGGTGCCTCGGAGTCTGGCTGGACTGGAAGAAGGAAGAAATTCCAATCAACAGTCTGGTCATTCCAGCACAATCTGGGAATATGAAAATATAGGGAAGAAAACTGGCTTTGCACTTTTCAAAGGAACCATGCCGGTATTTGCTTAGAGAGGTTTAGGGCAGTCACGGGACACGTAAATCTCGATGACCAGGTGGGGCTTGACTGGAATCCGACTTATGTCACTAACAGTGCACATGCGAGGCTCAAGCTGCTAAATGCACAAGAAACATACACTAAATAGGACGGTATCTAGGTCCATATACATGACTCCTGTTAGTCCACTGATGATATATGCTGCTTCAGTCTGGGAATATGAAGCTCTGACACATCTGCGCCGCCTTCAGGTCATGCAAAAAAGGTTTTATGAATTGTGAGCAATGCTCCATGATACACACGCACCGGGACCATGCACAATAAATTCCACCTTGAGCTCATCCTGGTGATATTCACAGAACTCGCCACACAATTGTGCAGGAATTCGAGATACTCGAACAACCACAGCATCCTAAACATGAGAAATACGATCACAACCATAAGTGTAATCAGAATAGACCAAAGATACTCTTTATCAGAGCGAAATGAACCGCACACAACGATAGGTCGGCGAATCCCTTTATCTCAGAAATTCTGACTGGCTCTCGCCGCACAACATCTGGAATGTCACAGGAAAGCTGACAACAGAAAAATCACAAATAAATCTGACACGATAAATTACACTGAGTGGTTGATTTCTGTAATCAAACTGACCACTCTTATGATGACCGCCTCATGCAACAGGATCGAGACTGCTGCGGCTGAACCATTAGATATCTTCATTGATATATCCACTGTGGTATCGTCCAGTGATCACGGTGCCGCAGAGAAGTCGGTAACGGGAATCTATAAAACAGACATTAGTGGGAGCTCGCTCCAATCCGCAACGGTTAATGGGAGGCAATCCGGAAGATCACACCTCTCTCTCAGCAACGGTAGAGTCCTCACACTGAGGTCAATATGTTGTTGTTGTCTTCAGTCCTGAGACTGGTTTGATGCAGCTCTCCATTCTACTCTATCCTGTGCAAGCGTCTTAATCTCCCAGTACTTACTGCAACCTACATCCTTCTGAATCTGCTTAGTGTATTCATCTCTTGGTCTCCCTCTACGATTTTTACCCTCCACGCTGCCCTCCAATGCCAAATTTGTCATCCCTTGATGCCTCAGAACATCTCCTACCAACCGGTCCCTTCTTCTTGTCAAATTGTGCCACAAACTGCACTTCCCCCCAATCCTATTCAGTACCACCTCGTTAGTTATGTGATCTACCCATCTAATCTTCAGCATTCTTCTGTAACACCACATTTCGAAAGCTTCTATTCTCTCCTTGTCCAAACTAGTTATCGTCCATGTTTCACTTCCACACATGGCTACACTCCATACAAATACTTTCAGAAACGACTTCCTGACACTTAAATCTATACTCGATGTTAACAAATTTCTCTTCTTCAGAAACGCTTTCCTTGCCGTTGCCAGTCTACATTTTATATCCTCTCTACTTCGACAATCGTCAGTTATTTTGCTCCCCAAATAGCAAAACTCATTTACTACTTTAAGTGTCTCATTTCCTAATCTAATTCCCACAGCATCACCAGACTTAATTCGACTACATTCCATTATCCTCGTTTTGCTTTTGTTGGTGTTCATCTTATATTCTCCTTTCAAGACACTGTCCATTTCGTTCAACTGCTCTTCCAAGTCCTTTGCTGTCTCTGACAGAATTACAGTGTCATCGGCGAACCTCAACGTTTTTATTTCTTCTCCATAGACTTTAATACCTACTCCGAATTTTTCTTTTGTTTCCTTTACTGCTTGTTCAATATATAGATTGAATAACATCGGGGACAGGCTACAACCCTGTCTCACTCCCTTCGCAACCGCTGCTTCCCTTTAATGCCCCTCGACTCTTATAACTGCCGTCTGGTTTCTGTACAAATTGTAAATAGCCTTTCGCTCCCTGTATTTTACCCCTGCCACCTTTAGAATTTGAAAGAAAGTACTCCAGTCAACATTGTCAAATCTTTCTCTAAGTCTACAAATGCTAGAAATCTAGGTTTGCCATTCCTTAATCTATTTTCTGTGGTAAGTCGTAGGGTCAGTATTGCCTCACGTGTTCCAACATTTCTGCGGAATCCAAACTGATCTTCGCCGAGGTCGGCTTCTACCAGTTTTTCCATTCGTCTGTAAGGAATTTGCGTTAGTATTTTGCAGCTGTGACTTATTAAACTGACAGTTCGGTAATTTTCATATCTGTCAACACCTGCTTTCTTTGGGATTGGAATTATTATATTCTTCTTGAAGTCTGAGGGAATTTCGCCTGTCTCATACATCTTGCTCACCAGATGGTAGAGTTTTGTCAGGACTGGCTCTCCCAAGGCCGTCAGTAGTTCCAATGGAATGTTGTCTACTCCCGGGGCCTTGTTTCGACTCAGGTCTTTCAGTGCTCTGTCAAACTCTTCACGCAGTATCGTATCTCCCATTTCATCTTCATCTACATCCTCTTCCATTTCCATAATATTGTCCTCAAGTACATCGCCCTTGTATAGACCCTCTATATACCCCTTCCACCTTTCTGCTTTCCCCTCTATGCTTAGAACTGGGTTTCCATCTGAGCTCTTGATATTCATACAAGTGGCTCTCTTTTCTCCAAAGGTCTCTTTAATTTTCCTGTAGGCAGTATCTATCTTACCCCTACTGAGATAAACTTCTACATCCTTACATTTGTCCTCTAGCCATCCCTGCTTAGCCATTTTGCACTTCCTGTCGATCTCATTTCTGAGACGTTTCTATTCCCTTTTGCCTGCTTCATTTACTGCGTTTTTATATTTTCTCCTTTCATCAATGAAATTCAATATTTTTTCTGTTGCCCAAGGATTTCTGCTAGCCCTCGTCTTTTTACCTAATTGATCCTCTGCTGCCTTCACTACTTCATCCCTCAGAGCTACCCATTCATCTTCTACTGTATTTCTTTCCCCCATTCCTGTCAATTGTTCCCTTATGCTCTCCCTGAAACTCTGTACAACCTCTGGTTTAGTCAGTTTATCCAGGTCCCATTTCCTTAAATTCCCACCTTTTTGCAGTTTCTTCAGTTTTACTCTACAGTTCATAACCAATAGATTGTGGTCACAGTCGACATCTGCCCCTGGAAATGTCTTACAATTTAAAACCTTGTTCCTAAATCTCTGTCTTACCATTATATAATCTATCTGATACCTTCTAGTGTCTCCAGGAGCGCCGACCGCGGTGGTCTCGCGGTTCTAGCCGCGCAGTCCGGGACCGTGCGACTGCTACGGTCGCAGGTTCGAATCCTGCCTCGAGCATGGATGTGTGTGATGTCCTTAGGTTAGTTAGGTTTAAGTAGTTCTAAGTTCTAGGGGACTGATGACCACAGCAGAGCCATTTGAGCCATTAGTCTCCAGGATTCTTCCATGTATACAACTTTCTTTCATGATTCTTGAACCGAGTGTTAGCTATGATTAAGTTATGCTCTGTGCAAAATTCTACCAGACGGCTTCCTCTTTCATTTCTCTCCCCCAATCAATATTCACCCACTATGTTTCCTTCTCTCCATTTTCCTACTCTCGAATTCCAGTCACCCATGACTATTAAATTTTCGTCTCCCTTCACTACCTGAATAATTTCTTTTATCTCATCATACATTTCATCAATTTCTTCATCATCTGCAGAGCTAGTTGGCATATAAACTTGTACTACTGTAGTAGGCATGGGCTTCGTGTCTATCTTGGCCACAATAATGCGTTCACTATGCTGTTGGTAGTAGCTTACCCGCACTCCTATTTTTTTATTCATTTATAACCTACTCCTGCATTACCCCTGTTTGATTTTGTATTTATAACCTGACCAAAAGTCTTGTTCCTCCTGCCACCGAACTTCACTAATTCCCCCTATATCTAACTTCAACCTATTCATTTCCCTTTTTAAATTTTCTAACCTACCTACCCGATTAAGGGATCTGACATTCCACGCTCCGATCCGTAGAACGCCAGTTTTCTTTCTCCTGATAACGACGTCCTCTTGAGTAGTCCCCGCTCGGAGATCCGAATGGGGGACTATTTTACCTCCGGAATATTTTACCCAAGAGGACGCCATCATCATTTAACCAAACAGTAAAGCTGCATGCCCTCGGGAAAAATTACGGCTGTAGTTTCCCCTTGCTTTCAGCCGTTCGCAGTACCAGCACGGCAAGGCCGTTTTGGTTAGTGTTGCAAGGCCAGATCAGTGAATCATCCAGACTGTTGCCCCTGCAGCTACTGAAAAGGCTGCTGCCCCTCTTCAGGAACCACACGTTTGTCTAGCCTCTCAACAGATACCCCTCCGTTGTGGTTGCACTTACGGTACGGCCATCTGTATCGCTGAGGCACGCAAGCCTCCCCACCAACGGCAAGGTCCATGGTTAATGGGGGTAGGTCAGTATAGTGTTGAGCATTCCAAGAGCTCAGTCCATTTCGAGACCTAAGTTACAGCAGTCAGTATCATACAATAGAAATATTAAGTACTTAAAGTTTCAGATGAACATGTAGCGTTGTTAACGTTGTACATTGTACTGGAAGAGAACAGTTTGTTAATTCGCAAAAATGATACTTTGCTAGTCAATGGCAGTTGTAACTTAATCAAGGCAACTCTGTGACAAAGCCGGCCAGTGTGGCCACGCGGTTAAAGGCGCTTCAGTCTGGAACCGCGCGACCGCTACGGTCGCAGATTCGAATCCTGCCTCGGGCATGGATGTGTGTGATGTCCTTAGGTCAGTTAGGTTTAAGTAGTTCTAAGTTCTAGGGGACTGATGACCCCAGATGTTAAGTCCAATAGTGCTCAGAGCCATTTGAACCATTTGAACCTCTGTGACAAAGTAGTCTGTCAGAGTAAGGTAAATCTTTTATTCATTTATGTGATAAAGTGAACTAATATTTAATGTGTTCTAGTTGATTTTCCATCTCACCTAGTCATCAGAGAACCGATAGTTGTGGCCGAACGAATGTAATTTATCTTGGTCACAACACCCACTACTAGCAGCCTTTGCAGGCTGCATAAATTGTCGCTGTTAGAAGCGAAAATTTGCCTATAGTTCTACTACCCGTCCAGACTGTTACAGCGGCATTTATCCAACGTCTCACTGTGGAATCTTTCCGCTTTCTGTCCTCTGTCCCAAACCGCCAATCTCCAAATATTTCCATGAGCTGTAGCCCAGATATGTCCATGTTAATGACATACGAACTACGTAGGAGACTTGCATCCTGTGATACACTGATTAATATACTCCCCTTTCGCAAATGTAAGCGTTGAGGGGTTCCACTCGTTTCTGAGAAAACCTGTGATAATCTATGAGAGGAAGTCTGAAAGGTCTTGAAGCAGTTTTCTAAGTTTTCTGCAAACCCCCACGCGATTGCTGGTGTACTTCCAGGTGTTCACCGGGATGTCGTTTCCATTGTAGGCACAATATTTCGACGACATCTGTTTCCTTCAGTAGCTAAGAGTTGTGCTGTGATGTGCACTACAATCAATTTAGACGGCGAGTGCACATTACAGCAAAACTCGCAGCATCTGAACAAAGACGGTTCGGTTATTGTTGAAATCATGATGATGATGATGACGATGAGGTCCCATACTCCGAGGAGTGTAGGGGACGATGTGGGAAACCCACACCACCGAGAAGGCAAGGTCCTAGCGGAGGTGGTTTGCCTAAAATGGAAACGAAAACTCGAGAGTGTACTCAAAAGAACATAATTAGTAATTCACGCCGAGAAAACATGAGACGTCACATCACTCCAACTCACAAGGGAACCTCCCCATCGCACCCCCCTCAGATATAGTTATAAGTTGGCACAGTGGATAGGCCTTGATAAACTGAACACAGATCAATTGAGAAAACAGGAAGAAGTTGTGTGGAACTGTGAAAAAATAAGCAAAATATACAAACTGAGTAGTCCATGGGCCACATAGGCAACATCATGCACAATGTGAGCTCAGGAGCGCCGTGGTCCCGTGGTAGCGTGAGCAGCTGCAGAACGAGAGGTCTTCCCTGGAGTGAAAATTTTACTTTATTTATTTTTGCATAGTTATTATCTGTCCGTTCGTTCATTGACGTCTCTGTTCACTGTAATAAGTTTAGTGTCTGTGTTTTGCGACCGCATCGCAAAACCGTGCGATTAGTAGACGAAAGGACGTGCCTCTCCAATGGGAACCGAAAACATTTGATCGCAAGGTCATAGGTCAACCGATTCCTCCACAGGAAAACACATCTGATATATTCTATACGACACTGGTGACGGCATGTGCACCACATGACAGGAATATGTTGTCGACCCACCTAACTTGTACACTTGGCGATTCTTCTACCTAGCCCGATTTAGGTTTTCTTGTGGATGTGATAATCACTACCAAAAAAGTGATGAAAACATAAGAGTTTGTCACATAAACTGAAAATAAAAAATAAAAATTTTCACTCAATGGAAAATTTGAACCAAGGACCTTTCGTTCCGCAGCTGCTCACGTTACCACGAGACCATTGTGCTCCTGCGATCCTATTGTCCTTGATGTTGCATATGTTCCCATGAACTACTCAGTTTGTATATTTTGCTTATTTTTTCACAGTTCCACACAACTTCTTCCTGTTTTCTCAATTGATCTGTGTTCAGTTTTTCAAGGCCTATCCACTGTGCCAACTTATAACTAAATCTGAGGGGGGTGCGATGGGGAGGTTCCCTTGTCAGTGTAGCTTCAGGTAGTCTTGAAGGACTCGTGGGATTAATGTTGCCGCTATCCTTCTCATTTCAATTATTCTTGCAGAATACTTGCACATGTACTATAACCTATGCCTAAGATGCTGAAGGGGCCTTGGAAGGTCTGTCTGAAATCATCCATAGTCAGATCACTTACGTTTTCTGATGTGACGCCTGTTGTAAGCCTACCGAATGGTAGTCACCATCAGTCGGTGTTAGCCAGTTTTTTGAAACGCTTATACCAGTCGAAACTCTGTCTGACCTAAAGCGTTGTCTCCGAAACCTTGCTTCAATATTTGATGAGTTCTGCAGCGGTTTTCACAAATTTAAGGCAAATTTGTCTGCAGGTATACGGTTCCGTCAGCCATCGCAAAGGCCGGCCGGGGTGGCCGAGCGGTTCTAGGCGCTACAATATGGAACCACGCGACCGCCACGGTCGCAGGTTCGAATCCTGCCTCGGGCATCGGTGTGTGTGATTTACTTACGTTAGGTAGGTTTAAGTAGTTCTAAGTTCTAGGGGACTGATGACCTCAGAAATTAAGTCCCATAGTGCTCAGAGCCATTTGAACCAGCCATCGCAAAACCGCAAAAACAACATGACAGTGGAAATACACAAAACAAAAACAAATGAAACCACTGAGCCCGCAACCATTTGCCACGTACGAGGCCGTTCTGAAAAGCAATGCCCTCAAATTTTATACGTGAAAACTCTCAAAGCTTTTGAAATAAGGCAAACTTTATTAGCCTTCTACATCTTCATTCGTAACGTCTACAGTTTGTTGATATCGTCAGTGTATAATGTTTGACTTTGTTTACGGAGCCATAGCCTCACCTCTGCTTGCAAGACTTCATGGGTATCAAAGTTAAATCCTCAAAGATGTCTTTAAGTTTTGGAAACAGATGAAAATCGGTTGGTGTGAATGGGGTATGATCGACGACAGTGAACTCAAGGCGTCGAAATGTTGCAGATGTCGCAGCGCTCGTATGTAGTTTGCCGTTGTCATGCATAAAGAGAGTGTGTTCTATGTGTGGAAGAACTCTTCGAATTCATGCCTTCAGTTTTCTTAGGATTTTTCAAACACCGACTCAGTTACGTTAGACATCGCCATGTTAGACGCTGCAGTTCGGGGGTCCATAACGTTAGAATGTTGCAACGTGTGTCAGCGAAGACAGAAAAGCGACCGAGTGACGTGCATGGCATGTAATGTCCCAACCTATATTGACAAGAAAATGAAAAATTCGGAGGCATTACTTTTTAGAACGGCCTCGTTGATTCAAGAGTGATGAATGAGCGGAATCCTAGCAATAGTTGAGTGTAATTGTATTGATTTGAGCCCAATGTTCGAAATTCGGGAGATTTTAGATTCTGTCTGTTACTACCAGAATCCACGTAAAAAAGTTTTAAAACATGTGGCGCGACTCTTGGCGCGAGAATTGTAGCTTCCCTTCTGGAAAGAATCACCATAAAAAACAATCCAACTTTTTACTTTGTGTGTGAGGTAATTGACAACAGAGGAGTCTGTTTCATTTCCCTTCATCATGTCTCACTCTCTTTATTGAAGACACAAATTTTGTATGATAGCCTCCTTCTCTCTTTGGTTTTGAGCATATTAAACACTGTAATAAACAGATAATTGAATGTTGTGCAGGGGAAGTTGAATTTAGTGAAACTAAACTTCTAATTGTCGTTATTTATAGTTCCCCTAACTCTGAATTTAGAGCATTTCTGCTCAAGCTAGAGAGGGTTCTTGGTTCACTTTATAGAAGATACCAGAAATTAGTTATATGTGGCGACTTCAATATTAATTTTGTATGGTATTGTGCAAGAAAAAGGATGTTGGTAGTTCTCCTAAATTCATATTATCTATTGCAGACTGTGTTTTTTCCAGCTAGGGTGAAGGCGAACAGTAGCACAGCCATGGACGATATTTTTATTCATTCTTCATTACTAGATGGGCATTCTGATAGTAAAAGGGTGAATGTCCTTTCAGACCATGATGCTCGTATTTTAACACTAAAAGGCTTTTGTAAAAAATGGCTCTGAGCACTATGGGACTTAACATCTGAGGTCATCAGTCCCCTAGAACTTAGAACTACTTAAACGTAACTAACCTAAGGACATCACACACATCCATGCCCGAGGCGGGATTCGAACCTGCGACCGTAACAGGTGCGCGGTTCCGGACTGAAGCGCCTAGAACCGCACGGCCACCGCGGCCGGCGGCTTTTGTAGTCAAACATATGTCACATATAATCACAAACTATGTAGGAAAGTTAATCCACTGGCAATAGAGAGTTTTTTTAAACACAGTTAAGGAACAAGAGTGGCAGAATGTTTACAGTGCCGACAACAAATATGACAAATATAAAGCTTTCCTTAACACATTTCTCATGCTCTTTGAGAGCTGCTTTTCATTAGAACGTTCTAAACGGGGTAGTAGCAGTAAAAGACAGCCTTGGTGGCTGACTAGTGGGATAAGGATATCATGTAGAACAAAGCGGGAATTATGTCAAAATGTTAGAAGCAGTCACAATCAAGCTACAGTAGCCCATTACAACTAGTACTGTGAGATGCTTAAAAATGTTATTAGGAAGGCAAAGAGTGTATGTACGCAAATAGAATAGCTAATTCACAGGATAAAATTAAAACCATATGGTCAGTTGTGAAAGAAGTGTCTGTTCAGCAGCACAAAGTCGACGATATTAAGTGACTTCATAGTAAAAATATTTCTGTTACTGATAAGTTAGGTATATGTACAGCATTTAACAATCACTTTCTGAGCATTGCTGGTGAATCAAATAAAAACTCAGTTTCTACAAGGACTCATAACTGTCTTGGATAATGCTTTTTCGAGACTGATGTCAGAAATACCCCACTGTGATACTGACAAGGGGGAGATTGAGTCTATAATTAAATCTCTGAAGACTAAGGACTCTCATGGGTGTGATGGAGTGCCTAGCAGAATATTAAAGTACTGTGCTGCACATGTTAGCCCTGTACTTTGTCATTTTTGTAATTTTTCCTTTAAGAATGGTCAGTTTCTTGAACGATTAAAATACTCAGTAGTAAAGGCCCTTCATAAAAAGGGAGAAAGAGATAATTTAGACAACTGTAGACCTTTTTCTGTGCCACCAGTGTTTGCTAAAGTTATTGAAAAGGCTGTGTATGTAAGGATAATTGATCATTTTATATCACATAATTTGCTATCAAATGTACAGTTTGGCTTTACAAGTCGTTTAACAACTGAAAATGCTATATTCTCTTTCCTCTGTGAGATACTGGATAGATTAAACAAAAGATTTCGAAAGCTACGCATATTTTTTGATTTAACTAAGGCGTTTGATTGTGTTGATCACAAAATACTGCTGCACTTGGACCATTACGGAATACCGGAGTAGCTCACAATTGGTTCACCTCTTACTTTAATAACAGACAGCAAAAGGTCGTTATCCAGATTGTTGAGAATGGCTGTGATCTGGATCTGAGTGGGGTATGGTCAAATGGAGGATGCCCAAGGGATCAGTGTTGGGGCCGCTTCTGTTCCTTATTTATATAAATGATATGCCCTCTAATATTATGGGTAATTCTAAATTATTCTGTTTGCTGAAGACGCTAGCTTGGTAGTGAAGGATGTTTTGCGCAACATTAGCTCGGTTTCAAGTACTGCAGTTCATGACAAAAGTTCATGGCTTGTAGAAAATAAACTGACGTTAAATCACAATAAGACTCAGTTTTTACAGTTTTTAACACACAATTCAACAAAATCCGAAGTTTTAATTTCACAGAATACGCATATGATTCGTGAAACTGAACAGTTAAAATTCGTAGGTGTTCAGACTGATAGTAAACTGTCGTGAAATGTCCACGTTTAGGATCTTGTTCAAAGACATAACGGCTTAATGCATTTTTATTATTCGAACGGTATCTGAAGCAACTGATCATTCGATACGAAAATTAGTCCACTTTAATTATTTTCATTCGCTTATGTCGTATGGCATTATATTTTGTGGTAACTCTTCCCATTCTCAGATGATATTTTTTGGCTCAGAAACGGGCAGTTCGCGCAGCAAGTGGTGCAAGTTCGCGGACCACTTGTGATCCCTGTTCACTAGTCTGGGTGTTTTGACTTTGGCCTCCCAGTATATAAACTCCTTTCTATCACTTCTTGTTAACAAAATCAGCTTATTCCCAAGAAATAACAGCTTTCACTCAGTTATACTCGGCAGAAATCCAACCTGCATCTGGATCGCACTTCCTTAACTCTTGTACAGAAAAGTTTGCAGTATACTGCTCCATCCATTTTCAGTATGCTACCCTAAAATTTCAAAAATCTTAGCAGTAATCCACATGCTGTCAAATCGAAACTGAAGAGTTTTCTCATGGGTCACTCTTCTTGTTCTTGTAAAATTAAGATGATTCTTATATTGTATAGTTCTTGATTGCGTTTACTTAAACTTACGACTTGACTTTTTTATCTGTTATTATTTTTATACTATAATTTCATGTACTGAATGCCGGTTGATATCCTGACGCGTTCCATGACCTTGGAGATTTGCTTCTCAGTTTGGATCTAAGGAATTAGCCGTGTGTATAAATAAATAAATAAATAAATAAAACTTTGAAGTGACAGTCACGCTGTCGTAAGGTTATCTTTGACCCATGTTTCCATTTCTCCTCAGAGAATGTACTGTCGGTTGGGCATTTGTTTTTTGTCTTGCCCTATTTCTGACAACATCGTGTTGAGTCAAATTTCCCTCTGTATTAGCCAATATCACAAGGAATACTAAAGTACCCTGTTCGTTTGTTTCTCTTCGATGAGTTCTGTCCTTTCGCAAAAATTCGTTATTCGAATGTCATGGAATTTTAAGTCACCATGTTGGTAAGCACTTAGTGTCTCGTGTAAGAGAGAGAAAGGGATTTCTGCTCTTTACCCATTTTACTAAGTGAAGGTTGGGTTGGAAACTTGCGTAAATTTTTTTTTACGCTCCGTACAGACATTTGCCATACAAGTTTGTTCACTCTTGTCTGAATTTTTTGCATCCTAATGCTTATGTTATAAATTTCTGTTAACTACGCTGGTGTACCAAAGTTAAGGACGAAAGTAGCTTCCGCATGATATCTCATTGCCAAATAGCACAGCACGATGAAATTCGGACCGCACGTATAGGGTGCAGTCAAAAGAAAATGCGACAGATGGAACAAAATTACGAAAACTGCTTAGTGCTTTAAAAGTAATCGCCATAACTGTTAACACACGTATCTCACCATGAGACAAGACAGTCAGTTCCTACGGAAAAATGTTGCCTCTTCCACCAAGATTGTTCCCAGGCGTGCACCTCTTCGCCCGAAGCAATCTTTCTTCAAGAATCCAAAAGTATGGAAATCGCACGGGTTTAGAGCGGGACTATTTGGAGGATACGTAAGGACTTCCCACCGAAATTCCTGCAGCTTAGGCGAAACAACGTCGACAGAATATGGGCGGGTATTATTCTGCAACAGAACGATGCCCTCCGTCAATATTGCTGGGCGTTTGGACTTCAGTTTTGACAATGTGTCCGCGTGAACACTTATTACGGCATACATTTCGTAGGACGATATCATGATCGGACACTGCCGGAAGAAAATGCAACGGCTGCAAGCACAAATGGTATGACAGGTGGTTCGTAATTGTAGGAGTATGTGATAAGAAATACAGACCAAATGAAACACAGATCTCACAGTAAGGAGTGCCCAAACAGTCGCATCGTTACACATCCTTTATCCTCTATCGATGGTGAAGGAGGCGTACATTCTCGCATGCAGACTATCATAAAGGTGCAGAATGGTATCCTGCAAGAGACTGTTCCAAGCATGTTGCAATTCGATAAAGGCTCTTGCAGATCTTGGAGAAGGAGAAGGTTTCCACTTCATTTCCAATACAAGTTCACTAGGTGAGAGATCTTGCTAGCCAGGACACGAAGAGCACGTTGAGTCAAGAAGACGTTATGGGGACCCGATGAAAAGCACACCACCTTGTTGTCAAAGACTGGCAGTATCAGGAGGATAGCAACCTTCGCAATGTAGCGGGCACTAGTAACTTTACCCTCCAGAAACACCAAATGTGACAGTACGTTGCAAGTGATTAAACCTGGGATGGGACCTGTGTGTCATGGGCGAATGCACTACGGAATAGGCTGCTCACCATGTCCACACGATACACCTGTACATCCATCACTCACATACAGACAGAATCTACGCTCGTTATTGAAGACATTAGAGCGCCACCCCATTCTCCAGCCGACTCTTTCTCAACATGAGAGTAGTCACGCTTGGTGGTGTCATGGTAGCGTGGCCAGAGGCATAGATGACCATAGTCGTGTAGTAAGTAGGTGGCTCCCAAAGGTTCTTGGTGACTCATCAGGGTTTAGTCCCTGGATGACGTTCAGTCAGCTATTCCTGCTTGCACAATGCGTGCGTCTATAATATCCAAACGTCCAGAACACTGTCTACAGGTGTGGGAAGGTCCCACAGCTCGCTTTTGAAAACAGCGACACAACAGTGATACACTGTGCCCATGTGTAGTAGTCCGTCGATATGTCCACCCAGCTTCCCGTAGGCCCACGGTGCGACCCCGCGAAAATGGCTGATGATGCTCAACAGGAGAACGTACTCGTCGGCTTAGCATGGGTACCGTAGAATAAATGTTGCAAACACTCACCGTAGCTACTGCCTGCAAAGTCAAAACAGTGGTCGCACACATAAGTCTCCCAACCGCCATCTAATCGCCGACTATCATTACAAATGAGTTACTAACACTACAACTTCTCGGTACGCACATATTATACCTTGATGTCTCTGAACACATTTCTCGAGTGTGTTACATTTTCCCGGCAATGTATATTAGTTTATGAGATTTCTTGACAGGTTTGCACGAAGTAGCTGTGTGCCCTACATTAAGATCACATGTTGCATTACCTGACAACAGACCACTTTAGTGACTCAAGAGGCTCTTCAATTCAGTCTAAATAACAGTATCGTCCTCTCGGTACTCTCAGTATCATAAGAGTCCAGCAACTCGATCGCACGAAGGCAAACACTCTGAATGTACACCCATACAGTGAATTGGAGCGCGTGATTGCCACGTTGAGACCGGACATCACAGGTGTGTGAAGTCTCCCTGGCAGGAAAAGAAGACGTCAGAGGCGTCACACGCGAGCCCATAAGCTCCACGGTCCGCGCGCCGTGGGTGTGAGTGCGGCAAATTGCTGGTCAGGCGCGAGGCGGCTGCGATGTTATCTCGGCGTCCAGCGTCCAGACGGGTCCTCGGACTGAGCAGCGCCTAAACTGACAGCTGCTAGGGAAACGGTGCCCCACAGACTAGTTGCTACGGTCTGCCATCTCGCCTTGTACAGACATGTGACAGTGGCGGAATGAGCTTAATGAATTACTAACCTGTTACTGAAATATTGTTACTGTTAGGTTGATGCATAAGTTCGTAGCGTTTTCCGTGAGTTTAATAAACACGTCAGAACACTGTTGCAGAAGCAACGAAAAAAGCATGAAAAATTCAGAAGAACGGAAGATCCCCAAGTTTCACGGAAGCTCGAAATTTAGTGCGGACGTCAATGCGAGATACTTTTAACAGTTTCCACAATGAAACATTGTCTCATAATAGAAAACCCAAAGACATTCTGGTCGTATGTAAAGTACACCAGTGGCAAAAAAATAGTCAATACCATTACTGTGCAATAGCGATGGAAATGTTACTGATGATGGTGCCACTAAAGCGGAGTTACTAAATACAGTTTTCCGTAATTCCTTCACGAAAAAAGACGAAGTAAGTATTCCAGAATTCGAAACCAGAACAGCTGTTAGCATGAGTGATATAAAAGTAGATATCTTAGGTGTCCCGAAACAACTCAAATCACTTAAGAAAGGCAAGTCTTCCGGTCCAGATGGTTTACCAGTCAGGTTCCTTTCAGAGTATGCAGACACAATAGCGCCTATCTTAGCAATAATATACAACGGCTCACTTGACGGAAGGTCTGTTCCTAAAGACTGGAAAGTAGCACATGTCACATCAACATTCAAGAAAGGAAATAGGAGTAACCCATTGAATTACAGACCCATATCACTGACCTGAATTTGCAGTAGGATTTTGGAGCATATATTGTACTCGAACATTATGAATCACCTTCTAGAAAATGACTTATTGGTACATAACCAACACGGATTCAGATAATATCGTTCTTGTGCAACGCCGCTAGCTCTTTATTCCCATGAAATAATTAGTGCTGTCGACAAGGGATCTCAGACCGGTTCTATATTTCTAGATTTCCAAAAAGCTTTTGATACTGTTCCGCACAAGCGACTATTAATCAAATTGCTTGCATATGGAGTATCGTCTCAGTTGTGTGACTGGATTCGTGATTTCATCTCAGAGAGGTCACAGTTCGTAGTGATACACGGTAAATCATCGAGTAGAACAGAAGTGATATCTGGCGTTCCGCAAGGTATTGTCATAGGCCTTCTGCTGTTCCTGATTTTAAATGATCTAGATGATAATCTGAGCAGCCCCATTAGATTGTTTGCAGATGACTCTGTAACATACCGTCCAGTAAAATCATCAGATCATCAATTCCAATTACAAAATGATCTAGAGAGAATTTCTGCATGGTGCGAAAAGTGGCAATTAGCACTAAACAAAGAAAAGTGCGATGTCATCCACCTGGGTACTAAAAGAAAGCCGACAAATTTTGGATATACGATAAATCGCACAAATCTAAGGGCTGTCAATTCGTCTAAATACTTATGAATTACAATTACGAGCTTCTTAAATTGGAAAGACCACATAGATAATATTGTGGGGAAGGCGAAACAAAGCCTGCGTTTTGTTGGCAGAACACTTAGAAGATGCGACAAACCTACTAAAGAGACAGCCTACATTACACTTGTCCGTCCGCTGCTGGAATATTGCTGCGCAGTGTGGGGTCCTTACCGGATAGGATTGACGGAGGACATCGAAAAAGTGCAAAGAAGGGCAGCTCGTTTCGCGTTACCACGCAGTAGGGGTGGGAGTGTCACTGATGTGATACGCGAGTTGGGGTGGCCGTCACTGAAACAAAGACGGTTTTCTTTGCGGCGATTTCTATTTACGAAATTTGAATCACCAACTTTCTCTTCCGAATGAGAAAATATTTTGTAGACATCCACCTACGTAGGGAGAAATGATCATCATAATAAAATAAGAGAAGTCAGAGCTGTGACTGAAAGATTTAGGTGTTCCCTTTTCCCACGCGCCATTCGAGAATGGAGTAGTACATAAGTAGTATGAAAATGGATCGATGAACCCTCTGCCAGGCACTTAAGTGTGAATTGAAGAGTAACTATGTAGATGTAGAAACACGTAACAGAGACGTAACCCATCAATCCCGCAGCGATCGCAGGGTCGGCGTGGTTACAACGGATTTGGCAATGTTAGCTTTAGGGATGGCCAGATGCTCTTCCTGCCGCCACACTGTACCCCCCCAGGACGGAGTCAGTGCACCCCAACTGTCTGCATCTAGTGTAAATCGTGAAATAGTGCGGACGGGTTTCAAATGCCTGCCACGCGTGTAACTGAGGCGGAACGTGGGGACCAGCCCGGTATTCACCTAGGGGGATGTGGAAAACCGCCTAAAAACCACATCCAGGCTAGCCGGCACACCGGCCCTCGTCGGTTATCCGCCGGGCGGATTCGATCCGGGGACGGCGCGCCTACCCGAGTCCAGGAAGCAGCACGTTAGTACTCTCGGCTACCCTGGCGGGTCCCATCAATAATATATTCTGCTTCACGATTTACCACAGTCTGCCAAGGCTGGGTTACCTTTTTGATTCTGTAACTGTATAAATAACGTCGTTTTGAGGCGAAGAACTCGTTGAGCCATGTCGCAGCGCATTTTCGTCCAGAAACGCGGTTCTTCGAAGGTTTCTCGATAGAGCGGAAGAAGTGCAAATCTGAGGGCGCTAGATTAGGTGAATAAGGTGGGTGCAGAATGACTTCCCAACCCAGCTCCGGTATACCGTTTCTTGTCAGTCTAGCAGAATGTGGGAGGATGTTACAGTGGAGTAGCATCGCTTCAATCAGCCTTCCTGCTTGTTGTTCTAGCACAGCGTCTGTAAGACGTCTGAGTAGTTAATAAATGTAAGCAGTGATGGTTACATATCGGGGAAGCAATTCATAATACACCACACCGTCGCTGTTCCACTAGACGCATGACGTTAAATTTTCTGGATGCGTACAGGTCTTCGTACGGTGACTTTCTGCTTTGTTTGGGCTCAACCATTTCTTTCTTTTCTGATGTTAGCATAAAGACAACATTCCTCGTCACCAGTTACGATACAGGATAGGAATGGCTGGTGTTGTTCACGAGACGACTGACGACGAACAAGCAGAGATGCGCGTATGTCCACACGCGAATTTTCGTGATTTTGGTTTAGGGCATGTGGTACGCACACACCCGATTTTTGAGCCTTCCCCATTGCATACAAATGTCGCAGGATGGTGGAATGACCACAGTTAATCAAATTTGTCAGTTCTCGATAACAGTGACGTGGATCATTGTGAATTAATGCGTTTACACGATCTTCATCAAACCCCGAGGGTCTTCCTGAACATGGAGAGTCACTAATGTCAAAACAATCTCTCTTAAAACCTGAAACTATTTTCTCGCCGTACTCTGTCCAATGGCTTTATAGTCATACACGGCGCAGATGTTTATGGCTGCCTCAGCCGCTGTCTCCCCTCTACTGAACTCAAACAGAAGAGTACGTTGGAAACATTCTGATTTCTCCACTCTGGCACTCAATTTTCTAGCGGCTACAGTTCCACTATTTTCTCCAAATGACAAAATTACAACATGTAAACTGTTACAGCAACACTGGAATATAAATAAAAGTGATAATCCATAAATAAACCCATAGCAACCGGAATACCAACATGAAAAACAAAAACGCTACGAACTTATGCACCAACCTAGTATTTGCAGAATTTCTTCTTCGATTGAGTATGTTGCATTTACCAAGATAGAACTCCAGTGACGAATATTTAAAATTTATGTGCTCCATAGACCTTCTTCTTCTTGGTCTCCTTTGTGATGTCCCATAGGACCAGAGTCCGTATGTTGACTTCTTACGGTCTAAAGCTACCTGTCGATTAGGCTTCTTGGTCTTAGACCTGCGTTTACAGTACTTATAGTCGAGAAGGCATAAGAATATCCTGAGAGCTCACAACACTTTTGCCAGCTTTCAATTGCGAAGCGCAGACGGCTGCAGGTGAAAGAAATAGCCGTCTATAGAGCTGTGACAACCCTGCAGCGTTGCCTTAGGGACGTTTGCAAAATCATGTTACGTTATTGGTTGAGGTAGGCGCGTTAAGCTGCTGCGCCCATCCCAATGCAGCTGTCAACGATCAACCTACACCGACTCATCAGCAGACACCGTAGCGTAATTTAGATCTTCCATGTTGTCTCCGGCCTTCGACAATGAGATGATAGGCTCATCTGATGACTGAAGTAGGTGGTGCCTGTATGACGTGTCCATACTACCGAAGTCTCCATTCTTACACCTTTTCACTGATTGGAGCCACTCGTTGTATTGTCGATGTGGTTGAGCAGAGAAATGCCTAATCACCTTCTCAGGATCCTCATTTACAAAGGTAAATGCACAAAAAAGATTCTCAACCTTCCTGACCAAGTTTATACCTCATGTTACTGTACAAATAAGCAACTTGATCCTACAGTGTAAGGCGTATGGTCCCAGCTTACGATACAGCGAGGAAAACCTGACCCGGGTTAAAGGCAGTGGGTTGATACAGTGGCCAGCCTGAGTGTGGATTTTAAGCTGTTTTCCATGCTCTTTTAGGCAAATGCTGGGCTGGTCTCCACATCTCAGAGAAACACACAAACAGTCAACATACAATAAGACTCAGAACGAAGTTTACATGATTCACAAACAGATGGCGCTTACGACTTTCCTCATTTAGGTTAGGTTGACGACTACGGCGTGAGGAAGGCCATCCGATCACATAGACAAATAATAAAATAAAATTTATCAAACCCTGAAAATGCAGATCCCATACTAGATGGGATAAACTCTAAGAAAAGGAGCAGAGACTGTACAGGCAAGTCTTACTGATATCCAGATTAACGGTTCTTTGCCACTAAATACCAAATGCACTGTATTGCAGACATTAACATCACATTATTCGTCGCTAGCTTCAGAACAATAAATCAAGAGCGGGTTACGTCTCAGTGCGACAATTTAAAAAATAGTCATAGTCGATACAGTAACATATTGTACCTTCATTTCATTACCATATTTTACAACTACCGTTAGTTCACAGTAAAACATTGCATATACACTTAATTTTGTTTCAGTGAACGATGTTCCATCAAAATGTTCATCTGCCCGCAAATACTGAAATCATCTGTTGACAATGTGGAGCATTAACATGGCTTTGAGTCACTAGTATTCACAATACACCTCTACCATCAGGTTTGTGAGTACCCATTCTCTTATGTGTGACTTGGGCCAAAGGGAACAAAATGAAGCCTGGTTTGAATTCAGTGTTGTCTTACAAGTAACCCGTGCTTGAGACAGAAAGTAAGGCAGCTTAAAAATATTCACAACTCCTAGCTCCCCTGTTTCATTTACTATATCACACATCAGTTTATCGCACTTTGATCCATTACTAATTGGCACTCTGGAAAATAATTACGTGTCTGAATCGACATTTTTATTACTGAGGCTCACATTTGGAAATGGACTTCTTACAAACTTAGGGTGGAGATAAGTATACTCAGACGTACTGCTTCTGTTGAGATGAGCACAAACGTCACACTGGGGGCTCTTGAGTCGAGTCAGTGCCATGCCATGAAAAGGAAAACGCTTACTTTTTCTCACACAAAGGAGCATGATTTCACGTGTACCCTATGTGCTCCTACTGGGCGTGTCGAAGCCAAACCCGCGCATAATAAGCGAATGACTTGCCAGTGAACTAGAGTGCAGAGCTATCCATGAATCCAGCTAGTAGCCTCCCCAAGGATTTACGTTAGTGCTGATACTCAGCACAGGAAAAACTAAACTTAACTGTTATAGTACTAGACGTAGCCATAAAGTTGTCATTGTCATCTACTATAATGTTGATCATGCTGCTCCCCTACATAGTCACTCTTCAACGCTATAGATTTTTTAGAACGGTGGATAACTTGTTCAGGAAACGTTCTACCTCGAAAGTCACCTCGGCGACAGTCTAGAAATTCTACCACGTAGTGAATTCTTTAACCGAGAACTTGCTGGGTGCTATGCGAAGAGAACACGAGGGATGAAGAAATGTTTTACATCTCAAACAAGCGATATGTGTGACTGTATCCTATACAGAATGAAGTCGTGTGATGTTTGCCAACGAACAAGCTCTATGGAACGCAGCAGCAGTTGGCAGGTACCGCCTGTTTCGTGGAAAATGAAGGGGCTAAGACGGCCCAATGCAACAAATAAGGACATGTGTTGATATTAAAAGCGGTAAGAAGTCGAGAAGCGTCAAGCCTTCCCTGGCCTCCCTCTCCTCTTTTATCTTTTCTCTACGTGATATCCAAGTCCATTTAATGACTCGACAAATCATGCTCAGATTCATCGAATCTTTTTCAGCTTTGATACGGGGGTAATAGCAGTGATTGTATGATGAGGGTCGCCTCCTTCTTCTCTAATTAACAATATTGGCTTACGTAGAAGTTGGATTTTACTTGTGAAACACAGTTTTTGGTGAGCGGTCAGGGCAGGAAGTGCAGAAAACGGAACGGGCTACCCATGGCGCTAGGACATAGCGGGGGTATGGGACGTGCTGACTTGGGAAACGAAAGGGAGGTAAGGAAAATTGATTGGCATGACGGTGCAGACTCGCCCTCCACTGAGACGATGCCATACCGAATCTTCCCAGCAGAGGAGCGACCTACTTCCACGAAAACATGACCTGTTTTGAAGCTCTGTTGGCTGTCTGGTGTTATTCGCAGAGGATGGGAATAAGGTAATCTTTTTCCAAAGTTGCTTAGCTGTTCCCCTGGTCTGCAAAACAAGTGAAACATTCCGAAGGACGTCGTGAGCGTCGTTTATTATCGCCGGGTAGAGATGACCGGCGGGCACCGCGACCATGGGATGGGAGAAATTCCGCCACCCACAGGCAGATAGAGGCGTCTTCAGAGGTAGTGACAAAAATAAAGTGCCATTTCAATATTTTTCCGCGCTAAGTGGCCGGTCACTGGCTGACTGAAAAACATACGTTCGTGATGGAGGTCCTAGGACCAGTATTCTCAGTACAGAGGAGGCCGATGGACTCCTTATTGGAAGCTATGTTTTTTACAATCTGTTGTGGGAGTAAAACTGCAAATACTATTAATGGACAATGATTTTTAGTACCAAATGATACGCATAGAAGGCTTTAGGAGTGCGCTGTTCACTTCACTTCAGTTCAGATTCCGCTTCACAACAGACGACACGTGATTTGACTTCACTTCCTAGCCAGACGTTTGCAGACTCCTACAGACTAGACTTCATTTTGTAGCTAGGCTTCTGAAGATTCCACATGCATGGAGCGGGGACGGTCGTGGAATTATTGTCAGAGGTGGAGAGAAGCGAGTGCAATATCTGCTAATTGGTTGGTTGCAGTCGGAATTCTGGTGACCTCCACCTACACTTCCGCAGTCATCTCGTCTGCTCACAATTACGGTAATATCGCACAGCAGCTTGGGCGGATAGGTCGCAATAAAATTAGGAATTTGCTAGACCCAAGTAACTTTACGCCGGATCACCATGACTGAATTCACAGACATCGGTATGTCTATTTCTCTTTCTCGACCATACAGTCACTGTATTCACGCGATTCATTTCGTTTATCGAATCTGTTATGAAGTGGGTTGTCATTATTGTACATATTCTTATAAGACAGCCTTTCAAGACAGAGGGCTTTCTTTTGCAACCTATTGCATGTATCGTTTGAATGTCCTTGAGGCGTGTGTAACGAAATTTTTTTATTAACCTGTGCAAACACATAATAAACTAAAATAAAACTGGGATTTACCAGGCTAAGCATTTAATTTAGTCATAAATAGATCCCTCTCAAGAAATTAAGCATTCCGTACTTCCAATTCAGTGGCAGGGCGACTTTGTTATAAAAACTGCGTTACATTTAAGTCCACTGCACAACTTCATCAAGCATTTGGATTATACGAAGACATCTCCCTGTCAGTAGGTTCAGTTGCTGCAGACCGGGCAAGCCCACACGCAGCATTTCGCAAAGTTACAAGGGAAAACCGTACTTATGTTACTGGAAATTGTTATTTCATAAGTAGCGAACTTCATGTAACACTTTTTACAGTGCGACGACGTTCAGAAGATTGGCTCTAAGTACTATGGGACTTAACATCTGAGGTCATCAGTCCCCTAGACTTAGAACTACGTAAACCTAACTAACCTAAGGACATCACACACAACCATGTCCGAGGCAGGATTCCAACCTGCGACCGTAGCAGCCACGTGGTTTCGGACTGAAGCGGGCTAGAACCGCTTGGCCACAGCGGCAGGCTTCAGAAGATTCACAAGACACCGGTTTATGCAGTGAATGGAGAACATCTAACCAAGCTTGTCTAATAGCTGTTGCATTGATGGGTGCATAACCGTTCTATATTGCTGGAATAGCTGCCTAAGGTTTGCTTGCATTTGTGGACGCTTGATCGTTAGCTGTTGTCTTCCAATAGTTCCCCAATTCTTCTTTGAATCAATGGAGAATGGCTTTAATCCTGCAAGAATATAAATGTATTCACCACATTTCATATGCCTCCAACTGAATTCTTGCTTCGAGAACGTATTCTGAGAGTATACTGTACACTATCACGACGAAGCATGTCTCAAATCTTGATGGTGTTGAGACAGCAACCAGCCACAAATCTATTTTCAGTTCCTTTATTCAAAGGGTACCGTTACCGGTTTCGAATCGTTGCGTTTCATCTTCAGGCGGTTTTCATGCTTTCATTACAACATGTGGTGCGTTCCTTTTTACAGATTAATTGTCCTGAAACATAAATAATACATAATTATAAGCACGCCACACAGATGGTTGCGTTACAGATTTTCATTGGATGTGACTTACGTGAATTGTCGGTTTGGAATGTCTGTTTTAAAAAAAAACGAACAACTTTATAATTAATGTAACATTATTCGCTCTAAAACTCACAAAATCAATGTGTCTTTGTACTAGTGTCAAAGGCGTTTCAGTTGCGTAAGTGAATATATGATCTTTTTCCAAACATGGGACATCTTCATAATGTTACGATACATCATAGTATCTTTGACACTCATATGTTTGTAAATGCTTTGTATGTATCAAAAAATGTGGTGCGTGTTAGAAATCTATTCTGTGACAAATCTAAAGTGTTCAGTGAGAAAATTTACGTGTGCAAAAATAAGAATGCAGTGGGGGTGTATTCACATCTGTTGGACGAATGTTATCAAAACAAACACTCCAAAACGACAATTCACGTAAGTCACATCCAATGAAAATCTGTAACGCAACCATCTGTGTGGCGTGCTTGTAATTATGAATCATTTATATTTTAGGACAATTAATCTGTAAAAAAACGCACCACATGTTGTAATGAAAGCATGAAAACCGCATGAAGATGAATCGTAACGATTCAAAACCAGAAACGGTACCCGTTGATAAAGGAAGTGAAAATAGGTTTGTGGCTAGTTTCTGTCTCAACACCATTTACATTTGTCTTCAAATAATAGCCACGGTCTCTAACCACGTCATCATATGACAAAATTGCATATCTCAAATCTGCGCAAGCACCCCATATCTGCATAGTGGAAATTCTTTGCGTTCAGCCTAGCCTCGCCTTAGGCGGCACTATCTGCAGCATCCTCACCTAAACAGCAAGTTAGCTGATGCCCACGCGCTACTTCCCCACATGCTCAAAAATTCAACATACTGTGACATCTGCTCCCTCGTTGGCCGATATGGTAAGTCGACGTATGGAGTAATCCATCATCGCCGTCTTTGGTCATAACTGTGATCGTTCACTACACGGTGCACCGCATACGATTTAAGTAATACAGTGGATATCTGATGGCTTACTGTGTACACAAATTCAGAATAAGAGTGCCCCAGAGGAACCACTACAGAGCACTGTTCCAAATTCAAATCTTTTAAGCCCTGTTTCCATTGGCACTGCCGAACACTTGTAACACGGGATTTCCGGATGGCGCCTATTTGTTCGTTTATGCGGTTATTGTGTACGCCAGGAAAAGAGATTTTCCTTCGTCCTGCAGGTAATGGACCAGTCTTTCCTTAAATGGTTGGTCGTCGGAACCGAGTAGGCTGATATCACGGACGACTAATTCCCTCTAGAAGGTCAGTGTTTTCCAGAAATTGTAGAGTGAGATCTAAAGGACCTACCAGGAGGAACCTTACGGGATCGCTATTAGCAGAAGCTGCAGACGGTCAATGAAATTGCCTGTGTTCTGCTCCTGATTCTGATTGGTTAAAAATCTAAATAGTTCTGAGCGATTTATAGGACGCGAATTCTACGAGTCGGCCGGCAGTACTCACGTGTTACAGTAACCTGTAGGGTGGAGGCTAGCGAGCGTCATCCTTCGTGACCAACCGAGATATTTTTCGCAGTGAGGAAAATCGATGAATTCTGAAATTGCTCCCCAGTGCTCGGGCGTGGACATTGGATTGAACTTTCCGGTGCTTTAGAGTTGCCTTTGAGCGAACAGATGGCCCATAGGCAGAGCCCCTCCTCCCCCATCAGTACTAGGCAGACGGCTGTGTTTTAATAAACCAGACGAACTAGGAGAGACCAGAGGCCAGTAAACTTTGTTTCAGGGAAAAACTGAGAGTGATATTTTTGTGTGACTCTTCACTTCCCTTTCTCTTTTTGAACTATATTCCTGCTCTGCAGTGGCGATTTTTGGTGTGATCTTCAGTAGCCTGTTGAGACATATTCCAGGCCATGGCTGGACCTGAGAATCTCCCCAGAAATATGTGATACAGCTACAGGGCTTTTGATAATTGACAGTAATGAGAAGTATAACACTGTCTTGGGGGCCAAAGCGAGGCTGTCGACCTTTATTTAGAATGGTGATAGAATACAAAATTAATCCGGATCCACAAATAAACGTTTCTGATTAAATCTACAGAGCAGTTCTTCCCATAATTTCTCTCTCGCACCACTGATCGCCAAGAGCGCGTGGATTCCGGAAGCCGCCACTGGTGAGATTTCGCGCGATTCCACTGAAGAAATACACGACAGGTAGTGTCTCTTCACCACATTTTCTACATCTACATCTACGTTTATAGTCCGCAAGCCACCCAACGGTGTGTGGCGGTGGGCACTTTAAGTGCCACTGTCATTACATCCCTTTCCTGTTCCAGTCGCGTTGTTCACGGGAAGAACGACTGTCGGAAAGCACTCGTGGGCGCTCGAATATCTCAAATTATACATTCGTGATCTCCTCTGGAGGTAGAGGTGGGGGAAAGCAATATATTCGATACTTCATCCAGAAACGCACCCTCTCGAAACCTGGATAGCGAGCTACACCGCGATGCAGAGCGCCTCTCTTGCAGAGGCTGCCTCTTGAGTTTGCTAAACATCTCCGTAACGCTATCACGCTTACCAAATAACCCTGTGATGAAACGTGCCGCTCTTCTTTGGATCTTCTCTATCTCCTCTGTCAATCCGACCTGGTACGGATCCCACACTAATGAACAATATTCAAGTATAGGTCGAACGAGTGTTTTGTAATCCACCTCCTTTGTTGATGGACTACATTTTCTAAGGACTCTCCCAATGAATCTCAACCTGGCACCCGCTTTACCAACAGTTAATTTTGTATGGTCATTCCACTTCAAATCGTTCCGTACGCATACTCCCAGATGTTTTACAGAAGTAACTGCTACCAGTGCTTGTTCCGCTATCATATAATCATACAATAAAGGATCGCAATACATTACATTTGTCTATGTTAAGGGTCAGTTGCCACTCCCTGCACCAAGTGCCTGTCCGCTGCAGATCTTCCTGCATTTCGCTGCAATTTTCTAATGCTGCAACTTCTCTGTATACTACAGCATCATCCGCGAAAAGCCGCATGGAACTTCCGACACTATCTACTAGGTCATTTATACATATTGTGAAAAGCAATGGTCCCATAACACTCCCCTGTGGCACGCCAGAGGCTACTTTAACGTCTGTAGACATCTCTCCATTGAGAACAACATGGCGTGTTCTGTTTGCTAAAAACTCTTCAATCCAGCCACACAGCTGGTCTGATATTCCGCAGGCTCTTACTTTGTTTATCAGAAGACGGTGCGGAACTGTATCGAACGCCTTCCGGAAGTCAAGGAAAATGTCATCTACCTGGGAGCGTGTATCTAATATTTTCTGGGTCTCATGAACAAATAAAGCGAGTTGGGTCTCACACGATAGCTGTTTCCGGAATCCATGTTGATTCCTACAGAGTAGATTCAGGGTTTCCAGAAATGACATGATACGCGAGCAAAAAACATGTTCGAAAGTTCGAAACAGATCGATGTCAGAGGTATAGGCCTATAGTTTTGCGCATCTGCCCGACGACCCTTCTTGAAAACTGGAACTATCTGTGCCCTTTTCCAGTCGTCTGGAATCTTCTGTTCCTCTAGAGACTTGCGGTACACGGCTGTTAGAAGGGGGGCAAGTTCTTCGCGTACTCTGTGTAGACTAGAATTGGTATCCCGTCAGGTCCAGTGGACTTTCCTCTTGTCAGAGGATTTATGGCTCTATGGCTAATTGTGGTCTTGGCAGGATGAGTCGCTAAAATGAGGACATACATCTGGCGTTCGGCTGAAATCGATTGATTTGGTTGTGGCGGCAGACTGATTTGTAGAGCAGACCGAGGCCGGTTACGTTGAAACGTAATAATTTAGTTTTGAGTTGGTGAAGGCAGCGAGCTTGAATACCAAATAAAGATTTTGGTAATAGCTTGACCTCTACTGTTTAAGCTAGCCGGGGACGTCACGTGAGGTGAAAGCCAGCGGAATGCCGGTGTAGCGTCCTCGTTTTAGTCACTCGTGTTGCCAGGAGGGGCAGGTGGTGACCACGTGGAGCGGGGGCGGTCCATGGGGAGGGGAAGGGTCCAGTGGCAGGTGCGCAGCCGGCGTAGCGCCGTGACGACGTGCCCGGCGCAGCTTTTGCCTTACTCACGATCGGCCGCCCTGGGACCCATTGTACGACGCTGCCCCGCTATTAACAAATTAAAGTCTTTACCGGGGAGTACTCCAACTGCAGTGGAACGTAATGAAGGTGTTCCTCCAGTGCTGGCGGTTAGAGGCATTTGGCAATTTGGCAATTTAGGTAACTTGGGCATTCCATCAGATCTTTATGGCCACTATCACGATACCGAAGGCCCCCGTCATCCAAGCCGGGCTTTAGGTAGACAAAGGATAATGGGTTTCAGTGCTCGAGTAAAGCGACGTGTCTCGGCCAGCTGTTCAAATAGATGGCGCTACGTTTAAGAAGATAAATGCCGTGCCCTGCTGACACCTTGTCTTTCGAAAACATAGCTCTATCTAATTAAGTTGCAAAATGGTTCAAATGACTCTGAGCAGTATGGGACTTAACTGCTGTGGTCATCAGTCCCCTAGAACTTAGAACTACTTAAAGCCAACTAACCTAAGGACATCACACACATCCATGCCCGAGGCAGGATTCGAACCTGCGACCGTAACGGTCGCGCGCTTCCAGACTGTAGCGTCTAGAACCGCTCGGCCACCCCGGCCGGCTCTAATTAAGGGCAGGTAGGATATTCCGATAGTGTAGATACTGCAGAACGAGCATTTTGGTAAATACTTTACTTTAAACATTTGCTTTGAGTAGAAAAAGATGTCATTGCAAGACATTATTTGTCCCGTCGTCTGTTCTCTGTATAATGAGTGTTCTCTCTCTCTCTCTCTCTCTTTCTCTCTCTCTCTCTCTCTTTCCAGAGGCTGGAGGGGGTTGGATTGTGGTACACATAGCCACCAGGTCAACATTGTAAGTCACAGGGACAGCTGCAACTTACTCAGGCAATGTTGGTAAATATTACTACTGACATATGTACTGAGGTTACATATTTTATCTAAGTTTAAATTGTCCTAATTTAATAGTTGCATCTGATGTTATGAAAATAATACGTTTTAACAATAGAACTGCAATAGCTACTCTGTAAAAGTACTAGTTCAGCGGAAAAATTACAGGCTGCTTCTAAATGCACAGAAGTGGAGAGTCGAATGTCAAAAAAAAGAGTTGGGTATTATCTTTCCTTATTAGATGTAAACAAAGATTAAAAAATACTCTGAAGTGACGTACTGTACATTCGTAAGCAAACACGTTAAACGCCACGTCTGTCTACAACTGACTGGGTAAGTTGGTTGATAGGTCAGAGAAAAGATGGGGCATGACACCTTTAGCCTGGCCTCGGCCAGTAAAGCACTGTGTTTTTCAAATAAACCTTCGCGTTAAAGACAGTATTACATTTCTTTGAAGAGAGGTAAATCACTACGGAATATTATTATATTTACATCCCTTTGATGTTTAACATGTTCCGTTCCATATTTCCGACACAATTTCGGTGAAACTGCAATCAGTACAATACTGACAAAGTGTATGTTTAGTCTTATAGACGTAGGTTTTATATTTTCTTAAATCTTTCTCTTCCCTTTACGTCGTATCATTTTGTATCCCTTCCTTCCTCTCAAATCTCCTCTCAGAAACTAGAGCTTCCAAAACATCTTTTAGCAAACATTCCCATTTTAACGAATATCCCATCCAGTTTCTCTTCCTTTTTCTTAAAATCTGCAACAATCTGATGCAGAGGATGAATATTGCCTTTGTATTTATTACCTGAAACGATACAACCAATCTTAAAGCAACTGAGAATGCAATCAATGCCTTAGATGTAAAGGTTCGCTCACGACGAATGTGCCACCGACACGTACTGTGCATAAACTGCAGCACGGACAGTTATGATTAATATGCCTTCTCTTAACATTCCAATCTCTATGTAATGCATGTTATGCTAACAGGTGACAGTTCGCCAAAAAAGTAGTTTACTGCAATAGAAGTTTTGTATTTTGACATGTTAAACAATGTAAGTAAGCCTGTAATTTTGTTAACTGCCAATAAAACATATATACACTCTATACTCGCGGCACTTTTATGCACTCGACTTGAGTCTATGCAGTATTATTTTGCACAGTTAACTGTAATATTGTGTTGGAAGTATACAGGGTGGTCCATTGATAGTGACCGGGCCAAATATCTCACGAAATAAGCATCAAACGAAAAAACTATAAAGAACGAAACTCGTCTAGCTTGAAGGGGGAAACCAGATGGCGCTATGGTTGGTCCGCTAGATGGCGCTGCCGTGGGTCAAACGGATATAAACTGCGTTTTTTTAAAATAGGAAGCCCCATTTTTATTGCATATTCGTGTAGTACGTAAAGAAATATGAATGTTTTAGTTGGACCACTTTTTCGTTTTGTGACAGACGGCGCTGTAATAGTCACAAACGCATAAGTACGTGGTATCACTTAATATTCCGCCAGTGCGGACGGTATTTGCTTCGTGACACATTACCTATGTTAAAATGGACCGTTTACCAATTGCGGAAAATGTCGATATCGTGTTGATAAATGGCTGTTGTGATCAAAATGCCCAACGGGCGTGTGCTATGTACCTGCTCGGTATCCTGGACGAGATCACCCAAGTGTACGGACCGTTCGCCAGATAGTTACGTTATTTAAGGAAACAGGAAGTGTTCAGCCACATGTTTAACGTCAACCACGACTTGCAAAAAATGATGATGTCCAAGTAGGTGTTTTGGCTGCTGTTGCGGCTAATCAGCACATCAGTAGCAGACAAATTGCGCGAGAATCGGGAATTTCAAAAACGTCGGTGTTGAGAATGCTACATCAACATCGATTGCACCCGTACCATATTTCTATGCACCAGGAATTGCATGGCGACGACTTTGAACGTCGTGTATAGTTCTGCCACTGGGCAAAAGAGAAATTACGGGACGATGACAGATTTTTTGCACGCGTTCTATTCAGCGACGAAGCGTCATTCACTAACAGCGGTAACGTAAACCGGTATAATATGCACTATTGGGCAACGGAAAATCCACGATGGGTGCAACAAGTGGAACATCACCGACCTTGGTGGGTTAATGTATGGTGCGGCATTATGGGAGGAAGGCTAATTGGCCCCATTTTATCGATGGCAATCTAAATGGTGCAATGTAAGCTGATTTCCAACGTAATGTTCTACCGATGTTACCACAAGATGTTTTACTGCATGACAGAATGGCGATGTACTTCCAACATGGTGGAGGTCTGGCACATAGCTCGCGTGCTGTTGAAGCGGTATTGAATAGCATATTTCATGACAGGTGCATCTGACGTCCCTGAATTTTTTTCTGTGGGAAAGATGAAGGATATTTGCTATCGTGATCCACCGACAACGCCTGACAACATGTGTCAGCGCATTTTCAATGCATGTACGAACATTACGGAAGGCGGACTACTCGCTGTTGAGAGGAATGTCGTTACACGTATTGCCAAATGCATTGAGGTTGACGGACATCATTTTGAGCATTTATTGCGTGAATGCGGTATTTACAGGTAATCACGCTGTAACAGCACGCGTTCTCAGAAATGATAAGTTCACAAAGGTACATGTATCACGTTGGAACAACCGAAATAAAATTTTTAAACGTCCCTCCCTCTGTATTTTAATTTAAAAAAAACCTACGTGTTACCATCTGTTCGTCAAAAATTGTGATCCATACGTTTGTGACTATTAGAGCGCCGTCTATCACAAAGCGAAAAAGTAGTCCAACTAAAACATTCATATTTCTTTACGTACTACACGAATATCTAATAAAAAAAATGGGGGTTCCTATTTTTAAAAACGCAGTTGATTTCCATTCGATCTATGGCAGTGCTATCTAGCGCGCTAACCATAGCGCCATATGGTTTCCCCCTTCAAGCTAGACAAGTTTCGTTCTTTGTAGTTTTTTCGTTTGACTCTTATTTCGTGAGATATTTGGCCCTGTCACGATCAGTGGACTACCCTGTATATACTAAGTTATACATTAGTAGCCATGTTAGAAGAGTAAACCATTAAACACGAAAAACCCATAGCAAAAAATTTTAAAAATCCGAAAAGTAGTCATTGTAAATGAGTCCCGGGCTTTTCCACTCTAAAGCACAATGCATAAAGTAGTTTTCGAAGAACAGATGTAGAACAGGTAGGAGCGAATGAGTTGATAGATCCGTTGAAATTGTTACAGCATTAACAGGTGAGGTCATGCAACACAATCACTGCTGTTTTCGAAAGAATACCATCGCTTTCACGTTTTCCCCCCTATATGGTAAATTGCGTCCGACCCACAAACAGGAAACTTCCACAGGATCCCGGGGCGTGTTCTCATGGCGGGGCAAAAGGTACGGCGAGCACGTGCTGGGCCGGCGGATGTTAATGAGCTCGTGTTGACTGGCAGCTCCAGGCGGCGGGGCGGTAATTAACGAGCGTGGGCGACAGAGTGGCAGACCTGGGAACCTGGCAACGCGCCCACACAGCGGCCATTCAGCCAGTGTCTGCCCTCCATCACATCGGCCAGTCCGGATACCGCAGGTCCATTTCGTCCGCACAGTAGCCGCACCATCTGCCGGCGGGTTGCTAATCAAACCTTCAGACATATAATGAAGGCTTTCAGGGCCGGATGTCTAAACTGCCAGTGAGTCTTCTGGGTTGGGCGATCGTGGTCCACGAAACTTTACTGTTTCCGAAGTTTCGCCTAGACCTGCGCTGGACACCTTTAGAGTTGCTCCAGCTTCCAATAAGTCTTAACGCTCTCCGACATCCCACCCGACGGTCGCAATAATTCAGTGGAACCTCTGAACGAGACCAGCGAAACTATGGTCGAAATTTCAGGAACGGAAAAGTGTCAGGGACCACGACCATACAACCCGACAGACTCACCAGCAGCTCTGCCCTTTCATCTGTGACATAATGCCAAATGCAACACACGAATATTCTGTACAATGCGATCTTAGTTTGACAGTATTTTTCCGTGTGGACTACTACTTCATGTATTTACCCACAGTAGCGATTTTGACCTACTGCGCCGTTCACGTCTTGGAAAGAACAATTTTGCACGGACGGTACATCTAGATCTACGTGATTACTCTGCTATTCACAATAAAGTGCCTGGCAGAGGGTTCAATGAAACACCTTCAAGCTGTCTCTCTACCGTTCCACTCTCGAATGGCACGTGGGAAAAACGAGCACTTAAATTTTTATGTGCGAGCCCTGATTTCTCTTATTTTATCGTGATGATCATTTCTCCCTATATAGGTGGGTGCCAACAGAATGTTTTCGCAATCGGAGGAGAAAACTGCTGATTGAAATTTCATGAGAAGATCCCGTTGCAACGAAATACGCCTTTGTTTTAATGATTGCCACTCCAATTCACGTATCATGTGCAAAATGGTTCAAATGGCTCTGAGCACTATGGGACTAAACTTCTGAGGTCATCAGTCCCCTAGAACTTAGAACTACTTAAACCTGACTAACCTACGGACATCACACACATCCATGCACGAAGCAGGATTCGAACCTGCGACCGTAGCGGTCGCGCGGTTCCAGACTGTAGCGCCTAGAACCTCTCGGCCACCCCGGCCGGCAATAAAAATCTTAGTTACCACTAATTAACAAAACGTCAGACTTATTTACCTTGACAAAGTTGCAATATGGGTATTAATTACACCTACATATGTAAAGGGCGATGAGAAAAGTTTCGTTTGGTGGCGTTGCTGCAGCGTATATGCAGCGTAGCGCGACTCCGAAGCAGTTATACGAGCATCGACAGGTCGGTATGGGATTAGTGTTGCATTGCCATACATCGAAGACATGCTATGCTTTTTAGATGAACCAGGAAGCAAGAACAACCACATACAGAGATAAGAACTCTTCACAAAAACATACAGTTCACTTTAGAGAAAGAACAAGCAGAACAAATAACTTCCCTAGATATATCTGTAACAAAGAAAAATAACATAAAAGAACATGGAAGTACGGCACAAACCGTTAAACGTTTGCATACCTCCGCCAACAGCGGAACGGCCCCTAACCACGATAGAAGCAAATATGACAGTAATCAGACTGTGTAACAAAAGGCTTCCCTTAACACTACGAGAAATCTTCAGAATTCAAAAGGTAATCACAGAAAGTAAACACATGATAAATGTCCAACCGAACATTAACAATCAAACGTTATTTAAACTGGTAAAACAGGTAGCAGATAAATAACAATCCCTCTAGCGACCAGGAAAACAGTGTCATATGTAACAAAAATGGTTTAAACGGCTCTGAGCACTATGGGACTCAACATCTGAGGTCATCAGTCCCCTAGAACTTAGAACTGCTTAAACCTAACTAACCTAAGGACATCACACACATCCATGCCCGAGGCAGGATTCGAACCTGCGACCGTAGCGGTCGCGCGGTTCCAGACTGAAGCGCCTAGAACCGCTCAGCCACACTGGCCGGCATCATATGTAACAGTCGTTTCTGAAAGTATTTGTATAGTGTGTAGTCATGTATGGAAGTGAAACATGGACGATAAATAGTTCGGACAAGAAGAGAATAGAAGCTTTCGAAATGTGGTGCTACAGAAGAATGCTGAAGATTGCATGGGTAAATCACGTAACTAATAAGGAGGTATTGAATAGAATTGGGGAGAAGAGGGGTTTGTGGCACAACTTGACAAGTAGAAGGGACCGGTTGGTAGGACATGTTCTAAGGCATCAAGGGATCACCAATTTAGCATTGGAGGCCAGCTGGAGGGTAAAAATCGTAGAGGCAGACCAAAAGATGAATACACTAAGCAGATTCAGAAGGATGTAGGTTGCAGTAAATACTGGGAGATTAAGACGCTTGCACAGGATAGAGTAGAATGGAGAGCTGCATCAAACCAGTCTCAGGACTGAAGACAACAACAACAACATATTGACCTCAGTGTGAGGACTCTACCGTTGCTGAGAGGGAGGTGTGATCTTCTGGATTGCCTCCCATTAACCGTTGCGGATTGGAGCGAGCCCCCACTAATGTCTGTTTTATAGATTCCCGTTACCGACTTCGCTGCGGCACCGTGATCACTGGACGATACCACAGTGAATATATCAATGATGATATCTAATGGTTCAGCCGCAGCAGTCTCGATCCTGTTGCATGAGGCGGTCATCATAAGAGTGGTCAGTTTGATTATAGAAATCAACAGACGTACATAAACACGCACACACACACACACACACACACACACACACACACACACATAGCCACATAAAACCAAACAAACGACTATAGTATCTAGTAGTATCAACTTCGCAAGGCGTAAGTGCATCTAAACAATGCGAAAACGTAATCACATCCAGTGTTAATGTACTGCAGTGTTTTAAAAATCGATCACTTATGCGGGGAAGAACATTAGGAAAGTAGTATGAAGCAAACCCCATCGTGAATAATAATATTAATTTAATACTTTTCACTTGTAGTAATCTAAAACATGAGAACTCTTTACGATCTTGACAAACAGACATGTAAGAAAATCAAAATGGTTACATCTGCTGCAGCTGTAGGAGTTAGATGTGGTTGAGATGGGCGGAGTGTTGGACCTCGTTAAACTGCACGTACTCTCGCGTTTTAAGATCCTCTCCTGTCCATACATTTGTTTTTAAATTTCGTAGTTGGTTTTATCTGAGCATGCGAGAAGTCCGTCGGAGCCCAGTGTATCTCCGTGGAGTTCTATTCTTAACGCAACAGTTAGTTAAATATTCCTCTGATAATATTGCTGTTGCTTTAAAAAGTGTTTGATTAGCAATTCTGATGTAAGAACTCCATTTACAAAAGGTGTTAATAAAAAAAGATTTAATCTTTTTAGAAATAGTAGTACCTAGTGAAAGAAGGAAAACAAGCTTTATAATCATGAGTCCGGAAACGTACACTTTCAGAGATTTGAACACTTGTTCCTAGACGGGGATGAAAGACTTCTGGTTGTGGAAATTGGCATAGACGTTGTATGAGAGGTCCGTCTGCAAAGTGTATTGTGATCTTCTTCCCTACTACAATATTCCAGATGCACACTACATTGAGTGCTAGGCGATCTGCAGTTATTTGTACGGTTCGATTTGTATTGTACCGTAATGTTATGTAAATTAGTGTTTGTGCCATAAATTATTCGAAACTCAAAGTATGTATTGTGGTGTCTTACGAATACAAATGACTTCACTTTTAAGTTTACTAGTATTCTTTCGTTAGTACGTACGAATAGTCTAGTACATTTTCTTTCCACGTTTTCCACCAATTGTTAGCAACAGAAGCTTCCACTGGTGATATGGCTGTTGCTATTTGCTGCAACGGTTTTGAACATGGAAGTACCCTGAGATATCAGAGTCTACGCTTAAATGTATCCAAATGGCAGAACAATTGCCGATGAGCCGTTCGGCCGATTTCTTCACAGTTCTCTAGCGCTCCAAAAGGTGAACTGTGGAAGGCCTCGCTCATAGAGGAAACTGCGCTTCGATTAGAAGTCGAAAATACTGGAACCAAGGTGCAAGGATTAGTAGTAGCGTAATGCGTGAGTCATCCTCCTATCTCAGCCATTCTTTATCGTCAGTTGCTATCGTTCAAAGAATTCGCTATTCCTCAAGCAGGACAGACGGACACACTGCCGTGGTGGAGAAGTGTTACAAATGGACGTCTTATGAATAACTGGTCAGGCTCCAGAAAGTATGCGTTTCCAGATTCACGACTGTTGAAGTTCTTATTCTCAAAATACAGGGCATCCAAAAATTAAGTATCGCTTTTCTAGAAATGGTGGCGAAGGGTAAGGTGTGTGTGCTAGTGCATTGTAGATGAAAAAATTGTAGTTGTTGCTGAAAATGATGGTCTGGCTTAATGACACCGTTAAACATTTATTCTGTTGTTACAGGTACCTGAACATGCCTCATGTTAACACTGGACGAGAGGATAGCCATCGTTACGTTGGGGTTGCAGAGGTTCCCGAATGGCGACAAATCCTAAAGCCTGGATATACTGATATGGCAGTTCAACAATTAATGAACAAGTTTAAGCACACTGGTAGCGTTAAGAACGAGCCCGGACAAGGCCTTCCATCAATCTCTGTTGACCGCATTAAAGACATCAGAACATCCATTGAACGCAGTCCAAAATCGGTGCTTGGATTCTCGGTGAGAATGGTCATTCCACGCTCGACGGTACATAGAGTATTGCGAGACATGCTGAAAAAAAGTGCCGTACCATTTGCGGGTTCTCCACAAATTACTTGGCAGAGAGAATTAGCAGGTGCCAGGATTTACATAAAGTAGAGGCAAATTGCAACATCCTCAGTCATATTCTATTCAGCGATTACGCAACCTTCCACACTTGTGGAAAGGTTAACCGATATAACTACATCATACGGCCTGCACACCATCAGTGGAACACGTGGAATTCGAGCGAGACTCCCTCACATTTAATGTGTGGATGCGAATATCTATTAACAAAATCTACAACCCATTCTTCTTCGCCAAAAACTCTGGCAGTGGGTCAATATCTCGATTTGCTACAACAATTTCCTTTACCACAGCTTGCGCAAGATGGGCGTGTGCTTCATGTTCACTTCCAATTGGACGTGGCACAGTGCCACTATACCATAGATGTACGTGCATTCTTGACTGGTGTGTTTCCTGCAAAGTGGATCGAGTGCACAGGAACCATGACGTGGTCGGCTCGTTCTCCTGACCTCAGACGTATCGACTTCTTCGTCTGGGGATTTATCAAGCGACGTCTGCTTCACCGACGGCTTATCAAGTTGAAACACCATAGCTCTACTGCTCTACTGATTTATTTTGCCATTTGTTTTATTTAATGTTATATCGCTGAGTTTCTGTAAATGTTGTTGGATTGAATCCATACCATGAGACTGTTTATTCTTTTCTCTGTTAACAACTTCGATGTCTTTTAGAAAGTGGGAAGTGTGACCTGTGTAATATGTAGGATATGAGCAAATGAAGTATAATCTCTGTAATGATCTTTCGTCTTCCTCATATAATCTCTTTGGTTACCTTTAAAATTAAATAATTTTATTTAAATAATGTTGTGTAGAACTACCAATATATGCAAATGTTCTGTTTTATTTAATATTTTTGTTGCTGTTGTGTAAATTGCTGACCTTTACTGAGAGTTCTTAGTTATTTTGTACGTAAAAGGTGTTGTGGTTCCCCTCGGGAACGGAGCTATGAAGCGCGCGCATATTGTGGTTGGCCAAGGTAGAAAAGGTGGAACCAAGAGTCAGTCGGGGACGAGCTACCAAACTGTGAACTGCTCATGTAAAAGTGGTGTATTGTGTTGGTTTTGAGAGAGGCTTTTCCTGGCGTTTTCCAATTCCTCGGATGGATGGATGAAGAGCTGGAACTATTCTGGAATTGATGTCTATCATCGCCACCAAGAAATGACAGAGTCCGGCAATTCTACCTGCAAATCCACCTACCAACATGCAATCGCCACCGCATTGCGCAATCACTGTAATGGAACACTATATAATGTACAGTGAAGAATCAGCTCATTGGATATTTAGTGTACTCAAATACAAGGTAAATTTTAACTGAACTCTTGTACCTACCGTGATTTATCCTCAGTCACATATCCACTTAGGGTCCCTCCCACGCTAAAGTGCTTACCGAGTGTCCTTTATTGAAAGAAAGCTAGCCGGCCGGCGTGGCCGTGAGGTTCTAGGTGCCTCAGCCTGGAACCGCGTGACCTCTACGGACGCAGGTTCGAATCCTGTATCGGGCATGGATGTGTGTGATGTCCTTAGGTTTAAGTAGTTCTAAGTTCTAGGGGGCTGATGACCACAGATGTTAAGTCCCATAGTGCTCAGAGCCATTTTGAAAGAAAGCTAAACTTAATGTGGCAATAGAGTGAGCTAAAGTACATGATGTTTAATGAAAATAATTTTTCTATTAAAACTGCCTATTAATATATTGTTGCCAGTTTCAAAATTAAAAGTTCTTAAAACTGAGGATGGTAAAGTTTTACTTAGTAAATGATCACATTGCTGCTTGTTGCAAATCGCAAAAAGTGAATCAGTTTCTTCCAGATATGTCAAGTTGTGTTCTACTGCAGTAAGAGTTGAGAACTAATATCTTGTTCCTTTAGTGTATTGAAAGTGTGTTTAGTATGCTCTGCTACAGTGGTCAAGATTAAGGGCCCCCCTCCACTGAAAGTAGTTCAAATGTACAAAGTTACTTAATTATAGCAAGTTTCAATTACTCTTCCAATTCAATTGAACTTCTATACAATATTGGACTCCCCTCGTGTGTTAAAAGTGCATATTAATGGTGTAACAGGATCCACAGTTAGTCTATTGTGCTCATGCTGAATAACGATTAATAGAAAGACCACTATCTATGAAAACAATAATTTCTTAATTCAAAAGACAGTGAGAAGTAACCTGTTAGTGAATTCCATTCAACTTTCATTCTAAATTGAAAAGTATTTAACTGAGAGAGACTTAACCTGGGACCAGTTCATAATTTTGCAGTGAACTACATTTACAATTTTATGTCAGCTGAACCTATGTCCAATTTATGATTCTTCGGTGAATATTAATGGCAATGTTATAAAGACCATTCAGTTTGAATAAACCTTGAAAGTAATAGTGTGTAGTGTTATAAGTTTATATTTATGCTAATAGTTTGTTCTGATCTGGTACCTCCAACCTTAACGTGAACATACTGTATTCAGGTGCCAGAGTTCATTGCACTTGCGTGTGGCAAAGTGTAGGTTGTGTTTGTCCGTTAAAGTTACTCACACATATTTTCTTGAACAAGAATGTCAAACATTCTCTTGCCTAATTAGGCTGGCGACCGTTTTCATTATTCTTTGAACAGTGTAGATAGGTAAAATATTGTTTGTTACTGTTTAAATATTTACGTAATTCTGACTTTCACTTCCGATAAGCCACCTCCGTTAGGTACAACACGGTCAACATAACAAAATTCCTCTCAGAACGTAACACTGCTCTGTTGCTTTATACCATAATTGCTTTAACAAGATAGTTTTATTTCACGACCTGCCCCCAACTTCAAGGTTATGGTATAGCAGTAACGGACAGAAGTGTTATACGTGGCTTTTCCGTGACAGGACTATTTGTTCCGTTGGGGCATAGTACGTAATAAGCCAAACTTGGTATTTGATTGTACAAGCTACGTAAATCCGTATTGCAGTGTTATAAAGTCATTGTCGGAGCTCCAAGACCGATTTAGACAATCTGCTACAACCATAAACCACAATGCTCCGAAATGTCATTGGTGCCACAGCCGGCAGATGGTAGTTGTGTGGTATTGTGAATGGTGTTCATGTTGAATATAGCATGTTTTAAACATCTATCAATATAAATAACAAGTATATAACACTTACTTCAACAAAATCTGCAGTTTATGGACACCATGTATAGGCACTTTTTCATCGAACTGTACATACGGTAACTAGCCCACCTCCGGAGCTGAGTGGTCCCCATGGCTGAATGGCATGCGGAGAACCTGGATACTGCCAGGACAGGAAGGGGAGCACTCAACCTCATAGTGCCACTCGAAGAGCTGCATGACCGAACAGTAGCGGCAGCAGGTCTACTCATCGGACAACGAGCCGGTATTGCGATGTGCTGACCCTCAAACCTTCCATGCCACATCGATATTACGCCAGCTGGTTGATGGACGACACGGTGGTCGGTTGAGCCCATTTGACAGACCTGTGGCCGGAAGGGTGAGGCTTAGCTTGTACTCCGTCTGAAAAGGCCTCGGAAGGCACAACGGTACCGACCGACCACCATGTCATTCTCAGTCGTCGCTCGATGCAGGTATTGAGGAGCATGCGGTCAGCTCACCGCTCTCCTGGCCGTTGTATGTTTCCCTGACCGGAGCCGCTACTTCTCAATCAAGTGGCTCCTCAACTGTCTGCACAAGGTCTGAGTGCACCCCTCTTGTCAACAGCGCTCGGCAGACCCCGTCAACCACCCATCCAAATACTAGCCAAGCCCGACAGCGCTTGACTTCGGTGATCTGACGGGAACTGGTGTTACCACTGCGTCAAGGTCGTTGGGTGGTGCTTGACTTAAATATAATAAATTATCCTGTTTATTGCAACGTTTACAAAAATCACTTTACACATTGGACGAACACATGTATGTGTGTTCACGACTTTCTGCATATTCGACGCTGTAATTCATACCACGCATTGTAAGAAATAACTTAACGCTGGAAACCTTACTCCCAAATCCATCATAACAATGGCCGTATAAATTCAAAAAATCCATGCCTTTTTTTAAGACTGGAAAGTGTCAATTATGTCATTAAAGTTTAGTTACCGAGCTGTAGTATATCTTATCACACTGAAGATCATGATTCTTCTTTTACTTTCTCTAAATTGTTACGTGCTAAATTATTTATCAGTTCAAGTCATTCGCACGGGCAGAGAGGAACAGATATATCTGGGGAAATGATGCTCAGTTTTTATAATTTTCTGCGTGCGCGGTAGCACAGACGTCAATTTGTTTCAGGACACTGAAGTTTGCTATCTCAGCTGTTTCTCACAAGTATTCACTTTATTATATCTTGCACGATTGTCTAATTTCAACTTTACACGCTACTTTCAAGCCGTTTAATAACAGTAAAATTGTAAAACTCATTGAACCTACTGCATTTGAAACTGGCCTTTCCGGCCAAAGTTGGCCAGTCGTCCAAGATACTGAATACTTGTAAAAAACAGGCAACATGGGAAACTTCAAAGTGTCCCTTTGCTCACTCCTTATTAAATCTGTTTAGGAGTTGAAGTGGTCACTGAATTTCGCGAGTATGACTGTTTTCGTGTTACGGCAAAGCAACAGCTTACCTGAAGAACATTGCTTACAATGTCTTTCATCTCTTCCAAAAAAACGGGGTTTAACCGCGTACTCCAGACGAAATCATCTTGTTCGCGCCAGATGCTCTACAGCTGCCTGTTTATACAGGAACAAGCAGAGGAGTGTGAAATGAACTGTAATATGGACGCTCATATTTATTTTCCGCATCTGATAAGAGCCCGTGTAAAATATTCCACTGTGTTGCTTCTGGTGTGACAGCCGCCCCCTGGCTGACACTGACGTAGGAAGGAGATGACTTCCACCTACAATTACAGCAAATGGTCGTTAAGGGACGTGAAGACATTTAAGGAAAACAACGCTCAGGTAGCGATTGAAGCAAACTGTATTTATCTCTGATGCCGAGGGGCAAAGAAACATTCAGTAGCGTGATGCTCAGAACAAAACCAGTCGTCCATGACATTGCAATGTACCCAAGTCTCTCATGCTTCTTCCCGTTACTTAAACAGGTATAACCAATTCGAGAATAGGATAATTTGGCAAATTGCAGATCTTTCCGAATCCTGATTTATACAGGCAGCTACTCTCACACTGTAAAAGGCAACTTAAGCTCGTTTCTTGAAACTCTGTTGCTATTATTAAACTGCGTCCGTGACATTACTCGCGCACAGAAAATGATACCTGGTAATGGAAAAAGAATCTAAAGCATTCGTTAGAAGGTCCTCAAAGTCTTTAACAATTAACGTCTAAACCCGATAATGCTTTCCTCGTACACTGCCGGAAAAATAAGCAACATCCTCAGGGATTGCATAGAGTGGCGCAGGTGTATAACACGTACATGTTGAGTGGATGTAGTGGCCGTGACTTATTTGTCACGGTCATGATTAGAGGTAAACATTTTTTTGCAATATTCATTCTGGCGTACAACTATCACCAGCCGACAGGTACGTACTTCAGCCATCATTATGAAACGTCCTCTTAGAAATATTTGTGAATTACTGTGCTGATAAACCCCTTACGTTATTTGATTTCCAAACAGCTGAGCAGAACTGAACGTACTTAGACATTTCGTTCTTTACTTATTCTGATCAACACTAAACTGACACACAATATTTTTATCGCAACGCAATCTGACTTTCAATAATCCCTACAAACGAATGGTCCTGACTAACAATAACCTATACCTTTCATGAGTCACTTACCTCACAAAAATCTTCGTTACTCTAACTACTGCAAAACAGCGAGCGCCAATACTGCCAGCTAAATAAAAGATTCTAACTACTGAAGGCACTAACTACTGATACGCATACTAAGCAAATGAAAGATTTTGATAGAGAACAAACAATTTATTTACCTTAATAGTGTTCAAAAGTCTTAATATATATAGCAGTTCATGACCATCCAGTCTTACAAATTTACTGTCTCTGGTGGACACACGTCCAGATCATCCGCTCTCAAAACTTCGCCATCTCTCTCCCTACATCCACCGCCGCTGGCGGCTCACCTCCAACTGCGCAGCGCTACGCGCTGTTCACATCCAGCTGCCCAACACTGCAATAGCGAAACCCAACAATGCCAACCAGCCACAGACTGCACACAACACAGCCAGTGATTTTCATACAGAGCGCTACGTGGCGTTACCAACATAAAAACCTAAGCAGCCTACTTACAAAGTGTACGAACGTTTTCCAAATGTTTGCGGATCGTGAAACGGAGGCGGGAGTTGCTACTAGTTTGATATTCATCTGGTCGTATGAAGAAGCTGATTGGCACGTCGGCCCTTCTTATCAGTGTGGAGGGCGGATTCTGTCCGGAGCAGAAGCGCCTCGTAATCGGCGTGCTAAAGCACACGGCTAGCCGGAGACATCAACTTCTTGGAACAACACAGATTTAAAAAACGCCAAAATACCACAGATATTGACACTTTACACAATATTTACACAGAAAGTGTTATGAGGAAATCTGTACATTATATCTGGGGATCGGAAAGTTTCCAACAGAAGGCTGTGCAATCCAGTATCGGTATGTCAATCAGGCAAAATCCCCGTGAGCACTGAGACAATCATCTCACCATGACACCAGACTAAGGATGCTGTTCAGTAAACCACCATGTCCAGCTGCGTGAAGAAGTCTGTAACAGCCTGCTGCACATACTTGTCCGACAAGAATCGTTGACCCTTCGAAGCCTTTCTTTAGGGAAAGGTCTGATAATCGCATGGGGAGAGATCAGAGATCAGGACTATGGGTCAAGTGCTCGTGTGCCTCCTGCTTGAGTTGGCGTAACTTCCGCCTTACGACGTTTGCGATAATGGAACGTTCGTCATCATGAAGTAGCAGCACCACTTGCCGCGCACCATTCCATAACAGTGGTTTTCGACAGACATGCTGCCCCAACAAGTGCACCACATGCATTATTCTCTCTCCGACAAATGTGTAACGAGGCTTGTCCTTCGGCAGCCAAGAAAATAACAGCACGTTGCTCCTCCAATGGCTCAAGTGGCTCTGAGCACTATGGGACTTAACATCTGAGGTCATCAGTCACCTAGACTTAGAACTACTTAAACCTAACTAACCTAAGGACATCACACACATCCGTGCCCGAGGCAGGATTCGAACCTGTAACCGTAACACCAGAGCGGTTCCGCACTCAAGTGCCTAGAGCCGTTCGGTTACAGCGGCCGGCACGCTGCTCCTGTTTGGACGCATTTGCTAATAATGTCGCCGTAAAACTCCGAGCTTCCACTTTCAGAGAAGTCTTAATATGTAACCGAGTGCGGTCTAAGACGCTGCAGTCATGTACTGTGCGGCTGATCCCGGCGGAAGTTCGAGTCCCCTCTCGGGCATGGGTGTGTGTGTGTGTGTCCTTAGGATAATTTAGGTTAAGTAGTGTGTAAGCTTAGGGACTAAAGACCTTAGCAGTTAAGTCCTATAACATTTCACACACATTTGAACATTTTGTAACAGAGTCATCGCGCAGAATATTCCCGTATTGCACCATTATTGCATCACCTGGGCGACAGTAACCAGTTAATGGGATATTTTACATCACGAAGCTGACACATATCCAGAAGGCTATCACTAAAACAGACAACAATTCGGGAAGCCTATATTTTTGCATAGCTTTCCTTCAGTCTCCAACTTACCTATCTGGTCGAATACGCTAATCCATAGCAGAATGTGCTGATTAAGTTTACACTCAGGATAAAATACAGCAAACGGTTACCAGTTTCGTCCAGTGCTCTATAACTTCCCTAATTTGTTGTCCGCTACTGCACAAACGTGGGTAGCGATGGGATTGTTAATGCATCATATTTAATGAAAGATTTATAATTTTTGTTGAAGTAGCTGTACAAATTGCCAAGTACCGGAATTATCTATGTAATATATTTTCTGACATACTGGAGAATAACGTTCATAAAACTGAGGGTTTCATATGATAGTCATTTAAGCACATTATCCCAAAACCAACTCAATGGCAGGTGCCACACCGTGTGATGAGCCAGAAAGTAGTAATTAGAAATTACAGTTTGTGGTGAGACGTGGTTAAACGGTGGAACCTGAAAGGAGCGTGACGTAATAAACCTCCAAGTTTCCTTTTAATTTCAGACATTACTAGGACTAACCAATCATACAGTGGCTCTAGGGTACACTTGAGCATTACGCGTGCATAACAAGTTTAACTCTGTATGAGTGTAGGGCTGTTATCACTGCATGCATAATTCCAGATTGCAGAGTCACTTGATCCTCAAAGACGCCTCCAGGAGAACATGTTAATACAAATTTTCTCGATTCGTGCCAAATCATATTCTCTCGGGATCTTCTGGTAACCTACCGAGAAAGCTATTAGCGAAAATTGTGGTCTGAGTTATTTATGGAGATTGTCGTAGAGAGGAGCTATTTTCTCTATTGAACGATGTCAGGTAGCTTACGTCATTGCAGTTGTGAGAGATGCGTATTTACTGTTACGGCTGGAGCAAACGGTTGACATGAACATGTGTCTCACTTTACTCTACAGCAGATTTAATGAACAGTTACTAATGATGAATCCGATTTTTCTCAACCCTCATGTCATATCAATAAAGAGGCCAAACGAGAAATTACGGGCACAGGTCGTCTGGAAACTAGACTCTTTTTTGAATGAAGGCCTTTTCAAATAGCAATTCAAAGTTTCTGTAAATTTCTTCAGGCAAATACTGCGATGTTTTCTCTAGAATTTACCTTTTTATTTTTAAGTTATTATTTTCCCAAGTTATGTGGATCCATTCAGATAAATCGATTGTGGGACAATTCACTGGAGGTATAGTTCACAGAAATAAGCAGATTCGTCTGATAATAAACAGTGCTCTACCTGTCATGAAACGCCATGTCTTCCCAAATGTTTTGGTAAACTCTCACAGATTAACATGTTTTTGTGGAATTTAAGAAAATCCCGACCAACTGAATGTTCGAGGAGATTTTGGTATTCCAGCCGGTCGTCGTAAAGTTCACTCCACGATACTTCTGGACCCCTGATAGTCATCTTCAGGCGAGCCATCGAAGACTGCAACAGGTGGACAGTTGAAATAAAGTGAAGTTTACGACGACCGGCTGAAATCCTGAAATTTCTTCGAACATAACAGGTTTTTGATATAACAGGAAGTGCAAAACAGCCTTCGGGATACCGAAATATTTATACCAGAGAGACACTTTCATTTCTTTGCTGCTGTAGCATCGCTCGAGCTGTTGCAGTACAGGACCCTAACTTGAGAGATGTGGCATTTCGTACCTTTCATATGGTACGGACTTTCGTTTCCGTAGAAAAGCAAGGGGGATAATATAAACAATATAGCTCCACTGACACAGGTTAAACAACATCACACGGGCACTTACTATTCATCAGAGTTGCTTGTCAGAAAACTGCACGTTTTTCCTATGAGAAATTTTCCATACTTCCTGTGAGGTTCTTGGAGGTTTTTCAAAATAGCACTTTACAGCTGGCACTTTACTTTCTCTTCCATCCCCAAGTACAGCTTCTGCTTCGTCTCTAACGTTCTAGTCGTCGATCGGGCATTAAACCCTGATCGTTCTTTCTTTCTCCGTTTTCTTTTCCACTCTTTTTGTGTCTGAACTTGTGCATGATTTATCACTTACCTATTCCTTCTTACAATGCATCAACTGGTATGTTTTGTTTCTTCTCTACGAATTTAGTTTCGTCTCTCAGGGAGATAATTTTGGGCCTCTTTCACGCTTTGAACAGTTACCTATTGAAAATTTATTTATTTATATATTTATTTCCAGAATGAGATTTTCACTCTGCAGCGGAGTGTGCGCTTGATATGAAACTTCCTGGCAGATTAAAACTGTGTGCCCGACCGAGACTCGAACTCGGGACCTTTGCCTTTCGCGGGCAAGTGCTCTACCATCTTTTTTTTTTTATTTTATTTTTTTTTTTATTTTTTTTTTTTTGTAGTGGGCCGATGGGGGCTCGGGGGGCATAGTGGGCAGGGGTCGAAACCCGAGGCCTGGCCACAGTGTCCCCCTCACCACCACCGAGCCTGTGGTGCTTAGGGAAGTGGGAGAAACAGGAATCAACGGTAGTGGAAGGCGTTGTGATTTATTTATTTGCATGTGTTTTTGTAATATTCACTAATAGCATGAAATTATGGGAACACATATGCGAAAGAGAAAAGAAAGATAAATTCTGGGTAAAGAAAAAGAAAGGAAAAAGGAAAAGCAAAAAGAAATAAAATCCGCGCAATCTGCGACGCGCTCTCCCATCCGCGGAGGTCAGAAGTAGAATAGATCGTAGGCGGATGAAAATCAGACACCGCCGGGGGAGGAGGGATGGGTGCCCTCTGTGCCAGGCACCCCCCAACTCAGTGGAGGTCTAACAAAGACCGCTCGAAGATAATTAGCAAATAATGTTCGGTAACGTGGCGTGTTTTCGAGAGCTGCATGGGCTGTTCGTAAATAGGTCCAGAAGTCGAGCCGGGATTTAGGTCCCTCATTAATGAGATAAGCGACCGCCCACCCTTTGATCCACGTAATAGCATGATATTTGGCGGCGGGAAAATGTCGGTCCTCCGGGTATAGAAACATTCGAGGCTCGACTGTGTCTGGTGGCACCCGGAGATAGCAGGCAATGATTTGCTGCACGAAGCGCCATACATCTTGCGATGAGGCGCATGTCAGACGGTGTTCATCAGTGTCCAGTTGCTGGCAAAGGAGACAAAGAGGGGATTCTGACAAGCCAATGTTGTGCAGGCGTTGCTTCGTGGCAAATTTCCTGTTGACTATGTGGTACCACAGTGCCCGGACGTTCGTAGGGAGGAAGGGCTGGTGGACGGTAGTCCACACTATGGGCCACTGGATGGAGGGGTGTTTGGTCTCCATCACATTCCGGGGAACACAGCGCAGCAACAGGCTGTAAAAATCCTTAGTCCTAGGTGGGCGTGTATCTGGGAGACTGGTATGTATGTAACTGTAGTCGACGAAAAAGGTCGAAATATGGGACATATGAGGCACGATATGGCCGACAGACACTGGTGGGGAAGTGGAAGCAGGTAGGAGGACCTCAAGCAAGCTGCGTGTTAGAGATGTACCCTGGCCCATCCACTGTTTTCTCATGGTACTCATGTACAAGGCTGCAGCTCGCATACGGACATTGACGAGCCCGACGCCACCATACCTTGAGGGCAGGGTAAGTGTCTCATAACGAACTTTAAACATTGAACCAGCCGTGAGATAATAGCCAAAAGCCGCCTGAATGTTGCGCCCAATTGCAGTTGGCAGAGGGAGAACTTGCGCGATGTGAACCAATTTTGAGGCCACATAAAGATTAATAAACGCAACCCGTTGAAGTGTGTCCTGGCGGCGCAAGAGGTTCTGGCGGACGTCGTTGCGGATGACGTGTAACAGGCGACGGAAATTCGTTGCCGCCGTGCGTGTGACCGTGGGGGTAAAGGTAATGCCCAGGTACCGGAAAGTCCGCACAAGCGGCAGTGGTGCCACTTCACCCTCCTGGAGGCCGCGTCCAATGTGCATTGCAGAAGATTTGGCGACATTCATGGCACTGCCAGCGGCAGCACCATAACGGGTAATCAATTCGAGGACATCCCGAATCTCAGAGCCGGAGCGAATGAGGAGGAGGAGGTCATCAGCATACGCCCGACAGCGAAAAGTGTGTTGGCGTAGAGTGAGGCCAGAGAGCTTGGTCGTCAAGCCCCCAATAAGGGGCTCAAGCGCAATAGCATACAGGAGGGTAGAGAGGGGGCACCCTTGCCGTATCGAACGGCAGATAGGTACTGTCCCTGCCATACGTCCATTGACTTGGACACGTGAACTGGCACTGTCGTAAAGACGCCGGATGACGTCGAGAAACGGAGGGGGGATGCCCATTCGGGCTGCCACCGAAAACAGGAAACGATGACGCACTTTATCGAAGGCGCTGTCGAAGTCTATAGCGACGACCGCTGCCCGGAGCCTGCAGGCCGCCGCTATCGCAATTAAGTCGCGGCATTCCCCTGTGGCAGTCTGTATGTTAATCTGTCCGCCAGGCGTCGTTTGCTCTGGCGAGAGGATATGAGGGAGTTTAGTTCGGAGCCGCATTGCCAGTAAGCGCGCGAAAATCTTGTAATCGGCATTGAGGAGGGTGAGCAGTCTGTAACTCGTGACCATCGAACCACGGTCTGGTTTGTGGACTGGTATAATGATGCCCTCAGCAAAGGCGGGTGGGATTGCTCGGTCAGATGCCATCAGTTCTTGATACACAGTCGTCCACCGTGGGGCCATGAGGTCCCGAAAGGTACGGTAAAATTCAATCGGTAAGCCGTCAATGCCGGGCGATCTGTTGACTGCACCCTTGGCGATTGCGTTGTTGACTTCGTCTAGCGTGACCGCCACTGTCAAAGCATCCGCCTCCGTGTGGGGGAGGGTTCGCGTGACGTAATTCAAAATGGAGTCGTCTGCTGCAGTTTCAGCGTCGTCATCACTATAAGTACGACGGTAGTGCTCGACGAATGCGCGGACGATGTCATTCTGAGTGGTCACCTGCGTTCCATGAGGCGTGGTCAGAGTGTTGATGATCTGCCGACGACGCCTTCGTTTGTCGGACACTATATCATGCATGGATGGAATTTCTAAATCCGCGTGATCGTGGCGCCGCGTCCGTATCACGACCCCTTGCAATTTCCGGCGTGCCAGCGCAATTATCTTCGCCTTAGTTCTTTGCCGTTCCAACTGGTTGTCCGGGGTTGGCGGTTGAGCATCCAGATCTCGGAGAATCGCGTAATAGAAGTCAACAGTGGTGCGATGCCAGTCGGCCATGTCCTTCCCGTATCTCATCAGTGTCCTCCGGATCGCCGGCTTGGCGCAGTCCAACCACCATGTCAATGTCGAGTGGTAGCGGGGAAGGCGTCGTTCGCAGGCTGTCCACGTTTCAGTGACTTGTTGGCGACACGCCAGGTCATGCAAGTGTGAGGTATTGAGTTTCCATGGCGCACGGCTGCGCCATACTGATTGCGGCGGAAGGAGGACCGTACAGATGTAAGAGCAATGGTCGGAAAAGGCCAGCGGCCAGCGTTCGGCGCCTCGTATCGCAGATCTAAGAGTTTGTGAGACATATATCCTGTCTAGTCGGCTTGCTGAATGACTTGTAAGAAAGGTATGGCCAGAAAGGTCGCCGTGTTGTACTTCCCAGGTATCGTGAAGCAGGAGGTCTCGCACCACTATACGTAGCTCCTGGCATGGAGTATAGTGGGGAATCTGATCTTTAGGATGCAGAACGCAGTTAAAGTCACCTCCTAGTAGGCAATGGTCATAACGCCCTAAAAACAGGGGAGCGATTTCCTCGGAATAAAACTGGGCTCTTTCATGCCGTCGGTCGGTGCCTGAGGGAGCGTAGACATTAATGATGCGTGTCCCCATGGCAGTGAGTGCCATGCCCCGAGCTGATGGAAGGAAGGCGACATCGGTCACAGAAATCCCGTGGCGGACGTAGATGGCCACCCCGCGGCCCATAGGATCACTCGCGGAACCATCTGAGCTACCGAAGCCCGACTCACGGCCGGTCTCATAGCTTTACTTCTGCCAGTTTCTCGTCTCCCACCTTCCAAACTTTACAGAAGCTCTCCTGCGAACCTTGCAGAAGGTTCGCAGGAGAGCTTCTGTCAAGTTTGAAAGGTAGGAGACGAGAAACCTTGCAGAAGGTTCGCAGGAGAGCTTCTGTAAAGTTTGGAAGGTAGGAGACGAGATACTGGCAGAAGTAAAGCTGTGAGACCGGGCGTGAGTCGTGCTTCGGTAGCTCAGATGGTAGAGCACTTGCCCGCGAAAGGCAAAGGTCCCGAGTTCGAGTCTCGGTCGGACACACAGCTTTAATCTGCCAGGAAGTTTTATATATTTATTTGTTTCGGTATATTCGTAGCTACGTCTTTATCATCCATTAGGAACACACAGGAATCATAGCTCCACAGGTTTTTTTTCTGATGCAATTTGCTGTGGACCAAAGCTGGAACCTTTTACGGAAATGCTCTCACCGTCTGAGTCACCGAAATAAAAATTTAGTCCTCTAGTTTATAATCTGCCAATAGATGTCTCTTATTTCCCTATCTTTAAAGGGGCTCTCCTGTCTACCTTAATAGACTACCACTGTTCGAAAAAATACCCAAGTTGGTTAAGAGAATTTAATACCAACAAGTCTTGCGTTCCCGACGTGCATTGCGACACCAATATGCCCTTTAACAATTGTAAAATGTGATATATGCTTCTTAAAGTACATTTTCGTGCACTTTGTCCCAAGATCTACTCGGTTTCTAGCTTTAAAGTTCATTTCTCTCTTTTGACTCATAATTAAATTGTTAATAACTTAAGTGAAAAAAGCAGTAATCAATAGCTGCCGAAGACTTCTATTATAAGTCGCCCAATTCTACCAAAGGCCTTGTCAGAGAAGCCGGAGTAGCAGATAAGGTCCAGTGTACTCCCTCACTTTCAACTGGGAAATTGCCCCTTAAAGTAGAAGAACAGTGGGAAATGCAGAAACTAATGGAAACTTCATCATTAAAGTCACCAAGTGTAACCACAGAAATGTGGCTTGTAATTGATATTTCTCCACCGGCAAAAAGAATCCAAGTAAACCCCCATTCACATCTCCGAAACTGGACTGCGAAGGGGAGGTGGCCACAAGCAAAAGACTGAAAATCAACGAAAGTGGCGACTTCTGTGACACAGGGCGAGGGATTTCGTAAGCACGAACGTAGTAGAGAAGGCAGTAAATGCAAAAAAAGAAACTATTTAAACTGAGTCTAGATGAAGTTGAGCTCAATGCACTGAAATGAAAAGAAGATAAAGATCCCAGGTCAGCAGCATTAGGAAAAAAGATAACGGGAGATAAGATTCATTACGAATAGCAAGGTAGAGGAATGAAATAGTTACTATGCAAAGAGATGGTATTAATTTCAAAAAATTGAAAACAGGAACACATGAAAAATCGTTGTGAGATTCAGGCCCTGCATGCCGATGTCACAAGCAGGCGGTGACGAGACGGGAAGAGTATGTGGGAACTGAATTGAATAATTCAGTATGTAAAGTTAATGGAAAACTAATAATTAGTGTTAGCAAATCTATAGTAGTGAAAGGAATAAAGGGCCGAATCATGCTCCAGAGACTCAACACAGTACCACTCACCAAAAAAAGCTACCAAAAAGAACTGGACATAATAATGCAGATAGCACAAAATACTAGTTACAATAATAACACAGTCACAAAGCTAAACAACAAAATTAAGAGGAAAATAAAAGCAGAAAGCTCCAAACCACAGACAACAACACAACGGAACCAAACAGAAACACGCAGGCACATAACAACTACACAGGATAATCAGAAAAAGTTGAAAGAAAGCACAAGATGGTACGCAATGACATACAAACACAAACTCACCCATAAAATCACCAACATTTTCAAAAGACAGGGAATAACTATAGCATACATAGTAGACAACTCTGTACAAAAATACACCCCAAAACCGACAAAAAACAGAGACATATACCAGAAAGCAGGTATATATCAGCTACAGTGTAACACTTGTGTAGGCACATACATAGGGCAAACAGGGAGAACTTTTGATGTCAGATACAACGAATACATGAGAGCCTGGAAATACCACTCCACATTTGCAGAACACCTAAGAGAAAGTGACCACAAACCAACCACTAGAGAAGATGACATGAAAATAATTAGAATCAACAATTAAAAACAATTAAATCCTGTTGAATGACCAAGTACACATGCCAAGTAATTCATTATTTACACTAATAGATCAAATAATAGAATAACGTTCGCAAAAAGTATTAATATAATAATATTGTCCAATGTAATAATAATAGAACCCAACATCTTTACACTCACTCATCCATGAATCCCTCCACAGAATATTGAAACGAAAAGTCAAAACACCTGTCACCAAAGTTTTCAGCCACTTGCTAACAGCTAGTACACCCCGCCCCCCTTACAAAAGAAAGTCGGCTCTATCCCCCTCTCTCTCTCACTCATACACACACATGGTATAAACATCATAAATAGAAGTTAGTAACGAAAATATACTTCGTTAGATTGGCAACAAGTAGGTAAACGTACCAAAGAAAATGAAACACGTAATTGAGTCGTAATACTTACGCTGTGAAAAGAAGTGTAAGACGAAATAGCTGTATCGAGTGACAAAAGAACAATAGTCCACCACAAAAAAGAGTGAGAAACATGGTGAACAGTGTGTGAAAGGCGAGAACACAAAGATGTGATTACATGGCAGTGAAAAGTGGTAGTGCGACCTCCAAACCAGATGTGAGGAAACGCAGATCAGCAAATCGTAAGTAATTACTTTTTTTACAAAAAATCGCGAAGTGAAGTGTTTGATAATCTATAACTAACAAAACTGTATCATTATAGATCCCACTGATGAGGCCTTAGAACAGGAGAAGGCGAAACGCGTATGAATTAAATAAAATAACGAGCAGCAGGAAAAGGCAGTTTGATTTGCAAAACAAGTATTTATATGCTTGCTGCGGAGAATGGCCACAGAAACAAACTTGTAATAGAATTGTTGGTTGGTTGGTTTGGGGGAAGGGACCAAATAGCGAGGTCGTCAGTCCCATCGGATTAGGGAAAGATGGGAAAGGATTTCGGCCGTGTCCTTTCAAAGGATCCATCCCGGAATTTGCCTTACTGATTTAGGGAAATCACAGGAAACCTAAATCAGAATGGCCGGACGGGTGTCTAAACCGTCCTCCTCCCGAATGCGAGTCCAGTGTGCTAACCACTGCGCCATCTCCTTCGGTGGAATTGTTTACAATGCAGTGGTGGTGAAGAGTAGATACAAAGAGAATCGAGTCAAGAAGAATCGTCTATAAGTAAATAGGATGGTAAAAAATTGAGTGCGTTCACTGAGGTTACCTGAGCTCGGATACTGCAATAATGAATAATACAGTAGGTAGTTTAATTGATAAGGAATACTTTTTCATAAAAGTGAATCACAGAACGACAGACAAATATAGGTATGAGAAATATTATTGCGATATTATTTTGTAGAGGAATTGGTGTTACGGGTTTTAACCGTTGTGATGTTACAACAAGCATTATGAAACATATGGACTTTCATTTTGAGTCACTTAATTCGTGACTCTCACTAGGTAAAAGGACAAAGGCTCAGATTACTAGCAGTAACAGAATGCATCAGTGAATGAAATTTTTGGATTACTGTGGATTTAATGAGATTTAAAGGACTACATACATTTGGACAAAAGATGCAACTCTCAAATATATTTTGACAAATCGGTTAAACCAGAATCGTTGGTAATTGTTTTTCGTTTCCATTCAAAAAGCAGCCTATCGAAAATCTGTGTAATTCTGTGATAGTGACCTTATTTATTTTTATTGCAGCAGAAATAAATGAAGAATCAAATTACATGTTATTGGTGGAAGACATTTTGATGTTTTATTTCATCTTCAGACTTCATTATTTCTCCAAAAATAAATCTGCAGAGAATGGAGGAAAAACAAATATCGAAAACTTTTACAAAGTTTGTCCTATTTAAAGTTCAATAACCGAAATTGTCAATTAGTGATGTCTGGACGAAAAATTGCTGAATGTATTCTTATTTTGAGTACAGGGATGTGTTTGTCTATTAAATTTTGTTTTATATACATTCTTCTTGACATGTGCCTAATGCCATACGTCATTCCCACGATTCTGTGAACTTAAAGAATCATGACAGACTAAGAGTATAGTCTGTAACATTCCCAGAGTTTCTGAAGCACAAAATATTGGTTTTCTTCTGACTGAAAACTTTGTTCCTGATGGAAGACGTGATTTGCGCATTGTAAAATAACTGATTCAGTTGCAGTAGGCCGTGAGTGTTCCTTTACAGTTACACAATCACTTTTAATGATTTGTAGTTTCAGAACCCCCATCGCCTCAGCGTTACAGATGACCGTACCGCATGTGCAACCACAACAAAAGGGTATCTATTGAGAGGCAGGACAATCGTGTGGTTCCTGAAGAGGGGCAGCAGCCTCTTCAGTAGTTGCATGTGCATCACTCTGGATGACTGACTGAACTGGACTTGTAACATCACCCGAAACAGCAGTGTAGTTCTGGTACTGTGAACGGCTGAAAGCAAGGAGAAGCTGCAGCCGTAATTTTACCCGAGGGCATGCCGCTTTACTGTATGGTTAAATGATGGTGGCCTTCTCTTGAATAAAATGTTCCGGAGGTAAAACATTCCACATTCCCCCATTCCTATCTCCGGGGGGGGGGGGGGGGTACTCAGGAGGACGTTGTTATCAGGAGAAACAAAACTGACGTTCTGCGGATCGGAGCATGGAGTGCCAGATGCCTGAATCGGGCAGGCAAGTTAGAAAATTTAAAAAGGGAAATGGATAGGTTAAAGTTAGATATAATGACAATTAGTGAATTTTGCTGGCAGGAGGAACATGACTTCTGGTCACGTGAATATAGGGTTATAACTACAAAATCAAATGGGGGTAAGGCAGAAGGAGGGTTAATAATGAATAAGAAAAATTGGAACGCGGATAAGCTAATACAAACAGCATAGTGAACGCATTATTGTAGCCAAGATAGACACGAAGCTCACGCCTACCAAGCAGAATAAGTTTATATGCCAACTAGTTCCGCAAATGACTAATAAATTGAGGAAATGCATGATACGATAAAAGAAATTATCTAGGTAGTTAAGGTAGACGACAATTTAATAGTCATAGGGGACTGGAATTCGATAAGAGGAAAAGGAAGAGAAGGAATAATAATAGGTGAATATTGACTGGTAGTAAGGAATGAAAGAGGAAGCCGACTGGTAGAATTTTGCACAAAGCATAACTTAATCACCGCTAACACTTGGTTTAAGAATCATGAAAGAAAGTAGTATACGTAGAAGAGACCTGGATACACCGAAAGGTTTCAAATAGATTATACAATGGTAAGACAGAGATTTAGGAACCAGCGTTTAAATTGTAAGACGCTTCCAGGAGCAGATGTGGACTCTGACCACAATCTATTGGTTATGAACTGTAGACCAAAACTGAAAAAACTGAAAAAGGTGGAAATTTAAGGAGATGGAACTTGGATAAACTGAAAGGATCAGCGGTTGTAGAAACTTTTAGAGGGAGCATTAGGGGGAAAGGAATGCAGTAGAAGAAGGATGGGTACCTTTAAGAGATGGAATACAGATGGCCGCAGGGATCAAGTAGATAAAAAGACGAGGGCTAGTAGAAACCCTTGGGTAACACAAGCGATATTGAATGTAATAGACGAAAATGCAGTAAAAGAAGCAGGCGAATAGGAATACAATCGTCTCAAAAATGAGATCGACAGGAAGTGAAAAATGGTTAACCGAGCGGTTCTAGGCACTTCAGTCCGGAACCACGCGGCTGCTACGGTCTTAGGCTCCAATCCTGCCTCGAGCATGGATGTTTGTGATGTCCTTAGGTTAGTTAGGTTTAAGTAGTTCTAAGTTCTAGTGCGTAGAGCCATTGGAATCATTTGAAAGAACGGAAAGCAGGAAGGTAGACGGAGTGTACAGACGTCTACACAAGGGCGATGTGCCTGAGGGCAATATTGTGGAAATGGAAGAGGATGCAGAGAAAGATGAGATAGGATATATGATACTGCATGAAGAATTTCAAAAAAATGGTTCAAATGGCTCTGAGCACTATGGGACTCAACTGCTGAGGTCATTAGTCCCCTAGAACTTAGAACTAGTTAAACCTAACTAACCTAAGGACATCACAAACATCCATGCCCGAGGCAGGATTCGAACCTGCGACCGTAGCGGTCGCGCGGTTCCAGACTGCAACGCCTTTAACCGCACGGCCACTTCGGCCGGCGTAGAATTTCACAGAGCACTAAAGACTTAAGTCGAAACATGGCCCAGGGAGTAGACAACATTCCATTAGAATTACTGATTGCTTGGGAGAGCCGGCCATGACCAATCTCTTCCATCTGGTGAGCAAGATGCATGAGACAGGCGAAAAACCCTTAGACTTCAAGAAGAATATAATAATTCCAGTTCCAAAGAAAGCAGTTCCTGACAGTTACGAAAATTACTATACCGAACAATCAGTTCAATAAGTCGCGGTTACAACATACTAACACTAATTCTTTATGGACGATTAGAAAAATTGGTTAAAGCCGACCTCGGGGAAGACCAGTTTAGATTCTTTAGAAATGTAGGAATACGCGAGGCTATACTGATCCTACAACTTACCTTAGAAGACAGGTGAAGAAAAAGCAAACCCACATTTATGGCATTTTTAGACTTAGAGAAAGCTTTCCATAATGTTGACTGAAAAAATTCTCTTTCAAATTCTGGAGGTGGCGGGTGAAAACATAGGGAGCGAAAGTCTATCTACAACTTGTACAGAAACCAGGTGGCAGTACAAGGGTCGAGGGGTACGAAAGGGAAGTAGTGGTTGAGAGTGGAGTGAGACAGGGTTGTAGCCTGTCCCCGATGTTATTCAATCTGTGTATTGATCAACAGTGAAGGAAATAAAAGAAAAATTTCGAGTAGGAATTAAAAGTAGGTGCCGCTGACATTGTAATTCCGTCAGAGACAGCAAAAGAGTTAAAAGAACAGATGAACGAAACGAACAGTGTGTTGAAAGGAGGATATAAGATGAACATCAACAAAAGCAAAACGAAAATAATGGAATGTAGTCGAATTAAATCAGTTGATGATGAGAGAATTAGATTAGGAAATGTGACACTTAAGGTAGTAGATGAGTTTTGCTTTTTGGGCAGCCAAATAACTGATGATGGTCGAAGTAGAGAAGATATAAAATGTAGACTGGCGATGGCAAGGAAAGCGTTTCTGAAGCACAAGGTAACATCACTAATGGAATTATCCGATCTACCCGAAAAATATGTAGCCATTACTTATTTTGAAGTGTTCACTTCCTGTCCATCCACGATCAAAAATTTTCGAATCTGGCACTATCGCGGTACATTCCAAGTCGCATTCTCGTGTATATTCCTTTGTCCTTTGGATGTTAATAGCAATGCTTCCGGCCCACCAGGAGATCCGACCGAGAGACTTTATGTTTCCGGAATGTTTAACTGCGGGCAAGTAAATGGTGGATTTTGTTTGGAAATAAAACGCTTGGATGGTATGGGCGTGGTCCATCGTCGATAAGGGGTTATGACGAACCTTCAGTTCACGTAGGCAGGATTCATGATAGGAGTATCCCTCACTGGGATTCTGATGGAGAAGTTTAGATAAGAAACATCAATTTTCTTACCAGATATTGCCCTCTCGATCCGTTACATACTTAAGTAACAGTACTTTTCATCATGACAACACGTCGTTCTCAGTCATCGGCTATGATCGATAGAATAAAAAATACCTCCTTAAATAACCTTTGTTAAACTACTCCTCACTAAAAAAAAATAAAATGATCTTCCAAATTCATCCTTCAGGCCTCTTACTCTATATAATATCACTATATACTAAAACACTGTTCATCTCCAAGTCACTTCACTAATTAAGTAACAGTATAATCCGGCTGCCAACAATGACCAATTCCATGAAAATGAGTTAAAAACTGTCATACCCATTTTCATAAAATTGAAAAAAATCTATAAATACGTTAATGGCTCTAAGCACTATGGGGCTTAACTTCTGAGGTCATCAGTCCCCTAGAACTTAGAACTACTTAAACCTAACTAACCTAAGGACATCACACACATCCATGCCGGAACAGGATTCGAACCTCCGACCGTAGCGGTCGCGCAGTTGCAGACTGAAGCGCCTAGAACCGCTCGGCTACACCGGCCGGCATATTTACAGATAATATATTTACGGTATACGGTTTATATTAGTCATCAGTGTAGATCCAATTGGAGACTGAATTTTTCTATTTTCGTCACTAATTTTCCAGTTACAAGTGTCTTTCAGTAGTTTGCATCATATCTGTGTCTGTTATCCTCTGATTCTCAGGAAACAACATTCCTGGGTGCAAAAGGTTACAATCTGGGTTCAACGATTGGGTTATCGGTAGGAGTGCGACAGCGAGCGCTACCTAATACGAGTAGCTCACAAAACGCTGCGTGTAAAAACAGGATTCTTCCAGCGCTCATACTTCGCGTTCTGTTGGTGACCGAAATGTAGGGTCGAAGTGTTTTGGCTAGCCGTTGAGCTAGGAATCATTTGTATACCCAGCAGAAGGATGCTCTTAGTATCGTACAGTTCAGGGTCAAAATATGAATGTTGTGCAGCTCCTGCTGCTTATTCAAATAGAGCAAGGCGGCTGGTTCCCTTGCGTTTTACGTAGTCTACGGTAGGCTTAAGGGGCTTGTGGAGGCATCACTAGTTCGTGGTCGGCTCCTTAAAAAAAAAACCTCAAAAGGTTTTTTTTAACCATTATTCCGTAATAGAACGGAGCCGCGGATTCCAAGAAGGCTATGCACAGCAGATGGCTGAAATTTCTACGATATGTTCCTAAGATGCCGATGTCGAACACTTTTGAAAATTTTCTTGATAATTTTATTCGAATCAATGGAATCTTAACAAAATAAATTGAATACCAGTGCAAGGCAGATATATTATTAAGACAAAGCAAACACTCATCATCGATATTCCATGCGTGTATTTCAAGTGCACAAGTAGGGTAATTTTGAACGTCTTTATCTGAGAAAAAGAAAATAGGAAGGTAATTTGCAGAATTTTCTTTCCGTTCTTATGTCCATCCCTGCTGTCGTGTTCGTCTGTGGCAGATGGAAAGTGGAATCGAAAAGGCAAACAGACTCGCTCAGATGTGCTGATTTCCTTCGCTACACGTATATGGCTCTTGTGGTCATCTCTTTCTCGAGGTCTACACGTATCATTCCAGAAAATGCCTCACGGATGTACCCGCTTAGATCGCTCAGTCCCTGGAACCACAGCTCCATGACGCTCCGTGTAAGGCACTGGTTGTAACCACTCAGGAGTACCCCGTACCCAGAAGTCTTCACCCAGCGTCCTGCTTGTGTTAATGTTACTCTTAATTTGCTCCTTAAAATAGTTGTGGTTCCATCTTCCGCTCCATCTTCCTATGCTCTTGTACCTGTTGCGGTGGCCAGTGACCTGCGAGGTGGCTGCCTTGTTTTCCGCTGTGACTAATTCAACTCTTCTTTACTCGTGACAGATTTCACATTCCTTCAACACTATTCGTCATTAATTTTCATGCAGTCTTTCACCTTTCACTATTACAGAGATTGTTTCATTCTGAAGGAGATTCATATCATCATCCATTACCTCTGTCAGTTGCCTTCCTCTACCACATGATCCGGTGTTCCTTCACAATCACACCTACTTGAATTGCTAGGTCTGTGATTTTGGTTTCCATGTTTCATGTACAGTCTATGCTCCGTACGGTGAGGGAATTCTGCAGCTGGCATCGCCAGTTGATAGTTTTCGACATGGAAGTGCAGTGGGGCGGGGAGACGGATGACAGATTCCTCCTCCCATCCTTCGGCCCTGCGGCAGCCGGGGCTACAGAACCTAACAATGCCGCACGATTCATTGCAGCATTCTTGTTGGCAGCATTCTACTGAGCAATATGTTCCCTATCAAATGTTTTTTCTCAGCAGTAGCAGCTAGCAGCGTTTGTCTCCTTATACAGACATACACAAATAGATTTTCAACATTAACAAGGTACAGGAAATTGCACGAAGGTTACGTGTAAAATATCGAGTGAAGACGGGTTTGGTAACGAACGAGTAAACAATCAGTCTTTAAATGTGTCTGCACTCACTTCCTGCAATAATCGACAGGTGTTTTCTTGACAGAAAGATCACCACAGCACCAGATACAAAACCTCTAATTGAGCCAGCATGAACAATAATTATCGTCCTCCCTTGTCAGTTGGCACACTATAGTTCCATGGCTCGTGTTGTCTGCCCACGTACGGATTGTGCATGACGCACATTGATCCAAGTTCAGTCAGTTCATATTGCATTCTCCGGATTCAGTGCTAGCAACTCACACAGGAATCGACATCTCCGTACCACAGTCTCTATGTGTTCCGTTAGTACATTTCTTCCCGACAAATTTTCTTAATACAGTCCAGAGACTTGTCATTCTGCCTGCGGACCAACTGAAATCCAACGGCGATGCCATCGACTTTTTAAGTGTCGGGTACAGCTTTCTGCTATAGTACGTGTATGTATATTGCCAGACAACACTTTCGTCAAAGCTGTCTGTTTCAGTCACATGACACGCTCTTTTCCTTGACTTTCCAGGAGTCACAGTAACAGGATCTCAGCTGAGATGGCAGCATCTTTATCATTTGTGACTCTCTTCACTGCCGCAGTAGAGATGTTCAGTGCTTCTGCCACCCTGTCAATCACTTTATTCGCAGGTCTCAAAGGCCCGCCAATTTCCCTTTCCCTTCTAAAGTAAACGCGCAGTCTGTATATTAAATTCGCCTGCTTGAGATTAACGTAAGCAGGGATCGCCTAGTACTACGGTAACTCCGGTGCGTTGCCTCTGCTCGGTAAACAAAATCTCATTTTCTAACTGGTCTTCGAAGACGCGCGAAGCACATTCGCAAAGGGCACTTCAACTGTCAGGGCTCTTCCATCGCCACACGGAGTACAACAGTAGATCATTCCCCTTAAGGGCTCCATATAAATTAAGCTACCTCGGACGAATTCCAGTGAAAACTGCGTACATTTTTTTGTTATTCAGCCGCTTAGACGTAGTCCGAATGTGCTCCCTGGCCTCTGGCATTTGCCCTGCCAACTAATTCAGCCGCTTTTGTTGGGCAATGCGTTGAGAGATCGCGCCCGGCTGTGATCGCCACGGGGGGCGACATATGCGATCCGTCACTGACAAGCGGGTGACAAATCCGATTTGGAATCGCCGTCTGCTGATGGATGGCACCCCTCGTTCACCCGGAGCTACGAAATGAAATTAGTCTCTGTCCGGCACCAAACAGGGTGGGGCAGCGGGAGGTGCTGCTTCCAGAGACAGGAGACGGGTGCCGCGAGGCTGTATTAACGCCTGATCATGTCAGGCAAAAATCTGATTTCGTTTTAATGCCGATCAAAATTTTAATTTGTTGTGCGGGAGGCCATGTAATAAGGGTAAATTCCAAGAAGCGTTTAGTGAAAAAAATACGAGCTTACGGAATATCGGACCAGGTTTGTGATTGGATTCAGGATTTCCTAGAAGAAAGAACACAACATGTCATTCTTAACGGTTCAAAATCTGCAGATGTAGAGGTAATTTCGGGAGTACCGCAGGGAAGCGTGATAGGACCTTTATTGTTTACAATATACATAAATGACTTAGTTGACAACATCGGTAGCTCCGTGAGGCTATTTGCAGATGACACGGTTGTCTACAAGAAAGTAGCAACATCAGAAGACTCGTACGTACTCCAGGAGGACCTGCAGAGGATTAATGCATGGTGCGACAGCTGGCAGCTTTCCCTAAACGTAGATAAATGTAATATAATGCGCATACATAGGGTCAGAAATCCATTCCAGTACGATTATGCCATAGGTGGTAAATCATTGGAAGCGGTAACGACCGTAAAATACTTAGGAGTTACTATCCGGAGCGATCTGAAGTGGAATGATCACATAAAACAAATAGTGGGAAAAGCAGGCGCCAGGTTGAGATTCATAGGAAGAATTCTAAGAAAATGTGACTCATCGACGAAAGAAGTAGCTTACAAAACACTTGTTCGTCCGATTCTTGAGTATTGCTCATCAGTATGGGACCCTTACCAGGTTGGATTAATAGAAGAGATAGACATGATCCAGCGAAAAGCAGCGCGATTCGTCATGGGGACATTTAGTCAGCGCGAGAGCGTTACGGAGATGCTGAACAAGCTCCAGTGGCGGACACTTCAAGAAAGGCGTTACGCAATACGGAGAGGTTTATTATCGAAATTACGAGAGAGCACATTCCGGGAAGAGATGGGCAACATATTACTACCGCCCACATATATCTCGCGTAATGATCACAACGAAAAGATCCGAGAAATTAGAGCAAATACGGAGACTTACAAGCAGTCGTTCTTCCCACGCACAATTCGTGAATGGAACAGGGAAGGGGGGATCAGATAGTGGTACAATAAGTACCCTCCGCCACACACCGTAAGATGGCTCGCGGAGTATAGATGTAGATGTAGATGTAGATGTCGAAGTCACGGCATGCCTCACACCGATATATATAGAACATGCGACTCTCGAGGCGGCAAATATAGATACCATTTACGGCGTTGACAAGAGCGAAAACGAACGTTTTGTAACTTAAAACTGTTTTACAAAGGAAACTAGTAATACCACTCACTTTGCTCGTCAGCCACATCTTCTGCATAAACATTTCCGAGGGGGATGTAGCCAGCCGGAAGCTATCTTTTTTCTTTTTTCGTACAACAAAAATATCGACAGCTCCTCACACGGAAAAGTTTTGCTAGACAGTCGTAAAATGTTAAAGTATTATATACTTCGTCTCTGTCTCCGCCGCTGGCACCCTCTCTTAACTGAGGATTTCAAAGATTTCCACAACCGCTGAGTATTCTGGGTATAGACCGGTGGATATCCGGAAATACAAATTCAATGCAACGGTTCACAAATTCGTGATCTGTGTTTTCCTTTAAAGATTTCGAGCCGTAAGTTATAACTTTGGTGCCTGACAAAATGAAGTGCTTTATAAGGGGCACTGAAGTGTACTCAAGTATACTCAAGTATAAAGCACTTCTTACACTCCTCTCCAATAACCTCGAAATCCAATATTTCAGCGCTATTCGGAAAGTAAGGTCCGCTCGGTCGCGAAGTGGAAACCATGTTAAAATCAAAAATATTTTATTTGCAACAATTTGCTACACCATCCATCTACTTCTCCATATAGTCGCCGCTCCGACTTGACAAATGTCGTAACGTTATACCACCTTACCAATACCCTCGCCATACAAGACAGCCGCCTTTGTTTGCCGCCGTTTCTCTACGCTGACATGTAGTTCACTGTCTGTCCCAAAATGTTGTCCACATAGCCAGTGATTCATGTGTGCAGAGATAAGCATCAGACGGGGCCGTGTCCGCGTAGTGTGGTGCATGATCAAACATTTTCCATCGAAAACGCTGCACTGGCGTTCTCACTGCCCCTGCAACGTGCGGCCAAGAATTGTCATGAAGAGGGAAACGCATTACAGTTACGTTATACGGGGCTGCAAGAAATGAAGTGAAACTTCTGAGTGGGCACCCATACTTGGCGGGAGACACTATTGTTCCAGGCATCTTTATGTACTCACTATGTGCTCAGAACTGAAAAGAGCGACGTGACACGATCGAGAAGCTTAATGTAGACACTGCCCAACATATCTGTGCAAACCTACATCGGATTTTCATTGTCGTTTCCATTTCACGACAGATTGGACCTTACTTTCCGAATAGCCCTCATATACTCTATTTCGTTTTTTTTAGAAGACGTCCCCTCCCGAACTTCTGTGTGACAATGTGCCACTTATCAACTTCTGCAACCTTGTTCTCACCAGCGATGGGGACACTGACATCAGTGACAATAACGTACCACACCTCGCGATAAAAACCGTAGTAGTGGCAAATAGCATTAAATGACACTTCAGTTTCCGACGCAGTGGCTTGTAACGTGTATTCTCGTACCCATCGACACTATAATGATACCCTTTTCGATGGTCAAAAATGGTTCAAATGGCTCTGAGCAGTATGGGACTTAACATCTTAGGTCATCAGTCCCCTAGAACTTAGAACTACTTAAACCTAACTAACCTAAGGACATCACACACATCCATGCCCGAGGCAGGATTCGAACTTGCAGGCCCTCTACCGAACTCCTGGTAACTAACAGACGACCATCACAGGCACCGAGGCAGAATCAGCTTTCATCAGAAAACACAATAAACCGTCACCCTGTCCTCCAATGATCTCTCGCTTGGCACCTCTGAAGTCTCCAATGGTGGTGGTTTGGGGTCAGTGGAACGCATGCCACAGGGCATCTAACTCGGATTTGTAACAGTTCGTTGTGTCACTGTTGTGCCAACCGCTGTTCATATTGCTGATGCAAACGTAGTTAGATGCTCCAGACCCATACGCCGAATACGATGGTCTTCCAACTCGTGGCCGTTTGAATCCGCCTTCTTGCGAGCGTACATTCTAGTGACTACTGTTGCCAGCAACCATGTACAGTGGCTACATTCCAGCTAAGTCTTGCTGCAATATCGCAGAAGGAACAGCCAGCTTCTCATAGCTCTATTACATTACCCCGTTCAAATTCAGTGAGATGTTGATAATAGCGTCATTGTCGCCCTAAAGGCGTTCTTGGCTAACGTCGACTCACCACGTTCAATCTCAACAAACACTAACGAGCATTACAGCCTGTATTTATAGCAAATATGATTTTCATCCTCATAGCGGCGCTGCAAGCACCACTCTTATGCGACTGGTGCGAAATTTGAATAGACGTCATCTTTTAGATGTAGAAACTCGCTCGCCGACTTTCGTTACGTCGCGTAATTACTTTTTGGTATTGTGATTTGTTTCCATCATTGTATGTGTTAAGAGCAAATTTGTTTCTTTTTATTTTTATTTTCTTTATTTTTTATTTATGTATTTATTTATTTTTATCGACAAATGCTACTAATGTACGAACGCTTCCATTCCTTCCATGACATCTAGAGTTTCCCGTTTTAAAATCATGATGAGTATTGCGGTTGGTAAAGTTGGAACGCTCATATAAGGGTGGAAAAGATTAGGTTTACTGGAAGAATCCTAATGAACAAATCCATGAAGGAATTTAAAACTGTCCGTCCCAAAGACCCTTGTGCATTGTTCATTAGTGTGGAATGCTTATCAATTCATACCAGTAAAAGAGAGAGAGAAAATTCATATCAGCTGCTCAGTGTGTGATAGACCTGTTTAGTGAACGTGAGACCGCTGCAGAGGTAGTTAAGCATGACTGAACAGACGTTTGTTTGACGTTTATTTGACCCAAGAGTATAATTTTCGAAAGGGTCAAAATATGTTACTTTCTTCCACATGCGTCACGCGTACTGATAATGATGGTTAAATTAGTGTCATGTAGAGTGTACTGGGAACATTTCTTCCTGTGGACCTCCCACGAATAAAGTATGATACTCATACAGTATGTATCGTTCGCTATACAAAGTACGATGGTTGTAGAAGTAAGTTTGTTGATGTGATGGAGGCCTATTTTTCGATGTCGGTACCATTTGTTTTCAGGTCGAGAATTACGCGTCGAATTCCGTCATGGAGCCTGGCTGTTAGAAAATAAAATGCGTACATTATAAACGTATGATAGTTCACAGTAGTATATTTTAATGGAAGAAAACGTAGTCTGTAACTTCTCACTAACACGAACTAGCATGGGCCCATAGATGGATCTGCATTTAAGTTCACTTCTCACTCTTTTTACTGAGAAACAAAAATTAATGAATAATTACGCAAGGAAACTTCAGTCAATCGAAAAGAAAAACATTAAATTTTTACTGACCCAAAAAGGGTTGCATGTGATAATCGTCCATTACAATTGAAGCTGTTCGTGGCGTTTCCCCCAGAGATTTATGGAGAAAGTGTTCTAGCTAATAAATGCCGAAAGAGAGTACTTCTCTTCAAAATAGTAGCTTTGTAAAACTGCACATCTGATGTTGAAAGCTGCCTTCTATATATGGCGTGATAGAGACGCTTAGCAATGAACTTTTAACCAGGACACCTATTGCGGTGCGTTATAAAGCACAAAGAGCGTAACCATTTGCAAAGTAGTTCAGGATTACGACTTACAGATGCCCCAGCATCAGAAACCACAACGACCCGACTTCGCATCTTGTGTGGACTTAATATAACGGTTTCTTCATCAGAATTATAATGGACGTGGCTTACACACGTACACACAGACGCATGTACTAAGAGATGTGGTCTACGTTACGAGTTCCGTCTACTACTCAGTATAATTGCATCTCAGTTTATGAGAACCTACATGCAATGGCTGTTTAATCTCACTAACAATGGTTTTCCCTGAACATTTGGGCTGGAATGGTTGGTAATAATCTTCTGGGACCTGTAGTTCAGCCAGCACGTTTAATTGGAGTGTATGACCATCAGTGCAAGGGCTATTCTGAGATGGACACTTTGGCACGACGGAGGAAATCGTTGCAGGTCATATCAAACGAGACAGAACCTCGATGAAGAAAACAAGATTTGCTTATTTGAATGCCGTTCTCGCGGAATTGCGGGACACAGTACTTAATGTGTTAAGTCGACTTTCGAAGACATTCAGCAGGTAGAGCAGAGCCGATTGCGTGGCCGAGCGCCTGACTTAATGTCTCTTAACACTTTCTTATTTCGGGAGCATGTCGAAAGTTTGATGTTCATTACTCTGATTGCGACCATAGCAGAGGTGCTTACCCGAATCAGTGCTGTGTTTCAAGACATGAAACAGAATCCTGCCATGCTCAACGGAATTGGGAGATCATACCTGAGGAGGATCTCAAGCATTTAATTAGGCTCGGGGTAAACTGAACACTTGCTGTAAATATATTCCAACAAAACTTTGCTAAAATTTAATTCATGTCCACTTGTTATCGATTCCCAGAATACTACGGATTACTTAATTTAAAAATCATGTGTTAAAAATATTTCAGCCAGTAAAAACGATCCTCTGTGCGTGGTTTCTCAGAGTTTGTTGGTTAGGTAGTATAACTCCCTAACATGAAGAGCACCCACATGAAGAAAACGTTTGTTACCTAAAATACTTCACTGTGCCCCCTGATTTCTGTGTACCGTTATAACACGCGAGAAATGTACTGCTTTCTGTGCCTCATGTACGATGTTTGTACCTTATTCATTTTATTTCATTTTTTTTTCCACGTTATGATTTCGAGACATCCTGTCTCATCATCAGATGTACTTGTCCACACAATATGTCATAAATATGAAGGACACTGGCTCCTTGGCTAAATAATAAGCTACAGCTACTCATGAACCGGAGGGCCGCCGCAGATCGGCCATACAAACTACGCTGTACTACTGAAAATCGTATTGCTTACAACAGAGGAGCAGAATCAGCTGAGCAGTAAGAAATGCTGCACATTAACATACCACAGACACAGATCACCTGTCCTACACAAAAATCTACGTGGTCTTGGTATGGGCAAAGTGAAAATTGCAGGTAAACTCATTGCCTCAGTATAAGAACTAAACCGCTACATCACTTTACCTAGAATCACGTTTAAGTCACAAACGAAACGGAAGCTTGTTGATTACTTCATGGCCATAAATAATGGTAACTACATAAAACTCTGCCTTGGACAGAAATGGACCAGAAGGCAACGTAGTCAAAATGATGAAACCTATTATTGACCATCTACTACCCAAATAACAGACATCTTTCCACTCCGTGAGTAAAAGTGTTTTCCGTGGAAACTGGAAACAGGGACTTGTCAAGCTACTGCCCAAAGAAGACGTTAGCAAGGCAACCTCTCATTACCAACCCATTTCCATTCTACCGGCACTGCTCGAGGCTATAGCCGACGACCAGCTAACCAATTACTTGACCACCAACAACCTACTAAACGAATACAAATCAGCTTCCCGCAAACTTCGCAGTGCAACATCGCTTAATTTAAAGTAACAGACGACCTGAAGCAAGCAATGAACCGACAATGTGCTTCTTGGGCTTGAGCAAAGGCTTTGTCGCTGTCGAATTGTACATCATACTTGTCAAATTTAAATGCCTACGTTACTATCCATGTACAGTGCAATGGCTTCGCTCTTACCTGAGTTTCTTCAACAACGGGTCATATCCGGGACCATGAAGCTGTAACGGAGACAGATAGCGTTGTGCGTGCCGCAGGGCTCGGTATTAAATCCTATACTCTTTTTTTTTATTGCATGTCAGTAACATTTCTTGCCCTGCTATTAGTACTTTATGTATGCTAATGACTTCCAGTTATAGACTCGTGTGTGCACAACCAATAAATCTGAAGTTAGCTATCGAGTATGACAATATTGACCTGTGTGTATTATGAAAGTGAAAGGTGAGTATAGAGCTAAACTCAATACATCGTAAAGCGAAGCAGTCTTGGTTGGTCTTTCAAGTCTCATTTACCCGAAATATCATAAATGGGGTAAACATCAATTCCTCTCTACCAGCAAAGAGTCTACAAGTAATAACAAATGAAAACCCAACCTGTGCGGAGTGCACAACTGCAGTTTGCAAGAACGCACCAACGTCTGTCATTGGGCTACAAATATGTAAAAACCTCTTCCCTTTTGACCCGAAAAAGAAACCTCCAACTGTTGAATACTGCGATGTTCTCCTGTAAGATTTGTTTAAGGAAACACTCACGGTACTTGGAACTGGAGCCGAATGTTTGGCTTTTGGTCATAGTTCACCATCTGACGCACAGATTATGTATAGCTTATGTAACACTTTCACTGATTCAAGACTACTTCAAAGACCACAAATTCCTATTCGTAAGCGCTTGTATTTCGACTCCCCTATCAGCTCTTTCAATTTTTGCGTACCATCTCCAGTCAACCTGCAGAAAGTTAATCAATATATATATGATAATTATATTTTTATTTGATGGAAGGTTTGTTTGCAAACTCAGGAAGATAACTCCCTGGATATGTCAAGTACGGTATTTGTTTTTCGGACTGAAAACTGAAACAGGTAATCCAGGATCAATATGCTCTCTGCAGATGAGTGTGGGTGGATACGAAACTTCTCTGAGTATTAAAACTATGTGTCGAACCAGCAATCGAATCTGGGAGAACTTGTGTGAAATCGGAAAGATAGGACATGAGGTACTGTTGGAAGTGAGGCTGCTGCGGAAGATGGCGGCGGAGGGGGCAGAGGGGAATCGTTATTCGAACTAAGTCAGGAGGGCACTTGCCCGCGAAAGGAAATGTACTAGATTCCAGTTCGATACGGCACACAGTTTTTCTCAGCCAGTAAGTTTGAAAACCGTAAATGTTTGTAATTTACTTAAGACCTTGGCATGAAAACGTGTACTGCATGTAATTAATATCTGACTACAGTACGGTTATAATTAAACCTTCGCTCTTTGTGATGATGCCCACGAAAAACGAGTGATCATAGGACAATGAAACGTTGTGGAAACATTTTACGGACACACAGAAGAGGATTAACGTATAAACAATCGAAATAAACATATATTTACTTCCGTATGATAGGGAAATGTTTGTTATTTTCGTACCATGCTTACGTTCTAGGTAACAAACGTTGCTCATTGTGATAACCATCTTACTGGAACCGCACAAGGATTTGCTCTGCTGCCTAACGAAAGATATTTGGAACTGTGGACCACGGAATGTTCAGCTGTCATGACACAGCTCGTGCACTGCTTGAAAATCGCACAATGCGTCCAGCATTCTTAGCCATAGTAACTGTAACTTCTTCGGGCATTTGTGGCCCAACTCTCCGTCTGCCTCTCCCACTCTCCCAGGAGCAATTCCAGTATGCCCAGCTAATTCGGAGTTCCGAATCACGTCCTTCAACACCGGTGCGAAAAGACGACCGCTCTGTATTCCTTAAATGTTTCCATATTCGCGAAGAGCAGCAGCACTACTGATGTTGTTCTGATAAACCAGCTTTACCAGTAAAGCCCCGCTCACCTCGTCCAGACACTCGTTGACTGTCTGCAACTGTAATGCGCACTTTCATCTCTATGCCGTCGCAACAGTGCCGCCGCCTAATGGCAAGTCAAGATACTAACACTACCAACATCATAAATCCTACAGCGCACAGTCTGAAAACCATTCCTATAAAGTTGAGTACCCACGAGGTACATAGTTTCCCGTCTACACTGTCTAAAACAGTGGAAGTTTAATTACGACCACCCTGTACGTGTAGTATGTTTATGATATATTACGTATAGAGACACATCTTACGTTGGGACGACATGTCATGAAATCGATACAGCCGGCCGGAGTGGCCGAGAGGTTCTAGGCGCTACAGTCTGGAATCGCGCGACCGCTACGTTCGCAGGTTCGACTCCTATCGTGGGCATGGATGTGTGTGTGATGTCCTTGTTAGGTATAAGTAGTTCTAAGGTCTATGGGACTGATGACCTCAGAAGTAAAGTCCCATAGTGCTCAGAGCCATTTGAACCATTTCTGAAATCGATACAATAAAATAATAAAATCAATACTATGGACTGTGAAGGGTCAGTTAGGTCTGACATCAAATTATGGTTTAGTCACCTTCAGAACAAGTGGGAACGCTAAAAGGAGTTGAAACAATTTATTTAATTTTGTTTGTATTTAGTAGAAACTAGAAATCCGATTTTAATATCTTTGTCTCCTAACTGACATAATCGCTGTAGCTGTTAAGTGGGAAGCTGTTCAGTAACAGGTGTCAATAATGTCTTTACTGTTCATGTATAAGAACACTGCTGTTCATTTTCCACTGGATCGGCAGTCAGACGGAAGATATGAAATGTCATTTGCATGTTGGACTTGTCCGCAGTCTTGTTTGGGTCGTATTATACATTCAGAGCTCCACATGCGAGGCATAACGATGTGTCAAGTTGACAGTGGACTATGCTGAGGAAGCGATGAGGTGGACGGATATCAGACGGTTACCCGGCCCATCTGGAAGTGTTGCCAAGAACGGCTGTTGGACAGGTGTTCTTCAGACGCCTCTGCCCATCTGACGACTGTGCCAGAATAAACAAGCGACGTGAGATCAGCTCTTCCGCTGTGGAATGTCAGCGTGCTGTCCAGACAAGTCCATTCTTGGAGCCTGGCGCGAACACATTCTGTGGTAATACGTGTGGCCAGCCTTAATGATGCTACGGAGTAAAATTTGTGAGTATCGTTTCAGGCGTTACCGGTACTGTGATGAATACAAGTACAGTATATGCGAAAAGTTTCTCATGCCAGGAAACAGGAAACCTACAGTGTTTGACAGGGCGTAGTAATTGTGTGTGTGTATGTGGGCGGGGGGGGGGGGGGGGGGGAGGGGTCAAAATCGTTCTGCTCCAAATTGTTTCAGATAAGGTTGTTCAAACAGCAACTTGGATTTCTGGTTTGCACATTACCGTGCATCTTCAATTGTTTTTAACTATACAGTACATTAAAGATGAGAGCCAGATGATCTAAAACACGCGTAGCTCTCCGCATTTAAAAATAATTAATCATAACCAAGAGTAAGGAAACAGTGAAACGTTTAGAACAAGTGCACAATAATTTTCAATATTTCCATTTTCCACCTATTGCTCCGGGGACCAGTTGCACAAGGGAGCAGTGTATTTGATTTTATGCTCGATTTATATCACACACTGTGACCTAAGAAATGAAAGGAAAACCTAAAACATCTTCCGAATTATAAACGATGATGTGCATTAGTTCAAATGGCTCTGAGCACTATGCGACTTAACTTCGGAGGTCATCAGTCCCATAGAACTTAGAACTACTTAAACCTAACTAACCTAAGGACATCACACAACACCCAGTCATCACGAGGCAGAGAAAATCCCTGACCCCGCCGGGAATCGAACCCGGGAACCCGGGCGTGGGAAGCGAGAACGCTACCGCACGACCACGAGCTGCGGACTTCTAAGTTCTAGGGGACTGATGACCTCTTATGTTGAAAGTCCCATAGTGCCCGGAGCCATTGAACCATTTATGATTTTCGAGGCTGCCCTCTCAGGACACTATACGTATTGGTGAACAGCGGCATCTATATCCCCAACTGACAGTATTTATGACGAAGGGTAGCGTGTATCTCGTATTCTTGTCCAATAAATAGGTTCGTGAATGGTTTTTTTCTTTAGATCTGCCACCGCTAATGTGTGTTCTGTTTGAATTAATCAAAATACGGGCGTTCTGTGTAAAGAGGAAATCCGTATCCCCTTTACTCTGGATAGCTCCTGATTCCTATCAAATTATTTATTGCACTTACGAGTTTCTATGCTTTCCTGAACCCCTATCTGTGCTAATTTCTAGCCATAGCAAGCACATGTGTATAGTCAAATTGTACAATGTGATTTGTTGTACACACCAGTATAATTCGTAAAGCGTGATTCGTAGCACACAACGTGATTTATCCGTCTGTCCCAATCTGCAGGACGTACCATATTGATCAGACTCATAGTAAACGTATCCCATAGCAGCAGAACTAGATCTTCACAGTCATCATCAACACCCAAGTAAGCATTGGTTAGTGTCCATTTACCCTATCATCTAACCTTAATTCGCTAAATTACCTTGCACCCCACGACTCGGGTCCTACTATTTCGTTCGACAATGTACTAAAGTCACCTGGTTCAGAAATACCAGATTCGTACTATGAACGGTCAAAATTATCTCTCGCGCAGCGCTTATGATAAGTAATCAAACAATGCGGACTGATAAACTATCACATGCACTTTTATCATCTTTGTGTCATTAATAGCACTCTCAGCAGTCATGTGACCACCAACCAACAAACATCGTGTAATGGAAGCTTTCTGTAATGTTGCTGTCGCAAGTGTTTCACTAAACCAAGAAATGTCCTATCGGTACCGAACGTAATCCTCACCGGGAGTTTCCCACGATCCTTGTTGGTAAAAAATAAAATTATTTTCGGTCTGTACATCGCTGTTTTTATTATTTCGAACTGATCGATTTCTGGCAGTGTTTCCCTACCCTAGATGAATTAAACAATATAAATATAAAGGCTGTTGGTGTCTAATACTGTGTTTACAGTACTACAGAGCTAAATATTTCCTGTCTGACTGCAAAACAAACATTGTGCAACACACAATTTCTTGTCGTTACAGAGTAAGCCGTCTCAATGAAACTATCAGCGTCACTATCATACACTAAAACCTTCCCTCTGTATTAGAATTTTAAAAGAAATCTGTCTGGTGTAAAAGGCATGTAGCGCTAATGATTGCTCTCTACATGTTCAAAGGATGAGAAATACAAACTTCAAATAATTTATACATAAGATATTCAAGCATTAAAAATAAAACATTGACGAGGATTTCGTGATTTGACAAACATATTTTATTAAAGAGAAATTATTACAACATTTTTAAGAAAGTATTATCTCTTCTTTTACATTAGACCATCGTAGAGGGATCTGCGTAAGCACCATGCCGAAAGTAGCGCTACCTTGATGTATCCTTCGCTGTGTCAAACTCTACTGCTCTCAAAATCATTTTTAATTATTGCATTCACACGTGTCGTGTTGTACATCCAGCATTATATTGGTCCCTGTTATAACAAAGATAAGTACATACATAAGGGACAGAATTTCGCTGCTCAGGCCCCTTGACAATGCGTGACAGTACAGCGCACAACGGACTATTTCTTTCATTAATGAAAACCACTCATATTATAAAAATGGATGTATGTATGCGTATAAGCTTGCAAGTTTCACATCTCCTCCTAAGCCACTCGGCCGATTTCAAAAAAACTTCGTACGCATATCCCTTACTCTCAGGCAACACACGTCATGGGGGTAAGAACCACCTACTTATAATAGTTCAGGAGACATGAAGATATAAATCTGAGATGTGTGAGAGACTGCGGCATCTGCATGACGTTCAAATTTCTTACATCTATGCAACTAACTCTATTCACAATAAAGTTCACATACAGCGTCCACATATGCTGCTAAATGTATCTACAAAATTATATCATGGTACCACATATATTTCAGGAGATATGACGTCATAAACACAGAGATATGTGAAAAACTGCCGCATTTTGTAAGGTGTTTAAATTTATTACTTCTTTAGTACTAGGCCTATTCCCTCACATTTTACAGACAGTATCCGCCTACGCCGCTGAATGTACCTGCGAAGTTATATCTTTTTATGACACATAGATGAGGAGATATGACGTCACAAACACTCAAATGCGTGAAAAAGTGCAGCAGCATGCATGAAACTTTAATACATTTATCCTTTACAACTAAGACACTCATACTATCGAATTAACTTTAGAAAATCTCTGACACCTGACAGCACTTTTAAAAGCTTGCAACTGCAAAGCGCAATCGGCTGTAGGCGAGAACAATGGCCGTCTACAGACGTACGAAGAGACGTTGCCATAGACAAGTTTATAAAATCGCGCTGTATTCACACAAAGCACAAGTACGGAAACTGTCGACGACCTTCTCACCCCGAGTCTCCGAGTCTGCAGCAAGAGTGCATGAAGGTAAGAGTAAACGGTAGAAAGATGCTCTTCTTGGTTACATGTAAAAATGGCAAAATGGTTACCTGGACAATTTTGGGTTTACCAGCTGGTATTTCGTTAAACAGAAAGTTATTTTTCTAAATACTACACTTCAAACACCGACTTTTCAGCCTTCATTTTACACCAGCTTCTCCAAGGAGCAGATTATTTCTATAGTAGAAAACTATTTGTGGGATTTCCCTACACTTAGCGATTGGTGAAACATACATTTACCGAGGTGCATCGTATCCGCTAGAGCTGACACAGATATCAGTTGAAACGGCTGTCGTCAGCTTGCTGTAGCAATTTTGGTGTCGATGACGTCTGTCGGATGCGTAATTGTCTCAGTGGGACACCGGCTCCGCCAGTGTTTGCTGCGCGCCGTAGCGGTTCATGACGTCGGCGTAGTTTGATGGCCTCATCGATCTCCTAACTGTCGATTTACGAATCCACACCACTAGGATCTAGGTGCTTTCGTCAGGCAATGTAATGTAGCGATATTCCATATTGGTGTCACACAGTAATTTCACCAGATGTGATGAAAAGTTTCCACTAACTAATAACACTTGTGTAATAAAATTCCTCAGAAGTGTCACAGCCAGCGTTAGAGCCGGCGTGGAAGCTCTTTGGGGACACTCACATAATCCACAGGACTGATGTGGGAGGCTATGTCCCTGGATTTCTGTTTCCTTTTTGGACTGTTTCGTTTTCTCCACATATTTTTCAATGTAGTTCGTAGTTATACTAAGTCTGACTATGCTTTTTTTAGACATTGAAGTGCCATGTATATGTGATCATACCTCTTCCCAGCGTTATCTCACGCGGTCAGGGGTCGTTACATCTCATGATTTCGATAATGCCGGCCAGTGTGGCTGAGCGGTTCTAGGCGCTTCAGTATGGAACCACGCGACCGCTACGGTCGCAGGTTCGAGTCCTGCCTCGGGCATGGATGTGCATGATGTTCTTAGGTTAGTTAGGTTTAAGTAGTTCTATGTTCTAGGGGACTGATGATCTCAGATGTTAAGTCCCATAGTGCTCAGAGCCATTTTGAGCCATTTCGTTAACATTTAATCTTGAAATGGTTTTTGGATGCCATCAGCTGTGGCAGCGTCTTTAGCTAAATTTTAACTGTATTTTATTTGTGTTTCTTGTGGCAGATACAGGGGATCAGACCGGAATTTCGGATAAACGAACGTGGGAAACCATCCGGGTTGGTCGATATAACGCACATAGAAACGTTAATGCGGTGGTGCTGTTCGTCAGGGTGTTCGAACAAGTAGTATGTAATCATCGTCTTCACTTCTGTAACTTAAAATTATGAAAAGAGTAATACCAGTGTTACATTCCTGAATGACGATCCATGTAGTTGACGGAAAGTGATTAATGAAGTACTATGTTTTTCTTCTCTCACGACCTTAGTTTGTAGTTGGTTGACATTTCATTTATTGATTCAATGCTGGATTGTCGCAACTTCTATTGAAAAAATACTCCGTTCTGTTGAAATACACTACATTTTAAAGCATATTTTGCTATTTTCAGGTTATGGTAACAATTAACATATGTTCGTACTAGGCTATCGACATTTTCTATGCTGCGTCTATTTTCAGTGGCGTTACAGCCTCACTTTAGTAGTGTTTCATTTTATAATATAATATTTTCAAGTTTCTAGTGACGGGATTTTAGTTCGGTTAGTGCCATCACACAAACTAAGACTGACGTGGCAAGTCACCGAAGTCGGAGTGTGATTCCGTGTCATTGAGACCGTAGCGGGAATTTCTAGTTTCCTCGCCCGTTCGATGGTTGAGATTCAGAGTCATCTAAACGGCAAACCGCTGTTTTGTCGACGTACACTTACCAAAATTCCTTTTTACGAACTGAATCGACATATGGAAATTTCTCAGTGCACAATGAATGCTTTTGACTAGAGTTCTTAGATAACCTATGCAGGAGAGGACATCAAATTACACCAGGGAACATTTAACGACATTATAATGTCAATGATAGTACAAGAAGTCCTGCTAGAACGTAGCATCAGACAGTAGAGGAGAGAACAAAACCAACGGAAATGCCTATTATTTTAGCAAAAGGCAATGAAACTATAACAACTGCGCTGAATATTTTTTTAATACTTTCTGCCTTATTTAGGACTAGCAAAATAAAGGAACCGGTTATGAGCTCTTTTAGCGAGTTCAAGTCGGCATCTTGCTGTATGAAGTAGAGCTTCCCAACCATTACGCCGGTTTTTCGTTTTCTTACGGCGGAAGGAAAGATAAATATCACATGTGGTGAGTTATCGTTAAATTTCTTGCCACGGGCGTGGTGTTGTACACGCAGATCTCAATTCTGCAGATACGTAACTTGTAATGGAATCCGGGAGGTGCTGATACGCGGCAAGGGTCGAGTTTTAAATTGTGGAGGTAATCGCTAGCTGCAGAAGGTTTTAGTAAAAGAAGCAGTCTAGGCGGAGCCTGTTAGGGTGGAGGCAAGCAGTATTAGTTCCGTGAAGATGGACGCGTTCGGTTAGGGTTGACTGGATGACACTCACACTTTTAAATCTTATCCCAAGACTTTACTTCGTTGAAAATGTGAAATTTAACCAGTTTGTTGATTACAAGGAGACTGCTTGCGATATTTCGTTTCCGGCGCAGTGGCCAGGTATATTGCTGGAATAAGTAGTGCAGACACACTGGCTATTTCAGCTTGTTTCTACGATACAAACGCTCTCAACAATTACAGAAGTACAGGAGAGCAGGAACACGATTCCAGACCGCCATTTCAATTTTCTACACGAATCATGATGTAGTTAAGTTGCACAGAGAAATCCTGTGCGTCGTGCATTGCCTGGAGTACAGTATGTGGAAGATGGCCGCGCGGTAGTTGCTGTTACGACTTCACGATAAGATGATGACGAAAATTGTTATAACTTAAAAAACTTCGTAAGGAAAATTAGTTCAGTTCCCATGTGTAGGATCAGAACTAAAAATAGTTGCAGAACGGAAACGAAGGAGAGTAGAAATATTTGTTCACTATAACAAGAATCAGAAAACGGGCGTCCGCAGCTCGTGGTCGTGCGGTAGCGTTCTCGCTTCCCACACCGGGGCTCCCGGGTTCGATTCCCGGCGGGGTCAGGGATTTTCTCTGTCTCGTGATGACTGGGTGTTGTGTGCTGTTCTTAGGTTAGTTAGATTGAAGTAGTTTTATGTTCTAGGGGACTGATGACCATAGATGTTAAGTCCCATAGTGCTCAGAGCCATTTTTTTAGAAAATGGGCCAACAGAAGTTTAACTATTTTGACTATTTTACAACTAAAATGAGCGTTTGCTTTTTCATTCAACTGCCTGGAACAGTTGAGGTAGTCATTTTTTTCCATTATGGGTCAAATTAAATAATTTTCGATGCTCACCTTCCTAACTCTGGGTCAGTCCTTAGATTCACGACATGTACCGTAAAATGCATAGCAGATTGTTACGTCATAAAAAATAAGAACGCACTATCACAAAAACCACAAAAATAAAAAATAAAAAGGCACCTTGGCCATGTATGTAGCGCTCAACACATGATTGTTACCTCATAAAAAATACAGTACACAATAAAATGTGCAGTAGTGCATAGATGATTCTTACCTCATAAAAATTACAGAACACAATAAAATGCACTAGTGCGCATTTTATTGCTACTGCATTTTTTATGAGGGAACAGTCATCTGTTGAGCGCTACATACATGGACATGGACATGGGCAAGTATACAAGGCGCTTTTTGATTTTAAATGTTTTATTTATGACAAACCTTTATATAATGTGCTGCACTTTATCTACCTGACAATTTGGCGTGAGTTCCAACACAAAATGACATTTTGTAGCATCTTTTTTTGAAGACCTGAAGGTGACAGCAGTATGTCGAAACCGGTTGTTTGTAAATAGATGAATATTTATGCGACTTGGCTTTAGATAGTTTTTACCAAGTAAAACGCATAGCTCCTTCTGATTTCTCAAAACCAGAAAATTCACTCACATTATAGCGTGTTTTCGTGATGAAACTTCCATTATTGGTGTGCACCGGTATGGTTCATGAGATGACGCGTTCTTTGGCGTTTCTGCAACGGCGATGGGCAGCAGAAAGCTTGTAGGTGTGGTACGTGCAATGAGGATTGCTGAAATGCGTTCTTGGAGCATTAGCCGTGATGAAGTTGAATATATGTTCATGATTTGTTATGCTTAATTATTTAAATGCCGAAAATACAACTTAGAAAGTATGAGTGGAAAGAGACAATTATAACCGATCTGTGAAAAGCAAAGATGCTGTGGTTCTTAATATGCTGCACTTGCATTACGAAATCAGTAATCTCTAGAAAGTGGTAATTACGGGCACTATCATAAAAAACACAAAAATACTAGTTGAGAAAATACTAGTTGAGAGCCGCCTTGCGCCGCCGGATTTTGCTGCTAACTGTCGGCAGTTCTGGCTGTTACTCTCAAGGCCAGTCAAATGGAAAGCTGCTGGTCTGCAGTGGTCCGAATATACGGCTGCTATCTCTCCTCGATATTCCCACTTGGTGCAGCGATTGTATTGTTTTCACACACAGCTGTGAAGTGCCAGAGCATCGTTGATATTACGTGTTTGCTTACTTCTGGAACAACACTGCTCTTCCCACATCGATTAACTATCATCTGCCGATCGCCGCAGCAGCAATGTCAAAGAAGGCATCGTCTCATCCCGCGTGACTCACAAGCATCAGAACCGTTACAAGTGCCAACCGCAAATGGACATTTGAAACGTCCCCTTTGAAGAATTATACATGACTGTCCTTAAACTGATACACAATATTTTTAGCGCAACGCAATCTGACTTTCAAAAAAATCCCTACAAAAGAATGGCCCTGACTAACATTAACCTATACGTTTCACAAATCGCTTACCTCACAAAAATCTTGGTTACTCCCACTACTGCAATACAGCAAGCGCCACTACTGCCAGCATAAAACAGGGGCTATTCATGGAGGAGAGAGCCGGAGGTTCGTGCGGTAAGTGAACGTGTCTGAGCGTGTCTAGCAGCGATGTTCTGTCCGAACAAGCTGTTGCTGTATTATACTGTGCTTGTTGTGCCCCACTGCATTTATTACAGTGTGTAACCATGTCCGCCGGTACGGTAGCTCAGCGTGTTCGGTCAGAGGGTTAGCTACCCTCTGTAACAAAAAAAAAAACAAAAAAAAGCTGAGTGAATGGATCAACGAAGAACCTAAATGGGTGTCATCGGACGACCGCCCAGATCAAATTCAACGAACAACATAGACCAAATTAATTAAAAAAAAAAAGATAGTGGTCAGCACGACAGAATGTCAATTCTAAAGGCCCGGGTTCGATTCCCGGCTGGATCGGAGATTTTCTCCACTCAGGGACTGGGCGTTGTGTTGTCCTAATCATCACATCTCATCCCCATCGACGCGCAAGTCGCCGACGTGGCGTCAAATCGAAAGACTTGCACCCGGCGAACGGTCTACCCGACAGGTGACCCTAGTCACACGACATTTACATTGTACCATGTCGGAGACAGGAATTTTGAGCACATACCGTAAAAATTCTGATTTGAAAAAAAAAAATATTAATATTTTAATTTCTGTTTCGTTTTTCACTCTTATGTTACATCAAATTTACCGATCTACAGTAATTGTTAGAACAAGTTCATTCACGCTCCCTGTACATTTGGCCCCTAAATTTCGTTATTGATAGCGTTACCCCTTGCAGTAGACTACCTGTGTCGACTACCTAATTGTTGCCGCAGTACGGCGTATTAGGTGAACAAATTGCTGGCGTTACGGTACCTCTGACGTAACTGATACAATAGTCAAGCTGCACCCAGTAAAGTTCTCAAAAATTCGCCTCCACGTAACCGGAGATGGATAGGAATTTAAAGTTTGCTGAGATTTGACTGTTCAGCTTTAGCTGTCTTCTCTGTTAGTAATTGGGCTCCTTAGCATAATATGTGTAAGATGAGACAAGTTAATTGAATCTCCCCATGCTAAAAGAGCCTTAGTCATTCTAAGATAGTTTCAAGAAAACTGGAAATAACGTAATTACACTTTGCTTTCTTTATCGCTTGAAAAAAATCAGTAATGCTTAATATTGATGTGAATAACAGGGTTCATTTCACATTGAGAAAAAAATAAGAATTGTGCACATAAAAAACTGAGATCCTTTTATCACATTTCGAGATTTCGTATGGTAGGGACTGTGTTTTTTCTCTTAACAAATGTATTCAACAATGGATTTAAGAACAAGCAATAAATTTTTGACCTTTGCTGCAATTTAATTTGAGCATTCCTAGTTCGTGTGTGGTGTAGAACCTTTCAAATTTTATAAGTTTTCTTTCGATTCCTGTCACAAGGGAGAAAGGAATGTCCCCTGACATGAATATAGTTTCAGTTTTCTCAAACCGGTTACAACCAGTCACTGCGAATAACATTCTGGATAAAAGATGATTTTTGCTCTCTCCTCCATAATTCTCGATGTATAAGCGTAATTCCGTGACTGATGGAAGAACGCTCTACAGAAACCGAGAGAGGGTAGTGCATACTTCTTTGAGCTCTTGCTTTCCATGCCTTCATGATGTCATCAATACAAAACATATCAGCCGACAACTGTCGCAGATAAAATTTATCAGGAATGTGTGGTTCAAATGGCTCTGAGCACTATGGAACTTAACATCTGAGGTCATCAGTCCCCTAGAACTTAGAACTACTTAACCCTAACTAACCTAAAGACATCAAACACATCCATGCCCGAGGCAGGATTCGAACCTGCGAACGTAGCGGTTGCGCGGTTCCAGACTGGAGCGCCTAGAACCGCTCGGCCACACCGGCCGGCAGGAATGTGTGGAATTAGGAGATTTTGTTTGTAGCAAAACCTAATCGCAGGTACGTAGGGCTCGTATGTCCTTTTAGCTTCTTCTGTAATCTTGGGATAAAATGTTTGCCCCCGTCTCTCGTAAACCATTAGCTCTCCAGTGGAACATCGCTTTGGAACATCTTTCCGGTAAGGGCTTTCCGATTTCACATCCAGCTTATCCCACGCGCAACAGCAATCTATTTGAGGACGCCAGAAATGGAAACTGAAATTTTTCTCGAAAATCGTTGCGTGAGGTGACCTTTATCTGGGGATGTCTCTTCTTAAACAACTAATACATCACTGGATTGTTAGGTCTGGCATCTAAATACTTTATATCCTTTCCAGCATAAGGACTTCCTTTTCGTGGAAAACTTTCAATGTGTTGCCGAATATATATTCTTTTTTTCGGCTGGAAGGACTCCCGTGACATGCTAAAAGATCTTCAGTCACTGACTGAAGTCTTTATAGGACATGACATGATTCCAATAGCATCTTTCCTATCATAACCAAACATCTTAGTTCCTTAGTATCCCCTTCAGAAAAACGTCTGTGTGCTTAACTCAATTTTGAATACTTCCTGAGGACCGTTTAGCATATGGTGATTCATATTGTAGTACAGAAACTCGCTCGCTGTCGTCGATGTTTGACATGTGTTTATATGGAAAATTTTATTCGACTCTACACTGCTCTGACATCTTCGAGTTGTTTTCCTCTAGTCTGTTTAACAGAGGAAAGTAATGAGAACACCTGGCATACACTTTGCAGTCTGAGGAAAGGTGAGAAATCTCACCGATGAGGCACTCAACCCTTGGGAGAACAAGGTGCACCTCAGCTTCCGTGTTCTACTGCGGTTCCGTCGACCCGCGCACTTGTTCCGTGTTTGCCAGCAGGACCCCGGTCCGCCCGTCCGCGCCGGGCTGCGCTGTTATCGCAGGTGCCGCGCGAGTGACAACACATTTCACGGCGTGTTAACTCAGCGAGTGAGCGCGTACAAACACTCCAGCTGTTCCTCAGGCCGCGACGGACAGCACTGGGACGGCGGGCCGCGGCGCTCCTCTTCTTTTTTATTTTCCTGCACACACTCAAGAATGCCGAGGGCACAATATTACACAATTACGTCACGCGGGCTCCACTCCGTGCGTGAAATCATTCTCCCTCATATATATGGAAAGGAGTCTGGGGCGCAGCTGTGAAATTTACTTCGTCTCTCAAATTATAAAACAATGATACCGTTCCGCTAGCGAAACTTACATTTAGTAGAAACGGTCTATGGTGCTGTTCGTTACTGTAGCTGCAGATTGTTTGGGTGCGTAATCAACGAGCTCTGGGGGGTAAGTGCTATAGTTTATGAAATAACTAAAAAATGGTTCAAACGGCTCTGAGCACTAGGGGACTTAACATCTGTAATCATCAGTCCCCTAGAACTTAGAACTACTTAAACCTAACTAACCTAAGGACATCACACACATCCATGCCCGAGGCAGGATTCGAACCTGCGACCATAGCGGTCACGCGGTTCCAGTCTGAAGGACCTAGGACGGCTCGGGCACACCGGCCGGCTATAGTTTATGAAATAACTACTCGCCTACAACGATGTATTAAAAACGGAACATTAGATCAGTTTGACAAGGTAGAGAAGTGTTTGTCTGAAGTAATTTAAGAACTCGCTTAAATTTCAAAATCACTGTACTTTGACGGGCGTGCGCTCTCGCTTCTGCCGAATTCAAATACAGTAACTGTAAGAGAATACATGATTGGTAGAACTGGAACTTTGATATTATAATATTGCGCAAAATGTTGTTAGTAAATTAGAATTAAAATGAAAGAAAGTCGACGTGACCGCAGTATCTGTTTATTGGAATCCTTTAAAGACCCACGACCGGTTTCCAAATGGTTCAAATGGCTCTAAGCACTATGGGACTAAACATCTGACGTCAACAGTCCCCTAGACTGAGAACTACTTAAACTTAGCTAACCTAAGGACATCACACACATCCATGCCCGAGGCAGGATTCGAACCTGCAACCGTAGCAGCAGCGTGGTTCCGGACTGAAGAGCCTAGAACCACCCGGCCACAGCGGCCTGCGACCGGTTTCCAGTTTTACAGTGCACCTCAGATGCATTTTTGTATAAAAGAATTACTACTCTTGTATAATAACAAAACATAAATGAATTTTTTAACAAAAAAACTTTCGCTACAAATGCAATTCTGAATAGATATTTCTAAACGCCGTTGTGTTAACCAAACTTTCAAAAAACCTTTTGTTAAACAAGCATTATTATATGGTGCTGCTAATCGTCATTTTTCATATTCCTTACTTACAAGTGATCACTTTTTGCATGATAGGCCGGCCGGTGTGGCCGAGCGGTTCTAGGCGCTTCAGTCTATAAAAGCGCTGCTGCTACGGTCGCACGTTCGAATCCTGCCTCGGGCACGGATGTGTGTGATGTCCTTAGGTTAGTTAGGTTTAAGTAGTTCTAAGTCTACTAAGTCTAGGGGACTGATGACCACAGATGTTAAGTCCCATAGTGCTTAGAGCCATTTGAACCTTTTTTTTTTTTTTTTTTGGCTGATGAGAATTACGATGTTCCAACGTGCACCTATAAACGAAAGTGACTGATCCGTCAATGGTGTCATCAAACTAACAGCTTGTTAAACACCGATGGTGGGCGTCATAAATAGAATCCGTAAGCTGGGAAAATTGGGGTGTGGGAGTTCCTATAATGAAATAATGCGGCCGATCAAGAACCAAAACTCATTTATTAAAATAATTACATTAATTAGTCGAATAAGCTGCAGTTTTAAGGGTCTGTAGCTATAAGGTAAGAACGAAAATGTGGCACAGCAATCAGCGGCAGAAGTGCTCACTACAATTCGCACAGCAACGCATGCCGTATGTTGTACTGATGATGACCTCGTCGGCTGGATTACATTCAGCTACCTCGGAGATGCTGTGTCCCATCTCCCGTGCAACGACTATAACACCACGTTCAAACCCTCTTAAATCTTGATAACCTGCCATCGTAGCAGCAGTAACCGATATACACAAACACACATATAGGGTGAGTCACGTAAGACGTAACACTCCTTTAATTTCGTGAACGGCTACACATTTCGAAACTCGGTTTTCAGCAAATGTTACAGCATCGAGGGGCACGTATTTTTTTAGCACTATTACTAACGAAAATATTGAGGCAAGTACGATTTTTTTAAAGGAACTGTGCAGTCTTTGTAACTGCAATTGATAACTATCGAGAAGACAGTTACAATGATACGGCGTTTGGTAATGTTGACATCGTAAAAAAAATGGACACATATCCTAGAGTGTACAGCACGGTGACCATAAACTGCATTTGCCGGCTAAACACTGTCAAGCAGGCGTCTCGGAACAGGGTGCTATATCGTAAGGTAGGCGAGCGCTACGAGAATATAGCTTTATTTTCTCTTTAACCAACTTACGACCTATATGCAGTTTCACCCTGCGAATGTTGTATTCGGAAATACGACAAAAACTAGAAACTAGCGTAGCACAAAGGGTGAGACAGAACTATTTCTAGGCGATTCAGTCTGGAACCGCGCTACCGCTACGGTCGCAGGTTCGAATCCTGCCTCGGGCATGATGTCCTTAGGTTAGTTAGGTTTAAGCAGTTGTAAGTTCTAGGGGACTGATGACCTCAGATGTTAAGTCCCATAGTGCTCAGAGCCATTTTTAGATATATTTCACATTTGTTTCTCCTCCAAGATTTATGTGAGCTAAACGAGAGAAATCAACTCTTTCTTCTTCAAAAGTAAAGAGGTCTTATACGTTGCAAAAAGCAACTACTGTATTAAATTGTCTGTATGTTAGAAGAAATTTTGACGTACCTTATCCTGTACTTGGCTGTGGGCTCCTTAAATATAAAAATAAACAAGCTCTCGGACTATTGTCTCTACCTACACTGCTCTAAATAATTCACATGAGATACATTCGTTGAACGGAACTTTTAATAAAATACTTTCGTAACCACTTGTACGCCACAAAATAAAAAAATCTTCTTAACGAAACGTCGTTTCATGCTGAACGTAAGCGCTTAATGACACTATTACCAACTACGTGCATGCTGTCGACTTATTTAACACTGCAGTGCAATTTGGTGCACACAGGAATGAAATAATCAATTTAGTAACAATGATTTACTAACCACCCAACTAATATAATATAAGTTTTACCTTCCAAAGAAATAATGCTTTATTTAGGCATGTGTTTGACTTGTTGACCATGGACTGAAAGGCATATTTGCAATCGCCGCTCGAAATAACCATGAACAGATATAATTACAGTCGATGATATAGTAGAACATGCACTGGCGATTCGACGACTCATATCGTCTGACGTATTTGGGGCTTCGTCATAGACTGCATCATTGAATGTTCGCCAAAGAAAGAAACCGAGAGAGTCAAATCGGGAGACTTCGCAGGCCATCTGAGAACACAATTTCGTCCTATACAATATCCAGTAAAGTTCTCATTCAGTATTTGCGTTGCAACACGAGACTAGTGAGCTGGACAGCAGTCGTGGTGCAGCCACATTCACTGTGGAATGTCCAGTGGTACCTCTTCCAGAATAACTGCCAGAATGATCGTCAGAGCGTGTGCATACGAATGTCCGCTTAGAACGCCTGAGATGAAGTGAGGTTCCACAGTGTAATTATCTATGACGCCGCACCAAACGTTTACGCTCCACATTCGTTGATGTTGCAACTGACGAAGCAATTGTGGATTTTCGGCTGTCCAATACTGTAAGTTATACAAATTCGCATTAGCGTGATTAGTAAACGTTGCTTCATCGGTAAAGAAAACACGTCGGAAAAACGTAGGGTTGTCTACCAGTTGTTGAAGGGCAAACCGACAAAATTCTGTACGAAGTTAGAAACAACGTTCGTTGAGTGCCTGATGTCGAGACAGAGGATAGAGATGGAAATTCTGTCGATGCAGGATGAGTATGACACTCATCTGGTTGCTTGCACATTCCTTGGAGATACACACATAAAAAAAGTTCTGCATCATCCCGGTCCCAGAACTTCTGAAGACAGACCTTGATTGTGGATATTGTGTCACACACACAGTCCCTTTGACTGTTCACAGATGTCACTAAATCTGTCCAAAGACATAGCAACAACGCATGAGCAGCGCCTATTGGACGGAGGGGGTCCGACCGCCGATCAGTTCCACTCATTCCACAAGGAAGGAGGTACACGGCTCGTGCCAACCGCGGTGGTCTCGCGGTTCTAGGCGCTCAGTCCGGAACCGCGAGACTGCTACGGTCGCAGGTTCGAATCCTGCCTCGGGCATGGATGTGTGTGATGTCTTTGGTTAGTTAGGTTTAAGTAGTTCTAAGTTCTAGGGGACTGATGACCACAGCTGTTAAGTCCCATAGTGCTCAGGGCCATTTGAACCATTTTTGAACACGGCTCGTGCTGTGTATAGTCCAACATGTCTAGACGGTCAATGCCGCGGTTCGATCGCGTCCGCATTGTTATTGTGTGCCAGGAAGGACTGTCAACAAGGGAAGTGTCCCGGAGTCTCGGAGTGAACCAAACCAATGTTGTTCGGGCATGGAGGAGATACAGGAGAGACAGGAACTGTTGACGACATGCCTCGCTCAAGCCGCTCATGGGTTACTACCGCAGTGGATGACCGCTACCTACAGTTTATGCCTCGGAGGAACTCTGACAGCAACGCCACCATGTTGAGTAATGCTTTTCGTGCAGCCACGGGAGGTAGTGTTACGACCAAACTGTGCGCAATAGGCTGCATCATTCGCAACTTCACTCACGACGTCCATGGCTAGATCCATCTCTGCAACCGAGACACCATGCAGCGCGGTACAGATGGGCCCAACAACATGTCGAATGGACCGCTCAGGACTCGCATCACGTTCTCTTCACCGATGAGTGTCGCATATGCCTTCAGCCAGGCAATCGTTGGAGATGTGTTTAGAGGCAACCCGGTCAGGCTGCAAGCCTTAGACACACTGTCCAGCGAGTGCAGCAAGTTGGAGGTTCCCTGCTGTTTTTGAGTGACATTATGTGGGGCCGACGTACGCTGCTGGTGGTCATGGAAGGCGCCGTAACGGCTGTACGATACGTGAATGCCATCCTCCGACCGATAGTGTAACCATATCGGCAGCATACTGGCGAGGCATTTGTCTTCATGGACAACAGTTCACGCCCCAATCGTGGACATCTTGTGAGTGACTTCCTTCGGGATAACGGCATCGCTCGACTAGAGTGGCCAGCATTTTCTCCAGACATGAGCCCTATCAAACATGCCTGGGATAGATTGAAAAAGGGGTGTTTATGGACGAGTGACCCACCAGCCACTCTGAAGTATCTACGCCGAATAGCCTTTGAGGAGTGATGCAATGTGGACCAACAGTGCCTTGATGAACATGTGGTTAGTATGCCACGACGAATGCAGGCATGCACCAATGCAAGAGGACGTGCTACTGGGTATTAGAGGTACCGGTGTGACATCAGTTTGGACGACCTTCTCTGAAGGTCTCGCTGTATGGTGGTACAACATGCAATGTGTGGTTTTCATGGGCAATGAAAAAGGCGTAAATGATGTTTATGTTGATCTCTATTCCAATTTTCTGTACAGGTTCCGGAACTCTCGGAACCGAGGTGATGCAAAAGTTTTTTGATATGTGTATGTCTCGTATCAACTTGCAGATTCATTGGCGTAGTAACCAGAACACCTTCTTCGTGTTCTCTGTCAGTTGAAGTCTTCTTTCTTTTCCTCTTATGGACGTTCAAGCTGCGTGTACGCACTAGAGACTTAATAACTGGTGTAACCGGCTGACACGTCGGCGGACATTGGCGTATACCGCTGCACCGTTTTACGGCGTTTGCTTTACGTTCGCCTAATAAAGGTGTACATGTCTGCACGCAACGGATGTTGAAGCAGAAGTGAACGGCCTGCAGGGCAGACAAGTAAATAGGCATATGTGTTAACGTTCTGACACAGCGTAGCACGAGAGCTCTGCTTGTAGGCGTCTGCACCACTAATGCTGATTCTGGCCACCGTGCTCTCAAATTCTAGGACATTTCTCGAAATTTTTACGACAAGTTTCAATGATGACATTAAGAGACACTGTATCACTCTAATTGTCTTCTCAATAGATGCCGAATACAGTTATGAAAAACCTATGGTTCCCTTTAAAAAACCTACTTGCTCTAGTATGTTTGTCGATAACAGTGCTGAAACATCCAACAAACAAAAAATACCTGCTGCTCGACGCTCTAACATTTGACGAAAACGGCGTTACGATATGTATAATTGTTCACGCAATGAAACAGTTGTTACGTCTTACGTAACGTATACTATTTTAAACCTTCACAATAATGAGGAAGTGCACTCTTGTATGGGTCAAGAAAATACTGAGCGGAAAGTGATTTCGAAAATGGGTATTTATTCAGAAATATTAAAGTCAGTTTTTTTCAAGGGAGTGCTTCACCCACTTTACAGCCATTTAGGCACGTATAATAAAAATAGGTGTCTCTGAGTCTGCTCTGCACTACAACATATTCAAAGCCGATCAAAATCGAAGTGTATCCTTTGAGCAGGTTTACTTTCAAGTGACACGCATTTATTGTGAACTGGGCATATCGAGACGAAATACACTTACATACATGCATAAATTACTGCATTTCTCAGGAAAGATTAATAATGGATACTAATTGTTTTTAGAAGACGGCAATAACTGTAGTTAGTTTTATAAAAATTGACATAATATCTTTGAAGAAAATCTGCTATTACTGGTTTGTATTGCCTGTCTTGATTGCACATTTTTTATGTCACTGATTTCGGTTCAGCATGAACCATGCGCAGATGCCATTGTATCGGTTGTAAGAGTAATCTACTACACAGGACTAAAAAAATATTGCCTGCTTATAGAAGGAAGATTCCTGTTGAAACGGAACTGGTTATAAGAGTAATGTACTGCACAGGACTAAAAAATTTGGCTCCAGATATGAGGATGATTCCTGTTGAAACGAAACTAATTCTCTTAAAAAAAATTATGGAGTCGAAACGGACAAAAAAAATGTTATGTGTAACGCTAATGAATGTTTCGTTACCAAACTCCACTGCACGTGATGGAGAAGCACCGATTGACTCAAGATTCTTTGATGGACAGTTCTTTCACACCCCAGAAGCATCAGCATGATTCCAAATCTAAGCTAGCGCTTCGTCTCGTCTCCGTCCTTTTCATCGACGGTAATTATACCCAGCCTTCGTTTCCTCGTATAGAAGAACTCAGTCACCCACGGACCACTATCGCCGGATTAAGTTCGATCAGCTTTGTAACCGTCTCCGGGACTTCGTAGTAAAAAGACCTCAATAGGTCGTTAATAATCGGGCAAAATCATCAGGTATAAAAGTAGCTTCATAAGTAGGGTTATGGGGACCATACCAGAACCGTTACTATTCATAATGTATGGGAATGGTTTGGTGGATAACTTCAGAAATACCATGTAATAACGTCCAAAAATTACGCTGTCTGATCGAAAGATTCCGTACAGCAATTAGTGGACATTAACATCGGGTACGTTCACTCTTCGCCTTCATAACGGTTTGAATTGCGCCGGGAGCACTTTCAGTGAGATGTATAGTATGTCTGTGCAGGAATGACAGCCCATTCTTCCTCACTAGCTGAATCGAGGGAAGTTAGTGACGATGGAAGCTATGGTCTGGAGCGAAGTCGGGTCTAACTCATTGGAAAGGTGATGGACTGGACTCAGGTCGGGACGCTGGGCTGGCAAGTCCATTTGGGGATTATTATTGTCCACAAACCATTGCCTCACAGATACTGCTTTATGACAGGGGCACTGTCATGTTGAGACAACCATCGTCTCTATGCTATCCATGTACTCCTCGCAGTACGAAATACTGTAAAATGTGTTCATTTGCCTTAGCAATTAGCGCTTATCTTAAGCACAGTAAGAGGATTACTACCAAACCACAAAAATCACCCCCAAACTTGTAATTGTTCCTTCGCGTTTCCACTCCACAGTGACATCACCAACAGTCGACTTGTGCAGGTTTAGAAGGGCTGAAATGTCCCGCGATGGACTTGTTACTCAAGTGATATCCCATGCTAGTATACATTCTAAATCACTGAGCTCTCCTGGCAGACTCATTTTGCTGTAACTGCGTCTCTACTGACTACTCCTTGCCTCCTTTTATACTAATTTTAGCCCGTGCGGTTAAAGGCGCTGCAGTCTGGAACCGCAAGACCGCTACGGTCGCAGGTTCGAATCCTGCCTCGGGCATGGATGTTTGTGATGTCCTTAGGTTAGTTAGGTTTAACTAGTTCTAAGTTCTAGGGGACTAATGACCTCAGAAGTTGAGTCCCATAGTGCTCAGAGCCATTTGAACCATTTATACTAATTTTATACCAGTACGTCCACCTGTAGTGACATCTGGTGGCCATTCCACACTACACTGAGGATCACTGTAAGGTGTCAGGCAAAAAAAATGGTTGGTACAAATGGCTCTGAGCACTATGCGACTTAACTTCTGAGGTCATCAGTCACCTAGAACTTAGAACTAATTAAACCTAACTAACCTAAGGACATCACACACATCCATGCCCGAGGCAGGATTCGAACCTGCGACCGTAGCGGTCACGCGGTTCCAGACTGAAGCGCCTACAACCGCACGACCACACCGGCCGGCAAGGTGTCAGGCAAATCCAACACCTTCCATGAAAACCCTGACATGATAAGCAAATCCAGTAGTATGTCACATAGCTCCGAATAAATCGTGACATTAAATTAACCAAAGTAATACGAGTAACTAGTGAGCAAATGGAATACCACAGACTAACACAAGAATGCCTAAATGCATGTCATACCTTCCCACCGTGAGACAGACGCAGTTCCGAGGGGAGAAGAACGAGAACAGAAGCCGAGAGCAGAACCGTGTTAAGCTAGAAGGCCCTACGATAAAGGACGGACACCCACGTTGCTAGCTAACCTCCTGGACCCCCCCCCCCCCCCAAATCCATGTTAAAAGATAGAGCCCTCCAGAAGAACAGTATAGATCTTACGATAACACTAAAAGGGTCACACCAGCTGCAAGTTTTAGTGTGAGACTTTTTCGCGTCTCTGTTACGTTGCAAACTTTAAACCATTGCCCCACCACGAAAACTATAACGTTTCTCATTGGATAGACAGAATTTTTGTAGGCAGAGCTTAAGGTTAACATTGAGACCCTGATTGGTCAGATGAAAACACAGCCAGACAGTTTTTTTTTTAACCAACTTCGGTAAATTGTTGTAAGGAGAAGTTAGGATGGAGTTGCTTCCGAGACGGCGAGCTGAATGGAGCTGCGCTGGCCGCCGCCCACTGACGAACATCGACAAGGTAATGAACGCACGCGACGCCATATTTATGAGCGCATAAGGCTTCACTCAGAACTGCAGAAGTCTCGTCTGTTACATCCCCTTTTTCACATTTGCTACGTAAGTTAAAACCTGAAACGCGATGATTTTTCTGTTAAATAATTATTGAGAAGCCACATCAGCCACTGTAATTTACGACAAGTTAGATAAGTAATTAAAGATAATTGAGGGTCACTGTAGACCATTTTGACAGTTTTCTCTTTTGTGAAACTTAATTTAAACCTAGATTATAGATGTGATATGGCATAGGTCATCCTTTGATCCATTTTAGAACTTGGGAACCCACTCAGGGAATATTCACATTTTTGTTGAACGCAGTTGGTTTTTATCATCCTCTATTAAAATATTTCTTTTTATCAATAGTGCAATTTATAAACAATGTTTTGTGAGTAGAATAAAATTTCCATTGGTAAACTTAACTGCTTTTTCGACGTTATTTTGCCAGCTAACTAAAAATAGGAAAGCCTTGAACCCCTTCCACTAAATTTAGTTAGTATTAAGATTCTTTTACAGGGAGTGCAGTGGAGCTGATGCTGAAATCATTAAGTATTTGGTTATATCATCGCTAGTCTCACTGAACTCTCCTGAACTCTATATGTCATGTGTGGTCTGGCGTCTCCTTACCAGCAACAGGTCGCAGGTTCGAACTAGTCAATTCCCTAAAAAACATGCCCAGAGCGTCGTTGCGCGAAAGTGGTAGGGAGACACGACTTAGAACAAACAGACACCATGCAGAATGTTAGAGAATGGCGACCCTGCCAGGATGGTAAAATACCATGATTGAAGGTCGACCACATGCCTAACTAGGTCAGAAAAATATCCTGTTGAAAAATCTACCTAATAATTTTTTTTAAATGCATAAGTAGTTGAAAACAGTAGATGCAGCGATAAATAGTAATAAAGTATTCAATAGAAAGTGAGACATTCTAGCAGAGACAATAGCATAATTAAGTTGTGAATTTTAATATTGTTAGAATTAAGTTTTCTCTCCAATGCAAGCGCACAGGTGGCGGATACATCGTTGACAAGTTGGTTCTAACCCAACAAGTAAGTGAATGGATTGTCAAGTCGTGTGTGCAAAAAGTTTATGAAACGCGTGAGATCGTATGAGCGCATGTTGACGCGAAGTAGGGCGCGTGAATTGCTTTTAAAACAGAAAATAAGGGATTCGGAAAGATTAGCAATGGCAGATCGAGACCTTGACCGAATTGAGGTAGAGACCCAACATGAAGACGGACAGAGAATAGAGGACAGTACTACAGACGATGCAGTATCGCGAGAAATAGGACAGATAAGGCACCATAACGAGGATAATGTACCTCAAGGCATAGAAAACGTAAGTCAGCATACGACAGATGAGCAGGAAAGTAGAGAGACAGCCGATGAGGATTCTAACTTGCGTCTTGAATACGTAGAACCCATAGTACAAGTAATCAGAGCTCCCTCACCACAGAGTACAAGAAATGCGAGCAGAAACCTGTCACTGCACAGTTCAATGCAATCGGTTGCAAACCAACAATTGGGCGAAAACACAGAGCGTAGGACGTCGGAAGAAAATGCAATAGGACCCACCAATCTGAAAGAATTATTACAATTAATGACGGAAACCATGACAAGACAAAATAAAGAAATTTCGAACCAAATTAAAATTCAGAATGCAGAAACGACGAAACAAATTGCAGAAACCACGAGACAAATGCGTGAGACTAAAGAACAAAACCAAAAAAAATCAGTTACACCTAAGTCATATTGAATATGAGGCAAAAGAATCTCGAGAAGTGATAGGAAACTTAGTAACAGGTCACAATCAATTAAGAACAGACAATGACAAGGTACAAGCGGACGTACAAATATTGCCTAATGACTCTCAGGACGAGATCAAAACATTACGTAACAACACCCAGGGAGAAGTCAAGAAACTAGAGAAACAGATAATCGTAATTACTAGACAAGCAGCAGGTACAGCGCGTGAAATTGTTGAAAACAGTGTGCCACACAAACGTATCACAAAAGCAGCCCTGAAAAGATATGATAACCGCATAGTCAAAATAGAAGCGCAAACGAAGCAACAATTTCAGAAATTTCGAGCAGAGTTGTATCAAACCATTTAAGAGCGTAGTGAAAAGGATCGAACAAGCACTGAGTCTGCAACCACATCCGTATCTATAACAGCACCGGAAAAACGAGTAATTAACGAAGATATCATGCATTTTCGATTCCAATCACAGGCAGAAAATAACATACGTGAAATTAGACAGCCTGCACCGCAACAACACGTTTCGAAATTCTTGATGAAGAAACGGCACCACAAATACATGCAGAACCACAAATGTACACTCCTGGAAATGGAAAAAAGAACACATTGACACCGGTGTGTCAGACCCACCATACTTGCTCCGGACACTGCGAGAGGGCTGTACAAGCAATGATCACACGCACGGCACAGCGGACACACCAGGAACCGCGGTGTTGGCCGTCGAATGGCGCTAGCTGCGCAGCATTTGTGCACCGCCGCCGTCAGTGTCAGCCAGTTTGCCGTGGCATACGGAGCTCCATCGCAGTCTTTAACACTGGTAGCATGCCGCGACAGCGTGGACGTGAACCGTATGTGCAGTTGACGGACTTTGAGCGAGGGCGTATAGTGGGCATGCGGGAGGCCGGGTAGACGTACCGCCGAATTGCTCAACACGTGGGGCGTGAGGTCTCCACAGTACATCGATGTTGTCGCCAGTGGTCGGCGGAAGGTGCACGTGCCCGTCGACCTGGGACCGGACCGCAGCGACGCACGGATGCACGCCAAGACCGTAGGATCCTACGCAGTGCCGTAGGGGACCGCACCGCCACTTCCCAGCAAATTAGGGACACTGTTGCTCCTGGGGTATCGGCGAGGACCATTCGCAACCGTCTCCATGAAGCTGGGCTACGGTCCCGCACACCGTTAGGCCGTCTTCCGCTCACGCCCCAACATTGTGCAGCCCGCCTCCAGTGGTGTCGCGACAGGCGTGAATGGAGGGACGAATGGAGACGTGTCGTCTTCAGCGATGAGAGTCGCTTCTGCCTTGGTGCCAATGATGGTCGTATGCGTGTTTGGCGCCGTGCAGGTGAGCGCCACAATCAGGACTGCATACGACCGAGGCACACAGGGCCAACACCCGGCATCATGGTGTGGGGAGCGATCTCCTACACTGGCCGTACACCACTGGTGATCGTCGAGGGGACACTGAATAGCGCACGGTACATCCAAACCGTCATCGAACCCATCGTTCTACCATTCCTAGACCGGCAAGGGAACTTGCTGTTCCAACAGGACAATGCACGCCCGCATGTATCCCGTGCCACCCAACGTGCTCTAGAAGGTGTAAGTCAACTACCCTGGCCAGCAAGATCTCCGGATCTGTCCCCCATTGAGCATGTTTGGGACTGGATGAAGCGTCGTCTCACGCGGTCTGCACGTCCAGCACGAACGCTGGTCCAACTGAGGCGCCAGGTGGAAATGGCATGGCAAGCCGTTCCACAGGACTACATCCAGCATCTCTACGATCGTCTCCATGGGAGAATAGCAGCCTGCATTGCTGCGAAAGGTGGATATACACTGTACTAGTGCCGACATTGAGGATGCTCTGTTGCCTGTGTCTATGTGCCTGTGGTTCTGTCAGTGTGATCATGTGATGTATCTGACCCCAGGAATGTGTCAATAAAGTTTCCCCTTCCTGGGACAATGAATTCACGGTGTTCTTATTTCAATTTCCAGGAGTGTATGTTTCAAGACAGTTTGGATCGTGCAATGAAGCAGCAAGGTTAGCCAGACAAGATACCGAACCAATACTTGACCATGGAAAGCCAGGTCGCGAAGAGTACAGTGCAATGCATTCAGCTACACGTTCACAACCGATGGAAGAAAATTATTGCGTACCACTCCAACGATACTACGCAAGAGTAGGCGAAAGTTACAGTGGACAATATCCAATGGATCTACCACAACCGGAAAGAACGACGGGAGAAATGATCAGAAACAAAAGTGGCGAAGAATCGCGAATTTCATATGGAACTATGACGAAGTACGACAACGATCATTTCCTCACAGTCAGAAAATTTCAACACTTTCGAGAGGGAAACTCATTACATCCACGAACTTTTATAGATCAATTCCGAGTAGGATTACGAGAACACTGGACACTAGCACACAAATTAGACTTTATATGTGCACACATGTCAGGAACATCGCAGAAACCATGCAAAATGTTGCAGCGACATGCCGGTCGTACAAAGATTTCAGAGAGAACTTTCTCTCACGATATTGGTCCAGCGAAATACAGAACAGAGTGAAGTACGAATTATTACAGAACCCATATTTTGAAAATTCAGGAGAGAAGAGCCCCTTGAAATTTTTCGAATTAATGGCAAAGAAAAATCAATGCTTAGATGTACCATACAGTGACGGAGAGTTGATTACATTATACGCGATGAAGTTACCATTGAAATACCAGCAATCATTAGTAGGTCGGGGAGGCAATGACGTCGAAGCATTTAAAGGTATTCTAAGGGAACTAGAGTTCATATTTTCGGAAGATGACGCAAGAAAAAGACGAAGCGCACGTGCAAACGAAAGCAAAAAGCAGTGGAATCCACAAGACACAGTACGAAGAAACAATAATTACGAACCACGTGATAACTTCGCACCAAGAAACGACAATAGATTTCAACACAAAGAACCGGTTATGGATTTAGAAGACAATATGGCAATAACTATAATTCACCCAGGAACGGCAACAAGTATTACACAGGGAATAACGACAACCGGAACGGGTATTGGAGTGCCAATAGACCGACAAATTATCAACAAAGAAACCAGTATCAACAAGCGGAGCGAGAAAAGAGAATACAGATAGAAGAGGTGGAGGTAAGACCACCAAACCCCGATAAACGTTCGAATTGACAGCTAAGCGCCCGTGCCAAAGGGAATGACGCACCGACCCAGGACAATTGCAGCACCTTGAACAGAGAAGTAAATACCTTATCACGAGAAGAGAAGAAGGAAGAAACAAAACCACAGGGACCAGATGAAAACGAAGACAGGAAAATAACAATATCGTGTTGGGACGAAATTAATTGGGAGAATACTGACGACGAAGATGAATTACCAGAGGCATGCACAATGAATGTAGGAGGAAAGGACAAAATAATGAGTATTGCAGAAGCTATTTGAGATGGAAACCAGGGAAAGCGAATTCAATGAGGATAATGCGCAGTCGACAGAAGTTGAAAATAAGTTACGAGTGGGCACGCAACCCAATGTATATAATGAAGGAAGTTATGAAGCGATAATTAGAGCAAAAAATGGTTCAAATGGCTCTGAGCACTATGGGACTCAACTGCTGTGGTCATCAGTCCCCTAGAACTTAGAACTACTTAAACCTAACTAACCTAAGGACATCACACACACCCATGTCCGAGGCAGGATTCGAACCTGCGACCGGAGCAGCAGCGCGGCTCCGGACTGGAGAGCCTAGAACCGCACGGCCACTGCGACCGGCTAATTAGAGCATTTAGATGCGATTATGTGGAAGTAGCGACGAAGAAGGAGAAGATAGACGAGGATGAGGAAAAAGTAGAGGATGTTGAAGAAAGCGTAAATGAAGGAAGAAATAGAGAAAAGGAAATAAAAGAGAGAGAAGTAGCAGTCGAAGCTTATCCTACAGAAAGGTCGAATTCACAAGGAAAATTCCTAAAAAGACTCATGTATGATTCAGTGGAGGATTCGTTGATGCAAGAAGAAGAAGAACAGAACCAACCCTTTCAAATTCAACCAATTGTGAAGGGCATGGTAAAGCATATCCCAGTCGATATTGTAATTGATAGCGGAAGTGAACTGACTGCGATCTCTGAAAATTTATTCATACAGTGTAATGCCAATGAGGAATTGCCAGTTCTGAAAACACGTAAGATTAAAGTAAGAGGTCCTACTAGAAACAATGCTGCGGAAGTTACAAGACAAACAAGGTTAACTCTTTCGTGTCAAGGTCAAAAGATCGAAGCCAACTTCGTGATTATACCTAAACAAACTATAGATTTGATTATAGGTGCAGATTTTTTAAATGAGAGACGGGCGATAATAGATATGGGGAAAGGTAGCGTAACATTCGGGAATGTCACACTTCTCTTTGAGCAAAAGCTAAAATTAGAAGAAATACCATTTATAAACAAACAATTAAGAATGACGTGAGATAAAGAGGATGAAGAATTAGAATGGTATGCACAAAATGGGGAATCGCCTCAACTCATGTTAGAAGTCCATAAAGAAATTGACGAAAAATTACAAGAAGTTCAAGGTATTTTGGAACACAGTAAAAGAGAATTAGAGGGTATTTTACGAGATAAAGCAGAGGTATTTTTACCTAAGACTGGCGGTATTAAATACTTTCAGTACAAGTTTGATGTAAAACAGCAGAAACCATTTAGAGTGCCACCCTATACAATCCCATTAAGCTACAAGAATAAAGTATTCCAGGAGATATCTAAAATGTTAGATGATGATATTATTGAACCACCTACCTCCACATATAACAGCCCGCTCCATATTGTACAAAAACGAGATTGGAGCATTGAAGATTAATTTTATTACTGGTAAGTAATCAGCACAATATTTCAAAATTATGTTGCAGATAAGATCGTCAGGAGAAAGAAGAATGAAGAGAGAGGAAGGTGGGAAAAAGAAAGTAGTTTCAATAAAAAGAAAAACAAAAATAACACCAATAGTACCATAGATTAAGGTGAAGGGATAAAACGTAGATAGTCTAACAGCATGAAATACTAAAATGCTATACACCATGGCACTACACAAAAATAAAAAACTAACTTGAGGATTCTTGTAGAAGTTAAGACTGAAAATATCTTAGATTTGTAATATGGAAAGGGCGCCGAAATTTGTAAAGCTTTTTAAGAAGGCGTAAAACAATGTAGGTACAAGACATTTGTTAGATGATTATAAGTAGAACTTTTTGTAAGAACCATTGTAAAAACTCCAGCAAAGACCAGATGCAACAACCCACAAGTTGCAACGTGAGAAGTATCAAGAAAGAAAAGGACGTAATTAGCAAGACACAATCGCTACAAGGCAGAAGCATCGAGAGAAGGGAAAGGACAGCAAAACCAACAGAGGGTAGCCGAAGTGGGCAGTAAATCTGCTGAACCACAGTGTGGCGGAACCCTGCTGGGACAGACCATGGAACCACTGAGTGACGGAACATGGATGGACAATAGGGTCTTGGAACGCTCCAACTCAGCGGAGTGAGCAAAAAATGGCCTGACAAGAAGACCGCTTGGGCAAGCCACCACTGACAAAAACAAAAACAAAAAACAAAAAAAGTGAAAAAGTCACAATACTGCTATTAAACAGCACGCTGATGCACGAAACTGAAGAAAACTTCCACAAAGTAAAAAATTACACGCCCAAACAATTTATCAAACTGTTACTAAGAGGAGAACTTCAAAGCGATTAGTTATCAATAAAAATTTCTTTATCGTGCCCAGAGAAGAACCAAGAATCAAGTAAGAAGCAGAGAAATAGCAGGAAGAACAGAAGATGAAGATTTGCAAGATTGAGACCAAGAAGGAAGATGGGTGAAGAATAGACGACATACCTTCCCACATCCCTATCCTATTGCAAACTAGTCGTCTGTGAAGTATTACAACGAAAAACGACCGCTTTCAGCGACTCATAACGATGACTTTCATGCATACAAAGCCAGTAAACCACGAGACTCTGCACTCACAGCTCCATTCCATTATGGGACCTCCACAACAGCAACACACACTTGCAAAGCCAACAAGGAACGACAAACGAAGCTGTACATCAAATACTTGCCCACATCCATCTCGCTCAAGTCCATCACCTTCGTGCAAAAACAATCGCCAAACTCATGCTTAAACATTCATAGGATTGTGTGAATGAGTGAAATCAAATTATGTGATGCAGGAATTGTGCATAAGAAATGTGCAGAAAGCTAAATAAGTTAAGCACACCAGACAGCTAATAAACTACAAAATAACAGTCATTGACTATGGACTTAAGTAAAAAATAGACTATCGATAAAAATAAGTCATTAGTTCTGAAATGGACAGTATATAAAGAACAAAATTAAGGCATAATAAACACTAAAACTATATGCCACTTATTTTCTCCTCATAAAAATAAAAGAATAACTATATTTTACTTATTTTCTCCTTATAAAAAAAAAGAATAAAAATTATCTTGTTGGATGTTTTTCCTATTTTTTCAACATTTGTACCATTTGTTAGGATAATATCTCAATACTTGTGTATGTATATTTCTTTGTCAAAGCAATTCTTGGAAATAATTCTAATTTGTTAGTGTAACAATGTTGAAATGAGTGTCTAGAAACAAAAACATTTTACTTGTACATGATATTTATAAAATGTGTTAGAAATAGATTTTACTTATTTACTACATTTATTAAAAAATATTTCTAAGAAAATCGATGTGAAAGATTCTTCACTTTCGAAAACAAACTTCTTAAAAAACAAACTTCACACTTAAATAAAGAAATAGAATAATTAAAAATAAATAATAATAATAATAGCATAAAAATATTCTTCTCTTGTCAATATAAACATATTTTTGAGAATAATGTGGAAGAATATAAAAATATAAATTAGTAATACAAACTAGCATAGAACCAGAATAACGTGGCTGAACAGTAGGCAGGAAAATTTAGATAAAGGAATAATTTTTGACTGACTTAGACAACGATTCAATCATTGCCTAACTTCAGTGCAAAAATTAAGTTCGAAGGGTGATGATACATAAGGTGTCAGGCAAATCCAACACCTTCCATGAAAACCCTGACATGATAAGCAAATCCAGTAGTATGTCACATAGCTCCAAATAAATCGTGACATTAAATTAACCAAAGTAATACGAGTAATGAGTGAGCAAATGGAATACCACAGACTAACACAAGAATGCCTAAATGTATGTCATACCTTCCCACCATGAGACAGACGCAGTTCCGAGGGGAGAAACGAGAACAGAAGCCGAGAGCAGAACCATGTTTAGCTAGAAGGCCCTACGATAAAGGATGGACACCCACGTTGCTAGCTAACCTCCAGGACCACCCCCCCAGTCCATGTTAAAAGCTATAGCCCTCCAGAAGAACAGTATAGATCTTACGATAACACTAAAAGGGTCACACCAGCTGCAAGTTTTAGTGTGAGACTTTTTCGCGTCTTTGTTACATTGCAAACGTTAAAAACATTGCCCCACCACGAAAAGTATAGCGTTTCTCATTGGATAGACAGAATTTTTGTAGGTGGAGCTTAAGGTTAACACTGAGACCCTGATTGGTCAGATGAAAACACAGCCAGACAGTTTTTTTTTTTTAAACCAACTTCGGTAAATTGTTTTAAGGAGAAGTTAGGATGGAGTTGCTTCCGAGACGGTGAGCTGAATGGAGCTGCGCCGGCCGCCGCCCCCTGACGAACATCGACAAGGTAATGAACGCACGCGATGCCGCATTTTTGAGCGCATAAGGCTTCACTCAGAACTGCAGAAGTCTCATCTGTTACATCCCCTTTTTTACGTTATACTAGTGTCGATCGTCAATTGAAGCTCATGGTATTCACATTTGCTATGTAAGTTAAAACCTGAAACGCGATGATTTTTCTGTTAAGTAATTATTGAGAAGCGACATCAGCCACTGTAATTTATGACCAGCTAGATAAGTAATTAAAGATAATTGAGAGTCACTGTAGACCATTTTGACAGTTTTCTCTTTTGTGAAACTTAATTTAAACCTAGATTATAGATGTGATATGGCATAGGTCATCCTTCGATCCATTGTAGAACTTGGAGACCCACTCAGCGAATATTCGTTCACATTTCTGTTGAACGCAGTTGGTTTTATCATCCTCTATTAAAATATTTCTTTTTATCAACAGTGCAATTTATAAACAATGTTTTGTTAGTAGAATAAAATTTCCGATGGTAAACTTAACTGCTTTTTCGACGTTGTTTTACCAGCTAACTAAAAATAGGAAAGCCTTGAACCCCTTCCACTAAATTTAGTTAGTATTAAGATTCTTTTACAGGGAGTGCAGTGGAGCTGACGCTGAAATCATTAAGTATTTGGTTATATCATAGCTAGTCTCACTGAACTCTCCTGAACTCTACATGTCATGTGTGGTCTGGCGTCTCCTTACCAGCAACAGGTCCCAGGTTCAAACTAGTCAATTCCCTAAAAAACACGCTCAAAGCGTCGTTGCGCGAAAGTGGTAGGGAGACACGACTTAGAACAAACAGACCACGCAGAATGTTAGATCACGTAGAGACTATCACTTCGGAGGATCATCGTTGGTGCTGGGACTGGCAGTTGGCCTTTAACATAAAGAAATTTAATGCAGTACGCTTACATACGACGGAGAGCACATATTGTCCGATTATCTCATGTAGGCAGAGCTACAAAGCTTTATTATGTTTAAACAAAGGCATCGTGGGACCATATCTGTTCATTATGGAAAGTACTTTGGCCACTCCATGACGATTTTAAAAGTACATTGTGTCTTTAAAGTCCCATTATCGTTACAAAAATTCGTAACTGGGAAAATATCAGACATACAGCATCGACGTTTACTGTAAAACTCTTAGCAGCTAAAATTTATTATTTCTGTTATGACATAATTTAGTGTGTGCGCCACTCGTCACTCATAGAACGACGAGGTAATGTTCGAGTTCTGCCCTCGTATAGGTCAGCATTTCAGCATATTCACTACTCATTGCTTTATTGGTTCGTGCACGAAGTGCAGCAACGTCATTGACTGGTGTTGCGTGCACGCGATCCATTACTGACCCCAACAATAAGAAGTCTTAGATGTGACACTGTACGAATATGGCGATCATGCGATAGGACTCTCACGACCCATTCACCTCTGATGAAATGTGTCATTCAGCACATCCTGCACGTTCGAAGTCCTACGTGGGGGTGCACCATCATGCAGGAAGATGACCGATGGCTGCAGCGCTTCGATCTGTAGTAGGAGGAACCGTTCGTGCGTATCTAGGTACTTATTTTTCGTTACGGTTTTTTTCTCTGAATGAAAGTGATCGTATTACTCGGATCATACACCCACACCAAACACTAAGCTTCGGGCTATCACGGATGTGTTCACATATGTCGTGTGGGCTTTTGGAGTCCGAAACCCTAATGTTGTGGCGATTCACATGTTTAGAAATGTGGAACGTTAGTTCATATGAATATAGGAACCTTTTCTAATAGTCATCGTCAGTATCTATGGAAGACGGGATGGGGGCAGTATGGAGCAGGAAATACGTGAATGCGTGCCACAGAGGACGACAATTTGGATGCAAAGCTATGATCATTTGCATTTCGTACGAAAAAATTATAACCGCTTATGTAACACTACGGCAGCACTCTGTCAACACGTGCTTGAGACACACGGGACCGAAAACGTTTTGAACCACGTCAGTGTGATTGTGTATGTCGTGTGTGCTCTCCCATTCTTGCGTCGATCTGGCTTCGATAACTCTGCTGTATCGATGGACTCTGCATACTGGATGACACACTGCGCCTGCTTCTCATCTGTCGCCATTTTGGCGCACTCCAAGTCAAATAAACAACAGAGGGTAAAGGAAAAACTTTGACAGAGCTGATAAACAACAACCAACCACGATTCTCTACCTCTATATCACGATTTTTTGAAACAATAGTGGGATTTTATGGAAACCTTGTAGAATGTTAAAATACCAGCGGAAAAAATTAAACTTCACAATATTCATGGAGAGCACCGAGTTAATAAGTCGTTATGAATAAATACACATCGCAACAGATTTTTCTGGTTCTGTGGCTCCGTTCTATAATCGTGAGATTACTCAGTTGGTCATTACTCATTGTACATATTCGCAACCTTAAAACACCTAGGAATACGCATCAGGAGTGATCTAAAGTGGAACGACCATATGAGACTAGTTGTAGGAGAAGCAATTTACAGAGTGAGATTCATTGCAATAATCGTAAGAAAATGTAATTCACCCGAGAAACGGAGGTAGCCTAGACCCTCGTTCAACCGATTCCCGAGTACTGCTCGTCACTCTACCATCCTTAACAGAAGGAGAGGATATTAAGGAGACTGGCACATTTAATCACGAGTTTATTTAGCAAAAGTGAGAGTGTCGTAGTAACGGCCATCAAACCCCAGTGATAGATGCTGCAAGGGAGACGTTGCGAATAGCAGAAATTTTTATTGTTAAAATTAGAAAAATGATCAAGACGGTTAAAATAAAAAAAATTAGGTCACATATGCAGGATAAGCGATAATCCTCTTCCCAAGCAGCAATCGTTAATGGCGTGGGAAGTAGGGAAAATTAAGTATGACGCAGCAGCATAACTAAGAAATCACTGCGAGGGCAGTGTCTTATCGGCACCCCAAGCCCACTTGCGCTGTATTTCCGGGGTCTTATTATAACTCCGTCCGAACATGCTTTGGAAGGCCCAACGATACCGACCGGCCGCCGTGTCATCCTCGGACCACAGGCGTCACTGGATGCGGATACGTAGGGGCATGTGGTCAGCACACCGCTCTCCCGGCCGTATGTCAGTTTACGAGACCGGAGCCGCTACTTCTCAATTAAGTAGCTGCTCAGTTTGCCTTACAAGGACTGAGTGCACCCCGATTGCTAACACCGCTCAGCAGACTGGATGGTCACCCATTCAATATGCTAGCCTGGCCCGACAGCGCTTAACTTCGGTTATCTGACAGGCCGTTGGCAGGGTCTTACTATAGCGCAGCATATTATCAGCGTGTCGTAGGCCACGAACGTACGTACAATGGCTCGTGTGAACACGAGTTTCGGCACAACAGTTAACGCCCTATTGCGGGTCGCTCGCCAGCAACAAATACCATCTCATGAAAATAACAAACAGTGTCTTATCTAAATAACCTGAATGGTGCCGGCCGGAGTGGCCGAGCGGTTCTAGGCGCTGCAGTCTGGAACCGCGCGACCGCTACAGTCGCAGGTTCGAATCCTGCCTCGGGCATGGATGTGTGTGATGTCTTTAGGTTAGTTAGGTTTAAGTAGTTTTAAGTTCTAGGGGACTGATGACCTCAAAAGTTAAGTCCCATAGTGCTCAGCGCCATTTGAACCATCTGAACCTGAATGTTAACGACTATATACGACGCGTCATCTCAAAATCAGCTTCCCGTTGTATCTGCTTTGCCGTCACCAACTCAGATAATTTAAAAAGTAGAGCAATTTCATGGGCAAAATGAAAGAGTATTTAGATTTCTAACTGGTTTACAAGTTTATTCGACAGCAAAATTTCATCACAGCTCAGATTCTAGTGTTACTAATGGGAGAAGAAAAAGTTGTCTCGATAGCCTGATGGCACGAAGAATGAGCAGAAAGATTCGTTGAATCCTGTGTCTAATTTTCACTTTCAGTCAGTGCTGAGATTGATCTATTTCAAGTCGCATATTATCGGTATGATACTACAATGCGATAACCCGGTTTAAGTAGATGACTCTGGCTAGGTCTCTTTCTCAGACTGCTGAAACGTCATTCTAACAGTGCTACAAATCTCTGCATAAGAAGAATCTGTGAATATGACATTCGTTGACGAGATTTGTAGCTTTAATATCGCAATTTCTTTTGTCTTTCTTCTGTCACTTCCACCTTTTATAAACCCATTTGTTTGTTGTTTCCTTTTCCTTCAATAGCACAGCAAATGCTCTCTTCTGTTTCTAACTACACGATTTTCGTCTTCCGTTTTTCTGTCGCTTGGTGAGTCTCTTTTTCTCTTCTCCGTTCAAACTTGTATTCCAACACCTCTTGATGTTTCTGCACTTGGCATGCGTCTGTCACTTCCTTCACATCAGTTGCTGTCACGGATCAGTCTAAATCCACCTGTCTTTAGTTTTTCTTAATTATTCTAGAATAATCAAACATAAAATGTGTATTTCTTCCACAGCCATTAATGTTTTAACTTTTTCCTAACGTAACTACATTGAAGGAAAGAAATCGCAACACCAACAACGAGTTGTACGACATAGAAGAAAGTTGAAGGCGCGCGTTTACATCTGAAATTTGACGTCTTTTCAAATTTCACCCAGTTGCATAAGAGCGGCACTTAGTAGCGCTACTATGACGATGAAAATCAGGCTTGCTTTAAATACAAACTGTACCGGGCGTGCCAGCCGGAGTAGCCGAGCGGTTCTAGGCGCTACAGTCTGGAACCGCGCGACCGCTACGGTCGCAAGTTCGAATCCTGCCTGGGGCATGGGTGTGTGTGATGTCCTTAGGTTAGTTAGGTTTAAGTAGTTCTAAGTTCGAGGGCCTGATGACCTCAGAAGTTAAGTTTCATAGTGCTCAGAGCCATTTTGTACCGGTCGAGAGCGTTATTTGCCTTTGAGAACGGTTGTGGGAAGTTGATGTTAGTCAAGAATGCCTATAAGGCAACAAAGACGCCATAATCGACACGACACTGAATTAAAACGTGGTTGCGTAATAGGGCTACGACAAGTTAGATCTTCCCTTTGCAGCATTGCAGAAAGATTTGCCAGGAACGTAGCCACTGAACATGATTGCTGGCAGCTATAGTCGCGAGAATGTATGGTCGACAAGAAGACCGGGCTCCGGACGGCCGCGTAGCGCTACCGAGGAGGAGCACCGTGTTCGGCGTGTGGCTCTGGCGCATTGTACTGCATCTGCAGCAGGAGTCTGGGCAGCAGTTGGTACCACAGAGACACAGCCACCTGTTACAAATCGGATAACTAATGGACAATTCCGAGCCAGACGCCCTGTAGCGTGCGTTCCACTGAACCCAACCAACCGCCACTTCCCACTCAGTAGTGTCCAGCGAGAGCTCATTGGAGGGCAGGGTGGAAGTCTGCTGTGCTTGCTGCTGGGTGCTGGTTTTGCCACGGTGCCAGTGATGGCCGCATACTGGTTAGGAGGCCAGTTTAGGGCCTGCAACCAGTCTGTCTGCGTGCTACACACATTGGACGCACGCATGGAGATACGGTCTGAGGTGCGATATATTATGACAGGAGGAGCACCCTGGTGGTTACTTCACGCATCCTGACTGCAAACTTGTACGTCACTGTGGTTATTCGACCTGTTTTGCTGCCATTCGTGAACAGCAGACCAGAGGGTGCTTTCCATCTCCAGTCGAGCACCTATGGGACATCATCTGACGACAATTCCAGTGCCCTCCACAACCAGAATTAACTGTCCCTGCATTGACTGACTATGTGTAACAGGCATGGAACTCCATCCCACAAATTGGCATTCGGCACCTGTACGACACAATGCATGCCCGTCTGCATGCTTGCATTCACCGTTCTGGCGGTTACATCGGTTAATGTGCTAACATTTCAATTATGCATTGACTTACCTCGCGCTTATGTTAACCTGCGATCTTGCAATGCTAATGACTTAAATATGTTACGTAGACAAATATATTCCTGAAATTTCATTACTCCGCAATCATTACTTTTTAGTGTTGTGATTTTTTTCCGTCATTGTATTTGTAAAAGTTATATTCAGTGCTGAGATATATTGAAAGACTTCAGGTAACAAATGTAGCAATTAAAATGAGTAATACTAGGTTAGACGTAAGAGGTCGCCTTATCGCCATATTGTTGCCAGGATGAGTAGAACAATACATAAAAAATGAGTAATGTATACAGAGTCAGTGGCAAATCTATTTATGTCACCCAATGGCAGTAAATGAATCTTTGTAAGATAGCTGCATCAAAAAATATAAACGTATTAATTAGAATTACACTATTTCTACTGTTCCTTTTTACAAATTTTGCTGTTACTGTTGTCGAAAAGTATACTATCTCGTAGTGGTGGTAGTATCAGGTCAATCCAGATGACACATTTAGCGTCTGAACTTGTCAAACACAGCTGCAGCCGAAAGCGAATTACCGTACAAAGCTCTCCTTTATCGGTTGATTGTGCCATTTTGTTTTGGTCCACTAACGGCATGCTACGGTACAGTGGCGCGATATTTCAGTGTGTACCAGGACAGCAGACTTGCTCCTATAAACAAACAAACAAACAAATAATTACACAGCGTCATTGTTTCGAGATTATTACTGAAACTTTATGACTGCCCTCGTGCGATGACGATATCAGTACTGGCCTCTTTCAAAACATTAATTTTCTTGTATTTGCTCTACCAAGTAGCGTGCAGATGTTTCTCAGTTACTCGGCCAGCTTCGATGGAATTTTCAAGTCTTATCACGTAGTCCCGCAAATAGTACTTACAATCTGGAGCACAAGACATGTGCTCAGTAGAAATCTGGTATGCAAAGCCATCAGCTATCTGAACGTAATGCTGCTCGGTAATAAGTTCTACTCTTCCCAACATTAGGCAGAAGTTTCAGAGTGTGATAAGCATCGATGGTGGCTTTAAAATGGTCTGGAGAACGTCCTGTGATCTTGTATAATGTAATCAGAATACTGGAGCGCCTTCATGAACGTTAGTTAGGTCCCGGGTTTTGCTTTACTTCTTTTAATGGTAGAAAGTTTCTCATCCAGAAGGCGTGCAATTTACACTGCTTGACGACTGCTGAGGAACAACTGGTACTTGCCAGGGAACATTTGCCAACTGCCTAAAGTTATTAAGGAACGTTGAAACAGTGATAATAAAACGAAATTTGGAGTTGAGACGTTTTACTTGCAGCGAAGCCTCTGTAAGAATGCTCTGTATGCGTTCGACAGGCCGCCCAGGGTGGCCGAGAGGTTCTAAGCGCTACAGTCTGGAACCGCGTGACCGTTACGGTCGCAGGTTCGAATGCTGCCTCGGGCATGGATGTGTGTGGTGTCCTTAGGTTAGTTAGGTTTAAGTAGTTCTAAGTTCTATGGGTCTGATGACCTCAGAAGTTAAGTCCCATAGTACTCAGAGCCATTTGACCCATTCGACAGTTCATGCAGAATGGTGTTTAACGAAGGCTGTTGTGGAACTGGTTTGTGGGACGTTCCATCTGTTGCGACAAGACGCCTGCAACACATCATCTGAGTGGTTACGATCGTAAAAGAGCAGTTGGATGGATCGAAACCGTTCGAAGTGTCACTATTGTGGCGATGGTAATGGGTGTGTCATCTCGCGATTACAAAAGGCCGCTGAAGGTGGAAATGCTATGCAAAACGATGCCGTTCATCGTAGACAGACAACTACACCACAGGAGAATCGATTCGTAGCTCTAGTGGCGAAAAGGAACAGACATTTCACTCCTACGTAGGTCACTGCATACCTTACAACTGCTACCGGTACTAGTGTCTCTAGCAGAATAATTTCGAGGTTATTAAATCGTGCTGGTTTCGATGGTCGGAAGCCTTTTAAATGCATCCCACTTCAACCACGCCATCGTCGCGAAAAAGTTCGTTGGTGTAGGGAGCATGTTGGTCGGCGTCAGCAACGATGGTCCTTAGTGATGTTCTCCGACGAATCTCGCTTCACTGTGATTCAGCATAGCAGTTAGTGAGGAGAGAGAGCCAAACACATTAGTACCGCAGAATATTTATAAACGCACTCCCTACGGCCTAGGCATTATGGTGTGGGCAGGAGCAGTGGTCAGATACCTCTTTATATCTTTGCTCGACGTACTATTACAGGTGCCAGTACTGCGGGGACATTATTCTGGATCATGTCCGGCTGTTAGGATTGCGGTTAGTCCCAACTTTCTGTTTATAGATGTCAATGTCCGCCCACACAGGATCGCCAACCGACACATTGGTAAGAGAAAATACTGAATGTATGGAAAGGCTTGAGTGCTCCCAGGACCGAAACCCTATACAGCATCCTCGGGACGCCATTGGCAGACGTGTTTCTCAACAAGCACCCCCTCCCCGAACCGTGCAAGGACTGAAAACCGCCCTGACAGAGGTGTGGGATAATATCCCTCGAGGTAGCCAGCATGAAGAACTGGTGCGAAATGTATATTAGTACCCGAAGAAGGCATTACCTTATTGAGGGTCCGATATCGACCTTTATGTTAGGAGTCTGACCTGTGTCAAATATTAACGTTACTGTTATCTGTTATCCTGCTTTCCGAAATGGCAATATCTATATTATTTTCGTTATAAATATACCACTCCACCTCTATTCCGTATGTATCTGCCCGTCATGTTATCCATTACAGCCTGTGTTTATTCCTGAACAACAATGCCTCTGTTCCTTAGCAAGAGTCAACCAGCGTATATTACTGAAGAATATGACCTCTAACTATACTTAAATGTTGGAATAATTCAACTGAGTTATTTTGCGACGTGATGTGCGTCCACCGCAGTTGTACAGTTGATCTCATGCACTGCGGCCCAGAAAGCAAACTCGAGAGCGATAAGGCGATAGGCCAGTAAGGGAAGAGAGTGTTTGTGCGAAAGTCTGCCTCTGAGGCTGCAGCCGGCGACTCACGCCGCGGGCCGTCATTAAGGAGCTGACCAGAATAGTTTATAGCGCGCCCCGACGGGACCGCTTGGGAAACTGGACGCGGCCTTGACACAGAAGCGGAACGTGATGTTCTGCTCGTGACTCACCGCTCATTATGCAGCACAATAAACTGGTACAGAAAATCGTTACGGCCTCCGAGGGACCGGATGTGAGTAATGGCGCATCAGACCGCCTGCTGGACATTTGCTTGCGCGGTGTCGCGACTTCCTTGTCTGGGGCACGGTCTTGCAAGGAGTTCCATTATTGCAGGGTACGTTGCTCTGAATCTTTCATCGTTCCGAACGTGTTTATAGAGCGTTTCCTCTTCCGTGGACTTCATCATAAACCATTTGGTTGACCACGGGGCCGGTTCGGGTGGCCATGCGATTCTAGGCGCTACAGTCTGGAACCGCAGGACCGCTACGGACGCAGGTTCGAATGCTGCCTCGGGCATGGATGTGTGTGGTGTCATTAGGTAAGTTAGGTTTAAGTAGTTCTAAGTTCTAGTGGACTGATGACCTCGGAAATTAAGTTCCATAGTGCTCAGAGCCATTTGAACCATTTTTAACCACGGGCGTCACCAGCACTAAGTTATTGGGGCAGGAGGAGGGGAGGGCGGCAGTGACGACTCAGTAGATAGGGTATGGGACTCAATGTGATCTAAACAGGAGATCACCTTGAAAAAAGTTAGTAGAATTAGAACCCAAAGCCACTTTTTTGAGTATTTTGTTTGTCTCAGACCATATATTTCAATGTCACTTAAAACTTCTAACAGCGTGCCAATTAAAACCTGGGTTAAAGCGCATTTTGCGATTACCGATTACAAAAAAGTTACATGACATTACAATTTAAATTTATCGATAGTGTGTGTATGATTATTATTTATTATATCTTAAACAACCATGGAAATGACTTCAAATCGAATAGTTTTTCGAACTAAATTCTGCTTGATTTTTATCGGAAATGTAAATAGATACCCTATTACACACACGATATACTTGCACGTTAGTAAATCCTGCAAACCAGTAATTCTCATTATACAAGAGCTCTTAATATGTGTAATGAGTTAAACTTGGGTATGTCACTCAACAGTGTCATTTTCGTCAACAAAGACTCAAAATATTGAAACTGCCTCTAAAAAGTTGTTGGGGAGTGGGAGCTGGAAGGATTTCCCCCCCCCCCCCCCCCTACCCTCACCACAATCAGTGGTCCATGAGTATGCTATTTGTGTTACCTAATACACGTAGCTTGTGAGAGAACGACAGATCCCCTAAGCACCCTGCTTAACCGTAGAACACTAAATTGAGGTTGGAGGGGGGGGGGGGGGGGGCGAAATGCTACATTGTAAGGTTTTCTACTCCACATTTTATTCAAAGGAACTCGTAATTTATAGGTTACGCATTAGTTAATCACCATTATTAGATCTCCAGTGGTATGTTACATACCAAATTAAGCACGGAATATCCTGTTTTATACCTTACTGCTGGCGCAAATTTTAAGAGGGTTTAGTAATCTACAGTTAATCACGAGTCCCTGTTCACTTTCAAGTAAAACGAAATTCATTCTGTACACTCTGCCAGAATTAAATTGGTCCAATTTACAGCCACCTTATACATAAGACCATTACGAGCCGACAAATGTGTGGAGACTTCTGAGGCCAAGTATAATGTGCCAGTAAACTAGTAATCGTCCGCTATTTGTCACACAACAGAAATCAGTTTATTTATTTCTAGAAATCATTCCACACAGTCACATGTCCTCACGTAGGAAACAAAATACGTGCATACTTAATGTCTGAATGAATATGTGACTGTCATGTAACTTTTAATGCGAATGCATAGTTAGAAGCAAAGGCGGCATCCGGTGTGCTTCAGAGTATAGTGATGGGACTGCTATTGTTCACGATATGTACATTATAGAAAATTTGTTAGTTTCAGGGAAGATATACCACCACTGGTGGTGATACATCTTCACTGGCCGCTTTACTGGAAGTGGATTATTGATTCCAATTTGGCAAACAATAAACGTTCACCAGGGATAGAGGACCATCGCTAGTGAAGCTGTACCTTCACTACCAAGAGGTAAGGAATGTGAACCGTGGTTGCAATAACAGGACATAGTCCTATTTCGAAAGTAGCGTTTTTTGAGCACCAATTTGAACACATAGTCTTATTATATCAAATTCGTTTATTGTAGCAAGCCACTTAGAGTTGCACAACACTTTTTCTTTTTTCCAAAAGCGTCTCAGAGTTTGATATTTGCAGTGGAAGCTGCATTTGTAGAATCACTGGCCACTTCCCGTCGACTGAGACGTTGCAACTGGCCTCACGGCATGGTTTCCTCTGCTGGAATTTCTGCTTTGAGTTTATTTTAAAAGGACAGCTACTAAAGTGGGACCTGAAACAAAACACTTAAAACAGCTTTGGACCACTTAAGATCAAATAAGGCAGAAGGTATATATATAGTAAACATTCCATTAGAATTTCTAAAATCATTAGGGGATACGGCAACAAAAAAGCTTCTCATGTCTGTGTGTAGAATGTATGAGACTGGTGATATATCGTCATACTTTCGGAAAACCGTCATCCACACATTTCCTAAGATAAGAAGAGCAGACAAATGCGAGAATTATCGCACTATGAACTTAACAGGTGATACATCCAAGCTGCTTACAAGAAAAAACAATACAGAAAAATGGAAAAGAAAATTGAGGAGCTGTTAGTTGACGATCAGTTAGACTTTAGGAAAGCTGAAGGCACCAGAGAGGCAGTTCTGACATTGCGGTTACAAGATGCTCTAAATTCTGAGGGCCGCGCGGAGTGGCCGCGCGGTCTGATGCGTCATGTCACGGACTGCGAGGCCCCTCCCGCCAGAGGTTCTAGTCCTCCCTCGGGCATGGGTGTGTGTGTTGCTCTTAGCATAAAATAGTTTAAGTAGTGTGTTAGTATAGGGACCGATGATCTAAGCAGTTTGGTCCCTTAGGAATTCACACACATCTGAACATTTTGAAATGATGAGGAAGATAGCGGTAAGCAACGCGGAAAGACGGGTAATATATAATATGTACTTGAAGCAAGAGGGAACAGTAGGACTAGAAGACCAAGAACCAAGTGCTCGGATTAAAATGGGTGTAAGGCAGGGATGAATTCTTTTGCCCCTACTGTTCAATACATACATCGAAGGATAAATGACGAAGATAAAAGATTGCAGAGAGGGGTTAATATTTAGAATGGAAGGATATCAATGATAAAATTCACAGTTGATGTTGCTGTCCTCAGTGATGTGAAGAAGAAATAGATTACCTGCTGAATGGAATGAGCAGTCTAATCAGTATAGAGAATGGATTGAGAATAAATCGGAAACAGACAAAGGTAATGAGGTGTAGCAGAAATAAGAGTAGCGGGAAACTTGACATCAAAATTGGGGATCTCGAAGTACACGAAGTTAAGGAATACTGTTACCTTGCAAACAAATTTACCATTACAGACGAAGCAAGGACATAAAAAGCAGACTGGCACAGGTAAAGAGAGGATTTGTGGCCATTAGAAGTCTAATGGTATCAAATGTAGACCTTATTTTGAGGAATAAATGACTGAGAAGGTGCTTTTGGAGCACATCATTGCACGAGAGTGGAACATGAACTCTGGGAAAACCGGAACAGAAGAGAATTAGGTGGACAGATAAGGTAAGGAATGAGGAGGTTCTCCGCAGAATCGACGAGGAAACGAATATACGAAAAACACTGACAAGAAGAATATAGAGGATGATAGAACATCTATTACGGCATCGGGGAATTACTGCCATGGTACTAGAGGGAGCAGTATAGGGTAAAAACTAAAGAGGAAGACAGAGATTGGCATATATCGACCAAATAACTGAGGACGTAAGTTGCACGTGCTACTATAAGATGAAAAGGTTGGCACAGCAGAGGAATTTGTGGCGGGCTGCACCAAATCAGTCAGAAGGCTGACGATTCAAAAGAAAAAAATTGAAATTTGTATGTGTTCGAGTTGAACGAAATAAAATAAAACGAATAAAGGTTATAGCAAGATTCGAACAAGCGATGCACTGATTACCCAATTATCATTCTCCAACGCTACTGAGTAAGCCTCGCGGTCTGTCATGAAAATCACCTAATTTCAGTGAATTATAGTCCTGCGGAATAATTCAAAGTTCATTTTCTTGAAACTTTTTGAGAGTTGCATCTAATAGCTTTGGGAAATGGACATCTGAGTATAGAAAATTACAAACATTCATAATAATTGGGGTGAACGGAAAGGAAAGAAAACGGGATGAGAAAGAGATAGGAAGTAAAAAATGACATCCAACCGCAATGTAACGGAAAGAGCTGAAATGAAATGAAATGATTGCATAGCTTTATTGGCCGGGAAAATTTGTGCTGGACCGGTGCTTGAACCTGGATGCTCCGCTTCTCCAAAACAGAACAGTTGACGCCTCTGCCATCTGGACACGGTTTCCGTCAGATCCAAATTCCCAACTTTCCGTATGCCGCACTGGGACGGTCCCCGCCCATTAACCTCTACTCCCCGATTTCTGGTTCGCGTAGGAATTCGGACGTCGGTTGTGCATGCGTATTGAAACGTTATCATCAAAAATCCTTCGCGCTCGTAGAATTACAGATGTTAGACACACCGCTCATATCTATATTTATAAAAATTCGCTTCCGAACTGTCTCCTTGTCAGTCCTCGACGCCCACTATCCGTAGCGATTGTAAATAGATGAAATGTTCTGGTATCGTTTGAAAACATGATCAGTGATCAGTCACTGTAACAGGTCACAACATGCGAGTACCTAGCAGTTTCTCTCTGGAGCTATTTAAGATGATGCGACCACGCAAGTCAAGACATTGGTAGGTAGATGCCACAGTCATATTTATTGGAATAATACTGATTAAGTCTAATACGCGAATGTCGGATTTCTTCTAGCGAAAATTACAAATAAGATTTTCTTGAGGTGAATGTCTGGAAAATCGAAACACATACACAGACTCATGTGTATCTAACTGAAGCTTACACTGCAACACAGCACATTGCTCGTTGCTTCCACGTAAAGCACGTTCTCTTGAGGTAAGCGTATAATTTGTTTCAGTTTTGGAGAACTGTTGCTCTATATTTAATACAATGGTCCTAGTACTCGATCACATTAGATTGAATGTAATTCTGGATAAAATCTAATTTATTGGTACTGAATTGAATCAACTAAGCATCTACGATTCTCTCCTTGCTATTCCCAAAGCCATCTAAATTGAAATTGAAATCGGGATGACTTAACAGGGTCAGTGAAAAACGACATATAGATAATGCCCAACAAAGGTTTCATTCCATGTATGTAGCTAATGTTTGCAGCGAAGTATGTCTCCTGAGGGAGGGATAACGGGGGAATCTAAGATTTTTCTAAGAACAGAAAATTTCTATCTGCTACGATTGTGCCAAGGTATCGAGATTATTTCTCTTTTAAAGTCACGGCCATTACCATTTCGTAACTACAAGGTTATTGGGCCCATCTCAGGACCGACTGCAATTAGCACAAGAAATTAAAAAAATATCGAAGAAAAGGCGTCCCAACGACACTAATATTATAAGAAAAGGATCTGATATTTCCTTTGTTAGGTACATGTTCCATATATAATTTGAACGATTATTTTATCCAATGATGTGGAACAAATCGGTTCACTGGATATGTATACTTGATTACAGGGAACCAGTTTTTAAGTTGTAATTCGTCCATGGAGTAGAAGGGGTAGGCCAGTGGAAATGATTTTAGGTAAGATTTGAAGCTTGCTTTGCTACGAATAACCATATTCAATGCGGCACCGTGGACACCCGAGCACCTATTAATTCCTAAGTACCTGCCTGGTGCTTTAGCCTCTGCATCATCTTTCTCACAGCGAAATTTGGAGGTTAAAAAAAGAATAACACGCCCCCCACCAATCATATCGAGAGATATTCACCATAATTAATTACACTATGTTTTATTGACCTAAAAACTTTATTTGTTTTCTCCCTTTTTCAAAAAATATGACTTAATGTGACTTCTGAAATTTTCCCGGCGTATTTCTTCTTCTAATAATTTCCGGGTATGCAGCCGGATCCCGTCGACATTCTGCCACGATATTTCGGCCCAGAGACGTCCGGCCATCATCAGGTGAGTACACAACTACTGAAGAGCCCAGGTGCAGTCGCGGTATTTATGCCGAATCTCGCGCATGTGAAATGTACTGGCATCCTACAGGGCATGCGTCAGGTGTTGACATGCGCAGCGTAGCCGAGTTGTACGTGCTGCCCTCGGTGGTGGAAATAAAGGTTCATCTAGTCATTGAGTATCGAATGACACTGTCGATTCCGCTGTGACGGATGGCCGGACGTCTCTGGGCCGAAATATCGTGGCAGAATGTCGACGGGATCCGGCTGCATACCCGGAAATTATTAGAAGAATATGACTTAAATCAAATAAATAAGGTCAGAATCAACCGAATTTTAGTTTGTTTATTGACTTTCATTTAATGATATTTCAGAGGCATACATGATATTATTAAGAGCTATAATTTGTGTTTCAAATCTCAAAAATTAGTAAATAAGACAACACAGTACTGTTGTCAAACACGTTAAATGTTTCCATTGTTCTTATTCTGTGTCATTTTCATGTACAGCTGGTCAAATATTATTTCTTTGCAGAAATCCTTGTGCTCTTGAGGAATGAAGGTTTCGATTTTCATCTGGCTTTCAGACTTTGCGCTTTTAATGGGAATTTTTCCCCAATTGTCTAACGGTGATGACTGTTGCGCAGGTGTCTTTCAAATAAGGTCCATGAAGAAGGTAGGGTGGACTAGAACGTTTATTGTCGAATACCCCTTGAAGTAAACCTTCATTTTGTGGGAATAGACGAAGTGATAAGGGTTACTGATTGGAGATTTAACTCTTTCCTTTCTAGGTTTGCTTTTTGTCTCTTGAGAGATAGCATTTTTTGTAGTGGAGTTTCCATCAACTTCTGGCTGACACTTCTTTCACCGCAGCTTTCCTTGTACTGAACTTTCTGTAACGACGAGTAACCTCATGGACTGAATAGATTCGTCATTTTTTTTTGATGTTTGGTGATGATCCTACAACATAGACGACAAGGTAAAAAAGTATGATTTCACTCAGGAACAATTGTTGTCGGATCACTTACCACCATTCCGAGTTTTAGAAGTGATTTGTGAAAACTGCCTAGATACATGGTAGTTTGGAGAACACGTTACAATTTTGGTTCGCTAACAACTGGCTGGGTTAAGTCAGATGAAGGGTAGGAGGAAGGCAAGGGGCTACCACTTTTTCCAGGGACTTGTCTAGGAAAGCTATGTAGAGTTCAAACCACATTCGATTTGAGTTTACATTCTAAGACGTAGAGGGCGTCCAACAAGTAATGCAACACATTTTTTCCTAGGACAATTTCAGTTCAAAAATCAGAATTCGTTGTAGGACAGAGTGGAATAGACCGACTTCAGCCCATATAGTTTCACGAAGTTCCGATAGGTGGCGGCACTATCTTAAACTTGAGAAAGCCGTGTGTAACGGAGGTGCGTTCCAAGGAAACAGTTGTCATTGAATTTCTTTCGTCGGAAAACTAGAGCATCGTAGATATTCATAGAGGCTTGCAGCATGTCTATGGAGATCTGGCAGTGAACAAAAGCACGGTGAGTCATTGGGCGAGGCGTCTGTCATCATCGTAACAAGGTCACGCAAATCTGTCCAGTCGCGTGCGGGACGGCCGCACGCAGCTGTGACTCCTGCAATATTGGTACGTGCGGACACTCTCATTCGAGGTGATCGACGGACGACAATCAAACACCTCGCTGCCCAAGTAGGCGTCTCTATTGATAGTGGTGACACACTCGTCCACCAACTGGGGCACTCAAGGGAATGTGCTGGGTTCCTCGCTACCTAACAGAAGACCATAGGAGCAACGAAGAACCATCTGTGCGAAATTCCCCTCTCGATACGAGACTGATTACGACAAATTTTTTGTCGAACGTCGTCATAGGCGAGAGAAGGTCAGAAAACGTCATTGGACCGTTCTTCTTCATCCACCCTGCAGCCAGGATCTCGCACCATCCGATTTCCAACTACACTCCTGGAAATGGAAAAAAGAACACATTGACACCGGTGTGTCAGACCCACCATACTTGCTCCGGACACTGCGAGAGGGCTGTACAAGCAATGATCACACGCACGGCACAGCGGACACACCAGGAACAGCGGTGTTGGCCGTCGAATGGCGCTAGCTGCGCAGCATTTGTGCATCGCCGCCGTCAGTGTCAGCCAGTTTGCCGTGGCATACGGAGCTCCATCGCAGTCTTTAACACTGGTAGCATGCCGCGACAGCGTGGACGTGAACCGTATGTGCAGTTGACGGACTTTGAGCGAGGGCGTATAGTGGGCATGCGGGAGGCCGGGTGGACGTACCGCCGAATTGCTCAACACGTGGGGCGTGAGGTCTCCACAGTACATCGATGTTGTCGCCAGTGGTCGGCGGAAGGTGCACGTGCCCGTCGACCTGGGACCGGACTGCAGCGACGCACGGATGCACGCCAAGACCGTAGGATCCTACGCTGTGCCGTAGGGGACTGCACCGCCACTTCCCAGCAAATTAGGGACACTGTTGCTCCTGGGGTATCGGCGAGGACCATTCGCAACCGTCTCCATGAAGCTGGGCTGCGGTCCCGCACACCGTTAGGCCGTCTTCCGCTCACGCCCCAACATCGTGCAGCCCGCCTCCAGTGGTGTCGTGACAGGCGTGAATGGAGGGACGAATGGAGACGTGTCGTCTTCAGCGATGAGAGTCGCTTCTGCCTTGGTGCCAATGATGGTCGTATGCGTGTTTGGCGCCGTGCAGGTGAGTGCCACAATCAGGACTGCATACGACCGAGGCACACAGGGCCAACACCCGGCATCATGGTGTGGGGAGCGATCTCCTACACTGGCCGTACACCACTGGTGATCGTCGAGGGGACACTGAATAGTGCACGGTACATCCAAACCGTCATCGAACCCATCGTTCTACCATTCCTATACCGGCAAGGGAACTTGCTGTTCCAACAGGACAATGCACGTCCGCATGTATCCCGTGCCACCCAACGTGCTCTAAAAGGTGTAAGTCAACTACCCTGGCCAGCAAGATCTCCGGATCTGTCCCCCATTGAGCATGTTTGGGACTGGATGAAGCGTCGTCTCACGCGGTCTGCACGTCCAGCACGAACGCTGGTCCAACTGAGGCGGCAGGTGGAAATGGCATGGCAAGCCGTTCCACAGGACTACATCCCGCTCTCTACGATCGTCTCCATGGGAGAATAGCAGCCTGCATTGCTGCGAAAGGTGGATATACACTGTACTAGTGCCGACATTGTGCATGCTCTGTTGCCTGTGTCTATGTGCCTGTGGTTCTGTCAGTGTGATCATGTGATGTATCTGACCCCAGGAATGTGTCAATACAGTTTCCCCTTCCTGGGACAATGAATTCACGGTGTTCTTATTTCAATTTCCAGGAGTGTATTTGACCCATTGGGGGATGCACTTCGCAGGAAGCAATATTTGGATGATGTGGTGGTTACTGACGCAGCAAGACTTTGGCTCCGACTTTGACCAGCATAGTTGTACCATGCGGGCATACAGGCCCGCGCAGTAGGGTAAGCGTAATGCCGTCGCATTGAACACAGACTACGTTGAAAAACAGAGTTTTGTAGCCAAAAGAGCGGGAAATAACAAGGTATACTGGAATTCCGAATAAAATCAAGCTTCTGTCAGGAAAAAAATGTTTTGCATTACTTAATGAACGTCCCTCGTTAGTTGTTTAGTCCTTACACTTCCTCCGACTCTTGTTTCTTGGAGCATATGGCGTGACTTTGTAAGACTGTAAGAAATTTACATGAATGACTCTCTGACCGTCCGTCCGTTACCAAGAATGGATAAACCTACTTCCTCTAATACTCAGCCGAAATCTGAGAAAAGATCGGAAACTGTGGAAACTGGCAGGAAAGAAGAAGCAGGGTGTGCAATCTCTCTCACTCTCTCTGTCTCTCTCTCTCCCTCTCTCTCTCACACACACACGGTTGGAAGGGTCGGTCCGCACGCGGCCGCACAAGTGACGGCAAAGGAGCCGCTTCCTGCTGCCTGCTGTCCGCTGTCTGCTGCACGACCCGCCAGTCCAGCCGCCCAATGCCGGGCCGAGGCGTACTGTGCGCTCAATTACCAACGCAGAGATTTGTTCTGCGGCGCCTTTAAAAACGCCCCGCAACGTAAAACCCGAGCGAGGTCCGAACGGGGCGCCGGACAGACACAAAATAAAAGTACGTGTGCAGTGAAACATTTAGTTGGCACGAAGGCAATTTCGAACCGTCAGTTCCCGCTAATGAAATAGTGCTGAGCCATTAACCTGTGAAACTCGCCCTCCACCCCACCCCCTTTTCACGCCGTTTCCAGACTCTCTTTTTTTGCGCTCGCTCCTGACGCGTCCGAAGTTTCTATTAATTACGAGACCGATCGTATTGACGGGTAAAGCAAACAGCAAATGTGCTGATTCTAATTTATGGATTCCGCCACCGCCGTGGCGGCCGCCGCAAAAACCCGGTGCTCGCGGCTAATGCGCCCGCCGTCGAAATGAGACGTTGCCGCTCCATCACGGCGACGTGCTCCGGGGCGCTCCTCGCTGGCGCCTCCCAGCTGCGGCCGGCTCCCCCCACTTGTCTTTGCACTACGCTGCAGACAGACGTACGCGACTTTCGCGTTGAGTACGAACAGAAGGGCGCTGCTGTCGATTCGTAACACCATTGTTTTTCAAAAAACGCCTCTGAGCACTATGGGACTTAACATCTAAGGTCATGAGTCCCCTAGAACTTAGAACTACTTAAACCTAACTAACCTAAGGACTTCACACACACAGCCATGCCCGAGGCAGGATTCGAACCTGCGACCGTAGCGACCGCGCGGTTCCAGACTGAAGCGCCAAGAACCGCTCGGCCACACCGGCCGACCCCATTGTTTTTCAGGCGCTCTTTATTCATACTGCAACGTTACGCAGACGACGAGACGACGAGGTGCTCGACGATGTATCCGTTGCTCCTCTTAATTAGTAGCTCTCGCCCCACTGGCCTCTACCTCCATGATCATAACATTTGCAGTCGTATCATTTTTACCCTTGAAGGAGGGGGCGGTCACTTTGCTGGAATTGTTACTCTTCTATATCTACATGTTTATGTACAGTCCTCAAGACACCGTATGGAGCATGGCGGTGGGATCTTTCTACTGCCTCTAGTCATTCTCTTTCCTTTCCACGCGAAAATAAAGCGAGGGAAGAAGCTATCTATATCCGTATTAACTGTAATTTCTCTTGTCCTCGCGATTACACTGTACCACACAAGTGGCTCGTAGTGAAATTGCGTGCTTATGGAATATCGTCCCCAGTTATGTGAATGGATTTGTGATTTCCTGTCAGAGAGGTCACTGTTCGTAGTAACTGAAGAGAGGTCATCGATTACAACAGAAGTGATTTTTGGCGTTCCCCAAGGTAATGTTATAGGCCCTTTGCTGTTCCTTATCTAAATAAACGATTTGGGAGACAATCTGAGCAGCCGTCTTCGGTTGTTTGCAGATGACGCTGTCATTTATCGACTAATAAAGTCATCAGAAGATCAAAACAAACTGCAAAACGATTTAGAAGAAATATCGGAATGGTGCGAAAAGTGGCAGTTGACCCTAAATAACGAAAAGTGTGAGGTTATCCACATGAGTGCTAAAAGGAACTCGTTAAACTAGGGTTACACGATAAATCAGCCTAATCTAAAAGCCATAAATTCAACTAAATACCTAGGTATTACAATTATGAACAACTTAAATTGGAAGGAACACACAGAAAATGTTGTAGGGAGGCTAAACAGACTGCGTTTTATTGGCAGGACATTTAGAAAATGTAACAGACCTACTAAGGAGACTGCCTACACTACGCTTGTCCGTCCTCTTTTAGAATACTCCTGCGCGGTTTGGAATCCGTACCAGGTAGGACTGACGGAGTACATCGAATAAGTTCAAAAGAAAGGCAGCACGTTTTGTACTATCGCGGAATGTGGGAGAGAGTGTCACAGAAACCATTAGAAGAAAGGCGTTTTTCGTTGCGGCGGAATCTTCTCACGAAATTCCAATCACCAACTTTCTCCTCCGAATGCGAAAATATTTTGTTGACACCGACCTACATAGGGAAGATCGATCACCACGATAAAGTAAGGGAAATCGTAACTCGTACGGAAAGATATAGGTATTAATTCTTTCCTCGCGCTATACGAGATTGGAATAATAGAGAATTTGTGAAGGTGGTTCGATGAACCCTCTGCCAGGCACTTAAATGTGATTTGCAGAGTATCGATGTAGATGCTTACGCGAAACGTACTTTGGCCACTATAGAATCGCACTACAATTAGCTGCAAAAGCCCGTTCTCTAAATTTTCTCAATATGTATCGCTAAAACAGCGTCACGTTTCCTCCAGAGATTCCCATTTGATTTCATGAAACACGTCCTTAATATTTGCGAGATAACAAAACTTAGCACCACACTTCTTCAGTTCAACAGGAGCTGGTGGGGATCGCAAATACTGAAACACTATCCAACAATGTGTCACGGTAGTGTTACGTAAGTGGTCTTCTGTATAGATGAGCTTTGCTATCTTAAAACTCTCCCAATAAATCGAAGTCAACCATTCGCCTTCCCTACTACCATCCCTATGTACTCGTTGTATTTTATTTCGAATAGCCAGATTATCGCCTAGATATTTAATCAAGGCGACTGTGTCAACCAACAAGCCACTAATACTGTATTCGAACACTATTGGACTGATTTTCGTACTCATCTCCTTAGCATACTTTTTCTACAAAAAAAAAAAAATGTGAAATCTTACGGGACTTAACTGCTAAGGTCATCAGTACCTAAGCTTACACACTACTTAACCTAAATTATCCTAAGGACAAACACACACACACCCATGCCCGAGGGAGGACTCGAACCTCCGCCGGGACCAGGCACACAATCCATGACTGCAGAGCCTTAGACCGCTCGACTAATCCCTCGCGGCCTTTATCTACATTTTGAGCAAGCTGCCACTCAAAATTCAGTCTAAGTCATCGCGACACTTCTATAGACACCCAACGACGACACTTCCACGCACATTACTGTCTAGAGTGGTCCTGTCACAATTACCTGGGCCACTCCTGACAGTACCGTTGTCTCTGAGCAACACTTGCCGTCGAGGAGAAAGTACTGGATTCTATTACTCACAAAGTCTTCAAGCCACTCACATATCTGGGAACCTTTCTCGTGTTCTCTCAACTTCGTTAACAGTGGGTAGTTGGGTGCCGTGTCAAACGATTTCCGGAATTTCAGGAATGTGGGATTTTAAAACTGAATTAAAAATTGTTTTGACCGCAGTAAAATGGTAACCGAATTCAGTCAAAATGTGACTATCTTCAGACCGTATTACACCATGATGTCAGGTGGTGGCTGAAAACGGAGCAGGTACCGGGATCCACTAATGCCAACTGCTGAGGCAGAGCAGTTGACATTCGTGGATCCACGATACCTGCTCCGTTCACGGACAACTGCTATCATGATGTTCTACGGTCTTGTCGATGGTTCACATTTTGGCTGAAACCGGTTGTCATTGCGAATAAATATTTTATTACCGTCAAGACTGTTTCTAACTCAGTTTTAAAATATTTTATCAGGACTGCTGACATTCTGTGCGAAATTGTTTTCAAAAATTAATGTGTAATTTCAAGAGTTCCTTTCATCCATGGTTCCCAGGATATCATGTGACAAAAGGACAAGCGATGCTTTCTGAATTCTTACTGATTTGTAGAAAGAAGCCTTACCCTCTCAAGGAAATTTATTTTATACGCACTTAGAACATGGCCAAGAATTCTTGTTGTGGTATTGTGTCTGAAGACTCGTTCGATACAGTTACCCGGTTCTCTTCATCTTTGCATAACTATTGCCACCTACATGCTACTGAAATGCTCAGTATATTCAAGCCTTTGTCTCTCTCTACTATTTTCACACCTCACACTTCTCTATGTTATGGTATTGATGATTTCAAGTTGACCAAGGATGTTTCCTGTCAACTGATCCCTTATTTTTTTTTTTTTTCAATTTGTGCCGTAAACTGCTTTTCCCTTAATTTTCTGTAGTACTTCGTCGGTACTATCCGATCTACCATTTCTCGGGGACGTATTTCAAAATCTCGCACTTTTTTCTTGTCTGAATTACTTAATGACCAGGTTTCACTTCCTTACAAGGATTTATTCGAGACAAACAATTCAGAAAATACTTCCTAGCATTTAAATCTACACTCTAAGACTGAAAAGAAACCGACACCCCACTAATAAATTACTGAATTGGTACGTAAATCGGTAGACGTAATATTCATGTACAGACGAAAAAAAGATTACATTTTAAGAAAACTGGATGATTTATTCAAGAGAAACAGCTTCACAAATTGAGCAAGTCAATAACACATTGGTCTGCCTCTTTCCCTTAAGAAAACAGTTATTCGGCTTGGCACTGATTGACGGAGATGTTGGATGTCCTACTGAGGGATATCGTGACGTATTCTGTCCAATTGGCGCACTAGATAGTCAAAATTCCGAGCTGGTTGGAAGGCCCTGCCCACAATGATCCAAACTTTCTCACTTGGGGAGCGATCCGGAGTTCTTACTGGCAAAGTTAAGGCTTGCCAAGCACGAAGACAAGCAATAGAAATTCTCTCCGTTGGAACGTGGGCATTATCTTGCTGAAATGTACGCTCTGGATGGCTTGCCTTGAAGGGTAACAAAACGGCTCGTAGAATATCTTCGACGTACCTATGTGTTGTACCGCTGAAAAAACAACCAAAAGGTTTCTGCTATGAGAAGAATGCTATGGCGGTCGACATTCGGGTTGGTCTCCCATTGCTGTCTGGGGCGTCTCCAGACACGTCTTCTCTGGTTTTCGGGATTCGTTTCGAAGCGGGACTCATCACTGAAGACAATTCTACTACAGCCAGTGAGATTCCAGGATGATGACATGTCTGGAGACGTCCCGGACAACGGTGGGGTACGAATCCGACTGTCGCACGCCATATGGCTCGACATCTGGGAGTGATGGTCTACGGTGCCATTTTATTTCGTAGCAGGACCCCTTTGGTTGTCATCCTGTGCACTCTTACAGCACAGCATTTCGTCGACGATATTCTAAGCCTCGTTTTATTGCCTTTCACGGCAAGCCATTCTGCCGCATACGGCAAGAGTTTCTCCTGCCTATCTTCGTGCTTTCCACGCCCTACCTTGGCCAGTAAGTATCCGGATCTCTACCAAACTGAGAATTTTTGGAGCATTATGGGCAGGGCCCTCCAACCAGCTCGGGATTTTGACGATATAACGTGCCAATCGGACAGTATTTGACACGATATCCCTCAAGAAGACATCCAACAACTCTGTCAATCATTGCCAAGTCGAATAACTGCTTGCATAAAGACCAGATGACGACCGTAGCGATATTGACTTGCTCAATATGAGAAGCTATTTCTCTTAAATAAATCATCCAATTTTTCTGAAGATCCCATTCGGATAATTCAATGGCGATGCGTGTTTTTTTAGTGTAATTCGATGTTAACAAGTTTTTCTTTTATAGAAATGCTTTTCTTGATATTGCATCCTATCTCGTGTTTACATCGGTCCACCATCGGTAATTTTGCTAAGAAAACTTATACTACATTTCGTGTCTCATTTCTTTACCGTGTTACTTTTAGCGAGTCTTATTGTAATCACTCGAGACAGACTTCTTTTGGCTTGCATTGCTGCTTCAAATTACCTTCGCTAGATAATGGGTTGTCGCAGTCTAGTGATGGGTGGCACCAAGCACAACTTTAAATATTTTATGAATATAGAATGAGTTTTGCATTTGTAAAATTTTCTGCTGGTCATAAATAGACTTCTCGAGCAGGGAAGTAAGCCGTTGATTACGAAAATAGGTCAATCCGGAATTGCGCTGGTGCTACGGTCGCAGGTTCGAATTCTGCCTCGGGCATAGATATGTGTGATGTCCTTAGGTTAGTCAGGTTTAAATAGTTCTAAGTCTAGGGGACTGATGACCTCAGATGTTAAGTCCCATAGTGCTCAGAGCTGTTTGAAACGTTTTGAACGAAAATAGATTCATGAAAAAGACACTGCTGACACTCAACAAATCTAAAACTCATTACTAGAAGTGTCGCAAGTGTTTTACGTCTTGGGCTACTGCACGGAGCCTGTGATGGATTCCTCTCACCGAATCCGTAGGTCCGCGAATACTGAAAGAGTGACTAGCATGATTATATCAGAAATGGACGTAGCGGGGCCATATGTGCGAACGGGGACTCGATCTTGCAGCGTCGATCCCAAATTTCAGTGCAACGATGTTGGTGTTATATTACACCCATCACCCTCATTTCAGAATAAATTCAGTACGAAATTTTTTAAATCGGTGATTCGAAACAACTTACATAGCCGTTTTCTTTTGTTGATGCTTGAGTACTTATTTTTTAGGCCGTACTGACCACAAATATTCAAGAAATGAAGGCAGGGAGATTAGGATTTAACATTCCTTCGAAATCTTCCGTGCCATTTCGCAGGAATCTTCCCCGTATTTGCCTGTAGCGACTTTAGGAAATTACAGAAAACCGAAACCAGAATGGTCTGACGCGGATTTGAACTATAGTCCTCCATAATGCGAGTTCACTGTGCGAACCACTGCGCAGTCTCGCTCGGCCAAAAACCTTCAGGTGTTTAGCAGTATTTTCTAAAGTAACAGCAAGTGAAATATCAATTGTCACTGTTACAACTGCACTAGAGGTGCTTGTACAGCGAATCGTATTTACATTCTACTGCAACGATGTCTTGTTTCATTGACTGTGCAACATGGCTGCACTGTTTTTGACGTGTATTTGAATGTCTCATTTATCAGAGTTTCTGAATTTATGATCGTAATTTTAAATTTGTGTTGAATTTTTTAGCGGTTTGTATTCGACAGTTCTGTGTGTTAACACATGGCGCAAGGATTTGACTAACAGACTGGGATTTTCTTAATGATGACTAACTACTTTAAAATCGGACTTTCTTAATAATTGATTGTTATGTGGTTGCAAGGACTGAGTGAATATATCGGAAATAGTGAAACCGTATTGTACAAATCGCTCCAGTAACAGTAATGATGAGCGTTCGGAAGAGCATCCGATTTAGATTTTCGTCCGGGGTGGCTTACAGGAAATGGCAGTGCTCCTGCTTCGTTTAGTTTGATGATCTTAATGGGTAACCATGCAATTCCTAAGTATTTGTCTACGTTCTCAATCACAAAAACCGTTGAGTAATTTAGCAAATATCTCCCCGAAACTTATTACCTTGTTCGATACCAAGCCTTCCAGAGTTCAGTTAAAAGAAGCCCGCCGCATCAGTCTTACTTCTTGTCGTGTAATCTCTGGTTTTCTAGACGTATCTTTGGTCTTAAGAGAGATTCACACATCGAATATTATTGTATCTGGAAAGTTACATTTTCGAAGACTACTCCATGTTATGTAAATGTTGTAGTGACAGAAATTGCAACATAGGAAACAACTGGCGTGAGCAATGCTGGTAAAGTTAAGTAATGTGACAATAAGTCACGCGCGACAAGAAGTGATTTACACTTAAAACAGGCCAACTGAGCTCTGTTGAATTTTAACTACGTAAACCGGTGGCAAGACAGACAGCAGATCACTGACACGAGGCCTAAATTTTGATTTCGTCGAAGCTCATTTCTCTTGTGTGAAAGCTTCAGCGCCACGTCACTTTATGAACAATGCTGTACCTCTTTAATTGCTCATATTCACGATTCGGTCGTGCGTCTGAAGATTGGTTTTAGAAATGTTTTAAACTATGATGGCTACTAATTCTAAACCGCAACGTACGACTCAAGAGGAGGATAATAAGCTCATTACGTGCTGCCTGCGTGAATATGTGAGTCATATGGGTCGTCCGTGAGCAACAATTTCACAAGACGAAAACTTTACAACTGTTCTCCTGTTTTGGTTATGAAAGGAGCATCTTAAGTTTTTTATGCTACCACATGAGAGTTGATCCTCGACGTATAACCAGCCTGCCTGTGTTTATCTGGCTAAGAAAGAGGACACATTTGCGGACACAGCTGATAAATATAGAAAGTGGCCTAATTACAACACGACGTTCCATGAAAGTTCAAGCTGCTAGAAATAGAACAAGCATTCTTCACTGAAATTAATGAAATTAGGAAAATTCTTAAAAACAAAACCTCTTTTGGGGTTAATGGAATCTCAAACAGAATCCTGAAAAGTTGTTCCAGCTTTATAAGCAATGTCTTTAGTAATATATTCAGTCCATCACTGTCGCAGGGAATTTTTCCAGATAGATTAAAATAAGCAATTGTTAAACCACGTCATAGGAAAGGTGACAAGACACACTTAAACAATTATTGTCCACTTCCCTTACTGATATTTTTTTCTAAAATATTAGAAAAGCTAAAGTACTCAACAGTAGTCTCACACTTAAACGAACGTAATTTACTTGGCATATCACACTTCGGATTCCAGACTGAGACTGCTTTTTATATGAAACTGCTTTTTATATATTCACTCATCAAACAGTACAACCCTTAAGTAATAATATGTCGACAGTTGGTATTTTTGTGGTGTTTCCAAGGTATTTGACTGTGTAGAAGATTATGTTACTCTGTTAGAAAAATCAAATTTTATGAAACTGATGGCTTCGTACACAGCTAGTCTGAATCACACTTAACAAACAGAATGCAAAAGGTTGTGCTGAATAATTCAGGCAATGTCAGAAAGATGGATAGTTTTAGTGACTGAGAAGAAATCATAAAGGGAGTTCCACAGGGTTCAATTTTGGTCCACTCTCACTCCTTATACGTATGAATGATCATCCACTTAGTATTCAACAAGACGATACTAGTGTTATAACAAATCACATTAGAGAGAAAGTAACAGAAGGGTTCGTAAATGATATTTTCCACGTAATTGGTAAATGGTTCTACAAAAATAATCTTTTCATAAATTTTGAAAAAAGAAACACACTACATTCAGATCTGTACAACAAATAGAGTCAACCCAAAATTGATGTGGCACATGAGCAGGAGTCAGGAAACAAGGTAGAATGCAATAAAGTTTTGGCTGTAAATATTTATGAAAACTTGAACTGGAAGAAGCATGTTACTGATATTCTCAAACAATGTTCAGTTATTTTTGGTCTTGGCATAACTGCTAGTCTTCGAAATAAACGTATACACCCCCTGACATATTTTGCATATTCGCTCAATACTGTGCTATAGAATAATTTTCTGCAGTAATTCAGTACTGACTGCACAAAAGTCATCAGTATATTATTTACTCACAGTCGTCTTGTAAGTACCTCGTCAAGGAACTAGGCATTTCATATGTGTCATCACAGTACAAATATTCATTATCCATCACAATCTGTGAAGAACAGTGATGTTAAAATCTACAAAACTAAGAGATAAAAATGACATTTATTATCCATTGTTAAAGCAGTCAGTGACTCGGAAGGAAATTCAATACGCAGGAACAAAATTATTTGGTCATTGGCCCAATAACATAAAATGGCTAACGAAATTTTAAATCTATCTTAAAATCATTTCTGCTGGACAACTTCTTCTATTCCATTCACGATTTTCTACTTACAAACTGTAAGTTAAATTTTTAATCACATGTTCAAAAATCTAACCGTATACAAGGTGCATTCAAGTTCTAAGGCCTCCGATTTTTTTTCTAATTAACTACTCACCCGAAATCGATGAAACTGGCGTTACTTCTCGGCGTAATCGCCCTGCAGACGTACACATTTTTCACAACGCTCACGCCATGATTCCATGGCAGCGGCGAAGGCTTCTTTAGGAGTCTGTTTTGACCACTGGAAAATCGCTGAAGCAATAGCAGCACGGCTGGTGAATGTGTGGCCACGGAGAGTGTCTTTCATTGTTGGAAAAAGCCAAAAGTCACTAGGAGCCAGGTCAGGTGAGTAGGGAGCATGAGGAATCACTTCAAAGTTGTTATCACGAAGAAACTGTTGCGTAACGTTAGCTCGATGTGCGGGTGCGTTGTTTTGATGAAACAGCACACGCACAGCCCTTCCCGGAAGTTTTTGTTGCAGTGCAGGAAGGAATTTGTTCTTCAAAACATTTTCGTAGGATGCACCTGTCACCGTAGTGCCCTTTGGAACGCAATGGGTAAGGATTACGCCCTCGCTGTCCCAGAACATGGACACCATCATTTTTTCAGCACTGGCGGTTACCCGAAATTTTTTTGGTGGCGGTGAATCTGTGTGCTTCCATTGAGCTGACTGGTGCTTTGTTTCTGGATTGAAAAATGGCATCCACGTCTCATCCATTATCACAACCGACGAAAAGAAAGTCCCATTCATGCTGTCATTGTGCATCAACATTGCTTGGCAACATGCCACAGGAGCAGCCATGTGGTCGTCCGTCAGCATTCGTGGCACCCACCTGGATGACACTTTTCGCATTTTCAGGTCGTCATGTAGGATTGTGTGCACAGAACCCACAGAAATGCCAACTCTGGAGGCGATCTGTTCAACAGTCATTCGGCGATCCCCCAAAAGAATTCTCTCCACTTTCTCGATCATGTCGTCAGACCAGCTTGTGCGAGCCCGAGGTTGTTTCGGTTTGTTGTCACACGATGTTCTGCCTTCATTAAATCGTCGCACCCATGAACGCACTTTCGACACATCCATAACTCCATCACCATATGTCTCCTTCAACTGTCGATGAATTTCAACTGGTTTCGCACCACGCAAATTCAGAAAACGAATGATTGCATGCTGTTCAAGTAAGGAAAACGTCGCCATTTTAAGTATTTAAAACAGTTCTCATTCTCGCCGCTGGTGGTAAAATTCCATCTGCCATACGGTGCTGCCATCTCTGGGACGTATTGACAATAAACGCGGCCTCATTTTAAAACAATGCACATGTTTCTGTCTCTTTCCAGTCCGGAGAAAAAAAATCGGAGGCCTTAGAACTTGAATGCACCTCGTAGAGTCATTATTTGTATTTCAATAGATACACATGTTCCTCACACTGTCAAAGTATCTTACATGCCATTTGTAATAAGACTCCTATACGCCTGGTTTCAGTGACTGAGAAGAAATCATAAAGGGAGTTCCACAGGGTTCAATTTTGGTCCACTCTCATTCCTTATACATATGAATGATCATCCACTTAGTATTCAACAAGATTAACGTTAACTCTAATTATGTACACATATCCTGTACACAGAGTCATTCCACATCATTCTGATAAAAGAATCGTACATATGATCTTTGGAACACATAACTAACGTCCACTTAGTGCCAGAAATTACTTAGCGACAATTATGCAACAGATTGAAACTCATTTGACTTGTAAAACTTCTTATTATAACGCATTTTCTCAAAATCACTGATTACTTGGATCACTTCTACCACCTCAACATCTGTTTTCCTTCCAATCATGTACCATAAATATTATTATATGTGCACTGTTGTGTCCATTTTCATGTATCGTTTCCCTTCTGCTTTCTTTCTAGCAGACATATTTCATCTTTCAATTACTATTAAAAACCCATATTTCGATAGATTTTTATTGGCCATTTCAAGAATATAATTATGGGATGTTTATTTGCATTCTTAAATTTTTTTTTAGTTAATCAGATATTCCTCAGGAGTATTCTTGCTCCATCATTGAATGTGGGGTTCAACCTGCCACAACCTGCAAATTCTCCCAGAATTATAATTATCATATGATCTGTGGAACACAAATTACTAACTAACTAACGTCCACTCAGTACCAGAAATTGCTTAGCAACAATTAGACGACAGATTGAAACTTACACGACTTGTGAAACTTCTTATTATAGCGCATTTTCTCAAAATCACTCATTCCATGGATCACTTATGCCACCTCAACATATACCTTCCTTCCAATCATGTATCGTAAATATTATTATATGTGCACTGTTGTGTCCATTTTGATGTATCATTTCCCTTCTGCTTTCTTTTGCTCAGTCATATTTTGTCTTTCAGTTATTATTAAGAGTCCATATTATGATAGATGCTTATTGACCATTTTAAGAATATAATTATGGGATATTTATCTGCATTCTTACATCTTTTTTTTTTAGTTACAGAGATATTCTCACAGAACGTTCGTTATCATTATTTTTATTATTTTTTATTTTTCTTTCTGTCCCTCAAGGTATTTGTCTCACTCCCATCTTCCATACTGAAGGGCTGAGGCTATATTTTTTTCCAGAATTTAAACATACATAAGTTTCGTGGCAGCATTTCAACTGTGAACCTGTGAAAAAATAATTACCCTTGACTTGAGGATCACACTCACCCGCCATGTATAGTCATTTAAAATCTAATATTTGTTTGTGATATGTACAGTCTACCTTATATTTAGTAAGGATGCGTTTTCAGGGGAAGTGTACAATTTACTCTATGTCCCCTAGTCACTAAGGAATCACAGTGTCGTAGTATGCCAAGTGTATAGGAATCCCATTACTAATCTTGTATGAGCCCAGCTGGATGAAGAATCTGTAACACCGTGGACAGCCATTTGTAATCTACTGCATAACAAGTAACGACACTATCGGGATAGAATTTTTTAAGATATGATTAAATATTTTAACTTCTTTAAATATAAGCTGCATTTTATTTTAAGACACGTTTTATAATCCCATAACTAGTATTGAAAGGGTACAGTACCGCCCAACATTGGAAATAGGTACGAAATTCTTGTCAGAACAACACATTTTTTTGTGTAAAAGTAACTCAATTTCAATTAATACAGCGTAGCCGGACACCAGTGTGGGAAAGAATGACAATTTATTTATTTAATTGATCACATGTGCACTCCCTCAAAATAAATCCCTACATCCAGTTTGGTGAGATCTGTGAAAGGAATGAATGTATGGTCGTCTGCTAACCACAGATAGTAAATCGGAATATATTATCATCTTTGAGTCGATCCTTTGGCTACCTTTGGTGAGACCAAAGAGATGGAAGTTACCAGAGCTTTGAGCGTCTGAAATGTGGCTGACCAATAAGGTAGCAAGGTGCTTCTCCCACTTCGAGAGAGGTGCGAGAGAATGAGAATACGGCCATGTTTCAGCACTCTGCCGCTGAACCTTCTGCTGTAAAGACCTGTTTTTTTGTTGTGCTCCGGAATGAAAGAGTGGAGGCATGGTATGGATGTGGAATATTTAAGAGTAGTTAGAATTAATAATTTCTCTTTCACAGGACCTTTTGTGGGGAAAATTACAAAGTGAGGCAGGTAATTTTAAGGGGATTGTAGTAAACCAACGGTCACAAAGAGCCCACGTGTAGTTATAAGTTGAGATACTTCCGTGAGCTTAAGCTGAAATATTTAAGAATTAATAGCGTGTGTACAATAAGCTGAAATATTTAAGAATTAATAGCGTGTGTACAATAAGCTGAAATATTTAAGAAATAGCGTGTGTATCATAAGTTGAAGTATTTAAGAAATATCATTCCGTGTGACGCTGAATTTAAACTCTGAGAGAGAATCAAGGTGAGTCGGCCGTTTTTCCAGCAACGCCACATGGCTTGCATTGCACAGGAAGACGTGCGTTTATCTCCAGAGTTCACAGTAGGAAAGTAGAATTACAAAGTGGGGCAGTGTCGTGTGAAACTGGGATAAATATTGATTGAAGTGGGAAAGCGGAAAGTGATGAAGTTGTAACCGTTCTTTGTGTAATATTTCATATTGTTGTGTTGTGTATGTCTTGTAATTTGGGTATGTGTGTTTTGCATGGGAGTAGCAAGGTAGTTTCGAAAGATTTGTGGGTATGCCTGTTCCTTCTGTATCGCTCGATCTGGAGGAAAGTTTCGTGAGGATTATTGTGAGAGGCGAAGTGTGAGGTATAATAAAAGATCCACCATCCGATCCAGGGAGTGCACTGTTGCGGTAAATAGATTACGAGACCATAGTATAGAGATTCACTAACGTAAAGCCATGCCCACTGGGCGGAATTTCTCATGTGATTTTGTTGTAGGTTGTAGAATTTGTGTGTTTAGGAATAAATCAAATAGTGAAAAGAAAGAGATTGGTGGCCTTTTTCATTAAATTGTATGTTATTGTAATGTCCCGAATTTATATAAAAGCCGTTAAATCAAAGACAAAAGGTAAATGTGGTATTGCCAGTGCGTAGTGTACAGTCAGAGTTCTATAAATCACTGATAGTCAGATGCGTGTTTCCGTTGCGTATTATTCATACAGGAGGATAATTTGTAACTAAATAGTAAGATACGAGAATTCATGTTGCTCGATAAATTAAGGAAGATTCCACTCGCTTGGCAAACCACTCATCTTGCAGGCCTGACTGCTTGATGCCACAGTATGAGAAAGGCAAGTGGGTGCCTCTCATAATTTCGACCCTGCCAGGATTCCGTTTTTTGCCACGATAATTTTGTTACCAGGATATTTAATTTGTTGCCAGGATTCCTTTGCCAGGATCGTTTTTGTTAGGATATTTTGTTGTTAGGGTTTGCTGTTAAGATTTTTTTTATGGAATGTATTGTGATAGCGCTAAGAAGTAAAATTTTTCTGTTTGCAAATTCTTTCTGGATTGGTGAGGATCTTTTATTTTATTTTATGTAATTAATTGCTATATCGCACAAGGCTGGAAGATCGTTTCATAATTTTTTTTGCGTAATGTCCGTAGTAACTAGGTCGCAGTCGAAAAGTGTAGCCACCATGGAGAATAGCGATTCTGGGGTGGACGTAGCAGTGCAGCAGGAAGTAGCTGTTGACCATGGGTTAATGAGCGAGAAAGACAAACGCTCCGAAGGGGCTGTATTGTTCAGTGGACCGCTGCAAGGGGAACCTTTATGCGGCGGGCTTTGTCCACAAACGCGGGCTTTTCCCGACGACGCGGGCGAGCCGAGACTAGGCCAGGTGTGCGGTGAAAGTGCAGCTACCCTTAGCGAAGCTACGATTTCTCAGGCGAACGAGGTGAGCGCGTCGAAAGTAGGAAATAACGATGATAACGATGTGATACTGCAGTTTTTACAAGCGATGAGTAGGGAGACTAAGGAAAGATTTGAAGCAACTAACGAAAGATTAGAAGCAATCAATAGAGATAATAAGGAGAGAGATAGGGAGGCTAAGGAGAGATTGGAAGCAATGGATAGGGAGACTAAGGAGAGATTGGAAGCAAATAAGGAAAGATTGGAGGCAATTGATAAGGGAAATAAAGAGGCAATGAGGAAGCTACTCTCAGTTATCGATGAGCGTCTGTCCGCAGTTAATAATCGGTTAGATGAGGGGGAGAAGAATCTGGGTGTGTTGAAGCAAGTATGTGACGCCGTGAAAGAAAAAACCAATAATTTGGAGGTACGAATAATTGCAATAGAGAGGGATATCACAGAACGTAGGGACGTGTTGCCAGATGAGCGAATCAATGAGGTAGTGAAGGACTTACTTGCGGATAAACAAGGGGCATTAGACAGCGTGGAAGCTCAAGTCACCCAGCAGGAAGTGGCGCTAAATAAATACAGGGATGAAGTTGCGGAGGTAGTGGTCAGAATGAATACAATTAGTGCAGAGGTAGAAAAGATCAGTATAAGAGGCGAAACAGGCTCTGACAGTACGCAGCGAAAGGTTTATGCCGACCAGGAGGAGATACAATCACTATTACAGTATAAAGAGGCACAATTGGAAACAAATAGGAAACATAGGGAAGAACTAGCACAGTTGCAATTAGCGTGCAGAAGCGAAGGTGAAACACCACCAGGTAGACTGCGTAGGGAGAGTGAGATAAATTCAAAAATCGAAAATAGGCAGAAAGAGGAAGACGAATTCAGAGAGTCAGAAGAACGGTTGTGTCGGATAAAACAGGTGGCAGACCCAACTGGGTATAGTCCAAGGCTTTCTCAATTTCAAGATTCATTACCTTCATCGAGGGGACTGCCCCTTAAAATGAAGTTTGTGTGTAACCATTTGAGGGACGAGGCTAGAGCGAAAATGCAGGAAGTTATTAAAGACTGTAGTAGCTATTTAAATGAATTCTGGTCGCAAAGTAAGCAGGATCAGGTTACACAAAGCATATTGATAATGCGAAATGGTAACGAAGGTGATATAAGAGATCCAGTGGAGTGCTATCAGGAAATGCTGAGACGAAATAGGTATTTGGATGTGACATACGAACCTGGGGAGTTCATTAAGATCTGTATAGCGAAGTTGCCAGTGAAATTGCGCAGAGGTATAGTGATGGCAGGCAGAGGCTTAGACGATTCCGCGTCACTCCGGCACTTGTTACAAGAATTGGGTAATGAGAGCAACATTGTGAACGGAGACACGACTCATAGGTCACATAGTGTCGAGGATAGGAACGGCAGGAACTATCAGAATGACAGAAGAGCATGGAATCCTGGTATTTCTTTCTTGTCGTAATAGATTGATGGATAGGAGAAACAAATCCAACATATCAGCCCTTAGCATCTTGCCTTAAAACACATGCAGCTGGCACTGAAAATTGTCTATGTAGCAGACATACTCTACTGATATGTAGGAATGCAAATACCATACTTCTGATCAGAGAGTAAAACACCAGTAAAGTAAAACGATTGTTTCCTCAAAGAAACCAGTTGCTGAAATGTTATGTAATAATGCCAATAAGTCCAGTTTAATTAGTGCGATTTGACTATTGCAGGTACTTAACACGTAATGTAGAAAAGTCAACATTGTGATCGAAGTTTATAGATTAGCTGCCATCTGATGGGTAGTATGTCATTGTTATAGCGACAGTTATGAGGTGCTGCGTATGGATGTTCGGAGTCTGGTGTTAGGGAAAGAGGCCACTAGCACCAAAGTTACTAACACTTGGGTTGCCCATCTCTCCCAGCTTGTATATTCTCTGCACGCATTTAATTTTCATGTAAACTTAGATTCCTAACTAGCAAATTCTTTACTGGGTATAGTGGACCATTCAGAGTGAGGCGGATTGTCCATGAAAATGCTGTACTGATTGAGACGATCAAGGGAAAACAGTCTCGTGGGCTTCATCACATTTCTAACATCAAATTATGGAAAAGTTAAGGATAGATCTAAAGTAGGCAATTTATGGTAGATAGTCAGTGTATTTATTTGTGGTGTGTAACGTTGTGCAGGGTCAAATCGAACATAAGAATTTTCAGGCGGGATGTCAGGAAGTATGACGGAATAGACTGGTCAAATGAGTCATGAACAGGAGTCGACAGAGTGGTGTATGTACGTATTTTTTGTCGTATGAATAAGGATCGAGCAGAAACGACGTGATGATTTATGAGGCAATAAAGATGGTAGATAGAGAAGCGACGTGATAAATAGTAGTGGATAAAGGTGATAGGTAAGGGAAGAAGCGACGTGAAGCAGTGTGATTAATAAATAGAGATTCGACGTGATGAAACAGTGGTAAATAAAGGTGAGTAGAATTGAATAATGTGGAGATGTCTTAGATGTATGTTACAGAGAGACCTGTGTATGCTGCAATAGAGATTGATGCGAATGGCGAAGGAAGACCAGGAAATGATGGAGTAATGGACGGACGGAGAGCCGAAATACGAATGAAGAGATGAGGACAACTGCACAATGTGAAAGGACATAAAGGGAGTATGAGATCCAGATGGTGAACGTTGTGGAACACTGACGTAAGATGTAATATAAGTGTAAGATCTAATTCTTAGCATAACATTTGCGATTTGGCAAAAATAATATTTATTGTTGTTGTTGTTGAAGCCTGGTACCAGGATAACTAATCAAAACGGTACCAAGAATGTGTACAGTTATTTTGCAGGTTGAATAATTTGTGTATTTTTGTTTCTTAGATGAAATGTCGCAATTCTAAGTTGATATTTAGCATGAAGTGAATGCGGAGGTAAGCCGATGGAGAGAGGTGCCAGAGTGAAAGGACGAATTCGGAGACTGGAAAGCTATCTCCGGAACAGCTTCATGTGTTATGTGGTTGAGTATAAGGGAGCAAAGGTATGGTATGTTGTCGTGAGTGTGGTGGTGTTATAAGTATAAGGGAGCAAAGGTATGGTATGTTGTCGTGAGTGTGGTGGTGTTAAGGTTAACTGACTTCTAGACCTATTCTGTTAGTGTATTAATGGATTGAATGAGAAGGAAAATGTGATGTCTGGTGAGTGAGAGTCGTAGAGTAGTGTGATCAATGCGCCCACTCCTGTAAAGGGGATCCTACCGATCTGTAACTAAAACATTATTGTGTATTGTTTGATTTGGATGAACCTCGATGGCAGGTCAGGATTTGACATCATGTGGATGGTTCATACATGTCCTAGAAATGTTGTTATATATAATAAAATGTAAAATGTATAAAGAGATACTAATTTCAGTCTGTCACAAACATAAAGGTGCATTGTATGTTGTAGATTTAGAGTCACCAGTTTCTAAAATGTTTATTGTCTTAGGATATTAAAGTAGTTTAATATTTAATAACATGTGGTAGGTAATTGTGAGCTATGTAGATTATTCTTATTTTTTTGTTAGAACACTTTCAAGGGGTATTAATTTCAGTGTGTCACAAGCACAAAAGTACATTGTATATTGTAGTTTTAGGATAAAGTTTCTAATACTTTCACTGTGATAGGATGTTAGAGTAGCCTACTATTTGATATTGTAATTATGAGCTGTATAGATTGTTTATTATTCCTTTTGTTTTTTTTTTACACTTTCATGTTTTGTATGAGGGACGACAGGTACAATGAATAGCACGAGTATGGGCTGTCTATAGAAAAGAGATAAATGTTGATGTTGTATGTGTAGAAAACTAGGGTGTATAATTTTAATGTAAGAATTTCCTTTTGTCTGTAATGTTGCGAGATGCACGGAACGGTCTGACTGATTGGGTGTCGTAACGCCCATACCGCTAGCGGGCCGAGCTGACGATGCCATGGCGACAGGCGACAGAGCCGCGGCACTCCCCACTCCACTGTCGGACGGGGTACACTCCACGCGCCCGCTACAGCAGGTCAACGGCCTGGGGCGACACGCACGTACCACTGGCCATTCATGAGTTCCGCCACCCTTACGCCGCTTTCACACTATACGGTTTTGACCGTACGGCAAAAAGCCGTACGGCTGTAGGTGTGAAGAAATGTATGGCGCCTTTCACATTATACGGCGACGGCAAAATGCCGCTGCCGTGCCGTGCTGCAGCCGTGTCTTGCCACTACAACAGACGGTCGCCGTACGGCAAGTTCGACAACAGTGGCCTACGTGACTAAGTGCATGCTTTCACACTGGACGGTTTTGAGCCGTACGGCGTCGACTAGTTCGTTGTAGTGTCGTTTTATTCATTTGTGTTTATTCTTGTTTACTGAAAAGTGTAGAAGAATGGATGAAATTGATACTGAACTTTTGATAACCTTGGTGGAAGTAAGACCTGTTCTGTGGGACAAAACTCTAGATGCGTATAGAGATCGTATTGCTACAAAGAATGCTTGGCGGGAAGTTTGCGTAGCACTGAAGCAAGATTTTGATGAGATGGAAGACAAAGATAAAAATGCGTTTGGTAAGTATTTATTTAATATATTAATATTACATTTAATACGTTTTAAACAGTTTTTATTTAACGTTATAAATTTTATTCTAAAAGTAAATCGTTTGTTTATAAGTAAATTACTGCTACCAGTCACGTTTTTTTTGTTTTGTTTATATTTTGCACGACGCGTTTCGGGAAATAATTCCCATCCTTAAGTGCGTTTTTCTCTAAGTTTTCATCATGTGTGGTGTCTTTTTATGTGTCAGGTCTTGCATTCTGTTTTCTTTACTGTAATTTATAAGAGAAACACGCACAAGACCTCACAAATAAAAAAACACTACACATAATGAAAACTTAGAGAAAAAAACGCACTTGAAGATCGGAATTATTTCCCGAAACGCGTCGTACAAAATATAAACAAAACGATTAAAAACGTGAGTGGTAGCAGTAATTTATTTATAAAGAAAACTATTTACTATACAGTCGCAGGCTTTCACAAACAATCTACAAAAAGGAAAAGGCTTGTTAATTTATATCTTTGACATCTGCCATGACACGCTTCCAGCATTTGTCATAAAATATTTACAAAGAGTGTTCCTTATGGCGTTGGCTGTCAGTCCTCCTCTTATGTTGGCATCTTGGGCTAAGTCTTCCAAACCAGTGAAGGATGTGGTGTCTTCAATTATAAATCCATCTCTCTGACGTACAAAATTGTGTAAAACAATGCAAGCTTTAACCATTTTTACTGCAAAATCTGGATGAACATTTAAAGGTCGGTGAAACAACCGCCACTTATTGGTGAGGATGCCAAAAGCACATTCCACATACCTCCTTGCTCTGCACAAACGGTAATTAAATACACGTTTCTCAACTGTCAAGTTTGTTCCCCCAAAAGGCCGGAGCAAATGCGTGTGTAGGCCAAATGCTGCGTCTCCCACGAAGAAGTAGGGTACTTTTGGACCTTCCGTACCAGGCAGACATTGGACGTCTGGAAATTCCAGGGAATTACTTTCTATTGACTTCCATAAACTGGACCGTCTGAACACTGAAGAGTCACAGTCTTTGCCATAACTTCCTACGTCGACATAAATGAACCTGTAGTTGGAATCCGCTACAGCCATCAGAACCACAGAAAAGTATTCTTTGTAATTGAAGTACATTGATCCGCTATTAAATGGGGCAGTAAGACGGATATGTTTTCCATCCACCGCTCCTAAGCAGTGGGGGAAATTAGCAGTACGTTCAAATCCAGCCGCTATTGATTCCCATACCTCTTTGGTCGGTCTTTGTATACATTCTTCCCGCAGTGATGACCAAATTGCTGTGCATACATCATTAACCACTTTACTTGCTGTAGAAATCCCAATTCTGTACTGGAAATGTAAGTCAGTGAAGGAACAACCGCTTGCCAGATACCTGAACAAAACGAAAAAAAATCAGTGACATTTAGTTTGCAGTGGACATTTTTTGTTACAGTTTTGCTTTTTTCTATACAAAATTAAAATGTTTTCATACAGTTTTGTTTTCTTTTGATGTAGGTATAGAAGTAATACGGAGGTGGACCAATCTACGAGACTCCTTTGTGAAGTCAAACATAAAAATTCAAGCTGCGAAAAAAAGTGGCTCAGCAGCAAAGAAAATGAAAAAGTATGTATATTCTGATCAGCTGCAGTTTCTAAAAAAGCTGTATGATGCTCGAGAGACGGAGGACAGTTTTCAATCGGAACGCACCGCCAGACTGGAAGAAGATATAGAAACGCAGGGCTCCGTCGAAAATACTGAGAATGTTTCTGGGCCATTTGATACAGCACCCACACAACAAACATCCAAAAGCGAGTGCCATACAAACAGAAAACATAGAAAACCTGATGCAATCGAAATGAAAATATTACGAGCTCTGGAAGAAGACAAACCTTGCAGCAAAATGTCATTTTTACTTAGTCTGAAGCCTCATCTGGAAAAATTTGATGAACAGGATTATCTTCAGTTTCAGATGGGAGTCCTCAAAGTTATAGAAAATATATATGAAAGGAGAAATATATTGACAGCTCAACCTCCTCCATTTACCCATTACACACCTCCCATGCCCTATAATAATAGATTTCAAGCTTATTCTTATTCACCTATGGAAAATGCTGCTCCAATATCCTCTTACCATACGCATCAGATTCGTCCTCCTCCAGCTGCACCAAACCCAACTACTTTTCTCGAACAACCATTACAGACTTCTCAAGGTCGCAGTTCTTATCAACGAATTAATAAAGTGCCACCACCATACCCTTCGCCTTCCACAAGTAGCCATGAAGGCCCACCATCAACAACGCAGTTCTACAACGTTTTTGCAGAGAGCCTGTCGCCACAAAGTGACAGTACAGTCAGTCCTGCTACAAACTCTTTGGTTTCAACTGCTGATATTGATATTGACTTTTCTACTTCATAATCTGAGCGTAATAAAAATGTAAAACACAAATAAATAAGTAAATAAACAGAACTAGTTTTTATGTATTAAATTACCTTAACGTGATAGCCAGCATTTGAACAGGTTGGATGCAATTGCGGAATTGTGTGTTTTGTCGTTGTAACACATCCTTTAGTTTTCTATGTAATTCGTCAAACGAGGTAATAGACATTCGGAAATAGTTAAAGAATTTATTTCCGTCGTTCCTCAAATCTTCAAAGAGTGTATAAAATAAACCCACTTCGTCTCTTCTCTGGTTAATGGGGTGTACCCACAAAAGACGACCTTTTCTTTTGCGGCGACGATGAAGCAACCACAAAGCAACAACTCGTTTACGGTTCATCTTGATACACACATTAAGCAAACTGAATAGACACCAACAACTGGTCACGTCAAAAAGCCGTGTAATGTGAAAGCAACACAGGCACGGCTAAAACTCGTACGGCTTTTTGCCGTACGGTCAAAACCGTATAGTGTGAAAGCGGCGTTACGACTGGGGAAGGTATCCCGCGGAGGCAACAGCGGGTGGTTTCTTCTGCTCAACGGCGCGCGCAGCGGCGCTACTGCAGAATGGACGAGGCGCGGCAGAGCCCGGCGAGCATTTTTTTTACCAGCAGCTAATAACTAGTACTGGACTGTGGAGCCGTGAAACAAGATGACTGCGACTTTCCATAATGTGGAAAGTGAAGGACTGGTGTTTCCACGTTGTGAGTGGTGGAAAAGATTTTGTCTTTAGCAGACAGGACGATCGTTTTGTTTTGTCTTGACCACTGAATGGTGGGATCCATAAACTTTTGGCAGTGACTTGTTAAGTGTGCTTTGTGAATTGCATGTGGGACACTTGGTATACTTAAAGAGGACAGTTGTCGTTTGGTGAACAATTATTGTATGAAGGCAAGAAACTAGAGTGGGACATTGACATTTGCGTCTGTAGTAGGAGACATTTCTTGAACTGGTGCGGGAATAAGTGCTGTTTGTTGAAACTTACGACTTTTAATTACACCATGAACTGAAAGGGCAGAACCGTGGGTAATAGTAGTTGTAGGGCCATTTTTTTGGACGAACAGATTCGTGTGGATGGTACTCTGACAGTGACTATGACATTTGTGTTTAATGTGAGATACAGTTTACTGTTCGGTGCGTGTTCAAAATGCCGATTTGAGTGACTTAAAGACTTTCGTCCGGGTAACCATGGGAGAGCTTTGACACCGAGACAGTGGTTCTAGGAAAACTATCAGCAACTTTTTGACCACAAGAAAACCACAGAATGAAAGGTTTCCGTGTGACTCGCAAGATAGGGAATAATGTATTTGTAATTGTGTAAATGTTTTTTTTTATGTGTTTCATTCCTGAAGGGACAGCAAGTGTAATTGTATTTCATCAACATTTGTGTTTAGAATAGTTAGTGTTTGTTTTTTGTCTGTTCTGGGCTATCAAATTCACGTAGCATGTTTATTAGAATATTTGGTACAATGATGCTCTAATTATAAGCCAGTGGCGTAATACTAACGTAGCGGTTCATGTAGCATTGATCAGGAAGATTGTCACAGGGGACAAGAGTTTGCATTGCACAACAAATATCGGAATTAACTGATGTATTTTGATGTCGTCCATAGTAATAATCTTGTTGGTGTTTTGACTGAAGCTACTTATTTTTATTATCACAGTGGTGACATTTCACAGTAAAGTGTAACGAAGGCTAGTCGAAATGCAAGTTCTTGTCGTCTATATCCGTGACAACAGAGAAAGTATTTTTTATAGAATTATTGAAATTTGGATTACTCATAAAAATAACGAAGATCCCAGTAACTAAAGCAAAATTTTATCTCAAGATTACTTTTTCATTTCTATGATGTGATGTTTTATTTGTCATGTAGATTGTTGTAAATTAGTATGAGTACGCTACTCCGGATTGTGGAGAGTACAATAATGCAACAACTGCCAATTTGGTAAAGTAACAACATTTGGTCGTCAATTTGAGGTCACCAGGGGCTAAGGTCTCCTCCTGGTTATTTTGATGAATTGCTACGTTTGTTTTAATACAGTTTTCTTAAAAAAAAAAAAATGTTCGGAACTACCCTCGCATTGCAAGGATAGTACCGTGCCATTTTTTTTCTGCATGGGTAGCCGGTGGTGAAAGGGTACAGTACCGCCCAACATTGGAAATAGGTACGAAATTCTTGTCAGAACAACACATTTTTTTGTGTAAAAGTAACTCAATTTCAATTAATACAGCGTAGCCGGACACCAGTGTGGGAAAGAATGACAATTTATTTATTTAATTGATCACATGTGCACTCCCTCAAAATAAATCCCTACATCCAGTTTGGTGAGATCTGTGAAAGGAATGAATGTATGGTCGTCTGCTAACCACAGATAGTAAATCGGAATATATTATCATCTTTGAGTCGATCCTTTGGCTACCTTTGGTGAGACCAAAGAGATGGAAGTTACCAGAGCTTTGAGCGTCTGAAATGTGGCTGACCAATAAGGTAGCAAGGTGCTTCTCCCACTTCGAGAGAGGTGCGAGAGAATGAGAATACGGCCATGTTTCAGCACTCTGCCGCTGAACCTTCTGCTGTAAAGACCTGTTTTTTTGTTGTGCTCCGGAATGAAAGAGTGGAGGCATGGTATGGATGTGGAATATTTAAGAGTAGTTAGAATTAATAATTTCTCTTTCACAGGACCTTTTGTGGGGAAAATTACAAAGTGAGGCAGGTAATTTTAAGGGGATTGTAGTAAACCAACGGTCACAAAGAGCCCACGTGTAGTTATAAGTTGAGATACTTCCGTGAGCTTAAGCTGAAATATTTAAGAATTAATAGCGTGTGTACAATAAGCTGAAATATTTAAGAATTAATAGCGTGTGTACAATAAGCTGAAATATTTAAGAAATAGCGTGTGTATCATAAGTTGAAGTATTTAAGAAATATCATTCCGTGTGACGCTGAATTTAAACTCTGAGAGAGAATCAAGGTGAGTCGGCCGTTTTTCCAGCAACGCCACATGGCTTGCATTGCACAGGAAGACGTGCGTTTATCTCCAGAGTTCACAGTAGGAAAGTAGAATTACAAAGTGGGGCAGTGTCGTGTGAAACTGGGATAAATATTGATTGAAGTGGGAAAGCGGAAAGTGATGAAGTTGTAACCGTTCTTTGTGTAATATTTCATATTGTTGTGTTGTGTATGTCTTGTAATTTGGGTATGTGTGTTTTGCATGGGAGTAGCAAGGTAGTTTCGAAAGATTTGTGGGTATGCCTGTTCCTTCTGTATCGCTCGATCTGGAGGAAAGTTTCGTGAGGATTATTGTGAGAGGCGAAGTGTGAGGTATAATAAAAGATCCACCATCCGATCCAGGGAGTGCACTGTTGCGGTAAATAGATTACGAGACCATAGTATAGAGATTCACTAACGTAAAGCCATGCCCACTGGGCGGAATTTCTCATGTGATTTTGTTGTAGGTTGTAGAATTTGTGTGTTTAGGAATAAATCAAATAGTGAAAAGAAAGAGATTGGTGGCCTTTTTCATTAAATTGTATGTTATTGTAATGTCCCGAATTTATATAAAAGCCGTTAAATCAAAGACAAAAGGTAAATGTGGTATTGCCAGTGCGTAGTGTACAGTCAGAGTTCTATAAATCACTGATAGTCAGATGCGTGTTTCCGTTGCGTATTATTCATACTAAATAGTAAGATACGAGAATTCATGTTGCTCGATAAATTAAGGAAGATTCCACTCGCTTGGCAAACCACTCATCTTGCAGGCCTGACTGCTTGATGCCACAGTATGAGAAAGGCAAGTGGGTGCCTCTCAGTATTATCACAGCTTCCCGATCTCAGAGATATGTTCTACAATTTATTTCAGATATGAAATTACTTCTATAACAAATGATAGTGTCTCATTACTGTGTTGTACTTGCTCTCTTCCGTCGTAGCCGTCTTAGTGAACGGCTGTAACAATAGGTGATATCTTATTATGATTGTTTACATAACTGAATTAAATAAAACTGAAGATTCACTTTACTCATTTGTATTGTTTAATTTACTCCTTGTCGTCATCTAACAGTTCTTATTGTTTTCCAGCACATATTTGTTGTTTGAGTTCATAATATGATGATACAATCACAGCCACTGTCGCAGCCTTCGGTGTTCACAGCACATTCCAGAAAATGAACCTATCTTCATTTAATTACGCGATAACCAAGTCCTATGCCAACCTGCGAGCGTCATTTTATTAAACGAAGTTAATTCTAACGCATAAACTTGATTAATCATCTTTCTAAGGTCGCACATCATCGTTTTAAAGATAAGTCTGCATCACGCGCTTCGCCGATTTTCGTCGTTCGTATCATCATTATAATCGCCCCTTCTCTCTTCCGATTTTTATATTCACTGCAACAGATACTAACAGCTTACTAAGCAGAAAGAGCGATTATAAATGGCGAGACCGCGAAAGGATTTATAATCACCTAACCTTGTTTGTTTTCCTACCTATCATGTACCACATCTCAACGGCTAACTTCGATTTGAAGAGGAAACAGAAATAAGCAACAAAAAAGAACAAAATTATCATGATTAAACTTAGAGAATTCCATTAAACAAACCCAGGAAACATTTTGAAAACGTCAACTCATCACTATTTGAGATACGGGAAAGCTGCAAAGTGTAATTTTAGCTTCTCATGCTGTCCAAGACGTGCAATACTGAAACTTCGTCCAAGTCACTCAGTAACAGTTTTCTCTGTGTTAAATTTTTCCATTGTGAATTTAAGTCGCAAAGTGGCTATTTCCATAGTGTTTTATTAGTAACGGAGTGTACTGTTTTAAGTTGTTGTGTCAGCATTCCCGAGCTGTATATTTTTTACATTGTACATGTTTTTCTCAGATGGTGGTTATTCAAAATTTTTGCAAAAGAAAATTTTAATTTACAGTAACGTTATGGTGAAAACAGGCAAGATCTCCAAAATGACTACATAGGAAGGTAGTAACGTAGCGTTTAACGTCGAACAGAACGCGGTTGCTGGTATGGAAGTTGAAAAGCAGGCGTTTCGTAGCTCGTTCTTGAATCGCACTCTGAAAGTGAAGCAGATACAATGACATAAGTCACTGTGGCAAAATGATGTTCAATTAGGTGATCATCATTGTTGATGGCACAGCATTGAAATCTGCAGAAAATTGCGGAAGGGTTGCACTTATCTCAAACTGAACGATTCTGTTCAATCGTTGTTAGTCCCGTTCTTGCAGGATCCTTTTCCGGCCGCAGCGATGTCGGAAATTTGATGTTTTACCGGATTCCTGATATTCGTGGTAAACTCGTGAAGTGTTCGTACGGGGAAATCCCCTCTTCATCGCTACCTCTGAGATGCTGTGTCCCATCGCTCGCCGACTATAACATCACGTTCAAACTCACTGAAACCTTAATAATCTGCCATTGAAGCAGCAATAAACGATCTAAGAACTAGGGCAGACTCTTGTTGTCTTATATAGGTGTTGCCGACCGCAGCACCGTATTCTGCTTGTTTACATATCTCTGTATTTGAAAACGCATGCCTCCATCACTTTCTTTGGGGCTTCAGTGAAGGTCTATAGGTTTTGGGAGATGCCGGGTCTTTATCCCCCATTTTAATCACTACTGTTCTAGCTATTCACAATGCCTCGTTTAGTAATGCTGTCAAACATGGCACTATCTTCCGCGCAACCTCAGGGTAGAAGCAATCCAGGCCAGGTGACTTTCCAATTTTGAGCTTGAAAATTGCGATAGAAACTGCTTGAGCGAAGGGTAACACCAACGTCTAATTTTTGTATTCGTTATCTAGTTTACTCCTAAGTTTTGCGTGTATTTTAGTATCTGTTATTTGGTTATCATCAGGAAGCAGGGCAGATATTCTACCATCCTCTTCACGAATTGTGGACATGACAGTAGGTCCCTTAACCTTCCCAGTCAACAACTAATACCAGAGGTCGTCAGACTACGGCCCACGGGCTGTATAGGGTCAGAATTAAGCGTTTTTATAATAGTAATGTAATAATAATAATAGTAATAAAACGCTTCTAACAACTAACAACAAAATTCAAAAACGTCAATTGCTCAGTAAAAAACAACAATATTAAAGAAACAGAAAAATTTTAACATATGCGTGATTTTAATTAATGTTCGGCTATGGGCTAAATTAAGTTTACCTCTTATGTCAGGGGCAGAATGGTATGCAGCGCGGCCGCTGGGGGATAATAGAAGTGAAAGGGTGACTTCTTACTGTTTGTCTTCCAATGCTGACAACTCACGAGAGTGCGCAACTAGCGCAGATCAGCTGCTGTGGTATAAATGTCAGACAGAAGTAACATAGATTCGTGAATGCATGCTATAGAAACAGTTGCCTTAGAATGTGGTACATGTTTGTAGCAAGTAATATGAAATCAAGTTGGGGCTGTTGTAATACAGTGCAACAAGTAAAAGAAAAATTACATTCAAATCGTTTCGCAAACATTTGTGATTGGATCTCTTATTGCAGTTACTATTATTAATTCCTATAACATAGTGATTTATGTCTGTTACCAATTAACAGTAAGATCGGTAGGGCAAGGTGTGGTAAATTGGCCAGGGTGAGGAAAATGAGCATTGCGTATTTTTTGCCCTGAGCAGCACTGCTGCTTGGCGAGAAGTGGTCAGATTAGTTCTGCTTCAAATAATGTACATCACCTTTGTTGTCACTGAGATTAGCAGCGGAACCTTGTTCCCTTATGTTATAGTAATAACTTTCTTGTTTTTGGTTCGTCTAACGTAAGATAAGTCTTTATAGTAGTCCTGTTATCTCACCTGCATGAAAATTAACAAATTTTTTATAGTGTCAGAGTTGAACAACGCCTTGGCCTTCAAATGTGGTTCCCTGTTATTTATTTCAGTTTGATAGTCTCTGCTGTGAACCACTAATGCCGACATGACGTCCGATCGGAAAGAGTGGCCGCACTACAGCAGCCGAGGTGTTCACCCAGATAGGGAATTGTTACATCAAGAAACACGCGTAACACAACAGATAAAACTTACTTCTAAATCCTTTTATATACAAAGCTATTATCCGCCATTTCATCTCTAAATGACAATTTTGAATTAATTAAGCTATGTTACTTAAAATCGTCTTTGTTCTGTTTTATTTGGCCCAGAACAGAAGACCGACTTAAAACGGTATGCTACAGCCACTTGGTATAATTTCAAATATTAGGGTATCAAGATGGTTAGAAAAATTCGTTCGCGAATCAGACCAACTGACATGGAATCCTGTTGCAGAGGCACGGGGCACAGTACCCACTTAGGTACGGAAAACTGGTCACTACGTAAGCCTTCTGAAAAATGCATGTAGTTCCAATACATTGTCAGAAACGTTGCAGGACAAGCAACGATACAAGCTCCTGTTGAGGTAGTCTCCTTGGGTATTTATAAACAGTTTCCAACGTTTCTGAAAGTCTTGGAAGCAAGCAGGAAAATTTTCGCTTGCGATACTTGTAAGTTGACCTGTTAAAGAGTATTGCATGTATGCGATATCTTGATGAAGCTTTCATTTCAGTCGTTTTTTCACTCTCGGAAACAAGAAAAAATCACAAGACGAGAGATCGTGTGTATATGGCGGATGTCGGACGGCAAAAACAGAATTTCTGGACAGATACTCGGTAACAGATAAAGCAGTATGGGGTCTTGCATTGTCGTACAATAAGAACCAGTCCTGAGGATGCAACAAATTACAGTGGCGGCGTCGAATAGCTTGTCGCAAACGTTTCAAAACTTCAATTTAAAAAGTATGGTTTACTGTTAACCTGGAGGAACTCATGGTGAACTATTCCTTTACTAAAAAAGAATGCGGTTAACATTGTCTTTGTTCTTGAAGGTTGTTGTCTGACTGTTTTCGAGGCTGGTGATCCAGGACTCCCTCATTCAGCACTTCGACGACTCGCGTGAGGGTCATACAGGCTGCACCAACTTTCATCCCCATCAATAATAATTGCAGAAATGTGGTACCACGTCTGGCTCTATCCACTAGTTCAGCAGAAATTCTTACTCTTTTTCTGTTCGTCTGTAAGGGACGAGTTTTGCATTAAGCTTCCGTTTCCAAAATCTTCGCACAAAATCTTACGACACACACACCAAGATTCAAGTTACGTTCTTCTGATGTCACACAAACACAGTTACGTGACAAGCTTCTTGCAATGACTGCCTTACACACTCCACATTTGCGTTGATATGTGCTGTAAATAGGCAACCACTTCTGGGACCGTCTTGCACTGAATCTCTGCCTTCACGAAACCTTTTGTGCCACTCGGAAACACGACACCTTGAAAGGACCTCGCCTGCATATGCTTGCTTAACGACTGTTCATGTTTCACTAGGGGTTTCCCCGAGCTTAACGCAGATATTAATGCTCACTCTTTGCTCACAATCAGCCTCCATTGTGTTACCGTAACTACTGCGCCAAGAACCCAGAGTGTTGCTAAGCACAGCCTTGCCACCTAGTGAGTTTGCTCAGAAACATGGTCAACTTCACTTCAAGGACGCACACATACCAGATAACATAAAACAATTTTTTTTTTCCTTTTTAGTATCGCAAATTCAGAAGTAAAACAAATCTGTATTGCAACTTTTCTGACAAAAGAAATTTTCTTTGTCAGTCAAAAATTATTTAGCGTAATACCTTACAATATGTACACTACTGGCCATTAAAATTGCTACACCACGAAGATGATGTGCTACAGACGCGAAATTTAACCGACAGGAAGAAGATGCTGTGATATGCAAATGATTGGCTTTTCAGAGCATTCACACAAGGTTGGCGCCAGTGGCGACACCTACAACGTGCTGACATGAGGAAAGTTTCCAACTGATTTCTCATACATAAACAGCAGTTGACCGGCGTTGCCAGGTGAAACGTTGTTGTGATGCCTCGTGTAAGGAGGAGAAATGCGTACCATCACGTTTCCTACTTTGATAAAGGTCGGATTGTAGCCTATCGCGATTGCGGTTTATCGTATCGCGACATTGCTGCTCGCGTTGATCGAGATCCAATGACTGTTAGCAGAATATGGAATCGGTGGGTTCAGGAGGGTAACTCGGAACGTCGTGCTGGGTCCCAACAGCCTCGTATCACTAGCAGTCGTGATGACAGGCATCTTATCCGCATGGCTGTAACGGATCGTGCAGCCACGTCTCGATCCCTGAGTCAACAGATGGGGACGTTTGCAAGACAACAACCATCTGCACGAACAGTTCGACGATGTTTGCAGCAGAATTTTTTTCGGATGAATCCAGGATCTGTTTACAGCATCATGATGGTCGTATCCGTGTTTGGCGACATTGTGGTGAACGCACGTTGGAAGCGCGTATTCGTCATCGCCATACTGGCGTATCACGCGTCGTGATGGTATGGGGTGCCATTGGTTACACGTCTCGGTCACCTCTTGTTCACATTGACGGCACTTTGAACAGTGGACGTTACATTTCAGATGTGTTACGACCCGTGGCGCTACCCTTCATTCGATCCCTGCGAAACCCTACATTTCAGCAGGATAATGCACGACCGCACGTTTCAGGTCATGTACAGGCCTTTCCGGATACAGAAAATGTTCGGCTGCTGCCCTGGCCAGCACATTCTCCAGATCTCTCACCAACTGAAAACGTCTGGTCAATGGTGGCCGAGCAACTGGCTCGTCACAATATGCCAGTCACTACTCTTTATGAACTGTGGTGTCATGTTGGAGGTACATGGGCAGCTGTACCTGTACACGCCATCCAAGCTCTGTTTGACGCAATGTCCAGACGTATCAAGGCCGTTATTACGGTCAGAGGCGGTTGTTCTGGGTACTGATCTCTCACGATCTATGCACCCAAATTGCGTCAAAATGCAATCACATGTCAGTTCTTGTATAATATATTTGTCCAATGAATACCCCTTTTGTTCTTCTTGGTGTAGCAATTTTAATGGCCAGTAGTGTAGATTCAAATGTGTAAGTTGTAGGTTTCCATCAATAATCATGGTTTGATGAAAACTGAATTTCTCTTTGAGTAGCCACTTTACACCCTCCTTGCGTGCCCGAGGTGTCGCCCTACAATGTCAATTTTGGCTCTTAAGCAGAAAAGATTGACAACTACTGTCTTACACGGTCTTCGCCATTTGTCACATGGCGGTTGCCTTCGTAGATGCTTCTCCGCTACAAGCGACATACACTCCTGGAAATTGAAATAAGAACACCGTGAATTCATTGTCCCAGGAAGGGGAAACTTTATTGACACATTCCTGGGGTCAGATACATCACATGATCACACTGACAGAACCACAGGCACATAGACACAGGCAACAGAGCATGCACAATGTCGGCACTAGTACAGTGTATATCCACCTTTCGCAGCAATGCAGGCTGCTATTCTCCCATGGAGACGATCGTAGAGATGCTGGATGTAGTCCTGTGGACCGGCTTGCCATGCCATTTCCACCTGGCGCCTCAGTTGGACCAGCGTTCGTGCTGGGCGTGCAGACCGCGTGAGACGACGCTTCATCCAGTCCCAAACATGCTCAATGGGGGACAGATCCGGAGATCTTGCTGGCCAGGGTAGTTGACTTACACCTTCTAGAGCACGTTGGGTGCCACGGGATACATGCGGACGTGCATTGTCCTGTTGGAACAGAAAGTTCCCTTGCCGGTCTAGGAATGGTAGAACGATGGGTTCGATGACGGTTTGGATGTACCGTGCACTATTCAGTGTCCCCTCGACGATCACCAGTGGTGTACGGCCAGTGTAGGAGATCGCTCCCCACACCATGATGCCGGGTGTTGGCCCTGTGTGCCTCAGTCGTATGCAGTCCTGATTGTGGCGCTCACCTGCACGGCGCCAAACACGCATACGACCATCATTGGCACCAAGGCAGAAGCGACTCTCATCGCTGAAGACGACACGTCTCCATTCGTCCCTCCATTCACGCCTGTCGCGACACCACTGGAGGCGGGCTGCACGATGTTGGGGCGTGAGCGGAAGACGGCCTAACGGTGTGCGGGACCGTAGCCCAGCTTCATGGAGACGGTTGCGAATGGTCCTCGCCGATACCCCAGGAGCAACAGTGTCCCTAATTTGCTGGGAAGTGGCGGTGCGGTCCCCTACGGCACTGCGTAGGATCCTACGGTCTTGGCGTGCATCCGTGCGTCGCTGCGGTCCGGTCCCAGGTCGACGGGCACGTGCACCTTCCGCCGACCACTGGCGACAACATCGATGTACTGTGGAGACCTCACGCCCCACGTGTTGAGCAATTCGGCGGTACGTCCACCCGGCCTCCCGCATGCCCACTATACGCCCTCGCTCAAAGTCCGTCAACTGCACATACGGTTCACGTCCACGCTGTCGCGGCATGCTACCAGTGTTAAAGACTGCGATGGAGCTCCGTATGCCACGGCAAACTGGCTGACACTGACGGCGGCGGTGCACAAATGCTGCGCAGCTAGCGCCATTCGACGGCCAACACCGCGGTTCCTGGTGTGTCCGCTGTGCCGTGCGTGTGATCATTGCTTGTACAGCCCTCTCGCAGTGTCCGGAGCAAGTATGGTGGGTCTGACACACCGGTGTCAATGTGTTCTTTTTTCCATTTCCAGGAGTGTACGAGAGCACTTGCCGTCTCGCGGCGCGCGACTGCCCTTCTCTGTGGAAGCCCGCGTCAGCGGCGGGGCGGCCTCTACGAGCCCCTGACGCCACTCCGCGCCGCACAGGCCGGGGTCCGCGGGCCATCCTGCCTCTGCCTCTGCCGCCGCCGCCGCACTGTAATTGTCGTCGCCCGAGCGTGCGCACTGGAAACGAGGCCAGATGCCGTGATAGCCCTCTCCCCTCCCGCCGGTCCTCTGCTCGTGCGGGCCTTATTAAGTTATTACTCCAACTCCACGGCCGTTGTTGGTTTTAAACGCCGACAAGGCTCGCGTACAAAGGATCGTGACGTACCGTCCGTTTAGCAATATGTAATTTGGCGGCAGAAATTAGTCGGTCATTTGGAGAGACCCGTGGGGGCCCCACAGCGCGTTCCGGCGTAAGCGCACCATCTTCTTCATTTTTGTGAAGCGCGACCTGGCTTTCCAGCAAGTACTTTACTGTACTTTATGACGAAATTTTACAGATAGTGATCACAGGGGTCACAGTGGTTGTTTCAAGTCCCGGGCATTGTAAGGGACGCTAGGTGCCTTGGCAGGAATAACGTTGTTCTTAAAGTTGTTGGCACGTGCACTTGTAATGTCTGTCTTTCGATTAACAATTAGACAGTTACAATTCGGAAATAACCCTATTTTGCTGCACATAATTGATTGTCCAATTCGTACACTATAAGAGGTGTTTACGTTCAGTTATTAAAGGTAATAAAATAGAAAAATGAGTGAAAAGTCCAACTGCCCCCACTAGCTGAATTTATTGAAGTCGATTAAGACTCTCACAACCGCAGTTGGGTCTTCTGGCGGATATCTGTACAGTAAATTTCGTAAATCAAATGGTTCAAATGGCTCTGAGCACTATGGGACTTAATTTCTGAGGTCATCAGTCCCCTAGAACCTACAACTACTTAAAGCTAACTAACCTAAGGACATCACACACATCCATGCCGGCCGATGTGGCCGTGCGGTTAAAGGCGTTGCAGTCTGGAACGGCAAGACCGCTACGGTCGCAGGTTCGAATCCTGCCTCGGGCATGGTTGTTTGTGATGTCCTTAGGTTAGTTAGGTTTAACTAGTTCTAAGTTCTAGGGGACTAATGACCTCAGCAGTTGAGTCCCATAGTGCTCAGAGCCATTTGAACCACTTTCATATGTCATAGGGAGCTATTACAGAACGCCGCAGACTAACCGTTGGCGACGCTAGACAAAGTTCTCAGCTTTCTTCAACCGGTGAAAGCATTGTTTCCTAAATAGATACATAATATTTTCTTCCGTGTTTAACTCTAATCAATCAGTACTTTAAGATATCTCCCCATTACCAAAGTATCGATTTATAAAATTCTCTGTGCAGATATACACCAGAAGATGCAACTTACAAGTTGTGGAACCGGTTGGGAGAGTCTCTAACCGACTTCAGTAGTCAGCTACTGCGGACTACTGTAATTTAATAGTTTTAAAAACTGTACGTAAACACTTGTTGTGCTGTGTGAATCGGTCAATCAGTTATATATAACTACTTTAGACGTGGCTGCCCTAGTTCTAAAATTATCTAATTAAGTTGTGCCTGTGGCAGTGTTTTTTTCAGAGATCTGGAGAGGTTGAAGCCGTCATACGAAACTGGCCGAATGCAAATATTCATATGTGAGGTGCTTCTCACCCTTGCTGGACTGATCACGTCTGGCGTACCATTATGGTCGTCCAGAATTATTTTTTCCTCACTTTACATAAATTACTGACACAGAGCGCCATATCAGGTTCTTACGCTAAATCATGAAAAGTTACGGCCATGTTCTTTTAGTGACATGATAACTCCTTCTTCTTTCTAACGTGCCCTTTATCAGTGTGCGGACGTAAAAGGGCTTAAACAGACATATTCACTAACATTTTCTCTTAATTAGTTACATTTACAAGAACCAATTAAATTAAACGGTTTGCAAAGAGCAGGTGGCACAGTACCTTCAACTTATTGACCAAGTGGCCATCAAAGAGAACGGTGCAATTCACGCCATTATCAATTTTAAGAGAGTTTTGTCCAAACTTTCTCAGAAAAAGTGTGGAAGAAATCGGTTCTCGTGTGATTCAATGAGAGCCAACACAGAGATTATTTACATATTTGTCTCAAATCCTGGAATCATAAATCAATCCCATGACAACTATCCAATGTCTACATTCAGCATCCTTGACAAGTGTTTGTGTTTTGTCCAGTTACTATAAAAGTTGAAAGCCGCTACTACTTATTATGATTTAACTTTATTGCATAGCAAGTTGCATTACCGGCTTTGAAGCTATAAAAATAATTCCCTTTCATTAAATTTGGCCCATGAATGAACAGTAACGCGATCTGACTACAGTCATTAAAATACGAGGTAGTAAGCAAACTTCCTTAGCGCAACAGAACATATAACTGGATCTTTAACATAAAGGAACATGAATCGCAATCGCGATCTTCAACTGTCCTAATACAACCTCGAAGTATAAATGCCTTCCTCTTTGTAGGAAAGACGTGTAACTGCATTTAGCATGTGGTAATGCTTAACAGTAAGGAAATGATTCAATAAAACGCAGTTTCGATGTATTCAATGCTGCAGAAGGAGTCTTGAAGTTCTCTAATGCACTTACCTTGTCGGATGAAAATCGCACGTAAAAGAACCAAATATTATATCTGCCGAAGGCAGCATGTTATAAATTCGTTTTGCTCGAACCTTCTACTAATATGAATAGAGTATAAGTGAGCACATGTACCAGTGGGCATGAAAAATTGTAGCACTGAAAAGTAACTCCCAGAGAAAAATAATTCATGGTATATTTTAAACTACCTTCAACCAGACACGAAAAATCATGAAGAGCTAATGAAAATGTCATCTTTAAATTAAACATTAGGGATATAAAATTAAATTATCTTATTGCATTCTTGAGCGGGAACGCGGTCTGGAGTTCGTTAACCACCTAGCGGAAGTCTTTCTACTTGACGCCACGTAAGCGTTTGAGACAAGATGAAGCGAGTGGAAAAAAACGAATATCCAGTACCCGAGCTAGGAAAATCTCCGATCGGGCCCGGAATCGAACCCGTGACACCGCGATTTTAAGGTATTGACGCTAACCATTAGGCAGTGAGCCACAGACAGAATGGATATGAAATATCATAAGAAAATTCACATTTGACACCATGACGTAACCAGCGCTGTTGAAACTGTTATTACTTCTGACTAAAAGTTATTCACAGCAATTTCTAAAGTTAACGACACTGGGAAGAAGAAGAAAGTGGGACTTTAAAAGCCACTGACTACAAAGTCATTAAAAACGAAGCACTGCTTCGGATTCGTCAAAGATCGGGCAGAAAAACTGCTAGAAATTTGTCGTAATCGATAAACACACATCAAAAAAGTTTTGCATCATCTCGGTTTTCATAACTCCTGAAGACAGACGTTGACTTTGGATGTTTTATCACAGACATAGTCCCATCGACTGTTCAGACATGTCACTAAACCCGGTCCAGGATTTAAACAACCATACATAGGAGCGCCTATCAGACGGAGAGGATCCGATAGCTGATCAGCTCCAGTCATTCCACCAGGAAGGAGGTACACGGCTCGTGTTATCTGTACTTCAACCATGCCTAGACGGTTTGATTGCGTCCGCATTGTTACTTAGTGCCAGGTAGGGCTCTTAACAAGGGATGTGTCCAGGCGTCTCGGAGTGAACCAAAGTGATGTTGTCCGGACATGGAGGAGTTACAGAGAGACAGCAATCGTCGATGACATGCCTCGCTCAGGCCGCCCAGGGGCTACTACTGCATTGTATGGCCGCTGCCTACGGACTGTGGCTCGGAGGAACCCTGACAGCAACACCACCATGCTGAATAATGCTTTTAGTGCGGCCACAGGACCTCATGTTACGACTCAAACTATGTGCAATAGGCTGCATGATGCGCAGCTACACTCCCGACGTCCATGGCGAGGTCCATCTTTGCATCCACGACACCATACAGCGCGGTACAGATGGGCCCAACAACATGCTGAAGGGACCGCTCAGGACTGGCATCACGTTCTCTTCACCGATAAACATCACATATGCCTTCAACCAGACAATAGTTGGAGACGTGTTTGGAGCCAACACGGTCAGGCTGAACGCGTTAGATACACAGTCCAGCGTGTGCAGCAAGTTGGATGTTCCCTGCTATTTTAGGGTGGCATTCTGTGGGGCCGACGTACGCCGCTGGTGGTTTGGAAAGATGCCGTAAAAAAATGTACGATACACGAATGTCATCCTCCTACCGATAGTGCAACCATATCGGCAGCAGACTGGCGAGGCATTCATCTTCGTGGACGACAATTCGCGCTCCCATCGTGCACATCTTGTGAATGACTTCCTTCAAAATAACGACATCGCTCGACTAGAGTGGTCAGCATGTTCTCCAGACATGAACCCTGTCGAACATGCCTGGGATAGATTGAAAAGGGCTGTTCATGGACGACATGACCCACCAAACACTCTGAGGGACCTACGCCGAATCGCCGATGAGGAGTGTGACAATCTGGACCAAATGCGCCTTGATAAACTTGTAGATAGTGTGCCACGACGAATCCAGGCATGCATCAATGCAAGAGGACGTGCTACTGGGTATTGGAGGTACCGCTGTGAACAGCAATCTGGACCACCACCTCTGAAGGTCTCAGAGTGTGGTTTTCATGAGCAATATAAAGGGCGGAAATGATGTTTATGTTGATCTCTATTCCAACTTTCTGTACGGGTTCCGCAACTCTCCGAACCGAGGTGATGCAAAACTTCTTTTGATGTGTGTATATGCAGGGTGAGTCAGGAGGAAATTTGTGTGTTTTGAAGGGTGAGAGCATTAGTAATTCTGAACAAAAAAACTTGACGTTGATATAGGCCCTATTGCGAATGGTTTCCGTGACAGAACACTTTTAATATACATTTCTATTTATTTTCTGTATTATTCATTGTCGTTGTTTACAACGTACCTCAGTAACATAGAGGAAGTTGAGACGAACATTTTGGTGCAAGACACTTGTGGTCTATCAAATCGGAAACCTACCTCAAACTGGTTCACAAGAAGCACCCAAGCTACAGCGTACGCTAGAGTTTCAATATTCTCGCAATCTCTCCGCGCAAACTGTTAGTCCTAGACAAAAAATAAATAGGACCTTTTCTTGTAGCAAATTTGATTTAGTTTGATTGTGTACTGAGACATGTTTTCGTTGGAGTGTGCGGTTTTCGAGTTATTAAAGAAAAATGTAAAAAGTGATATTAAACGTGTTCTATCTCGGAAACCATTCGCAATAGAGTTATTGTTCAGAATCACTAATATTATCTCATCTCAAAGCATGTACCTCTCCTCCTGGCTCACCTTGTATATACAAGAAATCCTGATAATATGTCAAAACGGAGGTATTCGAGGTACAGGCTGAACGTTGTAATAAAAGCGCCAAAACGTATTGATTCTTCTTCCTTTGACTGACTGAAAACCATTCGGGAGACGAACCTTTCCCGTTATTCAGGAACAGCCAGGCATAAACAAAATGTTCGGCACTATCACATCCTCTAAGTGAAATAAATGATAATTTATGGTGATTGTGGTACTGTGTACAGTCAAACATATTCTGTTACAATGACCAATACTAAGGTACCCAATAAAGATATGAATTTCACTTTCTACGTTACATGAGGAAGAAAATCGAAAACCAAAACTGGAAATATGAAATTCACTTTCTACGTAACGAAAGCATAAGGAACTCACACCAACAAAGACACACAGGAATTGCAAATGGTTAAAACTATAGACAGCATGGGAGAACAATGGAAAAGATTTAAAACGGCAATGTTGAAAATAGCGAATGAGGTACTAGGGAAAAGTAAAGCATCAAGGGGTCTGAAAATATGGAACACAAAAATAGCTAAAATATTAAAGTAAAACAAAATGATTTTAACGTATACTTAGAAACACGAACAAACGAAGCCTGGGAAATATACAAACAGAAAAGAAATAAAACAAGGAATGTAATAAACAGATACCATAGTGAATAATGGGAAAGATTTATTGCTAATGTTGAAAACGACATTCACAGAAGACCGAATACAGCGTTTAAACTTATGAAACATATGAATAAAATGGAGAAAGACATTGAAAATATTAACGCAGTAACAAAAAATCAATGGATACGCCATTGTGGTATGTTGAAGAAAGTGAAAAGTTGTTCTATAAAAATTGATAATAATTATGTAGATCAGAGAGAGATAAAAAAATTAAAAGCAGCCTGAAACGTAACAAAAAAAAAAGAAATAGAAAAGCTCCTGGCATAGATGTCATTAATGCTGAAGTAATCAAAAATGGCGCAATCATTGTAGAAGTTTGCTTACCCCCTTTTTTAAATATGTGTCTGAAGAACTGTGCTGCACCTGACGAATGGAACACAGTGGAAGTAATTTCTATATTTAAAAAAGGCAACAGGAAAGACACAGGCAGCTATAGAGGAATAAGTTTACTAAATGCAGGATATAATCAAAGGCTACAAACTATCGCTGATACAATAATCTCAGAAGAACCATCAGGCTTCAGAAAGGGAGTTTCGTGTAATGGTAATTTATAATAAGAGAAATTACTGAAAACTTCGGGAATTTGGATCAGAAAGGCATTTCGCATTTATTGATTGCTAAGAAAGCCTTTGATAAGGTAAAAAGACACCTTTCGTGGAAAACGTTACAAAAAAAATCTTAAACTTCTTGTTAATACCATAAAGAGTCTATATGTAAATACAAAAATAGTTCAGGTTCAGAAATATCAGATGAATCTTTAATAAATCAAGGTGTTCAATAAGGATACAGTCTACGAACCACATTATTAAATCTGTATACTGACGACCTAGTTATGTTGTGGAGAGATGAAATACACTTGAAAATCAAAATAGGATCTAGTGTACCATAAAATAATCTGTTATATACTGATGGCCAGATAATTATACAGGTAGCAGAACATGATTTACAATGAGCAGTACACAACTTGAACCAAAACGCAGTATATTACAACTTAACTGTATCTCCACCTAAACAAAGATAATGGCTTTCGAAGGAAATAATCCAGTCAGACGGAAAATGGTAACAAATGAGAAAATTTTAGAATAAGTATTCCACTTCTGTTATCTAGGATGTGATAATAGTTTTAACTATGATAGAGACATCGAGAAGAAGGTTAATAAATGTCACCGCTGTCTACGGTACAACTGGAAGAATTTTGGGAAGAAAAACAAGAAATGAAACACAAATGTAGTTCTATAAAGTTATGGCTGCACCTACTTTTGCATATGGTTTCCAATCATGGGCGGCAACAGAAAAAGAAAAATCAGATATACAAGCAACAGAGATGACATTCATGGTATACGTGAAAGACTGTAACGAATAAAATAAGGACTGAAACAATACGATCAGATTTAAAAATCTTTCCAGTTAGTGACAAGACAGAAGAGAATAGAATTAAATGAAAGGATCATGTTGATAGAACGACAGAAAAAGGAGTGCCAGAAGAGATTATGAATTATCGGTCGGCTGGAAAGAGGAAACTAGGTAAACCTCGTAACAGGCGGGTGAATGGGTGATAGAGACTAGAAAAGGTGATTACAACACATAATCCTTGGAAGGAGATGTTACCCAACAGGTGTCTCTTCTACCATGGACTATTCATATCTCGTTCCTCGACAATGGCGTCTACTACCGATGATAGCACATAAGGTGACTGGAAATAATATTATCAACTGAGTGAGAGAACAACATTAACGATTTAGCACCTGTCAAACACGGGAGAATGTGACTCATCGTTTTAGTAATTTTTTCCTGTAACTCTGACGCAATACGCCTCCAGATATGTAATTCAATTCAAAATATTATTTACTCAGTGCCCTATACATGACGCAGGTAGTTGTCACAGGAATTTAGCCACCTTACTATAATTGTTAATTGATGGTATGGTTGTGGGTTTCAAGACAAGTTGTCGATACCAATTTTGTTAACAATGTTTAGACTACTGAGCACAATTTTTAAACTACGGAAACTTGGCGCCACGTGCTCCGGTTGTTCGTGGGGTTGCCTTGTTGCCTGGACAACTCATGACCGCGAATGCTTTGCCTGCCGGAGATCGCGATGTATCCAAGCCGGCCCCACGCTCGGTGGTAGCGCGCCGGCCTACCACTCTGGAGACCTGAGGACGAATCCTCCGGGGTCCCGACACATCCGCTGTAGTTTCATGATAAGACGTACCGGGAACGTACTCGTTAACAGCTGCTAGTTCACGTACAGAAAGTCTCTTACAAATTGTGTCGGCCCTGAAAAGGGCCTTTATGTAGCTAGGACATTGTTTACTTGAAGCATGTGCTCGAATTGGTGACCCTCAGACGCGACACAAGCTTGGTAGTGTCGTACGGTGTTTTGAAGATCCCTGGCAAGGCCTGATGTGATTGGCGCCATGTTCAATGCGATCCATTAATTCCTCTTCGTTTGTAGGTGGTTCGCGTCCGGGTGGGTGAACTAGAACCTTGAAGAATCCCCACAGGAAAAAGTCCGGTGGTGTGAGGTCTGGTGATCGCGGATGCCATGTCCTACGAGCACCTCTGCGAAATACCCGGCCGTGGAAAAGTTCATTTAAATGCGTAAAGCACAACTGTCACCTGCGGGCGCCCCATCATGCTGCAACCACATGCGTAGCCGTATGTCCAGGGGCACATCATCCAGTAGTCCGGGTAGAGTTTCTAGCAAAAAGTGAATGTAGTTCGACCGGGTAAGTCTAGGCTGTAGACAGACCGACCCAATCAGATGGTCACCCACAATACCTGCCCAAATGTTGTGCGAAAATCGTTCCTGGTGTTCTTGGACGTAAGTGCCGTGAGGATTTTCCCTTGCCCTGTAATCAACGTTTCGAGTGCTGTAAAGGCCATCCTGATGGAATGTTCACTCGTCAGTAAACAACACAACGATGGGGAACTCGGGATCTCGTCCAAAACGTTGCAGAAACCACCGCAAAACCCTGGCTCGTGCTCATAGTCCGCCACGGGATTTAGGTTTTGGACAGGGTGCAAACTAAATAGATGCTGGCCGTCATTCCTCAAAACCTGCCAGCCTAACCGATGAGTGACCCCCATGTCGTGTCCAACCGCTCGAGTACTTGTCGTAGGTGCTTCCTCGAAGCGCTCGAGAACAGTCTCTTCAAATGCAGCATCGCGTCGTGTTCGAGGTGTTCAAGCATCACCATGACATCCTGTTAACGAGCCTTTCTCGCCAAGTCGCCGGTGAATTTCTGTAAACGTTTGTGAGTGTGGGTAGCGTCTTGCTGGGTACCGTTCCTCTTATAACCGTCGAGCTTCATGCGCATTACCATCGGCTAGTCCATAAACAAAAACCATACCTCGTTGTTCTTCAAACGAATACTGTACCGCCATGCTTACTGTGTGACTAAATCGCAGGTGAATTGTGTGTGCTCCGAAGCGAAGCTTACATGTGAATGCCTCTGACGTGAGGTGGAGACAAACTTCAAGACCTATCCGACACGTGTGCGTGTCACGTTGGGGCAGTGACGGGGCGAAGGACATTTGTATGTGAGAACCGACAACCGACGAACGGCCACAGAGCAATCCCACAGTCAATTGGAGCGCGTGGCGCCAAGTTTCCGTAGTTTAAAAACGGTGTGTTGTCGACCTATACAACATTAGTAATTTCAGTTCCTACTGGTAGCACCTATCCAGGGTTAAAATTTGGTGATGCAATTATTCTCCACACTGTATAAAGCATAAACAATGACACTCACAGTACAACGTGACCATTTGCTTAAGGGGCTATTGCTATAGTTCTGCCATATGATAGAGAATTCAATCTCCTAAAGCAATGACATGTTTCGTTCGCCAACGCGCGGGAGCTAAAATACTGACGCCCTTGTCGGAATTAGAGAACGCATATCCATAAGCCACAATAACCATGTTTATACTAAGTCGGTGAGAAAGAAGGTGTCCAACGATTGACATCGGACTCCACGCTAGGTACCGAATCGGTACTTTTTTCCCCAGCTCAATAAGTGGTGTACTAGCAAGCAAAAGGAGAAAGTTTGAGAATTCCTTCGACTCTGCTCTGTAAAGATCCCATTCGTCTTGACATCAAATTGATTCCATATTTTTAGATTTGTACAAGGCTTTTGACACCGTTTCTCACAAGCTACTTCTAATTAAGTTGCGTGCCTATGGAGCATGGTCTCAGTTGTGTAACTGAATTCGTGATTTCCTGTTAGAAAGGATACAGATCGTAATAATAGACGGAAAATTTTCGAGTAAAACGGAAGTAATATCTCGCGTTCTCCAAGGAAGTGTTATAGGCTCTCTGTTGTTCCTGATCTACATAAGCGATTTAGGAGACAATCTGCGCAGTTCTCTTAGATTGTTTGCAGATGAAGTCATCAAATGATCAAAGCTAATGAGAAAATGATTTAGATAAGATATCTTTATGGTGCAAAAAGTGGCAATTGACTGTAAGTCTTGAAAAGTGTGAAATTCATCCATATGAGCACTAAAAGAAATCCGCTAAATTTGAGTTACACGATAAATCACACAAATACAAAGGCTGTAAATTCAACTAAATACTTATAGATTACAATTACGAATAACTTAAATTGGAACCAACATGTAGATGATATTGCGGGAAAGCAAAACAAAGACTGTGATTTGTTGGTAAAATACTTGGGAAATGTAACAAGTTTATTAAAGAGACTCCTTACACTACGCTTGCCCACCAGCTTCTGCAGCATTGCTGCGCGGTGTGGTATCCGCATTACATGGGATTGACGGAGGACATCGATGAAGTTCAAAGAAGGGCAGCTCGTTTTGTATGATTATGCACCAAAGGAAAGAGTGCCAGGGACATGATACACGAATTGGGACGGTAGTCATTAGAACGAAGGCGTTTTCTGCCGCAGCCGGACCTCCTCAAGAAATTTCAATCGCCAACTTTCTCCTCAAAGTGTGAAAATACTTTCTTGACGCCCATCTCCGTATGGATAAATGACCATCACAATAAAATAAGAGAAATCAGAGCTCGTACGGAAAGACTTAAGTGTCGGTTCTTCTAGCACGCTGTCCTTGAGTGGAACGGAAGGCGGGCCGTAGTGGCCGTGCGGTTCTAGGAGCTGCAGTCTGGAGCCGAGCGACCGCTACGGTCGCAGGTTCGAATCCTGCCTCGAACATGGATGTGTGTGATGTTCTTAGGTTAGTTAGGTTTAATTAGTTCTAAGTTCTAGACGACTGATGACCTCAGAAGTTAAGTCCCATAGCGCTCAGAGCCATTTGAACCTTTTTTTTTTTTTTTTTTTGGAACGGTAGAAAAGTAGTTTAAATGTGGTTCGATGATCTCTCTGCCAAGCACTTAATTGTAGATTGCACAGTAATCGTGTGGATGTAGACTGCAGGATAGCGAAGTAAACTATGTAATTTTTTGTGAGCAGCATGATAACCTACCAAACTCAAATTCTGCAGCAATTTCTAAGGACACAATATTTCCTGTCGCTCTCGCCTGTACTAAATCTGCCTTTTTGTACAGTGTGAATCATTCCTATAAATGCGTCAGAAATCTAAAGGGAGTAAAAATTCTATTCCCCAGATTCCGAGAGAGGCAGCTGCCCTTCCCTTGCTACCTTTTGCGGTCGCCTTTCTACGTTCTGGGACGAGCGTAAGTTTTCTCGCACTTCTGTTTTGGAAGCAAACCGAAGAGTCGAAGAAAGGGAGAGTCAGAAGAAAAAGGACAGAGAAGAGAGTGAGAGACAGAGACAGAAAGAGAGAGAGAGACAGGGAGATATGAAACCCGAAACCTGAGGTGTGCCCCGGGGCTGCTCTCGAACTGGGAGCCGTGTTGACACAAATCGCGCCTCGAGTTCCCAGTATTGGCACAAGGCAGGCCGGGCCGAGCTGTGCGCGCTCGTTTCCCCGCGCGACGCTGACGCGTGTCACCGTGACGGCCCACGCTGAGCAAACGGCGCAGCGCCACTTGCGGCCCGTCCTGGCCGTACCACTTATACCGATAGCCGAGGAGGCAGAGGCGGCGGCGGCGGCGGCGGTGAGGCGCCCCGCCGCCCGAGGTCGCGCTTTCCAAGCGTCACGCGGAAAAGTCTCACAGAGGCGCGCCCCGCTGGTGACCCGTTAGAAAGTGCCGTCCTCTTTCACGGCTGAGTTACGGGAAAATGCGCCAACAGGCAGTCTGTACGACTGAGCGATGCTATTGCACCTGCTACGTGCGACGAAGTGAAGCGGAAGGCAAAACTGGAGAGAATAGAAAAGATAAATATCGCACAGCTACCAACACCACATTTCCGGATCTTATTTTTAACATGTCTGAAGACATAGACATTGGTGACGATCTTGCTGCTGTACTAAATTTACGAAATTTATTCTGAATAGCGGAATCTTTCTGACTTTAGCTCCATTATGTATGAATATACTACCTATTGGTGACATGAAAGTTTGTGCCAGGACTGGACTCGAACCCACAGAAATCGCCTTAAGGGGGGTAGGACGTCAAACGGGCCGACATGGAGCAGGTGATGCACCACAGGAGATTTTAATTTCCAGTGCCTATACCTTTACAAATAAATTCATAAAACTTTGTCAGCATGACCAGGAAGGATTCATGATTCACACTCATAGCAGTGAAAGTTCAAAAACAAAATAATTTTTTTTTAGATGTGAAATTTCATCATTTTTTCACTTACTATTGGCTGCATTTGTTGCTATAGGTACACTTTTCTTCACAAGTGAGAGAGATTCTTTGATGAATTTTGCACAGCATACAAACCATACTTACAGGTTTATGAAACTTTAGAATTTTCCAAATCTATTAAAAACTATGGTAAAAATTGAGATAATTAACTACAAAATTTTATTTTTTTTCTAAACATGAAGCTTAAAACGTCAGAGCTCATTCATTTTTTCATAAATTAAATAGATTCTAGAGTTTCAGGCACCTGTAAGTATGGTTTGTATGCCGTGCAAAATTCATCGAACAGTCTCTCTTACTTATGAAGAAAGGTGTACCTATAGCAACAAATGCAGCCAATAGTAAGTGAAAAAATGATGAAATTTCACACGTAAAAAAATTTATTTTGTTATGTTTTTGAACTTCCACGGCTAGGAGTGTGAATACTGAATCCTTCCTGGTCATGCTGACAAATTTTTATGAATTTACTTGTAAAAGTATAGACAGTGGAAATTAAAATGTCCTGTGACGCCTCACCTGCTCCAAGACGTCCAGTTTGACGTCCTACCCCCCTTAACCATTTCCGCTATCCGACCACGCTACTAGACAGTATGATATATGGAAGTTTTGTGTCGGTGCTGGAAGCGAATAAATTTCATGAATTTCTCGTTAAACATTTCCGATTCAACTCTAATGCACTGTATCGTGAAAGTGGGGAGGGGAGGCATTTATCCTACTTGGACTGACCGTGTGGTTTCATGTTATCACAACGTAAAACTATCATTCTGAAAACATCCCCCAGACTGTGTCTAACCAAAGCCTTCGCAACATCCTTTCTTCCACCATTGCTAGTCCCGTACGTTAGGTAGGAGAACTTCTGAGAAGTAAAGGCAAAGATCTCGGGTTCGAGTACCGATCTGGAATATAGTTTCAATCTTCCAGGAAGTTTCAACATAAAACTGTCTGATATGAATTTTAGCCATATTGGATGCTGTTGAACTTCGTGACTGTTCCTTTATAGGGTGTAGAAAAATTTCCACTACCAGTCACAATAAAAGTTTATTTATTTGTCTCACAACCGGTTTCGGGCTTGCGCCCATCTTACAATTGTCCCACTTATATCTGTTTAGTCACCAGCAAATAATTATTTTTTTTGTATTTATACTGTGATCTCCAGCGTATAAACATGTACGTGAATATATAAACATCTGAAGATGGGTGCAAGACCGAAACCAGTCGTGTGACAAATAAATAACCTTTTATTGTGACTGGTATCGGAAATTTTTCTACACCCCATAAACTGTCTGATACTTGATATGTTGCGTAAAATTAGTTTCTTGTACAGAGATTTTATCATACCATTTAAGTTTTAAACATTTCACTCATAGCTACTGGTGCAAAAGAAATCGACCAACTGCAAAATGCTCCCATTGGTGCACAGAAAAGGGGAACAAGCTCCTGTTTATTAAACGACTGACAGAAAAGTTCCCTCATTGTACCTTCCTCAGCACATTTAAAAATTTTCCATAATATTTTGGCGTGAGAACGTATTCGCGCTCTTTTTAACACGTAACTCATCTCCCACTCCCACAAGGTTTCCTAAATGCAACTTGCATTACTCAATAGTCTACCGCTTTAAGTCGTTCACACCCATCCGCTGCCACTTGCCTATTCTCACGCACTCATTCAGCTCGACTCACTGTCGTTACTTTGCTCTGTCTCTAACTGTTCCAGTACTCTGTCTCACAGTGCGGAACGATTTGAAGTGGAATGATCATATAAAATTAATTGTTGGTAAGGCGAGTGCCAGGTTGAGATTCATTGGGAGTCCTTAGAAAATGTAGTCCATTAACAAAGGAGGTGGCTTACAAAACACTCGTTCGACCTATGCTTGAGTACTGCTCATCAGTGTGGAATCCGTGCCGGGTGGGTTGACGGAGGAGATAGAGAAGATCCAAAGAACAGCGGCGCGTTTCGTCACAGGGTTATTTGGTAAGCATGATAGCGTTACGGAGATATTTAGCAAACTCAATTGGCAGACTCTGCAAGAGAGGCGCTCTGCATCACGGTGTAGCTTGCTGTCCAGGTTTCGAGAGGGTGCGTTTCTGGATGAGGTATCGAATATATTGCTTCCCCCTACTTATACCTCCCGAGGAGATCATGAATGTAAAATTAGAGAGATTCGAGCGCGCACGGAGGCTTTCCGGCAGTCGTTCTTCCCGCGAACCATACGCGACTGGAACAGGAAACGCAGGTAATGACAGTGGCACGTAAAGTGCCCTCCGCCACACACCGTTGGGTGGCTTGCGGAGTATAAACGTAGATGTAGTGTCGTCCGTTCTGCCTTACTGACTCCTCTCACTGCCACTGTCTCCCTGTTGCTCTCTCTTACTGCCACTACCTCATTCATTCCATTCAGCTACCGCTGTCTCTTCTCACTTTCACTATCTCTCTCTTCCCCGCTGTCGCAGTCATAGACTCTGTCCGTCATTATCACTGACTCTCACCTCATTCTTTCCCTAGCAGGGTTCTGTCACCGTAAACTAGGTTCCACTGCCGCTGTACCCCTCTCTTTCTCCCACGCTGCCATTATCTCCTTCGCAATTTCTACACTACAACCGTGTCTACTGGGCGATCTGGCCATTCTGAAGGCACAATGGGTCAACACAAGTGTGCATCTGTCTTTGGGGACCATTGTCATCCCTAGAAGCAGTTTGTTTTTCCTCGGCACAATGCCGTCTACCAATACGACAACGCAACGCGTCACACAGCTCGCAGCGTACGTGCGTGGTTCGAAGAGCATCAGGATACGTTAACCGTACTCTCATGGTCACCATACCCTCCTGATTTAAACCCAATCCAGAATCTGTCGAAACACCTCGACCGAGCTGTGCGCGCCTTGGATAAACAATCGACAAACCTAGCGCAGTTTGTCACAGCACTGAGTCGGCGTGGCTGCACATCCCTGTCGGTTCCTTGCGAACGTCACTGACACTCTTCCTGCACGTCTCGCAGTGATTGATGTTGCAAATGGTGGTTGTTCAGGCTTTTGTTACGTGGTGGCACTAATCTTACTGGACAGTGTATTATGGTTTGAGGGATCGAAACGTGGTTTTTAGTGCATTCTATAGTCAACTACTATGAAGTAGTTGTAATTGGCGATATTCATTGTAGGCGCAGAGTGTTCCCCGCAGGAGAGTATCCGTTAATCTTGAAATGTCCACGATTGATTTGATGAGCTTGATATGGCACGCCTTTCTTGGCTTCCTAATTCGTTTCATTAGGTTATTATTGATCTACAGTGGCACCTCTCAGGGAGGTGAAACATTTATTTTGTGAAGGATCCAACAAACACCTATTAAAGGTCGTATGGTATTTATATGCACTGATCCTCAGCCGAATATAAGCTTTTTGCAAGCGCAGGTGTGTTGTGAACATGACTGCAATCCTTGAGTTTAGCGACAGTGATCGTGGGATGACAAACGGTGGAACACACAGATCATAGTATATCAGAGATTACACAACATCTCTCGTTTACAAGGTCAACGATGTCTATGGTGAATCTTCAGTGTCGCAGGGACAATGTTTCCACATGCGTAAGCCACGGTGCTTGACGAATGAAGGTGTCGTCGCCTCTGCGGGGCCATACACAGTGATCGACGATCTGTTGTGAGCCAGAATGACGCCGATTTGAATGTGGGGTGTCAGGAACCTATTTGTTCGTCTATTGTACAGAGATAAACGCACCACATCATCCTGTGGACGACTCGTGTCACAATGCATTCTCATGAGTTTTGGCCCCTCCGTATATTTCGGGCTTCAACGAAGCCAAACAAGTACGGTGGTTAAACACTGCAGCATATAAACCCATAGAGTTGAGTTATTAAGTCACTTCAGTTAAGTAATTAGGCATTTGATGGAAGAAATAATACTGTTACCGTGAAATGGTTGACATATTCCATACCATGTAGTTTCTTCGGTTATTTTTTGTACAGACATTTTAGTTCCGATTACAGATCTTTGGAGTCTGGTAAGTAATTTCGAAGGCTGCGGAATGCATCTGTCTAACTCATCATGTAACTGAAACCGCTATCTCCTGCTATTGGGTAGTATATTTCTCCTAAGTTCCGCCTACAAACAGTCCCTTTTGTAACTAGCGAGCCTGTTTTAATGAAGACATTACAATCTACTTTTAATTCAAGGGCTTAGCGGTTCTAGGTGCTACAGTGTGGAACCGCGCGACCGCTACGGTCGCAGGTTCGAATCCTGCCTCGGGCATGGATGTGTGTGATGTCCTTAGGTTAGTTAGGTTTAAGTATTCTAAGTTCTAGGGGACTGATGACCTTAGAAGTTAAGTCCCGTAGTGCTCAGAGCCATTTGAACCATTTAATTCAAGCGCTGAGGAATTTTAAATAATTGGAAGCGATCAGACTATGTGCACACGAGACCTATAGCTTGATCGTTGAGTACGAAAATACCTGTTTGATAACAGTAAAACATGTCACGTGGAACGTGGATGCTGTACCTTTCATGATCATCTTAGTACTAGTCATCGTTATCAACTATAGTTGATACTATCATAGTATATAAATATCGATATATGTCGCAGAAGCATGTTTGTTCTTGTAGAACGGAAAGAGTTTCTCAACGGAATGAACTGCAGTTCATCATAATAAATGACTAAATTGCACTAATCACTTTCTGAGCTCTTGGTACTATGTAAAATGCCATCTAGTCTGAACGTTGTTATAAAAGGTTTCTATTCGAATCATAATGTATCTCACGATAATTACATTCCATAGCATTATGTAAGGGAAGTTTTTTAAGTTCTTGTATTTACGCAGATGGAAGCATAAGCTTTAAGTAGTTGTTATCCGAAAGCATGAGTAAATTGATTTGATTTAAATCTTCGCTAAAGCCTTTCTTTTACCAGAAATAATAATAGTTTAATTTCTCTCTTAACTATTTCTTATCGTCTACTGTTTCTTTTTTAATTAACCTGCCTACAACCTCACTCGTTTGTTACTGATCGTAAGGATCACTGGAAATTTTTCGTGTATATACGTTGCACACAACTTATCTCAGTATCAGATTCTTAGCATGTTTCAAGTACATTCTTTATGGGTGTCGTATGTGCACATTCGAATTATTGCAAAACTGAGGAAGAGATCCATCTTGCATAAAGGGTTGTTATAATTAAACTTTCCCTATATGATCCAGTGTAGACAGAAAACTATTTACCGTATGGGTACCGAACTTTATAGGAACGATTTTCAGACGATGCACTGTAGGATGTGCATTGTTAATAGTGTTAGTGTCATGACTTGCCGTTAGAAGCTGGTTCTGTCACGGTGACACAGGATTCAGTGTGAATTACAGTTGCAGCCAATCAACACGGGTCTCGACAAGGTGAGAAGGACTTTACTCTTAAAATATCGACTCAAAATATCTTCAGCCGTCTAAATTTCTAATTGTTATGTTATTTGAGCAACAAGTTACAGCGCTACATTATGCCATCTACAGGACCCCGGACCGACGTGCAGGAAGAATCTCACCTCTACTCCAGTCTGAAACCGGTTGCTCAAATAAAATAACAACTGCAAATTTAAACGGTTCAAGATGTTTTAATTCGACGTTTTATACTGAACAGCAGACGTCTGCCTACAACCTGTATAAAGATGGAATTAAAGAGACTTCACTCTTAAAGCTGTTTTATCAAAACGACAGCAATAGTGCTACCGCTCTTCGCGAGTATCGACGCATTATAGGAATGTGGAAAGACCCTCTTTCCTCACTAGGGTTGAATAACATCATTCGGAAGTGCGATATAACTGGTGATTTGGAAAATGCTCCTGGAAGAGGCCGACGGCCATCTGCGCCAAAGACTACTGAAGAAGTAGTACTGTGTCAAATTTGACGTACGTTAAAAGACGTCGTTCGCCTCCACGGATGAGCCACGTCACTTGAGTTATAGAAAAGAAATACAAAGGGTTTTAGTGCCATAATACTGTAATCGTGACCTAAGAATTTTTGTATATATGTTGCAGATATCCAGATCGACAAACGGCTGCCAAACCCATCAACTGTGCAGCAAAGCAGAGATTGGTCAGCAGCGACAGCGGAGTCCAGAGTAAAACTTAAGACTTAAAACTTAGAAACTCGTCTTCTAATGTCGTAGTGTGAGTGAGTTAACGTGTGCTATGAGAAGTAACAAATTTTAAATGCTGTGGATATTAGTCGTGTTATTTGGAAAGTTCTTCAAAGATAAAATATTCAGCAATACGACAAAATTCCACTTACAGTTTCTAGTTATTTGAAAGAGATTTACATATGAAAACTGTTTGCAGGTACGAATGACGTGTAACAGTATTTGAATCCAAGGTATTAATTATTCTTTGGGTTGCGTCAAATGAATTCCCGTTAATTAAAAAGATAAACTTGAAGGTTATTAAAAGTGGTCATATTTACTAAGAATTAACTCCATAGTGAAGATAAAAGAATAAAGTCAAATAAAATTATCGTTAATACTTTAGTAACAAGAATTCTCGATCAGCGATTCTATTTACGTAATAGTGGCATATGAATGGGAAAGTTTATCATACGTTTGGGTCAGCAAAAGAAAAGATATATTTTTACGCTAAATAACAAGACTCGAGAACTAATTATATTCAGCAGGTACTAAACCAATTCAATTCGAATTATTTTAATAAGAGTGTCAATATCCTCTGCAATAAGTAATAGTATACGACAATAAACCGATGATCCCTTAACATTTTGCTGGATTAATTAAACTTAATTACGCCGTATTATCGTAGTGTGAGGCTATGACCTTGCATTAATTACAGTGGTTTTCTATTGAGAATAACTTTACTATAATAATTAAAAGCGTTTTTGAGAGTCTTTGCAAATAGTAGAATTGCCATGAAAGCAGCTATTTTGATAACACGTCACGTAATTGAAGCTGTTAACGTAAACGTTGTGTGTAGGTTTGAAAGTCATAATACTGGTACCCTGTGTCTACACGTAGACCGTAACTGTTACATGATGCTACTGACTCTAAGTCGACGTCAATCGCTGGAGTCCAACCGAGTTTAACAGTAATATTTAAAGTCGTCTCAGTTGAACTAATCTCAGAACGGTTGACTTTTTGCTATGTACAGGACACTGTGAAAATGGTTGGTTGCCACTGCGCATCGTGTATAAAAATTATTTTAATACTGCTGGGTATATGTTTGTCAGACAAAAGCGCGACCAATGTCATTCTTGTTATCTCCTGAATAATAACACTACTTACGTAGAGTTACAGAGTAAGCTATTCTAGCTTACTCCGACACAAGGCAGGCGACGTCATATACGTATCCATTCGAACTTTCACGTAGTTTCAAGTTACTGTTGCCATAGCTGAGAATGCCGGACGCAATATGCTATCTTCGAGCTGTGCACGACCTTTGTCATGCCATGGTCCACCGTTCTAAAAGTGCTAAGAACAATATTGTGAAATGCGGTTCCAGGATGTCGTGGACGCAGAAGGGCGTCACAATGAGCAACGTTTGTAACGTGGAACGTAAACACGGTACGCGTTAACTACCCTCTCATGTGGAAATTAAAATGTGATTCTTTCAACGGTTTATTCATTATTTTTTGCTTGCATGTTCTTACATGTTTCCACAAAGTTTCACTGTCCTAAGACCACATGTTTCTCATGGGGCGCCTCTCAAATAACGATAGTTTAATTATAACCAACCTGTATTTCAGGCATTGGTGTTAACGAATACTAATCGGAGAGTTTCGCAACGAAGTTTCGTATCTCGGTGTACAGGCTTGCACTCTATCAGCCTCATGACTTAGCCGTATACGAGGATCCCAGAGTTGGTTGTAAGAATTTCAGTAACCTTTAGCCTGTATGATACAGGATTAAGAGATGTGATCAAGGCGGAAATCATTAATCGCAAGTGCATCATTGTTACAGCCTGATGTAAGTAATCTCATTCCTTTATTAAACAACGGTAAATATTACAAGATGTACTACGTACATTGCGTTACAAATAGCGAGACGGTAGAAACATTTCACAACCACAAAACACTATTGTAACTACAATGGATCATAAGAATGCCGAATTTCACAAAGCAGCTGAAATCCATCCCATTGAACCTACAGACAAAGAAAGAATATTTTACTCACTCGCGTATTCCAGCACACATCTTCTATGTTCGACGTTTAGTATAATACAACTAGTAGATTCCAATGGCACCAGTAGTTAACACTAGCTCAGCGACGGTTGTACACTTTGGTTCTTCAGTTACACATAAACAACTCAAATAGGCTGTTCTGGTGCTACAAAAATGAAAAATAGTTTAAACAAATAAAATGACTGTATAGAACAGTATTGGAAAATTGACTATAGATAAATTTCATGAGACTTTACTACAACGAGTATTTTTTTTCGTAACTCCGCGCAAAGGAATGAGATCTTTCTTCTTTGCGCAATGAGAATTCGACGTGCACTTCAAACTGAATTTCTACTATACCTTTCAATTTACTTTGGGAATTTTGTGTATGGTTAACGCTTATACAAGTTAAAGTGACCCTATCAGCTGCAGCAACAATGCGACTATCTTTCCATCCCTAGTACTATGCAGTTCTGATACTCGCCGTACCAATGTGAGCAAACTCGTTCCCATTTACTATTCCAATGTCACTTGTAGATCAATGTGTGGAATTTTCAGCCACATCGAAGCTTCCAGTGTGGCTTGGTCAGATACTTTTCCCACTTGGAATAGAAGTCTACTGGAAGTATCAGACATCGTCTGAACTTGGTGGGCGTAAAAAAATTATTACGTATTACAGATAATGAGACTTGCCCGACCACTCCTTTCAGTTGTGTGAAGTCGACGTAGTCCAGTACCAGGAAGCTAATGTTTTTGCTTTGCAGTTTACTAAAATAAATTCAGTAATTTATTTAATTGTTCAGATGAATAATTATTGTAATTTTCATACCTAATATGTGCATAAATTCATTTATACAGTTCAGAATAGATGTCTCTAGGTCAGCACCATAGGCCAAAAAAATCTCCTTGATACGTAAAGAACTTTCACCAGTCCTCTTCCTGGTATTATTCGACAAAGCCAGAGTTGAAAAGGCCTAGAGTAACAGTAGAGACAATGACACAGTACAAATTCTCAAACAGTTTTTTAGCCACTGACAATGAACAGGTGAACCTTCTAACACGTGGATGTGGAAGAAAGGTGACTGATTACATTTTATCATCGCACAGCTGACTAAAGAACATTAACTCTCTGCTACAGTGCGAGTTATCACACAGAGAGCAGAATTTACGAAATTTGATCGCATAAGTACTAAAAAGAAGCCAACAAACGACACAGTTGATGGCTATGGGTGATGTTTAGAGTTCGGCATATCTTTGTGTTTCCAGGAAGACGTCACCTACATCTACAGTAAAACATCCAAAAGCCATCAGAAGGCATGTACACTCATGCTTGCCGGCCGTGGTGGCCAAGCGGTTAAAGGCGCTACAGTCTGAAACCGCGCGGCCGCTACGGTCGCAGGTTCGAATCCTGCCTCGGGCATGGATGTGCGTGATGTCCTTAGGTTAGTTAGGTTTAAGTAGTTCTAAGTTCTAGGGGACTGATGACCTTAGAAGTTCAGTCCCATAGTGCTCAGAGCCATTTTGCACTCATGCTTGAAAAATTTCGCATTCTTGACAGGGTTCACACAAGATCCAGAAATATGTACGACCTTACATCTACATCTACATGGACACTCTGCAAATCACATTTACGTGCCAGGCAGAGGGTTCATCGAACCTACTTCACAATTCTCTATTATTCCAATCTCATATAGTACCCGGAAAGAACGAACACCTATATCTTTTCGTAAGAGCTCTAATTTCCCTTATTTTATTGTGGTGATCGTTGCTGCCTATGTAAGTCGGGGTCAACAAAATATTTTCGCATTCGAAGGAGCAAGTTGGTGACTGGAATTTCTTGATAAGATTCCGTCGCAACGAAAAACGCCTTTCTTTTAACGATTTCCAGCCCAAATCCTGTATCATTTCTGTGACACTCTCTCCCATATTTCGCGATAATACAAAACGTGCTGCCTTATCCACCAGCAGGGGCTCGTCGCGTTTGACAGACACGGTAACTGTTTTCCGTCGTGACCAGTTGCGACTCCGTTTCACACCTTTGTTAACAAGTATGGCTGTCGTTACATCTCCCCCTTTCATTCTTCCCGTATATACTCTTGCCCACCCATCGCTCTCTATAATCTATCCACATTCTTCCTAGGTTTGCGGAGGTACCGTCCGCGATGTTTCATTCTTTATCCGAAAGTTCTACAGATGTATATTGACTGTTTTATTCTTTATTTTTCTTTCAGTTACGATTTTCAGTTTGCTTCGTTGTAACGTCTCTATTCAGAATACGAACAAGTATTTATCTAATACTTATTTTCGAACATCCACGCACAGCGTAATACTGACAAAAGACATACTAGCGCTCATTAGTGTCAGGAAACCGCAAAAGGATCAATAAATCCACAATCGACCGCTGTCGGTTTCATTTCCTTCGCGAGGCGACCGGTGGGTGTCAGTTATGAAAGCGAAACCCGGACAGAGGCTGCAACGCTAAATGCCCGTGCTAAGTGGTGCGCAGCGGCCAGGAAAGTCGACCAGCGCGATCTAATTGGAATGGCCAATAAATGCTTTCCCATCCCAACCAGGACTCCGTCAATAGAAAGTCTGCTCGTCTGCCACCTCCGCGACCTCTTTACCTCTTCCATTGCGTCACTGACGCTCAGGTGACATAAGTCCTTTTTGTTGGGAGCACAACACATATGCACGATATGTAAGAATTAATTACAAAACTGTTCTGTGGCAGGGTAACAGACTCGCAGTTGCGAATAAAAGTTTTAAAAAATGGCTAGGAGTAATTTCCATGCACTAGTCCAATGCAAAGAAGCCACAAGCAAAAAAAAAAAAAAGGTCGTTCTAATCGTTCTAATTCACTCTATGTCGCCTCAATCCTTAGCAGGCCCATTTCATATTCAAAAATCAAAGTAAAAATCCTGTTAATGTTCCGCGTTTTTGTATTTAGTTTGAAAACTGATTATTAAACGGCAATTGGAGTTTATGCTCTTTAAACAAGAAAGATTTAGTTCGAAATAAATGCTACAGAAAAGAATAGAGGGGTAAGGAAAATGGGAATCAGACATGTGGTAAGTCATTCAGAAATACCTAAACTAGACTAGGAAGCAGTTAGGGTAATAGTTGCAGAATGTTTAAACGTTAATTGCATGATCCGTATGACAAAAGACGTCGGTGGAAACTTAGCATATTAAACGAAAGGTTGGCTGAGAAGAAAAAGAAGCTGGTTATTGTATGCCGTGTCCTTTTTTTTAATATTTTAAACTTTTTTCTTCCGTGAATGTTAGTATTGGGGATCGTTTCGTGTTTTACTTTTCAGAACTTCATTGATGGATAGATCAGAGATGATCAGATGCTACCCTGAATACAAGACTGCAGCTGGTAGTACGACAGTCGGTTTATTTCAGAATTAAGAATATAAACTGCTAATAGTTGGATAGCTTCTTCGTCTTCTTCTTCACTTGAAGCATTGTGATACAGCCTGGTACGGTACCTACGGTCTGCTCTCTCTCTCTCTCTCTCTCTCTCTCTCTCTCTCTCTCTCTCTCTCTCTCTCCGTCTCCTTTTTTTAACTCGTACTATTTAATTAATAATTCTTTTCTAGATGCTCATTTCATCTGAAACGAATCAAATACACTTATTTACTGACACTGTAAATTTTTTCTCTTAGTGTTCTGTTTGTAATCCTGTCTCTTTCCGTGTTGCCGGTTCCCCTCTTCTAAGAATTGTCTCTTTTTATAATTTACACTACTTTATTGTTTTTGCTTAAGAGGCAGTATTCATCACCACGTGCGAGCGTTGCAACTGCCTTAGAAGATTACATTAAAGGGGGTGTAATAAATCTTATAGCCTAGAGATTGGAAGATTTTCATGACAGTAATGAACAGCCCGCTAGGCACCGTATTTGAGTTAAGGGTATATAAGGATAAGATGGACATGATAAAGCATAGCGGAAAAGAGAGCAAATATTTGCCGAATATCCAGACAGACGAGGGAAAAGTAGACGAAATGAAACAATTTTTTTTATACCTTGCTAGAGAAACTAAGAAAGGTTACGAAGGCAAATGTATCATCAGAAATAGATTGCCACAGGAGAAGAAGCTTTATTTTTATAAGAGTCAGCAGCTCAGAAATAAACATTCTCGCAGTGATTACTTCTTCTCCCATTTCAAGAATATTTTTTTTGATTTTACACTGACATAAATCTGGAGACATATCTGCGGAATATGATCCTCAACCTACATTTGTAGCGCAAACAAAAAGAAGGAGAAATGACGTCTTAAAAACACCTATCTGGAATGGTACTTAACCGACTGGTTTTGGCTATCCTCTGCGTAGGATGATCTGGCCAACAGCACTAGATTTCTTCACAGTAGAGAAGGCACGCATATCAATAATAAATGTCGTCGCAATGTAATAAAGATGCTCAGTTTTTTGTTTTGATCTTCTACAGCGTCCTTCTCTATTTTTTCCTATTTGCATTCACACTTATCAGTCTTTGAACAACTCCTAAATAGTGATTACGTAATTGTTGTTAAATTAGGACACTTCGGAAAGAATTTTGTTATGTTCCCACAGAAAACAAATTTCTTTACTAATGTCTGTTCAGTATTTATTGTTACGATCGCAATATTGGCCATCGTGGAAAAGTGAATGATTTCATACAGAAATGTGACTACTCTGACGATCTATCAACGGTCGCATACGAGTCTTCTACCTTACTGTAAGTTCGGCTATAATATTCTGTTGCATGCCTATAGTATGTAGTGTATACGTACGGCTCAGAACCGATGTAACTGCGCTCTCTATATGTGTGAACATAAGTACACTACTGGCCATTAAAATTGCTACAACAAGAAGAAATGCAGATGATAAACGGGTATTCATAGGATAAAATATATTATACTGGAACTGACATGTGATTACATTTTCACGCAATTTGGGTGCATAGATACTGAGAAATCAGTACCCAGAACAACCACCTCTGGCCGTAATAACAGCCTTGATACGCCTGGGTATTGAGTCAAACAGAACTTGGATGGCGTGTACAGGTACAGCTGCCCATGCAGCTTCAACACGATACCACAGTTCATAAAGAGTAGTGATGGCATATTGTGACGAGCCAGTTGCTTTCACCATCGACCAGACGTTTTCAACTGGTGAGAGATCTAGAGAATGTGCTGACCAGGGCAGCAGTCGAACATTTTCGGTATCCACAAAGGCCCGTACAGGACCTGCAACATGCGGTCGTGCATTATCCTGCTGAAATTTAGGGTTTCGCAGGGAACGAATGAAGGATAGTTCCACGGGTCGTAACACATATGAAATGTAACGTCCACTGTTCACAGTGCCGTCAATGCGAACAAGAGGTGACCGAGACGTGTAACCAATGGCACCCCATACCATCACGCCGGGTGATACGCCAGTGCCGGCCGGTGTGGCCGTGCGGTTCTGGGCGCTTCAGTCTGGAACCGCGTGACCGCTACGGTCGCAGGTTCGAATCCTGCCTCGGGTATGGATGTGTGTGATGTCCTTAGGTTAGTTAGGTTTCAGTAGTTCTAAGTTCTAGGGGACTGATGACCACCGATGTTAAGTCCCATAGTGCTCAGAGCCATTTGAACCATTTGATACGCCAGTATGGCGATGGCGAACACACGCTTCCAATGTGCGTTCACCGCGATGTCGCCAAACACGGATGAGACCATCATGATGCTGTAAACAGAATCTGCATTCATCCGAAAAAATGACGTTTTGCCATTCGTGCACCAGGTTCGTCGTTGATTACACCATCACAGGCGCTCCTGTCTGTGATGCAGCGTCGAGGGTAATTGCAGCCGTGGACTCCGAGCTGATAGTCCATGCTGCTGCAAACGTCGTCGAACTGTTCGTGCAGATGGTTGTTGTCTTGCAAACGCCCCCATCTGTTGATTCAGGTTGGTTCAAATGGCTCTGAGCACTTTGGGACTTAACATCTTAGGTCATCAGTCCCCTAGAACTTAGAACTACTTAAACCTAACTAACCTAAGGACATCACACACATCCATGCCCGAGGCAGGATTCGAGCCTGCGACCGTAGCAGTCCCACGGTTCCAGGTGCAGCGCCTAGAACCGCACGGCCACCGCGGCCGGCTGTTGATTCAGGGATCGAGACGTGGCTGCACGATCCGTTACAGCCATGCGGATAAGATGCCTGTCATCTCGACTGCTAGTGACACGAGGCCGTTGCGATGCAGCACGGCGTTCCGTATTACCCTCCTGAACCCACCGATTCCATATTCTGTTAAAAGTCATTGGATCTCGACCAACGCGAACAGCAATGTCGCGATACGATAAACTGCAATCGCGATAGGCTACAATCCGAACTTTATCGAAGTCGGAAACGTGATGGTACGTACGCATTTCTCCTCCTTACACGAGGCATCACAACAACGTTTCACCTGGCAACGCCAGTCAACTGCTTTTTGTATATGAGAAATCGGTTGGAAACTTTCCTCATGTCAGCACGTTGTAGGTGTCGCCACCGGCGCCAAACTTGTGTGAATGTTCTGAAAAGCTAATCATTTGCATATCACAGCATCTTCTTCCTGTCAGTTAAATTTCGCTTCTGTAGCACGTTATCTTTGTGGTGCGGCAATTTTAATGGCCAGTAGTGTAATTACGCTCTTCACTTGTGAGTGAGTACCGACGGCCCTCCTCTAGACTTAAAACAGTAAAAGGCAAGAATGTAAGAAAGAGTATAAAGAAATATCAATTTCATTCACGTCCTCACAAACTGGATCTATTGAGCTCAAGTCAGCCGATCATCAAAATTACGCGTTGTGAATAATTACGAGAAGAACATTTTCGCAAATTGTTACATAGTCACAGCAACCTTATCTATTTTTTAAAGGGTTCTTACAAAGCTTTTTACTGGATACTACTTAAGAGGCTAACTTCGTACTGTCGAATGTGAAACTGTAATGTGTCACTGATTTGCAGTGACGAATGTGATGATTGATTCTGTAGTGAATGTTCTGTCAGTGTCGTATGATATTAGAAATCCATTACAGTCATGAAAACGGAAATGTTGATGTAGGACTGGAAAATATGTTCGAGGCTCTCGTCCCGACACTGCTAAGTCCTTAAATTAACTTCGATAATTACGAAAGGCGTACGATATCCTCACATGACACCAGCACAATACACGACAAGCTGCCCTCCTTACTGAATCCTCGGGACCATTTATCTTAGTTGTACATCGCTACCTACACACACTTCTGCGACGATCATCGAGGTTTCTTCGGAATCCGCCGCCACTGATCCACGTTCCATTCCAGGTCTTCCTGTGTCCACCTTGTTCGCGCACTACAGTGCTTGAAAGGTTGAGAGGACGTTGTACTGTTGGTTGTAATGGATCCCTAGAGGCGAAATTGATCGCATGGAGATGGTTGCATATACTCTAGTTCGACTGAGCCATTTGCATTACGTCCAAGAACTCAGAATGTAGTTGCACTGAATTATCGCGGAGTGCCTAAGAGGCTGTTGTTAAGCACAGGAGACCATTACGAATCAGGTTTTCGAAAAAAATTTTGTCTCTTGGCGTGACTGAATACTCGAAAGATGTCGCTTTGTTTTACGACAATGCAGCAGCAAACTTTACGTGTCTGCAACACTTTTTGTGGAAAGTGACAATGTGCGCACTATCCTAGCTCGAAATTACTCTTGGAGGCATGAGGGTAGAGACAGTGCGCTCTACTGTTTCCCTGAGAATAACAGAGGTGCCTCTACGTAACGATCTTCTGTGGCCAATGGCGTATTGCGAAAAGTATATCCTATCAAAAAACTGTGCAATTATCTCTTTTGCGTCAGTTCTAGTTCAGTGTGGACCTATATCCCACGCTGTGGTACATCCGCATTATTTTTATAATTCGCCAGGCCTTTGTCAGAGCCCTCCTAGGCCATTGCCTCACGTTGTCTCTGTCCAGAAATGGCATAGTGTTGGTGCAACATTTAACTCTATACTGTCGAACGATTTTTGTATGGGATCCTCTTTGTTCTTTGCCTTTAGCCCATTGATAGAGATCACCAGGTCCCTCTCATATATATATATATATATATATATATATATATATATATATATATATATATCGCTATTCTGCACCTCTCGGAAGGAAGTGTGTACTTTCTTTTCTCTATTATGTTACAGGAATCAGGCACCTGAATCAGTCTCATACCCTTGTTCCATCATTTAACCCGTTTTGCGCGATTGGAACCAGTGAAAGTAAGTGTTCGTGAGAGCAACCATAAGCCGTCTGCCTGTTGCTACAAGTTCGTCTGCTGCTTGAGTTTTGCCAATGGCTATAGTGGAAGCAGAAAGAGAGGTCTAGCTAGATCATCAGAGTTGGTGCAATAACAGGTAAAAGAGGTTAAGTTGGCAGGTGACGACGATCGCATCCTTGGCTTCATCCGCTATAGAGGAGCGGAAGCGATTAGGCTTTTGTGTGAAAAGGGTTACTGCTCTGTTGGACCTTGGTGACTACTCGTACAGACTTACCTGTGGGCAGAGCACAGATAAAAGTATTTAAATTATGTAGTGTATGAATTTAAGTCATTTTTATTTCAGTTCATTTGGTGTTCAAAGATGATCATGTTAATTATCGTGAGACTAATTTCGTGTGAACGTTTAATATCATTCTTGAGTTTTTTAGAAAGAATATTTTTTGTATGAGAGAGCTAGGCTCCACGTGTAAGCAGAAAAAAAGGACGTTGGCTTCCCCGACTGGTAGTGTAGCGGATTCATTCTCAATGTACAGGGTAAATTTATTAAACGGAATTACTAGAGCTATGAAATAAAATTTTAGACAGTTTGTGAGTTTGTTTGGAACTTGAAAGTCGGTGTTTTCGTGCATCCACACAGCCACGTGGTCAGTGGTACAATCTTAGCCCGTATGTTGTTAACCTAGTGTCAATGTGTGCGAGGGAATGGTATGAAATGCATTCCAAGTTTCTATTGAATATTTCTGTTGTAAATATACATCTTTTCACTGTAGGAATCTGGGTTTCTCAACGTAGTGCGAGTAGGGTAAAATGTATTGCATCTTAATATCAGTCAGTGATTATTTTTGTGGTTCAAGAATTTTGCAGTTTGGAGTACTTTCATGGCTTGTGGAACTTGATCACAGTTCGTCTCTTCACTAATTTTCAGGCAAATACTCACGCCATCAGCGTTCGTGGATCGTTTTTAAGCTCTGCTATATTTGTGTAAATTTTGTCGAAAATATTGTCGCGGCTTTTCTTTGTATGTATGCGACGAAATGTTGATCATCCCTCATTTCATCTCACATCTTTAGCTAAGATACTTTCTGCTAAGCAGCAATTGGGGGTAGCATCTTTGAATAGTAATCAAAACGTCCCCGGTCCCGGGTTCGAAACCCGCTGCCGCTTAAATTTTGATTAATAATCAGGACTGGTGGCGGAAGACTTCCTGCATAAAAAGTCACCCTCATTCTGCCAACGGCCTTGTCAAAGAGGGCGGAGGAGCGGACAGAGGTTCAGAGCACCCTCTTGTCCCCCTATGGGTGGAAGAATCAGCGTCAATCAAAGGCATGAGGATGCACAATACAATGAAAACCACTGCATCAAAGACACATAATGTGTATCCACAGGACATGTTGCCTGTAACTGATAAAGTTCATAATGATGTCTCCAGTGGCAGAAGATTTAGAAGTAGTCCCCCATTCAGATCTCAAGGAGGGACTGCCAAAGGGGAGGTGGTCATCAGAAACTTGAAAGTGACAGGGAAGCTATAAAATCTGGAAATGGAAATGCAAGAGCTCAATCTAGATATAATGGCAGAAAATGGTATATGGGAGTAGGATTCGTTATGAATACAAAGGAAGGGCAGGGAGTGTGTTACTGTGAACAGTTCAATGATGGGGTTGTTCTTATCAGAGTCGACAATGATAGTTCAGGTATACATGCCGACGTAACAAGCTGCAGATGAACAGATAGAGAAAGCATATGAGCTTATTGAAAGGATAATGCAGTACGTAAAGGGAGATGAAAATCTGGTAGTCATAGGGGGCTGGAATACAGTTGTAGGGGAAGGAGTAGAAGAAAAGGTTACACGAGAATATGGACTTGGGACAAGGAATGAGAGAGGAGAAAAACTAATTGAGTTCTGTATAATTTCAGCCAGTAATAGCGAATACTACGTTCAAGACCCACAAGAGGAGGAGGTATACTTGGAAAAGGCCGGTTAATACGGGAAGAGTTTCCGAAATCAGGTACTGGATTATAAGGCGTACCCAGGATCAGATATAGAAACATATCACAATGTAGTAGTGATGAAAAGTAGGCTGAAGCTTAAAAGATTGGTCAGGAAGAATCAGTACGCAAAGAAGTGGCATACAGAAGTACTAGGGAATGACAAGATACGCTCTAAGTTCTCTAAGGCTATAGATACAGCAATAAGAAATAGCTCAGTACACAGTACAGTTTAAGAGGAATGGACATCGCAAAAAAGAGGAATCACAGAAGTTACAAAGAGATACATAGGTGCAATGAAGGTAACTGCCAAGAAACCATGGGTAACAGATACTTCAGCTGATCGATGAAAGAAGGAAGTACAAAAATGTTCAGGGAAATTCAGAGATATAGAAATACAAGCTGCTGGGGAGTGAAATAAATAGGAACTGCAGGGAAGCAAAGACGAAATGGCTGCATGGAAAACGTGAACGAATCGAAAAAGGAATCATTGTAGGTCAGACTAACTCAGCACAAAGGAAAATAAAATTAACCTTCAATGAAACTAAAGGCAAAGGTGGTAACATAAAGAGTGCAACGGGAATTCCAGTATTAAATGCAAAGAAGAGAGTGGGTAGGTGAAAGAGTATATTGAAGGTCTCTATGAGGGGTAAGATTTGTCTAATGTGATAGAAGAAGACGTAGGAGACGGCTTAGAAGAGATAAGGGATCCAGTAATAGAAGAAGAATTTAAGAGAGCTTTGGAGGACTTAAGATCAAATAAGGCAGAAGGGATAGATAGCATTTCATCAGAATTTCTAAAATCATTGGGGGAAGTGGCGACAAAACGACTGTTCACGTTGGTCTACAGACTGTACGAGTCTGGCGACATACCATCTGACTTTTTGAAAAACATCATCCGAGGCGGCAAGAGCTGACAAGTGCGAGAATTATCGCACAATCAGCTTAAGAGCTCATGCATCCAAGTTGCTGACAAGAATAATGTACAGAAGAATGGAAAAGAAAACTGAAGATGTCTTGGATGACAATCAGTTTGACTTTAGGAAAGGTAAAGACATCAGAGAGGCAATTCTGACGTTGCGGTTGATAGTGGAAGCAAGACTACAAAAAAATCAAGACAGAGACGTTCATAGGATCTGTCGACCAGGAAAAAGCGTTCGACAACGTATAATGATGCAAAATGTTCGAAATTCTGAGAAAAATTGGTCGTAACGTATAGGGAGAGACGGCTAAAATACAGTATGTACAAGACCCAAGATGGAACAATAAGAGTGGACGACCAAGAACGAAATGCTCGGATTAAAAATGGTGTGAAACAGTAGGGTGTTTCGACCCTACTGTTCCTTCTGTCTCTACATCGAATAAGCAATGATGGAAATAAAAGAAAGGTTCAGAATTGGAATTAAAATTCAAGATGAAAGGATATCAAGGATGCGATCCGCTGATGACATTGCCATCGTCAGAGAGAGTCAAGAAGAATTACATGATCTGCTGAATGGGATGAACGATCCAATGACTACAGAATATGGACTGAGAGTAAATCGAAGAAAGACGAAACTAATGAGAAGTAGCAGAAATGAGAACTGCGAGAAACTTAACGTCAGGGTTGTTGGTCACGAAGTAGATAAAGTTAAGTAATTCTGCTACCTAGGCAGCAAACTAACCAATGACGGACGGAGCAAGAAGGACATCAAAAGCAGACCAGCACTGGCAAAAAGGGCATTCCTGGCCTAAAGAAGACTGCTAGTATCAAACAATGCCCATAATTTGAGGAAAAAAATTATGAGAATGTACTTTTGGAGCACAGCATTGTATGGTAGTGAAACATGGACTGTGGGAAAACCGAAACAGAAAAGAATGGAAGCATTTGAGAAGTGGTGTTACAGACGAATGTTGAAAGTTAGGTGGGCTGATAAGGTAAGGAATGGGAGGTTCTGAGCTGACTGGGAGAGTAAAGGAATATGTTGGAAACATGGACTAGGGGAAGGGAAAGGATGACAGGACATCTGTTAGGACTTCAGGGAATTACTTCCATGGTACTAGAGAGAGCTGTAGAGGGCAAAAACTGTGGAGGATGACAGAGACTGACATACATCCAGCAAATAATTGAGGACGTAGGTTGCAATTGCTCCTCTGAGACGAAAAGGTTGGCACAGAAGAGGAACTCGTGGCGGATCGCATCAAACCAGTCAGAAGACTGATGACTCAAAAAAAAAAACTAGTGACTGCAGCTTGATTATATTGTTCCTCAAGTGGATACTGACATCTTAATCATTTAACGCAACTGATCTGAAAAGAGATCTGAAAATATTCTCGCAAAGTTCTTCCAACACCGAAAGCCGTATACGTACACGGCTGTGCCTGTGGCGTCGAACCCTTTATGACAACCAATGAAGAGTTTTTGTCCTCGGTTACGATACTCTAAATGGTTTTTTCACACTCACTGCCCACCTTTTCGCAATTTTAAAATAAACTTATGTTGAGTTTAGACTGAGCATTGGAGAATCCCTTTTCGAAGCTCCAAATGTCCATGTCACAGCATCGAAGTCTGGTGAACAAACATATGACGAGGTCAAAAGGTATTTACAGATGTTTTCTTTCCCATCGAGGGAAAAAAAACTGTATTATTGTTAGATTCCGGGATGGTCAATGCGGAAGAACCGTTAAGAGCATTGTACTTGTAGAAAAGGAACATGTTCATCTGGTGGTCCCAAAGAGCTCGACGGTACCGGTACAGGCGTGGGACGTATACGGCTCTCGGTGTTGGAAGAACTACGTGAGATGATTCTCAGGCCTTTTTTTTTCATTTTTCGAAATTCGTTAGTTGTGGTGGAGTATTCTGTGAAATTTGATATTATCACAAAGGTTGATTACACAGTTTTCCACAACGTTGATTACATATCAACTTTTACTTGAAATACATTTTTCATATAACATCGTGGCGAAAATATTCCCTCTAAGCCTAATATGCCAGTTTTTTAGGGTATGTTTTACTTCTTAAAAGTGAAACTGAGCACAAATAGATGAATGCATATGCATTACTTTGCTCCCTCTCCACCCTAGCCAAGTTTGATCAAGATCGTTTATTTACACTTGGGAATGCTCCCTTGTGAGTGTGAGACAGAGGCTGTAAGGACAGTGCTGAATAAATTTGCAGTCGAAGTTCCGAACCGTCTGCATTGTACCAACTGAGTGCTTAGTCGTGCGCTGACGTGAAACAGGACAATTCTGCCCAGCTTTCCATGTCATTGGTTCTGAACAGAAAGTGTCGAAAGTACTCACCGACTGAAGTAGTAGAGGCAATGAATTCATCCCACTTTGTTGAAAATTCCGTAAACACTTGTGATTACTAAAATTTACCTCGTTTGTGATTTCCGTAGGCGAGTTTAGGCGAATGACGGTACGGTTCCTTGACGAAAACCTTTGTCATTTTCTCCTAATCTTGTCCATTGTTGAGCAACAAACCTTAGATACTATGATGTTAATGACCACATTAACCCCATATTTTCGGACTACTAGCAGTTTGCTGTAGAATCTCATACACAAAGTTGCAGAACTGTTGAAGCCGGCTTATGACGCTAGGTACAATTTACGGTCAGTGGGCTTGTTTCTGTAACCGTACTTACCTATAAAGTGGCCTTTAGTTAGTTGCAGGTGGAAACCAAAGCACATAGGATGTTTCAGAGTCTATTAAATCAACTGTCATCGTTGAGCTCACGATTCAAGTAATCTGAGATTCTCGCGAAACAACATACTGAAAGAAAGAACTTCCTGAGTCCTCTTTCGCGTTTCTATCGACGATGTAGCAGCGGCTCGCTTGAACGATAATTACCGAATGTGATTTACAGGCGGTTCGCCAGGCCACAATAAATCAAGTAAGCAGGTGCTCCAATGGAGTGAATGCGTATTTGATACAGGAATTACATTCCTGCCCGGCCGTAAAACTTTATACTATATATTTCGCGCAAAGTGCTCGCGTTTCGTTGTTCGATCTGAAGAATGCTACGTGTGCCTCCCATGGCGGGAGCGCCTGTATTTATTGCTGTATCGGACGGCGGGCAGTAAAGTTTATTTTACAAGTGCATTAAAGGGCTTATCGCGGCGAGCGGCCGGCCATCGCCTCCAGCCGCCGAGCTCCGCTTCCAGCCGGCTGGTCGGTTCACAGCAGACTGGAGAACACAGTGGCCGCCCGCATAGAAGTAGCCTCCGCCTCACGAACACCTCACACAAACGGTGGAGCAAAGAATACCACAACCAGCATGATTTGACGTAAGACCAGAGGTCTAAGACAGTGAACTGAATCTAATGGGTGAAAAAAGAAATTTACGGTGAAACTTGCATAAAAGATGCCATAGAACGCATCCGGAAGCAAAAAGCAATTGTCACTTTGGTAATGGAGGGAATTATGGGGGGGGGGGGGGGGGGGATGTAAGAATTTCAGAGGAAGACCAAAGCTCGAATACAGTACGAAGGTTGACATGGGAGTATGCAGCAGTAGTTACGCCGAGGTCAAGAGGATAGCACAAGGTAGAGCAGGGCGTACAGTTGCAGCAAATCAGTCGTCGGACTAAAGAACACAACAAACACAATAACAATAAGAATAAGTGCCACAGCTACACTGTGTTGCTATCTTTTAATATTTATGTGAGTCTTTATAACAAGTTTTGGGGTCGCAGCAATATATATATATATATATATATATATATATATATATATGAATATAATAGAGGGAAACATTCCACGTGGGAAAAATATATCTAAAAAGAAAGATGATGAAACTTACCAAACAAAAGCGCTGGCAGGTCGATAGACACACAAACAAACACAAACATACACACAAAATTCTAGCTTTCGCAACCAATGGTTGCCTCGTCAGGAAAGAGGGAAGGAGAAGGAAAGACAAAAGGATATGGGTTTTAAGGGAGAGGGTAAGGAGTCATTCCAATCCCGGGAGCGGAAAGACTTACCTTAGGGGGAAAAAGGACAGGTATACACTCGCACACACACACATATCCATCCACACATACACAGACACAAGCAGTCTGCTTGTGTCTGTGTATGTGTGGATGGATATGTGTGTGTGTGCGAGTGTATACCTGTCCTTTTTCCCCCTAAGGTAAGTCTTTCCGCTCCCGGGATTGGAATGACTCCTTACCCTCTCCCTTAAAACCCATATCCTTTTGTCTTTCCTTCTCCTTCCCTCTTTCCTGACGAGGCAACCATTGGTTGCGAAAGCTAGAATTTTGTGTGTATGTTTGTGTTTGTTTGTGTGTCTATCGACCTGCCAGCGCTTTTGTTTGGTAAGTTTCATCATCTTTCTTTTTAGATATATTTTTCCCACGTGGAATGTTTCCCTCTATTATATTCATATATATATATATATATATATATATATATATATATATATATATATATATATATATATATATATATTCAGTTTTCAAATATAGCTCTCTGTTTGGTTTTAACCTGTTTTCAGCATTATCGTTTCTTTTAGCTTCCAGTATTTTCCTTCAAATTCTTCTGTGTGCGCCGCCATCTTGGCGGGTGACCTTGAACGAGTTTCGCTCGGCCGCCGCTAGGCTTCGACGGATCGCGGTAAGTTTTAACTGAGCGCGATCAGCAGAATTACTCGACTTCAGGTGCCGCCATTGCGCTACTGAGCGGGCTTACTTCCGCTGCCACGCCCAGATAAGCTTATCAATATGACGTCATAGGACTTCTTATCTCTCTCGTGAGGCAACAGCATGCTCATTCGACTCGAGGCAGCCGTACGAAGCACACAGCCATGCCTTACAGGAGGAGAAGATACACAAGGAGGTCGAGGATGCCTGTATACAAGAGTGTTGACAGCTTTTCTATTACTCCAAATGAAACTGGCCAACAAGAATTACTTCAAGGACCCATTACTTTTGTGGGTTGCAAGATTGAATTCTTCTTTCAAGTAACCCATTTGGAGGGTAGGATGAATCAACTTTGGCTATTCTTCATTGTATTAGAATTCCTTACTTTCCAAATATCCTTCATCCTTTTAGAGTGTTGTTCCCTTTCTTCTTGAGTCAGCTTTCGTTTAGTTGTTTTCTTTCTCTCCTGAAATTCTTCCTTTTGAACTGCCTTTCTTAAATGTGTTCTGTTTTCTATTGTGTCTATTGCAATTCCAGCGTTTTCCATGTCCTTTTCAGTCTCTGAGAACGATGCGAGCTTGGATTTGGAGCTATTGAGTAATGTGAATATCCGCTTGGTTAGTCTGTTGCTATACAGTCTGGATATATGTCCAGAAAACTGTATTCTTCTCTTCCCCATTACATCAGTTAGTTTTTCAGTTTTCAAATGTAGCTCTCTGTTTGGTTTTAACCTGTTTTCAGCATTATCGTTTCTTTTAGCTTCCAGTACATTCCTTCATATTCTTCTTTCGATTTCCTGTAGTTTCTCAAGATCTCCATTTCTTATTAGTTTAAGTGTTTCTGCCACATACAGAGCTTCAGGTCTGGCCACTGTTTGGTAGTGTCTTAATTTCGTGTTACAAGACAAGAATTATTTTGTTGTAAACGTTTTTGGTTATACGAAACACTCTTACTATTTTGTGCACTCTAGTTTCTATAGCTCTCTTTTCTTTTGCATTGTATGTAATCCACTCTCCTAGGTATTTAAAGGAATCTGTTTTGTGTATTGTATTGTTGTCAACGGCAATATTTTTAGGAGCATCAAAAATGCTTGTCATGAACTTTAGTTTTTCAAAGGATATATAGCGTCTGAGGACAGTGCACTCAACATCATCACATCAGCATTCCCTCCATTTGCAGACTAATAATTATACCTGTCAGGAGTTGTATGTTTTAGGTTGGTTAGTACCTCCAAATACACGCTGCAAGAGCAAGCCATTAACGCTTATTTTCCCCTGGGCAGCAGGTCAGGTTTTGAAGTGAGGACAAGCGTGTGCAAAATCGTTGGTCTATACCGCCAGCCGTAGCCCACTTAGTGGTGCATTTAGGAATGTGCAAAAAAATCGGGTAGTAAATTATGTGACATGTTTGCCGGAAGACACAGAGAACAACAACTAATACACTGAAGTGTGTACATACACAGCTAACATCCTATACGTCTACATCGGTACAGGCCCTCAAATAAAATTCTCCTTCGAAATAAATTGAGATAATAGAGAAATACATTAAATGAATAGTCAGAATTCCCGAAGTGCAAACTGATCAGAACTTGAACTGGAAATCAAACATTAGAGACTTTTTCAAACGTTTGTGTTCACAACGTCTGCTCCTCATGTAATCGCTGCTTTCGGTGATGAAAGTATCGGAAAAGTAGCTTACTTTACATACTTCCTTTCACTGATATCACATGGAATAATTTTCTGAGGCAATTCCTCGCACAGACACAAAATATTCATGGCAGAGAAACGTGCTCTTACTGTCCATCCTCGGACCTCATGTACCTAAATGTTTGAAAAGTTTGCCGTACTAACTACACCCACAAAATATTTTTATTGTATTATTAAATTTTCTGTGAAGAATTAGGAACAATTTGCGAATCGTAATAGCATTCGTAAATATATCTATCCACAATCAACCTTACTGTTGCACAGAAAGAAGTAAAGCATGCAGTTTTTGTCAATTACAGGAGCTAGTAGGTAAAGAAAGACTTGAAGACAAATTGAAATCACTTTTGCCTCACTACTCCTCCCACTATACAGATGAGCTGCTAATATACAGGGTGATTCAAAAAGAATACCACAACTTTAAAAATGCGTGTTTAATGGAAGAAACATAATATAACCTTCTGTTATACATCATTACAAAGAGTATTTAAAAAGGTTTTTTTTTTCACTCAAAAACAAGTTCAGAGATGTTCAATATGGCCCTCTCCAGACACTCGAGCAATATCAACCCGATACTCCAACTCGTTCCACACTCTCTGTAGCATATCAGGCGTAACAGTTTGGATAGCTGCTGTTATTTCTCGTTTCAAATCATCAATGGTGGCTGGGAGAGGTGGCCGAAACACCATATCCTTAACATACCCCCATACGAAAAAATCGCAGGTGGTAAGATCAGGGCTTCTTGGAGGCCAGTGATGAAGTGCTCTGTCACGGGCTGCCTGGCGGCCGACCCATCGCCTCGGGTAGTTGACGTTCAGGTAGTTACGGACAGATAAGTGCCAATGCGGACTCTCCATACAGTTGATTGTGGAATTTGTAGCTCTCTGCTAGCTCTGCAAGTCGATTTTCCTGGGCTGCGAACAAATGCTTGCTGGATGCGTGCTACATTTTCATCACTCGTTCTCGGCCGTCCAGAACTTTTCCCTTTGCACAAACACCCATTCTCTGTAAACTGTTTATACCAACATTTAATACACCACCTATCAGGAGGTTTAACACCATACTTCGTTCGAAATGCACGCTGAACAACTGTCGTCGATTCACTTCTGCCGTACTCAATAACACAAAAAGCTTTCTGTTGAGCGGTCGCTATCTTAGCATCAACTGACGCTGACGCCTAGTCAACAGCGCCTCAGGCGAACAAATGTACAACTAAATGAAACTTTATAGCTCCCTTAATTCGCCGACAGATAGTGCTTAGCTCTGCCTTTTATCGGTCCAGAGTTTTTAATTCCTAAAGTTGTGGTATTCTTTTTGAATCACCCTGTATTTTATGTCTGTGACTGAGTTATAGTTATCAGTTTTTTTGTAGACTAAGAACAAAAAAAAGTACTTCATCTATGTAAATCGACTGCATGTACTGACACGTTCCACACTACAGCGAGTTGTCGCCAATATGATCGATGATTTTAATGCAAATGCATCTAATGAGTGTTGCCTTTGATGCCCTGGGAGTTTGGTTTTGGAAATTATTACTTTGGATCAAGAAACCAATTGGAATGAATGTCGTACTTGTGACTACAATGAAACTGAAGTAGAACTGTAAATGAAGTAACGAAGTTCGTCTCTAAATTTTAAGAGACGAAAACACAACAACGACGACTCAATGGAAGCTAGGAACATGGCATCGGGAGACAAGCATGACCAACACTGATGTGTACGCCTGAAGACAATGATGCGGGAAAAGGTCTATAAGAAGTCTTTCTCTAGTAGTGGTTGTGAAGCTGCTGATGATATTAACGATTTAGATGATGAGATCCAAATCATTGAAAAAGAAGATTTTACACCTTTCGACTTAAGGAACTTCTTCAAAGATTGAAAAATGGCAGACTTGTGTGGAGAGATTAATTTGTTTTGCAATACGGTTTTCAATGGTCTAATTATCCCTCACTCCGTGGATGATGGAGACTTTGTAAGACGTATGGTATCTCCATCAAGTTCCTCAAATCAATTTTGTTCATTTTCAGTGGTGATGGTCTGGATATTACGGTAATAATGGATATGCTAACATGTTTGAAAAGATGGCTGCACTCCTGAATTAAGTCGATCACTTAAATTTGCATACCCTTGTTATAGTAACTGTAGGACCAATAAACCATGATGTGACTTCTCTAATCGTGGCAGAATCTCCATCATATTTCCTTTGTCGATTAAGGTAGATTGGGTTAAAGACATCCCCTCATGTGGTCTATATGAAAACACGTCAATAATTTTGTGTTAGTAAGATTCATTAGGCCACATTATGTGTTTCCATTTATTAGTAGTTCAAATCTGGTGACTCCTGCTATCACTGAAACCAATTCTTTTGATTCAAATGTTTTCTCGAAAAACTTAAAAGTATTTCTCTTTATTTTTTATGACGTCGTGCCATGTCTTCTAATTTGATGTTTTCTGGACGCTTTCATGTGAAACTAACCTCTAGGTAGTCCACAGATCGTGGTCGTGCGGTAGCGTTCTCGCTTCCCACGCCCGGGTTCGATTTCCGGCAGGGTCAGGGATTTTCTCTGCCTCGTGATGACTGGGTGTTGTGTGATGTCTTTAGGTTAGTTAGGTTTAAGTAGTTCTGAGTTCTAGGGGACTGATGACCATAGATGTTAAGTCCCATAGTGCTCAGAGCCATTTGAACCATTTAACCTCTAGGCAGAACAGCACCATATACCATAAGTAGTTCTGAGACAGTTGTCCAGCGACTAGTAGGAGGCAACCTCTAATGAACCGTTGTTGGTAGTCAATATGATTCGACATAATGATGAAAATACCATCAATTAAACGATCACTAAGATCATACTGGCTGTGAATATTTTCAATGGGAATGTTATACTAACCAAAATGGCACACTATGGCAGAAGTGGATCGAGAAGGTGTTCATACATTCTTCTTTCTACAGGCAGTGCAGTGATAAGACAGTGGACAGCTGAATTCAACAGTTCTCTCAAGAGGATTTAACAATACCACCACTTTGATATTTTCCTATGCTGTCGTGGTGTCCTGTAAGGCGGCGTTTTTACCCCAATCCAGTTATCCTCACTTAAGTTTTCCATTATTTCCCCAAATCGATTAAGGCGAATGTTAAATGATTTTCTGTATAGTAAACAACAAGCAGAATCTGCTCTTTTCACAGATGACACTAGTGTTGTAATCAATCCAAGCATACGTAAAGAAATAAAAAATGGTAAACGAAGTTCTTAAAAGCGTCATAGACTTTTCTCCAAATGGCCTCACCCTCAGTTTTGGAAAGACACAATATTTTCAATTTTGGGCTTCTAGAGGTACTACACCAATGATAGGTGTCACGCATGGCGGGAAACTATTAAATAGAATGGAAACTTTTAAACTTTTAGGAGCCCATACTAATGAGAATTTAAATTGGAAATTTGATCTTGGGAAGAGACAAATGGGTAAGTTACTACGTTTTGCATATTTTCATTCTATGACGTCATATGGAATAATGTTCTGGAATAATTCATCTTTAAAAAAGAAAGACTCCATTGCGCAAAAACGTGCTGTAAGAATAACATGTGGTGCTTACCCACGATCATCTTATAGACATTTGTTTAAGGAATTGGACACTCTGCCTACTGCTTCACACCATACTTATTCCCATGAAGTTTGTTGTAAATAATCCACTTAAGTTCAAAAGTAACAGTGAGGTATACAATTACGATACCAGAAGGAAAAATGACATTCATTACTCCACATTAAGGTTGTCTTTGGCACAAAAAGGGGTGACAATGCTGTAACAAAAATTTTTGATCACTTACACAAAATTTGATAATAAACAGAAAGTTTCTCCTTAACAACTCCTTCTATTCCGCAGAAGAATTTCTATAACTCTAATGTCTAAAAAGGCAGTGGGTAGGAATTGCTAATTCAAAACCCTTATAGATGTTCAGAATGTAATCGTAAGTACATATTAATTTGTGATTTGAATGTAAAAGAACTCGTTCCACATCATTACGATCTGTCGTGTAGAATGATCCATCGAACACGTAAGTAACTATCTAACTAACCGGGATGGTTACTCTTCCATGGAACTCCAGTTTTTATTCCTGTCCTTCCCAATCAGGGGTTGTTTCCCGTCACTGATGACGATTTCGCTGACAGGTTGTTAAACCGGAAGTTCCGTTCCTTTTTCAGTAAAATTGAAGAAAGATGTCCTGCAAAAATACAGTGAATCAAAAAGTTTACTGGAAAAGGATTCAGTATCTACAAGCTTTGTTTCATGAGTGACACGTTTTACGGGTATGTATCTTTCGATTTATGTTGCAGCTCTAGATATACGTCTTATATTTGCACATCTGTTCGAATATTTAATTGTGTTCGACACTTAACGCTCACTAGACTACATTCTCCAAGTATTTCTCATATTTCGTGACGCAGCATGTGAAGGTTGCTGAGTGTGGACGGGTTACTCCTGTAACCGAAATTGCAGATCTGAAGATGGTTCTAGAGGAACCGAAACCGGTCATGTGAATAAACATTTTGCAGTCAAGACGGATTATAAGTAACATTGTAGAAAAAGTGATTGCGGTATCCCTGCAGACATTATATCTGTTTTTGCAAAGTTTGGACCAAAGACTTCAAATTTTACAACGTAAACGTCTACATTGTAACATAAATGCTAATGACAGGACTATACATGTTACATTTTTAACGTAGCCATACGTGCTGTGCAAAATCATTACTTAGGAACAGAAGAATGAAGGAACGGATACGCTGGAGGCAATAAAATGTGTCTAAGGCTTTAGAAAAGGCTACAGCCACATAATATTAGTGGGGATAAGGATTGAGTGTGAACCAAAGACACACATGTACTACTTTTCAGGAAGATACATTATCCGTCTGTTACTAAACTTGGAGAAGTGCATCTTCTCTGATGGTATACTGCTTGCAATACTTCGAACATACAGCAAATACTTGTAGTGTGATTAGGATTTAAGGAAATTTTGGTTGTAAATATAGAATGACTCGTCACTACTATTAATGCAGAAGTGTTATATTTCAGTTCATTTATTTTGTGTTTGTGATTAATGACAAGACGAAGAAGCAGTTGTAGCGTGCGATGAATGCACCTTTTGTTGTACGTAATCCAGACGATTTTCTGTAGGAATATGTCACGTGCTTACTAAATTGTTAACCGGCTACATATCCCACATAGGAATTTGGATCTCATGGCGACATGTATTTCTCCTGATGATGTTGGATGCGATCCTGTTAATAATTTTCCCTGTGATAAGCAGGGTTTATATCGGTTACTCTGAGAAACCTACGCACTGTGTCTGCTATCAAGTTGACGTACATTTTTCTTCACATATATACTGTCGATCCGCAACACACTGTAGACAGAACCGCTATCAGTAGGTGATTAAACCAGTATGAACTCTGGAAAACATATGTTCTGTCTACATGTTGATTCTGTGAAACATTTGGTTGAGAGACAGTGAACAACAACAACACACAGGTGTATGAAGGACACTAATTCATTTCACCTTCTCTCAATCCTGTTATCAAGTGTATTATCAACTGTGTAACGTACGTCGCTTTCTAAAGGCGCTACATGTTAAAATTACAAAATATGTTGACAGTTTTCATTTGGATTTTAATTTGATCTTGAACATTGCTCATTTCGTGAGATAGCTTCAGACTGGAATATGTGTGATAACCTTTGCCTCCTAAAGCACATACAGTAATTCGCTTCCGTAGTACGTCTGGAATAGGGGACGCAGACAACGTGAAACAGGAGGCAGTTTCACGAGCGCAGTCAAAGCTAATTACTGATACTACGCTAATGGTGAGGCCTCCCAGTTTCTGGGAACATGAGGTGATGCATACAAATTCAAACCGTATACCAACTAAAACTGAAAGAAACAAGTAAATATACTTTTCATGGGCGTATGACTCCTACTAAAAGTGTGGAAAACTTATTTGCTGAAGTAGAACAGCATTCCTGTCTCGGTTGCCCACATTTATCCACCTATGGGCCTATCATTTTCATTGTTTACTGTCTGTTTATATTTTTTCACTCTCTCTTTTTGTCTTTGTCACTCCTAAGTGCGATGGCGTTCATCTTACTTCCTCTAGCTCACTTTTTTCTCATCCGTTTGACTGCTGTCACTCTTTCCGTTTCTCGTTCTTCTGCCTTCCTCTCTTCTCCGTTTAAGAGCAAACCACATGAGGAACCTGTTGCCAAGAGCTCTAGTGACACTAAAGCTTCTTGAGACACAAGACTAATATCGTAGAAGATCGTTCTGGGTGGCTATATTCCGAGCAACTAAAGGGTAGTTCAATCGTTTTATAGTTTTTCACCCAGCTCCTAAGTGTTCTTTAGTTAATGGGTGACATTCCTCTCCATCAAGATGGTACTCTAAGTGTTTCTTAAAACCTGATTCTTCGCTAAGCGATCACTTGCCCTTAACTATATTGCCTTTCTTCTTGACGCTAGCAACTGCTTCATCGATTTACAGCAGAAATGTGAGGGATATGCTAGATCACCCAAGTGGTAATAATTTTTATGTTACTAGAAAATGAACATTTCATATCGAATATGTCCGCCCCCGGTAGTTGAGTGGTCAGCGCGACAGAATGACAAACCTAACTGCCCCGGGTTCGATTCCCGGATGGGTCAGAGATTTTCTCCGCTCAGGGAGTGAGTGTTGTATTGACCAAATCATCATCATTTCATCTCCATAGACGCGCAAGTCGCCGAAGTGGAGTCAAATCGAAAGACTTGCACTTGGCGAAGGGTCTACCCGACTGGAGGCCCTAGTCACACGACATTTACATTTTACATTTATCAAACATATTTTCTCGTATAGCTTTGCATATTTTTAATAAGCGCATATCACAAATGTCTCACATATTGCCTCACATGATCTCTGCAATATGACCTCATCACTCCATTCTCTTCATGGGGAACGCCTTTTACTTACTTTTACACTTGAAATAACCTTTGACTCATTTAAGATATTTTCAATTGCTACACATATCGGTAGTGACGAGTATTTACTACTATAGACCAGTGCACCTTTTCAACTTAATTTTCACCAAGATACAGCAACTAACTAAGTTTTTTATATAGATTTATGATGCCAGAATAATAGTTATGTACAAGTCAAATTCACTGCTAAGCCTGAAAACTCGCTATTCTCCACGTAGGTGTCACTTATCCCACGTAATAGGCACACCGCTGTCGGTAGATACCAGCGTCATCGAAGCAATTTCGAGGAGACGAGTTAGTGCAGTCGATCCACTACGTACCTAAGCTTTATTGTCATTTTCAGTGACTTTTAGTTTTAAAACGGAGTAGAGAAAACTTCTAGAGAGCGCGCATCTCAAACGGCGGGGAAACTAGCAGAAAAATCACCATATTCAATGTACTTTTGTTCTGTAATTTCTTATCAGAGCTACAAAAGAGTTACGTAAATTCATTTCTGGTGCGAAAACACCGCAATTCCATTTAAAAAGAAGACAAAGCTGATCCATGTGTCTCGATGTTGAGTAAGTTGCAAATATACTTTGGTTCATGAGCCTGTAGTAACTGTTCGTCTGGTTGAAAAAAAAGAACACAAATACCTTCAACGAGTGAAAAGTTATTAGTTGTGAAAAATTTAGGAGCCTCAGTCCGTGCATCCTGTGCTGCACTGAAATATCGAATGACATCGACACTTGATTCACGTCTAAATCTCCAATTACATCTATACTCCCTACACACTACTGTGTATGAAGCGTTGGAAGTATAACTGATTAAACGCGTCGTGTGCGCTATAATTAGGCTAATCTTTGCGGTGCTTAAGGGAACGATGCACAGAAAACTGTAGTGTATTCCTGGATTCTTCAATACTAGTTATTACAGCTTTGTAAGTAGGCCTTCGTGGAGCAGTTGGTGTCTGCCATTTCAATTTTTTTTACCATTTCTATGACGCTCTCCCGACGATCAAACAAACCAGTAAGCGTATCCACTTCCTTATACGTTCAATATCCACTCATAACCCTACTTATCTGGATTCCAAGTAAGTAAGCAATGTTCAAGGATGGATCTCACGCGTAATTTGTAAGCATAGTGCATTTTCCCAAGATTCTACAAATGAACCGGGTGTCAGCTGCTTTACATATTACAACGTCGCAGTCTAGCTAACTAGCGGTAGAGCTGTATTATATAAAAAATCTATTTGGGCTGCACTGAAATCCCACCGAGTGCGTATTATTTGTCTCGATCGAGTCAAGCAATTATGTGCTCCCCGGCGTATTTAAACACAGCTACAAGTAGGGATATATCAGCTCCTATTCCGGTATTAATCATAGCTTCATTACATACACAACACCAATATCTCCACTAAAGTTTTTCAGATTACTAGAGCCTAATAGTTCGTAACAGAGCGACAATTTGTTAATGCGGCAAAGAGTACTTATGCTTGGACAATCTACGTGGTCGCTCAGATAATTATTTACTGAGTATACGATATTGAATGGATTGAAGGAAGTTATTGAAGCAGTAATAACACTGAATGCTGGTTCATTGCACTATTTTCACATCCTAACATTGCCGTAAGGAAGTAGCTTTTCCTATATGGGTGGAGTTAATGATGTATACTTCAGTCCAAGTCTTATGCAAGTTCCAGAGTCCATTAACTGATTTTACGAAAGTTAATTCTTTTCTCACAATTCTGCTTCAAAGTTTAGTCTCTATATCGCTTCATCATTAATAGTTTCTAAGTTTGGGTATTCAATTTAAGACAATTTCGAATCTTTCACTATCGGGAGTCTACTTGATGTCCTATTTGAAATTACTGACTGATTTACTTCTTACAAGCTCAGTGCGTCGTAGTAGATCACAAATCTTTGGCGTTCAAAAAATGGTTCAAATGGCTCTGAGCACTATGGGACTTAACATCTGAGGTCATCAGTCCCCTAGAACTTAGAACTACTTAAACCTAACTAACCTAAGGACATCACACACATCCATGCCCGAGGCAGGATTCGAACCTGCGACCGTAGCGGTCGCGCGGTTCCTGACTGAAGCGCCTTTAACCGCGTGGCCACACTGGCCGGCTTGGCGTTCAAGAAACAATCTCGTCGCGTCCACGTATACGAGCACACGCTGAGGTACGACTTGCTCCGGCAAACTCTCGTAACACAGTAACAGTGCGTGGCTCTTTCTTAGGTATTACACACAATTCTCAAAGAGTACTCACAAGGAGTATTATTTGAGATCTTTCGTCCTACTCCATGGTTTCTACTATGATTTTATTTTGAAACTAATGGGATTCTATCTTTTTCATTTATTTCTTTGTCAAAACACTAAGCTACTTGGTACTGAATTTCTTTTCTATGTACGTGCTACTATTCAAGCAACATTATTCGGAAAGGGACTTTTTTTTCTTTTTTTATGAAATTTGAAACTTGTTTTTTGGGACTTCTGGGCTTTGGGGTACTATTTTTGTATTCTTCATTTTTCGTCCAAAGGAAGCGGTGTTCATATGACTGAGACTAACTGATCATTTCAATTCATATCCCCGGAAATTGTTACAACCAGGTATTTGTGTCGAGTTCTGATTCCAATTATTACTCGACCTTCTAGAGCATAGCACTTCGAATTAAACGTGTACGATGAGAGACCCGTATGCGTCATGTTCTACAGTGTCCGTTGAAAACCGTAGGAATAAATTTGCTACACAAAAAAACGTCGATTGTATTATCTTGCAATGCGAACGTGCAGTTCACCCGCCTCCACAGTCGAGGTTGCGCTCGACTCGGAGGTAGACCGGTTCGAATCCTGTTGTTGGAGAGTTGTTACTAAGGGGAAAAGAGGTGGTAGCAGAAAGTTTCTGATCACTGGTCTGTGCGCCAATATCCGGATTAAAGTCCAGTCCTCTCCGCAGTCCCTCATGAAGCTTTGATGGAGATCCGTCCATTGTATGGGGTCGTTAAGTTTGACGGCACCCTTGGTGCTATTTCCAGTTATTCATACGACGCAGGTAGAGACTTCATAACAAATCAGTGGAAGACAATAGCAAACCATCTCCACTATGACTTCGCCTAGAACGGCGATGCCGCACTGTTACATTTGCTCCCGTATCCACAATCTCCTGAGTATGGGACTACTTTCCAGTGCAGTTCAGGGACTGGTTCAGGAACATCAGGAACAAAAATAACTGAAATAATTAAACACAGTAAATATTCGTTTAGAGATTGTTGATGTGCGCCCATCTGCAGAGAAACCCGCTGTCCTCCTGAATGGAACTACGTTAACACATCACATTGGAAAGCAGCAGTGAGTCATATCAGGAACTCTGCGCTCGAGAAGTTTTTGTTTGGTTGTGTATTTCACTCCCTTTACGTTCTGTTCGCCACGGCTGATAAAATTTAATGAATGAAAATCACAATATTGAACACAGCACGCCCAAATTAATGTGCAATACAACTGAGGCGCGAGAAAACGGATGTTCGACTACTGTAGATGTCTAGAAATCTTTTATTTTGATTGGTTTAATAGTAACTCTCGCGGAACAAGACACAGAAGACAGCCTGCGGATAGCGGGGCGGTGAAACGGTCACTAACGACAAGCGACATGACTGCGGGTCATTTGGCGACGTGACAAAGGAAACTTCCACGGCAGCGACAAAGTCCGGGAAAGCCATGTTTCACTGCTGACGTTTAGTTCTGTCACCCGCTCCCGCTACACGATAATACTAATTAGGATTCTCCTATTCTGGCTGCGAAAGCCGGTCACTGGAAACGGGACAGTATCATGTCAATAATTAGTGGCCTCAATTTAGAAGCAGTCGATTTGTGGCTGTCCGATTTATGTGTGGTGAGGTTAGCGGTCACACTGAACAGTAGCAACTCTTATGCATTGTACTCGAACTGATGAAGGGAGTTTTCCATTCATACGTCTGTTACGAGACTTTCTACGTCATTATACGCCACAGATGACAAAGAGGCTTCGAAACCTTATTACAGATGACCTATAGTGAGCTTCTCCATTTGGAAGGCTGGTCATATAGCTGCACTGGCAGTAATGTCTGCGTTCTTACCTTACCGGTTTTTGCATTAAGGTGAGAGGATTGTAAATGACACGACTGCATTCTTCAAGACATTAGAAAAGTTAAATTTATAGTTATCGAAAATTAAGGAATTAATTTCAGCATTTTTTCGCTCTGTCAATAACAAAAATACAAAAACTGTTTCAGTTTGTAGTCTCTGAGAGACCCTAAATATCATATAATTTAATATGAGAACCACTGCCACATGTAGCTTGACAAGTCGCTAAACGCTTTCTCAGTTTTTGGCACACACAAATCTGGCCTCTAATTATTGACTCACAGCCTCAACACTTCTTATGGGGTCCCCTGATGATTAGCTAGCGTGCGTGGAATAAACAACTGTCTTTTATGAACATTGACAAATACGGTAGATTATAAGGACTTATGAAAAGGGTATTGTTTGCCAGCAGTTTGGTCCATATACCTGCTTTTTTGTTCTCTCAGCTTCAGCCATCAATGTCATAATTACGATTAAATCGTCTGAGTAGCTAAAAACATGGAGAATACGACAATTTAATTAGGTTCGCAGAAGAGCTTCTGTAAAGTTTGGAAGTTAGGAGACGAGATACTGGCAGAAGTAAAGCTGTGATGGCCGGGCGTGAGTCGTGCTTCGGTAGCTCAGATCAGTCTGCGTTCGGCAGGGCAGCAGTGCGCACCGCGCTCGGCCGTCCACGCCGCTGCGCGAGCGGAGTGTTTTGTTTACTTCCTCGTCACAGCGCTTCTCAGTCGAACAAGTTCTAATGGCCAACTCTTACAGGAAGAACACTCTTAAGCTCACCTTCTCAAATGAATACGCTCGACCCAAAGCACTGGCCGTCGAACGCTCCTATGCGAAGACGTGAAGATCCCCCGTGACGAACTCATCGGCATACACCAATCGATCATTAGCAGCGTCGTTTATGTTAATATGACTTCCGACGCTGCCTGCAACGAGATTATTCAAATGACGCGACATGGACTAAAATTTCGGCACTCCGACGGAAACGTCAGGCCTGTGGATGTCGACCATGCAGGACTTGGCCTTCGGACGATCCGTGTATTCGAACTGCCTTTCGAGGTGAATGAAGATGAAGTCATCGCGGCGCTAAGCCCGTTCGGAAAAGTCCAGAGCCACGTAGCCGAGACATGGGCACAGTTTACGACGTATCCGGTGCGTAATGGTGTGAGACAAGTCCGAATCTATCTCAAACGGCACGTTCCATCGTACATTTCTATCGGCGGCTTCTGTGCGGTGGTCATTTACGACGGACAACCTCGAACATGTTCTGGTTGTAGCAAAGAAGGCCACGTCCGTAATGAGTGCCTGCAACGCCTCATCACACAACTAAGGCCTGACGATACGAACACCGACAGAACCACGACCACCCTTCCAGTCACCTATACGGCGACGCTGCACGTCCAGCCCAACCAAGACGCCGTTCATGAGCGTCTCTCTGGTCCGATACACCCGGAGGCGTCCCAGCACCTGACACCGGCGATGCCGCCCGTGAACATGTCCAACAGCCGGACACGCCCACGCTAGATGATCACAAGGATACCAATGAGAGTGTTCTGGAGAATGACGACCGCATGATAGCACCCGCGGCTTTTGTACCGGAACGACGTGAATCTCTTCCTTCCTCAGACACCGAAAATCATTGCCGAAAGCAGAAGTCGCCCAAACGACGAAAAAAACGCCGCAAGATATCAGAATCGACCATTGAGCCCCCTCCGCAGGACGAAGAGATGCCACATCACTCCGACGGAGAACACGATAACACTTTCTCCTCTGCCACGGAGACGCGCCATCCACAACACGGTGAACCGTCCGACAGAGATCGTGCGCAAGCCCCGCGCCCAGAAGCCATGGAACATAGCACGCCTGTTGTCACCGACGCAACTGAGCCGACTCGGCCAGCGCTGCCACCCCTCGCGGATGTCAAACCTGTCGGACACTTTTCATGGGCGGATGACACGGATTTCCCACCTCCATCTGATGCGGAAATGAGATCTGTTTCTCCGTTAGACCAACACTAAAATGGGGGAAGTTTCTACGGCGACTCCTGCGACTTCTATGGACTTCCAGCATCCACCACAACAATCTTCACCAGCTACAAACCTATCGGCAGCATGGATCTCCCATCAGGCGTACCGAAAAGCTACTCTCAATACTAATAATATCGGCTCCCACGCTTAACTTCAACTGCTCCCTGACACGCTAAGAGCAGCGGACATCGACATCGCCCTGTTACAAGAACTGAGGACAGCGACTTGGACTGGATGTTATGGATATGAGACGTACGCCGCCCCTGCAGCTATGTAACACACAGGCGCAGCCATCCTCCTCCGAGAAGGGATTGCGGTTTCCGATGTCGCATACCTCCCAACAGCGCGAGGGGTGGCCATAATAGTTGAAGGACTCAAAATCATAAATCTCTACGCCCCATCGGACACTGATAAACTGAGGGATCGCTCCCAGTTCTAAGCAGAAGATATCACGCCTTTATTCCTCGGCCGATACGATCATCTCATCGTAGGTGGAGATTTCAACTGTGTTCTCGAGCGGACAGACCAACACCCCCATTTCACCACATGTTCCGAACTTCGCTTCCTCGTCCGCCGCCTTCGTCTCCTCGACACTTGGCGAGTGGTACACGGCGACCGCCCGGGGTATACACACATCACGAGCCACTCCACCAGCCGACTTGATAGAATATACATCTCTAACGCTCTAAAATCAGTTCTCCTCGACGCGGAACGTTGACCGTCTGCCTTTTCGGATCATGACATCTACATCTGTACCATGAACCTACGTCGACAATCTATATGGCGCAGTGCAGGACCTTGGAAACTGAATGTCGCGCTACTGCGGGACCCTGAATGTCGACAACAGGTCACCGACATGTGGCACACCTGTGTTCAACGCATTATGCGTTACGAGACCACACTGCAGTGGTGGTTGCTGTGCGCCAAACCGTCCATCCGACGCACATTGACACACTATGGCAGAGCCAAAGCCAGGTGGAATCACCATACAACTGATTTCTACTATAGCGCTCTACGTGAACTCATGGATCATCCTCCATCCCCGGATCGTCTAAAAGAAGCTCAACGCATCAAGGCAAAGATTTTATCCTTGACCAGATGCCGTCTAGAGGGAGCCATTGTACGGGCACGCAGCCAAGATAGGATTAACGGTGAAGAACCTTCTATGCATCATATTGTTCAAAATGTTCGTCGACGCCGACAGGCTTTAGTGACAACTTTAGACTTACCTGATGGACGACGGCTGACTTCGCAAGCTACCATTGCGGATGCATTCACAACGCACTATAGACTTTTCTATCAAGAAATACCTGCCGGTGCAGAGGCCATTGCTGAAGTTGGCCAGGAGACACTTGGTACTCTAAGCGCAGCAGCTGCAACCCTCCTGACTGCTGAAGTGACCACCGACGACGTCCAAGGCGCTGTGGCCAAAGGGTCTCTGAATCGATCTCCCGGCCCAGATGGTTTACCTCTCGAATTTTACAGAACCTTCCAAGATATGATGATGCCACGATGGAGGGACATGTACTGGGAACTTTTGTCCGGCACGGCGAACCCGCCACCAATGTTCATGGAAGGCTTACTCGTGCCAGTCCCGAAACCCGCAGGAGGAACACGACTCGACAGTTATCGGCCGATCACATTACTCAATTCCGACTTCAAGATTTTCACACGCCTTCTAGCAGTGCGACTCAAACGTGTCTTACGGGACATTGTTTCCCACGAACAAACATCCTTAGGCGGCGATCGTAATATACAGACAGCCCTCAGTGAATATCGAGATGTGATCGCTGTGGCAATACACTCTCGACTGCCAGGCGCTTTAATCTCCATCGACTTCAAACAAGCGTTTGACCGCGTCAATCACGCATTCCTCAACGCAGTGATGGACCGAATGGCAATTCTCCCGATGTTCACGCAAGTGATTATGCGGCTCTTTCGTGGAGCAACGTCCAGACTTCTCGTCAACGGCAGACTTACAGAACCTATACGGATTGAACGCTCAGTACGGCAGGGTTGCCCTTTGTTGACGGTGCTTTATGCCATTGCGATGGAACCACTCATTTGCGGATTACGGCGACGTTTGACAGGTATTCCAATCCGAGATCATATGTTCCGCTGCCGAGCTTACGCGGACGACTTGGCCCTTGTCGTACGTTCAGCGGCTGACGTACAAGCTGCGATGCAGTGGATTACCCTTTACAGTGCAGGGGCAGGGAGCGCTATGAACGTGGCAAAATCATGCGCCATGAAGATCGGCCGCGGCCTCCAGGTAGACAGCGTAGTCCCATTTGAACTGATGGACACCCTTCGTTGTCTCGGATTAGTACACACGCGAGACATTCGCCGCACCTCGGCGATCGATTTTCGGGCGCTGCTGCAACGCATCCGGGCCAACATACAAAATCACGTACTACGCCCGCTGAATATGTGCCAGAGAGTCAACTTCGTCAATACCCGTCTGGCAGCCCGGATACCCCATATAGCGCAGATTCTGTCCATCACTGCGACAATGGCGGCCAGATTACAGGCGGCTTTCGGCAATTTCATTTGTTCTGGACACATCTTCAAAGTCCATTGTGAAGCTCTCACCTTACCAAAGCGGGATGGTGGTATCGATCTGGTTAATGTGAGAGCCAGGACTACGGCACTTTACACCAATACTATGCTCCGGTTATGGAAAACCCAAAATGCTAGTTTTACTGGAATGTTGACCACCGAGCTCACACCTGTTTCGAGACGCCCACCGACGTCTTTGGCACACATCCCACCTCAGATGTCACATATCGGCCGTTTCTTTTTGGAGTACAGCTACGTATGCACCAAGCTCCCCAGGACCAGGAAGACGACCACCCGCGACATCTACCGCCTTCTCCGAAAGTCTCCACCCCGCAACCCCGTCGAAACACGTCACCCCCAGGTTTCATAGCCTACAGTTTGGAAAACGATCCACCAACCATATCACACCACTGACACCACCTCTATGTGGTACCTTCTCGTCAACGGCAAGTATACTACAAGACAGAAACTGCATCGCATCGCACTGGTGGACTCACCCCTGTGCCTCAAGTGCAATGTCGAAGATACAGATTTACATCGTTTTGAGTGTGGGTCAGCAGCAGCTGTTTGGACCCTCGTACAGAAGATTGTGGCTTTCTACCTCCGAGTACCACCACATCACGTTTCTCCCACCATGATGATATATCCCAACACGACCTACTTTCCATCGGCTAAGTGGCACGCCATCACATGGATCAGTGGCATGGCTGTCAACTACCTCTTCCGGGACGACATCGTCGATCCGGCGGACTTTTGGACACGCCTCCAAGTACATCACCACACCCTTCGCCGGCATCGACACTATCGGGCCACTTTCGCAAACTATTTACAGAGTATTTTCACCAACCCGCCTCAAAGCTGGAATCTCAACGAACCGTGCCAGCCAAGACTGGACGATTTCACGTTCCCCTTCAATGGTCAATGATAGAATGCATTTTGTTCTGATGGCGCGCCAAAGTGGAGCATGGCGCGGAAAACTATTCCTATTTTATTTCACTTCTCTTTTCTCCTCCTCTTCTAAGTTTTTTTTTCTCCTTACACGTGTTTGTCCCTTTCACACATAGCTCTCTATCTGCAGCCTATTTGTTTTCTTTTTCCTGTGCTCCAAAAAAAAAAAAAAAAAGCTGCTGATGGTGAGACTTTATACTCATTTATGTTAAAAAAAAAAAAAAAAAAAAAAAAAAATGGAAGAGCACTTGCCCGCGAAAGGCAAACGTCCCGAGTTCGACTCTCGGTCGGGCACACAGTTTTAATCTGCTACGAAGTTTCATATCAGCGCACACTCCGTTGCAGAGTGAAAATCTCATTCTGGAAACATCCCCCAGGCTGTGGCTAAGCCATGTCTCAGCAGTATTCTTTCTTTCAGGAGTGCTAGTTCTGCAAGGTTCGCAGAAGAGTTTCTGTAAAGTTTGCAAGGTAGGAGACGAGATACTGGCAGATGTAAAGCTGTGAGGGCCGGGCGTGAGTCGTGCTTCGGCAGCTCAGATGGAAGAGCACTTGCCCGCGAAAGGCAAAGGTCCCGAGTTCGAGTCTCAGTCGGGCACACAGTTTTAATCTGCCAGGAAGTTTCAGTTTAATTAGGATGTTCACTCTTAGGTTCTGCTACAGGACATAGTGACGCTTTAGAAATTAATTCTTATCCAGCTACCAGTTTTTCTCACAGACGCGAAATTTTTATGTTGTGTCTATACGTTTTACCTGAAAATGAAACCTTTAATTTTAGAAATTAACCGTATCAGAGTCATGTACTCTTCAATGTTCCCTACCGACGAAGCTATAGATCACCAAACCTTCTGTTGTGGTCACTAGGGTACAATATATACAACTACTGCTGCTTTCCCAGCTCCATAAGCTAGTTGGTTGATACATGACAAATTCAGTGTTTGTTCTGATGGTGCCATCATTACGGTGCTATGAGAACATGGCTCAGATAGCACCGACACTTGAATCAGATGTGTGTGAAACATCGGTCATTTTCCATATTTTATCGAATGCTCATCTACGAATTCTCGATGTCATTCGTAAATTTGTGGTATGGCATGGTGGAAGATATGGAACCCTCCGTGCACCTTAAAGCTGATGCACACTCCCGCAAACTGCAAGAGAGAAAGTGATCGTTTCTACTCCAGAGGCAATCATTCTCTATGAGGTAAAGAGCAGAGCTATTGGGCTTTGCATGGGAGCTGTACGCAGGCGGTTAAAAACAGCAAAGTTTCTTTCTTCAATAATTATTAAACAATATTCAGAAGTTTTAAAATGTCTTCCCTATTTGTTAAGAGACCTGTAATGTTTCCACACTGTATGATATTTTCTGGCTGTATTACCAAAACCACCTTCACATTTGCCCGTATATAGGCTGCTGGTTGTTCACAGATTCCTCTTTCCGGTTGCTGGAAACCACATATTGGGCGCAATGCGTAATAGAAAGGAAAAAAGAACATCAGCTGAATGGTACTTCATAAATATAAGTGTCAACATCTTTGTAAAGAAGAAGACATTTCCTTTCATAATGAATTTGGTAGTTATAGTATATCTAGTTCCTTTTTTTAATTTTTGATATGTTTTACTTTCCGTAATTATTTAATCCTCTTGTTTATTGTTACTTTTTATATTAATTATTTTAATATTATTTATTTTTGTAAGTGCGGGAAAAGTTTCCTACTTCGAAACAATCCCGATCGAAAGTCTCTGAGGTCGGGAGCTTTGTTCGAGAAAAACTGGAGGGGAACCAGTCCGGATAAATAGAGGCCGTTAAGCAGATATAAAGTTGCCTTTGTTTAAAATTATAATTACGTATTTATTAATAACGGTTTGCAATAGCAGCTGAATACCAGACTGTGTGATGCTACGTCATTGCACGAGTGTTACGCAAAACAGCTTATTTTAATAAATAAGTGAATAGTATATCAGTACCGCCTAATGAAAGAAGTCTTACGGCATAAAGGAACGGCCAGAACGGAATGTAAAGTCTACCATTCTTGTTTAACAATGGGACTCTCAGACAAATGCCAAAGAACAGACTTAAACAAAGCTACCGAGGACTGTAGTTGTCTGCTAGCCCTTCATTACAAAAAAAAAAATCATGGAAGCTGCTCGACACTGCCACTTTTTGAACATTGTTCCTAAACCTTTCCGATTGTTGTTCTTTTACGTGTGGTGTAATGTTAAACTAATTAGACCTCAAGTATGCGTGGAAATTACATACTGTCATTTTCAACCACGACTCCTGCCACTGGTGAATGTCGTAACAGAACCACTGCATTATGGATATTGTATAGATCTCTTTTCCTTAGCTCATTCCTAGTGTACATTCAAACAAAACAACGTCTACACCGTCCACTTCCTCCTCGTAACATTGCAGGAATTACTTCATTGGAGACAAAGATATAGTCAGGAGTGCTCAGGGATGGTGACAGGACCAGTTTTGTTCTCTATATAGATAAACGATCAAGTGGATAGGTTAATTAGCAACCTACAACTGTTTGTAGATATCGTAGTAGTACATGGACAAATGCCGTCGTTGAGTGAATATAGGAGCGTATAGGTTGACATCGATAAAATTTCTATTTAGTGTGACGAATTACAGCTAGCTCTGAAAGTGCAAAAATGTAAGTTAATGCAGACGAGTAGGAAAAACAATTCTGTAATATTCGAATACGATATTAGTGGATTACTGCTTGGCAAAGTCACGTCTATTAAACATCTAGGTGCAATGTTGCAAGGCAATATGAAGTGGAGCGAGTACGTAAGATCTGTGGCAGGGAAGGCAAATGGTGGGCTTCGATTCATTGCAAGAATTATAGCAAAGTGTAGCTCCTCAATAACGGATACCGAGTATAGAACAATTGTGTAACCCATTCTTGAATACTATTCGAGAGTTTTGGATCCCCAGTAGGTCGAATTAAACGAAGACGTCGGAGCAATTCATAGGGGTGCTGCTAGGTCTGTTACCAGTGGATTCGATCAACACGTGTTACGAAAATGCTACGTAAACTTAAATGAGAAAGCCTGGGGGGAAGAAATTCTCTCAAAAAGCCAATGGGACAGACTGCAGTACGACCCTACTTCTACCTGCCGGCCGAAGTGGCCGTGAGGTTAAAGGCGCTGCCGTCTGGAACCGCAAGACCGCTACGGTCGCAGGTTCGAATCCTGCCTCGGGCATGGATCTTTGTGATGTCCTTAGGTTAGTTAGGTTTAACTAGTTCTAAGTTATAGGGGACTAATGACCTCAGCAGTTGAGTCCCATAGTGCTCAGAGCCAATGCGGAAACGGAGCGGCTTGCACGATGTCCAAAACGGCATGAGCACTGGCTTTCAGGCCAAGGCTGGAAGCATCTCCGAAACGACTAAAAGCATTTCCGAAACGGCTAAATTTGTAAAAGGCAATAGTGGTGCAACACGGGCCATACGTGACGGGAGGGAACGACTTGCAACTGTTAAGCAGCTGGCCGCCCAGGTGAACCAAACGGAGCCGGCCGCTGGGACCGAGCGGTTCTAGGCGCTTCAGTCCGGAACCGCGCTGCTGCTACGGTCGCAGGTTCGAATCCTGCCTCGGGCATGGATGTGTGTGATGTCCTTTGGTTAGTTTGGTTTAAGCAATTCTAAGTCTAGGAGACTAATGACCTCAGATGTTAAGTCCCATAGTGCTTAGAGTCATTTGAACCATTTTTTTAATCAAACGGCTACCAACAGTGTCTCCTCAATGATATTTCAACAAAATTTCCTTCGTATGGGTCTGTGCACCTTGCGTCCCGTTCATGCACACATGCTGACAACAAAGGCTGTTATTTGCGCGCCAATATCGCAACTGAACGTCCACTGAGTGGCGACAAGAAACCTTTTCGTAAGAATCAGCTTTTATGCCCAATCAGACAGATGACCGTTGCGTGTACGGCGTGAAACTTCTGAAAGAAAACACCCTGCAACAATCGTCGGAAGGGTCCATGCTGGAGGGGGGAGCGTTATGGTTTGAAGAGTCTTTCCGTCGTATTCTCTTGGTGATCTCGTCATCCTGGAAAGCACAAGGGATCGACACAAGGATCCATCTACCCTCGGGGACCCTGTCCACCGGTAGGTACAGTTAGTTTCTCCTCTACATAATGGCATCTATCATCAGTACAATGTAACGTGTCGCACAGCTCGTAGTGTACGTTTATCGTTCAAAAAGCATACTCCCCCAGCCACCAAACACCCTGAAATTAAACACAATCGAGAACATGTGGAACCACCCCTATCACGGTGTTCGCGCCCTGGACCTTCAACGGAGAAACCTAGCGAAGTTGGCCACGTTACTGCAGTCGTCCACATCCTCCACATCCCTGTCGTTACCTACAATAGCCTCATTGACTCCCTTCTTGCAGGTTTCGCTGCGGTCCGCGTTCCTAAAGGTGGTTGTTCAGGATTCTGACAGTTTTTTCTCACTACCCTGAGATGATAAAAGTCATGAGGTACCTCCCAATACTGTGTCGGACCACTTTTTGCCCGGCGTAATGCAGTTGTAGGGGAAGGAGTAGAAGAAAGGGTTACAGGACAATATGGGCTTGGGACAAGGAATGAAAGCGGAGAAAGACTAATTGAGTTCTGTAACAAGTTTCAGCTAGTAATAGCGAATACCCTGTTCAAGAATCACAAGAGGAGGAGGTATACTTGGAAAAGGCCGGGAGATACGGGAAGATTTCAATTAGATTACATCATGGTCAGACAGAGATTGCGAAATCAGATACCGGATTGTAAGGCGTACCCAGGAGCAGATATAGACTCAGATCACAATATAGTAGTGATGAAGAGTAGGCTGAAGTTCAAGACATTAGTCAGGAAGAATCAATACGCAAAGAAGTGGGATACGGATGTATTAAGGAATGACGAGATACGTTTGAAGTTCTCTAACGCTATAGATACAGCAATAAGGAATAGTGCAGTAGGCAGTACAGTTGAAGAGGAATGGATATCTCTAAAAAGGACCATCACAGAAGTTGGGAAATAAAACATAGGTACAAAGAAGGTAGCTGCGAAGAAACCATGGGTAACAGAAGAAATACTTCAGTTGATTGATGAAAGGAGGAAGTGCAAACATGTTGCGGGAAAATCAGGAATACAGAAATACAAGTCGCTGAGGAATGAAATAAATAGGAAGTGCAGGGAAGCTAAGACGAAATGGCTGCAGGAAAAATGTGAAGACATCGAAAAAGATATGATTGTCGGAAGGACAGACTCAGCATACAGGAAAGTCAAAACAACCTTTGGTGACATTAAAAGCAACGGTAGTAACATTAAGAGTGCAACGGGAATTCCACTGTTAAATGCAGAGGAGAGAGAAGATAGGTGGAAAGAATACATTGAAAGCCTCTAGGAGGGTGAAGATCTGTCTGATGTGATAGAAGAAGAAACAGGAGTCGATTTAGAAGAGATAGGGGATCCAGTATTAGAATCTGAATTTAAAAGAGCTTTGGAGGACTTACGGTCAAATAAGGCAGAAGGGATAGATAACATTCCATCAGAATTTCTAAAATCATTGGTGGAAGTGGCAACAAAACGACTACTCACGTTGGTGTGAAGAATATATGAGTCTGGCGATATACCATCTGACTTTCGGAAAAGCATCATCCACACAATTCCGAAGACGGCAAGAGCTGACAAGTGCGAGATTTATCGCACAATCAGCTTAACAGCTCATGCATCGACGCTGCTTACAAGAATAATATACAGAAGAATGGAAAAGAAAATTGACAATGCGCAAGGTGACGATCAGTTTCGCTTTAGGAAAAGTAAAGGGACGAGAGAGGCAATTCTGACTTTACGGCTAATAATGGAAGCAAGGCTAAAGAAAAATCAAAACACTTTCATAGGATTTGTCGTCCTGGAAAAAGCGTTCGACAATATAAAATGGTGCAAGCTGTTTCTGAAAAAAGTAGGGGTAAGCTATAGGGAGAGACGGGTCATATACAATATGTACAACAACCAAGAGGGAATAATAAGAGTGGACGATCAAGAACGAAGTGCTCGTATTAAGAAGGGTGTAAGTCAAGGCTGTAGCCTTTCGGCCCTGCTCTACAATCTGTACATCGAGGAAGCAATGATGGAAATAAAAGAAAGGTTCAGGAGTGGAATTAAAATACAGGGAGAAAAGATATCAATGATACGATTCGCTGATGACATTGCTATGCTGAGGGAAAGTGAAGAAGAATTAAATGGTCTGCTGAACGGAATGAACAGTCTAATGAGTACACAGTATGGTTTGAGAGTATATCGGAGAAAGACGAAGGTAATGAGAAGTAATAGAAATGAGAACAGAGAGAAACTTAACATCAGGATTGATGGTCACGAAGTCAATCAAGTTAAGGAATTCTGCTACCTAGGCAGTAAAATAACCAATGATGGACGGAGCAAGGAGGACATCAAAAGCAGTCTCACTATGGCAAAAAAGGCATTTCTGGCCAAGAGAAGTCTACCAATATTAAATACCGGCCTTAATTTGAGGAAGAAATTTCTGAGGATGTACGTCTGGAGTACAGCATTGTGTGGTAGTGAAACATGGACTGTGGGAAAACCGGAACAGAAGAGAATCTAGGCATTTGAGATGTGGTGCTATAGACGAATGTTGAAAATTAGGTGAACTGATAAGGTAAGGAATGAGGAGGTTCTACGCAGAATCGGAGAGGAAAGGAATATGTGGAAAACACTGATAAGGAGAAGGGACAGGATGATAGGACATCTGCTAAGACATGAGGGAATGACTTCCATGGTACTAGAGGGAGCTGTAGAGGGCAAAAACTGTAGAGGAAGACAGAGATTGGAATACGTCAAGCAAATAATTGACGACGTAGGTTGCAAGTGCTACTCTGAGATGAAGAGGTTAGCACAGGAAAGGAATTCGTGGCGGGCCGCATCAAACCAGTCAGTAGACTGATGACCAAAAAAAAAAAGTGCACCAACTCGATGCCGCATGGACTCAACAAGGCGTTGGAAGTCCTCAATAGAGCCATGCTGCCTCTATAGCCATCCAGAATTCCGAAAGTGTTGCCGCTGTAGGGTTTTGTCCACGAACTGACCTCTCGATTATGTTCCACAAATTTTCGATAGGACTTAAGTTGCGCTAGAATTGCCCAGAATGTTCTTCAAACTAATCGTGAACAACTGTGGCCCATTGACATGACACATTACACTTATAAAAATTCCATCGTTATTTGGGATGTAAATGGTTTCCAAGTAGCCGAACGTAACCATCTCCACTCAATGATCGACTCAGTTGTTCCAGAGGACCCCTTTCAATATCATGTACACACAGTGCACACCATTATGGAACAACCACCAGCTTGCACAGTGCCTTGTTGATAACTCAGGTCCGTGGCTTCGTAAGGTCTGCGCCACACTCGAACCCTACTATCAGCTCTTACCAACTGAAACGGGACTCATCTGTCCAGGCCACGGCTTTCTAGTGTCTAGCGATCAACCGATATGGTCACGACCCAGGAGAGGCGCTGCAGGCGATGTCGTGTTGTTGGAAAAGGTACTCGCGTCGGTCGTCTGCTGCCATTGACAATTAACGCTAAATTTCAAAGCAATATCCTAACGGATACGTTCGTCGTACGTTCCGCATTCATGTCTGCTGTTATTTCATTCACTTTTACTTGTCTGTAAGCACTGACAACTCAACGCAAAACACGCTGGATTCGCATTCGGGAGGACGACGGTCCGGCCATACTGGTTTACGTTTTCCGTGATTTCCCTAAATCACTCCAGACAAATGCCGGTGTGGTGCCTTCCTTCCCTGTTCTTCCCTAATCCGATGAGACCGATGACCTCGCTGTCTGGTCTCCTTCCCCAAACAACTCAACTCCAACCTCTACGCAAAACCCGTTTGCTTCGGCCGATAAGTAAAGGCCGTCGGCCACTGCGTTGACCGTGGTGACAGGTAATGCCTGTAATTTGGTATTCTTGGCGCACTCTTAAATTCCTTAACGATTTCCGAAATGAAATGTTCCATGCTTCTAGCTCCAACTACCATTCCACGTTCAGACTGTTAATTCCCGTCGTGTGGCCATAATCACGGCCGAAACCTTTTCACATGAACCTCCTGAGTACAAATGGCACCTACACACTGCCCTTTCGTGCCTTGTGTACGCGGTACTACCATCTGTAAATGTGCATATCGCTATCCCATGACTTTTGTCGCCTCAGTGTAATGTGACGGGACAGTGTATGATTTCTAGACCTCAGCATTTCTGTTCGTCTCGGTGGCTGTTGTGTACGCCCGAGACAAGGTGTTTCCCCAGCCAGGAGGGGGTTGAGTGTTTAAAAAAAAATGGTTCAAATGGCTCTGAGCACTATGGGACTTAACATCTGTGGTCATCAGTCACCTAGAACTTAGAACTACTTAAACCTAACTAACCTAAGGACATCACACACATCCATGCCCGAGGCAGGATTCGAACCTGCGACCGTAGCAGTCGCGCGGCTTCGGACTGAGCGCCTAGAAGGTTGAGTGTTTCCCTAATCTCTCGGAACGGGTAACTGTCAAAGACTCGAAACACAAGAGGCAGGCTCTAGGTCGAGTGATATCCCCGTGACGGGTGGTGGAGTTGGAGGGGGGAGATTACTGTTGAACGCCCTGTCGAGAACGAGGTCATTAGAGACAGAGCGCAAGCTCGGGTTGAGGAAGGAGGTGACTAGCCCGTCATTTGCCTTAACGGATTCGGGGAAATCACGGAAAACGTAATTCAGGATGGCCGGATGCGGGTTTGAAACGTTATCCTCTAGAATGCGAGTCCTATGTGCAAACCACCGCGCTACGTCGCTCGATGTCTGACGGGTGGTGTTTGCGACATCTGTTTCCATAAAGGCTCTTAAAGTCTCCGAAAGAATCAGCGTCATACAGAAAAGCTATGAACGCAAACGGAAAATGGTGAATGAAACTGGTTGCATCACCCTACTAAGTCTGATTCGCTGAAAGGCCTGAAAGTTAAACATTTTCGTCGAGTGGTCGGGAGGACGAAAAGTCGAAGAGTCGATCGGCAGGCTTGGGGTACGGTAGTCGTATAGTCACTGAAATGGAGCTCATTTGTATGTCTGAAATCGCGAGTAGGTGATTTGGATCAACCAAGCGTGTTAAGGACACAACACTGTGAGAATCCGAAGTCAGATCCCGTACACGAGTGTGGAACTCCAGTCTGGCACCTTTCTGTTTCTCTTGGGGAGTGCTGCTTCGTAGCGAGCATGGACTTTTTTGATTAAGACAGACCTCTGAGCCTAGCATGGACCCAGAAGACAGGCGGACTTGGCTACAGTTAATTCATTGATTGTTTTTCCTGCACATGTGAAACTAATGTTTTATGTGTGACTCTTTCCTTTTTGACGTTGAAATGTATTTCCATTTGGTAGGTGTCATTAGCGGGAGGAATTTGACAGTAACCAGTTGGCAGCAGTGCACTGAATTGTTCGTGCTGATCATATTCCAATCTAGTGGTCGGATATCGGATCTCACCAGAAAGTAGTAGGATAGCGAAAGTGCTTCTGATCATTAACTTTGGAGTTGTGAGCAGTTTAACCCTGTCTCACGGCTGAGAGAGGTGCTGGCGGCTTTTGTTTTAGACGGTGTATGCTTGACATTATATGCTTGTAAGACATTTCCACGAGCAGATGTGGACCCTGACCACAATTTATTGGTTATGAACTGTAGATAAAAACCGAAAAAACTGTAAAAAATTAGGAATTTAAGCAGATGGAGCCTGGATAAACTGAAAGATCCAGAGATTGTAGAGAGTTTCAGGGGGAGCATTGCAGAACTGTTGACAAGAACGGGGGAAAGGAATACAGAAGAAAAAGAATGGGTAGCTTTGAGATGTTAAATAGCAAAGGCAGCAGAGGATCAAGTAGCTAAAAAGACGAGGGCTAATAGAACTCGTTTATTATTGAAAGGAGAATTTATAAAAATGCAATAAATGAAGTAGGCGAAAAGGAATACCAAAGTCTCAGAAATGAGATCGAAAGGAAGTGCAAAATGGCTGAGGGGGAATGTAAGGATAAATGTAAGAATGTAGAAGCATGTATCTTTAGGAGTAAGGTAGATGACGTCTACAGGAAAATTTTAGAGACCTTTGGAGAAAAGAGAACCATCTGTCTAAATATCAAGAGCTCAGATGAAAACCAGTCCCGAGCAAAGAAAGGAAAGGAGAAAGACGGAAGGAGTTTATAGAGGGTGTATGCAAGGGCGATGTGATTGAGGGCAATATTATGGAAATGGAAGAGGAAGTAGATGAAGATCAGATGGAAGATATGATACTAGGTGAAGAATTTGACAGAGCACTGAAAGACCTCAGTCGAAAGAAGACTCCGTGAGTAGACAACATTCCGTTAGAATTACTGATAGCCTTGGGAGGGCCAACCATGACAAAACTCTTCCATCCGGTGAGCAAGATGTATGAGACAGGCGAAATATCCTCAGACTTCAAGAAGAACATAATAATTCCGCTTCCAAAGATAGCGGGTGCTGACACGTGTAAAAATTACCGATTTCTCATTTAAATAAGTCATGGTTGCAAAATACAACACCAATTCTTTATAGACAAATGGAAAAGCTGTTATAAGCCGACCCCGGGGAAGATCAGTTTGGATTCCGTATAAATATAGGAACACGCGAGGTAATACTAACCTTACGACTTATCTTAGAAGGTAGGTCAAGGAAAGGCAAACCTACATTTATAGCATTTGTAGAATTAGAGAAAGCTTTTGACAATGTTGACTGGAATACTCTCTTTCAAATTCTGTAGGTTGCCAGGGTCAAATACAGGGAGCGAAGGGCTATTTACAATTTGTACAGAAACCAGATGGCAGTTATAAGAGTGGAGGGGCGCGAAACGGAAGCAACTGTTGAGAAGGGAGTGAGACAGCGTTGTAGCCCGTCCCCAATATTATTCAATCTGTATATTGAGCAAGGATTACAGAAAAGAAAAGAAAAATTTGGAGTACGACTTAAAACCCAGGCAGAAGTAATGAAAACTGTGAGGTTTGCCGATGACATTGTAATTCTGTCAGAGACAGCAAAGGACACGGAAGAACAGTTGAACGGAATGGACAGCGTCTTGGAAGGAGAATATAAGATGAATATAAACAAAAGCAAAACAAGGGTAATTTAATCAGGTGATGCTGCGGGGATTACATTAGGAAATGAGACATTTAAAGTAGTAGATGAGTTTTGATATTTGGGCAGCAAAATAACAGATGCTTGTCAAAGTAGGGAGGATATAAAATATTGACTGGCGATGACAAGGAAATCGTTTCTGAAGGAGAGAAATTTGTGAACATTCAGTACAGATTTAAGTGTCAGGAAGTTTTTTCTGAAAGTGTTTGTATGCAGAGAAGCCATTTACGGAAGAGAAACATAGACGATAAACAGTTTAGACAAGATGAGAATAGAAGCTTTTGAAATGTGGTGCTACATTAGAATGCTGAAGATTGGATGGGTGGATCACGTAACTGATGAAGAGGTACTGAATAGAATTTGCGAGAAGAGTAATTTACGGCACAACTTGGCTAGAAGAAGGTATCGGTTGGTAGGACACGCTCTGAGGCATCAAGGGATCGTCAATTTAGCGCTGGAGCGAAGCGTGAAGGGTAATAACTGCAGAGGGTGGCCAAGAGATGATTACACTAAGCATATTCAGAAGGATATAGGTTGCAGTAGTTACTCGGAGATGAAGAGGCTTGGGGAGCTGCATCAAATCAGTCGTTGGACTGAAGACCACAACAATAACATCCTCGACATTCTGTAACTGTCAGAGCGATCTAGATTTATATGAAATAAGAAGTAAAAGCTTCAAACAGCCAAGGTCGCTACAGTACAGCATTTATTTTAATTAGCGGTTCCAGCAAGCTGTGTTGCCATCATCCGATCTGTGAGGCATTAGATCGAAATTGTAAGCACAATGGGGTCAGATGTAATGCGATGTGATACATGATGCATAATATTGATACATAGTACATACCTTATGGAATATATTTCAATGAGTCTCCACTATGTGCGCATTGTACCTTGCAGCATCATAAATAGACATTTCAGGAATATGAAAACCGTAGTATATCGGTATGTCAACTGTAAAACAATCATTACATAAAAATTATCCTTATTTAATTACCTACACATGCTCAAGTTGGCACAATAGCTGAATGAAGACTAAGATTCTGTATTAAACAACACACATGTTACGATCAACTGCCACATGACTCTGTGGTAGTAACAATAATACCGTATAAATCGTAACGGTAAAAAAAAATTCACGATTCGTAGATTGCAATTGTACAACTTATCTATAGATACAGGTACACGAGTAACAAGAACGGATACAAATAAAATTACATTACAAAATACTGTGCTTAAAATTACTTAAACTTAAAAAATATTTTTGTTATTTTTATAAAATCTTATAAAAACATAACAGAAAGTGTTGTATACTCATTATTTGACTTAATAATACGTACACAAGCCAGTTTTATGGCAAGCTTAAGTAGAAAATATTATCACTTAAGGAGTAGGTAACAAGGATACAGAGACAACATGTAAAGTAAATGTGATATTGTTGGAGACAACACAAGGACAGTTATTAGCTGGTGTAATCTTAAATCACCATATGCAAAATCCATTATAAGATACCACCAACAGTACAGTATAGCATGAATACTAGGCGCTGTGTAAACTATAGTTCGATATCTAGATGTAGTTTAATCTGCAATGTAGATATCTAAAAAGAACATTCAACGCACTCTTAACTACCACATACAAGTCATAGAAGAAATGTAGAAAATGTAGAAAATTATCGCCTTCAACCATGTTCAACAGAACTGATACGATACCAGATAAAAGTACATGTCATGACGTATGTGGCAGCGGTGGGACAAAGCAGGTTTCAGTGCATATTGTTAGTGCGGCTCGCCTACATTCAGGGACAAGTGTACATTCAGTAGTAAACCAGTTGTTCTCTTTTCAAGTCCAGGTCCTTAAGCAATTGTTCTGCTAAGAGGTTTATGACCGGTCATTTTGATTGACAGGTCCTCAACCCATTGGTGGTTTAAGTGCTTTTCCAAGAAACCCTCGCCGGCCAGAGTGGCCGAGTGGTTCTACGCGCTACAGTTTGGAACCGCGCGGCCACTACGGTCGCAGCGCAGGTTCGAATCCTGCCTCAGGCATAGACGTGTGTGATGTCCTTAGGTTGGTTAGGTTTAAGTAGTTCTAAGTTCTAGGGGACTGATGATCTCAGCAGTTAAGTCCCATAGTGCTCAGAACCATTTGAACCAAGAAACCCTCACCCATCCCCCTCCCTCTCCCCCTCTCCTCCTCCTCCCCCACCCCTCTGAAAACTCCCCTCACTGATACAAACACATTTTTGATATCAATTACACTGGCTAACTAATTAAATCGAGCAATTCATTAATCCTCCCCGTCTGAAAAACCCCCCAGCCCTCCCCTCTCCTCCCCAACGGCAAACTGGCGAGAAAAAGACACAGTTGATTGGACATTTGGCAGGAGAACGACTGCAATGCTTGGAATATAGTTTAAGCAATTTACACAATGTGTGGAATATTGGTTATTTAAACAATTTATGAGATGCAAGGTGGTGTATGGAATATTTAAACATTTGCAACACATTTTCATTCTGATCCCATGAGGAAACATGTAACTACACCGTGACAGATCGAGAAAACATATCTGAAAAACTTTCTCGTGTCTCGCCACCCGCACAGGTGGCCCAGAGTCAGGTTGTGCCAGAGGTATTTGGAAACACCACCAGACTCGTCGCACCACTGTCAGCTGTCAGCTGCCGGCTCAAGTGGTCACATCCTGTTACTGCATGCATGAACCAACCTGTCAGATACAAGTGCACGAGGGAGATGCCCTCTTTCCAAAGCAACTATCTGACTAGAAAGCAATACTAAAATACTGATGAAAATAAATAATTAAATTCCAGTCACACGATCATGATGCGGGGAACGCAGGGAATATAAGGTGGATGCGGTAGCTATTTCTCTCTCTCTCTCTCCCCCCCCCCCCCCTCTCTCTCTCTCTCTCACACACACACACACACACACACACACACACACACACACACACACACAATTTGACGATATCACAAAACTAGTAGGAGGCTGACTTAAAATACACTTTAAGAAAGATCGCTACATACAAAGAGAGAGAGAGAGAGAGAGAGAAAGTGAGAGAGAAAGGGAGATGTAGGGAATACAAGGCGGAAATGCTAGCTATTTCACACACACATACGTTGACAATCTCACGAAAGTAGAAGCTGCCTGAATCAAAATAGACTTTAAAAAAGATCATAACCACAAAGAGAGAGAGAGGTAGAGGGAGAGCTGTAGTTTGCTTTGCAGATGACACAGAAACTAGCAAGAGATATTTCATTCCGCCATGGACTGTATCCTGCCCTAGCCTTCCTGTTGCACTTTCTTGTGGTGCACTTCAAGAACTGTTCCAGCTGTCAAATCTGGTGTGGAATATCACATTTTGGAGATGTCACCAATGTTGGTTCAGAAGATGTGCCACAGGAAATGTAGCTACCGATGTGCCCTCCTATGTACCTAGTTAAACCATTAGTACAGCAAGTGCAATGTGGAACATCGTCACGGAAAAAACAACAGTAGATCGCTCCAGGTTTAAGGAACAAACACATAAACAACAAAGAAGTACATGTCATGCTGTATGAAGGTAACAAACAGGACAATAAATGTTACATATTAACTCCACGCACAGGTCACCTAGTTATGGATCCAGAGCAGAGAAATACAAAGTCTAGGTGCTAATGTACCATGGTGCTCGAGGTTCAGAGTGGAAAACACCTTCTATAAGACATTAATAAGTGATGCATGCTTCACAGATCCAAACATGGCATCATAGCTTGCTGAAATCGGTAATCGAAATAAATTCTGTACTATAGCGATGTTTTTTATTTGAAGTTTTTCTCCTAATTTGATATTTTAGACTGATTTTATATGTGCAGCAATGTAGGAAACTGATCCGGGCTGCGCCAGTCAACGTACCTAATTTAATCAGCAAAGCAGCACGTGCTTCTTCTGGCACGCTCCACTCCACCAAGAAGACGTGAATTCTGACCGTAGCCTTGAATGTGACTCCCCTCGACGGTACGCAAGCTTCAGTAGCACAAGTTCGGCTTGGGAAAGTTTTGGGAAGGAAACTGATTCCATCCTTTTTCCAAATAGTTCCGGCATTTGCCTGAAGTTATTTCAGGTAACAGTGCAGATCTTAAATCTAGGTGTCAGGACACGAGTTTGAGCCACCGACCTTCCGAACACGGTTCCATTGTCTTCATCTCTGTACCACCCAGATCGGTGGCAAAAAAGTGGAGCCGAGCGATGATGGGCGGTGGTGAGTAATGCTGGCCTCTGCAGGCAATTCAAGCTTGCGAGGGCAGTGGAACAGTTATTAAGCGATAAAGTGTAAGAATTGTCGGTTACGCGAACTCTCTTAAGCAAAAGTTGCTAGGGTGATGAAATCATGGTGATAGAATGGAACTAATGCAGCAAATGAGAAATGGAGGTATAAATAAGGTTTCAGATTCCAGATCGAACAGCGGCGATACAATACTTATGAAGTTACGAGGAGATGAAAGAAGAGTTTCTGCAGGTCACGACATCAAATTAAAGAATTGTTTGATGTTCTGTAAAGAGCTATGAGCCAGACTCTTTCGCTACAACACCAGAGTTCGTTGCTCTTCCGGAATATCGTTCTAATTCCAAGTCGCTATATTTGTAGAGCAAAAGCTCTGCCTATGAGACAAATACGTTGATTGACCATGCAAGAGAACCTATGGAGAAAAAAGACAGATATTGACTTTTAAAATTGATGAATTTATACAAAACTGATGAAAGAAGCAATTAAGGCTTTGAAATAAAATTTCTGAAGAGGAATGAAACCGCTGTGGGAACTGACAGCACTGCAAACGTTCACAGGCGTCATAGTCTAGATCAGTGGTTCTCAAACTTTTTGAGCTTCGAGGGCATTTAAAAGGCCGCAAGTAATTGCGGGAGTACTTTAAACACATTTATGGGGAATATTTTACAATAATCAATACGGGAAATAAATACTGTGATAAAATAACAATTAAGTCATTTTATTTTGAATTTCGCATCTAGACTACAGAAAATACAACTTATATGAATAAAACACATACATTATCACAATATGAACAAATAATTTTTATATAAAAATGTGAGAGATTCATGAAGCACGATTGCCTCCTACCCTCCCAAGACGAAAGGCAAGATAAACTATTAAGTGAAACGTATTGAAATGAAATAATGCAATAACACTAACGATTAATTCAGATTATAGAGAAAAGTAATAACACAATACAAATGAAACGTACCTTACATCTACTCTTTCTAGTGTTATGAGAAACGCGAGTCTTATGTGTCCTCGAAATTTCTTCAATGTTTGGAGATATGTTTGAAAGGCAATTTTCATTTCCTCGTCAATACATTGAAGAGTTCCTCTCTGTTTACATTTAATTGTGGCGAGGGCAGAAAATCTTAATTCACATAAATATGACGTCAAAAATTGAAGTAAAATGGTGACATCCTTTTAAATATCAACTCATATTCTTATTTTATAGAAATCCGAAAGGCTTCAAGAGACAATTCCTTATGCTTAATCATCAGCCCACAATCAGTAAGTATAGCTATCAACTCTTCTTCTTCTGTTAATGTTAAGCCGAAATCATCTGAAGTTTCAATGAATGGGTTTCGAATCCAGTTGTACTGTTCAGTGTTGAGGGATGGAAAACACTAACTCAATTTCTCTTCTCAACTTATTAAAAGATCTACTATTATTGGATGTATTTTATGTATGCACGTGCTCCTTACCAACATTATAAGTTACCTTGAACAACTTTTCTTTTCCATATTTGTAGTTTTCTGTGAAACGCTTTAATTTTGCCAATGGATGTGAGGAAATTTTCTTATTTCCCTCGCACACTAGTGTCCAAAATATTGAATTGCTGAAATATATCGGCCAAATACTGCAATCTGGCAATCCAAAATTCACTCCAAAAGACGTTGCAAAAAATGTTTATTTCTTCGAAAAACACGAGAAGTTCTTGTCGTAGCTCATGCACACGTGTAGGTACTTTCCCGCTCTACAACCACCTGAAGGTACTGTTTAAATACTTGCTCTAAGATTTCTCTCAGTTTTTCTCCCAAAGGTTTTTGTTATTAAGGTCTCCCTATGAAGAAAGCAATGAGTTACAATAACATCTCCCTTTTGTTTTTTTACAAAAGAAATAAGGCCCTTAACACAGCTTACCATTGAAGGGGCGCCTTCTGTACATATGCCTACACACGACTTCCCTGTTAACTGTCACTTATTAAGGTAACCATTTAAACTGTTGTAAACGTCCTCACCTTTAGTAGACCACTTAATTCAGTGCAAGCAAGAAACTCATTTACCATTTGATCTTGATGAATGAAACGGACAAATGCTGAGAGTTGCAATTGGTTGGTAATGGCTGTTTATTCATCAATTTGCAATGCAAATTTTGAATTCCTGAGTTCGTCACTGCATACATTTTTCCCAATATCAGAACACATTTCTATAATACACCTGCAAACTGCATCATTCGGCAAAGGAACCTTGCTTATTTTCATAGCTGCTTCATTTCCCAGCATCATCATACGGTTTTCTTGCAAGCAGGCAAAATAAGTGACTCGCCTATAGTATGAGGTTTCATACTCTTTGCTATTAGTTCAGAGACTTGGTAGGAAGCGATCAGAGCTTTATCAGAAACAGACATTACATTTTTAAAAGAATTTTCTGCCCTTGTTTGTTGTTCAGACAGTCTCTTGAAATAGCTTACAGGTTTATCTTGCAAATGTGAATGCATTGTTTTAAAAGGTTTGCTCAGTTTACTAGGAAGAAGGGATTCATTTGCCAATTTATACCCACATACTAAGCGTAGTGGGAAAGGATAATCTTCACTCACAGTCGTGAAAGCATAGCTTAAGTAGCTTTCATTGTACTTACCAGTAGGTCGCTGTGCTTTTTTACTTGCGCTTAGCGTTTGTTCACTTCCAGAATCGGATTCTTCGACGGCATACTTGTTCTTAAGAAATCTGTCAATTTTATTCTACTGTATTTTCCATATAAGATTCACTCCTAGCGGTTTGATAATAAGCAGTACGCTGTACAAAGAACAGGAGCCCCACGAACCCTAACACCTCAGTGACATATCACCTGAAACATCTGTGATAACGTCAAGCGCACAACAGTGGAAACGCGTTTTCCTTCTGGGCCTGGAATCTTGTGCCTCCAAGGGTTAACAGTGCTGTCAGCGATAATTCTCAAGTTCCATTAACCTTGCTGGGAGCTTCTGTAATGAATTTTCTGGATCACTAAAATGCAGTGGAAATGACGATCAGAACTAGCAAGGCTTGATGAACAGTGACGATCGTGTTCACATGTGCTACTGATCTGTAGTAAAGAACATGAAATGAAATTCTTTTAGTCATGGACATCTCGAGGTCAAACAACAAGCAGTTCTCATAGATAATTTCGTCTCCTAGTTTTTCTTTCCAATAAAAGTGACTGGTTGCGGATGTATTTATAATTTTTTGATACACTGTCGCGGGTACCTAAATAGGTCGTAATGACCAATAATAATAATATGCAATTCACTTCCTACGTGCTACTGCAGCGCCACTCGGAGTTAGGTGGAGCAGGTTCGCAATCATTGGGAACAACACGAAACCTTCCAAATTCTATGAACAAGTTGTGATCACATGCATAGCGCACAAGGCTCAATTTCAGCACGGCTACAATCATAAAAGAAAAACGTCCATAGGCAAATCAACTGAGAAACAAAAGCACGACACGATCAGCTAATATCCGTAAAAGTTTCCGTCTAAAAAAATCCGTCAGTCATCAAATATTTTTTCACCGTTTTCTTCTGATTTTGAACATTTGGATCTGACCAGAAATCCATTGACGCTTGACAACACTGTGGATTAACTCAATGTTTATTTACAAACTTGAAGAGCGACACAAGTGTCGTACCGTTTGGTTACGGAAGGAAGGTACGGAACAAGGTGTGCGAAAATAATTTGCACCGTGCCTACAAGGCGAAGGGTGGTCAGAGGGGGGATGGTTAGGAAAATTTCACTAACAGTACTAGTCATCCACGGACGCCTGTGCGCCTGGTACTGACCAGCGACTGCGATAGTTGTATTTCAAGCACAAAAGTAAAAATGGTTCGCTAAAAGCGCATTATTTCTATCAAAACTTGTGAAATTAAGATAAGGTTGTTGTAGTGCAGTTCTAGTTCAGGGAGTAGAAGAAAGTGACGTTTGAGGCATTTATTAACTATGAATGACCATGAAGCATTTTGTTGTAAGAAACATGCAGTCCATGGTTGCAATCTTGGACTGCAAGTTGTTTACAACATATCAAATAAGTTACTGTCTTGGCCACACCAAACACTTTATTGTGTTTCATTTATAAATATATTTGCTTTCATTATTAAATGAATTAATCTCTTCCACCACTACATATTGTTATCATCGTAGCAATGTGACAATTATCTGACCATTCTGTTTCTCCAGACCGAAGCATTCTTCCATCCGAATAATTATTTTTCTCGCCCCACCGCGAATTACATTTTCCCCAGAATTCCTTACACTTCTCGGTGGTGTAAGGGATGAGCTCGATGGGTCAGCAATGAGTTTATTATCAATCATTATTTTGAAATATCTTTGCCCATTTCCCGAACAGCTGCTACTGATAGTTAAGATTAGCAGCAATGGAAGAGAGAAGACAGTCGGCGTGCAACTGCAATATATCCACTGAGGCTCTGAGATCCATAAGTGCCTAACGCTCCCCGTCGTCGATTTTCAGATAGTAGCACGTATGCACGCTCCTGACATCTGTTTATCTTACAGTCAGCCAGCTTTGTAAGTGCTGCATCCCTACACTGTATGCTGGCCGGGGTGGCCGAGCGGTTCTAGGCGCTTCAGTCTGGAGCCGCGCGACCGCTACGGTCGCAGGTTCGTATCCTGCCTCGGGCATGGATGTGTGTGATGTCCTTAGGTTAGTTAGGTTTAAGTAGTTCGTTCTAGGGGACTGATGACCTCAGATGTTAAGTCCCCTAGTGCTCAGAGCCATTTGAACCCTAGACTGTATATGTAAAGTTTCTCTGATATTCAATTCCATATGGGCCCAACGACAAATTTTCTTTGCTGTGGCAACCCTCACTGGCTACACTGAAGCGCATTTCTTCATAAAAGCTGGAAGCTCTTGAAGGAATACTACGCCGTAACCTCACATTTCATAGTTTCAGCATTCAAATCAGTAAAATTTTGCTGAGGATTTCAGTACCGTTAAGAGTGTTACCAACCTCACTAACAAACCAAAAGTTGATGTTCGTGGTAAAAATGTTATTTTCAGAATTTTTGCAATAATAAAGTTTTCATCAGGTTGCCACGGATCTGTTGTTCAAGGTGATGTATTCTTCGTTGGAGTTGTGAGAGGCCACCATTTTTTCAAATAACATCAAGGGGGGCCCGATTTGTTAGTTCCCCACAGTTTGTGCATGCTTTGCAAAATCTAGAGCTCAAACACGTGGCTGGAAGGTAAATATCAACTTTGAAACACAAAAAGTTAACAATACTACTAGATCAAGCTTAAAACACATAGACATAACAAAACTTGTGGACTTCATGCCTGAAACGAACAGACTGTTTTATCTGAACCTCAAGCAGGAGAATAAACATAATGAAAGTGATGATAGCGAGTGCCTACCATGAAGTGTTGAGATAGGTCATAATTGTGTGTGGTACATTTATATGTTTCTTATGTTCTGATTCTAGTTCCACATTAATAAAGAACTACGCAACAGTCAAAAAGACACTGTTTCCACCAGCCTATGTATGAAAATTTTGCGTATTAACATTAATAATAATAATCCTAAATATTAATACAACTTTCATAACACGAAGTTCCCACAGTTTTTTTACAGAAATTATAGAATGTTGAGACTTGGGTAAAAAACAAGTCAAACCTGTGAGACGGGTGGTTTGCCTATAAAACTGACTTTCACAAAAACCTATTTTTCTCAAAACTTTGCGTCTATGCTTTATGCCCTTATGATTCTCATGCCTCAATTACTACTTTTTTTCCCTGTCTTGATAGAACTGCAATTAAGAGAGTGTAACACCAGACACGTTTCACTATTATTTACAAACCGTCATCAGTGTTGGTTCTCTAAATATAGCGCATATAATGAGATGCTACAGACGTGACAGCCTTACTACGTCGGCCATATAAGCACTTCTTTGTTTTCTCCTGCTAACTGTTAAGGCTGGAACGATGTTGAAAAAGCATTTGAAGCACGATGGCATTTATGCTTGTATTCATAAGTCTGTAAAATAGTTTAAAGTAAGTCATGGGCTTCACCCAGTATTTCAGTCAGCGAGGAACGGAATACCTGGACATACGTAGCACAAGAGGTGATGGAAATCTGACGTTGTTCCAACAAGCAAGGATCGTCCGAAAGCCATTGCTGATTAATGAAGAAGTGATTTAAAAATGGCTCTGAGCACTATGGGACTTAACATCTAAGGTCATCAGTCCCCTAGAACTTAGAACTACTTAAACCTAACTAACCTAAGGACATCACATACATCCATGCCCGAGGCAGGATTCGAACATGCGACCGTAGCGGTCGTGTGGTGCCAGACTGAAGCGCGTTGAACCGCTCGGCCACACCGGCCGGCGAAATGATTTAAATTGTAAAGCGTCAGTTATTGCACTGAATTCTTGTCAGACTGAAGTAATGTTACTGTTTGCGCCTGGCTAAAACGATTGACTAAATTTATTATTAATACTGACTGAATTATCAAAAAGACTGGGATTGCGAAGCACGTATCGAAAATACTTGTTTTTCTGAATACAATCCGTATTTCTTACGTGTGAAAGGGTGGGTATATCTACGAGATTAATGTATTAAAAGTTCCCATGTAAGGCAAGAGATGTGTTGAAACTAAAGGGAGTAATAAACTCTCTGAGACTAAGCTACTTACTCTTTAACTATATCGTTGTAGGAATTACTTGCTGTATGCAGTCAGATTAGCGTTAAGGACCACAAACTACATTTAAATAGTAAGCCGTTGTGCAATATCGGGGAGTTTGTGTATCAGTCCCATGTCTGATGGACGCTTCACCCGAGCCAGAACCACACATTAAGTGAAGCGCTCGGGAACGTGACGTTTGCACGGCTGTTAATATTTCAACCCAGTGTTAACAGCCCGTTAAATAACAGAATCGCCACACAGATTAAGAACAGTTTTTGCTCTTGATTATGGCGTACAATTTAAGGTTTTTCCTTCATTATAAGCAGAGACTGCAATGGAAAAGCTTTCCCGATTCCTCAGATTTTAGGAACCCGCATTTGCTTCCACTTCATTTCACTGTAAGACAGAAAAAATAAAAAGAGCAAACAACGCAAATGTAACAAAAGAAAAAGCAGGTTTCCGAAAGATAAAACATCGCGAAAGATGCAAGTCGAACCACGTGTTTTTCTACTACAATCTATGCCAACAAAGTAAGAGAAATCTGCTGACTTCAGAGCTGGTAAAAAGGAATAACAAGCACCGTAAGTAAATTGTACATCATATTCATAATCAGGAACTGTTTTTAATTGGTAAATATCGAAATGTACAACCATACTATGTATGCCATATTTATAGAACCATTACTGATGATGCTGTCTAAATAAAGGGGAAAAACGTCTGGCATAACACTCTCTTAATTCACAATACGCATAAAACAGAGAAAACGAATAATAATTGACTATAGGTAATACGATAGGAGTAATAGTTACATGGAGATGAGGAGATAAACACAAGATACGAATAAGCGATGGACATTTTCAAACCAAATGAAAGACGGTTTACTTTTTTTAAAAAAAAAGTCAGGTACTGTAACGGTCAAGTTATATGCGCTTCTCTTATTCTCCTTAAATGTTAATTAAAAACGAGAGAGAATATATTGCTAGCCAGCTTCTTACATTGTAATGATGGATTTCGTAGCAGAACTAACTGATGTGTGTATGTTACTAATCATATCAAATAATGCGAGAACTACGTACAGTCTCACTTCTGTACAAAGTCAGTGCTGTAATATGATCATCGTAAGTGTAACAATTGTCATATGCAAGTGAGTGTATTAAATATTGATTTTGATTTATTCCACATACGTCAGAACCAACTTGACGGTACGTTAGAACATTTTTTTTCTTTGTAAACATTTACTGGTATTCTTGTTTTCTGACACGTTCTACATCCTGCAAGATCTTCTCATTCTGGATTTACTGGAACGAATAATACATCTAAGCTAACCCAAAAAAGAATCTATTGGCGAGTGATAGAAACAGTTAATTATCGGTGAAAATTATATTGAGGAACTCTGTGTCAAAAATGTTTCATAGTAGCAACTGTCAAAGAAATCTCACTAATCACCCAGCATAGCTGAGAATTAGGAAAACTGGCGATGGTGCAACGAAGGCCCCAGGAAACGTGAACGGAATACAAATGGGTCAGTTTCCACAGACAGAAGATTTTAAAAAAATACTGTAGTAAGTCGGTTGTTGTGTTGTGTACGAACTGGACTTTCAAATATTGGTTACGCTAGCTTAGAGCTATGTACAGTGTAACGGACGTAAGTGCAGATATTGTTATACTGTAAGTTGTGCCTTAATATGTGTACACATCAGTATGTTGGCTGTTTTATCCCTGGGCCAAACAGCCTTTTCACAAACAGGTAACATAATTTACTACCTGATGTTTTTTGCGTTATCGTACTGCACCACTATATGCAATATGCAAGTCAGTATGGACTAACTGTTTTCCGTTCACGCGTCCGCACTTCAGCATCGACCTGCTGCCCAGGGAAAATAAGCATTAATTGCTTGGTCTTTCCACATGTACTTGGAGGTACTAATCAACTTCAAAACGTAAAAGTTGTAACAGCTATAATTACTAGTCTGCAAATGACGTAAATAAATGTTGAGTACACCGTTCTGAATCATCAAAGAAATATCTGCACTTATACCCATTGCAACCTGTATATTTTTACTACTTTATTTACTAAATGTTACTTAATACTACGAGGCACTGTTTTTCTATTTCTAAAGCACATTTTATCATCTGCTGACGTTTATACAGTCTATACATTTTAATGAGTGAGAGTGAACTGAGAAAAAAATGTGGGCTTCGAACACGTACTTTTGTTCTCGAGTGATATGACATTTTAAAATGAAGATACAAAATTAATGCTTGCAGCCCAGGACAGCCGTTCATTATTGGGAATTTCAATTTATAATTCAGCTGTTTAATGAGAGAGTAGTAAAGGAGTTTTGCTATTTGGGCAGCAAAATAACTGATGATGGTCGAAATAGAGAGGATATAAAATGCAGACTGTCAATGGCAAGGAAAGCATTTCTGAAGAAGAGAAATTTGTTAACATTGAGTATAGATTTAAGTGTCAGAAACTCGTTTCTGAAAGTATTTTTATGGAGTGTAGCCATGTATGGAAGTGAAACATGGACGATAAATAGTTTGGACAAGAAGAGAATAGAAGCTTTCGAAATGTGGTGCTGCAGAAGAATGCTGAAGATTAGATGGGTAGATCACATAACTAATGAGGAGGTATTGAATAGATTTGGGGAGAAGAGGAGTTTGTGGCACAACGTGACTAGAAGAAGGGATCGGTTGGTAGGACATGTTCTGAGGCATCAATAGGTCACCAATTTAGTATTCGAGGGCAGCTTGGAGGGTAGAAATCGTAGAGGGAGACCAAGAGATGAATACACTAAGCAGATTCAGAAGGATGTAGGTTGCAGTAGGTAGTGTGAGATGAAGAAGCTGGCACAGGATAGAGTAGCATGGAGAGCTGCATCAAACCAGTCTCAGGACTGCGCTCGATTTCTGGGGATGATTTTTGACTATCGGTTAAGCTGGGCGCCCCACGTCCGATCCACCGTTACCAAGTGTGAAGAAGGTTTAAATGTAACCAGATCACTCACTCGTGTCTGGTGGGGAGCGCACCAGAGTGTTTTACTCACCATGTACCGAGGGATAATTCGATCTCGATTAGACTATGGCTGTCAATTCTACCACACTGCGTCAAAGATTCATCTCTCCAAATTAGATACTCTTCAATATAGAGCCATTCGTACCTGTCTTGGAGCCATGCGATCGACGCCCACCAACGCCCTTTTAATAGAAGCAGGGGAGATGCCCTTGAGCATTAGGGGCCAAATGTTATCGGACAAATTCTACATTCAAGGCATGACCATTATGGACAGTTCCGTCTATCAAAGTAGAGACTGCATTTATCGACTGTGGATTGCATCCCACAGAAGGAATAAAGTGCCAGCCGTTTGTGCCAGCTTTGACACTTGGTCACCTGTCATACATTCTATACGGCGTTCAGCTCATCTACCTGTTTTTGAATATGATTTTCAAATGCTCTGCTCCCAGATCCCAGTCCATTATTTAAGTACTACCTGGCTAGACAGTACTAATATCAACGTTGGCTTCAATCGTCTCGTTCAAGCCAATGGTCGGGTTTTCTCTGTGTATATACCGATGGCTCCAAAATTCCGCAAGAAGAGTGTACAGGATGCGCTTTTTTCTGCCCTCAGATCCAGATCCGCAAAACCTTCAAACTGCCTCCGAACACTTCTATTTTTACGGCGGAGACAGTGGCAGTTTTGGAAGCACTTAAGTTTGTCTTTAGCACTTCCTTCCCCAAGATATTGATAGCATCTGAATCGCAAAGCGTTCTTAAAAACATTCAGTACAGTCGATGGAACAAAACAACCAACAGTTATATCTTGGACGTGATATCTGAATATATTCGCAGCACACGCACGGGCCGGACGATCCATTTGTTGTGGGTACCTTCCCACTCTGGTATCCTCTATAATGATGAAGTTGATGCATTAGCCAAACAAGCGGCAACCTTAGGCACCGTCCTGGGTCTGCACCTTCCTTATACAGACTACTTACGTGAAGTCAAGGATCACGCAAGACAACAATGGCAGGAAATGTGGAACGTTTCTCAACAGACAAAAGGCGGTTGTTACGCAGTGCTACAACCTCGGATTCCTTCACAGCCGTGGTTCATGAGGACACATTTGGACCGATCCACGATTTCTACCATCATAAGACTCCGCTTCAATCATGCCTCTTTCCCACAACATCTACATCGGATCAACGTTTACAGTTCACCAGCATGTGAGTGTGATCCTGAGTCGGAAGCTGATGTCAACCACATCTTATTTATGTGCCCCGAATTTGACCGTGAACGGTTGGTCTTTCTGAAGACATTGCAGAGTATGGGCTACCATCTTCCTCAATCAGCTTCTTCTCTTTGGTGTACTAAAGACGTTAGTCTATATAAAGTGATAGTTAACTTCATCACGAGTACTGGTTACAATCTGTAGGTTTTAACGGTGTACATAAATTATAAATATGTCTTGCTGATGAAGATATTTCAGAAGTGGTGTGAATTGTAAGCCAAGACACTTTTAATTATTTTCCAATTCAATTCAATTTAATTTTTAAAACATTATGTACAAAACTGTATTCTTGTAAATATGCATTTCTGTATTTGTTTATTCAATTATGTGTACATTGTCACTATGTGTTGCCGATGAATAAATTGAGTACACACTCAAAGGCCAAAATAAAAAAAAAAGACCACAACAACAACAATGCAGATTCCGCACAGCGGCGAAATCCTAGCATTACCTAATCAGGCGTTTATTTAGTGGGTGAGTGACGCTCTTTTGTGCTGGTAAAAAATAGCTTTTTCAGCTGATTTTTACTCAGATTCCTTACAAGCTCTGTTTCACTGAACCATAATTACGTAGACAGCTGTAAGTTTTATTCCGAACGTTAGCGCTTGGGAACAAGGACACCTATCGTTTGATTTAGGTAACCGACACGGTTTCTAAGTGCAGTGCAGAGGAAGCATCTGGTAATGGGTCGTGACTGTAGTAGTCACATATCACGAAACATCCACTCATTCGAATAGCCGTCAGTTTAAAAATAAAACACGCGCTGAAGTGTCGTAACGCAGAAGCGCTCTCCGCATCGAGAGGGACCTTCGGCATCGGTCCTGGCTCGGAGCCGAAGAGGAATGAAATCTGGGTCGGCAGAGTTCTCAGGGCTGCTGGCTGACCCACGGATCCCGCGCGTACGCCGGCTTAGTTTTATAAATCACCAGGGGCCATCTCGGCGATGTGCTCTGCGAATCGTTACAAGAAAATTAGAAACGTAATAACGGCCAACAACATGGGGCGATTGTGAAACGAAATGAGGTTCGCGGAGGAAGCTATCCGTGATAATAACAGCACTCGCTCGTCTTCACACATAAAATTTGATTGCCACCGCGAGAGCCGACAGGCGGCGTTTACGCGCCGGCTTAAGACATCAGTCGGGTTAACCGCCGCGCCGCGCCGACCCGCTTTAATCGTGACCTCTGCGCGGCGCTCGCTCGGTCAGTATATCACGCCGGCCAGCGCGGACGCGCTCCCGGAGCACGCTTCGCCCCCTGGACCAGCGGTCGAGAGACACCTGGCGGAGCTCATGGGGCGTGGACGCTTCCAATAACGATTTCTTCCGCTCTGCGCTTTGAGACCTCTCCAATAAAATTCAGGGTTCACGTTTTCGAAACCCTGTATTTGATTCCCATTTGGCCGCTGATGTTTAAAATTTGGCTCAAAGGCGCATACGACTTTGCTCCGTAATGGTGTAAAAGCGTGGCGCCCTGCGACGTCACTCTCAGACTTGGCAGCGCTTCACACAGGAAGGTGTGAACACATGCGAAAGGCCAGAATTCAAAAGTTCATGTGAGGTCTAAGGTGGGTTAATGATCTCATGTTCGCACAAAATTTCTGTACAGATCCGCCTTGCACGTGTCACACGAAGAAAGTGTCGAACACCACTTCTTTTAACCTGATTCAACCCCTTCTTTAGACGCCTTCGCGATGGAAGTTAGAACCGCGATGCCCACCGTTGAAATCAGGAGGTGGCTGAGGAAAACTTTTCAGACACATCGCTGATCGTAATAAACAAGAAAAGGGGTGGTATGGAAAAAATGGAAATGAGATAATGGCATCGATTGACGGAAGGCCCCTATTCGGGGAAGTTCGGCCGCCAAGTGCAGGTCTTATTTCATTCGAAGCCACACTGGGTGACTTGCGCGCAGGTGATGAGGATGACGTGACGATGAGGGCAACACAACACCCAGTCCCCGAGTGGAGAAAAATCTCCAACCCGTCTAGGAATCGAACCCAGGCCCGCTTGCATGGGAGGCGAACAGGTTACCATCCAGCTAAGCAGACGGACAGGGGGTGGTATCATTGGCATTAATGAAACCAGAAAAAGACAATTCGCAGTGCAGTGCAGTACGATAGGCAACAGAACGACGTTCTCGATAATAGTTGACGCTGATAACACCCTCGGATGCTTCTAAGGACATGATGGGTCAGCAGTGCCATTGAACATGATCGCACCCCTTTAGAGTGCAGTGCGATCTCAACGTTTGCTCTGGTGTACAGAGTGCATCCACTACGGACCATTCAAAGTCATTCGACAAAATCTGAACCCGAACCAAGGCAGCAAAAGTGTGAGCTTATGCTTTCCAACTCTCTTGTTATGCGCCCTCCTGTGGCGTGATTGTAGAGGGGTGCGACATTGGCACATGCGTGAATAAAACGGAAAACATTCCCTCTAAGACTCTCCAATTCAGCAACATTGATAGCGCCACCGACCCACGTTTGTTGAGCACTTTAAAAATTATCTTTTTACAAAGGAAGCCCATGACATAGTCCTGGCACCCTGTTAGTAGGCATGCAGGATCAGAGAGGTACCAAGGGGTTGCCTACCTGCAGTTGCCTAGGACTCTCTCACCCGTTTTCTCTGCACTTATAAATTTTTAAAGTGTTCAACAAATTAGAGCGGGTATCACTTCAGTGTTTTGCCGGACTAGGGGCTCTTAGAAGGACCCTCTACCCCTTTATTCACATATGTCTCAATGTCGCACTCTTCTTTTTTTTGGTCATCAGTCTACTGACTGGTTTGATGCGGCCCGCCATGAATTCCTTTCCTGTGCTAACCTCTTCATCTCAGAGTGGCACTTGCAACCTACGTCCTCAATTATTTGCTTGACGTATTCCAATCTCTGTCTTCCTCTACAGTTTTTGCCCTCTACAGCTCCCTCTAGTACCATGGAAGTCATTCCCTCATGTCTTAGCAGGTGTCCTATCATCCTGTCCCTTCTCCTTATCAGTGTTTTCCACATATTCCTTTCCTCTCCGATTCTGCGTAGAACCTCCTCATTCCTTACCTTATTAGTCCACCTAATTTTCAACATTCGTCTATAGCACCACATCTCAAATGCTTCGATTCTCTTCTGTTCCGGTTTTCCCACAGTCCATGTTTCACTACCATACAATGCTGTACTCCAGACGTACATCCTCAGAAATTTCTTCCTCAAATTAAGGCCGGTATTTGATATTAGTAGACTTCTCTTGGCCAGAAATGCCTTTTTTGTCACAGCGAGTCTGCTTTTGATGTCCTCCTTGCTCCGTCCATCATTGGTTATTTTACTACCTAGGTAGCAGAATTACTTAACTTCATTGACTTCGTGACCATCAATCCTGATGTTAAGTTTCTCTCTGTTCTCATTTCTATTACTTCTCATTACCTTCGTCTTTCTCCGATATACTCTCAAACCATACTGTGTACTCATTAGACTGTTCATTCCGTTCAGCAGATCATTTAATTCTTCTTCACTTTCCCTCAGGATAGCAATGTCATCAGCGAATCGTATCATTGATATCCTTTCTCCCTGTATTTTAATTCCACTCCTGAACCTTTCTTTTATTTCCATCATTGCTTCCTCGATGTACAGATTGAAGAGCACTTCGTTCTTGATCGTCCACTCTTATTATTCCCTCTTGGTTGTTGTACATATTGTATATGACCCGTCTCTCCCTACAGCTTACCCCTACTTTTTTCAGAATCTCGAACAGCTTGCACCATTTTATATTGTCGAACGCTTTTTCCAGGTCGACAAATCCTATGAAAGTGTCTTGACTTTTCTTTAGCCTTGCTTCCATTATTAGCCGTAACGTCAGAATTGCCTCTCTCGTCCCTTTACTTTTCCTAAAGCCAAACTGATCGTCACCTAGCGCATTCTCAATTTTCTTTTCCATTCTTCTGTATATTATTCTTGTAAGCAGCTTCGATGCATGAGCTGTTAAGCTGATTGTGCGATAAATCTCGCACTTGTCAGCTCTTGCCGTCTTCGGAATTGTGTGGATGATGCTTTTCCGAAAGTCAGATGGTATATCGCCAGACTCATATATTCTACACACCAACGTGAATAGTCGTTTTGTTGCCACTACCCCCAATGATTTTAGAAATTCTGATGGAATGTTATCTATCCCTTCTGCCTTATTTGACCGTAAGTCCTCCAAAGCTCTTTTAAATTCAGATTCTAATACTGGATCCCCTATCTCTTCTAAATCGACTGCTGTTTCTTCTTCTATCACATCAGACAGATCTTCACCCTCATAGAGGCTTTTAATGTATTCTTTCCACCTATCTGCTCTCTCCTTTGCGTTTAACAGTGGAATTCCCGTTGCACTTTTAATGTTACCACCGTTGCTTTTAATGTCACCAAAGGTTGTTTTGACTTTCCTGTATGCTGAGTCTGTCCTTCCGACAATCATATCTTTTTCGATGTCTTCACATTTTTCCTGCAGCCATTTCGTCTTAGCTTCCCTGCACTTCCTATTTATTTCATTCCTCAGCGACTTGTATTTCTGTATTCCTGATTTTCCCGGAATATATTTGTACTTCCTCCTTTCATCAATCAACTGAAGTATTTCTTCTGTTACCCATGGTTTCTTCGCAGCTACCTTCTTTGTACCTATGTTTTATTTCCCAACTTCTGTGATGGCCCTTGTTAGAGATGTCCATTCCTCTTCAACTGTACTGCCTACTGCGCTATTCCTTATTGCTGTATCTATAGCGTTAGAGAACTTCAAACGTATCTCGTCATTCTTTAATACATCCGTATCCCACTTCTATGCGTATTGATTCTTCCTGACTAATGTCTTGAACTTCAGCCTACTCTTCATCACTACTATATTGTGATCTGAGTCTATATCTGCTCCTGGGTACGCCTTACAATCCGGTATCTGATTTCGCAATCTCTGTCTGACCATGATGTAATCTAATTGAAATCTTCCCGTATCTCCCGGCCTTTTCCAAGTATACCTCCTCCTCTTGTGATTCTTGAACAGGGTATTCGCTGTTACTAGCTGAAACTTGTTACAGAACTCAATTAGTCTTTCTCGTCTTTCATTCCTTGTCCCAAGCCCATATTCACCTGTAACCTTTTCTTCTACTCCTTCTCCTACAACTCCATTCCAGTCGCCCATGACTATTAGATTTTCGTCCCCCTGTACATACTGCATTACCCTTTCAATATCCTCATACACTTTCTCTGTCTGTTCATCTTCAGCTTGCGACGTCGGCATGTATACCTGAACTATCGTTGTCGGTGTTGGTCTGCTGCCGATTCTGATTAGAACAATCCGGTCACTGAACTGTTCATAGTAACACACCCTCTGCCCTACCATCCTATTCATAACGAATCCTACACCTGTTATACCATTTTCTGCTGCTGTTGATATTACCCGATACTCATCTGACCAGAAATCCTTGTCTTCCTACCACTTCACTTCACTGACCCCTACTATATCTAGATTGAGCCTTTGTATTTCTCTTTTCAGATTTTCTAGTTTCCCTACCACGTTCAAGCTTCTGACATTCCACGCCCCGACTCGTAGAACGTTATCCTTTCGTTGATTATTCAATCTTTTTCACATGGTAACCTCCCCCTTGGCAGTCCCCTCCCGGAGATCCGAATGGGGGACTATTCCGGAATCTTTTGCCAATGGAGAGATCATCATGACACTTCTTCAATTACAGGCCACATGTCCTGTGGATACACGTTACGTGTCTTTAATGCAGTGGTTTCCATTGCCTTCTGCATCCTCATGTCGTTTATCATTGCTGATTCTTCCTCCTTTAGGGGCAATTTCCCACTCCTAGGACAAGAGAGTGCCCTGAACCTCTATCCGCTCCTCCGCCCTCTTTGACAAGGCCGCTGGCAGAATGAGACTGACTTCTTATGCCGGAAGTCTTCGGCCACCAATGCTGATTATTTATCAAAATTTAGGCAGTGGCGGAGATCGAACCCGGGACCGAAGACGTTTTGATTGTAAATCAAAGACGCTACCCCTAGACCGCAGGTACTGGAATCGCAATACAGGAGGATGCAAAACAGGGAACTGGAAAAGTATAAGTACCCTTCACTGCTTCAGATCGCGTTCAGATTTCCTCCACTGGTTTTGAACATCCCCTAGTGGTCCAAGTTGTACACCAGAGCAAAAGTTTCAGTAGCACTGCACTCCACCACAGTGAAGTGATTACATTCAGTGGGGTTGCTGGACCATGGTGTCATTAGAGAGGGCCCGTATGGTCCATGACGTCTCAACGCTGCCAAAGATTGTCCAGAACGTCGTACTGTTGCTCATCGCACTGCAAACTGTCGTTTTTAACGGCGAAGTGTGTGGGAATCAACGCCTCAAGGAAGGGGAAGCTTCAATGACGCCCTTTGTCCTGTCTCCTCAAGTCTTTTCGAGTGAGTCTGAACTTCGATGCGTCTGAAGTGTTTTCCGCGGCCACCCATAAGAAAACTGAGTGATTTCGACGCTGGGCCTCGCGGTTCTGACAGTCACCTCGGAGACGTCACAAGAAGGGAACGATATTTCGATCGTGTGACACGTCCACGGTAGCGTTGGGTAGATGTGTGCTGAAATTTGGTGGCAATGAGACATCATTAGCCCACCTAACACCTCACACGAACTTCTGAGCTGCGGCCTTTTTCCCGCGTGTTTGAAGCTGTTTGAAGCGTCTCCGAGCCCGAGGGTGACGTCAAAGGGCGCGAGGCATTTGCTCACTTACAAAGGTATGTTGCAGGCACAGTTGAGCGATATTTCAAACTTTTACTCTGAAACGGAAAACAATTGCGAAGTTACGAAAAATTGATCCTTTAATCGTGCTGCATATTGTATGAACTAACATTATGACCAAGGCCGACAGCGACATTGGCATTGCGAGCAGTTGACGCAGAGAGGAAACTACGTAAAAGGAGCAGACACGAATGGGGATCACACTAGCGACGGCACGAGCCCTCGCTGGGGAAGTGTACTGACAGAAACGACTTTCACAATGGGCTGATAGCTGTGGCCCGACGCCTGGCATCCAGCATCTCGGAAGCGGCAAAGGCTGTCGGATGTTCAAGCGCTACTCTGTTGAGCATCTGTCGAAGTCTATGGTGGAAGGACGGTGAAACCACGAGCAGGCAACATGATGTTGGATATCCACGCCTCATCACAGAGCATGGAAGCGTATTCGTTCCATTACGCAGGACATACTAGCGTAGCACCCGCTACTTCATTCGCGTAGACTATATGCTCTGCAAAGATTTTTTTTCTTTAATCGAATTTGTATGTCGTTAAGCCCATTTCTCAAGTGTAAATATGTAAATCTATAGTTAGTGACCCTTTATAGGGCTATCAGTCTTTGCATAATCAAAGTGTTCCAACGGATTTAATTTAATTTCATACACCGAGTTACAAAGAAAAAGAGACAGTCGAGTAAGTGGATCTTTAGTTATACTGAATTCTCTCGTCTCAAAAGGATATTCCTGTACATGTAACTGCATTTAAAGGTAACATCTATTTTGTTATTTTGTGATCAATAATGCTTAGTTTGAGTACAACAAAAATAATTTCATGAATATATATTAGGCCCATTGAAAAATTAATATATTAAAGAGGCGTTTCTTTTCCTATGCAATTATGACAAAGCCGATTTGTTGTGGTGACTGTTAAATAGGTTTGTTTCATTTAGATCACAAATTGCGGCACCTTCTAAACATTTCACTCTAATTAAATACATAAAATAACAGTTTTTACGTAAGGTACTTCTGACCTAAAACCGAAACCGCTTTCATAATAAAATATTTTCGTAAAACTTTTAATCCCCTCTTTCACCACCTTATAATGAAAGACTCATTTTTTTTTAAATTCTAACCGAGAAGTCAAATATCTACTTTCATACTTTCATACAAGTAGCCTTAAAAATTCTTTCATAACTATTTAACAATGTTTCATTAAAAAATAACGCACTACCTCACCCCTTAGGGCCTGAACTTCGAAAAGCGATTGAACACGTATTTTCTATTTCTGATCGAGATACCAAATGCCAATTTCCGTAGTTCTAGCTTCATTATTACATTAATAGCGACATTTTTCTAAATACATTTCGCCCATTATTGCACCCCGTTAGACGTGGAATTTCGAAAAAATTTAGAGTCAGTTGCCACTTTTCGCATCATACAGACGACTTGTCTAAGTCATTTTACAATTGGTTTTTATTTTCTGATGATTTTACTAGGCGGTAAATGACAGCATCGTCTGAAAATAATCTAAGATGGCTGCTGACATTGCCTCCTAGGTCGTTTATATAGATTAGGGTCCTATTAGTGCGTTCCATTTGGTCCGTTGTTCGAATCGTGCGCTATCTTCACTCACGGGGCATTTGGATGTGACTGTGGTCCGAAGCTGTACTGCATGGAAACGTGAGGGCAGGCATACTAGACGTCTGACCACCCTGAGAGAGGATCGTTGTACTGTGGTGACGGCGAGTATGGCGGTGACCAGGTGAGAGGTTCGATTCTTCCAACGTTTTGGAGCGTCGCAGCGGCATTGTTCCTGGTGTCACGGTGCGGAGAGCAATCGTGTGTGAGTTCAGGACGCTGCTTGCAGTGATTTGGAAAACTTCTATCTCACCATGGTACATGATGGAAATTCTGAGACATCAAATATTTCTTTTCACGCGACAGTATCGCGGTGAAGCTTTTCTACGGGCCAACGATCTTCCACAAACAACAAGTGTCTTCATGGACTGTCTGCGTGATGCTGAGATACTCCTCTCGCCAGGAAAATTATCAGATAGGCCCACAATAAAACATGTGTGGCAGCAGCTCGGGCGTCTACTCTGTCCCAGTACCCTTATCCTGGATCTCTGGGGCCAGATATAACAGTTCAGGAGAGGATACAACGTCTTTATGGACACCCTTCCCAACAGAGTCAGTTCATGAATCGAGGTCAGAAGTGGTGCAATGTCGATCTCGTGTGTTGGCTTAAGCTGCCAAGATCTTTGTAAAGTTTACTCGATTTCGCAATCCTGGTAATAATATCACATATGCTATTAACAGCGAAAAGTTTATTTTCGTTTCCTCTTCCTATTCTGAATGCTTATTTTTTCAGAAATTTTTCTCTTTTATTAAAAAAAATATTGGACAAGGATGAATACAACAATGGGATGAGAAACGACTTCTAAAAAGCTTCAAGACGTCAACATTAGTGAGGAAAGGACGCAGATATTCAGCTTCACACGAATTCAGTCTGCTGAAATGAAATGTCTTGTGGCTAGTGCCTCCCGTCGGGTAGACCGGTCACCTGGTGCTAGTATTTTAGTTGACGCCACTTCGGTAACTTGCATGTCGATAGCGATTAGATGGTTATGATGAAGACAACAGTATCCAGTCGCTGAGCGTAGAAAAATCTCCCGGCTGGTCCCGGCGGAGATTCGAGCCCTCCCTCGGGCATGGGTGTGCGTGTTTGTACTTTGGATAATTTAGGTTAAGTAGTGTGTAAGCTTAGGGACTGATGACCTTAGCAGTTAAGTCCCATTAGATTTCACACACATTTGAACATTTGAAAAACCTCCGACCCAGCCAGGAATGGAAACTCGGGCCCCTTTGCATGGCATTCTGCCGCATTGACGTTTTTTTTTTGTTTATCTCATTTTGTTCGTTTTTGTTCGTTGCATTCGTTCGGGGCGGACGTCCTACGATAACTGTCTAAGTTCATCGCTGTTCCGTTCGCTCAGTTTTTTTATTACAGAGAGCAGTTAATCCTCTGACCGAACACGCTGAGCCACCATGCCAGCTATCGAGGCGAACATCCAGTCTACTACCACATATCAAATGTTATGGGGGTAATATGGTGGAGTTTAAGACTGAAATAAATATCTTTCTATTGGGCAGATATTTCCATCCAACGAAGAGTATCTTCATAGAAAATCTTAAAATTAATGTTTAATTATTTTATGACACCGTAAGAAATGAAATACAATAATTATTCGTGATGTCAACTCATTTCATTTGTATTGCAATTGAATTAAGCAAATTTTAAATCGATGCTGTCGTTCCGCATCTCACAGATCCCCCTCCGCTGGATCTAAGAAGTTCGACTAACGTAACAGAAAGTAAAACTATGTTCACCGAGTGCCTACTAACAATCTCAATAAATCTGATGATTATTGAGAACCTCCTGTGTATGACGCATGCAGGAGGAGATATATTGGTGTAAGGGATCATAAAACAAAGGCCTGCTTCAGACCAGTCAAAAGACTGTAACGATGGAAGAAAGAAAAGGAAGAATGCCTACACCTCGTGACAAAGCTCGGCATCAGCCTGCTAGACAACTCACGCCAATCGGATTTCGCCTGATGTTCTATTGTTCCTCTCGTTTTACCGCCCGCCGCCTTCTATGATTCATCGGCCATTATCTAAGGTTACAGATCGGCTGAACTCTCCAACAATGTTTATGTAGCATCTGATATCTGACTGCATTAAGTCGAATCTTACATCACCCTACCGTGACAATGTAAGATATCGATCTCTAGGAAGATTACAAAATCTGACAATGACATGTACCGGTTAGTTTGCTGTGCACATTCTTTAGTTGTTTCGGTTATCTCTCCAAATATTATTTTACTTCTACATTTTTATATGAACATTAAAAAGTTTACATTTGATGTACAGTTTGTCTAAAGTTATTTGCTTACGTCAGATCCAGGTACTTCCTCCGTTGAATTACTGAATTATCACATTGGTTTACGTTTCTGACTCGTTTCATTTAAGCTGATTTGTTTCAGACCATAGAGAATGTCAAACATTTCTGAACAATGGCGTCCACCGAACATTAACCTTGTCCCATTGAATCGAAAATTTTAATTAATTAGATACTCATTTTTCTCCTATCTATTAAAATACTATCCCTTTCGGTTAGGGAACGAAAATATAAATGTATTTTCTCTTCCATATCTGAAGCTCCCATTGGGAAACAAATCCTTATTCGACCCACTCGATATCAATTTAATATACAGTTCATGTTATTAAACAGAGCAAACAAATCACATTTGCAAATTTTTCAGAAAGTGTTGCACTACGGTGATCTGAGAAAACCTGAAATCTCTGCGTTCTGCCCGTTAGCTAAAACTCGTTTCATTTATCTTCACTATTTTTCAACGAACATCTAATCGCGATAATTTTATTTACTACACTACTCAGTCATCAGTTTATTACGTATTAGTTTCAAAATACTGTCATGGGCAGCTGTTTGGGTTTCGAAACCATGAAAGAATACGAGGGGCATTACTGATCTTTGACTTATCATAGAACAGATGTCGAAGACAGACAAACCTGCATTAATAGCATTTGTAGATTTAGATAAAGCTATTGATAATGTTTACTGGCCTACACATTTCTTGAAATTTTGAAGGTGGAGGAATAAAATACGACAATTCTGCAGAAACTTGATTGCAGTAATAGTGAATGAAGGATATGAAAAGGAAACAGTGGTTGGCAGGAAATGACTCAGGGTTGTAGTTCATCGCTTCAGTCTGTATACTGAGCATGCAGTAAAAGAAACCAAGGAGGAATTTGAAAACAGAATTAAAGCTCAAGGAAAAAAAAACCACAAAAACTTCGAGGTTTCCGGATGACGTAATTCTGTTAGGCACAGTTGAAAACTTGCAAGAACAGTTGAAGGGAACGAACAGTTTCTTGAAAAGAGGTCATAAGACTAACACAAATAACATCGAAACAATGGTAATGGAATGTAATCTAATTAAATCAGATAATGCTCGTGGAATAAAATTAGGTTATGAGGCACAGAAAAGCAGTACATGAATTTTGTTGTTTGGGCAGCAAAATAACTGATGAAGCCGGAATTAGAGAGAATAAAAAGCGCAGATTGACAAAAGCAAGTAAAGCATTTCTGAGAAATGAGGAATGTCTGAACATTTAACACGCATTTGAGTATTAGGAAATCTCTTCTCGAGGTGTGAAGCCTTGTACGAAACTGGAGCGTGGATTAGAAGCAGTTGAAACAAAAGGACAAAAGAAACTTTTTAAATATGAGGCTACCGAAGAATGCTGTAGAATAAATGGGTAGATCGAATAACTAATGAGGATGTATTTAATCGAATTGGGGGAAAAAAGAAATTAATGCACAACTTCACGAAAAGAAGGGAACGATTGATACGACACATCCTGAGGCATCAAATAATCGACGATTCGGCCATGAAAGGAAGTACAGGGGGTAACAGTTGAGTGTACGGAGACCAAGGGAATGTGAATGTGGGTTTCAATACTTAATCAGAGATTAAGTGTCTTGCACAGAACAGACTAGTGTGGTGGCCTGCTCAAACCAGTCTTCGGACTGAAGACCACAACAACCACAAGGTACATAAAAAATTACCTGTGACCAGATTAAGGAACTGAAAATGATGTTATTATAAGGACAAAAGTGAAAAAAATAGTTACAAAATAAAAAAACTGTTGTTGTTGTTGTGGTCTTCAGTCCTGAGACTGGTTTGATGCAGCTCTCCATGCTACTCTATCCTGTGCAAGCTTCTTCATCTCCCAGTACCTACTGCAACCTACATCCTTCTGAATCTGCTTAGTGTATTCATCTCTTGGTCTCCTCCTATGATTTTTACCCTCCACGCTGCCCTCCAATACTAAATTGGTGATCCCTTGATGCCTCAGAACATGTCCTACCAACCGATCCCTTCTTCTGGTCAAGTTGTGCCACAAACTTCTCTTCTCCCCAATCCTATTCAATACTTCCTCATTAGTTATGTGATCTACCCATCTAATCTTCAGCATTCTTCTGTAGCACCACATTTCAAAAGCTTCTATTCTCTTCTTGTCCAAACTATTTACCGTCCATGTTTCACTTCCATACATGGCTACACTCCATAAAAATACTTTCAGAAACGAGTTTCTGACACTTAAATCTATACTCGATGTTAACAAATTTCTCTTCTTCAGAAACGCTTTCCTTGCCATTGCCAGTCTACATTTTATATCCTCTCTACTTCGTCCATCATCAGTTATTTTGCTCCCCAAATAGCAAAACTCCTTTACTACTTTAAGTGTCTCATTTCCTAATCTAATACCCTCAGCATCACCCGGCTTAATTCGACTACATTCCATTATCCTCGTTTTGCTTTTGTTGATGTTCATCTTATATCCTCCCTTCAAGACACCATCCATTCCGTTCAACTGCTCTTCCAAGTCCTTTGCTGTCTCTGCCAGAATTACAATGTCATCGGCGAACCTCAAAGTTTTTATTTCTTCTCCATGGATTTTAATACCTACTCCAAATTTTTCTTTTGTTTCCTTTACTGCTTGCTCAGTATAGAGATTGAATAACATCGGGGAGAGGCTACAACCCTGTCTTACTCCCTTCCCAACCACTGCTTCCCTTTCATGTCCCTCAACTCTTATAACTGCCATCTGGTTTCTGTACAAGTTGTAAATAGCCTTTCGCTCCCTGTATTTTACCCCTGCCACCTTTAGAATTTGAAAGAGAGTATTCCAGTCAACATTGTCAAAAGCTTTCTCTAAGTCTACAAATGCTGGAAACGTAGGTTTGCCTTTCCTTAATCTTTCTTCTAAGATAAGTCGTAAGGTCAGTATTGCCTCACGTGTTCCAGTATTTCTACGGAATCCAAACTGATCTTCCCCGAGGTCGGCTTCTACTAGTTTTTCCATTCGTCTGTAAAGAATTCGTGTTAGTACTTTGCAGCTGTGGCTTATTAAACTGATAGTTCGGTAATTTTCACATCTGTCAACACCTGCTTTCTTTGGGATTGGAATTATTATATTCTTCTTGAAGTCTGAGGGTATTTCACCTGTCTCATACATCTTGCTCACCAGATGGTAGAGTTTTGTCAGGACTGGCTCTCCCAAGGCCGTCAGTAGTTCCAATGGAATGTTGTCTACTCCGGGGGCCTTGTTTCGACTCAGGTCCTTCAGTGCTCTGTCAAACTCTTCACGCAGTATCGTATCTCCCATTTCATCTTCATCTACATCCTCTTCCATTTCCATAATATTGTCCTCAAGTGCATCGCCCTTGTGTAGACCCTCTATATACTCCTTCCACCTTTCTGCTTTCCCTTCTTTGCTTAGAACTGGGTTTCCACCTGAGCTCTTGATGTTCATACATGTGGTTCTCTTATCTCCAAACGTCTCTTTAATTTTCCTGTAGGCAGTATCTGTCTTACCCCTAGCGAGATAAGCCACTACATCCTTACATTTGTCCTCTAGCCATCCCTGCTTAGCCATTTTGCACTTCCTGTCGATCTCATTTTTGAGATGTTTGTATTCCTTTTTGCCTGCTTCATTTACTGCATTTTTATATTTTCTCCTTTCATCAATTAAATTCAATATTTCTTCTGTTACCCAAGGATTTCTACTAACCCTCTTCTTTTTACCTACTTGATCGTCTGCTGCCTTCACTACTTCATCCCTCAGAGCTACCCATTCTTCTTCTACTGTATTTCTTTCCCCCATTCCTATCAATTGTTCCCTTATGCTCTTCCTGAAACTCTGTACAACCTCTGGTTCTTTCAGTTTATCCAGGTCCCATCTCCTTAAATTCCCACCTTTTTGCAGTTTCTTCAGTTTTAATCTACAGGTCATAACCAATAGATTGTGGTCAGAGTCCACATCTGCCCCTGGAAACGTCTTACAATTTAAAACCTGGTTCCTAAATCTCTGTCTTACCATTATATAATCTATCTGATACCTTTTAGTATCTCCAGGGTCCTTCCATGTATACAACCTTCTATCATGATTCTTAAACCAAGTGTTAGCTATGATTAAGTTGTGCTCTGTGCAAAATTCTATCAGGCGGCTTCCTCTTTCATTTCTTAGCCCCAATCCATATTCACCTACTACGTTTCCTTCTCTCCCTTTTCCTACACTCGAATTCCAGTCACCCATGACTATTAAATTTTCGTCTCCCTTCACTATCTGAATAATTTCTTTTATTTCATCATACATTTCTTCAATTTCTTCGTCATCTGCAGAGCTAGTTGGCATATAAACTTGTACTACTGTAGTAGGTGTGGGCTTCGTATCTATCTTGGCCACAATAATGCGTTCACTATGCTGTTTGTAGTAGCTTACCCGCATTCCTATTTTCCTATTCATTATTAAACCTACTCCTGCATTACCGCTATTGGACTTTGTGTTTATAACCCTGTAGTCACCTGACCAGAAGTCTTGTTCCTCCTGCCACCGAACTTCACTAATTCCCACTATATCTAACCTTAACCTATCCATTTCCCTTTTTAAATTTTCTAACCTACCTGCCCGATTAAGGGATCTGACATTCCACGCTCCGATCCGTAGAACGCCAGTTTTCTTTCTCGTGATAACGACATCCTCTTGAGTAGTCCCCGCCCGGAGATCCGAATGGGGGACTATTTTACCTCCGGAATATTTTACCCAAGAGGACGCCATCATCATTTAATCATACAGTAAAGCTGCATGCCCTAGGGAAAAATTACGGCCGTAGTTTCCCCTTGCTTTCAGCCGTTCGCAGTACCAGCACAGCAAAGCCGTTTTGGTTATTGTTACAAGGCCAGATCAGTCAATCATCCAGACTGTTGCCCTTGCAACTACTGAAAAGGCTGCTGCCCCTCTTCAGGAACCACACGTTTGTCTGGCCTCTCAACAGATACCCCTCCGTTGTGGTTGTACCTACGGTGCGGCTATCTGTATCGCTGAGGCACGCAAGCCTCCCCACCAACGGCAAGGTCCATGGTTCATGGGGGGGAGGACCTAAAAATACGTTTCGCATGCGTGTAGATGAAAGCAAGTCACAATGCATGAGACGTACTAGCGACACTAACAGCGACTGACACAGAGATGGAGGAACATTAAAATGGTTTGCTTTGTTTATGTACTTTGAAAAAGCGTGCAGGTGACAAGTTTTGCATTTCTGCTTGATTTTCGACCTGTAATAAGTGCAATTGTTTGTAGGCGGATATATGTTATGCTATCCACTAAAGCATCCATCATCTCACGCCCCAGGTTAGGCATGCATTAATCTCTTGAAATTATGTCGCTTGATGATAAGAACCTGACTCTTAAACATGTGAAAACCAGTAATCTAATCGACAAGTTTTGACTTAGATACTATGTCAAGTGTCAATATGAATTAATGCTTAGCCCAGATGCAGTTATCGAAATATACTCCGATTCGGTGGATATGAATGAAACTGACTAAAATCATTATCTGCGACTGTTACAGACATGCATAAGGGTTAACTGGACAACAGGATACGAGAACTAAGGGTGTAATAAATTGTAGATACGGTACAGGGCACCGGAGTGCGCACATCTGTAAAGTACAATGAGAAAGGAAAGATATAATTTTATACATTTCGGCACTAACGGCTATAAGCTCTGATTAGCGATAAGAAACCATTCGTTATTATAACGACCGCAGGATACGAACTGAAAAAGAATTCAGAGGCCCTAAACACTTATTTGAAGGAAGCAGTGATCGCATAAAATGCCTCTCCCTAGCAAAATGAACTAAAATAGAGTCACATGGAACAAGGGAAGGAAATCGCTTCATTCCTCAGAAAAATAAAGAAGTCTGATAGTAGTAACACTCTTGCCTAAGATCGAGTAGCATAAAACAGAGTACAATCTGATATGGTTGGTGAGTTGTTACTCGGAAAACATTAACACAAAACATTGCTTTTGACGTCAGATGTCTGTTTTCTTCGTTGCTTGTCTTGTCTTTTCGAACCAGCCGTTTACGCTCAGTTAGAATCCTAGAAGAGTAAATGAATTGTTCTTTTCAGCATAATCATATCCTGTTTCAAACAACGATGGGATACCGTACGAGTCTCGATTTCTATAATGATTGGTTAGTTACGTATTTGTTTCTGAAAGACAACCAGTGACGACTGTCATCAGTTCCGTACACTTTACTACATTTGTCCGTTTTCGATATACAAGTAGCTGTAAGAGTTTCGCAAACAGGAGTATTCTACGCTTCACAAAAAAGCAACCAGCTTGTCTCTGTTACATGTGGGTCTCGTTTTTACGTTAAGTGAAAGCAAATCATCAGATTATATGAATAACGTTTGCTTTTCTCATTTATTTACAAAAATGATGACAATGGTTTCCTTCTCGACCTATGTTTTCAGTTCGGGAAATACAGCGACGGAATCCTAGTTTTAAATCGCGTAGTCTTTCGTGCCCAGTGAACCAACAACACACAATCCTCACGCTCCTCAAAGTATAGGGTCATTTTCTCGTTGCTTAAGTCAGATCAGAGCAACAGACAGCTCAATGGATGAGGTGGAGCACGTGGAAGAAACCTCTGCATTCCAGTTTCTCCTAAAACATGCGCCTACTTCGAGTCTCTGTTCCTTATCTAGCGAGAGAACCTCGATAAAAACGGCCGACATACACAGCATGTCCATCCGGGAATCTCCCTTTTCCAGGCGTGTCGGATTCCTACAGGTTCTCCGACAGAGGGAGCAAAGCGGAATCTCAACCACTCTGCCCGACATGGCCGCTCGGTCGTTTTCTGTGAACGTCGCGTCGGCTCACCAATCTGCCGGAAGAGATTTACAGTCAAAAACACACTCGGGCACGAGCTCGCGACCTGGAGCGAAAGCGGCAGCTGATGCTTGAGATCTGTGCTGCGCGAGATTCGTTCATGTGGCGGCTACAAGCAAAGCATTAGTAAAATGTTCGACCTACACCATTGATTTGATTTGTTCCCCACACTATATGTTTCGGAAGCTATTTTCCATTTTCATCTGTGCTCCGGTGAAATATTCAGATGACAAAAGCACACCTGAGGATGGAAGATGCCTTTAGAAACGCGAAATGTGAGCAGAAATTAAAGTCAGTGGCAAACCTTGGGCCTGTTACTGATTTTTAGCAACGTAAAATTCTCATAATCGCATCTACAGAGTTGGACAGATAAATGGTAAAGGCAGAGTTTGGTGTTTCGTCTCACAACGGAAAAATGATCAACTTAAGCTAACCGCCGTGCGGGTGGGTTCAAAATCTTCATTATCGAGTGGACTTCTGAGACATTTATCTTTTCAACATCAACTAAAACGATGCGTGTTAGAGATTGATTTGCACTGCAGTAACGCAGTGCAGCCTGTAACAGTATAATTAGGAACATTAATTAATTCAAATGCATCCTACTCCTCCTGTGAAATGTAGGTGGGGGTGGGGGGGGGGGGGGGCAGTTTCTTGTTTTAGATGTTATTATACTGAAATACGTCGTCTTTGCTGAAAGTAAACATAAAGTTTCTACCATCAGGAAATTTACACCTGCCATTAATAAATACATCAACCAAGAGAGGAAAAAGCAGAGAGAGCGAGAGTAGATAGAATAAAAGAATCACTACTACTGCTACTTACTGAGCATATTGCATTCATTATACGTGTAAAGTTCCTCGGAGTTCTGGCACACATATAGTTCAGTTTCAGTCAGTATTGTTATCAGATCTAATTATTCTTTTAACTTATACAGTAGCTATTTACATGTAATCTTCTCAGATCACTGCACACAGTCATTCTTCTGATGTGACTCTTCTTGTTCCTCACCACCGGATATTAGACGGTCATGTGTACATGTTGCCATTTAACATTACACTTTACCTTAATAAAGTTCAGATAAGTTCTAGTAAGAAGTTAGTCATTTCTCGAGCATTTTTTAGGTATTAATGCCCTTCCACTTCTTACAAACCCTAAGTAGTTGATGAATTTCTTTGCTACCTTCAGGAAAAGCAGATCTGCTGGCAATCATCATCCATTTGTTTCGACTTCATGTACTCTGAATTCCGTGATATCCTCAGCTTTATGCTGATTTTATGGTGAAAGTGTTTGATGCAGAGTTTGTGCTTTTGCACAAAGAATCTTTTTTTTCGTCTGTATGAGAGAACATGTTATAAAAATTCTAGATAAACTGAAATAGCAGGTCTTTCGCTGGCAGACAGGGTAACAACAATTTTCGATCGGTGTGAACGCCAGAAACACTTCTCTCGGTATTCTAAGCACGACTTAAATGAGCCAAACCTGTAAAAGTTTTCGCAACGTCGCATTTGAACTAAAATCTACTATAGTGACAGGATTGGCCCATGATCGCATCACAGTACTAATCACGTCCGCCCCGTTAGCTGAGTGGTCAGTGCGGCGCAGTGCCACGCCAACGAGCCCGGGTTTGATTCCCGGCTCGGGCAGGAGATTTTATCCGCTCAGGGATTGGGTGTTGTGTTGACCTCATCATCATTTCATCCCCATCTCCGACGAGCAAGTCCCCCAACGTGGCGTCGAATGCAATAAGCACTTGCCCTCGGTGGCCGAACTTCCCCGAATGGGGGACTTCCGGTCCACAATGCCGTACGCTCATTTCAGTACTAATCAATATGAGGGACGTGTTATGACCAGCTTCTGGGAAGAGGAGCACAGCTGTTGCAGCACTTTTGGATGGATTCTTTCTCATGTTTCTGACCCATGTAACCCTTGTGCGTCAAGGGAATTCCAACTCCGTCATTTTTACATGGCTGCTCTAGGGGTTATAGAAGCAGTTCGATTCTCACCGGTTAAAAAGAGTCGGGAAGAGATCCAATGCTCACTGACGCCCTAGCTTAAACCCACAATTACCGTAGAGTTGCTAAGCCGAAGATATGTATAACTTCGAAATCACAAAGTGGCAGTTTCTTTGGGTCTCGTAAGCGAAGACTCTCGAAAAAATGTGAAAATAGACGTTAGCAAATTCTTTAGTTCCGATCAAAACATCCTTCAGTTTGCCATCAGCCCTGGAACTAACGCCTGACTACTGGTAAGGTTTAAATCGCAGCACACATCACGGGATCGTTTAGTCGGCAAGAGAGAGCTACAGAGATACTCAATAAACTCCGTCGGTAAACGCTACACGAGTGATGCAGTTCGTCCCGGAGAGACCTCCTATTGAAGTTTCGAGAGAGCACTTTCTGGGAAGATTCGGACGACATATTACTCCCTCTCACATGCATCTCGCAAGATGACCATTACAGAAAAATTCAAGAACTTAGAGCTAATACAGAGGCTTACCGACATTTTCTTCATACGCGCCATTCGCGAGTGGAACACCGTTAGCTGATTTTCGGAGTATGATGTAGACATAGAAAAGAGCTGTGTCACGTAAAGCTATCCCAATTTCTGTGAAATTAACTGAATGTCAGTACACACTACACACTCTGCATGAGTCAGTTACCGACTCTCCCACTTTTCGAGTCTATTGTTCTTGAAAATCGATAAAAACTTTGGACCTTTAAGTGAGTTAGCACTATAGTTGTTGCCTCTGTAAAAGGTATTCCCTATAGTTATCTCCCTTTTTCTGCTTACTGCACTGAGCTGCTTGCTGATACCTCGTTGCTACCCCAGCTCAGCTTGAAGAAATCATTTCATTTTCCAGCCAGTGACCAAACATGTGGATATGCTAATCGCTATCTGCGCTCTTTGAGTGTCTCACGTTAGTGGCCACAAGAATGTCTGACATAGTCCCATCGACAAGAAGTTTGCGCACATGCTGTTGTCGTCTATTGCACTACAGTTAACACACGCAAGGCTTCACCTCAAATTAAAATCCAGATTAGGAAATAACTGTCACCGAAACATTTCCACAGAGTCCAGCAACGGTTCATTACATTGCAACCATCAACACCTGCATGACATTTGCGTCAAAGATTTTGTGCTGTTCAAGCTTTAAATTCATCTTCTCAGGCACACATCAAACATTTTTTTATGTATGCACTTGCTAGCTTCCTCAGCATCTTGTGATTATTATTGCCGCCAGAATCGTTTTTTTGCCCTGATTATTCCCTTCCTAAAAACAATCATCAGTTTTTGTTATACTATATATAAGCCACAAGACAGTTTTACACAAAAATGCAGTGCAATCTATCCATTCCAGATCCACTCCGCTCAGTTTGTGATTCTTTGTCACAGTTTTTCTAAGACATTAAAAATCGTGGTCATCACTCACATAATAAATGCTGGTTCTTGCGTTGTGGTCACGTACTTGATACGTTTCGCTTCCTGTGCCAATGACTACCTTGCGCAAGTCATTAAAGACTGTATTATTCAAATAATCTGGTTGAAGTCACGGGAAAGTTCTTACCATTCATATACGTACATCTCTACGGTTATAATATTTTCAGTGCTTATATAGAGTGATACAGCTGCCCCTACCGATGTAGTTTCATCCTAACCGCATTGTTCTGTCTTGTCTTAAAAAACCAAGTACGAGATTTTCATATTCTCTCAATCGCTACCGGAAACTATTAGTTCTACAGGAATAAAGAACTTGACCTTTTTGTAGGAAATTTAATGTAGTTAAATTTTGTACTGGGATACGTTTTCGCTAGAGGCCGTAGTTTTCAAGTTATTCAAGAAAAACGTGAGAAAGCTATCTTCAAACGCAGCCTATCTCCCATACTCAGCCCCCCCACCATTTCCAGTATGTTGTTCGAGGCACTCCCTCCAACCACTGTACAAATATTTTCTCACATTCTACCTTTTTTTTGTCTTCACTGACTAATCTTATTACGGCATCGGCTTAGTCGAGCACTTACAAACTATAAAATTGGCGTTTGTGTAAATTTTACATAGCAGTTTCGTAAATTTTAATAGCATAAAATAAACAATTATATCATAGTATTCGTCAGGCCTTCTGACTACGAAACTACTGTGCTTGTGAGAGTTATGTCTGGAAAGAATTGGCAACGTAATTAGTTTTAGAGTAGCGTTTAAAAAAGTCTCTTCTCTTTCATTAGTCTCACGCGCATGTTTAATAATGGTAAAGAAACAGCCGAATATGCTCCTGGCCCAATCAATATAGACACAACTCGGTTGGATGTCGTGAATACTTCGTGCAGTCGGAAATTTTTGTACAATGGTAGGAGAAAGTGTCACGAACAACGTACTAGATATAATGAATGGAGAGGGATGAATATGGCAGTGGAGATGTCTTCGAAGGTCACTTTCGTACGTTTTTATTGAATAACTAAAAAACCAATGCCTCTAGCAAATCCAGTACAAAATTTAACTACATTAAATTTCCTGCAAAACGTCCTGTTCATTTTTTCTGTTGGAATTATAGTTTCTGCATAGCGAGCAAGAAAATTTGAAAATATCGCCCTTGGTTTATGGAGGCCAAATATAACATTGTATGTTCCATAAAACGACATCGGTAAAGGCAGTTGACTCATCTTGTATATTATCCACGATGTACACGTACACAAATTTTCTAATTTTAGCTTTACGTAAGTGGCACAAAAGCTTTAGGTGTTACAGAGGTTGGCAAAACGCAAGTACTTTGGTGTTTCAGAAGATAACATATATCAGTGGACAGAGCAGATCTCCAAGTTCTTAACACACTAAAGGTGCTCAATAAGGGTTCTGTCTGCGACATGGTAAACACGAATACGTATGTGCATTTAACACGAATACGTATGTGCATTTAAGTGACGACGTCACGAACTGCATGGGAAAATCGGATAGCAGCCTGCATTGGAAACCTGTTCATTGGGTTGCCCATATACAGGCGCGACAGGCCGCAGAAGATAATTTGTCAACACATTCTGACACGGGTAACTCCCTAGTCCAGCATATTATGGACGACTACGTCACGGGGCAGGTAACGAATCGTAACTTGTGGAGACTGCCCACTGACGTCTGTCATTCTTCCGTACGTCTTATATATTTCAGGCAGACGCCTTCTGAAACCCTGTAAGTACTTACGAATAGCAATGTACAAGCGAAGCGTATGAGGCCATGAGCCCGCTGGTGTTGCCACCACATTATACCACCCGTGTCGTTACACGCTGCACACCTTCCATAACGTATCTGTTTACAATGTTATGCTCGATTTATTTCCCAGACCTGGTTAAATCAGGTTAAATGTCTTGTCTATAACTACTTTACTGGTGAGGGAACCGCAATATGAAAACAAGCAGGAATAACGTTTATGAATTAGACACAGAGAAATGAAGTGGTGCAATGAAAGCGACAGTATTATTAGATGCTGAAATAACACACTTGTACCTGAGAAGTGTGAGTGTGCAGAACATTCTTCCAACTCTCCAATCGAATAATAAAATGTTAGCTAGTTTAAAACTGAGACATTGACTGCAGACACATCAGACTATGACCTCGTACATCAAAGGTTAAAAAAATATGGAGAAGAGAAGGTGGGGGATATGGAAGTGGATGAACTGAGTACTGTACTTCATTTTACGAAAGTAGACATCCGTAAGGGTGAATAAATAGTTCTGACCCACTGAACACATCAGTGGACCACTTTAACACAGAAAATTCTCGTTCAAATGTAGACATAAGTAAGTCGCCATCAGTATGTCACTACATAAAGGCTTAGAGAACTCACAAACCACTCACGTCCTATCTGTAAGGATATTAGGTGAGATTTATGAGTGCACACACTCGCACAGAAAAGTTCTGATCACTTCAAAGTATGGTCCACTGTACTATGGTGAAAGCTGATCACTACACTACAACCACACACCCTGAAGACCTTCTAGACGGAACATCCATCGTGGTAACCATAAAAGAAGGACGCGAAATCAGCGAGAAAGCTTCTACTTCACCCGACGTACAGAACACTAGAAGACACCCAATGATATTTTTCCAGAGCCACTAAGGCTTTCTGATTCTTTAAAATTTTCCGAAACTGCATGCAATTAGGAACTGTCCGTTTCTCGTTGCATGCAAGGTACTTTATGAACTGATCGTTCTACATATTATCGCGAAAAATTATTGAGCAGGTTTTGTCGGATTTTGCTGTATTTGAAACGAAATAATGCTTGAATTTTTAAGCGTATAGTTGCAGAACGACGAAAATTATGCTTAGTAAGAAAGAATTTGTCCTTTACAGCTGTAGTTTAAGAATATTTGCTTTGGCATGGCAGCTTGCTGCAGCTTACACCAATAACTGTGAAGGCGCAGTCGCAGAAGTCGTCTGCAAAATTTACTTTTACGTGCGGTCTACCGGAAAGTCTGCTCATTACCATACTGATGGACAGCCTCACTCGTTGCTCAGCATCCAAACCACTTCACACCATTTTCGCACGCAAAATCGATGGCACAGGCAATCTCTTCGCGATAAAGAGTAAATATCGAGAAAGAAATATTTCCTTCCTTAAGAAAAGAGCCACACACAGTTTAACTTACATCATAACATTAAAAGCACACTACACAATTTGCTAAAGTGCAGCAGACAGGTTTTCCAAGTTCCCTTTAACACATACGTATAGTCGCAGCAGGATAATTAAATAAAGAACAATCATTTATTCGCTCTTTCGTAGTGTACTCCAACAGAAAGCTGTCATTTTTAGAACTGGCTCGTACTTCTTTTCAGCGGACGATCTTACCTTGACTCATATGGGGCCAGAGGTGGATAACATGCAGAATGTTTTGCAGAGGCATTCTGTACTCATACTGGATTACGTTATGCACCTGTTTTACCACAGTGTTTTACTAAAGATTAACCCTTTCTCATTCCTCCTAAAGTTATTACGATTCTCAAGTATTTCAGTTAGTTCTGCATGAAAAATAACTGGTATTCTCAGAAAATAGATTTTGCTGGGAAAACGTATTATAAGCGTCGCCTGTTGCAAGGGGCGATCTCGATTCATTCAATCTATTTTTAGATTAAAATTTGTCCTATTCATTTGAGTTCGGATTTAATACGTCTTCGCAAGCACTTAACATTGTAGCAATTTTATCGACCTTATTAAAATCACGGTTTCATCATCAGTTTCCAAAATAATTTGGTCCGATTTATGCAAGAGAAATATTTGTCTTTCTTCGTTTACTCACTGTTGGACCAATAAAATGAGGCCTGCTGCCTACTACCTACTTCCTAATAATGTGGTGTTTGTTTCTGCACATTTTCCGGCTCTCATATTTTGTGCGCCAAATTTGATTTTTTTTCAATTCTTTTTTTCTTTTGTTTCGGATATTGAATTTAGGCTTTATGCAGGCATCTAGCCACTCTTACTAATGAATGGTCCAATGTTTCAGCTATTCGCTTTGGTCTTTTTCTGATTAGTAAAACCATGTTTATGTCCACCGTAGGCTATCAGAAATTTTTACAAAAAAATGGCTCTGAGCACTATGGGACCTAACTTCTAAGGTCATAACTTCTAAGGTCATCAGTCCCCTAGAACTTAGAACTACTTAAACCTAACTAACCTAAAGACATCACACACATCCATGCCCGAGGCAGGGTTCGAACCTGCCAACGTAGCGGTCGTCCGGTTCCAGACTGTAGCACCTAGAACGGTTCGGCCACCGCGGCCGGCGAAATTTTTATACAGATCTTCTTTATCACATCATATAGTACATTATTGGCCAGTTTCGACCAGCACACATTCTCAAGTGTCTGCAGTATCAAATATCAACGAGCAAACACAAGGTCAAAAGGCAAAACGATTTTCTTAACTTCGTTACACTTTACAAATAACAACACAACTGTTACATTGCTTCAGCTGAGTCACTGAAATGTGTGTCATTATGTTTATAAACTACACAGTGCTACGTGGGAACAGAGATTTCCTCCCACACACGCACGTGTCGAAAACGTGCATATATCGCCGTGAACGTCACATACTGCATACAGGAACGCACGGTGTAGTCCTTCATGTAACTGAATTATTGTTGACAGCTGGTTTCAAAATACTTGAAAATTGTAACGATGTTTAAAAAAAAGTGCTTTGCTTTTTCTACCTCGTATCATCTCTTTGGTGTTTGAGTTAACAGTCATTCTAAAATGGCCATTGGGCGAACCTGGCCAGGAACGTAGTACATGACACGGAAAATTCATTTTTATTAAAATTTCTGACAGCCTACGGCGCGCGTAAAAATGGTTTTAGCATATTTTCAAACGACCACTGATTGACTATAAAAAAGTACAAGGAGTTCTTCACGGAAATACTTCGCTGAAAACACTAGCAGGTGTTACATCACTACATCATGCTTTGCTTTACATAATCTACTAAATGAGTATAAAAAAGTGAATATGTACCTTGTTCAATAAACGTAAAATAACTAGTATCTTTGTGTAATATCAAGTATCGGGAACTGTTTCAATATGTTGCACAATTTTTGAAATATCAAAAGTATCTAAGTTACGTTAGGTGCCCTGTTGTGCTAGTGTTTGTACACTAAATGTTTTATAATTACTTCGAGTTTCAAATACAGGTCGGAAATTATAGATCTAGGAACTCATACATTTACTTCGAATGTCGGTTGTTTGTATGGAGGTAGAATAAAGAAGGGAGATGCCACTACAGACTTACTCTGTACGTTGTTTTGATGCCACAGTGGGCGCGGCCTGCCGCCGTTTTAGGTAACCCAAAACAATAGCAGACTACTGTTTACGACTGCTTCTTGCTTACTATTTCTGTTTAAAGTAACCCAAAACAGTAGCAGACTACTGTTTACGACTGCTTCTTGTTTACTATTTCTGTCGTGTGCATGCAATAACTGTTCTAAATGCTAAAAATTAGAGTGGTTGCATGAACAACATAGTGTCAGGCAGACAATTTCGAACGTTTTTCTGTTCTTGAATGCGTATTTGCTCTAATAGCACGATATATTGGCCTCGTTAATATAACTTTCTTTTGTTGACATATTTCGAATAATCCGGAATAGAAGGATATGATGAATGTGTGCTTTCGTAATGCATTTATTCCACTTTCACTATATTTGTATCGACAGCAAACGAAGCTGGAACTCCGAAGCTACTGCTTGTTTGCTTATTAGTACCGCTTCTTGTTAGTCGCAGTTTCAGCTTTCAACTCGCATGCACAACATTTTTGATGTTCACGTTTGCAAAAACGTACTTACGTCTTCTTTGTTAGCGTATAAACACGTGCAGTGAGGAACGAAGCAAGGCAAGCTGTCGTATCTTGTGCATGTCAACAAAGTGAAAGATTATTGAAATGTTAAATTAACAAACTTCATACAGAATAGAGTTCTTATTTCATTAGACTGCCAGTGCATTAGTTTCACTGCAGTTTATACGTCTTCTCTTTCTGAAACCTTACCTTTGATGCATCATTCAGTGCGTGATTAATAACAGCAATTTATAGGGTAAAAAATATAATTTTTTAAACATCTACCAGCATTGTGGAATTCCATAAATTTATTAAACGAATGGTCTCAAACGCCTAAACACCGTAAAACGAATATTTTGCTTTAACATGTATGTAAGTAATTTTTTGGTAATTATTGCCTAAGCTGCGTAAGATGGAGGCCCATCTTCCCAACAGTAACCTATTTACTTCTTTTCCCGGCAAATTTCTCTCCAGTAACTCCATCAGTTTCTTCAGGAATAACCTATTGAAAAGTGCATCTATTTTGATCATCTGCTTGATTTTACTTTTGAGTCATTATTTGTAACTATGCCTCCATGCTGATCATTTATTAGTTTTTCCGTTTTTTTAATTAAAGACAGACATTTTAGTCACTAATTCCTGCCCATCACCATTCACACATTACAGTAATAGATAATGTTCTGCGGAATAGGAGAAAGTGTCAAAGAGAAACTTTTTAGTTTAATTTCAAATTTTATTTTGCTGTCTGTCAGGCATTTTATATCAGTGGGTAAATGATCAAAACTTTTGGTTGCAGCATTATGAACCCCTGTTTGTGTTACAGACGACCTTATGGGGCGTAACGAATGTCATTTTTTTCTTCTGGTACTGTAATTACAGTATGTACAACATTGTTCCTGGTGAAATACATTGAATTATTTAAAACATCTTCATGAGGGAATAACTAAACTGTAAGACAGATAGACTGTTACTCGCATGCCGAGCAGCAGACACGCACGATGAAAAGAGAGTTCGCGTAAGTTTTCAGCCAAGGCCTTGTTCAGAGACGAAGCAAAACACTCTTACACATTCATACAATCAAGCTCACAAAACTCACCTACACATGACCGCTGTCTCTGACTGTTCTAATCAGAATTTTTTTAAGGGGGAGAAAATTAACAATGAATAACCAGTGACGGGAAGAATTTAGAGCATGAGATGCTGCCCCATCAGTCAGCGTAGTTACGCACCTGTGTGTTGTACGGGTACGAGCCTGTCGATTCGGTGTGGCTCGGGTGTCGGGGCGTTTGGGAGGCAGTGAAAAACGCAGGAAAGAAGAGAATGAACGACCACTGAGTAAAGTAAGGCAAATCTAAAGTCAAATGACAGAAATTAAACCACTACGATAAAAGTAAACAGTGCAAGTATGATTCAAGCATACAAAAGAAAATGTTGTTTCAGCGGCTCCATTTACGAATGAAATGTGATTTCTTTAAACTTTAGACTAAGACTTACATCCGTAAGCAACGGAATCTGACGCTTCTGAGGAAACAACTACGTCTCCACTCAGTCAAGGCATCCAACACGGTCGAAACTGGGCATGGGTACCTTAGAGTGACGTCACGGGGAAGCAACACCGCGGTGAACCGCGGAGGTGTGAATACGGTGAAACAAATTTTTTCGGCTACTTAAGAAAGCAGACGGCGGCGTCAAATTTGTGACGCAATGACCACTCCCTTCTTTTTTTTACCCCCCCCCCCCGATTGTTTAATTGTAAATCATAATGTTTTTCGCTGATAGGAAGGAAATTCTCCTGATGTGAGCAATTACTCCTGTTGTTGGTACATTGAAATTATACCGTAAATTGTAGTTTTCGTACGGGTAAATGGAGTATTATACAAGCGATATGAACATCAATCCAAACATAGGAACACAGATAGCTACACTTTGGTTTACGCCTAGCATAGACTGGCATAGAATGCTGCGTGAGCTTGCAAAAAGAAAGTAAATACTCCTGTCACCACCGAGAAATAGTAAGAAATAAATAGGAACAGTTTCCTAGTTCAAGAAGGTAAATAATACATATGAAAATAGAGGACTGGTATTTCCAAATATAATACTGTAGTACCTCCTTTCGCTAAAGCCTTCAATGTTTATACAGTATGTAGATCCCCGAAGTACTTGCTAAAGCTTGGAATCCTTCTATAAGAAAAACCTTTGTGAATCATTCAGTCAGTTAGTCATGTGTCTCTTTCGCAGGGAACACGTCTTGCCGCAGTCGACTGTTGTAAGTAGAGTCTGAAGAGCACTTAAATTATTGTGAAACACAGACATTTCCGTCTTATGTTTCTGTGATACAAGGAACCGCCAGAACTGATGAAAAAAGTTTTAATCCAAAGGAATGTGTAGAAAGGAACAATCGCTTGCAGTATTGAACACGTTTACATACAAGTTCTTAGTATTCAAAATATTCTGATGACAATTATAGCTACAAATGTTACAACCATATTTCCACAAGTGAGTTAAAATATTATTTCACACTGGCTAACTACACTGAAATTACTTTCGTTTCAAATGCTTCCCTATCGCCGGCCGCGGTGGTCGTGCGGTTCTAGGCGCTGCAGTCCGGAGCCGCGCTGCTGCTCCGGTCGAAGGTTCGAATCCTGCCTCGGGCATGGATGTGTGTGATGTCCTTAGGTTAGTTAGGTTTACTTAATTCTAAGTTCTAGGGGACTGATGACCACAGCAGTTGAGTCCCATAGTGCTCAGAGCCATTTGAACCATCTTCCCTATCCTCGGTTTTACCAATTAAACAAAAAAGGATCCTCTTCGATTTTAAAAGTATATAGACAACAGCAAAGTGAGAAATTATGAAATATCAACTGCTTCAGCTTTGTTGTGTATTATGATGTTCCGTCTGAAAAAATAGTTGCCGTTACATTTTTCACATATGTGTTCATATTACACGAAAATCTGTATTCTAAAAACAATTTAGCCTCGCTGTTTACTTCCAAAACAGCGTATGATTGCAAAGCTGTCGTGATGAAATTTATTGTGGCGTTGGAGAGAGTTCTATCTAGTGACGTGGCCTACGCAGGATGTCTCTCCTAGTCCGCAGCTCGTGGTCGTGCGGTAGCGTTCTCGCTTCTCGCGCCCGGGTTCGATTCGTGGCGGGGTCAGGGATTTTCTCTGCCTCGTGATGACTGGGTGTTGTGTGATGTCCTTAGGTTAGTTAGGTTTAAGTAGTTCTAAGTTCTAGAGGACTGATGACCTCAGCTGTTAAGTCCCATAGTGCTCAGAGCCATTTTTTGTGTCTCCTAAGAGTCCTCAGGCGCATTTCCTCTGGTATTTCGGTATTGTAGCTGGAGTCAGTCCAAACAACTTCTGTTCATCGCTTCTTCCATGTGACGCCCAGCTTGGGTGGAAAGCGTCGTTTATTTTCTGTTACAAACAAAATGGCTTTTAAAGCGGAATTTTCCGTGTCCATACGGCCAGACGGTCCCAGATTAGTCTAGTGCGAGATTCCCTTGATCTGTACGTATTAACAGGAACAGTAAAACACAAAGAATAACCAGCGCTGACTGCTACCGCCAGGCAGCTGCAGGGGTGCTGGTTATTCTTCGTTTATTTCTGCCCCTGTCAATGCATATAGATCAAAGGAATATTGTACTAGACTAATCTGGGACCGTCTGGCCGTATGGGCACTTAAAATCCCGCTTTAAATATAATTTTGTTTGTAACGGAAAATGAACCGACGCTCTCTATCGACGCTGGGCGTCTTATGAAGGACATGATGATCAGTATTTGTTTGGGTTGACTCGAGCTACACGTTGCAGAAATGAATTTGCCAATATATGTCGAAACACCTGAGAAAATGGACCTGATGGCCCGTAGGAAAGACCCCCCCCCCCCCCCCCCCCGATATACTAAAGGTTGGAATCAGTACTGAAGAAGGAATAGTATGAGTTTGGAGAGTGTTGGATCTGGTCGTGTAGCCTACATATTAAATGGTGAAATCAGTATTTCATCCTATTGAATCTCTTTGATACACTGTCTCTCTCTCGATTACTTTTATTGTCGTTTTTCTTCAGACTGTCAATAGGCCTATTCTTTATTCTACAGTAAATGAATCTGAGAAGTATGAACATATTAACGACTTCGAACTGTTACAATTGTCTTACGATAGTTGTAGCTCCTCCTTTCTAAAACAAAAACTTGCATTGGACTGCTTGCAGTGGAGGCTCTATTCTCCACTCGTATTCCTGGTTAAAGATTTTACGTTAGTTTAACGTCGAAAAATTTTATACGCGTGTTCTGAAAACTGTGGTTCATGCATACTATTTATCTGTAGAATGTTTCAAAATATCAGATAGATAAGTAGTAATTATGAGTTAATTTCGCCCTCAACTGCGCCAGTACTCTTCTGTGGAAATTAATCTGGAGATATGTCAAGGTAAAGAGCATTCTCGAAAGAAAAAAAGGAAAATATTAGATTTTTTATACCGGCATACATAAACTCTAGGCTGTGAAATAATAGCCTATGATACACCTCGTTTTTCACTAATACGTTTTCGTTTTTATTCAGTAATAATCAGGGTACGAGTTTTTTTAGTGCAGAAGCAGCAGCGCGGTTCCGGACTGAAGCGTCTAGAACCGCTCGGCCACAGCGGTCGGCTCCAGTTAACAACCGAGAGTAATTTAATGACTCGGTCATCAAGCTAGTGGCAGCATCAGCAATCTTAGAGAATGTGGCTCTTTCGACCATGAAATATTTTGACTGAACGGCACACTGCAGTATGCTCAAACAACGAACAACATGATTTTATGCACGTCCATCAACTAGTTCAAATAGTGACACAATCTTTGCTTGACAGTATAATACCACTCAACCCCGTTTTGTTCTTCAAAACTGGACATTCCCGATAAGCTTCAGGCTACTACAACCCTGTCAATGTGGCTTACACAAAGATACCAACGGCCCCTATCTGCGTGCAGCAGCCTGCCACAGCAGCCCGCCAAGCAGCGATGCTCGGCAAATTGGAAGCTTTCTCCAGTATCCAGTCCATGTAGTACACAAAATAAAATTAATGTCTGGTGGTAAGCGCCACTGTGACCCATACGGACCAAGTAGCTGCTCTGCTGCTCTGACCTAGTAGATAGTGTCGGAACTTCCATGCGCCTTTTCGCGGATGATGCTGCAGTATACAGAGAAGTTGTAGCATTAGAAAATTGCAGCGAAATGCAGGAAGATCTGCAGCGGATAGGCACGTGGTGTAGGGAGTGGCAACTGACCCATAACACAGACAAATGTAATGTATTGCGAATACATAGAAAGAATGATCCTTTATTGTATGATTATATGATGGCGGAACAAACACTGGTAGCAGTTACTTCTGTAAAGTATCTGGTAGTATGCGTACGGAACGATTTGAAGTGGAATGATTATATAAAATTAACTGTTGGTGAGGCGGGTGCCAGGTTGAGATTCATTGGGAGAGTCCTTAGAAAATGTAGTCCATCAACAAAGGAGGTGGCTTACAAAACACTCGTTCGACCTATTGCTGATCAGTGTGGGATCCGTACCAGGTTGGGTTGACGGAGGAGATAGAGAAGATCCAAAGAAGAGCGGCGCGTTTCTTCACAGGGTTACTTGATAAGCGTGATAGCGTTACAGGGATGTTTAGCAAACTCAAGTGGCAGACTCTGCAAGAGCGGCGCTCTGCATCGCTGTGTAGCTTGCTGTCCAGGTTTAGAGAGGGTGCGCTTCTGGATGAGGTATCGAGTATATTGCTTCCCCCTACTTATACCTCCTGAGATCACGAATGTAAAATTAGAGAGATTCGAGCGCGCACGGAGGCTTTCCAGCAGTCGTTCTTCCCGCGAACCATACGCGAGTGGAACAGGAATGGGAGGTAATGACAGTGGCACGTAAAGTGCCCTCCGCCAAACACCGTTGGGTGGCTTACGAAGTATAAATGTAGATGTAGATGTAGGTGGGCGAGAAGCGTCCTTCATGGAGAGCATGGTGACTTCTCGGTACTTCCAGTACGAAGGCTGATGCATAGGGACGCTCCACCAACAGTCCTCGGTAAGCCGCAGCTGCAGCTAGGCGGCGCCACATTTGCGCTGCTCCCAGCGCCGCGCTGCAGCGAGAGGCACGCGCGGGAATTTAAGCCAGCGGCAACTCGTAACGATTTGGGATCGGCACCCCTTTGTTGATGTTGATCTTACAACTTCTTTTCAAGAGACTAGACGAGCCATTCAACTGCTGTTTCTAGTTTTTTGCTGTTTCTTAAAAGTAACAGCTGAGCCGAGGCGCTGTCTCTTAATCTCTGGCGCAAGCCGTGAGTCAGCTCCTCGCCCTAGCTTTGCCGTCGCGTGATTGGCCACGTGAAGATTAAAAAAGAGCGGGCTAAGACGGGCTGACAGGTGGGTTTCCAGGGAGGCTGGAGACTTATGAGCACGTTCGCGAGAGGACAGTCCTCTCCAGCACGGCGGTCGCAGCGAGAAGTCAGCCCTGGAGCAGTGCTGGACCGTTGTTGTTCGGCGTGACGCGGAGGGGTGACACCGATGAGTGGGTCGGCACGGCGAGGCCAAGTGGTTGTAGCGGAACTAAGGTTGTCAGCGTTCGCAGTGGATGCCTTTGCTGTCCGTGGGCGGTTAGACCTGGATGTGCCTGTGTCCTGTCTTGTGACACCGTGCGGTATCTCCAACCCTCGTGCTGGTGTCACAGACGGCGTGGCCGGCCCGGGTGGCCGAGCGGTTCTAGGCGCTACAGTCTGGAACCGCGCGACCGCTACGGTCGTAGGTCCGAATCCTGCCTCGGGCATGGATGTGTGTGATGTCCTTAGGTTAGTTAGGTTTAAGTAGTTCCTAGTTCTGGGAGACTGATGACCTCAGAAATTAAGTCCCATAGTGCTCAGAGCCATTTGAGCAGACGGCGCCTTTCCAACGGGTGAGACGTTTTAAGTTCTGTGCTCCGTAAGACCTAAGTTGCTGACCGAGCGACGTAGCACAGTGGTCAGCACGCTGGACTCGCCCTTTGGGGACGACGGCTCAAAGCCACCCTGATTTAGGTTTTCTGTGATTTCCCTAAATCGCTTCGGGAAAATGCCAGGATGGTTCTTTTGAAAGGGCACGGACGATTTCCTTCCCCATCCTTTCATAACCCTTTGGGACAGGTAACCTTGCTGTTTCATTCCCTCTCCCAAATCAACCAACCCAGTTGTTGGCAGTCGTTTTTCTGTTGCAAACCTTGCCATGTTCTGATTGCATCGCTTTACTTTCCGGCTCAGTAGTGCCCGAGTTGAATCCTTCTACTCTGACATTCATATAAAAATCAGCTTTTCATGGCTTTAAAATGAGTTTTATACGGTCGTGCCTGACACGTACTCTTTAAAATGTTCTAAAGTGAAGCCAGCGTAAAACGCTAAGCTCCTGTAGTTCTGTTAGTGATTCTTAAACTACAGTCAGTCAGGGAGGTATCATTATAAACACGGTAAATTTCAAATCTATTTGCTGTACGTTACTGGTGTTCGGTGTTACTTAGGTTGGTTAAGCCTCTTAAACGCCCAGTGCTTCTGTAACTTGTGTAATTGAGTACTAATGTACTGGCCATTTGCGCCGTAGTTATGTGCAGAGGAAAGGCAGAAGACGATTAGCCATAATTAATCTTCACCTTCTTGTCTTGTCTTTATCAGCCACAGTATGAGCTGTGTGATAGTTGCCGAAACAGTTGGTTCCTCTGATCGATTAATTCAATGTCTGCTTTCTTAGATTACTAAAAGATTGGCGGCTTCACAATAGACAACTCCTGGTTATAAATTTATTGGTTTTTCCATTTGTTGTAGAGTGCTTCTTGTGTGTCTGTGTCGGGCCCGAGTCTGCCTTAGGTGTTGCTGCCGTCGGACGCAATCAGTGGGGCCAGCGCTCTCTCAGTGGGCGTAGTGCAACGACACAATGTTGATGACAAAGTGCCTTCCTTAACAAAAATTTATAATAGTAAATCATGCTACTTTAAGTAGGGTACTGATTCTGCTGGGCCCATCAGGCTGCACGATAGACAAACTAAAACTGCTGTTTGATTAATTTTGTATTTTTTCTGCATTTCTCCAAGATAGGTTGATTTAAATGGTGTGAAATTGTGTCCTGCTTAAAGTTCCCTTCACAAGGGATTGGTTACATCCTTCTGATGATTATTTTTTTATGGAATTGCGATATTTTTAAGCTGAAGTTTAAATTCAGTTGAGGTACAATTTCACTAGCCGTGCCTATTTCTTTAAGTTGCAAGAGACATTTTGTTTTACGTTGTAGCAATCATATATAAATATTCTATTTTTCTTAAGAATTTACGCATTCAATTATAGTGTCTTACATTTCACGGGATAATCGCTGGTGGCTGCGAACTATAAATTCAAGATATTGTGTTTTAGTTTCTCGTTTTATTGTCACAGTTTATTTAAATAAAGTTTGCAGGCTAAGAATCGGTTATTATAGTCTGGATATATATACAGTGTGAGTCACCTAACGTTACCGCTGGATATATTTCGTAAACCACATCAAATACTGACGAACCGATTCCACAGACCGAACGTGAGGAGAGGGGCTAGTGTAATTGTTTAATACAAACCATACAAAAATGCACGGAAGTATGTTTTTTAACACAAACCTACGTTTTTTTAAAATGGAACCACGTTAGTTTTGTTACCACATCTGAACATATAAACAAATACGTAATCAGTGCCGTTTGTTGCATTGTAAAATGTTAATTACATCCGGAGATATTGTAACCTAAAGTTGACGCTTGAAACCTCCGACGTTCAGCTGCGTGTTGTAACAAACACGGGCCACGGTCGGCGAGCCCTCCTGATCTTACACCTCTGGACTTCTTTCTGTCAGGCACGTTAAAGGAGAATGTGCACCGTGATGTGCCTACAACCCCAGAGGATATGAAACAACGTATTGTGGCAGCCTGCGGCGACGTTACACCAGATGTACTGCGGCGTGTACGACATTCATTACGCCAGAGATTGCAATTGTGTGCAGCAAATGAAGGCCACCACATTGAACATCTGTTGGCCTGACATGTCGGGACACGCTCTATTGCACTCCATAATTGAAAACGGAAACCACGTGTTTACGTGTACCTCATCCCTCATGGTAATGTACATGTGCGTCAGTGAAAGAGACCAATAAAAAGGTGTTAGCATGTGGACGTAATGTGCTGTTCCAGTCTCTTCTGTACCTAAGGTCCATCACCGTTCCCTTTGGATCCCTACGTAATTCGGTGGTCTCCGACACACACGATCGAACAGCGGAGGAGTGGTACTCAAGCGTCAACGCTAGGTTACAATATCTCCGGATGTAATTAACATTTTACAATGCAGCAAACGGCACTGATTACGTATTTGTTTATATGTTCAGATGTGCTAACAAAACTAACGGGGTTCCATTTAAAAAAACGTAGGTTTGTGTTAAAAAACATACTTCCGTGCATTTTTTTATGCTTTGTATTAACCAATTACACTAGCTCCTCTCCTCACGTTCGGTCTGTGGAATCGATTCGTCAGTATTTGATGTGGTTTACGAATTATATCCAGCGGTAACGTTAGGTGACTCACGCTGTATATATATATATATATATATATATATATATATATATATATATATATATATATATATGCCGTGCTGGCATGCTATTATGGTAAATAAAGGAAGTAAAAAGGGTATTGTTATGATATATCCTTAAATGGGGCTGGTCCTCCTCCTCCCACAGCCATGTTTTCTGCAATCACCTATCGACAGTGTCAAATGCAAACTTCAGATTTTTTATTTCCTCTCCCTGAACTTTAATTGTCTGCACAAACGTTCATATCCCACGACAGAAACTGTTTTCATCACAAAAGTTTGATAACTGTAGGTGAGCTGTTGTACAGGGTGATCAGAAACAGCTTGAAAAGCTTCTTAGGGTGTTGTAGGATACGTGAGGCCGAAAAATTGTTGTTCAGAAAAAGTGCGATTCGTTGCTCCGCTACAGAGTTAATTAGCACTGAACTTAGCGAATCACGCCGTTACGCACGCAAATGCAAGCAGCCCGCGAGATACAATTGCTGTCAGTCGTTCTCACAGCGTAGATGACGCCTCACGAGATTGCTCAGCCTTTGCCTCGAGTTCTAAAGTCCCGCACAGAATTTTTTTTTTATCGCTCTCTTGTTTGGTTTTAGGAAACTAAACAAAGGATAGGTTTGGCGACACCGTCTCTAGCGGGGCGCTCGAATTTGCACTTGCAACAGCCTGAGTGGCTAACATCAATGCAAATTAACTCGGAAACGGAACAACTTATCGAATTTTTTTTTCTCAAAAATTATTTCTCATCACAACCTAACCTGCAGCACTCTTACAATCTTTTCAGACAGTTTCTGAGCACCCCTTATTTACTCGTAAGTTACAGAATTCTAGCCGTATAGAAGAAACGGACACTAATCATTCATTACAAAAGTAGTGGATTTGTTCTGCCCATTGTGGACGTTGGTGAGTTTTTAAGCTGAAATATAAATACAGAGCTCCACGTTCTTTATAAATAAAAGTGACTGTGTGCCATGGACGCTTGTGAGATAACTTCAGGATAATTCATCACGGCTGTCTTATGTTTCTACTGTAAGTACGCTGTATTCTAAGTGCTATAGTATCGAACCAAGGGTGAGGAGACAGGAGGGAGTTGTGAGAGTTGAGGGGAAACGCGTCTGTTGTGACGGTCAGCAGTGCTTCTTCAAATCCACGCACCAGATCCTCCTTTCGTTAGCGCTAAACGTGTCGTGTCTACACCGGGGTCAGTAGAAACGGGACACCTGCTTCTCTGGACAAGGACGGAGAGCTTTCAACCGCGGCCTTGTTGCAGAGCGCTTTCAGAGTTCATATCGAGCCATTTGGGTAAGCTAAGGAAAGCAAAGTTGTTGATTTAAATAAAGTTACAGCTCAAGAGCATGACTTTGCTGCAGCTAAAGACAAGTTAAAATTGAAATGAAGTCTCTTACGCACCTAGAATACTCCATAAGTTCTGCTGTGAAATCAATTCGTGCGGCACGAATACACTTTTGTTGAAGCTTACGACGTCAGTGAAGAGGTACAATCTTAACTGAACGTTATAAGCGTTAAGATTCTTGCTTTACACAATATGTCTGTGGCCTTTCAGTCACAAAAAAGCAGTAAGGGTTACATTCAAACATGCGTATATTGTGTGGTTTTACGAACATTTTCTAGTAGCTTTCTTTAAGAAGTCTTTGTATGCAAACGTAAATAATTTCGTTCGCCTTTCATTGTATTCGCAATTCGGCTCTGCGATTAGCACACTGGACTCGCATTCAGGAGGACGACGGTTCAATTCCGCGTCCGGCGACCCAGATTTAGGTTTTCCGTGATCTGCTTATATCGCTTAAGGCAAATGTTGGGCTGGTTCCTTTGAAAGGCCACGGATGATTTCCTTCTCCATCCTACACTAATTGGAGCTTGTGGTGTCGACGAGACGTCAAATCTAATTAATCTCCTCCTCTCCAAATTTCGGGAGTGACTAGTGATACGAAAGCAGCGCCGTACGTTAATAACGTGAAACTGCTATCTATTGTTTCAGAATCGGGTGTTTGGGGCGTTGTGAGGCGCTTTCGCTAGTTGAATATCAATTTGATAACCGCTGTGCCGAGGATACTCATTTCTCGGTGCTAAGTAGGTCTCGTGCTTTGAAGTAACGGCAGTTTAACTGGTTGAGCCGGAGAAGCAGGCGTTATTAAATAGTTGTGTTGTTTCTTGTATTACTCTGATCTTGGACTATCGACGGTTGACTCTCGAACTGCACGGTATAGCTTTGATTGAATGAAGCCAGAGTACTAGCGTCTTTAATAGTACGTCGAATAAAGATATAAAGAGGTATCTGACCACTGCGCCTGCCCACACCGTAATGCCTAGGCCGTAGGGAGTGCGTTTATAAATATTGGTTCAAATGGCTCTGAGCACTATGGGACTTAACTTTTGAGGTCATCAGTCCCTTAGAACTTAGAACTAATTAAACCTAACTAACCTAAGGACATCACACACATCCATGCCCGAGGCAGGATTCGAACCTGCGACCGTAGCGGTCGCGCGGTTCCAGACTGTAGCGCCTAGAACCGCTCGGTCACCACGGCCGGCTATGAAGCTAGTAAATTAATTGATTATATAACATACTTGCTACATGTTGTAGGTATTGTTAGGATGTCTACACTCCAAACTTGATTTACAACGGATTTCCTGTAAAATGACTACATAATACTAAATAATTGCATTATACTATAAGCACTGTACACTGAGGACTAAGCAGCTTGCTCTGTTTATAGCTTTACATAAAACATTCAACAACAATACGGCGAATGTGCAGTTTGCGTAGGGATATCAATAATTGATTCTGTAAACATCAGTCATCGCGGTAATAATTGTTAGGTGGTAACTTTAAACTACCACGAAGTTTCACATTAACATATAGCCCGTTTCACGGTAACATAGTCATTCTCAGTTCAACTACCTGCTTGGTTTTTCTGCGTCCGAACCTCCCTAGCACAAGGAGTACTAAATGACGCTTAGATACCGTCAAAAAATGATGGATACTCATGCGCTCTTTCGTCACCGTCACTTTTTACAGCTACGTCAAACTTGCAATGTTCTGCGTGGGCCGGTGTGACCGAGCGGTTTATTTTATTTTTTTTTTTCAACGTTCTGCCACGGAACGATAGCACAAGCTGCTTGAAGCATCGAGCGTTTACAAGCGGGGTATCACCACAACTACTGTCGAGTGTCTCTGAGAAGGGAAACTACACTAAGCAGGCCGATGGTTTTGCTAATCTTTCGCGCTGTTGTAGTACATAGTCAGATTAACAAACGTTGCTACATTGTGATGCGTTTCTCCAAAGTTTTCTAGAAGTCGATTTTCAAAGTTGTACGAGCCTGTTGAACACTGCAGGCGAGCGCTAACCGTCGAGCAGCGATGATAGGGCAACCGGCTAAGGCGGCAGACTAGATGTCAGCACGTAATGAAATCCATTCACGTCATAGATTTTTTTATAATCTTCCACAAGAGTCTTGAATTTTTTGAGATGACAATTTCCATTCACTCAACGGTTGAACTTCCTGAGTGGCCAAACACCATTAGATCTGAATCGCTAAGAAGTAAAACACTAATAATGCGTTAATAGTAGTTATACCCACAACTGGTAGATCATAAGTGTTTGTAGCGCAGTGTTTACTTTGCCTGTGACGTCATCGTACCAGTGTAGGTGCCTGTGCGTGAATGTTGCAAGTTAGCTGAAAGCTATAAATTAGTGTAACGCAAAAACGCGATTAGCCAGGTGTCATTGTGAAGAGCTTTCCAAGTTGTACTAAAACCCAAAGTGGGCCAATAAATATATTTGCCGGAATATAAGTAAGAATCAATATTAAATTGAAAATTACAAAATCATGAAATATGTTGTTTCATATGACTCCTCAATATGCTCGGAATTACAGAAAACGCAAATCAAAGATATCGTCCAAAGGAATCTAAAAAGCCTACAAAGCTCAGTGTCGAACGAATGGGAGTGGTTGGCATTGTGCACACAGCGTCGAACGATAGTCTAAACTAGTGATTTATCTGTCCTGTAACCGTTGTACCAATCTTTGTAACCACTGTATTAAAGAGATTCAAAACACTTATTAATAGGAAACACCTATTATGATTTTATTCCGACGTTTCCACGAAAGACCTGTGGCACGTACCCGAACTGCTCACACACACACACACACACACACACATTTTTTATTGTACCTTTCCGAAAATCATGATTTTGGCGGAAGATAAAAAAAAAACAACGACGTTTGTTCAGAAGTGAACGGTAATAATAATGAGATTCATAGGGGTGCTTTCGTTGCAAGGTTTAGTGGTAGTATGCCGGCCGCGGTGGTCTCGCGGTTCTAGGCGCGCATTCCGGAACCGCGTGACTGCTACGGTCGCAGGTTCGAATCCTGCCTCGGGCATGGATGTGTGTGATGTCCTTAGGTTAGTTAGGTTTAAGTAGTTCTAAGTTCTAGGGGACTGATGACCACAGTTGTTAAGTCCCATAGTGCTCAGAGCCATTTGAACCATTTTTTTTAGTGGTGGTATAATGAGGAATCCTGAGAAAATGAATATTTATTTATTCACTCATTCTCACGTATGTAGTGTACATTATTGCGCAGCGCGACTTTTCTGCGATACGCACATGAATTTACAGGGAAATAAGAGACCGTTTCATCAGGATTCTTTATTTTACGTCGATTACTCATCAGCACAAATGTACCACTATGATTATCATTTTTATTAGTATTCCTTTGCGAGAAGCACGATTTTAATGGAAGATGAGGAAGAGATATCGAATGCCCTACATGCCTTCTCGCGTGCAACCTTAGCCTGGTGACGCTGACGTCCTTGCTGGACGGCTGGCGCTTTCGTATGATTTTCAACAGGCTCGTAAGACATCGAACCGCGGTTTTTCGAAAATGCTTGAGAAGTGCGTCGTACCGCAGCAGCAGTCGGTACATTTAAGTATGTTCAACAACCGTCTGAAAGACGAGCGGACTGTGACCTGTTGGGTGTGTGCTTCCCTCATAAGTTGTTTTAAGTGTTCCGTATCGCAATCGATAAGAAACGGAATCCTTATAGAATCATTTTGTTGTCCGTATGTCTGTCTGTCTGTCTGTCCGAGTGTTAAACCCTCTTTTCAGGAACAGGTGGAGGTAAGAAGTTAAAATTTATGTAAATTTTATGTATATTTATATAAATTTTATCTCTATGTATGTTTATATAAATGATCTACGGTCCCTTTGTGGTGTAAATAGATTAAGGTTCTAACAAAATGCAGCACACTTACAGAGTCTCAATCTTTAAACAGTCCAATCTAGCCACTTTCACGAATGATGATGAAATGGTGAGGACAACAGAAACACCCCGTTTCCGGGCAGATAAATTCCCCAACCCGTCTGGCAATAGAACCAGAGACCATGTAATTCAGAGGCAGCAACGCTAACGTTCATTGCATTTGTTGGGGTCGGACGTTCCATGACGCTTGTTGAGTTAATCGTTGATCCATTAACTCAGTGTTTTGTTTTTTTTTCAGAGTACAATTAGACCACGAGCTGTGGACAACAAAATGCACATGATTAAGAGTCTCCAAGCAGGCTCCGAAACTTGTTAAAACCCAACGATATAAGAACATAAAAACTACTGTACGAATTCGACAACAGTGCCGACATCAAGATAAAGTTCCCTGAACTGCTAATCTAATGCTCTTGGTAATTAGAATGCCAGGTAAAAACCAAAGATCAGTTAACTGACTATATTCCCACGCAACTCTCAGCCTCTAAATGTATGTCATTACGTACCTCTTATATTTAAGTGTCTCAATGCTGGTGTATCTATACGTATGGCTGTAATACCCAAATGTGTTTCTTGTTAACTGTTCTCCTGTTTTGTCTAGATGATAGAATTCTTGAAGTTTTCCCGGCGTACTGAATATTCTATGAGGTTTCGGGATTGCAGCCGGATCATGTTGACTTCTTGCTACAGTATTTCGGCTGGCAATCGTTCAGCCATCTTCGGGACAAAGTCCGCCAATGGCGAACGCTTGCCTGAAGATGGCTGCAATCCCGAACCCTCAAACAACATACAAAAGAACATTTTACTGTTAATTGGAATATATAGGCACTAATATGGATCGAACTGGGAATATTCCGAATGTGTACCAACGGGGATTTATCGTTTATATTGTGTTATGAGTACAATTTTTATAGCGTGCTACCTGTGTGTACCCTATGCTACATTTTCGGCTAGTTTACTCGTTTCAGTATACTGTGGAACCAAAATTCGTTTTCTGACTCGATCTGTCCTTTGTTAAGCACATGTAACTTCGTGCCAGAGTATGACTTAAATTGTTGTATGCTCTGTATTGTCGAAACAAACTGTCAAATCATATTTCCTTTACCGAGATGGCTGTATGGGCACTTACCGCAAGCCAATAAACTAAAAAGAAAATGTTAGTGCACTCAAACCATCTGGCCATATAAGTCATATATTTTGATACTCGCAAAGTTGCTCATAATGTACACTGGAGTGGCAAAGATACTGGCATAGGCATGTGTATTCAAATATAGAGATATTTCAACAGGCAGAATACGGCTCATTACACTGTTGACGAGTGGAAACATGTTGCCTGGTGGGACTAGTCTCGTTTAAAATTGTATCGAGTGGATGGACTTGTACAGGTATGGAGACAACCTCATGAAGCCATGAACCCTGCATGTCAGCAGGGGAATGTTCATCCTGGTGGAGGCCCTGTAATAGTGTGGATCATGTGCAGTTGAAGTGATATGGGACCCCTGATACGTCTAGATATACGACTCACATAGGCGACACGTACATAAGAATCCCATCTCATCACTTGCATCCTTTCATGTATATTGTGCATTCCGACGGACTTGAACAGTTCTAGCAGGACAATGCCACGCCCCACACAGTCCAGAATAGCTACAGAGTGGCTCCAGGAACACTTTTCTGAATTTAAACATTTCCGGTGGCATCCAAACTCCCAGACATGAACATTATTGAGCATATCTGGGATGCCTTGCAACGTGCTGTTCAGCAGAGATCTCCACCCCCTCGTACTCTTACGGATTTATGGACAGCGCTGCAGGATTCATGGTGTCAGTTCTCTCGAGCACTACTTCAGACTTCAGTCGAGTCCATGCCACGTCGTCTTGAGGCACTTATGCGTGCTCGCGAGGACCCTACACGATATTACGCAGGTATACCAGTTTCTTTGGCTCTTCAGTGTATATATGGTCTGGTAGTGCTTTGAAACGGAGAGGGCGCGGGATCGAATCAAGGTTGGACCCCGGATTTTTCAGTCTTCATTTTAACCTAGCCTTCAACTCCCAACGATTTGAGGATTCGCCAGACACATGGTTCCGATTCCACGTTAAACTGTAGATCCCCTTCCCCGTTGGGATAGTTGGAACAGGTTAGGGACAGGCTAGTTGCCCCAGTGGCGTAGTAGAAAGATTCACACCAGGCCACTGAGCCACACGAAATTATTATTATGATTGAAACTTACTGGCGGATTAAAACTGTGTGCCGGACCGAGACTCGAACTCGGGACCTTCGCCTTTCGCGGGCAAGTGCTCTACTGGCGGAAGTAAAGCTGTGAGGACGGGGCGTGAGTCGTGCTTGTGTAGCTCAGTTGGTAGAGCGCTTGCCCGCGAAATGCAAAGGTCCCAAGTTCGAGTCTCGGTCCGGGACACAGTTTTAATCCGCCAGGAAATTTCATATCAGCGCACACTCCGCTGCAGAGTGAAAATCTCATTCTGCATAGTTATGATTGTATGGAACCGTCCAAACGTGAGTCCTGCTCGGGCTGAAACTGGAGAACATTGTTTGGGTGTTGATTTACTGTCTCGTGACATTGCTGGAGGAAGCTGAGGGGCGTAGCCGCAGATAGTGACCCGGCGCGGCCTGGACTGAAGAAGCGCCCACCGGCCGGCCGGCAGCTTCCAGCCGGGTGGCGTCTGCCGAGGCCGGTGCTCCAGTTGCGCCGCCGGCGGCCTTTCTCCGCGCGCCCCACTGCTCTTTAGGCGGCCGCCCGCCCACTCGCTCTTCTGCCGGCTGATGGCCGCGCGCGACCCGCAGCCGGCCTCGCCTGACACGGACCACACGCCCGGGAGCGCCTCGCCAGCCGGTTCCGTGCGGTCGCAGTCACACGTCTCGTCCTCGCAGCGGGCAGGTTGCAACGGTTCAATAACGAGCGGCTGAGAACGGACTTCCAGCGCAACAAATTATCCGACCGGGTTCTTAATTTGGGCATTGAATCAACGTGCATTAAGGGCGACATGTAACCGACGTAGATAAAAAATGATTTTTCCTGGTCTGGAAAAGAGAAAAAACGAATAGCACCCTGTTTGTAAGAAATTTAATGCAGTTTAATTTCGTACTGGGAGACATTATCGCTTGATGCCCCCACCACGCTCACACCTCACCTGCCAGAATTTTTAGCATTACACTCCCCCACCCCCCTCCCCTTACCACTGTACAAAAAGTTATGACTTCACGAATTCTTTCTCCCAGCTGGCATTTTGTCGTCTTCGCTGACAGGACAGGACTGCTAGAGGTATTTGTCGCGTGCATGTTGCTAAGCACGGTCCTCGTGAACCAAATGTTCAAATGTATGTGAGATCTTATGAGACTTAACTGCTAAGGTCATCAGTCCCTAAACTTATACACTACTTAACTTAAATTATCCTAAGGACAAACACACACACCTATGCCCGAGGGAGGACTCGAACCACTGCTGGGACCAGCCGCACAGTCAATGACTGCAGCGCCCTAGACCGCTCGGCTAATCCCGCGCGGCCCTCGTGAACCCATTCTTACCATACTCATATGGCAGTAGTAGAATCCCTACCAACTCGAGCAGAAATACTGCAGAGCTCCGCCGAATCCCGACAAGTGTTGGAAGACGTATCTCCTCCTTACACGAGGCATAACACTACCCTCTCAGAAACAATCAGTATTCAAATGCGATTCCTTACTCAGAAACCCGCTGTGAAATCTTTCCTTATCTACAGAATGCAAATGAGATTATTCGCAGTACTTAACGCGGTTGTGCTGAAATGCTAATTTCCTGTATATCGAAGCACGTTGCACACTTCATGAAAATCGAAAGTTTGTTGTACACTACCTTCATAGCGTTGCAATTTTAATGGTCAGCAGTGTACTTTAAGAGCGATACGGAAAACCGCCGTAGTTGAGACCAGATTGTGACTCCTATGGAAATGATTTTTGCAGAATTTCGTCGCTACATACAACCATCGGCACGCGAATGGTAGTAACGCCAGTTATGTTCTATGTATTCTCCACGTCAGCACAACTGGTTTCCTTCACAGAGGTCTATAGCCCTCCGACCGCACCTGTCAGGACATTTCCCATGGGCCGACCGGAGTGGCCGTGCGGTTCTAGGCGCTACAGTCTGGAGCCGAGCGACCGCTACGGTCGCAGGTTCGAATCCTGCCTCGGGCATGGATGTGTGTAATGTCCTTAGGTTAGTTAGGTTTAATTAGTTCTAAGTTCTAGACGACCGATGACCTCAGAAGTTAAGTCGCATAGTGCTCAGAGCCATTTGAACCATTTTTGAGCATCTCCCATGACTTCAGGGATACTTGTCTGAACATTTCATCGTTAAATATAAACTTGCCGAACAAAATATTAGCCACCTACTTAAAAAAAAGAGCACTGCACATGGTGTGGAACTCTTACCACGTGGTCAAATTATCCTCCTCGCATTGAGGTTGTTCGATGACGAGACGTGACAGAATGGGGGGAAAGAGGTATCAGGATTGTACTCAGACAGCTGGTGTATCAACGCGGGTCATTTAACGAGTCTGCAAGGAATGGTTTAGCATTCACAGCCATATAACACGGCGTAAGAATTGTGGTTGCAAAAAGACGCTAACCGGCAGGGGCTGCCTTGCCAACCAAAGTAGGTGAACCGTGCGTGGCTCGTGTTCCCACCATCACCCATTTTACTCCCTGATTTTAACGTACTGTGAAAGGTGGCTACACTGAGCCACTGCGCCAGAGATTGCGCCAAAGAGTACTATTAAGCCGCCTCCACAGTGCTTGTTGAGAGCTCGTAGTAGTATGCGTGGGGAGAGCTCGTAGAAGACAGTTCGTACCGAGATGTGCTAGTGGGCACTGCTTGTCGTGAAGTCGGAGTGAGATGTGATAGTGGAGAGTGTTGTTCCATGTTTTATGCAGTTATTTGATGGGAGAGATAGCAGATGTTATTCTAATGGAAATACTGTATCAATCAGAGTGCTTTTCGTCAATATATATGAAGGTAAAATATTGCGTGTTTTTTCATTAATTCCATGTTTTAAATAATGAGTCATTACAGGTTCAGTCAACAAAGCATCTGGCGTGTGTTCTTGTATTAGAGTTTAATTCTGCTTCCCTTACGCAATTGTAGTATTTGTAATTTTCTTTTATCACGTTAGTATAATTGGTATTTAAAAATTCTTGTCTTGTTGGAGAAGAACCGTGCCAGATGTGTACGTTGAGTCACACTCCCACATACAGGACAGTTACATTTGTGCTTTGGTTTTGTAGGTTTTATAGTTGCTGGGGACTTAATTAATTAACTGTGTTTACGAAAATTTTCTTTCATTGTTTGTTGCAGTCAGATTGCGTAATAATAATAGTCAGGGCCAACCGTTTACGAGTCTGCGTAATCGGACATACAGCTACGAAAAATTTAAAAAGTATTTTCAATTGTATTTAATTAAGCCCCCTTGCACGTGGCGACCGCTGCTTCGGATCGTCCCTTGGATTCTTCTGATTGTGAAAATTGTAGACTGTAGTATTGTTGTAGTAATTTGTAGTTTAGTAATTGTAGGTTATATTGCATGTGTAGATTTGGTAATTGGCATTCTTCTAATGATATTTTTTTCTCAGAATTTGATTTGTTGTCTTGTTTACGCGTTTGACAATCTAGTGCAATTATGTCAATTGTTCGTTAATCGTGTTTCAGGGAAACATCTCGTGTGAATAGTATTGTTGGAGATAAGGAGTCATTGTGTGTGATTTTCGAACAGTGACGAATTTTTTTTTATGTTTTGCAAATGATTACGCGATCAATGAAAAAGGCAAAAATGATGAATAGTGAGAATGACGAAATTGTTGACATGGCGAACTCGCCAACAGAGGAAAACAGTATGGTGGATAATGAGGTGGAAAACAATGTGATAAGTCGGGAAAATAGTCCGGAACCATTTCAAAATTTTTCTCAATCAGAAAATTTACAGAATCTGAGATTAACGACAGAAGATTCTGGAATAGTATTGAACACAGATAGCCTTATGGCTATGCAGAAGGAAGTTAGTTTTGCGGGAAATGTTAGGGGCGAAATGAATTCTGAACAATTTGATATAGAGCAGTTGATGAGTGCTATAGTAAATTTGGGAGCACGGATGGGAACAATGGAAACTCGGTTAGGATCTGAATTTAAAACAGAGATAGGAACAATTAAAACAGAGATAGGAACAATTAAAACAGAGATTGGAACTTTACGATCTGAATTAAAAACTGATATGGGAACAATGGAAACACGGTTTGGATCTGAATTAAAAACAGAGATGGGAACTTTGGAAACACGGTTAGATTCAAGAATAGGGACATGTTTCAGAAATATGAAAGATGAATTAAAGAAAGAAATCAGAGAGGAAGTACAACCGATTCTGAATTCTCACAATAATAGATTAATTGCAGTAGAAATCAGACAACGGGAACAGGATAGAGAACAGGAAGAAAGAGATCGCGTGATGGTACAGAATTTTTCAGAGTAAAATTTACAACGTGCAAAGGATAAGGAAGAAATATTTGAGAGAATCGAAGGATCCGTACCAAATGGCAGATTGAATAACCTAACACAACAGTATGAACAGTTAACTACCAAATGTGTTAATACTGAAACCCGAGTCGCGACACTTACGGAAGACGTAAATTAACAGAAAGAACAATTAGGTGACTTATCGGAAAGAGTTGAGGAAATTTCAGATAAATTGACAAATCTTAGTTTACATGAGGACAGAGATTCGGATGATACTGCTCCATTACCATTTGCAGAAACCGAAGAGTACCAGAACATAAATAAGCATGTTGAAAATCAGGGAAAATTTAATGAACGCGTTAAAAGGGAAGTTGAGGCATTACGAAAGCAAGTCAAACAGATCGAAGGCGAAATTGTAGGAAAAGACAGCAAAAGAAATTTGGAATCACAGATAGCAGAGGGGTTTGAAGAAAATAATTTGTTTCATTTACGGGATGCGACAAGAGAGCGCCAGGCGCGCGAACTTGACAATAATCGTCATTGGGACTGGGACAGACGCGGTAGGTCTTTGTCGCCACGAGGCGAAAACTTTGACTATAAACACTTTTTGACTGTTCGGAAATTTAAGATCTTCCGCAATTCTAAGAATGACATACATCCATGTGCATGGTTAGATCAATTTATGTACGCACTTCCGCCAAATTTGCCACAAAGTCACAAACTAGAAATTATGTGCAGTTATTACAGTCCTCAGGGGATTCACTACTCTAAGTGAATATGTGCCGTAGCGAGCATAGGGCCCCGAGCTGTAGTGGTGCTATTTCTCTTTTAGTTTTCTGTACCGCTGCCTACTCTTTTCCTATTCTTTGCATCTGTCAAACCAGCTCTTCGACTATCAATCTATCTAGAGAGTAAGTAAACATTAACCGGATATGACTATGTTACCCAAAAGTGACTTCGGAAATTACCGTTTGGACTTACTGTATCTTCAGCAGCATTCATTCGTAGCCTAAACGAAATTTTACCTGTTTATCTTCGTGACAATATGACTTCATATGTCGACGATATTCTTATTGCTAAACGTTCTTGGAGTGAACACAACAAAATTTTGGATTCATTATTGCGTATTTTTGCAAAAGTTGGCATTACTGTGAACTTAGAAAAATCTGAATTTGGTCGTTCTCAGGTGAAATTTCTCGGTCACATTATTTCTACAGAAGGTATTCTTCCTGATCCAGAGAAATTAAACGCTATTCGTAACTATGCTGTTCCTACCACAAAACGTGATGTTCGTAGTTTCCTTGGTGTCTGTAATTTTCTTCGACGCTTTGTTAGATTGGACAATTTGGCCACACCTCGTTTATGTGAACTATCTGGAAAGAAATCTAATTGGTGTTGGGATGAGGAAGCTCAGTCAGAATTTGAACAGCTTCGTGATGCTTTAGTTGCTGCTCCAGTTCCTTCACATCCGGATCTATCTAAAGATTTTTGTTTGGCGACGGACTCATCATACAAGGGCCTAGGTGCACATTTATTTCAAGAAATAGAAGAAAACGGCGTTGTAGTACAGAAGACTATTGCATTTGGAAGTCGTGTTCTTTCTAAATCAGAAAAGAATTATTCGATTACGGAACTTGAAGCTTTGGCTGTTGTTTGGGCTTTTACAAAATTTCGCACATTTTTGTTTGGCAGACATACGAAGGTTTACACCGATCATCGAGCTCTGGAATTTCTTATGTCGACGAAATTAACTCATGGCAGATTGTCACGATGGGCGTTGTACCTACAGGAATTTGATTTTAGTATTGTTTACATACAGGGTTCTTCAAATATTGTTGCTGATGCTTTATCACGTGCACCGATGGGTTTGAAACAAAGTGCTGAAGAGGACGGCATAGAAAACAATTATTGTTTGATGTATATTCAAGGTGTTGCGTTTGAGAACTTTATTTCGTCTTCGCTCCAGGACATCGCTAAGGAGCAAAATAAGGATCCAGTCTGGAAGGACATTAAGGAGAAGTGGAGGAGAAAGGAAAGCGTAGTGATTAGACAGCATTATTTAGTCCGCAATGACATTCTTTTTAAACGAAAATCGGTCGACAGCTCTGTTTGGTTAGTTTGTATTTCTGATGAGTGGGTCAATAAATTGATTTGGTATACGCATTTCAGTTATGCACACTTTGGTCCCAGAAAATGCTTTCATAAATTACGAGAAAATTGTTATTTCAGTAATATGGAAAAACGTATTCGATCTGTTCTGGCCAAATGCAAATTATGTCAAAAGGCTAAGCAGCCAACAGTTTCTCACAGAGCACTGTTGTTTCCTATCATTCCAGCGAAATTAAAGGAGATGGCTGCAGTCGATTTGTTCGGTCCAGTGGTTCGTTCTACTAATGGTTTTGCGTACATTTTCGTAGCAGTGGAACTGACGTCAAAATATGTGTGTTTTACACCGTTACGCAAAGCAACAGCTCGTTCAGTATCTAAAGCTTTCATCAAACATTTTCTTAAAGAAGTTGGTCATGTTGATAAGGTTATATCAGATAATGGATCACAGTTTCTTTCTAAAATTTGGCTTCGTACTCTGCAGCGTCGTAAAATTAAACCAATCTTCATTTCACTTTTTCACCCTCAATCTAACGCTTCAGAGAGATGGATGAAGGAAATCAATAAATTGTGTCGTCTTTATTGTCATCAGAATCACAGAACTTGGGATCAGTATCTTCATATTTTTCAAAACATTCTGAATGAACTTCCTAATGACTCATCTTCTTTACCGCCTATACTGATATTAAAAAACAAAGCACCGAAAAATCGCATATCTGAAATCGTTCCTTTTCCGCCTTCACGGAAACTGCGGCATTCCGAAGTTGTGAACATGGCTCTGCAAAATATTGCATCTGTGGCTGCTAGAAGAGAGAAATCAGTTAAACATCCTGGTCGTTTAAAAATCTTGTCAGTTGGTCAGAAGGTGTAAATTAAGTCCCACCGTTTGTCTCACAAAGGAAAAGGCTTGTGTCGCAAATTTTTTCTGCTTTATAACGGTCCATATAGAATTCGCAAAATTATTCATGATAACACTGTCGAAGTAGAAACTCTTAAATCTCGACGCTCTGAAGGAATACATCATATATCTAACGTAAAAATATTTGTAGAATGATAACTTTGAAAAAAAAAATTTTTGTGGAATGACATACTTTAGAGAAACTAACAGCTAGATGTAAACATGCGGAGAGTACAAGGATACCGCGCTGTGTTTTGGCGGCGGCACATACTCAAAGCAACAGTCAAGTCTGCGCGCCGCACAAGGCAGTCGTTGACCGCGAACAATTGCTTCCTACGTCACGCGCCTACAGCTGATCGAGCGCTCAGTGCGAATGCACTGACAGCCGTAAACAAATACACAGTTTAATTTCTCCGATTAAATTCAGTATAAAGCTATAGTGACTTGATGAATTCTGTTATTAACATTCAGTATTTTTCAGGATACCGTTCTATAAAATATTTAAGAACTTCAGGTAAATTCTGTGTGTCTCCGACGTTAAGAGGACTTGCTATCGAGAAATTCTCAGGAAGAATGTAATTTCGAAGAAGAAACTAATAAACTAAAAAAAAAAGGTAACTATTAATTGAGTTTATTTTTCAGGTAACATATTTCCACTTGGGTACGTACTTTAGACGTAATTTGCTGCTCGCGATTACATTATTCATACTTTGTGCTAATTTCATGTTCTATGAATTTACGTGTGAAGCGACGTGCTTGCGTACGTTAACTGATTTTGACAATGATTATTAATGAACTGGGTTGTAACTTGTGTATATTATGCATCGCTTGGCTGCACTGCTTTTTCACTGATGTCATATTTTTTTATTATGTGCCTGCTGTGCTTATTTATTTAAATTATAGTTGTAACCTGATTTATTGTGCTGATGTGTGTAGGTATGTAAGTTATACTTTGTGATTTATCTGCTTGCGCCTCCATGTTTACTTGTTAAGATGACATATGAACATTTATTTGCTTATGCTGATATGATGCTAATGGCCTGTTTGCTGGTATGCGTATGTATTGCATATTTATACATTTCTGTTTGTTGTCATAACTACTCTTTAATTTGGTGTATAGAAATGCTGATATACTGTGTATGAACATAGAGTTTAGGTCACACTGTTGTATTAATTATAGATTGTTCGCTTGGCAGAGCCTCGTTGTAAGAATTGTGCTGCATACACTTGTTGACATTCTGTTCTCTACTGGTATATTTACTCGCTATTGCTTGTTTTGCTTACGCTCAGTGCCTTACATTTTTAAGATAAGAAAATGAACTGCTATAATTCGACGAACGACATTGGTACAAAGAACTCCGTTGAAGTCACATGAGCTGAGGTTTTATGGAAGCTGTATAAATTTATGCTAATAGGAAGGAAGCTAACGACATGACATACCAACACTAGGTTTAGACCACTGACAGTTATTACACTGCATTTTTCGGGAGCAATTGAAATAGTAAGTGACACTTGACACAAGAAATACTCCACATGTTTGCTTCTGCCATAATTCTTGAAGTGGTGTACACACTGTGAAATATTATGATTATTCACACTCCGTAATCGTACTTAATTACTGAGAGTTATTCGAACTAAGTCTGTTAGAGATCATGTATGCATCTCTTTGTTTATAATTCATAATGAGTAGAAGATTTGGGTCAGACGGATTACACAGAGGTTGTGTATTGACAATGTGTCTTCAGATTGTATGGGATGATGAACTGAAGTTTGCACTATGATTTTATCTGTACTTGTTCGAGGAGACTGACTAGAGGAAAGAGTTGTGTTGGAAGTGAGATGATATTGGCAATAAGGTTCATATTTATCGACGTATTGAAGAGGTATTATTGAGGTATAGAGATTATATGAAGTTGATGATTATTGGAGTTTTTGTGGACAAGAGGTAAGGTAAATGCTATTAATGATGAGGTTTATATGTATCGACGTATTGAAGAAGTATTAGTGATGTATTGAGATTGTGTGATGCTGATGATTATTGGAGTTTTGGTGTATAGGAGGTAAAGTAAGTGAGATGCATATTTTTTTTGTTGATCTTATGGAACAAGGAGGATGAAGATAGCAGACTAGAACACTAAAGTAGAAGGAAGATAGTCTATACACACACTTTGTTAAATCACTAAGCAGTATATACTTTTTTTTGAAGAGAGGAAGTATTTGCATATCTTGGCTCACTGACAGTTGTTCAACAACAGTACATTTGATCTGGCTTGGCAAACATTGGTCTTGACATGATGACTATGACGTTGACCTAACTATTATTGACTGTTGTACATTGTTGCCACTATTACTTGATACACATGATGAACATCAAATTTTGACAGAATTGCATTTACACAATTAACACTATTCAGTTACACAGTAGTACTTAATGTGGATGAGAGATGAGTGAGTGTGTTTTGTGTGTTTTCCTTTCCTAATCCTACCCACCTATCTCTTGAATATTATTTTATTTGTTTGTAGTGGCTTGCACTGACACCCATAAATATTATAGGTTTACTGATATTTGAGTATTTGTAATAGTTACTACGACAATTATCTGATATCATTTGTGTGTTTATTAGAATTTGTATGTTTAGTGTAAGAGCATTGTAAAAGCATTTGTATGTGCATTTAAACTATTGTTCATGCCTGAACTGTCTGATCAGTGATCGTGAATATTATGGACTGTTACTTGTGCTTTTTCTTTGGTGTCACTAGGACATGTTTAATTTCTGCTGATGAACAGTGTGATTAGTATGTGTTTTCAAACTATTGTTCATGCTTGAACTGTGTGATCAGTGATAGTGAATATTATGGACTGTTACCTGTACTTTTTCTAAATGATTGGTGCCACTAGGACATGTTTAATTTCTGCTGATGAACAGTGTGATCAGTGATAGTGAATATCATGGACTGCTCTCTGCACCTGCTCAACATTACTGGGTGCACAGATGAAGCTACTTCTATGGAAATGATGTCACTTGTTGGTGTCTGCACCTGCTTAACATTGCTGGGTGCAACTGATGGACTGCTTCTACTGAAATGATGTCACTTGTTGGTGTCTGCACCTGCTTAACATTGCTGGGTGCAACTGATGGACTGCTTCTACTGAAATGATGTCACTTGTTGGTGTCTGCACCTGCTCAACATTGCTGGGTGCAACTAATGAACTGTTTCTACTGAAATGAAGTCACTTGTTGCTGTCTGCACCTACTCAACATTGCTGGGTGCAACTGATGGACTGCTTCTACTGAAATGATGTCACTTGTTGGTGTCTGCACCTGCTCAACATTGCTGGGTGCAACTGATGGACTGCTTCTACTGAAATGATGTCACTTGTTGGTGTCTGCACCTGCTCAACATTGCTGGGTGCAACTAATGAACTGTTTCTACTGAAATGAAGTCACTTGTTGCTGTCTGCACCTACTCAACATTGCTGGGTGCAACTGATGGACTGCTTCTACTGAAATGATGTCACTTGTTGGTGTCTGCACCTGCTCAACATTGCTGGGTGCAACTGATGGACTGCTTCTACTGAAATGATGTCACTTGTTGGTGTCTGCACCTGCTCTCAACATTGCTGGGTGCAACTGATGAACTGTTTCTACTGAAATGAAGTCACTTGTTGCTGTCTGCACCTGCTCAACATTGCTGGGTGCAACTGATGGACTGCTTCTACTGAAATGATGTCACTTGTTGGTGTCTGCACCTGCTCAGCATTACTGGGTGCACAGATGAAGCTACTTCTATGGAAATGATGTCACTTGCCGGTGTCTGCACCTACTCAACATTGCTGGGTGCCACTAATGGAACTGCTTCTACTGAAATGATGTCACTTGTTGCTGTCTGCACCTGCTCAACATTGCTGGATGCCACTGATGAACTGCTTCTACTGAACTAATGTGACTTGTTGCTGTGTGTACCTCTGCAACTTTACTGGGTGCCACAGATGGAACTGCTTCTGCTGAAATGATGTCACTTGTTGGTGTCTGCACCTGGTCAACATTGCTGGGTGCAACTGATGGACTACTTGTATGGAAATGAAGTCACTTCTTGCTGTCTGCACCTACTCAACATTGCTGGGTGCCACTGATGGATTGCTTCTACTGAACTAATGTGACTTGTTGCTGTGTGCACCTGCTAAACTTTACTGGGTGCCACTGATGGACTGCTTCTACTGAAAAGATGTCACCTGTTGATGTTTTTTTTTGTATAAACTAATCATTGAAAGCATTTTATGTGAACATTTGTATAAACTGATTTTTTGTGTATTGTGCAAACTATTATGTAAAGCCACATGTGTGAAAGGAATTTGTATTGCCTACTGTATTTCATATATTAGGTTAGTGAAAGATCAGTGCAAAGCCAAAATTTTAACTATGTGATATTTAGGTATTAATATTATCTTTTATTTTTGTCTGTATTTTTGTGGACGAATTTGGTGGAATTTTCACCACCAATGCTGGCAAAAATACCATCAAATTCTGGCCTGTGGAGGAGGGGCATATGAAAGGTGGCTACACTGAGCCACTGCGCCAGAGATTGCGCCAAAGAGTACTATTAAGCCGCCTCCACAGTGCTTGTTGAGAGCTCGTAGTAGTATGCGTGGGGAGAGCTCGTAGAAGACAGTTCGTACCGAGATGTGCTAGTGGGCACTGCTTGTCGTGAAGTCGGAGTGAGATGTGATAGTGGAGAGTGTTGTTCCATGTTTTATGCAGTTATTTGATGGGAGAGATAGCAGATGTTATTCTAATGGAAATACTGTATCAATCAGAGTGCTTTTCGTCAATATATATGAAGGTAAAATATTGCGTGTTTTTTCATTAATTCCATGTTTTAAATAATGAGTCATTACAGGTTCAGTCAACAAAGCATCTGGCGTGTGTTCTTGTATTAGAGTTTAATTCTGCTTCCCTTACGCAATTGTAGTATTTGTAATTTTCTTTTATCACGTTAGTATAATTGGTATTTAAAAATTCTTGTCTTGTTGGAGAAGAACCGTGCCAGATGTGTACGTTGAGTCACACTCCCACATACAGGACAGTTACATTTGTGCTTTGGTTTTGTAGGTTTTATAGTTGCTGGGGACTTAATTAATTAACTGTGTTTACGAAAATTTTCTTTCATTGTTTGTTGCAGTCAGATTGCGTAATAATAATAGTCAGGGCCAACCGTTTACGAGTCTGCGTAATCGGACATACAGCTACGAAAAATTTAAAAAGTATTTTCAATTGTATTTAATTAAGCCCCCATGCAACTGCCACCTCACTACGTTAATTTAAATTACTGATGTCACTGAGTTGCTGCTTTGCCTGACCGTGACCGGCGCTAGCAGCGCTTATCGATACACTTAATCTCGTAGTATCTTTGCTCGACTGCTATTACTTGCCGGTCGTCGTCTGTGGTAAGGAAGTTCGGATAGAGAGTTCGGGTCGCGAGTTCGGGTCTGCCAGTCATTTAGAACGCGTCTCGAGCGCAGACCGGACCTGCCAGTCGGTGAGTTGTAATGCGGCACTAGTGAAGTTGGGTTGAAGCTGTGAAGTCTGTGTCGACATGGCTCGCCCGACCGTTACCGCCACGCATCACTTGAGCCGGGCCACGGTCTTGGTGGATCGTCGGTCGGTCGTCCTACCGGACGACGTGTTTTGGCTCGCCGATCGATCATGAGTCGGCTATGTTTGTGTGTGTGCATCGACTCCCGATTCGTCTTCGTGCGTGCTTAGTTACTGTTGGGTGTCGTTCAGGTCTTCGTGCAAGTGTTTGTCAGGTTGTGTGTTTAGTTGGCATTATTTCCTTTGACAAGTTATTTTAAATGTTGTCGGCGTACTGCCTCTGAGAGGTCGGTCGTCTCATCGAACGACGTGTAACTGGTTCTCTGAGCGCTTCTGGGCCCCTTCTATTACCATCTTGTGGAACTTGGGTCTGTCCTTTCCTGGTGCATGGATGTCGCTTAGCCAGTCGGCGTGTTTCCCCCGCATGGTTGGGTCAGAGCCAGTATTTCTGCTGTCGTGTATCTGCAAGTTAGTGCGAGACAGACCAGCGGTGCAGTCGCGACGAAGCAGCAGTCGCGGACGGACCGGCAGGAGTCGGTCGATTGCTGCGGACTAGGGAAGATATCTCCGCGCTGTGCAGTCGGCTGGATCCGCTGCCGGTCCCTGCGCAGTGTCGGAGCGTGCGTGGAGCTCTCCGACCGCTACGAGCGTCGTGGTTCATCGACCCAGGACGTCAAAGTTGAGTGGTGTTTTAAGTATCCAAGCCTCGTCCATTCATGTTGTGGTTCGTTTCGGTGTTTCGCTGTTTGGGAGGTTTTCCTGTGGGCAACACGGAGTCTTTGTACATATTTGATTGTGGATAATTACGTCCCTAACATTTTGTTTTTGAGTTCTCATGTACCGATTGGTGGCAAGCAAGTCTTTTTGTCGGTCGGTCCGTGGCTGTCCCTTGGTTGGGTTGCGACTGATCAAGTGTAGTTGGGCTCACCACCTGTGTCACCTAGGTGAATGAAGGCAGACCGAACTCCCTGCAGGCTTCCGAGTGCCGTTGTCTTTATTGTATTTCCCACCGGTGATTAATTATCAGATTTCAGCTATTTAAAGTATAAAGGTTATAATTATATATATATATATGATGATTTTCAATATATATATATATATATATATATATATATATATATATATATATATATATATATATATATATGGTAATATATTTTTAAATTTTGAAATTTAATTGCGCCCTTCAGCCATTTGTATTGCGCCTTGTATATGTTTGTTCTATGTACTTTGCCTTGAGGCTTTCCACCTAGCTGTGATATATGTTTTCTTAATTATTTTATTTGCTATTTTAACTGCATTTTTATCTTGTTGATTTTTAAGATTTCTTGTTGGAGGCCTTCAGCCGTGAAAGAGTTGCGTTTGGTAAAGGTTCGGCTATGTGCCGCTTTGGTTGTAAATGTGTTGTTAAATTACAATAAATTACAATTAGAAGGTGAAACTGACCCCAGACTTATTTGGCCCTTACCACAATCCTAATTACCTGTTCTGCCCAGCGGGTTTAGCGGGCGCTTCAGTAGGTTCCAGAGTCGACAAAAATTACTGCACTCAGTGAATCGAGGTCTATCACAACCAGGATCTGAGTGAACAATGAGAACATTTTGCGATGTTTTTCATACCACGCCCATTATTCAGGTCACCGTGAACGTAAACCAGGATGTTTAGTTCAACATTCTCGGTGACCAAATATTTCTACATCGTGATGAGTATTCTGTTGACACTCTCTTCTTCCAAAATGATTCCGGTCAACAACTAGGAAAAAATTTTCGTAATTTTAGTCAGTAATAACCAATCTCATATCAGAAAATAGGCAGATGGAATATCTTTCAGGTACAAAATATTCTAGGTTTTATACAAAAACATACTGCGTTTGTCTCAATTCAGTTTTGATGATGGCCATTACTGAACGAAATAGATAGTTTGAGGACACTATTTCCTGTTACAGTTTCACTGTACACTCGGTTAGAAAAATAGTACTCGCAAGAAACGTTAGGAATATTAATTTAAAAACATGTCAAGTTTGAGAAGAGTGGTGAACCAAAAAGTTAAACACACTAAATACTCGTAGAGTAACAGGCTGTTCCTGTTGCCACTTTTTGAAGGCTGTACTAGAAATGTGACTATGGAGCCGAAATTACTGGAGATAATGCCGTGAAGACTGGATAAATTCCTACAAGTTCTTGTAAAGGATGAATCTGTGAGCGAATACAGTTGCTATCCACGGTTTTCTAACTGTAATTGTGAATTAAGAACATTGGATTATTGTAGTGTACAAACTGCAAATGAATAATTGTGTGAATCACAGAACGTTCATGAACTCTCTTAAGAGAAATCATCGATCCTATTTGAAACAACAATTACCTTGTCTTTACAATTATTGGTTTACCTGGAAGCAGTCCATCAGTAAAGACTAAGTGATAATACTTCATTTGAATTCTTCAGAATATACAACAAAAAGTATTTTTATATCGTCATAAACTTAAGACGCGCATTGCATTGAAGCAAGAGACCTTAGTGTAATTCGTATTCAGAATTTCATTTGCTTGATCTACGAGAGCGTGCTGAAAAATAATGCCTCCTGAAATTTTTATGTGAAAGCTCTTCAGGCTTTTTAAATAAAGGAAACTTTATTACCTAAATTGGAATCAGCTGGGTGACTGTGTACAGCGACCTCTGGTTATTCAAACTTAAAGGATAGCACTCACAAGGAGGGGACGCCTACTCGTCATCGCAGAACGAATTCGTCCAAGGGCGTGGTGAGACATGCAAGTGCCCCAAGTGGGAACTTCAGATGGTCAAGCGTTCAGTAAGTAAAAGGAAGTATGATACGGATCTATCACTATGTGTACCTAATCAGTTGTCCCTGTGACAATACGTTCAGGAACCGGTGTTTGGCTCAGCGGAAAGAGAACGGATTCGAATTGAAAGGGCCACACTGCTCCTTGGCAAATAAAAGACTAACTGTTCCAAGATGAAGTGCAGTATCAAAGTACCTGTAATTCCCCTGGTTCTACTCTGCGACACATTTTTATCTTCAGGTAAGAAACCTAATAAAAAAATGTCAAAACTGCACTTACGTCATCGAGAAAGGAGAAGAAGTCACTTCTCGAGAAGCTTGCATCAAACTACATTCCATTATACATCACCACCTATCCTCGCATGTATTCAGCGGCATGCTGCCATACGGGTGGTTCGCTGCTGGACTGTGCAATGAAAGAAGCTGTTTTCAGAATGTCAATCAAGTTTCTTTTTCTGTGAAGACATTAGAAATAACCATTTCACTGCAAAAAGGTGGCTTTTATAACGTGCTCAAGATGCGGTCAAAATTATTGCTTCCCCTGTTTCTTTGATGAATATCGCCCCGGAACATGTAACTGATCAACTGCAAAAGAATGGAAGCATCGATTTACATACACGACGTTCCCGTGTTAACTACAGCCCCTTTTTAAATATTTTCAGTCCCGCGTTTCATCCTATGCCTGTACTTTTTGTGCTTATATAAATTAACAAAATAAACTATATGGTATTGAGGTCAATTGTGATGTCAGTAGTGTATGCATTGCCAAAGAGCACAAAAATATTTGGGCAGAGTCGAACCTGCGACACTTTCAAACCGAATCTAATCTCTTACCGCCGGCCGCAGTGGCCATGCGGTTCTACGCGCTTCAGTCTCGACCCGCGCGACCGCTACGGTCGCAGGTTCGAATCCTGCCTCGGGCATGGATGTGTGAGATGTCCTTAGGTTAGTTAGGTTCAATTAGTTCCAGGTTCTGGGGGCTGATGACCTCAGATGTTAAGTCCCATAGTGCTCAGAGCCATTTTTTTAATCTCTTACGGCTGGGCGAAAAACCACTTCGACAACACACTCTCACAGGGACAATTGATACGGTTCACATGGTGATAGATCCGTATCAAAATTCCTTTTATTTCCTAAGCGCTTGGCCATCTGGAGTTTCCACTTGAGGCACTTTCTTTTCTCACCACATGTACCATAAATTTGGACGAATTCGGGGATGACGAGCAGACGTCCTCTCCTTGTCAGACGCAAATATCCGTAACTTACTGCTGAACTACATATCGACTATAACATAATCACCGGTGCATTACCAAGAATCCTACAGGTACCAACATGTCAGAGCACTTACTTGTGACAAGTGACGCTGGACTTTATATGGCAGACATATTTTTGTTATGTAAAGGCTAGTGTCATTTGCCACAAGTTGGTACATGTATGACTCTTAAGTTAATGCACCGATGACGACTACGTTATATCGTTGGTCTAAATCTATATCTGCAATAATTACCAAGTCTAAATTTAGACTTTATTAAAATTTTCATATTTATTCTTCATGTCTACATAATTATGTCTCAACATAGTCACCTTGACGACGCACACATTTCTCAAAACGAGAGACCCGTCTCTTGATACTGTTTCTGTAGAATGTCTGACTTTGTTCACGGAGGCAACCACTTCATTGCTGTTAAAGTAAAGTCCTCGAAAGTTTGTTTTAAGTATTGGAAACAGATAATAGTCGGATGGGTCCAAGATGGAACTGCATGTAGGATGAACAATGACAGTGAAACCAAGGCGTTGCATTGTTGCGGATGTCGCAGCGGTCGTGCGTGTTCTGGTATTGTCCCGCTGGATGCTTCATGTGTGGCCGAACTCTTCACATTCGTGCTTCCACTTGCCTGTGGGTCTCTCACGCACCTTCGTAGTTACTTCACGCACCACCAATTTACATGCTACAGCTCGGAGCCCTCTAACGGCATTGAGTTCCAACTTGCGGCAGCGAAGCGGGAGAGTAGAGAGAGTAATATGCATGACATATGTCAACCGATACTGAGAGGAGAATAAAAAATTCGAAGGCATTACTTTCAGCAATAAAATTAGTAGAGTTCAAGTTCTAAGAAAGAAGGCCTAAATATATTTGGCATCCTGTAATTGCTTATTGCTTAACTTCAACATACCGGTACTAGAACAATTAGTAGACCATATGGCATAAGTAACGGCACTTAAACATTTATAGTATCATTTAATATTAAGTGAATTAACCTGAATGTAGCAGAATTACAACGCTGAAGTGAGAGAATGACATCTACTACATTTACTTCCATAATTCGTAATCTTCAGTGACGTATGTGATGAAAAACATTTAACGTAACAATATCATCTCCCCTTCCCTTCCCTTCAACTTCTACCACAGACGGCCATTTGCGGCTACAGTGACATATTGTTGGTCATTATGGGTTTGAGTGTCTATAAACATCGTAGCAGGTCGCTATGACGTCGCTGGATGGTTAGTTGACAGGGCAGCACGTACGTAGCACCAGGTGGTCAGCTGTCTTGGAGTTATAGAGGCAGTGAGTGAATAACAACAGATTTATTATCGGAATTCATACAACAATGGAAGACTCGTGTCGCTGCAGGCAGTGCACCAGTGGGGCGCACCGGCCCTGGGCAACTATGCTTGGTTAACTCAGCAAGCAGTAGCAGGAGATGGCCAGCGGCACAAAGAAAGCAGGTCGGACAGTTCGCAGCGATGAAGTGGTCTAGTCAGCGCATTCGCATCAGCGGACGCGGAGAGCAGCATCAGGCGACACGACCATCACGGCAGCAAACGCTAATGTAAGCCGTTCACGTTGTTTGGCGCAAATTTACGACCGACCAGCAACCTGGGGTGAGCCTGATGCATCAGACACCTGAGCGCAGACAACGAACGTAGGATCCCCAGGTAGGCACCCTGATATCGGTTGAAGTCAGTCAGTAGACGGCCGCCACCTGTAAGCCGACAGTTCAGTTCCCAGCAGGACTAGGCGCAGGACTTAGTCCCGAGCAAGCAGAGGCAGCTCCTTGTAGCTGCTAGGTTGGATACCCACATGCAGTCGACGACTGTCGCACAGTACCTCTCGGAGATCCCACGAACGATGACAGAGACTGATTGGCCAGAGCGAGCGGCATTTATGGCCTCTTGACACTCAGTGCTGTTGTGACAGGATATCATTTTGATGGCGCACACGACGGATGACATAGTGTAATCCAAGTCATCATGGCGACGCACAGTGGGTCAGAATCCCAAAAAGCTAGTCAAAATATAAGTAGTTGTTCAATTTGTACCAAACTTAGTATGTAAGGGTTTACGGAGTTTCTGATTAAGAATATGATATCAAAAAGTGAAAAAAAAAACAAAATGGCGGACCCAAGATGGCAGGCTCTATGTACACTACTATCATTTTTTACGTATAAAAGTAATTTTTAGGGAATTATCGAGGTTACTGATGATGACAGAGTTCAAAAAATTTAAAAATGGTGGATCCAAGATGGTGGTCAAAATCTATGTCTTTTTATTTATTTATATTTATATATTTTTATTCATATAAAAGTCAGTTGTTAGGGGTTATTGTAGTTAATGCTTAAAAAATAAACCAAAAAAGTGGAAAACTCGAAGAAAGGACCAAATATAGGTTACAAGATGGTGTAAAATATTACAAAAAATTATTTCATTTTAATTACAATTATTTATTTTGTAAATTTTTTATAACTTAATTTACAAGTTTTCATTTTCTTATTCTTTTTCATCTTCTGCTTCAACTGAATCGTCATCCTCAAACACTGTTTCCTCATTATCTGCATCTGCATCTGAATCTTCATAGTCTTCCGACACAGGAACTAAGAGGGCAACGGCTTCTGGCGACGAACTCTTCAGTTTCTTGGGCGAAGATTTGCGTAAGGAAGAAACGTAGGGGTCTGTCGTTGCCAACAATCTCCTGAACACGTCTTCCATAGTCTTAACTCTTGAAAACTTTTGAGAAAAACTCAAGCGATATTGCTTTATCAACTTATTGGTTGATTCCTGAGCATCCTCCGATAGCTGACCGATGGCTAAAATGGCCGAAGAAATGTCTGGACCGTGAATCAACAATCTATGGATTGCTGTTGGCATGTTGTACCAGGGGTATTCTTTCACGTAGTGCCTGGCAGTTGCTAAGGCGTATGCTCGAAACTTTTCAACATCGATCTGACGTCCGCTCGAAATCGTCTGCAAAATTATATGGAAACGGTGGATTAGTTCTTCGGAAAGTCCAGTTATCAGCGCTGATGTTGGAGTGTTTTCAAAAAAACGTCGAGCAGTGTTTCCGTCATTCGTACTGCCAAACCCTTGTTTCGGCATGTCAATTACAATTCCAAGCTGCTCTTTGAAAGCTTTTTAAATGTTGGCTTTCAGTATTGTTTTTTCCTCTTTATCCACTTTTTTGTTTTCATTTGGTATGCCAAATGAATACAACATTCAAAACATCGAATCCAGGCGTGAAGAGTTGATAGTCCGTACTGCAGATAATCGGCGGTAACTTGTTTTTTCAAAACATCGTCAATGTTATTAAATTGGGCAGACGTAGCCTTGTAGAGATAGCACCGTTGCGCAGATTTCGTGTTGGTGATAGCATTGCACACTTTACCATCTACCATGGCCATGCTTAAATTGTATTTAATGGAAATGTCTTTCCCATGAATAACTGTTTCGAATGACTGGAGTTGTTCGATCTGTTTGTCGTAATACGCTTTCTCATTTAAAGACGTTTACTCTGTTTCCTTTGTAAATTCTAACTTCAGTGGTCTGCAGAAGAGGGTTGAAGACGGCTTCGGATTAATCCATAAGATCTTTTCTTCTTTAGTTTCTTCATTTACACCTGCAAGTTTCAGTGGAAAAAGCGAAGTGAAAAATAAAGTTGCATCTGAAATACTCGAATCTGAAAACTTCATTTTATACATGCTTTGCCCGGAGGTTCCGTCAAAGCCCCACTTACAAATAAGGGCCATATTAGACATTTCCGAATCACTCATATGTAAAATATCGTCTCGTTTCAGCAGTAGAACACGTTGAACAGTGTGGTCTAACAAAGCTTGCAACCGTACCTCAGCTTTTGATTCGGTAAAAGTGAGGGTTGCGTCTGGAGGGCAGCAAGCTTTTTTTGCTACCAAAACAGCTGAATACGGTGGATATAGTGTGTTTAAGCCTTTTCCTTTAGCCCCATTTCTCAAATGCTGGTAAGATTCTTTTGACAATTTCAAGTCGAAAAGGAGTGCTAGACCTTCATTTGCATCATATGAGGTTGGCGATGATGTTGAAAATCGCAAGCCTGCCTTTTATTTTTTTCACCTTGGATGGACTTGAGAGTGTGACGTCTTTCACAATCTTCGCAGCATCTGGGTGCCCCGAAGATCGAAGACTCATTTGCGCGGCGAACGATAATTCGACAGGACTGAACTTCGTACGAATCTCCTCAGTTCTCCTTCAGATAATGTTTCAAATTTTGTGGCAGGTCGGCCTGTTGATTTAGTCACACTTGCAGGTTTCGAATCAATCGGAATATATACTATTGTATTTAACCAGGTTTCGTTCTTCTTGAAAAAATATCCTTGTCGGCGAGTTTCTTCCTTATACCCGCTTCTTAACTTTGTTAACAAAATCGAAATGGTAGGCCTCATATCATAGGGAATTTTAATTGTATGTCCACTTTTTTCTGTCAACAACCTTTCCAAATGTTCTATGACCCCTTCCAAATCATTTGACAAATACTCTTTTGTTATTAGAAAAATATCTTTCCTCGAAAATCCGTTTCTGGAATACGCTGGATCAGATGAAACTGAAATTAAAAAAAAAAATCTGTGTTACCCTTTTCGTCATTTTTCTAATTATTTTATTCTTTACAATGCTTCTACGTGTCGATTGTAATTTAAATTGTACAAATAAAACTCATAATTAATTGATTCTACTGTCATTTTTGAAGATGTCTGAACAATGACGTTTTGCAAGTGTCGCTTAAAACGTGGCTCAAAGCCAGAGTCGCAACTAGTCGCGGGATTTGAAGCTTAATTTACAAAGGTAATAATATATACTTGCTTACACAGCGCAAAAGAAAGCGGAATGTCGTGGAATTCGTAACTTGTCTCTATTTTTTAAGCGCATTTTACGATTTTGTCATTCATTTCCTTGTAGTACGTTAATTGAAATGTAAACGTGCATAATTGATGATTTAATAGTGATATAAGTGTTTTTTCACTAGTACGTACCTCCTGGAATACATTCCATATTGAAAGTATTGGTTTCACTTGCACAAAACATAAATAACTTCCTTCAACAACACGACTGTTTTTGTAGCCTGGTCAGCTGCGCGCACGCTAACAATGAACTGACGCATTTGACCTGAGATATTACCGAACAAATGAACATCTGGTGGTCCGCATAGCCGGCATTCAGTTGTCCCAGCATTGCTGCTGCCAACCTGATAGTCCAAAATCCCCATCTTTAAACTTTTTTTTTTTCCTTTTTGGCCACGTTTTCAAGATTCTGGCCCTCTGTGCGACGGTCTAGCCCCCTTACCATTCAGCGTCAACAATGTTCCAGCCCCGGCAGCAGACAGAGGGTCTTAGACGTGTGACAAACAAACTAGATTTAATGTCAGGCTGTTCTTTACAGCTTCTGGCAAAGAAATACGGTAACGCTCTTCTGCTCGTTCAGCCACAGGTTACGGTTGCCAGTTTCAGAAATACTGTCGTAGTGAGCCATTTCTGAACGTTCACTCCCGAAATTTTATGAGCAAGCGCTTCCGTAATTGCCTAGAATTTTGTACATAAATTAGCACTCTTATAGCACTCTTAAATACCACAAAATACAGACTACCCACTACTCACAGCGGAAATACCACTTTGCCCCCCCCCCCCCCCCCCCCCCAGGAATCACTAACATGTTTTGCAGCAGGTGAGTGGGCACATAGACTCGTCCCAGCGCCACGCGGGGTAGCCCCGCTGTCAAAGGCGCGTTGTCACAGCCCGCCCGGTTCCCCTCGTCAGAGGTTCGAGTCCTCCCTGGGGCGTAAGTTAGTTTAAGTTAGATTAAGTAGTGCGTAAGGTTAGGCTGTCAGGGTCTTTCAGCACCACCCTGTGTGTGGTGTTTGGTGTCCCTCCAATAGACATAACCATCAAATATTGAACTGCATCGTACTGGCTGAAGGCGGGAAGACCTGACAATGACAGGGAAATTAGAGGAGAAAAATCGAGCGGAAACGACAACCAGATTCTTGGGGAGGGTACATCAGGCAACGATAGTGGGACCAAAGTGCTAAGTACGATATTGCAGTGCCTGTATTATTCCTCATTACGATGCTGTGTTCCTTTGGACATAACGGCTGCAGTCGCCGCAGTGCCTGTTTCTTTGGACAAGCATGCACGTCCAAAGGAACATTGCATCGTAACCCGGAATAACACAGGTACTGCGATATCCTATTTATCCGCCGACACCGGGCAAGCGTTTCTGAAGTAAAATATCTTTCTTGTACGGGAACATACAGAATTATATATAATGTAGATTGTCGACACATGGCTAATGAGACGTGGATATTTTGGTCCGGCTATAAGCCGTGCTAGGCTAGCCTAACAGATGCCGGCACGGTAGCTCAGCGTGATCGGTCACAAGGCTAGCTGCCTTCTGTAATAAAAATACTGAATGAATGGATCAACGATGAACTTGAACACATGTTATGGTACGTCCGACCCGAAAAAAATCAACGAACAGTAAAGAATAAGATGAGATCAGCCAAAAAACATCTGCGAATACATTTCAAAGTGGTAACGGTAGTAGGCTGTGCATCTTTTTCTCCATTGTCAGGGAACGCTTGCGAATGAAACAAATGAATCTGATCAGTGGCGTGATTCACTTTTGAACTGGGCACGCCTCTTATCCAGCGCATTTGCAACACGTTTCACTTGCAGACAGTGGCAATTACCAGAGTGGACGATATGGAACTCCTGAACATTTAGTTCCGCACTGTGAGCAATACCGACACTTACAGAGACACATACCAGGAATTACCTCAGAGACACTACAAGAAACACTCATGAAGGCAGACATATGAGAACTGTTAAACACACAGCTCAAATCTCCAAAATGGAATACACTATCTATAAAGAAAAATAAGATGAACGTGTGGCATTCATTACTGGGAGTCTCCACCTGAGGAAGATCGGCCGCCAAGTTGCAGATCTTTTCAGCTGACGCCACACTGATGATTAGGACAACACAACATCCAATCCCCCGAGGTGAGAAAATCTCCGACCTGGCCTGGAATCGAACCGGAGACCGCTCCATGGCAGTCAGACGCGCTGATCAATCGGGTAAGGAAGCGGGCATCTATAAAGAAATGAGACAATATCGACATGGAATTACACGACAACGAGACGAATAAGTTAGTTCAGATGAAGACCCCAGCACAACGGACTGCTCTGACACTAACACAAATGAGGAGACAAACATGGAACACTATCTACCAGTATCTTTGCAGTGTACGAAACACATACATGGCATTAAGTGATGAAATAGTAACACACAGAAATATCAGCATGAAAACCTGTCGACTCTTAAATTCGATAGATCGTGGCCTAAAATTGCACCATGTGCTACGAAAAACCCGCAAATCAAGAAAAACTATAACACAAGTAATCTAGCTTATTAACACAAGTACAATGAAAAACCGCTAACAAAAGTTAGATATTAGGACAGCTCTGCGGGAGATGGATCCACTCGTGACATCCAAGGCTTGAATTATCATTTATAATAAACCAACAATGGGACGCACTGCACAGGGACGATGGCGCCTGTAAAGGGACACCTATCTCCAAAACTAATCTTCCTTCTTAAAAATTAAATGTTTATAATTTTCCATTTTGAAATTTCAAGAAGTAATAACAATTGTGTATTATAACAAAAAAGGGTAAAATATCTTCTCGCAGCTCTACCTCAACATCGTGTTGCATGGGTGCGAGCGGTCTCAGCTGCACAGTCAAATTTCGCTGCGTGGTGGGGACTGTGGGTACCGGCTAAGTAGACTGTATGGAGCACTATGGTATACACAAAATTCATCTCATAGTAAGCCCTAGTTGTCTAAAGGCAGCTTTGAAAAAAAAAGGCAACTTTGAATTCAGACGTCCGTAATGGGCTCTCGCATAATGTCTCCTGCTCGATTTAATTTAGAATTGTGTGACGTCACTATGCTAATTAAAGAAGTCTTGAATTGACTGCGCATCTGTTCATTGAAAATTCTCTATTCGCTTCGTTAACTCCTGCAGATTCCTTGACTGATTAACACCGCTCAAAGGTGGATGAGCAGTCTGGCAGTATTATGATTTCTTCACAGAGATCTAATGGCAGGCCTCTCTTCAATCTTCTGAAGGATTTCCATCCGCGCATTCTTTCCTCTGGGTTTCTCCTCTGAATTTCTGTCTATTTCTATCCATAGACAACGCAACAGTAATTCCTTGTATCCTTATTTCATTTCCCCATTACATTTCAGGCCTACTCAGCAAAGGTATTCTTCTGTTTATCTCTCGCTGAACTCGTTTCTAAAATCTTTTCGTCACATTGACAATCTCGCCTACACTGTCGGCATAAATTCACCTTAATTATTATTGAATTGCCTGTGATTTTTTCCATCGTTGTTCCTAAAATCTGAAGCAGTTTTTCTGTAATAGTTTTTCATTTCTTAATTTGTTCCATACTTCTTCAACTGCCTTCAGTAATTTCTGATCTCGTTGTGGTCATAGAGAAGCCAGTACGTCAGATTGTAATATGAAGCTTCTTTTCACTGATTATTTCGATTCTTAGTGTGAACTGCGTTTACATCTACATGTTGGAATGTTTTATGGTGCGGTAAGTTCAATGCCAGGTTAACAAACAAATTTTTTCTTGCAGTTTATATAAACTTCAGTTCTGGCTACGCAGTGTATGCATGAAAAAAAATACAAATTGCAGCTCTTTTTGGATTGAGAGGTGCAATCCCTACACAACTAGCTGGGTGAGTTGATTCTTAGGCCAGAGGCAGGGAAGAGGACCATACTTTTTTTAGGGGGCATTATTGGGCTCAAACAAACACATTGTTCAGGCATTTTTCTCTAACTATTATGGAATCTAGCTGATCTTTCTTTGACCGCCAATCTCATTCAGAAATAACTTTCCGCATTCAAATAGTGATTTTGTTGTAATCTGATGAACGCCGTAGCGGAACGTCAGCGGCTTCTGAAAAGAGAAGAAACAGGTCTTTGATAACCGTATTACTTCATGACTTAGGATGTCGAAGATATAACTGTGGGTTTACAAATAACTTTTTTTACTAATAACTTTTCTTCTACCAGTTACCAGTTTCTTTTATTCATATTTTACACGAAGAATTTCGGGAAATGATTCCCGTTAGCAAGCGGGTGTTTCTCTTTGTACTACATCATTTTTATGTAATATTTTTGATGTGTGAGGTTCTGCTTTGTTCTGTTAACTTCTCTGCAATATATAAAAACGTGCAAACTTTAGTTCGTTAATGATCTTTGTATGAAATTAGTGGCGAAATTCGGAAAAACTTGTATTTAAAGTTTTCTTACGGACGATTTGTGCATTGTATCACACACGGTAAACATCACACAGAATTTTCTGTGCACAGTATACATCGACAATAACTTAAATAAAAACTTACAAGAATGCTTTTAGATGTGGTCGACAGCACTAATGTTATAGGTCATCCGCAGAGTATGATATGCCTTTTTACAGAGGGTATCATATTCTGTGGAAGATGGACCACAACTAAAAAAGCAGACACGGACGAGGCATCACCATAGCGAAGATATGGGATGCAAATTGGGAAATCCACCAAGGTAAACGACTCTGATAAAGTGCAGATTACTATGACGCAAAGCATGTGAGCGAGTATTTCGAAAACGGCGAACCTTGTCGAACGTTCACGTGCTACTGTCGTGAGAATTTACAGAAAGAGGTAAAAGGACAGCTTTTCACAGATCGAAAGATTCGGAGGCTTCTCTGCTCTCTAAGGTAGGATGGATGGTGGGTGACCTGACGCATCTCTGCCGAAAAAGCACGATGCTATTGCACGCAGAAGGGTTTCGGAGCACACTGTTTATCGTCCATTGTTGAACATAGAGCTCCGCAGTAGACCGTCCCTACGTGTTCGCATGTTGACCCAACTACATCGTCAGTTACAATTGCAATCCATGAGACCCGATTCGATCGTCGATCGATGGAAACGTGTCGTTTCCTTGGGCGAATCACATTTTTTTCAATTCTAGGCCGATAGTCATCTCCACAAACGCCGTAATCACGGTGAACAGTGAACGGCGGCTCGAAAGGGTCAGCACGCCATGGATGCAGACTGGTGGGAGCAGTATTATGCTATGGGAGACACTCTCCTGCGGTTGTATGGGACCTGTGGTAGTAACCGAAGACACGCTACCAGCTGCAAACGATCTGCATTCCTTCGTGCTGGCTGTCTTCCCCGACGACGATCTTTCAGCAGTACAATTGTCCGTGTTTCGCAGCAGAATCGTCCTGCAGCGGTTGGAGGAGCATTGTAGTGAACTCAAGTCGATGTCTCGGCGACCAATTCGTCTGACGTAAATCGTATGGAACACATGTGGATTGCTATGGGCCGCCATCATCGCGTACGCAAATCAGCAGCCCGCTATTTATGCGAATTACACGAGGGTGTTACAAAAAGGTACGGCCAAACTTTCAGGAAACATTCCTCACACACAAATAAAGAAGAGATGTTAAGTGGACATGTGTCTGAAAACGCTTAATTTCCATGTTAGAGCTCATTGTAGTTTCGTCAGTATGTACTGTATTTCCTCGATTCATGCCATGACTTTATACGGGATACTCTACCTGTGCTGCTAGAACATATGCCTTTACAGGTACGACACAACATGTGTTTCATGCACGATGGAGCTCCTGCACGTTTCAATCGAAGTGTTCGTACGCTTCTCAACAACAGATTCGGTGACCGATGGATTGGTAGACGCCCTCCTGACCTTAAACCTCTTGACTTTTATTTATGGGGGCATTTGAAAGCTCTTGTCTACGCAACCCCGGTACCAAATGTAGAGATTCTTCGTGCTCGTATTGTGGACGGCTGTGATACAATACGCCATTCTCCAGGGCTGCATCAGCGCATCAGGGATTCCATGCGACGGAGGGTGGATGCATGTATCCTCGCTAACGGAGAACATTTTGAACATTTCCTGTAACAAAGTGTTTGAAGTCACGCTGGTACGTTCTGTTGCTGTGTGTTTCCATTCTATGATTAATGTAATTTGAAGAGAAGTAATAAAATGAGCTCTAACATGGAAAGCAAGCGTTTCCGGACACATGTCCGCATAACATATTTTCTTTGTTTGTATGTGAGGAATGTTTCCTGAAAGTTTGGCCGTACCTTTTTGTAACATATATAATACCACATCCTCCACAAACCTACCAACAAACAGAATATTGACAAGCAGAATCAGTTATGTATTTTGTTTCAAAAGACGGGCTGGCCTTGTGGCCGAGCGGTTCTAGGCGCTTCGGTCTGGAACCCCGCGACCGCTTGTAACCTCCCCACAAAATAAAATTGGAATTAAATAATTATTATGGATAGCGATTCTAATTTTTGTGTGACCTCAGAACAAAATTGGTTCCCATTTATAACCTCTGTGCACAAATGCATTCACATTTAATCTACCCACAAAATTCTTTTCTCATTTACTGTAAGCACGAAACAGAAAAATTCTTAAACCCCATAATAAAAAAATAAATTCAGTAACCGGGTAAAATTTGGACGACAGCAGTGCTGCGTCGTGGCCCTGTAAGATCATTCTGAATAAAAAAGCAAAAATCCTTACCTCGATAAAAACGGCAAATATATCTGCTCTTACCAAAAAAAATTTTTCCGGACAGCTCCGTGCAATGCTGGCCTATACATTTGTGATTTGTGAAAGGAAGCAACTGATTTTTTTTAAATGAATGCTTTTTTTAAAAAAATTACTTTATATTGCAAAAATTATTATTAGGACATTTTTTAAAACATTTGGATGACAGTTCAGATACATTACTAGATATGCGCGACGCTGCTTCTTTACCTTATACAATAATACTCCATCTCCAGATTAACGACCAGAGCAGACTGCAGACAAGCGCAGACAACCTCAGACAAGCGACTAGCAACAACTAACTGCTACATTTACACAGTTCGTACTGCAGTCAACACTGCTCTCTGGTCAGCGATTCTCATATCGCAGACAGCGCATACCTCTTACACGCTACGGTCGTAGGTTCGAATCCTGCCTCGGGCAGGGATGTGTCTGATGTCCTTAGGTTAGTTAGGTTCAAGTAGTTCTAAGTTCTAGGCAACTGATGACCTCAGAAGTTAGGTCGCATAGTGCTCAGAGGCATTTCAACCTTTTTTTGGGCTCATAACCATTTTTCAAAAAACGGACAAACAGGCTATCAAGCAGGTGGTCATAGCGGCTTGGATCATTAGTGTATACTGTGCAGAGAAAATCGTGTGTGGTGTTCAACATGTTTGAGACTCTGCAGAAATGGACCACAAGAAAACCGTATGTATAAGTTATTCCAAAATTAGCCACTAACCACACGTAAAAATCGTCAATCAACTAAAAATAGCGCGTTTTCTTATGTACTGCAGTGAAGTCAACAGCTCAAAGAAGATTCTCACGCATCAAAACGTTTACATAAAAATGACATAGTACACCGAGAAAAACGTACTTGAAAATGGGAATCATTTCCCGAAAGGACGACGGTTCCATCCCGCGTCCGGCCATCCTGATTTAGGTTTTCCGTGATTTCCTAAATCGCTCCAGGCAAATGCCAGGATGGTTCCTTTGAAAGGGTACGGCTGACATCCTTCCCCATCCTTCCCAATCCGATGAGACCGATGACCTCGCTGTCTGATCTTCTCCACCAAACAATCCAACCCAATTTCCCGAAAGGCGTCGCGTAAAATATAAATGAAAGAAAATCGTGATTGGTAGCAGAAAAGTTATTTACAAACGATTCACTCTTTTCACAGTCGCAGGCTTTCACAAACTATCTATAATGGATGAAATGGGAAGATATTACTCTTGATTATGTATGCTTTCTGGCTACCTGCCGTCTTCTGCTACAGCCACATTTCGATTGCAGGCAACAGTACGACAGCCGTGCTAGATCTGCAATGTAAATATGACATCATAAAGTTATCCTAAGTGTTTTAAGTATGCTTATGATTTGTTCGTCTGAGGGTGAAGGGTACACCGCACACCTGTATTCACGCAGAGCGGTGGATGTAAACTGAAGTCATCCCACTGTAATGTTTCCCCTTCGGAAGATTTGTTCTTTACAATTGACCTGTTCGCAGAGTTTGCGCACATGTATATCGGCGTAAATAAGGAAAAGACGAAGAGCGGGTGTAGGTTGGCAAAGTACCGCTGTTAATGTTTTTATGTCATTCAAATGGGCCATTTGTTACGGAGAACACGGAACGGCAAATTGCCCTTAAAACCTGGCTGCGACAGCAATGCAAGCGCGCACGCGCGCAGATTTACGAGCGACCATAAGCGCACGAGGGAACGCCTATGCCGACGCCGGCCGGACCTGTGTTCTTCTGCCGGCCGGCGAAAGCGCGTGTTGGCGGCGCGGCGCCGGCTGTGGCTGCGGCTGCGGCGCGGCTCCGGCGTGGCTGCCGGCCGCCGCCATCCGTCACCGGCGCCGCACCCTGCCCTGCCCTGCCCCGCCGCGGCCGCGACGCCGGGGGCGCCTCGTGGGACGCCGGGGGCGGCCGCATTCACGGTCTGGTCCCCCGCAGCCTCGCTTAAGGGGCGGTAGGACGTCAAACGGGCCGACTTGGTTCAAAAATGGCTCTGAGCTCTATGGGACTTACCATCCGTGGTCATCAAACTACTTAAACCTAAGCTAACATATGGACAACACACACATCCATGCCCGAGGCAGGATTCGAACCTGCGACCGTAGCGGCCGACTTGGAGCAGGAGAGGCACCACAGAACATTTTATTTTCTACAGTCTATACTTTTACAAATAAATTCGTAAGACTTTGTCAGCATGACCAGGAAGTATTCAGGATTCACACTCATAGCAGTGGAAGTGCAAAAACATAACAAAATATTTTTTTTTACATATAAAATTTCATCATTTTTTCACTTACTCTTGGCTCCGTTTGTTGCTATAGGTACATTTTTCTTCACAAGTAAGAGAGATTCTTTGATGAATTTTGCGCAGCATACAAACCATACTTACAGGTGTACGAAACTCTAGAATTTTCCAAAGCTATTAAAAACTGTGGTAAACATTGAGATAATTAATTACAAAATTTGATTTTTTTCTAAACATTAAGTTTAAAACGTAGCAGCTCATTCATTTTTTCATAAATTAAGTAGGTTCTAGAGTTTCAGACACCTGTAGGTATGGTTTGTATGCTGCGCAGAATTCATCGAACAGTCTCTCTTACTTATGAAGAAAAGTGTATCCATAGCAACAAATGCAGTCAATAGTAAGTGAAAAAATGATGTAATTTCACATGTAAAAACAAATTATTTTGTTACGTTTTTGAACTTTCGCTGCTACGAGTCTGAATTCTCAATCATTCCTCGTCATGCAGACAAAGTTTTACGAATTTACTTGTGGAAGTATAGACAGTGGAAATTGAAATGTCCTATGGTGCCTCTCCTGCTCCAAGTCAGCCCGTTTGACGTCCTACCCCCCCCCCCCCCCCTTAACGCAGTCCCAGTCCTCATTCGGGAGGTGTTCCTCGAAGTGAAGAACGCGGTGCACGCTCGGAAACGAGCCGGTACACCAAACGGATCGATCTCCTCGACGTGAAGCTACGTCACGATACAACGCGCGTTAACGTGCGGCCGAAATCAGTAGTTTTGTTGACGAGTGTTGTCGGGTGCTTGCTGCTGGTCGTCGCATCAGTCACTGTTGGTCGTCCGCCGGAAATGGACACGGAGGAAGCAGCTTTTTTGGTTATATTGTGAGTAGGCTGTTTAGGTTTTTATGTTGGTAACGCCACGTAGTGCTCTGTAAGAAAATCACTGACTGTGCTGTGTGCAGTCTGTGGCTGGTTGGACTCATTGTTGGAATATTCGCTATTCTGCTGTTGGGCAGCAGAATGTGAACAGCGCGTAGCGTTGGGCAGTTGGAGGTGAGCCGACAGCAGTGGTGGATGCGGAGAGAGAGATGCCAGAGTTTTGAGAGGTGGCTATAAGCGGACGACCTGGACGTGTGTCCACCAGAAAAAGGAAATATGTAAAGATGGAGGTCATGAATTGATATATATATATATGATGACTTTTGAACATTATTAAAGAAAATACATTGTTTGTTCTCTATCAAAATCTTTCAATTGCTAACTATGCCTATCAGTAGTTAGTGCTTCAGTAGTTAGACTCTTTTTATTTAGCTTTTATTTAGCTGGCATTATTGGCGCTCGCTGTATTGCAGTAGTTCGAGTAACGAAGATTCTTGTGAGGTAGGTGATTCATGGAAGGTATAGGTTATTTTTAGTCAGGGTCATTCTTTTGTAGGGATTATTCAAAGTCAGATTGCGTTGCGCTAAAAATATTGTGTGCCAGTTTAGTGATGATCGGAATACGTAAAGAGAGAAATGTCTGAGAGTGTTCAGTTTTACTCAGCTGTCTTTGTATCAAATAACGCAGAAGTTAACCAGCACAGTCATTCATCATTTTTCTAAGGGGACGTTACAATATCAAAAAAAGAAATGAAGAAAAGTGAATCACACAATGCAGTGATCGACAATTCGTTTGCTCTCTTGCATAAAATGACAGGCAAATTACTAATTGCGTTGTTCCACATTGGGCGGCAGTAATCAAGTGGCATCAGATGCAACCTCTCCTCTATATTTGCTTCAGCCTGAAATTTTGCCCAAATTTACCTCCTACTCTATAAAATTCTACGTATTACCAAAAATATGTCCTCAAAAACTTATCTACATCTATATGGATACTCTGCAAATCACATTTAAGTGCCTGGCAGAGGGTTCATCGAACCATCTTCACAATTATCTATTATTCCAATCTCGTACAGCGTGCCGAAAGAATGGAAACCTATATCTTACGAGCTCTGGTTTCCCTTATTTTATCGTGGTGATCGTTCCGCCCTAAGTAGGTCGGTGTCAACAAAACTTTTTGCATTCGGGGGAGAAAGTTGGTGATAGGAATTTCGTGAGAAGATTCCGTCGCAACGAAAAACGCCTTTCTTTTAATGATTTCCAGCCCAAATCCTGTATCATTTCTGTGGCACTCTCTCCTATATTTTGCGATAATACAAAACGTGCTGCCTTTCTTTGAACTTTTTCGATGTAGTCCGTCAGTCCTATGTGGTACGGATCCCACATCGCGCAGCAGTATTCTAAAAGAGGACGTACAAGCGTAGTGTAGGCAGTCTACTTAGTAGGTCTGTTACACTTTCTAAGTGTCCTGCCAATAAAACGCAGCCTTTGGTTAGCCTTCCCCACAACATTTTCTATGTGTTCTGTACAATTTAACTTGTTCATAATTGTAATACCTACGTATTTAGTTTAATTTACGGCTTTTAGATTAGACTGAATTATGGTGTAAACGAAGTTTAACGAACTCCTTTTAGTATTCATGTGGATGACCTCACACTTTTCGTTATTGAGGGTCAACTGCTCGTGTGCTAACCTTTGACTAAGCAGAACCTAGTTTGAACTGATCTGTAATTGATCGAATGCGACTTGTCTTATATTAAATGTGCAACCGAAGTAAAACAATTATCTGACCCCAATAAGAATTTCCACTTACCTCACGTCTTGACAACATTGTTGAAGATTTCTCGAAGACACAACAGCAAACGGCAAGCAGGTAGTGGCTAATGCATATTTCTATTTCTAAATACGTATTCAAACTGATGATTGTAGTAAAGAGTGTGAAAAGATGTTCCAAGACAACGATTTTAGAATGAAGTATGTATTCTAAAACGACAGAATAAAACTTCGCGTGGTCTTCACACATAACATAGGTCTGAACAATACTATGCTCAACAAAGTGAACAATGATTTAAAAAGTAAACAATGTTAACAGAGGGTTTGTATAAAAACAAAAAAGCTTAATCAGTTAATATGTTAATGCATGACTCAGGAAAGTGGGATAGTCTTTGTCTCAGCTCTGAGCAAGTTATCTCGCTGACAAAAATCATTTCCACAATTTAGGTGCGCAGTGCTGCAGTCTTATCTCAGACTTCTTCTCTTCAAAAAGTAATAACATTAATCAAAATTCATATCCTTTTCACCTTCCAACATATACATCCTGTTCATCCTTGCTGTCCGTTACAATAAATCTTTCCCCATCTAACACATATCATCACAAGTCAACACAACATTACCGAATACGTCCACCATCTGCCACGCTTCAACTAAGAATGTGTCAGACTCCGTAGAGGCAAAGACTGTGGCACAAAAAAAAAAAAAACAAAGTTGGTTTAACGTAACTTGCTCGCTCTCTCTCTGACGTGCACACCGATAACATACAAAAACCAAACTGACACAGCCTCCTTACACAGTAATCAAGGAAACTCAGGCATCAAAAATTATGAGATTAAGAGATAGATAACCGACAGGAACAAATGGTTTAGATGTTTAAAGTATGAAATATTATCTTTCACTCCTGTACGTTTTTTACATAAAATTACAAATCTCAGGGTCGATTTGAATGGGCGTGCACACGACTCAGTTATTAAGGGGAAGGAGGGGAGAATGGATAATCTCAGCACTCTTCGTGGTCATTTGTCGCGTGGTGACTTCCGCAAGCAGACGCTGTGTCGTTACGGCGAGTCTTCTTGTAGCGGCAGCGGCGAGTCTAAGTCTTCATCAGCGATCCGCCCAGACTCGGGTGTGAAAGGTGAATGTAGCCGATGGATGAAGGAGCACTCATGTCCTCTCCCTTCTGCGATGTCCTCCACCTGTCTGCTTCCCTCCTCATCAGCCTGTAAGCTCACCGACCCGCTGAATTTTTGCTCCTCTCGGCCGTGTCATTGGTGGACTAAATGTACAATGCCGCCCAATGACTGATCGCCGTTCCATGACTACACTTCCCAGGGCAGGTTAGAAATTTCTTATCTTGCGTGGGCTAGTGTGTGGCTCAGGAATTGGCATCTTTCTCACGTTATCGCTGTCAGTGCTGTTCCCAGCGTTGCTCACTTATTGTTCCGATTCTTTCCTGCATTCTTTAACTGTCGGGAAAGCTGTCACGCAACATTTCTATGTAACAACTACAGCGTGACAATTCTTGAACTATAAGAAATAAAACGTAAATTATTTACAAAGTACAGCGAGCACATACTTTATACAACACGTAAACGTCACTAGAAATATTCGAATTTAGGTAACGATTTATCCGATATGCCTGCCATTATTGGCGATGATGTGGCGCAGACGAATGGCGAAATTCTGCATGACCCGCTGATATGTCGGAACATCGATGACCTCCTGAAGGGCTGTTTTCAGCCCAGCAATAGTTTTGGGCTTGTTGCTGTACACTTGTCTCTGATATAGCCCCACAAAATCGAGTCGCATGTGTTCAGATCCGGAGAACATGTTGGCCAGTCGAAGCCAATGCCAGTGGCCTCTGGGTACCCCAGAGCCAGAATGCGGTCCCCAAATTGCTCCTCCAGGACATCAAACATTCTCCTGCTTCGATGGGGGTCGAGCTTCGTCTTGTATGAACCACATCTTTCCGAAATCAAGGTCACTTTGGATAATGTGGATGAAATCATCTTCCAATCCCCCATTAAGTGTGAAGAGACATCTCGATCGCGAAATGCGGATTGCCAGTCCCGCAAATGCGCCAATTTTTCTTAATGACGAACCCATCCTAATGAAAGTGATTTTCGTCACTAAAGCAGACCATACCGCGTATATTAATTCCCTTCACGCCCCGCGGCCAACCGTGGAGCTTGAACGTCCTAATGCAAACTGTTCGGAAGTTATGACGATTTGATGTCATATAAAATGGCTCTGATTACTATGGGGCTTAACTTATAAGGCCATCAGTCCCCTAGAACTTAGAACTACTTAAACCTAAGGACATCACACACATCCATGCTCGAGGCAGGATTCGAACCTGCGACCGTAGCGGTCGCAAGGTTCCAGACTGTAGCGCCTAGAACCGCTCGGCCAACCCGGCCGGCGATGTCATATATTTCAATAACTGTCACCCTGTATGTCTGAATGATACCTGGACATTTTGGGCTTCGTTAATAATGTGCTGGTGTTCGTGATTTATAAACAATCTGCTAATTGTCCAGCAAACATTTTTTTTTATGCAGGCTGACTTTTTCTGCAGTTCTTTAGTTTCACACGCCTCCCTGTACAAATTCTTAGCGCTTTGTGTCTACGCTCCGTCCAGTGCCTACAGGGGCGCCCGGTTATCTGGTTATCTGCACGTCTCGCATTGTCTGCCAGGCTCTTTGCAAGGTGTCGTTTCCTAACCGAGGCTAGGGCATCCACTGGGCTACCACCTACGTGTTTTTAAAATGTGTTTCTAGCGCTCGCACTTCCCGCTCGTGTGGGACGTTGACATTGTGAAAGTTGCCACCAGCAGAGGTGTCACAACACATTAGATCCAAGCTATTTTAAATAGTAGCCTTACCACAAGTCTGTATGTCAGATTAAATTCCAAGCTAAGGGCACGATTAGGCCAAATTCTTCAGTTACTTCAGGGTTATTGGATCGTCTGATGAGATGCTACAGCATTTGTAACTTAAGGTATGCATATTTCTCACGTTGTTTACGTTTAATTCCATTCAGTGCTTAATTACAAATCAAGGGGCCGCTCATGTTGTGATTCGTTATTGGAAGTATTTGATGACAGCGTTTTTGGTCATGTGTTTTGATTATTCTATGTACAGCCGTGAGCAGGATGGAGTTGTGTAGACCGGTGGTTTTCAGATGGGCAGTTAAATGATGGAGGAGGAACAAAATTAGAGCTAATATACTGTATGTGCAAAGGACGACCGACATCAGTGGTGGAGTGTTCGAATGATATTTGTTGATAATGTTTTAAAAGAAAGTAGAGTTCAACGGCAAGCTAAGATGACGGCAAGCTAAGATAACGTCCATGGCCGATCTACTACCGAAGGTAGAATGCAGCCTTTCCTCATCGGAAATATGTGTGAATCAATTCCGAAGGAAACGGGTGGTTTCATTTACACATCTCCAGACGATTTCTGATGTTCATGCTGAGCGGCGGTTTGCTTGAAATGTTTTCCTCGGCCACCCATAAGAAAATAGCATGATTTCAACGCTGGGCGTCGCAGTTCTGACTTCCATCGTAGAGGAGACCAAAGAAGAGGTGAAATGTGGTGAAATGTGACGGCCATCCCATCGTGTGACACGTGCACGGTGGCTTTGGGCAGAAATGTGGTGAACTTTGGAGTTAATGTGACACCAGTAACCCACCTTACACGGACCTCTGAGCTCTGGCCTTTGCGTCGCTAGCTTGCTGTCTGAAGCGTCGCCGAGCCCGAGGGTGATGTTGCAGGGCCCCACGCCTTTACACCAGTAGAGAGGAAGGCTGTGGGCACCTTTGAGGCAAATTTGAAACTCCTGCGTCACAATGGAAGACAATTCTGGCATTTCTAAAAAGTAATTTTTTAACTGTGTTGTACAATGTAGAAAGAGCTGCTAAAATATACTACGGAAGGTAACCGAAAGAAACAGGCAGTGAGACGAACAGAAAGACACTTTCATTCAAAGACAATAATTTTGCTAAACTCGCTACGATTCATTATACTACCCTGAACATTAGAAACTGTGAGACTTTGTTCGTAATAGGATGTGTTCTGCAACGTCCCCCAACGTTGGCCACAAAGTTGGTAAGAAGTGTGTTCGACAGTGTTCCTGACGTGTTCCCATCAATGGCCGTATGTGGATACGTCCCGCATTGTCGAACATGACCATAGGTGGTCCAAGTGTTACGGTGTGGGAGCCATTATGCTGGATGGGTATAACGACCTCCAAATCTTCGACACGGAACACACACCGGTCAACATTATTGTGACATTTTACTCCTTCCCCACATGCCCATTTTCCGGGGTGAATTCGGGCCTGACTTCATTTATATGAAAGACCATTTATGTGGATGACACTGCACGACCGTGTCCAACAGCGCAGAAATGAGAAGATATTCGACGAATGAAGTATCGTGCAGACAATGCGAGACGTGCAGATAAACCGGACGGTCCCTGCAGACACTGGACGAGGAGTAGACACAAAGCTCTAAGAATTCGTGCAGGGAGGCGTGTGAAACTAGTGAACTGCAAAAAAAGGCAGCCAGCATAAAAAAAATGTTTGGTGGACAATAAGGAGATTGCTTGTAAATCACGAACGCCAGCAGATTCTTAACGAAGCGCAAACTGTCCAGGTCTCATTCAGTGTTAGAGGGTGACTATTACTGAAATATACGAAATAAAATCGTCGTAATGTGTGAACAGTTGGTTTGACGTCAGCGACCTGATATCGTGTCCAATAAATATTAATGTGTAAGAGCAGGTCAAATGAAAACGATATAGGTAAAACTAAGTAAACCATTTATCATTTCAAATTAATCGCCATAACTTTTTATAGTTTTTCCTACATTGAGACAAGACCGTCAGTACATTCACGGAAAAATGTTTACGTTTGCCTACGGAACCACGATCGTACCCAGGCGTGCACCACTTCATCCGAAGCAAAGCGGCGGCCGCGAATGTCTTTCCTCAGGGCTCCAAAAACAGTGAAATCGCATGGGGAGAGTTCTGGACTGTAAGGAGGATATGTTAGGGCTTCCCAACGAAATTTCAGTATCATGTTTCTTGGGTGGAGGAGGAAGGAGGGGGGGGGGGGGGGAGGGGAAGGGCAGTTGTCCTCCAAAGCCTCACGAAGCGACCATGTAAGCAGAGCCAAAGTTTCGCAAAAGACATGGAAAATAAAATATAAAAAAGGACTAGCGCGCCTGGCAGTAGATTTTTATTATACCAATCTTGGCTTCATTCTGGTCGGTCAATCTTTCCGAACGTCGAGAGGCGCTCACTTTTCATCAACACGCTGGCCGAATGCGACCCAGTATAGCTAACTGACAAACTGATCTAATGTAAATTGGATTCTTCGGACGAATTCAGTTCAAGAGATTATTAGTGGCCCCTTACGTATAATTGTGTGCCACTTTTGATTAGTTACTAGCGATGCTGTGACGCTAACAACTCTTGAGTCAAACTAAACCACTTTATTTTTTGGCCGTAAAGGCAAAGACTAAATTTTTAAGCGTGGCACTATCGAGCCACTTACCAGTTGCAAAGTATTCGGTACTTGTTTCTTCCGTTACTGCTCATCATTACGTCCAACGTGTCAGGCATCTCCATACCGCTGAGCAATGAACAAAACTTTAAGGTATCATTTCTTAAAACGTTCACACTAATGAACTATCAGTGTACGTATACATCGTTAGCCTGGCAGTCGACAGAACCAATGTAATCCATAAGAATAAATCAGACGCCTTTACATTCCGCAGTTGGTAGTAATCCCGTATTAAATGCAATACAGGGTACCACACGGAGCCCGCAGCGCGCACAGACTGTACCTGTCGCTGGCAGCACGTGAGTGGCTCCTTGGACAGGTCGCATCATTACCTCCTGCTGCCAGCGAGGCCCCGCACCGCAGGACGAGCTGTAGACATGTTTCACCTAAGGTGTCTGTCATTTTTTATATTTACTGTCTCTTCTATTAGGCGAACTCAACAGATCAATTAACACTTCCAATTAAACAAAAGTACATTACGACAAAATAGGAGCTATTTTCGGGATGAAAATAATATATGACACACAAGCATCGAAAAATATTTTGCCCACACAAATGCTCACATAAAACTATTCTAGGACTTTCCTCAGTATATTGGGAAGTCAAGTACATGCACAATGAGAGTTGGCCAATGTGGCCGAGCGGTTCTAGGCGCTTCAGTCTGGAACCGCGCGACCGCTACGGTCGCAGGTTCGAATCCTGCCTCGGACATGGGTGTGTGTGATGTCCTTAGGTTAGTTAGGTTTAAGTAGTTCTAAGTTCTAGGGGACTGATGACCTCAGATGTTGAGTCCCATAGTGCTCAGAGCCATTTTGCACAATGAGAACTAATCACACAACTAACGAAACACGTCTGAGTGTAATACATAGGACTCGAAAACTACCATTCCTGAGCCAGATATGAATTACTAATGAGAAACAAGCTTTAAGGGAAACAACATGTATTAGGACGTTACTACAGCGCTTTTCTTATTTAGCATTTTCTCTGGCACACACACCCAGACTAGGGTTGTCAACAATCCCGTATTTGCCAGGAAATCCCGCATTACGGCTTTTTGTTACGTTTATGTCTCATATTATTCTGAATTTATCCCGTATTTTTCTAAATTCGGAATGGGAGTTAAAATAATTTATTTCGCCTGATATGTCATGGCTTTCCTTACAATCTCTGCTCCTGTGGTGAACAAGTAAACCAGCAACAGCGCTTACGTTTGGAGTCTGTTCTGCCGGCCGGCGACCCGGTAATTGGAGGAAGGACCTCATTACGTTGAGCTAGAGGACGTGAGCATTGTTCTGGTCAGATTTGGAGTTTGTGATTTCTTGTTTTAATATGAACAGCAATGAAGATAGCGCGAAATCATTCCCAAGTAAAAAAAACTGAAAACATGTATGTCTACCGTTCACTTGATCCTGAATTCATCCTGTAAAGCTAACTGTTTCAGATCCTCCTGTTACATCTGCAAACGGTAATTTAATGTGGCACTTGGCGGTAATACCGAGTGTTCTCAGAACGCAAAAATTACCCGTAAGCCGTAAGTTAATTTTGAAATAACGTTATTTGTTTGGTGCAATTCGAAACTGCGTTAACATGAATTTCATTTGGTAATAAATATTTGTAATATGGTTAGGTCATATAAACAAGGAGAAGGACATAAGGAGTCTTTCAAAACTTCCAGCTTCTTTTTTCTAGAGGTAGCTCAAGCACAAGTGGATAAAGCAGAACTGTTGCAGCAGAACTGACATACGTGTATTACACAGTGAAACATAACCTCAGCAACAATAGCTTGGACTTCAATGCTGAAGTCCGAATCTCAGACTCGCGACTGCACGTGTGTCACATTTTCATCCATTTGCCTGTTTACTACAGCCTAATATTAACCCTAACAACTTGCATAGGAACAGTACATGTCTCAGAAATACTCGAGAGCATCTTTCACGAATGATGTCATTCTAACCTACTTTCTATTCATCTTTTAGTATATGCTTACTAACAGCCACTCACACAGTTTCAGATGGCATGATGTACGCTGAGAAAAACGACAACAGAAAAAGCGCAGAAAATATACCGCGAACAGCGACAACAATTCTTCAAAACATGGCATAACGTACAATAAATAAGGTAGTATGAAAGTATCCACAGAAAACTATATTTCAAAAAACGAACAGTAGTAATGTGTCAGTGTTTTTATAACTATGCTATTTTCTGCATGTTTTAGATTTAAGTAACCAACTGATGATGGCGATGTTTGTCGTTGAAACTAGCTTGGGGACTAAATAAGTAAACAAATGACTAAGTGTTTTGCACCAAGGAGGAGTCACAATTCCCATATTGCTGTTTTTCTATGCAAACACGGACTAAATAGAAGGGTTCCAAGATAAAGTTATTGTAACATTGCAAATATTAATATGGAGCTAAACTAATGAACATCATCTTACCGTCTTAAACATATTCAAACAGTTATTTGTTGATTCTCTAAAGCGTTCGTTGTTGGTGCCTCCGGGTTCCATATGAGAAAGTACTGAATCGGTACTTACCCAACTTCAAACGACTGAAACCGAATAAAATTGATTACAAACAATGGAGATATATCTGGACTATCGCCTCTCAAAGTCATTTATCTGTATATAATCCAAATTCCTCTGTAAATCACACTTAATGTCTCCGTCAAAAATTCCCAAAATTAGCTCAAACCAACTGATGAATATGCACTTTATTAAGCGGACAGTCCTAGCTATGGAGTTTGTATAGTAATCCACTATGCTACACCCTTCAAAAAGCTTTTTCTATATCTAATAAAGCAAGACCCATGTGTAGTCTACTAAATCTTCACATTTCACTGACAATACGGGCTGACTAATTAGCGCGGAAAGCGAATTGTTCGGGAAAGATTACATCGTTCTGCTGAAAAAAGATTTGCAAGAAAATGACAACGATTTTTGCGAAAAACTTCTGAGGAAATTGATGAGAAACTTCTCGATGACTTTGAGGGAAGGGGAGCCATTTACCGGGTTTAGGTATTGTTATAATTTTGGCAGTTTTCTAAGGACGATAGAAGTAGTTTAGTTTTAAACAGGGGTTGTAAATGCTACTGAGATTGGTTGTGGCATGATCATTAAATAAACAAGCTGGTTAATGTTAGTAGTCATCTCGGTGATGAGTCACATTCATGATAAGAAAAGCATCCTCAAAACATCATAGACGCAACCTACGGCTTGCACCTGACCTTCCATACATTCAGGATGAAATGCTTCATTTGGCCTTCAGCACAATCGACGACGTGCGTCATTTGAATACAGACAAACAAGTGATACGTAAGATTGCATTACGTTCGATGATTTCTAGCCCACTGAACGTGCAGCAAGATGTGCCTGTGTGAGCAGTGGTCTCATGCGAGGTGATCGACTGCAAATGTTTATTGCATTCGGTTGCCGCCGCAATGTTCTCTTTCTAACAGGCTGGTCTGGACCGTCATTCACCGCCTGCAGCAGTCCCTGTCGGGTTTGGAAGCGATTTTGATTCACAGGCCGTGAAACGCGTCTCCGGTCCCTCTCAATCAGGATCTTTTTCCCACCATCAACAAATCTATCAGCTTTACACACCATATGCCCATGGTTACAGCATATCAAGACTGCTCCTCATTTGCCTCTCTATCACGTCCTCATATTTAACCATTTTTGTGTACAATGTCCGCTTGAAAGTCTCAATGATCGCTGCTTCCTTATGCACAGCTTCGCCATCTGGTTCATGATTCATCTGTATGTACGCATTGGGCTGACTTAATTTTTGGTCCGGTGAGCACATAAAGCCACTGATTTCAAATAGCACAAAGAATAAATTCGTATCAAGTTTAACTGGAAATCTGTCCCATTTAAACGTTATTGGAGGAGGAAATGGTATAGAAGAATCAAACAGAGATGCGCAAAAATTGAGAGATAATGAAAGGACACGGGAATCTGTCATTAAGCTTCAAAACAGATCTGAGTTTCTATCAGTGGGGGACAAGCTCGGCTTTAGAGGCCAGTGGGAAATTATAAAAACAAATGTGGAAGCAGCAGCACTAGAAGCATAAGGCAAACGAAAAAGAAGGGGGGGGGGGGGGGGGGGGGAATCCATATGGTTCTCGGAAGACTGTGAGCCAAAAGTGAAAGAAAGAAGAGTAGGAAACGACAAACCCCTACGGGACGATTCGAACGAAAGCAAAGAAGTGTATGAAAATGCTAACAGGAAAAGCTGGAACTCTCTCAGAAGGAAAGAGAAGAGCATGTTGAGTCTAGTGAAAAGAGAAAGAGAGAATAAATCTACATGGAATGAGACAGCTTTCTACAGGTCAGTTAGGTTCTTCAGAATAGGATACGTATGTATCCTATGAATAAGGATGTACGGCGTTAAAGATAAAAATGTCATTACAGCTTTGGAAAGGAAAAAAGTATGGAAATTTGGAAGGAATATTTTGAGGAGCTTTTAAATGGAACCGTATTTGTAAGAGATAATGGATGAGAAACAAGAGGTATTTATAAAGAACCGATCCATTACCGGTAAGACATTTGTACTAAATGAAGCCATATCAGAATGTTGGGAATAAAACAAAACAATGGCAATATTGTTTGTGGATTATAAGAAAGCCTACGATAGCATAAACAGACAAAAGTTGTGGGGGAAAATGCCGAAGCTCGAAATACCAAAGAAGATTATTCATTTTGTAAAAGTTACACTGGAAGGCTCAAAAGGGATAGTGAAAATGAATGGGAAATATTCCATGGCGTTTAACATAAAAACGGGAGTCAGCCAAGGAGATGGAATACACCATTCCTGTTCAGTGTAATGACACAGGAAGCACTGGATGCAACAAAGCGAAGCAGAGGAGAAAAATAGCATAGGAATAAAATAAATGTAGTGGCTTTTGTGGATGATGTAGCATTCATCGCTGAAAATCTAGATGACCTGAAAATACTGTCAAGAAAGGGATTTCAAAAAGCTAAGATGGATTAGAGGTAAATGACGAGAAAACTAAATTCATGAGAGTAGAAAGAAATTACTAGACAGAAAGGAGGGAAACATGAAACGCGACTATGATTGGTAATAATTTACAGGTGAACCGTATCTGAAAGTTATTTAAAAGGGACGCGTTGAAATATATGACTGCGTGATCAGCAACACGCTAAAATGTTTCAAAACCAATACTGCGAACCATACAGAGTGCAATGCGTGGACTAATTGCAACAACTACTGCCATATTTTGTATGTATTTATATATACGGTATATTGAATGATCAGGAGGGGTTTAGTCATGGTGTAATAAAAATGAAAGAAAACAATAAAAACTTTTAATTTACAATATTCAGAAAATTTAAGATTTAAACGCTAACAAACGTTACACAGACTTTTAATTATTCCACAATGTCTGTACTCAATAAACACGTTTCTGGCCACAACAAAGATAAAAATACTACTCTCAGTGTATGCATACACAAATCTGACAAAATCCTTCCAGTGCGCAGGCAACCAACGACGTGCAGCGAAAAGACAAATTACTAAAAAAATCCTCAACTAACACCAGAGTCAACCCCAGTGCTACTAGCACGATCAAGGCAGGCTGCGGCCTCTCGTGTCGCACGACTTCTTTCCACGGCACTCTGCATCTGAGCGCTTCCGACTTCCCTCGACGACTGTTCACTACTACACGCGTTAATATCTCAAGCTCAGAGTTTGTGTATACACACAGCAGAATCATAGACGTCCAACTTTCAGTCACACAAGTTGATCACCATGTGTATGAAGGAGCAGAAGAGTTTATATTTCTGGGATGATGAGAAACAAAATATAGAGGCGAGGTTACAAGCATCATATTCACTCAACAAACTACTACCATCCAACATTTTATCAAGAGAAAAGAAAATAATAACATACAGAACTGTAATCAGACCATTACTAGTATATGGGGCAAACGTATGGAGGATGGGAAGTATATAGAGAGAAGAATAAATGTTTTCGAAAATAATATCATGCGGAAAGTATTTGGACCAATTTGGGAGGGGGGAGAATGGCGAAGAAGGAAAAAAAACAGGGATCTCAGTGAGCTGTATAATGAAAAACATATACTTTTGTGGAAGCAAAGATAAGGAGGCTGAGATGGGTCGGGCAAGTCAATAGAAAAGAGGAGGGATCAAGATCGAGGGAAGCATCTGAGAAGAAAGGTGAAGTGTGAAGACCTTTAAGGGAGACCTAAAACAAGATTGGGGGGGGGGGGCAGGTGTCCAAGGATCTTTTACTGGAGTAAGGGAAGAAGAAGCGATAGAGAGAACGCTGTGGAGGAGGCTGCTTGGCAAGGCCAAAATCCGAATAAGGTTTGTGGGACCAGGAGAATAAGTAAGTAAGTGTAAGTTAGTAAGTACGTTATTAATTCACTTAGTGTCAACAATGTGGTGTCTAATTGCAATAACGTCCCTTCCACGCAATCAACAAACAATATCGTGCTCTGCGCTCAGCCACAGTGAGATGTCAGACACGTTGTACATCCTGACGATCAATAACGGAAATAACGGAAACGAATACTTCGTTACACGTAGTTGATTTGATGGTGCAGAATTTAATCTTTGAAGCTACAGTACTAGAAAATGATGTTTTCCCTTATTAACTCAGCTCACCCGAAGGTGGTGTGCGCACATATTGTTGAGATAGCTAAAGACCATGATGCGAACCATTATTTCATAACTGCCACAAGCCTATGTGTGTCAGTTAAATACAGCATTTGCGTCAGATAATGCCTGCCTTTGCAGCTGACCAGTACTTCAGCGCAGGTGCTGCAACAGTGCCGCTGGCGAGACCGATATCTAACCTCTTCTACTAAAAATACCCATTTATGTGAAAAATTATTCGTAATCCAGCCACTTATACCGTTGTATAAGTGGTAAAATTAGTGTAAAAGCACTATCATTTTGCTTCCAACATTAGTTTGCTAATATAGAGCATTCCTGTCAAAAATTAGGTGAAAATGCGTGAAGTGTAGCATAGCATTTTGCTTAAGTAATAGGGCTGGGAAACGAACAAAAGCTGTTTCATTTCTGGAGGAAATAAGGAACTAACACAACAGTAAACGCTTCACACTGAAGCTCTAGCATTTAATAGAACTTCACTTAGAGTTAACCACGTGTTGAAGGCTTTCGGGCCAGTCTCAAACCGTCCTTGTGAAACGAGGCGATTTTCCCTGAAAAGTAGCACATTATCCAGGGTGGACAGAAATAGTCTGGAAAGCTTGTAAGAGTGTTGCAGAGTAAGCTGTGCTGAGAATAACTGTTAAGAGAAAGAATCTATATGTTGCGCCGTTTCCGAGTTAATTAGCATTGAATGAGCCAATCGGGCCTTTAAGCGCCCAAATTCAAGCATCCCGCCATATACAGTTAATGTCAATTGTTCCCGTAGCTAAGACATAGCACACGAGACTGCTCAGCCTTTAGTTCTGGTTCGATCATTGCTATCGCCGCATGGACTACATTTGTATCGCTGTCTTCTTCGGTTTTAGGAAACCAAACGAAGTACAGGTTTGGCGACACCGTCTCTGACAGGCCGCTTGAATTTGCGGCGGCAAGGGCCTGATTGTTTAATTTCACTGTTAATTAACTCGGCGCAACATGTTGAATGTTTTTCTTAACAATTATTTCTCAGCACAACCTACTGTGTAACTTCCTGAGAAGCTTTTCCGGCTGCTTGTGACCATCCTGCACAAAACAATTGATTGTCTAATATGATGCTGTTGGCATGCCTCATGAGCTTCTCCTTAGTGGCTCCGTATTTCTTGTTAGAATCTTGTTTCTTGATTATTGGACAAAGCAGATTTGTTAACAAGTGGACTTAATTATTGAACAAAGCAGGTCTTCTCACAAGCGGGCTACTTCCATTGTTTGCTTCTGAGCAATGAAAAACAGGGGACCGTATTTGCTTCATTTCACAAACTTAAGTCCTGTATAAGATCAGTATTTCCCAACCTTCCTGAGGCCATTAACCCTGAGTGCAGTCAGATGTTAGCTAGTTCCCTCCACCTCCAACATCATCAGTATTAGTCTCAAGAAATAGTGGTAATAATAGTGAACCTTAAAATAATAATTTAGTTTCATAACCGTAATACAATCGAACCTTTTTTTGTTTTTACCTCTTGTAAAATTTAATTTTACTCTTCAGGGGGTAATTATCCGCAGGTTAGGAACCACTGCATATCAGGAAGTGAGATGTAGACTGCACGACTGCGCAAGCCTTTCAGGACGCTCTGGGGGTTTCGCAGCTCTTGGATAACATCTTAATGGTACGCAGCTTGACAGAATCGCTTTTCGATTGTCTTCCACTTTCGTTTTTAGATACTCCCTCATGTATCACCCACCCACTACAGTACTAATGACACGTGACTAACCTACAAAGCTGCTGTGCCATCAAGTAGCTCACGATGTTCATAACGGCCGACATCAATGATGTATTGAAGTACGGTACACTGCACGAGCGCGACTGTAATTCGTCCATATGTGTACAGAAACGAGAGTAAACTACTTCTTATGCACCCATACCTGTAAAGAAAGCTGATAATCTTCAATTATGAAACTTTTTTCACCTCGAGTTATTTACTATACGCATATAACCAGCGTTTCCGTAATTGCGGATGTGTAGAGAGATATACGTTCTGCAGCTCGGAGAATAACATTGGTCGCTATCTATGTCTCACTGTAGATTATAATCGTCTTTCATGCCTTTTCAGAACTACAGATATTCCCACGAACGACTGCTATTCGTAGCTCAGACAAATATGGGCGCCAAAGGCGATCGGTTGAATTCGAGAATGCTTAATAAAAGAACTTGCTACGTCACATTTTCTTATCTAAAAACAAAAATAAAACAAAAAAAAGAATAAAATATGAACATATCCTGAAATATCCATTTTGGACGAAAACAACGTTCCGCCACAACAATGAATCGGTAGATGCAAGACAGTGACCAATGGCATACTAGACTTATTCATTAGTGATACTGTATCACAACAGATTTTGAAGACTATATTACAAGTTCCAAGTGACTGAAAAATTCGTCTATACTTGTAAAACACAAGGAAAAGCTGTTTAGATGGCAATAACATCCTCTGAAGCGTATGTTGCAACATAATCCACTTGTTTCAGTACACGCTTGGACCATGAATTATCACAGCATCTCAGTAACCCTAGACTGGTAAAGTATGATTTCACTCTTGTTTGCAATGATTTTGTGAATTATCTAATCACTGCTCTTCGCCTTTGAAGCAAACAAGAAATTTAAATGTCCCCACACATACGAAGCTGTTGTGTACATCTACATCTACATCTACATTTATACTCCGCAAGCCACCCAACTGTGTGTGGCGGAGGGCACTTTACGTGCCACTGTCATTACCTCCCTTTCCTGTTCCAGTCGCGTATGGTTCGCGGGAAGAACGACTGTCTGAAAGCCTCCGTGCGCGCTCTAATCTCTCTAATTTTACATTCGTGATCTCCTCGGGAGGTATTGTGAATTGTCTTATTGGTTTGGTGACCGTGCAAACCACAGTAAAACTCTGCCACATATCCAACCTCCCTGCTACGCATGCCAGAGTGCAATGAAGTGAGTGCAATACAGTGAGAACACCTGTTATAACGACCTTGTGTCTTTATAATATTCGAAAAGAAACTAGACTTATTACATCACTTTCTGACCTTCTATATGTACTTCATCAAAATTTATGTTCTGCAGTCCACCTTAACGTCATACTTCTGGTACCACTGCCGCTCTCCCCTTTCCCCATTCCATAGACAGCCACACTTTCGTCACACAGTGCGAAAATAATTCGAACATAATAAAACATCGCTCGTCTGGAGTATTCTTAACATAATTGGATTTACATTTACTTGGCTGGAGTCTTGAAACGTAATTATTTTTAAAAAAATCGAATATTTAATGCATTAAACGTGTTATCATATCAGGTATTTACAGCGAGACTAATTTCATTTTGTCACTTTATTAGCAGCTTCACTTTCAGAGTGTTCAAACGGGGTTAGTGTATTGACAAGAGTGCACATTCATTTGTTTATAGCCACGTAAGTGAAAAAATGTAGTTAGAAGCAATTTCTTTTATAGAAATCATTTATATAATTCACTAGTTTTAGTTCAAATTCACCTCATGGCATCTACTCCTCCCCAGGTTAACTAATTTAAAAAGTTTTTGAGTGTTAATTACAACTTGTGCTGCATTACGTTGTTATAAGCACAGAGTTAACGAGAAAAACAATTTCGGTGGTGAGAACTGGCCGTAAGTAGCATAAATAGTTACGTGCGAAGTATATTCAGGCAACATTTTCTAACACTACGTGTTACTGGAAGTACGGCACAGAAAGGTAAATTTTGCTAACATTTCTTACAGTGTATAATTCACGCACGTACATTTTTTTTTCAAAGTGCATTGAAGATAGTAACATATTTCAGGTTACTTATATCTAATTTTATGCAAGGAAGACATTCCATGCCGGGCCTGAATTAAGCACTCAGTCCATAAAAAACGACATGAAACAGGTAGTTCCTGCGGAATTAAGAGTATCTGCAGATGGATTCATAACACGTGAAATGACACTGCGTATGATACAAATGAGTTGTTTGTTTTTGTTGGTGGAATTTCGATACATTCATCTGATTTACTGTAGTCGCTGTTGTTGCAAATGTCATAATTGAGTGAAAGTATGCCTTGCGTTAGACTCAGGTAATGAAGACAAAAGTACGAATGCCGTAATTGTTTTTTTTTTTCCATCGCTATGTCTACAATATTTGCTTTGGTTTATTTTGCTGAAAACTGTCATAGTATTTTCTTTAAGTTTGTCTTTGAAGTTCCCTCATAGTGCCTAGCTGAAAATTCCATTTTGTTCGGATTTCATTGTCGCTTTTCGGACAGGTACCGTGCTGACTGAATGATTTTGTTGACCTTATCGCACATTTGATGATTTTTATACATTTTCCGTTTCAGTAAACAGTAAGAAATCTAATATACACTGATCAACGAGAACATCATGACCACCGACCTCCCTGCCGGAATGGCCGAGCGGTTCTAGGCGCTACAGTCTGGAACCGCGCGACCGCTACGGTCACAGGTTCGAATCCTGCCTCGGACATGGGTGTTTGTAATTTCCTTTAGGTTGGTTAGGTTTAAGTAGTTCTAAGTTATAGGGGTCTGATGACCTCAGAAGTCCCACAGTGCTCAGAACCATTTGAACCATTTTTGAACCACCTACCTACTATCGCTATAAACCCATCCAAGCGATAGCACCGCCAGCTGGCGAGGAACGTCTGCTAGTCACACACACACGCACGGTGCATATAGTACGAGTGAACGTGCTGTCTGTGTATAGAATGGGAAAGGCGTGCGATCTGTCTGAGCTCCACCGAGGGCAGATTGTGGTGGCCAGATGCTCGGCACCAGCATTTAGAAAAATGCCCGACTTGTCGGCTGTTCAAGGAGTTCTGTTAATTAGTTGGTTGGTTTGGAGGGAGGGGAAGGATGGGGAAGGAAATTGACCGTGCCCTTTCAAAGGAACCATCCCGTCATTTGCCTGAAGCGATTTAGGGATATCACGGACGATGTAAATCAGGATGGCCAGACGTGGGTTTGAACCGTCGTGCTCCTGAGGGCGAGTCCATTGTGCTGACCATTGCGTCACCTCGCTCGGTGAGGAGTTCTGTGGAGAGTATCTTCAAAATGTGGCGACACCAAGGTAAAATCACGTCCACACGTCGTGGGATTGGGCGGCCACCCCTCATTACAGATGTCGGACGTCTTAGGCTGGGCAGACCATTAAAACCGGACAGGCGAACTGTGGCGGAATTTAATGCTGGATGGAGAACAACGGCGTCTGAACACAGCGCACCGAACACTCCTAACGATGGGCCTCTGCAGCCGACGACCTACGCGTGGGCCAATGTTAACGTCACGACACCGGAAAATACGACTTAAATGTTCATCAGCACAGAACGTTAGCGCAGTGGCAGAGCGTTGCACGATCTGATGAATCCCGGATATCTTCTTCACATGGCGGTGGGAGGGCGCGAATCAGTCTTCTCTCAGGGGAACAGCTTCTTGACACCTGTACTGCGAGACGGAGACATGCTGGCGCCGGCCACATTATGCTGTGGGAAACATTCACGTGGGCACCCATAGGTCCAGTGGAGCTCGTGTGAGGCACCATAATAGCCAAGGAGTATCGTATACTGGTTGCAGATGACATACTCCCCTTCATGACGATTATATTTCCCGATGGTAGTGGCATTTTTTAACGAGATATTGCGCCATGTCACAAGGCTAATACTGTGATGGAGTGGTTCGAGGAACACAGTGGCGAGTTCCGATTGGTGTGCTGGCCCCCCACCTCGCCAGATCTGAACCCTATCGAACACATCTGGGGTGTAATTGAACGTGGCGTCACAGGTCATCATCCCTTCCACGGAATTTACGGGAATTAGGTGACTTCAGTGTGCTGATGTGGTGCCAACTCCCTCCAGCGACCTCCAAGGCCTCATTGTTTCTATGCCACGACGTGTCGCCTTTGTTATCCGTGCCAAAGATGGACATACCGGCTATTAGGCAGGTGGTCATGATGTTCTGGCTGATCAGTGTACATATAGCGATGCAGAACGATCCAACAACAATGAAATTTTATTCCTACCAAATTGTCCAATTATTTATTTTTACCTCTCTGTGTCTACAGTATCTTCTTAATTTTCTTCCTCAAAAATTTTTCACCAGAGAAGTGAACTTTTATTTTATTGGATATCTGAAACTAGAAAATGTTTTACATTAATAGTGGTTACTAAAAATGAGAGCTATGGATTTTGCTGTTACTGCTATGTTTTTAGCTGAATAACTGGTTTCTTGCTGTTTGTTACAGAATTTTCAAATAAATCTTTGGTTAGCCTGTCATCTACAAAGAGCTGATGTTTTTGTGAAGGTAGTCGGAAAAATATCGGAAATCACTTCAACTGTACTTTTGAGAGCGAACTTTTTTTTTTAATGCCTATTAATGTTAGTATTCTCTTCTTCATTTCTCTCACCGAAGGCAGTAGTACAGAAATACTGTACAAGTAAATTAATTTTTTACACACTAGTTTCAAAAATCTTTTGCTTTCATGTGGGGGGCCCACGCACGGATATGTGTGTGTGTGTGTGTGTGTGTGTGTGTGTGTGTGTGTGTGTAAATGCTCATATCTATGTACATCTTCCCTCCTTTTCACTTACTCGCCCATATCTAATTATTGTATTAAACCAAATGATTTGAATGGCGTGCCATTAAACAAAGCTGGATATTGTTTAGAACTACTTCTTTTCACCTGTGGTCTGTTCATGTAGAAATTTTCTTTCATGATGCAGTTTCTGTATAGTCAGTTAGTGGATGTAAATATTTTTGCGTCATTTATTAGTTTCTCGATGTCTGCAGTTCCGCAACTATATACTCAACAGCCGAAAGGCCACTCCACTTGCTGATATTTTGTTTAAGTCCAAGACCGGTGTAGGCTTTCACATCCAGGCCATTTTCAAGTGAATCCGAAACTGCAGTTTTTAATACATAGCAAAATGGATCTGTAAGCATTTTACATAATATCACACAAGAAACTATGTTTACACATCTACAATATAAGTACAGAATAATGCATGTACATCTCACATTGTACTGTGGTGAAGCAAAGTCAGATGATTAAGAAAGTAAAAGCCACGTAGATTTAAAAGTTATATGCCCAATGATAGCTTAGGAAAACATGAGCGTATCATGATTATAAAAAACTGTACCTTTTCCACACAAAAAATTTGGATACTTCAGCTTTAAAAGGAATTTTATTCTGACATTCTCGAAATTTTCAATTGCATGCATTACAAATGAAAAGATAAAAGAAAGGTTTTAAATTAAATAAAATTTTAAATTAGATTCAGGGGAAGATGCATCCACGTCGACTGTAAGGCTACATCCTATAGTGCGAACATGCAGAAGTTACAAAACGGAGAACTGTAGAAACCGCTAAGATGTCGTGGATGGACTGCTTACAAGAAAAAGTTTGCTATCATCTGGATGCACCTACGGAAGTACAGAGTACTTTTAAAAGAAGTTGTCAATAATTGTTTTTTCTTAGTGCGACCTGCTCATTACGCGTCATTTCCCCTTTTTTTAGATGGGCGTAAATTTATGTTTCTTCGTGTATGTCCACAAAGTACCCCATTCTTCTTTGTATAACGAATTACGAGGTTGTTTTTGATATTATGTTCCGTATGAGGTGAGTTGCGAAGATGGATTTACTTCCATGTTTCTTTCTTTTTAGTTCTGGGTATTTCTTGCACTGCCTTCTAAAATTTCTTCCCGTTTGTCCGCTGTAGCTGATATTACACTCGGAGCAGTAAATTTCATACATATCGCTGTTTTGGTATGTCTTGCGTTGTGTGTTAATGTCGTGTGTTAAACTATGTGACAGTTAGTGTTGCAATTTATACGCAAGGCGACCATTATATTTTTAAAACGATTGCGATATCGGTACGAGACCCGGCGACAGAAATGAAATAATAGGAACAGTTTTTTATTTAGATTCTTGTTTTTAAGCCTCTTTCTGCCGTTATTGGATAGTAATTGTGAGCTTAAGCGGTCATATAACATGGAATGGAAACTGGATTTTGGAGCACTGGGATGTTCAGAATACCAAGTTTTGAAAGATCTGCATGTATGCAGTTAAAATGCATCGTGAACACTGATTTGTTGAACTTGCTGTTGAATGTGTCTGTGGTTTGAGTCTTTGTTTGGCCTATGAAGGCTTTGCGCCCTTAATGTGCTGCCTGTGTCGTTATTGTGGGCGAATATATACCACTTTTTTTTAGAGGGTGGATTCATATCCTTTTGTATCCTGTATTTTGTGTTTGGAAAGTCTGTAATATTTGTTTCCAATGTCCCATGGACACATCAGCAGTCCTTACTCCGTTAATTTACACAGTCTTAGTTTTCTAGGTGTGAAATAACAAGCCATCATTTTCCCGGCATACGCTTGTTATATTACGATAGTGCGAGAGGTTTCTGCTGAACAGTGTAATACCACTGAATTATCTTGACCTGCTTTTACTTGGTACTTGGTGTCTATAAATGATATAGAAAATATTTAAGTAGAAAATGCGCGAGATAGTCGATGAAGTACTAATTATTAAGAGTCGATGACTAGAGAGTCAGTTATGCACTAAATACTGAGTTATAAAGTATGTATCTATGTTAACATCTAAATATGTATGGCGAATCGAGGGAAAAGGATTCCTGCATACATTCTCCTGTAGTCAAGATCCAGCGCTCAATCTCTGTAATGTTTAGTCAGATGATAGCTGTACATTGCCTACAAATGGTCTACACAATCAGTTTAAGTTTAAATTTCACAAAGGCTTTCACAGTACCATATTAAATCAAGAAATAAAAAGTAAAAGGAACTTTTTGTACCATAAACTTGCGTTAATTGTCACCCTTTAAAAAAATACTGTGAGCATATTTTCCGGGGGCCCTGTTGGGTAACATATTTAAATGTAACCAACACTATTAAACTAATCAAGAAGATGAGTTCAGAATGTTTTACTCTTATGAATATCTCCCTTCGTATTGTCGTAAGAGCATTTTACATATTCACTCGCAGTTGTGTTCTGGAATTAACTTTTGGGATAATGCACCAAAGGTACGTAAAGTATTTATTAAACAAAATCGTCCTGTAAGAGCGTTATGTAAGCAACATAGCACATCCAGCAGAAACCGTTATAAGGATCTTTGAACAACTGCACTCACTTCTGAGAGCATGTACATTTAATCATATCTGTTGTTGACAATTAAACTCAAGTTTCAGCTGAACTGTGGTCTACACGATATATTCGTTGTGATTCAGAGTGGCCGTACGTTTCCTGGTGCAAAAATATTCAACAAGCTCCCATCTAACGTAAAGCAAGACGTTGAGAATCTCTATCAGTTCAAAACAAAATTAAAAAGTATACCACATTAGCTACTCTTCCTGAATATTTAATTGAAATGATTGAAAAATTATTTGGGCAACACTGCAAGTATCAATGTCCACTACTGAAGAGCTCCATAACAAGCAGAATGCACTGTCAACAGTATTCTCTATTTACAACTGTCGGTAACAATTCTCTTTGAAAATATCAATATTGTCTTGTAAGGTGTCCAGATTTAGAGGACCTTACACAAACTTTATCCATAATGACAATATGATACAGTATGAGATCCTCAGAAAATAATGATCGCATTATATCAACAAAACGCCATTGTTTTGTCAGTTTTTGGGTACATGAGATTAACTGCAATATCTACCAGTATATGGAAATTGGCATGAAACAAACAGATCAAAGCGAAACGCCTTTTGCAGACGAACAACGCAGATGGCTAATGATATTGTAAAACTCCCATTAGCAAGAGAATGGCGAGCTTCAGTGCAGAAAGGGATAAGACCAGAACAATACATAATTCCTTATAGTGTAAATAAAGCCGGCCGGTGTGGCCGGGCGGTTCTAGGCGCTGCAGTCTGGGACCGCGCGACCGCTACGGTCGCAGGTTCGAATCCTGCCTCGGGCATGGATGTGTGTGATGTCCTTGTCCTCAGCAGTTAAATGCCATAGTGCTCAGAGCCATTTTTGAGATCTACAATTAAGTCTCTCTCTCTCTCTCTCTCTCTCTCTCTCTCTCTCATCTTGCGGCAGACCGCACAAGTATGTGTAAATAAGCAAAGGTGTTCAGAGTTTTCTTTCTGCAAAGTGAGGACGATATGCTTCACGTATCATGACGACAAATAGCAAAGCGGTAGTTAAATACTACTGTGGGAATTTTTGTGGGCAAAGAAATTGTGCACACGCTCCAACCCGTAGTGAGTGTGCAATAGCCACTATTTCGACTAGGGAAAGATTAACGTTCTGCGGAATGCAGGAAAGTTGCAACTGAGTGAATTGAGTCAATGCCAGAGTAGGTAATTAGCATTTCAGATCCATCACAGAGACAACGGCATTGCAGATGCTTCTTCATAAAGTACCATCGCACATAAGGCCACAGTAAATGTTGAGTCTAGATTTTGCTCACTGCAAAGTGTGTACACTTTGACTATTATCTATCATAAGCTAGGATACTAACCTACCCTCGCATTGAGTACATGAAAGTGTTTTCATTTGTTCAAAAAGTAATTTTATTCTCCACCAACCCAGTGCATTGATCATCAACGACATTGTAGGTTTAAATGAGCTGATGAGCATTTATTTTTGTTCATTCTTTCTTGTGATAAAAATTTTCGTGTGTAGAGACAACGATTTTTATAATCGTCATTTCAATATGTCCAAGAATTAAATATTTTGCTATTGATTGAACATGATTGTTGTTCATCACTTGACACCGAAAGCAACAGTTGATAAATTATCTGTAGAATAAAAAAAAGGAACAGCTGTTTGTCTTCCTAGAATAGACCCCAAACTTTCACTTTTATTAATTCATGCATTCTAGGTACCTGACAGCAGCATTTCTAATGATTTTTGTTATGATCTCCTCCTGATATTAACTGCCTTACAGGGCCAGGGCCATATTTATGTAGAATGCCTGTTTGACACCCTGGGCTTGAGAAGACAGTTCAGAGGTTTCATCCATTTGTACACTAAGTGATAAGCTAAGTTTGCACAGCCGGCCGGAGTGGCCGTGCGGTTCTAGGCGCTACAGTCTGGAGCCGAGCGTCCGCTCCGGTCGCAGGTTCGAATCCTGCCTCGGGCATGGGTGTGTGTGATGTCCTTAGGTTAGTTCTAAGTTCTAGGCGACTGATGACCTCAGAAGTTAAGTCGCATAGTGCTCAGAGCTATTTGAAGCCATTTTAAGTTTGCACACATTAGTACACTCACTGTGCAGATACAAAGGTCTGACGTACGACAGTCTAGTAAATTTTGGTGGATGGATAAGTTCCTAGTGTTTTTCCATAAGTTTAATAAACATAACAGATGCATATAACAGAGACTTTAGCGATCAGTAACATATTCTCCTTCACTCTTTACCAATGTCTGCAAACGCTGGGGTAACTTTTCGTTTCCGCGACTCTAAAAATCACATGGTTCTGAAGCGAAGAACTCGTCAAGCCATGTTCAAAGCGCATTTCCATTCGGAAAGGAAGTTTCTTGGAGTTTGCTTGATAAAGAGTGGAAAAGGTGAAAGTCTGAGGATGTAAAATTGGGGGACTAAGGTGGGTGCGTATCATGACGACAAATAGCAAAGCGGTAGTTAAATACTACTGTGGGAATTTTTGTGGGCAAAGAAATTGTGCACACGCTCCAACCCGTAGTGAGTGTGCAATAGCCACTATTTCGACTAGGGAAAGATTAAGTCTGTGTAGCGGAACGCGGGCAAGCGTTATTGTGTACTAGCACCTCTCACGCAGTCTTCCTGGTCGTTGTTCTTGGATTACGCTTGCAGGACATCTCAGTTGTTGACAATAAATGCCAGCATTCATGGTTACACCTCGGGGAAGTAATTCGTAGTACACCACACCGTCGCTGTTCCACCAGATGCATTAACATTGACTCTTATGGATGCACGCAGGGCTTTATACGAGGAGCTGCTGCTTGTTTGGGGTCAACCATTCCTTTCTTTTCCCTATTAGCATAAAGACACCATTTCTCGTCACCAGTGATGATCGAGTATAGAAATAGTCTGTGTTGTTCACGAGCCAATTGATGATGAACCAGCAGAGGTGCACATATGGTCACCCTCTGATTGTCGTGATTTTGGCTTAGAGCGTACAGTACCCACAGACTTAATTTTTGAACCTTCCTGTTCCATCTGCTTGTGCCTGAGTATATTGACGTAGATCTTTGTGGTTTAATGCGTTTAAACGATCTTCATCAAACCCCCAACGTCTTTCTGAACGTGGAGAGTCACTAATGTCAAAATGATTCTACTTAAGAGCTGAGGAACCAGCAGCTATTTCTATTACTTACGAAGAACCTACAATGCTTCGTAATTGCTAAAATTTGTCAGAACTGTTGTCCTAATCTCTTCTCCTTTCCATTTCTGTCCATCTCCTCTTACCCCTCTCTTTGTCCATCTCCTCATAGTGCCCCCCTGTCTCCATCAGCTCCTCCTCCCAGTCTCTGGCCATTTCCTGCTCTTCCATCTCTCTCCATTTCGTCTTCCACCCTATGTCGCTGTTGTCGCTATGTCCTTGGTCCTTGGGGTCTGAGTTCCTCAAAGATAGATGGACCCACTTGAACTGGGCCTTGAAGCAACACCACACAGTGGCACTTTCGCTGTGTAGGGGAACTTCACTAACGTTCGTTGGCAGTGACGACCCCCAAACGCAACAGTTGTTAGAGTTCACTGCCCCATTGACCGTAAAATGTGCTTCGTCACTTCACAAAATGTTCCAAGGCCAAATGCCGTCAACTTCAACCATTGCAACAAACGTAAGCTCAATATCTACTAAAATGTCTGTGTCATGTGGCAAAAGTTGCTGAGAGATGTGAAGTTTGCACTGATACCATTTGGCAGTTGTGTACAGCACCTTTCGAACGGTGGGTCATGGAAAGGTCAGCTGTCCTGACACAGCTCGTGTCCTGCTTGAAGATAACACTTTGCGTTCAGCACTCTTAGACGCGGCAACAGCTTCAACTATTTGTGGTGCAGTTGGCCGTCGGCGATTTCCAGGAGCAAACCGGATTATTGGCCGAAATCGCCTAACCACCAAGATCACCAGATTAATGTGTTCTTTCAAAGGATTATTCGTTTTTTCCCTTACGCTTGTCTATACAAATGCTTTCAGGGATTTTCATTGTCCTACGATCACTCCATTTTCAAGGGGTCCCTCTCAAGTACCGAACGTTTTATTATAACCAGCCAGTATATCAAATGGAAATGTTTGACAGAGGTAACATCAAGAGTGTTTCTGGAAATTAAATACAGCAACATATTGGTTTACTCTCAACATGTCCTTTAATGCCTAATGAATCGCCGGCCGGTGTGGCCGAGCGGTTCTAGGCGCTACAGTCTGGAACCGCGCGACCGCTACGGTCACAGGTTCGAATCCTGCCTCGGACATGGATGTGTGTGATGTCCTTAGGTTAGTTAGGTTTAAGTAGTTCTAAGTTCTAGGGGACTGATGACGTCAGAAGTTAAATCCCATAGTGTTCAGAGCCATTTGAACAATTTTGAACCTAATGCATCCACTCTACTACTACCATGTTGCGGAAGGTTGTCGAGACAGCAAACAGAAGGAAGAGAGAACTACAAACTCGCTGCGAGGGGTGCGATATAGAAAGTGAAATCAGCGTCACAACTAGTGCCACGTATGTCAGCTAGCAGCAACACGTACCGATCGACTACAATTACGCCGGTTTGCTTCATATCTCTTTAGCATGCGTATTAGATCGGAAAGAAATCTGGCAGCGCGTCTTAGAGTTCTCCGTACAGTAAACCTGAGATATTTCCGCATTATTTATTCGTGAAACGTGGCCGAGAACACAGGGAAACTTTCCCGCTTACATTAGAATTCGTTTAAAATACTGACACAGTCGGAAGACATCTGCAAACAGAACGTCTAGAGCAGACAACAATTCGCTGCGCAGTCGGTAGAGTAACGTAATTCAAGTAATGGTGTGCTTCCCAGTGTTCAGTCGAGTTATTATTATCATCTTCACACAATAAGAGTATTTCGACAATCTACCTAGTCGTCTTTGTTCAGATGCTGCAAGTGATACTGTTACGTGTACTCGCTGCCGACACTCATTGGGTACACATCACAGCATAACTCGCATCATCTGAACAGACATTTCTTTCTTTATTGTTATTTCATTTTCCGCGCCCTCTCTCACATGGGCAGGGGTGGGCTGTCAGCGAATACAATTTGCCGCTCTTCAGCTATATGAAAGGACAATTTTAAAAAACATAGTATAAACACTGGACATGGCATTTGACAAAAATAAATATTTTGTATCAGAAAAGGACAAATTGTCGGTTGCGTAAGTTAAAATATAAAAGACTGATTTGGTGACTACCTAGAATATGAGTGTCGCGCAAGAAGAAATAAAAAACAGATAGATAGTTACTTAAACTAAAACGGAAAAGCCGATGCGTAACATATTAAGAGATACATGAATGAGTGAATAGATGAATGGAAATAGACTGGCAGGGAGAAGGGTATCAGAGGAATGTAGCTTTTAAAGGCTGTGCATAGGAGGGAGTTTGTGTAGGTGGATGTTTGGAGAAAGAATGGGGAAAGAGTTGAGATGGATGCGGTTCCGAACCAAGACTCACGAAGTAAGTGGAGAGGGTTGGAGGGGAGGGAAGCCCTGAAAAAGCGGTGGGTGGTGGGGATTTTCTAGATATATATGACGGGTATATATCAGGGCAGATTTTATGGTCGGATAAGGCGATTAAATTTTCGTTTGGAGAGACCATGAATGATGTTGAGGTGTAGTGTTGGGGGAATTTGGTTTTAGAGGCGCTGCAGTACCAGGATCAGCGAGCACTGGGGAAGCTGGGGAGTGAGTTCACTAAGGACATCAGTATCAGGATCAGCGAGCACTGGGGAAGCTGGGCAGTGAGTTCACTAAGGACATCATACACATGCATGCCCGAGGCAGGATTCGAACCTGCGACCGTAGCAGTCGCGCGGTTCCGGACTGAAGCGCCTAGAACCGCTCGGCCACCGCGGCCGGCTGAGTGAGTAGTGTCGAGATTAACGGTAACATAGAGTGTACTGAGGTGGTCAAGAAGAAAGAGTAGGCTAAGGAATTTGATAAGTTGGTAGAGGATGCAGATGAGGAGGGTAAGCAGACCTGGAAGGCTAGACGGAGTGCACGGCGTAACAAAGACGACTAGGTCGATAGCCGAAATATTGTGCTAAAATTCAAATACGACCTCGGGTAAACATACAGAAGTACACCATTAATCAGTCACACCGACAAATCCTTTGAGATCATAATGTAATTCCAATCACGATTTCTTTCTTTCTTTGTCTTTCATAGACATTGTACTGTAACAGCTTTGAAATATTCTCATACGCTCTAATCAGTATTTATTTGGTCAGAATGAGTCCAAGCATCATACTAATAGTGGAAGGCACGAGTCAGGGTAACAGTCATCATTCGCGATTGGACCGGCATATGGCAGGTCAATAGGCACTGTTTGCGAATACCTTGTTGCTACCACACAAAAGAGTTGCGGAATGATACCAATGAAATTTCGTGGACAGCAGAATAAAGAAAAAAGTTCTACTCTTCTTGTTCTGTAGTAACTCTGAAACCACCTTAATGGTTATTTTCTGGAGAAGGCGGTGCAAAGGTCCATTTGTTAAAACAAATCTTATGCGTAACTGGCTTATATCTTCGTATTCCTCTTTCTCGGGGCTGCCATTCAAGCCAGCTCGAAAGTTTCCCTTGTTGATTGCTAGGAGTTCCCTTAACCTGTAAAGACAGTCGATAAAGCTCCCTGCAGGAGTTAACACACTGTGTAATGCTTTTGGTACCGATATTTTAAAAAAGAGAATTCGCTAGGCAGCGCGATGATATCTTTCAATCAACTGGCATAAATACGTATTAAAAGAACGCTACAGATTAACATCTCGTCGCCTTCCTGGCACTTAAAGACAGGGCACTGGTGAAGTTCGACCCAGATGAGGAAGGTGTAAGAACGCAGCCATAGCGTTCTCAAGAAAATTTTCAACATTATCCCGCAGTAATGTAGCGCAACTACGGAAAATCTAGGAAAGGACAAGTTTAGTGTCGACCGGGAAGTCGAGAGAGACTGAGCACAAGCTTCGGTAACCTGACTTCTGGAGATACGGTATTCAGTTCTCCGTCCGGCCATTAATATATTTCTCCTTTTTTTTTTTTTTTTGAATGAATTGAAATGAAATGCATAGATCTATAGGAATGAAATCAATGCAGAAATAGTGACATGAAGTAGTATTACTGCAACCACTAACATATGCTACAATGTAGTCCATATGTAGAGACAGTAGTAAAAATGTACCAGTGTCTCGAACTCAGGTTTCCTCCCTATAGCAAGCAATCACCAGCAAATGTGGCTTAGAGTTCTCGTCTGGCAGATATTTATATTGGTCACTGTATTTTTACTATGCTGGTTTAACAGATATGAAAGATTTACACTGATTTCGTTTCATGTCATGAATCTTCAGTGATTTCATTCCCATCAATCAATTATTTTATTTTGGTGTGCAATAAATTCATTTCATATACATCGTGTGTGCCAGTGTGAGCCACATCCATCGACTCCTCCACTCCTCCTTCCTCCACTGCCCTCCCCCCCCCCCCCCCCCTTTCACCGGGAACGTGTAGTAGATGTGTTCTGAAATCACAGGCGGAAATACCAGCGAGAACGGAAGTTCGAATTGTACCTGGCGACGTGTACATATAGTCTAATGATTAAGCCGACTGCTTGCGATCGTCAAATACGGATTCATGTTTCGATCTAACCTAGATCACTAACTATATGCACTAACGGAAAAGGAATCGCACCACCAAGAAGAAGTTTTGCGACATAAACGAAATTTGATAGCCGTGTTTCTGTATCTGATTGATGATCTCTATTTAAATTTCTTGCCAATTTCGTAAGTGTGAGGATGCAAGTCGGGTTTGCATTAAACACACGTTGCATCGGTCGTGAGCGTTTGTTATCTTCGAGGCTGGACATGATTAATTGATGTTAGTGAAGAATGCCTTTAAGGCGGCAAAGACGCCAATATAAATACCTCGCTGAGTTTGAACGAGGTCGTGTAACAGGGCTGAAGCTGGATTTTCTTTCTGCGATGTTGGGGAAAGACTCGCTAGGAGTATAGCCACTGTACGTGAATGCTTGCAGCGATGTCACAAGAATGTACTGTCGCAAGAACACCGGGCTCCTAACGGCCACTTCGGCCACTTGTCACTACCGAGACGGAAGACTATCGTTTTCGGCGTATGGCTCTGGCACATCGTAGTTCTTCTGCAACAGGCATTTGAACAGCAGTTGGCGCCATAGTGATGCAACGAAATGCTACTTCGAGGACGGCTCCGAGTTAGTCGCCCTGCTGCGTGCATTACACTGATCCCAAACCCCCCATTTTCTAATTTTGGGAAATTTGTGGTAAGGTCTTATGGGACCAAATTGCTTACGTCATCGGTCCCTAGGCTTACACACTACTTAATCTAACTTATAACTTACGCTTAGGACATCACACACACCAATGCCCGAGGGAAGATTCGAACCTCCGACGGGGAGAGCGGCACGAACCGTGGCAAGGCGCCCGAGACCGCACGGTTACCGAGCGCCGCTGCCGTTTGATGCTTCAGTGGTACGAAGCGAGAGCTCATTGGAGAGAAGGATATAGGTGTGTTGTGTTTTCTGATGAAAGCTGGTTTCGAATGACAACTGGAATATTCTCGTGGTTATCCAACTCAACCTGATTGCTAATTTGTTCGTCAGTCTGGTGATTCGACCTGAAGTGCTGCCATTCATGAACATCATTCCACGGGATATTTTCCAACAGCTTAACGCTCTCCCTCATACCGCTGTTGCAGCCCAACTGTACAGAGTGTTGGCATGTGGCCTTGGCCTGCTCGATCACCAGATCTGTCTCCAGTCGAGCACATATGGGACATCATCGAACGACGATTCCAGCCTCATTCTCAAACATAATTAACCTACCTATAATGACCGAGGCGTGGAACTCCGTCACACAAACTGACATCCGGCACCTGTACAACATGAATGTATGCACATTCAAGTGTTTGCAGTCAACATTCTGGCGGTTACACCGATTGTTAATGTACCAGCATTTCACATTCGTTGTGGCTTATCTCGCACTTCATTGTTTGATGTTGCAATTTTTCCGTCAGTGTGTTTAGTACTTTGTTTTCCTAATTCGCTTAACGGAAATTCCAAGTTTTTACTGCTGTATTCACTAAATGAGTTTGACGATCAGCATGAACGTAAGAGGAAGCGAACCATCCCCCTATCACAGAAAGAAGTTGCTGTATTGAAGTGGTGTGCCTGCATATATCAGCTGTTTTGTTATATAGAAGACAAACTCGGATTGCACTCAAAATGATGTCGGCAACACAATCAGTATCAATCAACAATCATTTATTACAAGCATGTACAAAAAAATATCTTTAGTATGACGATGATAAGGTGTGACACTAATAAAGTTCTGAACAGTGATCTCAACCTATCTCCAGTGAACCTTGTCTAACTAATCTAGCAGTACTACCAGTCTGCATGTGCTGCTGGTATCTAAGTTCTGTCTCATTAACAAAGCGCACGGTGAATACTGCGACACAGTGCAATGACTGTGGCAATGTGACAACCGTCTGCTGACTGCGGCGTAACTGAATGTCAAATGTGCTATAGCTTCTGGCAACTGGTAACTGGTCGAGTGAAGTCGTATGTTGCTTTACTCCGCGGTCGGAAGATGAAAGTTTATTTGCGAATCATGATTTGGTCATTGTTATCAGCGCCCTTTGTAGCGTCAGAGCATAACTATGGTCGATGGATAGGATTTGCGGCGGAAGCATAACATGATACCTGATACGTGCGCCATCTACACTGCTGATCCAAAACAGCATGCCCACCTGCTTAATAGCTTGTTTGTCCGTTTCGGAACGAGATACATCACTGATTCTCCGTATCAGGGATCCGACAGTTTGTCGCCAGGGTTGTGGAGGTATGTGACATTAGATGTCTACGCACAGGTCATGTAATTCGCGTAAATAACATGCCGCTGGTTTGCGTATGCTGTGTTGGCGCTCGATAGCGCCAGATGGGTTCCTTAGGATTTACATCAGGCGAAATTGGTCGCCTAGTTATCAACGTTAGTTCACTATAATTCTCCTCAAACCACTGCAGCGCGGTTCTGGTTCCGAGAAACGGACAGTTATACTGCTGAAAGGTGACATCGCTGGCGGGGAAGCATGACGGTATGTAGGTGGTTCTTAGCTGTCAGCGTATTTTCGATTACGACCACAGGTCCTACGCAAGAGAATGCCTTCCATACCGTAGCACTGCTCCCACCAGCCTGCGTCCGTAACGCGTTGTACGTTTCGGGCCGCCGTTCACCTCGACGACGGCGTTTGTGGAGACGACCACCGTCCAAGTGTAGCAAAAATGTAACTCACCCAAAGAGCCGACACGTTTCCATTGCTCAACCGTTGACTCCCGATGGTCCCTTGCGCGCTGCAATCGTAATTGACGATGACGTCAACAGATAAACAAGTAGGAGTGGTCTGCTGCAGAGCTCCATGTTCTACACTTTACGGGGACTGGTGTGCTCCGAAACACTTGTGCGCGCACCAGCATCATGCTCTTTCTGTAGGGATGCCACATATAAACATCTATCCTACTTTCTGGAGCAGACAAGCTTCGAACCCAACGTTCTGTGAAGAGTCATGGACGTCCAACCACATAGCGCCTAGTGGTAGTTTCACTGTCCTTCTACCTCTTCCCGTAGATGCTCACGAGAGCAGCACGTGATCATTCGACCAGGTTAGTCGTTTTCGAGATACTCGTTCACAAGCTCTGCGTAATAATAATCTACCCTTTGTCAAAGTCGCCGTGTGCTTATATCAATGGGTTTCCCCATTTGCAGCTCGTATCTTCGCTAGGGTTTACTACTCTTACATAGTTTTGCCACCGCATCACGTGCCCGCAACGCAACCAGGTGGCTCTTAACGTCGCGGTGGAAAGTGGCCGTAATGTTTTGGCTGCTCAGGGTATGTGGCGCATGGTCCAGACCAAGTGGCGCCATTTTGGAGACTTGCCTGGACTGAGGCGCCATCTGTACACAGTGAGAGTCAGGAGGTAAGGTACATTGTTTGAGGGATGATAGTATTCGTGATTCTGAACAGAAAATTCCATATGAACAAATTACTTGTTTCTTCCAAGGAAATTAATGACAACTGTGGGGAACAGAATAAATGCAAGTGATAGTAAATGAAACGTAATCAACTAGTATTTTGTTTAATTGTGTAAATTTCCATACAGAAGATGTTCAAAAAGTCCACCGTCAACTGCAATGCATTTTGGAGCTCTTGGCCGCGCGGAGTGGCCGCGCGGCTGGAGTCGCCATGTCACTGACTGCACCGTTGGAGATTCTAGTCCTCCCTCGGGGATGGGTGTGTGTGTGTTTTTCTTAGCATAAGTTAGTTTAAGTAGTGTGTAAATCTAGGGACCGATGACCTGAGCAGTTTGGTCCCTTAGAAATTCACACACATTTGACATTTTTTGTAGCTATTGTTTGTTGACAGCTGCTGTGTTGGTGATCTGCGGTAATTCGTACCATCCTTTACTAGAGCGCACGGCCGTCAGTCGCATGTCCTCCTTCACCACAGAACTTTCTTGCTAGTACAACCAAAATGACGTTAGCTTACGTAGCGTTGTCTTTACTGACCATTTCAATGCGCACTTCACTTGCGCATGGGCTGACGGACACATATAAAATATGAACATGAAGTCTCCCCTTTGTGTCCACTCTGCGCCTGTACTTCGCCCTTAAGGCAACCCCACAAACAGTAATCTATTATGAGAAGATCAGATGAGCACGGTGGCTAAGAAAACAAGTCCAGCGCACAGGATATGTTTCACGGAGATACTGTGCCAGGGGCCTTGCGCATTTTCAAATAGCTATATTTCAAATACAGTTAAGAAAAGCGCATATGTTCATTTGACGTTTTTATTCATAATCACCAATATTATCACCACTCAAAGAATGTACCTTTCTTCCTGATCACCCTGTAAATAGCTGTGTACCGTGCCTGTCGGCGGACACAGTACTTACTTTAAAGAGAAGCATCCTTCTCCAGTCCTAGCTGACGATCAGATTCTAATGACCTTGCTGTTTTTTCAGCTTAGACAAAAATTAAGCAAGTAAATCGCTAAGTAATTTTCAGAAGAAATATGCTGACATTTGAAAAAAGTCATATGTCAAAACCGCCAAGACAAAAAATAATTAATTACAGAACCAATCTTCCTCTCTGCAGCCTGTGAAGATAACACTACAGTACGATATAGATTTTTTTTTCCTTTTTTCTGCTTTATTTTCGTGATACGTTGAAAGAGTTACATTACGATTAGTGCTGTAGATTTATTTCTTTGTACAACTAAGCTTCTGTTTATGTCATGCAGTGGTCATTGATCTAGTTGCTAATTTCCTTTTGTCCTGATGCTGTATGTTGTGCTTTTGAAATCCTTTTTACATGAATGGAATAATATGAAGCTGTAGTTAGTATGAAACTGTAGATCAACGTACTTGGAATTTTTTAATGTGTAATGTAAAACGATATGGGTTCGGCGGTGTAGAAACATATCCATAGATCGCCAGAGAAAGCATCAACAAAGTGTTGGAAGCGCGAACGAAAAGGTGATTGTCGTGCTGCGTGGGCACAATTGTGTTTCCGGTGTCCGTGGTCAATGTGTTTGAACGGCGATGCGATTTGTGATTTTGAGTGTGCACCGCTGACAAACAGCTGATTACGTGTCGGACTGCTTATTAATCGTAACTGCTATTCCGCACATTAAACTTAAGAACTTTGGTGTGCAGACTGCTAAGCTGAGTGAAAGCTGTAAGTCCACTATATTGACTTGTAGACGCCACGGACGGTTCAGAGCGTAACGAAGACTGTAAAAGTAAACAGAAATGTGGTAACGCGTTTCCTTGTCGTGAACAAATATCAGTAGCTTTAATCTTGAATGTACGGTGTGCTGATCGCCCTGCAGTTGATTGTGACCACGTTGACTGTTATGCACGTTACGGATTGTCTGACGTACACCGCGGACTGCTAATTTAGAAATAATTTAATGCGCTTACTCACTGTGGACGGTTCAACTTTGCAGAGTGGCGAGCCGCGGTCGAACGGAAAATTGTAAATTTGAAACTGTGACTAGTAACGCCTAACAAATATCATGACGTCGGGATACGTCACGCGTTAATTGAAGGAAGCATATGTTACTTTTGTCGTTGCATGTAATGCTCTAATTATACGAATATACCACGTTCCTGCTCTATTCGCAACGTGTGGCTACAATCGTGGATCAGCAAGACGCCAATAATTACTGGACTACATCCTCTAGGATTACGGACCAATAAAACGAACGTCGACTCACGAACTATTGCTGAAAACAATTTTATATTCAAATTATTGATTGTATGATAGGTTACCTTTTCATGGTCATTGTGTTTCCAATAGCTGAAACTGCCTTTTTCTGAGCTTTAAAAATTAAAGATGAAAATCATTTTCGTCATTTTAGTTCAATAAACCAATTGGTTTTACAGATGTCATTTTTTGCAAGCTCATTATCTTTCGACACAGTCCTCATTATTACAAATAACTGCTATTATCTAGGGTTTGGAAACTACCGTTACAAACGTCTAAGCCTTCTACAGACGAGTGAGTCATAATATTATGAACAGGAACCCACGCCCGGAGCCGCAGAGTAACCGCGTGGTCTAAGGGCGCCGTGTCACGGTTTGCTCGGCCCACCCCATCGGAAGTTCGAGTCCTCCCTCGGGTATGGATGTGTACGTTGCCCTTAACGTAAGTTGGTTCAGGTTAGATTAAGTAGTCTGTAAGCCTAGGGACCGATGACCTCAGCAGTTTGCTCCCATAGGAACTTACCCCCATCATGCCTGGAAACGAACCGTTTCCGTTCTACACGGTTTCAGTTGCTTGAGCAATTGAAGTAGGCGTGACGTAGTACTATTATTAGGTACCAATTCGAAAGGAAACCTAAAGGAAGAGCCATTTATCTCTTGAGCGCATTTGTTTGTATTAACACTTACACATAACGACCGGTAGCAGACGAGGTACTCGCAGAATTGAAGCTGTGAGGAGGGTTCGGGAGTCGTGCTTGGGTAGTTCAGTCGGTGGAGTACTTGCCCGCGAGAAGAAAAGGCCCCGAGTTTGAATATCGATCCGACATACAGATTTAATCTGCCAGGAAGTTTCATATCAGCGCACACTCCGCTGCAGAGAGAAAATCTCATTCGGGAAACATCCCTCAGGCTGTGGCTAAGCCATGTCTTCGCAATATCATTTCTTGAAGGAGTGCTAGTTCTGCTAGGTTCGCAGAAGAGCTTCTGCGAAGTTTGGAAGATGAGGTACAAGTAGAACTGAAGCGGTGAGGACGGATCGCGAGTTGTGCTGGGACATCTAAGCAACGACGTTTTTTTGCCGTCACAGTAGCTCAGCGGGTTCGGTCAGAGGGTTAGCCGCCTTCTGTAATAAAAAACTGAGTTCATAGAGCGACGATGAACTTGAACAGGCGTCATGGGACGTCCGCCATGAACAATCACAAACAAAATGAGATCAACCAAAAAAAGTCGGTAGAACACTTGTCCGCGAAAAGGAAAGGTCTCGAGTTCGAGTCTCGGTCCGGCACACAGTTTTAATTTGACAGGAAGTTTTAAACATAACGTGTTTACATTATCGCAAAACTGAAAAAACAGCATACTGAACGGTATTCATTCATTAAAACAGGGACTAGATGTGGCCACCATGCCGGCCGCGGTGGCCGTGTGGTTCTAGGCGCTCCAGTCCGGAGCCGCGCTGCTGCTACGATCGCAGGTTCGAATCCTGCCTCGGGCATGGGTGTGTGTGATGTCCTTAGGTTAGTTAGGTTTAAGTAGTTCTAAGTTCTAGGGGACTAATGATCACAGCAGTTGAGTCCCATAGTGCTCAGAGCCATTTTTTTTTGGCCACCACCAATGTTGCAGCGGCCCGAACTCGTGTCAGCAAAATGGTACAAATGGCTCTGAGCACTATGGGACTTAACTTCTGAGGTCATCAGTCCCCTAGAACTCGGAACTACTTAAACCTAACTAACCTAAGAACATCACACACATCCATGCCCGAAGCAGGATTCGAACCTGCGACCGTAGCGATCGCGCGGTTTCAGACTGTAGCGCCTAGAACCGCTCGGCCACCCCGGCCGTCTCGTGTCAGCAGATCTTCCTGTCTCCAGGAGTCTCGCAGCAAGGGAGACGTTCAGTGACATCAGGCGACCGTCTGACGTAGTACACTTCATCCTGTCTACACTACAGCATGCTAGGAAAAGCAGTGCTGAGACCTTTCATTTCCCGTCAGCAGACGTGGACGCGTTACACATCTGAATCGAAAACTTCGTAGAACGGAACGGTATGGTTTTTTGGACATGGGTTCCTATTCAAAATATTACGTACTCACTCCTTCCTACAAGTCCTGGAAGTTTGTAACGGAAATTTCCGAACGTGCTGTATATAATCAATGAGGTTAAAATTACGCAGTCTTTATTTTTCAATTATTTTAAATCGTTTATGTATACTTATTTATGTTACTTTCTTATGTTACTTTTTAATTTTCATGTTTCTTTGTTTTTGCGCCAATTCTCGTGTGGATTATTGTATGTTGAGCATTTGCACATTGTCGGCCATTACACAAATCACGACGACTTGTCTAGTGCGCGGAGTGGCCGCGCGGTTTAAGGCGCCATGTCACGGGCTGCGCTGCCCCTCCCGCCGGAGTTTCGAGTCCTCCATCGCGCATGGGTGTGTGAGTGTTGTTCTTAGCATGAGTTAGTTTAAGTAGCATGTAAGTCTAGGGACCGATGACCTCAACACTTTGGTCCCTTAGGAATTCACACACATTTGAACATTTTTTGTGCTGAGCGAATAAATTTGTTACGGGGAACATGTTTTATTTTGCTAGACGAGTGAATACTCGCCGTGTTATAGTCCTGTAAACCTTACTTGCGTGTGTGGACTAATATACAGTGAATCCTGGGGAAAGTAAACTGTTCTTGATTTCAGTTACTTTAAAATTTACGTCCGTGAGAAATCAGGGGGGATGGAGCGCGGGGCGTATCAGGCTTCCTCCACTTACAGTAGATGAACACAGTCGTTTTTAACTAGGTTAACGTTCTAAGGGGTCCCATTTCGTCACAAACGGAGTGTGCGCCATTTTGAAATTTTTCACCTCATTAAAACAGTGTCTTGTACCCGGACTCGAACCCATAACCTTCCGTTAGCAGCGAAAGTACAACTGTGACGGAGGTTCCTGGGTCGTGCCTGTATAGCTCAGTCGCTAAGAGCATTTCTCGCGAAAGACAGGGTTTCGGATTCGTGTCGCGGTCCGCTACGCAATTTTAATCTCTTTTAAAGCGTGACAGTAATTCATTATCTACTACCGATTTTGATCGTCTGATCATCTTCAACTGTCAAAAAATTATTTGCAACAAGTTCTGAAATACTGGGTGGCTATAATTAAAGTGCACCTGTTCACATATGTCCAGTGGAGATTGTAATTGTTCTATGGCAGCGAAACGTGCTAGATACTGTAATGCGTTAAGGCGGAATCGATTTACCTTGGAAAAAATTCGTTCCAGTTTTCGCCAATAGGTGCAAATCTGCCTCTGTGAATGTGAAAAAAAGGAAAACGTATAGAACTGCTTTCACATGTAGTGGATTAGGAACGGAATGTGGAAAGAAAAGGTCAAACAATTGAGAAAGGCGTAGTTTTTATGGTATCATTAATTTGCGCAGCACAGATTGTTCAGTACGAGCACTGAAGAAGTCGACGAGACACTGTACAGTGCCAGATTTGCACCTGGTGGTCAAAGTTGGAGCTAACGGTTTGCAAGTGCGAGTCAGTTCTGTATTACCGCATTAGAATATCCGCCAAGTGTTTCTGCCATTCGATAATTACAGCCGACTCTGGATCTCCGTGAGGAGCTACACTTTAATTATAACCAACCGATATGAATTTTTTCGTATAGGTACGATCCTTGGGACCCCACGTGCAAAACCAAATTTCTGGTATTGGTCTGAAGTCATGTGAGGAAACCACGGAGAAACAAAATCGGATGGAAAGATCCGACTAGTCTTGTGCCTCGAACACTGCGCCCCCTCTCTCGGGTCGGAACGCCCGAGAAAGCGGCGCTTATCAGAGGCAGTGCGCGGGTTGTCGGCACAGCAGCCGAGCGCCCGGGGCGCTGCCAGTGTAACCTGGATACGCCTCGGCCGACCAATAAAATACGGCTGCAGCCTCGCGGGAGAAAGTCGAGCAGCGGTGGCTGCGGCTGTGGCGGCAGGCATTTGGGAAGTGCTTGACCTTCTGCGCGGCTCGTCTGCTGACCTCGCTAGAAAGCGCGGGTCACAAGTGTGCCAGCCCGCCAGCCAGTATGGGAAGCGAGCGAGCAGCGGAGAAGAGCAGCCGGCGCCCCCGCTCTCTATACGCGGCCCGATCGCTATCGCCGCGAGGCGCGCCGCGCCGCGCCGCTCAGCGCCGAGCGCACGACGGGCCGCCGCCGCCGCGGTGCCACCGTATTAATTCCTAGCGCGTGCTGCCGCGCCGGGCTCTTCCTCGTTTCCTATAAACTGCCCGCTGCCATGCGAAGCTGCTGGCTGTTTCTGTCGCAGCTTTCTACGGACTCGCATGCCTCTACAATTGCTGGGGAAACTCTCCGCACTTCTTAAGCAAAGTACCGCCCTGGCCAGCTCCTTTTTTAGCAATCGTATACAACCGCTCGCTCGACGAAAGACTCGCAAGGAACTCCTTGAGTGCGAGGTCGCAAGTTCAATCTTCAGTAATGCTCATTTGGAAGTGTTGTCTCAACAATTACAAGAGGAAAAATAGGAGTACCAGCTGCTAATGAATCACGACGTGCAACAGGAAATCAACAGAAAATGTATCCGATTGGTGTAGAGATCAACCTTCTACAGGATGTATGTATTACACTTCACAAAATGGGCATCGTCGACATTCTAGAAATGCTCAAGACAAACTATTAATTTGCACCACGAATACAGAATGAAAAATTATTGGTTTAAAAACCAATTTTGTAGCGCTGTCTGAAGCCATGCAACCATTCAGTGTTTTCCTTGCACTCCCTGCAATCTATGTCGCCCGCAATTTGATGAGCATAGCGCAGTAGATCACTATCATGCACATCCTGAAGATTGTATCGAGCACTCTCGAAACGCGCAGTCTTTGTAACAAGTGCGTCTTGTCCTCCCTTGAATACCCGTACTTTTTCTTATGCACTACACTGTCATATTGCTGCGGACTTATTCGAAATATGTTCGTAATTGTTTTTGTAGTACGCTGCGGATGATCTTCGATGTACAAATTATGTTTAATACCTGCTCCTTCGGATAACGATTGTCCTTTACTGCGTTCCACTGGAGACAGGATTTGCGGCTCCCTGTCAGACAAGGATGACGAACTACATGCCCCGACACCTGTTCCAATATCACTTTCACTTGTTAACCAGGTATCATCATCGTTGCACTCCTAACGTACGTTTTTCACACAGTCGAGAGTATACGACACCACGCATTCCACTAACTGGTCTTGCAGAAACGCTAATAATTTCATCTGCCACTTCCATCCCACTCTGTGAAATTCCTTGGGTTACTTTCCGACAGCAGCCGAGCGGTTCTAGGCGCTTCAGTCCGGAACCACGCTGATGCTATGGTCGCAGGCTCGAATCCTGCCTCGGGCATGGATGTGTGTGATGTCCTTAGGTTAGTTAGGTTTAAGTAGTTCTAAGTCTAGGGGACTGATGACCTCAGATGTTAAGTCCCATAGTGGTTAGACCCATCTGAACCATTGTACTTTTCCGACGAAACGTCAACTTCGGCATGTGTTGTAGATATAATGCTAGGTTTGCTTTGTTTATCGTTGCCATTGCTCTGCTTTGAATCAACACCACTAGCACTGTACTACTGTTTTGAGTTACTCGTCGAGTAATCAGTTCAACTATGCTCACTACTGGATACCTCCAGCCCTGCCTACTCTTGCCATTTGTTGCCAATATTGTGTTTGCTTGGTAGACAATATGTGGAGTGTCGAATGCCGTAAACATCATTGGCCTTTTGCAACGTCGTACTGAAGGGGTTCCTCGTCAAAGACTGGATCTTGCATAGGGAACCTCAATCTACAAGAAAGAAATAGAAGTAATCCGCTGAATCATACATCTGTACCTTAACATTGATTAGTACCAATATTTTGCAACATGTTCTGTGTTCCAACAATATGAAATACTATCGGACTTCTTGCTGCATTAATTCAGGGTAAAACATTGAGCTTTCGACGATGATCTCCGTAGTCTTCGTTTGGAGCAACTGTCTGCCTAAACTGCTCCTTTTTGTGGCCTAATATAGCCCATTCACAGCTCAAGAAAAGTCGGTAATTACCTAATGCTGTCGCATATGGTGTCAACGTCTGCGCTGGTGTCGTCACCGTCCCCGTAGTGCCGTAAACATTGCGAAGAATATTTCTGGCTGTTCTCTGCGTGGAGAGCTCGCTTCCATGCGCCTCTGCAACTGTCCTATCAGCTGTCACGGTTGAAATTCTTCTCACAATTTATACTTCTGCTGCCTCTTTTGTTGCAGGATACCAGTGTGCTGAAGCCTGTTTCGTCAAACGGGAAGATAAGAGAGATGCTACGCTCTGTTAAGGACACTTTCAGCCTCTGGATATATGGAATTTGTAATATTTCTTGCCAGTGCGGAAGCAATTACATCCGTCATTCCATCGGTGCCGTTTCCAACTGCTGTGCGTAACATTAACAGTATATTAAAAATCAAGAACTGGAGAAATCTGCAGTTGCTGAGAACAGGCTCACAAACCAAAGTATTGTTTGACAAAACAAAACATTGTTGGATATTCTTTAATCTCTGTCTTTCCTTACCCTATACAGCCCCATTAACAATGTAAGTTATTTGCTGATGTTTCACCATGGGCTATCAACCTGTGATGATGATGATGATGATGATGTTTGGTTTATGGGGCGCTCAACTGCGCGGTCATCAGCGCCCGTACAAAGTTCCTATTTTACACAGTCCAATTTTTACGCAATCCAATCTAGCCACTGTCACGAATGATGATGATGAGTACAACACAAACAAACAGTTCTGGGGCAGAGAAAATCCCCAACACGGCTGGGAATCGAACCCGGGATCCAGAGGCAGCGAGGCTAGCCACTAGACGACGAGCTGCGGACTATCATCCTCTCCTTTGTTCTTGTCACTGTTTTCCATGCATTATCCTTCTTCGTCGATTTTCTGCAGAATCCCTTCATTCTTTAAATTATCAGTCCATCTAATTTTAACATCCTATACCACCACATCTCCAACACCAATTCGCTGCTTTTCTTATTTTCCCAGTCAGTTATTGTGTACCACAAAGTGTTGTACACCAAACGAACATTCTTAGAAATTTCTTCCTCAAATTAAGGCTTACATTTGATATTAACATTTGAAAGTTCCGGCAGAAAATTAAGAATTATTTAGAAATAAAGGAGAAAACTCAGGGAAAAGCGGAAGCGCAGCGTCGTCGATGGGCACACAAACAAAAGCTACGGAGCTTGGATAGCTTTCGGAATGCACTTCCTCTTTCTAGCTGTAGGAAAAACATGCACAAACACACACACACACACACACACACACACACACACACACACACACACACACACACACATGCACACGCCTGGCTCCCCAGGAGCTAGAAAAAGGAAATGCATTCCCAATGCTAGCCTAGCTCCGTACCTTTTGCTTGTGGGCCCATCGACAACGCAGCGTTTCTGCCTTTCGGCCAGTCGTCTCCTTTATTCATAAATAAGTCGTTATGTTTGATGCATATAAATTTCCTTTGGTGAGGTCTGCGCTATTTGCCTGCGCTAGTCTGTTCTTTACGTAGCCCTTGATTCGCGGGTGTACTGTTATTTTGATCCCATAGTAGCAGAATTCCTTCATTTCTTTTACTTTTCGGTCACCAGTTTTGATAAGTTTCTCGCTATTCTCGTTTCTGGTTCTCGTCATTACTTTCGTCTCTCTTCAGTTTTTTTCTCAACTCATGCTCTGCACTCGTCAGACTAGAATTCCATTCAACAATTAGACTGTTCATTCCATCCTGTTGGTCTATTGATCGTTCTTCATTTTCAGTGTGGATATCAGTGATATCAGCGAATCTAATCACTGATAAATTTTCACTTGAATTTTAATCCCAATCTTGAATCTTACTTTATGAACGTCATTGCTTCTCCGATGCATAGATGGAATACTAGGGGTGAAAGACTGCGTCGCCGTCTTACACCTTTTTTAATCCGGACATCTCGTTCTTTGTCTTCCAGTATAATTGTTCCCTCTTGATACTTGTACATTCTGTTTTTCCCCATATCTTACTCCATTTTTTCTAAGGATTTCGAACAGCTTGCACCGTTTTACTTCTTCAGGCGCTTTCTCTACGTCGATAAATCCCATTAGCACTCCTTGAGTTTTCTTAAGTCGTGCTTCCATTATTAAGCGCATCATCAGAACTGCCTCTCTGGTGTCTTCACCTTTCCTGAAGTCACACTGATCGTCCTGTAACAGATCTCCAGTTTTCTTCTCAATTTTTCTGTATACTATTCTTTCCTGCAACCTGGATACATGAGCTGTTAAGCTGATTATGCGATACGTCTTGCACATATCTGCTCTGGAGACCGTAGCTGTTGGTAAATGGTGTTTTTCCGAAAGTCTGATGGTTTGTCTCCAGTCTCATAGATTCTATGCACCAACTTGAATAGGCGTATGGTTGCTATTTCTCCCAATGATTTTAGAAATTCAAGAGAATTATTGTCTATCCATTCCCTGCATCTTCTATACCGACCCCCATTTCTTCTTCAGTAACGGTACCTGGCAAGTCGCCCACCTCGTAGAGGCTTGCAATGTACGCTTTCCGCGTATCTATTGCGCTTGGCAGTTGAATAGTAGGGGTGAAATACTGCGTCGCCGTCTTACACCCTTTTTAATCCGAACATCTCGTTCTTTGTCTTCCAGTCTAATTGTTCCCTCTTGATACTTGCACATTCTGTCCTTAGAAAATGTAGTCCATCAACAAAGGAGGTGGCTTACAAAACACTCGTTCGACCTCTACTTCAATATTGCTCATCAGTGTGGGATCCGTACCAGGTCGGGTTGACGGAGGAGAGAGAGAAGATCCAAAGAAGAGCGGCGCGTTTCGTCACAGCGTTATTTGGTAAGCGTGATAGCGTTACGGAGATGTTTAGCAAACTCAAGTGGCAAACTCTGCAAGAGAGGCGCTCTGTGCATCGCGGTGTAGCTTGCTGTCCAGGTTTCGAGAGGGTGCGTTTTTGGATGAGGTATCGAATATATTGCTTCCCCCTACTTATACCTCCCGGGGAGATCACGAACGTAAAATTAGAGAGATTCGAGCGCGCACGGAGGCTTTCCGGCAGTCGTTCTTCCCGCGAACCATACGTGACTGGAACCGGAAAGGGAGGTAATGACAGTGGCACGTAAAGTGCCCTCCGCCACACACCGTTGGGTGGCTTGCGGAGTATAAATGTAGATGTAGATGAATTCCCATTGTACTAGTAATGTTGCCATCCATTTTTTAACTCGACTAAAGGTTGTTTTTACTGTTCTATATGCTAAATCAATATTTCCGAATATCAGTTTTCCTCGGTTTCTTAACATTTTCCGGTAGACATTTCGTGTTGACGACACTGCTCTTTCTATATATTTCATTGTTAAGTGGCTTACATTGCTGTATTCCTGTCTTTCCATGAACGTATTTGTATTTCCCTCTATCTTCCCTCAAATTAAGTATTTTTTCTGTTTTTTTCTGTTTTTTTTCTGTTATTCATCCGTAGCTACATTCCTTGTATCTGTGTTTGTCCATCCAATTTCTGTGGTTGCCTTTTGTCAGAGATGTCCATTATTCTTCATCTGAGCTGCCTATTGCTGTACCTGCAGCCTTAAAGAACTTCTAACACTACTCACTCCACAGTTTTTCAGTATCATTCTTATTTTTACATTGATACTACCGGAAGATTCTCTTAAACTTCAGGCTACTCTTTCATCACTAAATTGTGCTTTGAGTCTACAACTAGTCCTCGATGGGCCTTATCTGATCTCACAAACTTTGTCTGATCATGGTGCAATCCAGGTGGAATCTTCCCATGCCTGCGGACCTTTTCCAAGTACTTCTCTTCCTCTTGTGATTTTCGAAGATTATTACTAGCTGAAATTTATTATAGAACCTTTTATCCTCGCCTCTCATTCCTAGAAAGAGAGAAGGAAGATTAAGGTATAAGGCGTGCCCTATAAAAGAAATCATCCCGACATTTTTCTGGGGCGATTTAGGAAAATCACGGAAAACCTAAATCAGGATAGTTGCGCGCGGATGGGAACCGTCTCCCTTCCGAAAGCGAGTTCAGTGTGCTAACCGACGCGCCAGCTGGCTCGGTATCTACCATTTATGCTACAAAGCTGACATTCTCCTGTTCTTCTATTATTTTCCCCACCGTCGCACTTCAGTCCCCCACGATTATCAGCTTTTAGTCTACTTTTAAAGGCCGGCTGGGATGGCCGAGCGGTTCTAGGCTGTACAGTCTGGAACCGCGCGACCGCTACGGTCGCAGGTTCGAATTCTGCCTCGAGCATGGATGTTTGCGACGTCCTTAGGTTAGTTAGGTTTAAGTAGTTCTAAGTTCTAGGGGACTGATGACCTCAGAAGTTAAGTCCCATAGTGCTCAGAGCCATTTGAACCATTTTTTTCTAATTTTACAAACTAAGTTACCCGTTCAGTGTCCTCATACATCTTATCTACCTCGACATCAGTTTGTGCCGTCGGTATTTATACCTAAACTATTATTGTTGCCGTTAATTTGCTGTCGATTTCGATGAAAATAACTCTGTCACTGAACTGTTCACAATAACTTTGTGCCTTCTCTTTCTATTCACAGCGAATCATACTCCTTTTATGATCTGTTACTGTAGATATTGCCTGTATTTGTCTGATCATAAATCATTTTCTTATTCACATTTCAGTTCACTGATTCTCTCTATATCTAGAGTGAATCTAAGCATTTACAAATTCAGATTTTCTAGCTTCCCTGCCACATTCGAATTTGTGGAATTCCACATTCCGACCCGTAGAATGTTAGCTTCCTTCTGAAAGCCCCCTATCGGAGATCCGAATCGGGGACTAAACCTAAGCGTGAAATACTGGATAATCATGTAGATGTAGTGTTCCACTATCCTCCGAACTGTTATTGTGACACCCTTTTGACAGCGCAAAGGTTTAATAGCTATGGTGAAAATAGCGGACTCGTCTTCTTGCATCCACGTCTAGCAGAATACGTTTACTTTGTATTGCTGAGTGAAAAGAAACGTTTCAATACATATATGTTTGGATTTCCCAACATATAAAAAAACAAACTTTGTCGATGAGCCAAATGCGCATCGTCCGCGAAAATTTGAACTACCGCCACAGCAACCGGGAAGCAGACATCCCGAAGACACAGATGTGCTTTTTTCCTATTAAATATGTAAATAAAGATCATTCAGCTGAACCGTCTGTCAGTCGACAAAACACAGCCCTCCATTCCCCAACCACACTATTGGTACAATGATATTAATCTTGTCTCATACCAGATCAAGAAATCATTGCCAAAAAGTAATGAGCCTGTAATTCAGATGTAGCACCAAATCCCGCCGCCACTTATAACACAATCCTCTTTCCAGGTCTATTTGTAAATCGCTCAAAAGATTACTGAGAAGACGCTACATTTCGAGGCAGTCAGCGCGGGGTATTGGTAGTCGTCAGAAGACGATGTAGAACGAGCACAACAACGTTTGCCATTTGTTTTCCCAGGTGCAAGATGATGCAAATCGTCTTCGAGCGCCGTGGCTTGCTAGTGTAATTCCACCTAAAAATCTTGTGCTTTCTTAACGGATATTTACCTAGACCCTGAGTAAGGCATGCTCTTGAAATTTCCCAGCAGATTGAAACTGTGCGGCAAACGGAACTTGAGCCCGGAACCTTTCGTTTCGCTCGCATCAGACAGAGCCATACAAACGCTACTCATTAGACGACGTTACAGCCTTAAGTCTGCCAGTATCACTCCCAACCCACCAGTACATCAGGGATCTTTGTTCATTTGTAGTTTATGATACCTACCCTGATTACCGAAATTTACGATTCCATTCATTTTTCAACTGTGTTTTTCCGCATATCGCATATCTGATGTTCTGTAAGGGAGTCTATGAGGTCAGTGTATTTTATGAGAACATTTATCAATAATCTCATAATTTTTCATATTAAAAATAATATTTTAGATATCCATTTTTATCTCTGATTGTAAAAATTAGTTATCCGGTAAATTCCATTTGTTTCTTTCATCTGTCGCTGGCATGTGTCTCGAATTTTACTATATTTGGTCAGGGACATGGCATTTCAAAATTATGTGCAAAAATATATGATTATATTATTTTTTTAAATTTTGTTTACATCCAGAGTCATGTTCCGTTGACAGTTGTTAAACAAAAAACACGTACAAGGCTTATTTTGCTTATTTGTTAGTTTTGGAAAAATATAGCCATAAATGCAGTACAAATATAACGCTGGTACTCTGCCCTGAAGATTTCCGCTATCTTTGTACGATTTTTCATGTAACAGCGTCTGTTCAGATCTCGAGGTGAACTATCTAACCTTGTCGATGTTATGGAGTGGAGATTCATTTTCGATCTGATTACTTTTAACTCAATGTGTCGCACGAACCTGATTTTTACCTAATTCTGAAACTATTAATGAAACTTAGAACTGAATCGCAATGCAGGCTCATCAGTTTGGAATTTAACTGCGATTCAGTGAAATTCATAAATTACTAATTACCAGACTCCACAAAAATTTTCATGCTAATTCTATAGTACTAGCGCAATTGGAAGAAAGGATTTCTTTCATTCCTTTTTCGCAGCGTTTATCTCGAATAGTACGCGACCCGTTTTTTCAGGATTGGGGACATTTTTATTTTATTATTTAACTTTGGGGGTGGATGCCCTTCTTGACCTTACAGTCATAAAGATAATCTAAGGGAGGGAAGTCGTAAACTTTGTTCTGTGTCTTACTGTATTTTAACGATTTTTGTATTGTCTTGTCTGAGGTGGAATTTGAGGACCAACCCAGCATTTGCCTAAACGAGCTTGCGAAACCACGTAAAAGCCAAAAAACTCAGTCGGGCCTATGCACCCTCCACGGTCGTTGATGAGCCGCGCGGGTTCGATCCATGTCTCGCCCACCCCCCTGTCTCGGTCGGTATGGACACTGCTGCGGAAGGGAAAGTTCCGGATAAGAGTTCTGGAGGAGAACGGAGTTTTAACCTGCCGCGAAGTTTCAAAACAAAAACCACACACTCCGATGTATAATGAATGATTCATAATGGAGACTAGATTTCGCTGTTCCATACCTTACGTTATTGTTTCGGTGGTATTATGATACAACGCTACGACAGATGTCTAAGTGTGAGTGGCGACTGTGTAGAGAAGTAGCGGGAAGGTGTAGCTAACTGTTGCAAATAGAATAGTTTTGCTCTTCACTGTGGTTTCCACTTTGCGACCTATCGTTCCTTACTTTCCGAATAGCCCTCGTACAACGCACAAGAAGTTACTTCAACTCTACGGATTATCATAACCCGTATACATCCATTACCGTTCAATGCCAAATGCCTCCAGTGTCGTCAAGTAAAACATTTGGCTCCATAGCTTAGGTGCTCGGCATATCGTGCCCAGAAACATAAAAAACACACACTTGACAGGTTTCAAATACGTTTCGCGGCAATTGCTTTTCAACTTGGACAGAGTTATTTTCGGATTGAATTTAGCTGTCTGTGACCTACCATGGCCAACAAATTATACAATGAATAAGGAATCCTCGCGCACCACCCTTCATAATAACATGCAGACTGCAAAACGAGCGAAATTGATTTCAGTGGTGTCGACGTGACAACCAGTTGTGCATCAGTTGTAATGGTCACTCCTTGGCTCAGGAAGTCAGTCGGTATCGGCGTTGGACAGGTGAGAGGGTGATGTAACAAGTGTCGGAGGCCGAACTCCCACGGTTGATAGGTGTTTCAGTGTCATGCCTGAAAGCATCAGTGAAACAGTGGTATCTGGAACGGAATTTCATTAACGTGATTTCTACAATGAATATTGTCTTCTCTGGAGCATACGAAACAGACCAGGCTGCTCTTCCAGGTGTTGGCATCAGTGAAACAGTGGCATCTGGAACGGAATCTCATTAATGTGATTTCTACAAAGAATATTGTCTTCTCTGGAGCATACGAAACAGACCAGGCTGCTCTTCCAGGTGTTGGCGAGGAATGCTAGACACAGCACTCAGTATAGTTGCGGTAGGTCAGCCTCACTGCCTGACCATGAGGCAGCACTGGGTGCAGCACGGGGCCAGCGAGGAAGGCCGCGGATGCGCCTCTGTGGATACAATGGGCCTCAGCGCTCTCGAAGGTGGACGCTCGTGCGACCTGTATCCTCTGCATCTTGCAGATGGTGGCTGTTGTGAAAGCAGACGCCCAGGGCTCCCCCAGCACACATAGCGTACACCCAGGAAAGCGGTACTCGTACAATCTTGAAGGGAGCACTCGACTGCCCGCCCAGCTTGCAGTCAGTCTTTTGGCCGTCCAGCAGAGGAAGGCCCGTAGCTCCGCGTCTTATACCAATAACCGCTGTTACCCGTCGGTAGCAGCAGTGTGGAACAGTGCAATCCAGCCACAGCCAGCAGGCTACAGTCGCATAGCACTTCCAACAAGCAGCAAGCACCATATGACCGTTCTCCAGCAGGGTTAACCTGAGACTAGTGAGAATGACATTCTATCGGAATCAGTGATGCAGACGGAGCCGGCCGTTGTGGCCGAGCGATTCTAGGCGCTTCAGTCTGGAAACGCGCGACCGCTTACTGTTGCAGGTTCGAATCCTGCCTCTGGTATGGATGTGTGTGATGTCCTTAGGTTAGTTAGGTTTAAGTAGTTCTAAGTTCTAGCGCACTGATGACCTCAGATGTTCAGTCCCATAATGCTCAGAGCCATTTGAACCATTTTTTGCAGACGGAATGACCAGACACTGAGAATGCGATGACTGAAACAAGAGTATTTAAAGGCAGACACTATGTGATTGTAGCAATTTGACTGCCATTTGCCCTCGTTCAGCCAAAGGTGTCAGCGCTGCTGTCTGCATGGTGGTGTGTCAATGCTAGACGGTTTTCGCTGACTCTGCATTTCTCATCAGTACCAGAATGCCTTGGAGCGGCGGAGCTCTAATGTTGCATGTTATCACACCATACTGTAGGGTTTTCAGACCTACATTGCGAATGCTGTCATACTGCACTGTTTGCACTCCTTACTAGGGCTGGACTCGCTGTGTGGCAATGATCTTCGAACGTTGCCCTGCTTATGCAGTATTGACCATCTTCACGAGTAGAGTCGTAACCTCCATGAGCTCTGGATTACGATTATGACTCATTGTCTGAGTCGGGCTTGTTTCTTTCACCATCTGTGTCGAGCAATAGCTTCGAAAACTTATTATTGCGCCCGGGAATAGGGACGCTGTGGGACAGTGCGTTTCAGTAAATTGTAGCGGAGAGTGGAAGTAATTCATTTGTGACTTCCATCTACATCTACATCTACATTTATACTCCGCAAGCCACCCAACGGTGTGAGGTAGAGGGCACTTGACGTGCCACTGTCATTACCTCCCTTTCCTGTTCCAGTCGCGTATGGTTCACGGGAAGAACGACTGTCGGAAAGCCTCCGTGCGCACTCAAATCTCTCTAATTTTACATTCGTGATCTCCCCGGGAGGTAGAGGTAAGGGAAAGCAATATATTCGATACTTCATCCAGAAACGCACCCTCTCGAAACCTGGACAGCGAGCTACACCGCGATGCAGAGCGCCTCTCTTGCAGAGTCTGCCACTTAAGTTTGCTAAATATCTCCGTAACGCTATCACGCTTACCAAATAACCCTGTGACGAAACGCGCCGCTCTTCTTTGGATCTTCTCTATCTCCTCTGTCAACCCGACCTGGTACGGATCCCACACTGATGAGCAATACTGAAGTATAGGTCAAACGAGTGTTTTGTAAGCCACCTCCTTTGTTGATGGACTACTTTTTCTAACGGCTCTCCCAATGAATCTCAACCTGGCACCCGCCTTACCAACAATTAATTTTATATGATCATTCCACTTCATATCGTTCCGTACGCATACTCCCAGATATTTTCCAGAAGTAACTGCTACCAGTGTTTGTTCCGCTATCATATAATAATACAATAAAGGATCCTTCTTTCTATGTATTCGCAATATATTACATCTGTCTGTGTTAAGGGTCAGTTGCCACTCCCTGCACCAAGTGCCTATCTGCTGCAGTTTTCCTGCATTTCGCTGTAATTTTCTAATGCTGCAGCTTCTCTGTATACTACAGCATCATCCGCGAAAAGCCGCATGGAGCTTCCGACACTATCTGTTAGGTCATTTATATATATTGTGAAAAGCAATGGTTCCATAACACTCCCCTGTGGCACGCCAGAGGTTACTTTAACGTCTGTAGACGTCTCTCCATTGATAACAACATGCTGTGTCCTGTTTGCTAAAAACTCTTCAATCCAGCCACACAGCTGGTCTGATATTCCGTAGGCTCTTACTTTGTTTATCAGGCGACAGCGCAGAACTGTATCGAACGCCTTCCGGAAGTCAAGGAAAATAGCATCTACCTGGGAGCCTGTATCTAATATTTTCTGTGTCTCATGAGCAAATAAAGCGAGTTGGGTCTCACACGATCGCTGTTTCCGGAATCCATGTTGCTTCCTACAGAGTAGATTCTGGGTTTCCAGAAATGACATGATACGCGAGCAAAAAACATGTTCTAAAATTCTACAACAGATCGATGTCAGAGATATAGGCGTACAGTTTTGCGCATCTGCTCGACGACCCTTCTTGAAAACTGGAACTACCTGTGCTGTTCTCCAGTCATTTGGAACCTTCCGTTCCTCTAGAGACTTGCAGTACACGGCTGTTAGAAGGGGGGCAAGTTCTTTCGCGTACTCTGTGTAGAATCGAATTGGTATCCCATCAGGTCCAGTGGACTTTCCTCTGTTGAGTGATTTCAGTTGCTTTTCTATTCCTTGGATGTCACCCATTTTTTAGTTCGTGCGAGGAATTAGAGAAGGAACTGCAGTGGAGCAGCTATGGAAAAAGGTGTTTAGTATTTCAGCTTTACGCGTGTCATCCGCTGTTTCTATGCCATTATTAGCCCAGAGTGTCTGGATATGATGTTTCGATCCACTTACTGATTTAACGTAAGATCAGAACTTCCTAGGATATGTCACTGGCTCAGTTATTAATTCGACCAACCCAGGCTGAGCGATCGCATTCCATTACTAAAACCCAATGTTGTGAAAGAGAGAATCGAGTTCCCAGAAGCTGACGGAAGCAGTTAGCGAAGCACGACCGAGCCGAAAGGCGGAGCAGCCGGGCGACGTCGTGGCGTCGTTAGTCACTGGGCCGCGCGGCGCCCACGTGTTCCCCGTAACAACCGGGGCGCTGGCCCGGGCCAGACGGTGGGAAGTCCACCGTGTCACGAGGCGCGCTCCGGCCAGTTGTCTCCCTGCGGCCGGCATTAATAGCGGCAGGCGCGCGCCTCTCATCATACGAGAATAATTTACCTCACACACTTCTGTTCTCTAGTCAACACCTAGATTCGGCGGTTAGCCACGCTTGTCCGTCTGTTGCACCATTTATGTTTTCTTGCAAGCCAGATCCGAGGAACCTCTGACGACAATTCAATAGTCACGAAACGTTCCTCCGTAAACAAACAAGCAACAGCAGTGAAGTGCAGTAATTTGCAATCACTCATAACCCTAAAACAATGTGTTGTGTTGGCTGAAGAGCCAACAGCGTGTTACGAATGGAGGCCGAAATGCACGCGTTTTATCTCACGCAGGCTGGCGTGAGGAGGGAAGGACTATACTGACGTGAGGTCTGGAACATGACAAGGAATTAGAATTCAGAAAGCGGACATAATTAGTTTGATACTTAACTTTAATCCATTAATGATGAACGTCGCTCTTGACGGTACGTCATTCACAATATTATCTGTTCAGAACACATTCGTAGTAACTGAATATGGCGCCTTGCTAAGTCGTAGCAAATGACGTAGCTGAAGGCTATGTAAACTGTCGTCTCTTCAAATGAGAGCGTATGTAGACAGTGAACCATCGCTAGTAAAGTCGGCTGTACAACTGGGCGAGGGCTAGGGAGTCTCTCTAGACTAGACCTGCAGTGTGGCGGCGCTCGGTCTGCAATCACTGATAGTGGCGACACGCGGCTCCGATGTATACTAACGGACCGCGGCCGATTTAAAGGCTACCACCTAGCAAGTGTGGTGTCTGGCGGTGACACCACGTAATGCATCGGCTTTGCTAAGGCTTTGTGATTGTAACATGTGAAGGAACGCAGGTTAATTGCTATAACATTATTAGCGGCGATGGAGGGCTTCGCATCTCAGGGTCAATTGTACAAAGCCTTTAATCTTAGCACAAAAAATTAATAAATAAATAGATTCGTATGAAGCTGAACTAGGAAATCTGTCTGGTAGAAGCGTTGATTGAAGATGATGTGGCCACGAACTAGGATCCATTTTGACTAGAAAATTAGAAAGTTAAGTACAATTGTAGTCGATTCACAATCTAGCAACATTACAGAAGAACAAATTTTGTTTCGTGTATACAGATGAAAATGACGTAAGTAATGAGCGCAGATAGTAATTGCTCTCAACAGAGTACTAGAAGAAAGCTCGTAATTAATATGAACAAGTCTAAAGGCATTTCATAACAGGTTTGTGAAAGGAAAGTTCGAAACATTTCCAGCGAACCACAAGTATATGAAGTTCGACGGCAACCAACTGAAAATATTTTACAAAATTGTTCTCTAGGCTTTCATACTGGTAACTAAATACTTCGTACTAAAAACAACGCAAGTCAGTATTCAAGAGAGAGTTACAAAGTAACTAGTGAACGGCGACATCATGCATTAACTGTTATGACGTTTGCAAGAGGTTACAAACCGAAACAGTGAGCGCATGTAATCGTTAATCAGTCAGTAAATAAGAACTTCGGTCCACACAGAAAACCACATAAACCGTCACCAACGCTAACTCTTACGTACGTTTACATCATGCTGTGCAAACAGCTGAAAGTGGGCATAACACCACGATGGCCATCTGTTTGTGTTCGGAATTAAATCAACAACGGCAGGTGCCGAACGATGTACTCTCGATATTCGATATTGTATCTTAAAATTACACTACGACGTACGCGAATGCTTTCTTGATCATTCCCACTGAAATACTTTTCAAACTAAGGGTTGTTCTCGTGTTTGGTGAATTAAATTCGAGGCGAAGCTAAAAATACATCTTTTTAGGCCGTGGAGAAATTAGAAAAGCGTGTCTTCTCCTGCTTTTTTCCTCCAGCTCTATAACACAAAACCGTCAATGACGAATCCTGCGTACCTAAATCATTGAGTTGCAATATACGATTAATATCTGCCGTCGAAGTACGATAATCTTGTCGAAAGCGCACTTTGCGGTGTTACCAAGCGTGTTTCGTACTGGTTTAACTTATTGTCAGTTTTGAACCTCGTTCATGTGATCCAAGTTTGAGTATCACACAAGAACGATATTTCGTGAACCAGGCTCATTTTCTTCACTGAAGTAAAAATGGATCTTTAATCACCGAAGTTTACATTGTTGGGCTTAAGACTTGAGTGTATACAGTCGTGTTGTACTTACCTCTATTTACTTTGGGGACCTGTATGATTGAACACATGCAGACTTGAATCACTTTTTGTATGGAAATAGCAGACGGCGATATATGAACATTGCAAAAATAGCATAGCTTGAAAAACCGCTTATTTTTGTTAACGGTGTGTTGAACACCTGGAAGAACAAGATTAATCAGTCGCACCAAGAAAATCTGAGGGACTGCGCTGTACGAGCGACAGACTACAACTACTGTGTAGCAGCGAAAGACTGCTCTGACCTACGACTCTATTGTAGCTCTCTTTTGACAGGGGCAAAGATATTTTATGTCTCAGACAGCCCCTGTGATTTGTCGTTCTAGCAAGTGAGCAAGTACATCGAGATTACATTGGCTCCAGCAGGGTGGTGAACCCCTTACAACCTGTCATGTGTCAAGGACGCAGTGAATTCCCTCTCGTTATCAGCTCGGTACGGGGTCGGGAGCGAAGCTTCTTCATATGCCCAGTGAACGCCGGAACAAAAGGCTTGTAAAAGCAGCTTATTTGGTCATCGAAAGACACAGAGACGAAGTTGATAAATTTCATCAAAGATCTGAATATTCGATTCAAGCACACACTTGCTTGTTCTTATTTTTATTTATTTATTTATTTTTACGAACGTCTTTACTGAAAAATCCCCTTTATAAAGTGATGCTCTGCGGAGCAGGACAGAATGTGAAACAAGATCTCGAGTCCCTTATTTCTAGAGGAAGAACATCCAGTGAGAGAGAGAGAGAGAGAGAGAGAGAGAGAGAGAGAGAGAGGAGAGTCACTGTGTCTACCCCCCCCCCCCCCTCCCCCACACCAGGGCCACTTGTAGCAGCTAAGGTCCGTCTCCTAACCGCCACTGTTTGTGTGTGCCCGGGTATAATACCGGAGATTACACAGACACCAAATAATACAAAGGGTGTTCCATGGACTGTAGTGATATGAACATCACAGAGGTGACAAAAGTCATGGGATACCTTTAGGAGGTAGTAGTGCCTCTATAGCCGTCCATAATTGCGAAAGATTTACCGGTGCAGGATTTTGTCCACGAACTGACCTCTCGATTGTGTCCCATTAATGTTCAGGGGGCGTCATGTCGGATGATCTGGGTGGCCAAATCATTCGTTCAGTTTACTGAATAAAAGTTCTCACGGTGTGAAGCATTTGGACCAGCCTATTCTCTTTTCTGTGTTCACTGTAAGTCGCTGACTTTTAAACATACCTACGCAGAGCGCGATACATTTCTGGCCCGAGAAGCAGCAGCTGTTTTTCTGTCGTCGGCGCCAGTAGAGAGAAGCCGACGAAGGCTCCGGCACCACGTACCTGCCAACTGAGATGACGTGATCGGAGACGCAACTCAGGTCTCCGAGGCGCTCGCGTTTCCACTCCTTGTGGGGTGGTATTCCGGCCACGTTCCGCAGCTGTGATTCAGCTGTAGCCTCCCGCGCTTCTGCCCTGCATTCTCATACTGCCAGTGCCCACTTGCGTGAACTTCCAGGAACACTGGTCACCTCTTTATTTGCAGAGATTCCGTGTACCGTTCCATTCCAGAAGGCGCGAACGTAATGCGTGAGAACCATTCCAATCAGTTCGTGCTGCACCAGTTTATTCTCCGTCTCAAGTTTCTTACTGTTCACTTTGATGAAAGAAAAATAACTTTCTCTCGTGTATTTCACATTTTCTCATATCTTAGTTTTTATAGTTATGTAACAATAAACGTCACTGATTGTTGCTGAAGAAAATGCACTCTATTGGTGCAGTGGAACAGTGTATTTCACAAGAAAACAGCTATACTTCAAGACCTGAAAGACTGTGTCATTTAAAAGTGAAAAATATCATGAAGGTATGAGACCTAATTTCCTCGTATTCGGAACTGCAGCCGTTGGAAACTCGCCGTCGTTTTCTTGATGTCCACTTTAAAGCGCGTATCATTTGAAATTTATGCCCGCCCCCGATTATTGTTTGAAGAATAATTCTAAGAATGTAGTCTCATACTTGAAGTACAAAGTGTGCAGCCATTCATAGCCGTTGTGTTCGAAGGTAAAATTTTCTGTAGTCTGATGGGACCTAATGAGCCAGCAGATTTTACATTCAGAAGAGGAATTATTTACAAGCGTTTTCAGTGCGAGTGCATACTTGAAGGACAGTTGTGTTTAACATCATTTTAGAACCAGATCCGAAAACACACATTTCATAACTCAAGATTGAAAGTAGGTTGTTTAGGTTTTTATGTTGGTAACGTCACGTAGCGCTCTGTATGAAAACCACTGACTGTGCTGTGTGCAGTCTGTGGCTAGTTTGCATTGATGGAATATTCGCTATTGTAGTGTCGGGCAGTTGGGTGTGAACAGCGCGTAGCGTTGTGCAGTTGGAGGTGAGCCGCCAGCAGTGGTGGATGTGGGGAGAGAGATGGCAGAATTTTAAGAGCGGACGATCTGGACCTATGTTCGCCAAAAAGAGTAAATTTGTAATACTGGGTATCATGAACTCATATATATATATTATGACTTTTGAACACTATTAAGGTAAATACGTTGTTTGTTCTCTATCAAAATCTTTTATTTGCTGACTATGCCTATCAGTAGTTAGTGCCTTATTTAGCTGGCAGTAGTGGCGCTCGCTGTATTGCAGTAGTTCGAGTAACGAAGATTTTTGTGAGGTAAGTGATTCATGAAAGGTGTAGGTTATTGTTAGTCAGGGCCATTCTTTTGTAGGATTTTGAAAGTCAGATTGCGTTGCCCTAAAAATATTGTGTCAGTTTAGTGTTGATCAGAATAAGTAAAGAGAGTAATGTCTGAGTACGTTCAGTTTTGCTCAGCTGTTTGAAAATCAAATAACATAGAGGTTTATCAACACAGTAATTCATTAATTTTTCTAAGGGGATGTTTCACGATATAAAGCCGGCCTCGGTGGCCGTGCGGCTCTAGGCGCTGCAGTCCGGAACCGCGGGGCTGCTACGGTCGCAGGTTCGAATCCTGCCTCGGCCATGGATGTGTGTGATGTCCTTATGTTACTTAGGTTTAAGTAGTTCTAGGGGACTGATGACCTAAGATGTTAAGTCCCATAGTGCTCAGAGCCATTTGAACGATATAAAGAGAAATTGATAGAATACGCAAAACGTAAATTCTTCATTCGAGTAGACATAGTGTCTGTTGTTGCTGTACAGTAATGCGTATTTATTTCACCATACTCATTTCGCTGCATTCCTTTAAAACATCGCCAGTGGGTCTGGAATCACACACACACACATTTTCGATTTTGGTTCGATTCTAGAGATGAAAACAGTTCGAGAGGCTTGTGTGATTTTTGGCTTACTGCTTTTATGTCGATTGCAGATTATATTTGTAAGTGTTGTCTGTGTGTAACTAACATCTTTCTTCTTTCCTTCAGGATTATGTTCTAACACGGATCATTCTGTATCTGCAGCCCATTCACAGTTTATTCTGTCCTCTTAACACCTGAAGAAGACGAAATAATGAAAGTTTCAATGCTTGTATAAATCCGTCGTCAGGTATTAAGGTATTAATACATATATAAATATTTTAACATTTTCTTTACTGACATCAAGTATGCAGTCGTAGTTGCTTACCATTCTTTTAGTATTATTTAGAATCCAGGTTTCTGTGTAGAGATATAACTGTTTTTCTCAGTTCAATAAGCGCAACTGCTCTTTGCTGCCTACCTGGTTTTAAAATATTTTCTTTTGTGCTGGATGTCCGACGCTTTTGTTGGATCCACGTGCCCGTTTACGTATTCAACCGTAGGTACATTCCTCATGTCTGAGCAAAAACCTGCAACAAATCATGTCTAAAGCTCTGAAAACTAAGGCCCAAAAATGATAAAAATTTCTCAGTCAGTCACGATTCTGTCAAATAAATAATTTATTAGTCCATAATATGCTGCCGTGCTGCACTCAATGCTTTACATTTTGTTATGTTGCAAACATTCTGAAGAATAGTGTAGGGATCATCCATTAACTGTACCATCTACAAGACAGACTTTGCGTCACCCTTAAAGAAAATTTTTACTCGAAAGTTATTCCCTCCCTTTGCTGTTACATGCGGAAGCAAACTCAAAGAGATCCACTCTCTTCTTGGGCGTCAACGCCTGCAGTATTTAGACATTAAGATTTCTGGTTCAGTGGTTTTTATACGGTCAACAAAACGGTCATGGATGTTTAGCTCTCAGCATGCTCTTTTTGTCGATTTCTGTGAAATCAGTGGGAAGCGTGGGCGATGGAAGTACACTGTTGAACCAAGAAGAAAACATAATCTTTTGAAATGTGTTACAGAGAAGAGTTGCAGATTAGATGAATGTATCAGATGACTAATGAGGTAGTAGCGAATCGAATTAATGAGAAAAGAAATTTATGTCACAACTTGACGATAACAATTGATCAATTGTCTGTCCAAAACATTTCCAGACTGGATTAATAAAAAACAGATAAACTTTACGATGGTGGTTTTAACGCTTCAGGTGTTTTACATAGTCTCCCATCGCTTGAGTACAAGGCAAAAAACTCTCATACAACCATGTAAAAGTGTCAGAGAAGTCCTCCATTGGGATGTTGAACTCGCGCGCCACATGGGCTTGAAGGTCGACCATGTTGACCATTCATGTGAATTTTTGCAGCTTGTCGTTCTGTGATAGGCTGCTATTGATGAACCTCAAGTTTCGTCACCAGTGACCATGTTTCTTCCGGAAAAGAATTGTCCGCATTTTGCACTCTAGTCAAGTCGCAGCAGGCGCTCCTGCGCCGTTTTTGTCCGAAAGTCAAGGTCTACGGTAAAAACTTTTCACGCACTTTTCTCTTCTTCGAAACATTCTGGAGAATGTCTTGAACACTTGATTTAGAGATGTTGCTCCATTGCGATACGTCACACAACAACCGTGGCACACTACCGTCTCACTTCCACTAACTTTACACTCCCTGCTTGCAAATGACTGGCCGAAAGCACGTCTGGAGTTTACGAGTACAATATTTCTTGTATTCACCGTAGTTACTGCGCTAACGTCGTTTTTACACCAGATATAAAACCAGTCTCGGAACTTTTTTGGCATACTTTGTGTATTGAGACGTCAAGCAATGGGATAGTCAATTTGGTAACAAAAAGGGGATGTTTGTGTTGGGGGGGGGGGGGTGGATGAGGTAAAAGTTGTTGAGGAAGACCATGGCCTGACTACAATAAGCGGATTAGATTTAATGTAGGTTGAGTAGTTACGCAAAGATGAAGAGTCTTGCGCATGGTATGATAGCGTGGTATGTAAAGCTGCATGAAACGAGATTTCGGAGTGAAGACCATAACAAACAAGAATAAAGAAAACACGCGCTCGACCGCTTCCTTTGTCACTGTCGGTCGACCGGAGACATCCACTGGTTACGAGCTGTGTATACCAGCCTCGACTGGGTTAACAAACTGTGCATTTGCGAATCCCTTTCTGAAGTGTTGTGCTTCTAACAAACCCATATAAGTTTACGAGTTCTCTGCATTTGTCGCAGCCTGTTCGAGCTGTTAATTGCTGCTGCGCTGTGATGGAACAAAACATAATTCCACGAGTTCTGGAAACGACTACCAAGTTCCAAATTATTACGTCTAAAATATAGATACGATACATATGTGATACCATTTTACTTATTTATAATAAGCATGCACAGTATCTGATTGTCTTTGTGGCACTGTTCAGGAAAGTGAGCCCGGTGCTCACGTTATTTTCATTGCCTTGTTGATATCTCTCTTACGAGGGAGAGTGGCCAGCAAAAACGCTCGCAGCTGTTACGGGTAATGCATTGATGAATTCGCTCCGCCTATGCGGAAGAGCCCTTCAAGTCCGCTATTAAGCCATTCAGGCGCTAACAATGCCCGACTCCTTTCAGCTGGCCCCGGCGGTTCCACAAAAGGAAGAGGCTAACAAAAGGTCTGATGCCACGCCGGCACACGAAACTGATATGATTCGGACAGCGGGCTCTCGGGGCCGCAGGTCTTAATAAGTCTTTATCCGCGTGCCATATTCTGCCACCGCCTGTCATTCCTTAAGAAAGCTCCGATATTAGCGACTCTTCCGCTGGTTCCCCCGTCAGCTGAAGGCGGCGACTACGTTACTTAAAAGGAAAATGATGCAGCAATAAATTTCAAACAGTCACTCTATGGTTAAACACAACTTACTGCTTCCGTACCTCTCATTATATGTTTGCTACATTTGGCAACTGATCCAGTCATGATTAACGGAACTATAAGAAACGATTTCATAAATGTCTGAGCAATCGCAAACACCACACTCTTTATTTATCTTGATCTTAATGGTAATGCCGAACCCTTTAACCGTAAACTTTCCCGCTTCGAAAACTATAGGCTTTAAATTATTTAAGTTAACAGCTGCAAGTTCTATAACGTTATCGGAAATTCGAAGGATATTTACTTTCGTTTTAGGGTAAGAAACCCACATTTGATGACACTTTTATTTATCACTTACAGTGCACTTGAAGACTTGTGACGTAATAAGTAAATGGAATAAGTAGCTGGAATTACATATTATTTTGGGTTAAATGTCATGTTGGTTAAGTCATAATACAATATTGCATGAAGGTAGAGAGAAAATATATGCGACACAGAATTATATTTCCTATGGGATTCTCTTGAATAACATGTATTTGAATGATGCAATGCAAGTGCCATTACTCGCGAGCACAGAGAAGTCGAATTCAGAGTAAACCTTTGAAAACAAGTCAAAGAATTAAACATATTTTCAGGAGGTGGTGCCCCTCACCCCGTATCTATTTGCCGGTCAAAATTCTTTATTTACCCAAGTTTCTGACGACTGACCGTCATCAGGTTCATAAAATTATTCACATCTTCATGTCAGGCGAAAAATAAAATATGTTAAAAATAAATTTTTTTAATAAAGTTAACGCCAGTTACAGTTATAACATAAATGAGTACATTACATAGCAAGGTTTTTGTAAAAAAAATGGTTCAAATGGCTCTTAGCTCTGTGGGACTTAACATCTGCAGTCATCAGTCCCCTAGACTTAGAACTACTTAAACCTAACTAACCTAAGGGCATCACACACACATCCATGCCCGAGGCAGGATTCAAACCTGCAACCGCAGCAGCAGCGCGGTTCTGGACTGAAGCGTCTAGAACCGCTCGGTCACGGCGGCCGACATGGTTTTTATAGATTGATGACGTAATTTATATTACGCTATGACAACTGTCTATTTCGTTGTTTTATCGTTTAGCAACAATAATTTTATATTTCGATTAACATGAAGTTGTGAATACATTTATGAACCTGATGACAGTCAGTAGATCATAACTGGTTGTGTAAACAACGAATTTTACCAGCAGCGCAAGGCAATTATACGACATCTTTCAAAGAACTGACTTCGTGCAAACTGTAGACTTTACATCATATATTTATACTGACAATCACTACCATTTAATTTAAGGATTTACAATGAAAAAGCTGCATATTTCCTGAAACCACGGAGGAACTAAATGCCTTGGGACTTAGGAAAATATTACAGAGAAAATGTTGACATAATCGTAGCTATAGAAGTCTGTTGGTTCCTTTAGTACGTGATCACCAAATTTTATATTGTATTATTGCTGTATCAGTCTCAAGTACTTCTCTTTGCTTTCTGTGTACAAGGCAGTTGCTGCATTATATCTTTTCATCATGTGCTTGTTGTAATTAATGTGATTGGTTGTTGTGGGTTTCTCACGACGATTGAGTCTAAATTTGTTCGTATTCATGTAATCGCGTCTGGAAGTTCCAATCGAATGCTTAAAAGTGCTTTGTGTATAAGAGGTAAAATTTGTGACTTAGGTAAGATTTCTTACCCCAAAAATTATTGTGGTCGGTCCTGGCACAAGCAAACAATGCTCGGTCACGGCACAAACAAACAATGAATAAGAAAGTGATATGCAGGAACCCATTTTGAAATTGCTATTGCAAACATCTAGTGAACTACAAAGAAACAGAGCCCTCTTTGAACACAACGCGACGAATGTAAGGGCTATTGCTGGATAATCAGAAGTGTAGTCATGAACACCCCATTGACGACGAACTGAAATTTATCATTGTTCATTTATGTAAAAGTATCTATCTCTGAGAGAGTACCATTAACCCAATAATGCATCGAAATTCACTCATGTCCAGAAGTAACGACTTCTTTGGGATGCAAATACCAAACGTGATCCAGTGTGATAATGTAAACAATGAAAAGTGTTCTGAACACACTGTGACACGAGCAGATACCGAGCAAATCGAGAAATCAGCTATAGGTCATCAATAACTCTTGCCACGCATGGTATGCCTCCAGTAGAGGAACACGGATCTTTGATATTGGACCTGATGCCCTCGCATGCAAAAAACCGCGCGGAACGGCACTCCGTATTGTGGATTAAGCTGTCCAGCATAGGCGTCCTCACAACTTTATTCTCGAGCGAGTACGATTACAAAATTGCCATTTTCAATAAACTGTTTCTTTCACAATATATCGGCTATAAGAACTAAATTTGATACGTAGCACTCACATTTACTGTACGTCAAACAAATGGTGGATATCCATTCAATGGTTTTAAGACAGCCGTGTTTAAAGTACGTGGCGCATGGTAAAGTGGTGCTATTCAAAACCGGCATCGAGGTAACTATGGTGCACCGTGGGGACCATAGATGACAGGGATGAACGACGGCTGCAGGGACGTGTGCGAGCGAATAGACTGGCAACTGTTGAGGAAACGACCGCGCAGATGAACCAAGGGGCTACCGTCAGTATCTGCGCAACGACCGTTCAGCGAACGTTGCTACTTACGGGCCTGCGCAACAGGCACCTGGTTCATGCACCCACGCTGACTGCTGTTCATTGGCGACGAAGGCTGGAGTTGTCACGCGTGTCGCAGCTGGCCGTCCACTGCTTGGCGGCAGGCGGTCTTTCCAGATGAGTCAAGTTCTATGTTTCATCGGACGGCCGACCATACGCGTGAATGGCTCTGTAACAATCGTTGGAAGGATCCAGGTCGGAGAAAGAAGCGTTATGTTCTGAGGAATGTTTAAGTGGCATTCCCTGGGAGATCTCGTCATTCTGGATGGCACAATGGATCAACAGAAGTACGCATCCGTCCTTGGAGGCCATGTCTACCGCTATATGCCGTTTCTTTCTTCCTCTACACGATTGCAAATACCAGCAGGACAAAGCAACGTCTCGTAAAGTTTGTAGTGTATGTGTATGGTCTGAAGAGCACCAGGATGAGTTTACCATACTCCACTGACTACCGAACACCCCAGTTTCTAAAACAATAGAGATCCTGTGAATCACCTTGATCGGGCTATTTGGGCAATGGATTCTCAAACGAGAAACCTATAGCAACTGGCCACGATACTGGAGTCAACATGGCTGCAAATCGGTGGGAACCTCACTGACTACATTCCTTCATGTATGTGCTGCAAAAGGTGGTTATTCAAGCTTTTGACAAGTGGCCACATTAATGTGACTAGACCGTGCATGCTGCAGTTTACCTGTCCTGAATAGTGCTTGGTAATTTTTCTGTTTGTTAATGGTGTTGTTGTTTTGATTTTAATGTTTAAAGCGAATTATTCTGAATTTTCTGCTTGTCTGTCCCACACAAACTGTACCACAATCTTTGCAGGATAACTAGCATATACCTGCTTTGCTGAATGTGTCCATTGGTGTCTTTCATTTTTTTCTGTATTGTATTGTTTGTTTTGTATGCACATGTGTATTCTTTGTTTTCTCAAAAGTTCCCTACTCTCTGGATTCTTTTGTTGTCAAATGTCAGTTTGTGCCTTGTTTTCCTATTGCTTGTGGGTTCTTCATCTTGGGTAATTGCGTGTTCTTTGCTGTATAATTATTACTGATGTGCTATGCTGTAATACTGTGGTGTGGAAGTTGTTTTATTTTTTGATTCAATTTGTGCACTGTATTTAATCTGTTACTGTGCTATAGATTCTCATATTGGTATTCCCTGATACTGATTTGAACTGAGCGTCTTCGTGGGGGGAATACATGCAATAAAGAAATTATTCAGGTAGTGAAGGGAGACGGAAATTTAATAGTCATGGGTGAGTGAAGTTCAAGAGTAGGAAAAGGGAGAGAAGGAAACATAGTAGGTGAATATGAATTGGGACTAAGAAATGAAAGAGGAAGCCGCCTGGCAGAATTTTGTGCAGAGCATAACTTAATCATAGATAACATTTGGTTTAAGAATCATGAAAGAGGGTTATATACATGGAAGAACCCTGGAGATACTAAAAGGTATCAGATAGATTATATAATGGTAAGACAGAGATTTAGGAACCAGGTTTTAAATTGTAAGACATTTCCAGGGGCAGATGTGGACTCTGACTACAATCTATTGGTTATGAACTGTAGATTAAAACTGAAGAAACTGAAAAAGGTGGGAATTTAAGGTGATGGGACCTGGATGACCTGAAAGAACCAGAGGTTGTACAGAGTTTCAGGGAGAGCATAAGGGAACAATTGACAAGAATGGGGGAAAGAAATACAGTAGAAGAAGAATGGGTAGCTTTGACGGATGAAATAGTGAAGGCAGCAGAGGATCAAATAGGTAAAAAGACGAGGGCTAGTAGAAAACCTTGGGTAACAGAAGAAATATTGAATTTAATTGATGAAAGGAGAAAATATAAAAATGCAGTAAATGAAGCAGAAAAAATCGAATACAAACGTCTCAAAAATGGTATCGACAGGCAGTGCAAAATGGCTAAGCAGGGATGGCTAGAGGACAAATGTAAGGATGTAGAGGCTTATATCACTAGGGGTAAGATAGATACTGCCCACAGGAAAATTAAAGAGACATTTGGAGAAAGAAGAACCAGTTGCATGAATATCAAGAGCTTTGATGGAAACCCAGTTCTAAGCAAAGAAGAGAAAGCAGAAAGGTGGAAGGAGTATATAGAGCGTCTATACAAGGGCGATGTACTTGAGGACAACATTATGGAAATGGAAGAGGATGTAGATGAAGATGAAATGGGAGATATGATACTGCGTGAAAAGTTTGACAGACCACTGAAAGACCTGTCGAAACAAGGCCACCGGAGTAGACAACATTCCATTAGAACTACTGACGGCCTTGGGAGAGCCAGTCCTGACAAAACTCTACCATCTGGTGAGCAAGATGTATGAGACATGCGAAAGACCCTCAGACTTCAAGAATTCCAATCCCAAAGAAAGCAGGTGTTGACAGATGTGAAAATTACCGAACTATCAGTTTAATAAGTCACAGCTTCAAAATACTAACGCGAATTCTTTACAGACGAATGGAAAAACTGAAAGAAGCCGACATCGGGGAAGATCAATTTGGATTCCGTAGAAATGTTGGAACACGTGAGGCAATACTGAGCCTACGACTTATCTTAGAAGAAAGATTAAGGAAAGGCAAACCTACGTTTCTAACATTTGTAGACTTAGAGAAAGCTTTTGACAATGTTGATTGGAATACTCTCTTTCAAATTCTGAAGGTAGCAGGGGTAAAATACAGGCAGCCAAAGGATATTTACAATGTTTACAGAAACCAGACGGCAGTTATAAGATCGAGGGGTATGAAAGGGAAGCAGTGGTTGGTAAGGGAGTGAGACAGGGTTGTAGCCTATCCTCGATGTTATTCAATCTGTATATTGAGCAAGCAATAAAGGAAACAAAAGAAAAGTTCCGAGTAGGTATTAAAGTCCATGGAGAAGAAATAAAAACTTTGAGGTTCGTCGATGACACTGTAATTCTGTCAGAGACAGCAAAGGACTTGGAAGAGCAGTTGAACGGAATGGACAGTGTCTTGAAACGAGGGTATAAGATGAACATCAACAAAAGCAAAACGAAGATAATGGAATTTAGTCGAATTAAGTCGGGTGATGGTGAGGGAATTAGATTAGGAAATGAGACACTTAAAGTAGTAAAGGAGTTTTGCTATTTGGGGAGCAAAATAACTGATGATGGTCGAAGTAGAGAGGATATAAAATGTAGACTGGCAATGGCAAGGAAAGCGTTTCTGAAGAAGAAAAATTTGTTAACATCGAGTATAGATTCGAATGTCAGGAAGTCGTTTCTGAAAGTATTTGTATGGAGTGTAGCCATGTATGGAAGTGAAACGTGGACTATAAATAGTTTATACAAGAAGAGAATAGGAGCTTTCGAAATGTGGTGCTACAGAAGAATGCTGAAGATTAGATGGGTAGATCACATAACTAATGAGGAGGTATTGAATAGAATTGGGGAGAAGAGGAGCTTGTGGCACAATTTGACTAGAAGAAGGGATCGTTTGGTATGACATGTTCTGAGACATCGAAGGATCACCAATTTAGTATGGGAGGGCAGCGTGGAGGGTAAAAATCGTAGAGGGAGACCAAGAGATGAATACACTAAGCAGATTCAGAAGGATGTAGGCTGCAGTACGTACTGGGAGATAAAGAAGCTTGCACAGGATAGAGTAGCATGGAGAGCTGCATCAAACCAGTCTTAGGACTGAAGACCACAACAACAACAACAACATTCTTTCTCGACGACCATTTCTATGCTGTTGTTACTGGTAAACTAAGATTCCAAAAAAATTTGAGCTGGCGAATTTTCTTGAAACTCATGCCACCTATCGCAAGAAATTCTCCTGCTCGTGATGTTATTCGTGACAACAGCATAGAAATGGACGTTACGGAAAGAACGGCAATGGGAAAAAATGCATGTATTCCATCAAGGAGACGCTCAACTCAAAATCATTACCGGCGAACACTAAGATGAGAGACCTTATAACACAGTGTTATGATAAACGAAAAAAGGAAAAGACTACAATATTTGAAAGAAGAGGAATAAGGAAGGTAGGGGGGCCAATCTCACATAAAGGTGATGGAGGAGGAGGAAGAACGAGGAAACATACCTCTTGATGCAACAACAGCAATTCTGCAGAAGCTGAAGAGCAAAAGAATTTAGTGGACAGGCCATGTAGTCAGGTAAAGAAGGCACTTGGGGGGAAACCAAACATCAGACACTGAGACGATGACTAAGTCAGCACTGGATAGATCATCTGGCAAAGGACCTAGAAGTCCTGGAGATTGAAGAAACCAGAAGAAACCGAGCCCAAAACAGAAAATAATGAAGGCAGTTTGTGGAAGCAGTGCGTAATCTGAAGCTCCTGTGATTGCTGGACACGTAAGAGTGTTGTTTGTAACCAGTGAATGTGGCTGTATGATTAAGTTCCGTTCTTGTTTTTAATTATTTTTATTCAGTGTAATTCAATTCAGTAGGAGGTATCAGAGACTGGCTTTTGTATGTGTTGTGGGGTAGTTAGATCTGTTGCGTTTTATTTTACAGGTTATTGTGTGTTTTCTGTACACTGACAACTGGTCTTTGTTGATTTATTGTCTAGTGTGATGTTTAAGAAGTGTACTTTCCAGTCTGTTTTGTTTTCAAATGTGAAATGGATAGTTGGATAAGCAGTATTGAAGGCTTCTTGTGACTGTAGAATCTGATCATATATTTCATCTACCAAGTAAATTATGTTATGACTAAAGCAGGACCAATATATTACTCTGTACTCTTTAGGGTTCATTATTTCATAAAACATTTTGTTTTCAGGATCGTTAAGGGAGACATTGGCCAATAAGCCACTTTTGGGTGATCCCATAGGAGGGTCGTTCCTGCTGAATGTGGAATTAAACCTAAAACTTGGAGTAATTTTCCCCTGTGATAAATTTCTGTTACAACGTTCATCTGTCTTAGCTACCTTTTCAATTATTTTGATTGTTTCTTCAGTTGGCATGTGGGTATATACTGTTGTACAATCAGACAAAATTTCTAGTTGGTGTGATGAATTGTAAGTTAATGCGGATGAGTAGGAAGAACAAACCTAATGTTCTGATACAATATTACTACTGTCCTGCTTGACACAGTCAAGCCGTTTGAACATCTGGGCGTAACGTTGCAAAGCGCTATGAAATAGAACGGGCAAGTGAGAACTATGATAGGGAAGGCGAATGGTCGATTTTGGTTTATATGGAGAATTTTACGAAAGGGTGTTTCACTGTAAAGGAGACCGCATGTAGGACGCCAATGCTACCTATTCTTGAGTTCTGTTTGAGTGTTTGGGATCCGTAGCAGGTCGGATTGAAGGAAGACATCGAAGCAGTTCTTCAGAGGCGGGCTGGGAGACAATGGCTGTTCGCGTCCGTAGCATACGATGAGCTACACGTGTTTCCCAGGTGGTACTAAAGAACAGTCACTTAGGGGCGGCCAAACAATCATCGAACTTCATCGCTGATCTTCTGGCTAATTTTACATCTTATACCACAGATATGAGTCAAACCATTAGAAGTAGCCATAGGAAAGGCTCCTCACAGAGCCAACAGACGAGGCCCCTTGGACCTATCTTCAAGATTTGTCATATCACTATAGAAGGAGTAAGCTGGGCTAAATGCCAAGTATTAAATAAGATTTTATGTGATGACAACATTGATCTCGCTGCAGTTCAGGAAACTCAAGTTGAAGACGAAGACCAACTTAAACGGAGAGGTATGATTCCAGGCTACAACCTTGTTGGTGCAACGTATCATCGTGCACATGGCGTGGCTACGTATGTACGATCATCGATTGGAAACGTCCACTTGTGCTCGGCAACAGTGCATGGCGACATACATGAAGTTGCTGGCAAGGTAAGAGATCTGTCAGTGAGCAATGTGTAAAAACCACCAACCATTCACTGGCCTCAAGATGTCCTGCCATATCCGCCACACCCAGCAATATACGTGGGGGATTTTAACAGCCACCAACCCCTTTGGAAATATAGAACAGCTGATGGTAATGGCGAGGCTCTTGCTGACTGGGCAGAGAGTAACGACCTGTTCTTATTTTCGACCCAAAGGACCAAGGAACATTTAGGTCAACAGCTTGGAGAAAGGAATATAATCCAGAAAGACAACTTGATTGGAGGAATACACCCAGAATTCCTTCTTCCCTCTGCCAAAAAATGGCTTTCAGAGTGTAATGTTGTTGCTTAATTTGAGGTGTAAGCGGTGCTGATATTCAAGATAGTAAAAGCGGGTTAAAAGCTGTGAGCTGTCTGGGGAAGTTAACCTTGCATTACTGCGCAACTGTTTCACCAAGTATCCAGTCTAGCTTACCAAATTCCCAACCGGACTAACATTAAATATAATCTTTTAATAGTCAAACGACAACCGTTGACATATATATATATATATATATATATATATATATATATATATATATATATATATATATATAAAATTTAAATAAAAAGAAATAAATCAGTTTACATTTGGACATTTATTTTAACATTTAAAATTTCAGCATATTAAACTTGATTCATAACTGGTGCCTTGTTTAGGATTGTGAAAATGTGAGTTTCTAATCTTACGGAACACATCAAATATGGAGCCAAGATTGGGAGACTGCATACAACGCTGCATTCATAAAATAACACACGAAGGACGTTGAAACATATGCAAGAGGAAATTAACCACAACCAACCGATTCAATTTTCACCCAAAGAAGTTACGTTCGTAGCACAATCCTGTCCGTCATGTAATTACCACACACTGGTATACTAAATTCATACTAACTCCCTGTGAAATCTTCCCGAAAAGAATAGCTGAGGGCTACTTCGATGATTACACCACATGCTACACGTGGTCAACTTGGTTTATACAAAGCGTGTAACTCCACAATAATTTTGATAATCAAAATAAATTAGATCGAAAAGCAATTTACAAAACAAAAACCTCGAATTAGTTACTATCGTCTTACTATTAACCTGATGGGTCAAACAATTGTATAAGCACGTGGTACTGGTCTCACAAAGTACACCCCACGTGGGTTGAACATAAAGAAAAGTTGCTATATTGAAAAATATTGTCAAGACGAGACTTTATAATCTCACGCACATTCGCATTGAAGATTGATGGTACTAGTTAGAGTTACTGATCAACACGTGGTTCCACTTTATTCACAAAGTAGTGACAAAGCAACTACTGGAATATATTCTGAACTTCACACTCGATTTACACTGCGTAGCACTTTAAGATAACATTAGATATTTTAGAGCTAAAACTGAAATAAAGGTGATTAAGTTTTCAGTTAGGCTGAACTTAAGAAATCCATTGTCCTACGGACTTAGCAGACACGCGCTTAGCCGGAGATCTTACCACTTCAGACGCTCGCCGCGGACAGACTGACCTGGTCCCTTCCTGAGGGTGGCTCACAAATACCAAACGGAAGTGGCCAGAGGGGCAGCTTCCTATACCAACATGCAAGGGACAGACAGGACCATACCAAGAATAGAAACCTCTCTGCTTTTAGAGAGCGTAGCTACCTGTTCCAACGTTGGTCCTACTGTTCTCTAGCAGACAGGCTTGTCTGCTACCCTCAAGCATGCAACTATAAATACATTTGCTCATTCATCCTCTCACACAGAAGGGAAGGGGGATGACAGTATCTTTTCATATACAGTATATAAATGAAAGCGGATGTAGGTTCCGTATGAGACTGTGTGACATGAATTACATATAAACTGTGTTTTAAAGTGTAGTAGTGTGACAGATCGTTCTTGTTTATGTGTAAAAGTAACACGTTCCACTACACAGTCTCCTCCCAGATAGTCAGAAACGCCACAGTAAATTTAGAAGAGGAATTTATGCCGTAAATGACAACAGATTTAAGAAATTAACATGAAAGGAATCCAACAGAGACCTTTCAAGAGTTTTACTCAAATATAATGGCAACAGGGAACATACTACAGAAAATGAAGAACCCAAAGATTACTGCACTGCTTAAACCAGGGAAACCAAGCGATCAGCGGAAGAGTTATAGGCCAGTCACATTGCTCCAGAGACTCCTATATAACAGACTGATCCCAAAAATACTGGACTCGATTGCAGACGAACAATCAGGATTTCGACCTAATAGAAGCTGCACTGATCAAGTACTTTCCCTGACAACACATATACAGGCAGGCTGCCAGAAAAAAAAAAAAAAAAACATCAGTTGCATTCATAGACCTGAGCGCAGCCTATGATGCTGTCTGGAGACAAGGCCTGCTGTAGAAGCTCATAAAAATAATTCCATGCAGCAGTATCATCAGAGTCGTCGATAACATGCTTACCGCGAGAGCATTTCAAGTGATTACTGGAGAACAAATGAGCTCTGCCAAGATTCTCAACAATGGGCTACCATAAGGCTCAGTTCTTGTCCCATTGTTCTTCAATTTTTATACTTCTGACATCCCAAACACACAATCTAGGAAGTTTGGCTGTGAAGACGATTGGGCTCTAGCTTTGCAACATGAATCATTCGAGGCTACTGAAGACACCTTGTGCTCCGATTTGAAGCTGTTGAGTGGCTATTTCCGCAAATGAAGACAGCAGCCAAATCCGACTAAGAGTGAATTATCTTGTTTCCACCTTTGCAACCACTCAGCAAGAAGAGAGCTCAATGCCATCTTTGAAGGGAAACGCCTCAGCCACAACAAGTACCCCAAATGCCTAGGAGTCGCTTTGGACAGGACGCTCTCTTACAAGGAGCACCTGACAAAGACTGCAGCTAAAATGAGGACAAGAAACATAATCATTTATAAACTGTGCGGCTCCACAGCAAGCACACTCCTCACATCAGCAGTTGGGCTTGTCTACACGGTGGCAGAATACTGCGCTCCTGTGTGGATTAACAGCCCGCATACAAGCAGGATCGATGTGGTACTAAATGACACCACGCGCATTATCAGTGGCACAATAAAATCTACGGCCACTGTATGGCTGCCCAGCCTGAGCCACATACTACTCCCCGAAATGAGGAGAAAAAACGCTCTTCTCAGTGAGTTCAACAAGAGAACTAATATCCCACAGTTGCCCATACACAGCGACATAGCTGACTTGGAGATCAGAAGACTTAAACCGAGAAGACCAGCAGTACTATCTGCTAAAGAGATGACGAACTTCAACTTTGATGACAATCTGTGGAAACAACACTGGTAAGAACTCTGTACACCAAAATGCCAAAGTTTCATGACTGCTTAGTAACCGCCTGGCTTCAACCAGTCACGCAAATTGTGGACAGCTCTAAACCCTATAAGTACTGCCCACAGAGATGTGCTGACGCCCTCTGCAAATGGGGAACGATAACAACACTAAATTTCGACCGCGACGCTGAGAAACAAACAGTCCGACACATAGTAGAAGAATGCCCGGTTTGAGCCTACAAGGGAACCTTTAACAATTTCTTCGCTGCAACAGAGGAGCCAATTGATTATATTAAATGTCTTGATGTCAATCTGTAACTAACCTATGTATGAAATGTATAAGGATTGTGATGTATGACATTCGATAAATAAATAAATAAATAGAGGCGGGCTGCTAGATTTGTTACCGAATAACATCTAAGTGTTATGGAGATGCTTCGGGAACTCAAACGTGAATCCCTGGAGGGAAGGCGATGTTCTTTTCGAGAAACAGTATTGCGAAAATTTAGAGAACCTTCATTTGAGGCTGACTGCCACACGATCCTATTGCCGCTAGTATAAACTGCCCTTAGGGACCACGAAGATAAGCTACGAGAAATTGGGAGTCATATGGAGGCTTCTAGCAAGTCATTTTTCCCTCGCTCTATTTCCGAGAGGAAAAGGAAAGGAAATGACTTAGTGGTGGTTCAGGGTGGCCTCCGCCACGCACAATACGGTGCCTTGTGGAATGTCTGTGTAGATGTGTATGGACATGTGGATGTAATGTCAAAGTGGGCAGGAAGCTGTGTTATATATATTCACGTTTTGGTTTTGTGGGTTAGTCTGTTGATGTTACCAAAGGTTCTGTTGCTTGTATATGTGTTCTGGTTAATTGTTGCTGCTACGTAAGGTTCTAATTGCTTTTATATGTATAGTGTTTTTGTACAAAAGTGTGAATGTGTCTGGTTGAACGATATGGAGGTGATGACTGGGAACATGTTGCCTGGTCGGACGAGTCTCGTTTCAAATTGTATCGAGCGGATGGACGTATACCGGTGTGGAGACAACCTCATGAATCAGCGAACCCTTCATGTCAGCAGGGGACTGTTCAGTCTGGTGGTGGCTCTGTAATAGTGTGCATCATGTGCAGTTGGAGTGATGTGTGACCCCTGATACGTCTAGATACGACTCTGATAGGTGACACGTAAAGCATCATGTCTCATCATTTGCATCCGTTCATGTCCATTTTGCATTCCGAAGGACTTGAGGAATTCCAGCAGGAATTACCGGCCGGTGTGGCCGTGCGGTTAAAGGCGCTTCAGTCTGGAACCGCGTGACCGCTACGGTCGCAGGTTCGAATCCTGCCTCGGGCATGGATGTGTGTGATGTCCTTAGGTTAGTTAGGTTTAATTAGTTCTAAGTTCTAGGCGACTGATGACCTCAGAAGTTGAGTCGCATAGTGCTCAGAGCCATTTGAACCAACCAGCAGGAATTGCGACGCTCCACACGTCCAGAATTGCTACAGAGTGGCTCCAGGAACACTGTTCTGAGGTTAAACACCGCCGGCCACTGTATTCCGCAGACATGAACATTATTGAGCATATCTGGGATGCCTTGAACGTGCTGTTCAGAAGAGATCTCCACCCTCTCGTACTCTTATGGTTTCTTGGACAGCCCCGCAGGATTCATGGTGTCAATTCCCTCCAGCCTGGTTTTCCCTTCAGACATTAGTCGAGTCAATGCCACGTCGTGTTGCGGCACTTCTGTGTGCTGACGGGGGCCCTACGCGATATTAGGCAGGTGTGCCAGTTTCTTTGGCTCTTCATCGTATATCTTTACTACAAGTAGCACTTACTCTCTAAGGTGCGAGATTTAGTGAGGCGAAATGTCTGATAACACAGGGACGCTACGTGTCACAATTACTGCACTTTGACCTTCTGTAACCCCACAGCAGCTTGGGAAGTATACTGTACTGCAATGAGTCTGATAATTGTCAGTCAAATAAGAAGCCACAGTTCACGAACATGACTCTCGAGCACGGAATGCGCGCATTGTAAACTGTGCACGCCCATGGCTTGATCTTTGGCCTGTCGAGAAAAGGTCGGCGGAGCCAGAGGAGCGCGACGCACCGTGAGCGATGAGCGACTCCGCTCGGCTCGCCGGCGTTTGTATTCTAACGGCGGCCGATCTGGAGCGGCAGGCCGACAATGGCGAGTGGCCGAGCGTTTCCGGGAAGGCCAGCGCCCGGGTGAATGGGCGCCGCCGCCCGGCACCAGTGAATGGAGGAGCGCTCGCCGGCCGCCGTCCTGGCTCCCTGCTGTCGCGCCTACAACGTCTGACGATCACGTAGAACTTCTGACTCTTGCAGCTATAACTTCATTCCCGCTTAAATTGAGAGAGGCTAAAATAGCGGACATATGACGTCACCAGGTGGGATGAGGCAACTACGTCAGGTGCTACCACCTTGATGCAGCGCTTGTGGAAAACCGCGCCTGAAGAAACCGCTTGCATTCTGATTGGCTGCTGTGGTGAAAGACGCGATCATGATTTTGACTGGGTGCGAATCAGCTTATAAGCAAAAGTATAGGGAATTTTTTAATTTCGCCGGCTTTATTCTTCCGATTTTGAATTCTTTTATCTTGTTGATATACATGTCCCTAATGTATGTTTGCATTTTCAGCTGCTTTGAATATTTAGCTTATTGTTTACAGTCGAAAAGGTTATATCTGTTTTCGAGTGCTTGGCAAACTTTTACTTTCGAAAAAGATGAATCAAAGAATTTGGATTAAATTGTGATTGAAAAATGGAATGAATTAATTGCAGCACCACATCCGAAATGTTGACTGTGGTTTTTGGCGAATCTACTATGAATAAGTCAAAAATTTACGAGTGTTATAAGCGTTCCGAAGAGGGTTGAGAAGACGTCGAAGACGACGATCACCCTGGACACCATAGAACTTCATTTACTGATGACAATGTGGAAGAATATTATGCAAATTGAAGGTGGAGGGGGGAGGGGGAGAGAAAGGAAAGGAACTAATGATGTCAGCTGCATTGGAAGGCCGGCCGGGGTGGCCGAGTGGTTCTAGACGCTCCTGTCTGGAAGCGCGCGACCGCTACGGTCGCAGGTTCGAATCCTGCCTCGGGCATCGATGTGTGTGATGTCCTTAGGTTAGTTAGGTTTAAGTAGTTCTAAGTTCTAGGGGACTGATGACCTCAGAAGTTAAGTCCCATAGTGCTCAGAGCCATTCGAACCTTTTTCTGCATTGGAATTTTATGCGGAATCAGTGGTGACGACTGAAAATGTGTGCCGGACAGTACTGGAACCCGGTATCTGACACTTACTAAGCAGTTCCGTTAATCACTGCGCCACCCAGTTATAGTGTTATTGCATTTGTTCGGACTACCTCGGTATACTCCTCGGCCATCCCACACTCCCCTGTTACGTGGAAGAGGTAAAGAAAGTGGTTTTGGAAAATTGCCGAATCACCATCAGAGGTCGTCGATAACGTCGCCATATCCTTCGCCTTTCCAAGCAATTTCTTCGGGTGTTTTGCGCGTGAAACGTGTAGCAGTAAAGTTTCTTCCGAAATTGTTGAATTTCGACCTAAAACGACGTCTCTTATCGCTGAGCAACTGCTGAATGAAGCCAACAACGATCCAGAACCGTTAAAGAATGTTATAACAAGTAACGAAACATGTTGTCGAAACCAAGGCCCAATCGTCCCAATGGGACTGCCTGTAGAGCCACGACCGAAAAACATTCGACAAGTTCGATCACATGTCGAGGTTCTTCTCACTGTTCTCTTTGATTACAACAGGATAGTGCATCATGAATTCCTGCCATATGATCGTACGGTCAATAACGAACACTACCTGGAAGTTACGCTCTGTTTGCGTGAAGCAGTCCGACGAAAACGATCAGAACAGTTGCAAAACCACTCTTGGAAATACCATCATGATAATGCTCCCATTCACACCTCAATGTTTGTTCGGGATTCGTTTTTGGCAAAAAACGAAACGATTATGTTGCTTCAGCCACCGTTTTCGTCGGACATAGTCTCTGCGACCTCTTTCTGTTCCCAAGGGCGAAGAGAACCATGAAAGGACGTAGTTTTGCTGCTATTGATGAGATAAAAAAAAAGAATCGCTGAAGAACCTGAATATCACAACGAAAAGTGAATCCCAGAAGTGCTTCCCAAGACTTGAAAAAGCTCTGGCACAAATGTACTGTACCTGATGTGGGGGGGGGGGGGGGGGGGGGGTTACTTTGAAGGGGACAAAATAGATTTTGATGAATAAATAAAGACTGTTTAAGAAAGATAAAGACTCCCGTTAATTTTTGATCACACTTCGTACTTTCGTATATTACTAAAAACTAAATCAACTCTAGATATCGTCAAAACAGTATGGGAGATCCTCTCAGAACTGTACTGTTACGACGTATTTAGAACGTCATTTTACACTTAATTTTAGATAAACGATTGAAATACGAGGAAGACACGAATTATTTTCGCGTCTGCGTCATTGTAAGCAATGACCGCCCAGCGAAGTATTTCGTGCCAAACACCCAGCAGCAAGTGTTGAAGAAAGGGAAGAATGGCAAGGGTTAAGCGTCTCGCTAACAAAGAGGTCATTGGCGACGGAGCAGAAACGCTGATAGTTTCAAAGGTGGGAAAGGAAATCCGCCGTGCCCTTTCAAAGGAAGCATTCCGGCATTTGTCCAGAGCAGTTTAGTGAAATGATGGGAAACCTAACTCAAATGGTCGGATATCGATTTGAAACGTCTTCCTCACGAGTGCGAGTCCAATGTGCTAACTACTGCTCACCTCTCCCGGTGCGAAGTGTTGATGGCATGGTACAGGGAAGTGCAAGGTAGATTATTTTATGAGTTGTATTCTTCAGTTAGATGGTAAAACTCTGAATTTTGACTAATGAGAATGAGTTATCATTTGAACTTAATAGGCGCACGCATGACTAAGCCATGCTGAAGAACTCAGTTTGCTATTTTCTCTGGTGGAATATGTTTATAATAAAAAGAAAAGCTGATGTTCTTCTAAACTACAGACTTTATTATTTAGATGAAATAAAGCCTAATATTACTTTGTTGTAATTCCGAAGAAAGCCTCTCATCAAGAGAAACGAACCTAAGATTCACGTTCTGACATTGTCTGGGACAATGACATCGAATGAAGGTGCAATGTTGGCGCAACAATAAGAATTAACAATGAAATCCGCCTACCATCTTTGTAGCATTTCTATTACGCCATTGTACATTTCGAAGCCACAGATTCTGATACTAAGTAAGCACCTTCATTGTGACTGACGATCGGACAGAAACTAGCGTCTGTAGGAACTTTATTACACTCTCAAACGAAATTTGCCACTTCAAACTTACGGTGTAGTTGGAGTTTACTAAAGTGTAACAAAAATCTATATACATTATTCGTACATGGGTATTTTGTGTACCTCCCAGAAGCTCATCTCAGAAGTGGAACGTACTCACTGGAAGAAAAGCTGGACGAAGTGCATTAACTAGAAGAGAAATGCATTGGGAAATAAGTAAATATTTAACCATAAAAAAGAAATCGTTCGTTTTCGGCACGGGACGCCACTCCACCCTAAATTAGTCCTGGTTACAGGTCCATCTCCGACCTGTAAAGTATAAACAAGACGGTCGTATCCCTTCCGCTGGGCCTAGAAAAAGGAACATCACTGTCAGACGACTTATGAACTACGTTAAGTAGTGCGCTCCTAAGCCACTCTAAAAGCACAAATTTTATTTTTGGTGTTAAGTGCTGTGTTGGCAAAAGAGCCAACACCGTGTTTGCTAGAGTAGGCCGAAATGCAAGCGTTTAATTACACGCAGACTGGCGTGAGGTCTGGAACAGGTCAGAGAAATAAGACTAGCAAAACGGGAGTTAACTGGTAGAATACTTAACTTTCATCCATAATTGGTGTACATCGCTCTTGACGGTACATAATTTCCATTTCAATATAAACTGGTAATGGCGCCTTACTAGGTCGTAGCAAATGACGTAGCTAAAGGCTATGCTAACTATCGTCTCGGCAAATGAGAGCGTATTTGTCAGTGTAGCATCGCTAGCAAATTCGGCTGTACAACTGGGGAGAGTGCTAGGAAGTCTCTCTAGACCTGCCGTGTGGCGGCGCTCGGTCTGCAATCACTGACAGTGGCGACACGCGGGTCCGACGAATACTAATGGACCGCGGCCGATTTAAAGGCTGCCACCTAGCAAGTGTGGTGTCTGGCGGTGACTCCACATTAAGTTCCCATGGGAACAAACTGCTGAGGTCATCGGTCCCTTAACATAAGTTAGATTAAGTAGACTTACAGACTACTTAATCTAACCTATGTTAAGGGAAACACACACCCCCATGTCCGAGGGAGGATTTGAACTGCCGACGGGGGAAGCCGCGAGACCCGTGGTAAGGCACCTCAGACCACGCGGCAAACGCACAATTGACTGACGGTGTAAATAAAGCTCCATAAACTTTGATTCTCTTTAAGTCATGGTTTAGAGACCAACCTCTGCATGGTTAGGAGATTTAACCTTACTCAGCGAATACTCCATTCGATGAATGGAATTATATTTTGTATTTCGTTATAGTCCCATTTTAAAAGTAAGATATGTTTACACCAGTGAGTGCAGACATCTTAGTGATATATATTCATTCAACGCCCTTCCAGAAATTCTGCTGTTGCTACAATGGCAGGTTATCAAGATTTAAGTGAGTTTGCATGTGGTATTATAGTCGGCGCACGAGCCATGGGACACAGCATCTCTGAGGTAGCGATGAAGTGGCGATTTTCCCGTATGACCATTTCACGAGTGTACCGTGAATATCAGCAATCCGCCAAAACATCAAATCTCCGACATCGCTGCGGCCGGAAAAAGATCCTGCAAGAACGGGACCAAAGACGATTGAAGAGAATCGTTCAACGTGACAAAAGTGCAACTGTTCCGAAAATCGCTGCAGATTTCAATGCTGGGCCGTCAACAAGTGTCAGTGTGCGTACCATTCAACGAACCATCATAGAAATGGGCTTTCTGAGCCGAAGGCTCGCTCGTGTACCCTTGATGACTTCACGATACAAAGCCTTACGCTTCGCCTGGGCCCGTCTACACTGACATTGGACTATGGATGACTGGAAACATGTGGCCTGGTCGGACGAGTCTCGTTTAAAATTGTATCGAGCGGATGGACGTGTACGGGTTCGCTGACAACGTAATGAGTCCATTGATCCCGCATGTTAGCAGGGGACTGTTCAAGCTCGTATTCGTGTCCACTGTGCCTTCCGACGATCTTGGACAATTCCAGCACGACAATGCGACACCCCACACCTCCAGAATTGCTAACGAGTGACTCCAGGGAACACTCTTCCTGGTTTAAACACTTCCGCTAGCCACCAAAATCCCCAGACATGAACATATTTGAGCATATCTGGGATGCCTTGCAACATGCTGTTCAGAAGAAACCTCCACCCTCTCGTACTCTTACTGATTTATGGATAGCCCTGCAGTATTAATGGTGTCAGCTCCCTCCAGCCTTACTTCAGACAATAGTCGAGTCAATGCCACGACATTTTGCGGCCCTTCTTTGTGCTCGCGGGAGGGAGAGAGGGGGGGGGCGGGAGGGAGAGGGAGAGGCAGGGGAGGGAGGGAGGAGAAGTGCTATAGTTACGTTAAGTTGGCGAGGCACTAGATTACATGGTGCTCTCAAGCGATCAGGGTCGACGACCCTGGAATGGGCGCGTGCCACTGTGCGTGCGATATGTATCTGCCAGCGCCGAACCCAGCATGAGTCACTGGTTGGCGGGCTCAAGCGAGCCAACGAGATGCAATGCACACTCACGCCGGGACACAGCGCGCATCGCTCATACGACGCACCACGGCTGCCGTATACTCCACGGTCTGACAGGACCGCTCCGAAGACCCGACAGCAGCAATACGCCTGCAGCCTCTGCTCTTCAGACTACTGCATGCGGACTCCAGTAGGGAGTTTACAACAACGGTTCAAGTTTTTCGAAATACCTGAATCATGTTGCCAGATTCCACGATCTAAGAAATCCGAAGGCTTAAGAAAAACTGTGCACTGAAGTAACTTGTTCGTTTGACCGGGATCAACGGGCATCTCCGCTTTTCAATGGCAATGTGTTATCCAGATGGTCCAACCAAGCATCCCTTAGTCCTCTCCGTCATATCCTTTTTGCCAGTGAAGGTTTTTGTAAGGTTATTGGATGCTGAAAGTACCATTCGTTTTGCGCCATCGCTCCTGTGCCACTGGCATTATCAAACATATATCTGCTTTCAAATACTTTTTGAACTACCTCATATCCTAAACATTCCACACAAAACTGTGAGTAGTTGTCTGGTTTAGGTACCAACCGCGTATCAAAATAAAGGTTCGATTGTATAAAAAAAATATGACTATCAGCAATCGGTGCTAGAAGATATTCCCCGTACTTCCCGTGTGTTTTTAAAAGTTTAAGAAGGAGGGTCACTCGTTCATGATAAATGACCTTATAAATTTACGAAGGAAATTGATACCTCTACGTGACGGTGAAGATCGTGACAGAAATTCACCGTTTGGATATGAAATACGAAACGGGGTTTTTTAAGAAGTACCGTTTTGAAATAAAAAAAATACGTGCTAAGATATCTCAATAATTTTATTTTTACATGAAATCCTGTGCCTTAACATACTCACTGACGCCATTGCAGTCTGATTCTTCCATGTTAACGTTGTGTACTGAGTGTTTAAGATGCCTCCGATAATCGTGAGTCCCGTCGACTGTTAAGTACGGGCTATTATAAGATTTCTTAGTGCTAAAGGCCTAAAAGCGATTGATATTCATCGTGAGATCTGTGCAGTTTACGGAGAAAACATTTTGAGTGATGGAATGTTAGAAAGTGGGTGAGAGCATTTAAAGATGGCCGCACAAATATGCATGATGAACAACGGAGTGGGTGTCCTTCGGTGTTTAATGAAAGTTTGGTGCAGGAAGTGGACAATAAGGTAAGAGAAAACAGACGCTTTACGATTTCCTCCTTGCGGGATGACTTTCCTAGTGTTTCTCGTAGTGTTTTGTATGGTATTGTGACCGAGCACTTGAATTACCAAAACTTGTGCGCACGTTGGGTACCGAAAATGTTGACGGATGTGCACAAAACCATACGTTTAGACAGTGCATTGACTTTCCTTGAGCGGTACCACAACGACGGCGATGATTTCTTAAGCCAAATTGTTAAGGGCAATGAAACATGGGTGGCCTACGTCGCACCAGAATCAAAGCAACAGTCCATGGAAGTTGAACAAGTGCATCGTTTTGCTGCAAGACAATGCCCGTCCGCATGTGGCGAATCAGACCAAAGATCTCATCACATCTTTTCGATGGAAAACTCTAGATCATCCTCCGTACAGCCCCGATCTTGCGCCCAGTGACTACCGTCTGTTCCTGCACTTGAAGAAACACCTGGGCGGTCAGCGTCTTCAAGACGATGACGACGTCAAAACAGTGGTGATGCAGTGGTTAACAAGTCCGGCGGCAGACTTCTATGAGGAGGGTATTAAAAAACTGGTACAAGGATATGACAAGTGCCTCAATATTGACGGAAATTATGTAAAAAAGTAGATTAAGGTACAGGCTTTCCTCTAAAAATAAAATTGAGATATCTTAGAATGTCTTTTTTAATTTCAGAACGGTACTTACTTAGAAAACACGCCTCGTAAGTCTGAAGACAGCATGTCATTCAAATCTCCCGCTTCACCGTAAGTACAAATGGGAGACAATGAGTTCTCTCCTGACTGCTCCACAGGAGCTTGTGACATAGTTCTCTTCCACGTGACGAAGCACGTCGTCTCTACAGTAGAGTGTGCAGTGCGTCCGTGGAGCGTCAGTTAGCCCTCCTAGCAGGGAAGGTACCGGATTTCGCAGCCATTGTTGTAGAGGATGTGAACGGTATCTGGTGTCACAATTACAACAGAAAATTTGTGATTTTTTTTGTCCGTCTCACAATCAGTCGAATGAATTAACAATTTTTGCTGCGGTGGTTACTGCTTTCAGGCTGACAACCCCATTCTCAAACCACACAGCTTGTTACTAACGGAAACTAGTCAAACAATATACATAATAAAATTTTCTCAGTACCGAACAGTTGAGGACCTACCATACCGAGGCGAATCAATGTATTACAGCTGGTATGACGACAGCGTCCTTTTCTCAGTCTGAGTGCGTATCGTGAAACGGGAGAGCAGATAATCAGACGTATTTCACATCCAAACTTTACATTTGCGGACATGCTTTCCTCATCAGAGCTTTATCTACCAAGTCCTCTCTGCAGCCCGTAGAAGCCTCTAATAGCAATTGTGAAACAGCTTGTAAATGAGATATGTCATTCCGATTCGAAAAAATTCGCAATAAGGATTCATAAACAGTATCTTTGCAAATGTGCCACAGACGAACTGAAAAATGTTGAGAGAACTTTTTCACACTATTATTCAATCCGTATCCCAAAAAATTGCGTTTTATGATTTTCCATGAGAATAATTATCTACAAACTGATTCTTTGGATATTTATAGTTTATTTCGAAAGAAGTGTCATGAATCTGTTGTGAGTTGCTCAGGAGAGTCTCAAACAGCACACCTTTGATAGTAGCTGTTACACTCCAGTAAATACTGCTGTTCACTTTGTTAGTGTTTAGTGGAGAAAACGGAAGACTTTTGGCTGTATTGTAGGTCGACCTTTTGACACTTCGTGTACGCATTACCTCGCGATCTGCAGTACAAAAGAACTTAAGTGTAAGTGAATAAACACTAAAGATACAGCCTACCTAGACCCAGTGTTAAATAGGGTTGTGCCATGCTGAGCTTCGGGTCGACACAGATGCATTAACTAATATATTGCGTACAAATTGGCACATAATTTGCTGTTCTTGGGAAGGAAAAGCAAAGAAATACGGAGCACCGATGTCTTAGCAAAAGTGCACACCAAAATACCACAAAATAAACCGTTCTCGTACCGAAATGTCTGCCCCCCCGTCGTTGGACTGTAGTTCCTTTTTCTTACCTGCACATATGCGCACTACATACACATGCCTATGAAGGGTTTCGTATTCTGAGTCACCTACAGACGAACTCCGGGAGGGATGTGTTTGGAGTACCTGAAAATAAACTTTGCAAGTCGAAACCGATCACAGGCATGTATATTTAATGCGCTTCGTACGGCTGTATAAGATGACTTTCAGAAATCTAAACAGGCCGTAGTCGTTTATGTATGACACACGAGTCTCACTTTTAGAAACGAAAGTTTGTTACATCGTTACCCACTGTCTATGTTGGCTATTACGGTTAACATGAACGTCTGCCTACAGGCTGATCGGATTTTGCTGTGCAGCTACTACATGTATTGGAAAAGACGCTCAAGAGCCGCTGTACAAGCCAGAACCTGCTTAATTTTACTCGAAAACACTTTATGCGGATCTGATTTTGACATCCTTCTCACACGCAGTTATTTCAGTTTGTAAGGCACCAAGGGTGGACGGGCTATTGCGATACACTACATATTTTGCTGCTCTCTCAAGAAAAAAAAATCTGGTGGAGTTAGGCCGGCGAGCGACGGGACCATAGTTTCATTTGAGATGACACGTTCCCCCAAAAACTCATCCAGAAGGCGCATAATGTTGTTAGCTGGGTGCACAGTAGTGTCATATTGTTTGAGCCATTAGTAGTTGATTTCGTCTTCCTGTAGCTGGCCAATGAAATCGTGGATCACTAAGCAACACTGACCTTCACGGTTTCTTAAAAAAAAGAAATGAAGGTCCAATAATGCACCGGCTGAATATTGCTGCACAGACTCCAATTCTCCGATCTTGCCATGGCTTTTCAAGGACGTCGTGAGGATTCTCCGTTGCCCAGAAACGTGTGTTTTGTGTGATAACATCGCCAGAGAGGAGAAACCCGGCCTCGTCCGCATAGAAGGTGACATCAAGAAAATCAACGGTATTCCTCTCAATAAAAGATGTAAATCATCTTCAGTAACGGACTCGCTTTTCACGATTCGCATCTTTGAATTCATCCAATGCTGTCGCTTTATGTGTTAGCAGTTTATATGTTTCCCTAACCACTTTATGCGCGGTTGCAAGCTCAATATTTCTTCCTTGCGCCAACTTGCGCAGTGATTTTGCTGGACTCTGGTGCATGTAGTCAGAAATATCCAAAATTTTTGTTCGTTTTGTTTAGGGGGTCTCTCCTCTTCGTTCAGCATCTAACATTGAGGCCGTCTCTCCAAATATGTAAATAACCGTAGAACCACATTACGATGAGGTACGATTGCTTACGGGAACTTTTAGCAAATGCCTGCTGTACTAAATTTGTGTATTTATTGCTTTGTCAAAACACAGGAAAACAAGAAAAATATGTCCCCAGTTGAAAACCCCGTAATTTGAAACAACTTTCTCAGTCCCCTCGCCACTCTAGGCCTCCACCGTTTCCATTGCGGGATCTTTCTTCTCCCCTATCCCGCTCTCACCATAGCCTCCGGCGCTGTACTCAGCTGTTACGTGAAGTGCCCTTCTACCCCTGCCGCCCATACCCACCGCTACCTCCATGTGGAGATAACGACCTGTTGCTTCCTGTCAAATCCGTTGCCCCGTGTTTCTCGCCGTGAAAAAAAAAATAAATAAATAAAAAATAAATAAAAAACCGTATCCTACACCGCCTTGTGGAGGGATCTAATTGTCCTTTATGTAAGGACTGATTATAGTAACACATCAACTACAAACTTTCGCAACATTCACAACACTATGCCGTGACGGAGCATGTGACAATGTATTTCGTGGATAATATGGGCCTCCTTTGCTTTGCTACCGTAACACTACTGTAAGTAGGCTGTTTATGTTTTCTTATTGGCAACGTTACGTAGCGCTCTGTATGAAAATCACTGGCTGTGCTGTGTGCAGTCTGTGGCTAGTTTGCATTGTTGTCTGCCATTGTAGTGTTGGGCAGCTGGATGTGAACAGCGCGTAGCGTTGCGCAGTTGGAGGTGAGCCGCCAGCAGTGGTGGACGTGGGGAGAGAAATGGCGGAGTTTTGAAATTTGTAAGACTGGATGTTATGAACTGCTATGTATATTATGATTTTTCAACACTATTAAGGTAAATACATTGTTTGTTCTCTACTAAAATCTTTCATTTGCTAACTATGCCTATCAGTAGTTAGTGCCTTCCGTAGTTTGAATCTTTTATTTAGCTGGCAGTAGTGGCGCTCGCTGTATTGCAGTAGTTCGAGTAACTAAGATTTTTGTGAGGTAAGTGATTTGTGAAAGGTATAGGCTAATGTTAGTCAGGGCCATTCTTTTGTAGGGATTATTGAAAGTCAGACTGCGTTGCGCTAAAAATATTGTGTGTCAGTTTAAGGCCAGCCATGTATAATTGTTCAAAGGGGACGTTTCACTACATCTTCCTTAGTGTTGGCTGTTCATGAGTTTGACGACTCTTGAAAGTAATATGCAAGCGATAGTTAGGCGTTGGAACACACTATAAAGAGTGTGTCATTATATGGTGTTTCAGCTGCTGGCAGCCTGTGTCTGTACTGAGAGAGTTATCCAACAGGATCATGCCTGGGGAAGCCTAGGCATGAAACTATGTAACGATTGCAATACATCAAACATAAAAGCAGGGAATACGTATAGTGATTTTGAGCTAGAGTTAAACATTTCTTGCCCAGAAACGGGTGACGTCAATTGCATTTCGCTTTGCTGTCATAACGTCCTCTACAGTGCATTTGGTGGTATTGTGTCTCACTGTTTAGAGGCACAAAACGCGTGGGTGTTTTCAGCTCGTTACTAAATGCAAATAAGTAGGAGGCCGAGTTGATAGGAGTGAAGGAGTCCAGGTTGCAATAATATGCGGTACGGAACACTGTTAGAGAGAAGGATTATTATTCAAGAAACACGTAGTACAATGAATATTACTTAACTTCAATAGTTTGTAGGACTGCAGCTGCGGCTATGAACTAAATCTCGAAACATGGAATACCATGAACTAATACAACATATTCTCAGGGACTAAGCCTGATGGGGCCCCCCTCAGAGAATCAATGCAAACAGAACTGGCTGAGGGCCGATTATGAAAGTGCGTCTGCCAAGGTTGAAATCTAGCTAAGAAGTGGACGAGGCACACTCCTGTTCCGTCGAGCTGCACAGCCCGCTGGAGTGCGCTGTGCGCGGCAGACGACGGGCTGCCAACCTTGTGTTGGCGCGGCGTTGTAGTAGTATCTGTGGCAATGATGCTACAGGTGGAGCACAGTTGCTGTTGTACATTTCAAGCGTGGTTTGTAGTGCTCCACATTCGCAGACGTTAGCGTCTACTGGGTAGTGATCTCGATCTTGCGGTGCTCTTATGTACTTTGCTTTGTACCTTCCAGGTTTCCCAAAATTCATCGCATCCTGGTGCTAGTTTCTCTTTCGGCTTAATCTAGTGTTAATTTGAATCTTCCTCCAAAGGTTCACTCTCGTTTTAGGTTCTTGATAATCTTCCGAAGATCTCAGGAAACTTTGCCTTGATTTTGATCGCCAGTGAGCCGGTTGTAGAGGAGGCGTTCCGATTCTGCTGATTTAAATTGTTCTGTGAGTTCTGCTGCCTCCCTACAGATGGCTGGAGATAATCTGTGTGGTGGATCTTGTTCAGAGATGTGGGCTTCAGACATCCGGTGATGATTACGCTTGTCTCGCTGAGAGCGACACCAGATTGCTTTACATATGCTGATCTCTACCAAACCGGGTGCGCATACTCACCGGCAGACTCTTGAGGATCCTGGATCTGACTTCCCATTTAGAGCAGCTTGTGAATGGTATTTTTCCTGCTAAGTTTTAATTTTGTTGTTTGTATGTTAAGGCCTTATCTAGTGTAAAGCCCAGGTATTTGGGGTTGGGGAAATGTTGTAATAGTACCCTTTTCAATTCGGTCTGTAGTTTTCTGTCGGGATGCATGTTCCACACTTGTGTTTTCGTTGGATTTGGCTTCAGCTCGTTATTTCTGTAATACAGATCTAGGTCTACAAGGGCCTTACGCAAACAATGTTCCACATAATCGAATGTTTTCACTTGTGCTGTAATCGTCCTGTCATCTGCGTATATATGTTTAGCTATTTGTACCTACAAGGAGGGGTTGATCATTGGTGTAGATGTTAAAGAGCAATGGTGACAACACACTTCTCAATGACAGGCCATCCCTCTGGTTTCTCCATCTGCATCGTTTTCGCTGAAACTCATCTACGGACCTCCGATTGTGGAGCAGGTTTCTAATGAAGTTTGTAAGATTAATGTCTTTAGTTGTAGCATATACCTCTGCATCAGGAGTCAGAGATTGATGGTGTCATACGCACGCGTAAGGTCAATGAAAACGGCATCTGTTACATATCCCCCCTGGAACGACTCTCGATGTGTTGAGTCTGATTGAGCGCTTGTGCAGCACAGTTTTCTTCAGGACATAATCCAGCCTGGTACGGTATGAGGATAGGTTCTAAGGCCAGTGTGAGACGGTCTATGTCACTCTTTCGAAAATTCTGTTTGTATGGCATAACAGGGAGATCGGGCGGTAGGTGTTTGGGTTACTGGCTTCTTTACCCGGTTTAAAAATAACTATGATCTTGGTTTTTCGCCAGATGCTCCGAATTTTACACTGTTGCAGACAGGCGTTGAACATGTCTAATACCTACGGTTTAGCTTTCGGCCCGAAATGTTTGATCTCCTCACTCAGGATGTCCTGTAGTCCAGAGCCTCTCCATGGTTTTCATATCTTTACGGTATTATTCAGATCTGTTATGGTAAAAGGGGAGAACAGTTTGCTCGTTTCGTTACCGTCTACTCAATTAATATTGATTTCTTGTTTAGGGAGGTTTGGTCTTGCTTGTAATTATTTACGAGCTGAGTGGCTTTTGGCCACGAGTTATGTTTACAAAGTCTCTTGAGCTGTACCGCTGTTTAGGCTTTTCAGTGGGCTCCATGCTTTGTGACTGCTCTTGCTCATATCGAGTTCCTCCATAAGTTTAATCCACTTCTTCCTATTGGTCTCTTAGTGATGTATCTACTACGTATTAACATCTGCTGTTGCCCTCGTTTGATTACTTGTGGGCAACTTTTGCTGATTTCCATAAACTTAGCAGTGTGTAATTTATATTTAATGACAAACAATTGCAAATCATGTTTCAGTTGATATTTAGGGCTAGGTAGCAATGATATGATACAGCATGAGACGCAGTTCGACCACGGTTACATTCCTGACAATAGTGAACGATATATATATATATATAACGCTGTCCTAAATTAAAGCAGCAAATCGCTATTTCCCCGTCCTGTGTGTAAGTCACGATATAATCATACTAACTGTCAACAGATGTACGATCGTGTTCTTCGCGGCCGCTTTTGTTCAACGGATACGTACCCCAGCGATGACGTTAGGGCACCCATCAAATGGATTTGTCGGGTAGTCCCAAATCCACAACAGCTGTGTATACAGTCTCAGACGGTGCAGTATGACACATAAAAGACGCCTATCAGTCTCTCTGCAGTGGAGAGCCGTAGGAAGAGTGGAAGCACGACAGTCGCAAACTGATGTGGACCGATGGCTCAATGTGAATTGTTCTGTTGTTTCTCGGATGTGGCAACAGTTTGTAGAGACCGAAACTGTACCCCAAAGACTAGGCCAGGACCGATCAAGTGCAACAGCGGAAAGAGAGAGCAGTTATTTGGCTGTAAAGGCTTAACGGTACCGCATTAGTACAGCAAAGCTGCTGGCATCTCACCTCGCAGAATCCTCTGGACGTGTTGCATCGAGGCAAACGGTGTACAGAAGGCTTCGGCAGAGAGGCCTTTATTGTCGGAGACTTGGGTGAGTATGGACGTCTGGCGCGTCTTCAAAAAAGGAAACGCCTAGAATGGAGTCGTCAACATGCCACCTGGGTGATCAAACACTGGGCCAATGTTCTATTCACAGATGAGTCCCGATCTGGTCTCGAGAATGATTCTCGACGTTTTCGCCTCTGGAGGGAACGGAGAACACGATTTGGAGACCCAAACATGGTGGAAATAGACCAATATCGAGGAGGATCCATAATGGTGTGGACAGGGATTTTGCTGACCACTGGAACAGCTCTTCTTGAAGTTGCACGGGTGAATCGGCAACGTTTAACTGCTGTCAGGTACACTGACGAGATCTTGAGGTCATTTGCGGTTGTTGCGAGGTGCTGTGGGCCCAGACGTCGCATTGATGGACAATAATGCTCGACTTCATAGAGCATGGGTGGTTAATGTTTTCTTGGAGACGGAAGATATTGTATGCGCGGCGTGGTCTGTTCGCTCTTCCGATTTGGATTGAGCATGTCTGGGATGCGCTGGGGAGACGATTAGCATAACGTCAGCCTCCACCAACTACTCCTAAGATTTGCGAACAGTTCTGCAGGAAGAATGGGCGTTATTACCTCAACATGAGATTGATGACATCATTCACTGTACGTTCCGTCGTTGTGTGGTCTGTGCTGTCAGAAGTGATCACACTCCGTAATGAGCAGTTAATCAGTTGTCGGAATGTGTGCGCAAATCCGTTAAATTGACAAAAACGAAGGACATTTTTGTCGGCCTTTATGCATGTTGCAGTATTTTCTTTACATTATTTCTACTTTACTATCACCTGATTATACTGTTTTCTGGCAAAATAAACACAGCTAGCAGAATTTACGTTTGTTGCTTTACTTTTGGACACCAGTATTTATGTACCACCACGCCTTTATCATTTCTTTCCTAGTCACTACATAAGGTGTCGGCGACTGTTAGCTGTTAGGATTAACTAGCTACCAGTGCATGAAATAACTGACTACCTTTGTTAGCATATTACATCAGGATATTACATCATATGGTAGTGTATATAGCCAGGAATAGGATTTAGACATAATTACATGAATATAATTCCGATACAGTGGATTAGCTACTGAAACAATAAAAAATATGGGGATCATTTCGTAACCATACGGCAACATTAACCCAGGCCTGCTGCATTCTTTACAGATATCAGATGTAAGCTACAGATCAATCAAAAACATTCGTAAATGCAGATAAATTAAGAATGAACATTTCTTATGTGATACGTGGATAGGAAATAATTATTATTATGTTGTTAAGACACTCTTCAGATTTTTGTTGGGGTAATCCGATTACTTCTTTTGTTAACGATTTATTTTGTAGCTAATTTTGTCTCAGAGTATATCACTGAGATTGAACGTTTTCTTCTCTAGAAAAGGCTTACAAATTCGAGTAATTTTCAGTATTTCTTTTCTTCTGTTTCTAAAATTTGTGTGCGAATATACGGATGGAACTCTTCTATTAGCTGTGTGTGAATTAATGCAATGACCACCACACAAAATACGTGTAATCAACACTGAATCAGTGTCATACCCATAGTAAGCCATACACCTTTCTATGACAACTATCTGGAATTTCAAGAATCGTGAAGTTTTGAGCAAGCATAAAATATGAAACTGTACTGCAGTTCTGTCTTGATGTTCAACTACAGATCACCACTTGGCTGAAGCTGCTGCACGTGCACTCCAGAACTACGTCCTGTGCAAAGGATTATAGACTGCTTTACTTATCTTTCTCAAATGCTGCCTCGTAACGCTCTAAAAATGATTATTTCGATGCCTGTTCACTATGCGTGAGTTCACCGTTGGCATAATGATTTGTTTCTTCCTCTTACGTTTGAGCCTTTCTAGGTCTAAGTTCTAGTCAGCGTCTTGGTGCTCCTAAAAGTTCGACGTAGTCTAAGCTAAGTAAGGGAGTTACTGCAAAACTACTTGCAAATGATTAGCTTTTCAGAGCATTCACACAAGGTTGGCGCCGGTGGTGACACCTACAACGTGCTGACATAAGGAAAGTTTCCAACCTATTTCTCATACACAAACAGCAGTTGACCGGCGTTGCCCGGTGAAACGTTGTTGTTATGTCTCGTGTAAGGAGGAGAAATGCGTACCATCACGTTTCCGACTTTGATAAAGGTCGGATTGTAGCCTATCGCGATTGCGGTTTATCATATCGCGACATTGCTGCTCGCGCTGGTGGAGATCCAATGACTGTTAGCAGAATATGGAATCGGTGGATTCAGGAGGATAATACGGAACGCCGTGCTAGAGCCCAACGGCCTCGTATCACTCTTATCCGCATGGCTGTAACGGATCGTGCAGCCACGTCTCGATCCCTGGGTCAACAGATGGGGACGTTTGCAAGACAACAACCATCTGCACGAACAGTTCCACGACGTTTGCAGCAGCATGGACTATCAGCTCGGAGACCATGGCTGCGATTACCCTTGACGTTGCATCACAGACAGGAGCGCCTGCGATGGTGTACTCAACGACGAACCTGGGTGCACGAATGGCAAAATATCATTTTTTCGGATGAATCCAGGTTCTGGTTAGAGAATCATGATGGTCGCTGCCTTGTTTGGCGACACTGCGGTGTACGCGTGTATTCGTCATCGCCATACTGGCGTATCACCCGGCGTGGTGGTGTGGGGTGCCATTGGTTACATGTTTTGGTCACCTCTTGTCCGCATTGACGACACTCTGAACAGTGGACGTTACATTCCAGATGTGTTCGACCCGTGGCTCTACCCTTCATTCGATCCCTGCGAAACCCTATATTTCAGCAGGATAATGCACGACCGCATGTTGCAGGTCCTGAACGGGCCTTTCTGGATACAGAAAATGTTCGACTGCTGCCCTAGCCAGCACATTCTCCAGATCTCTCACCAATTGAAAACGTCTGGTCAATGGTGGCCGAGCAACTGGCTCGTCACAATACGACAGTCACTACTTTTGATGAACTGTGGAGTCGTGTTGAAGCTGCATGGGCAGCTGTACCTGTACACGTCATCCAAGCTCTGTTTGACTCAATGCCCAGGCGTATCAAGGCCGTTATTACGGCCAGAGGTGGTTCTTTTGGGTACTGATTTCTCAGGATCTATGCACCCAAATTACCTGAAAATGTAATCACATATGAGTTCTAGTATAATATATTTGTCCAATGAATACCCCTTTATCATCTGCATTTCTTCTTGGTGTAGCAATTTTAATGGCCAGTAGTGTATTTCACGAAACAGGTAGGGAATAACACAAGCCTCTTTTGCTAACGAATAAGCAGCAGATACGAGGAATGAAAAGATAGGTAGCACTCCACTTCGGTTGCCGACTACCAGCACACCGACAACGTGTTCAGAGGCAAACACACGCAGAAGTATTACAACAGATGATGCGGCAACGTGTGCAGTCGAATCGTACTGCCTTTCACCCACTGCTCGCTGCTTGTCAGATGCGCAGAGAACAAAGGAAACACGACAGGCCCTCAGGCTGAATCTGGATAATGAAGCTCGTAAATCAAAGTGATTCACATCCATGTTGCTTCACTTTAAGAAACAGTCAGTTTTTCATACTCACAAAAAGGTAATATTCCAATACCTTTGGCGTACTGCCACATGAAGCACCAAGGAAAAATCGTGGTGAAGCAACACTTCCTGAGAGGTTTCATTTATAATTTCTCATAAACTGTGCCCTGTCGTGATGGGTCGGCAACGGTGGCCGTGCGGTTCTAGTCACTTCAGTCCGGAACCGCGTGACTGCTACGGTCGCAGGTTCGAATCCTGCCTCGGGCATGGATGTGTGTGATGTCCTTAGGTTAGTTAGGTTTAAGTAGTTCTAAGTTCTAGGGGACTGATGACCTCAGATGTTGAGTCCGATAGTGCTCAGAGCCATTTGAACCATTTTTTGTCGTGATGTTTGTGAACATGTAGGTACTGCGCAACGTAGCTATTTTAAAAAGTCAATAAATGTCTCTTTCATGCTAGAATATCTGTTTAAAATGCAGTACATGCGTACTGTAGTTTCAAGTTGCAATATAAGTCACTATGCTGCTGACAAAATGTTCTATTTGCTTGCTTTTTATACAATATATTTTCTGCACTTCTGTTGTTCTTGGTAGTCAACAGTATTTTTCTGCTGTTCTCGATCATCCACATTTAGATCAGGTTTTTGCTTGTGCCGTCTCACGTTCGTGGAGTGGCAGATTCGGATGTGATAAGCAGAAATTGTATTTTTATCGAATGTCAACATACCAAATATTTAGATATTTATGTGATGAAAACGGGTAAAATATACAAGAAAATACTTAATATTGTGAAAATATGTTATTAACTATTTAACATAAAACAATAGTTTCAGTTCCAATCAACTTCTGTATTACTTCTCGTAGATAGATGTCCGGTAGAGCGTAATATTCTCCCCCACTCAGAATATTGCAGATGGTACCAAAAATTGAGTGACAACGATTTTTTGCCAAAATGGCGGCATACTTATTCACTGCCCTCTGCTCAGTATTGCCTCTAATGTCGTTAAGCTTCCGCTTCACATTCTCAACAACGCCTAAGGATTTCTACAATGGTAACTCCCTAAATTCTAGTTCTTCATTCACTAATTCATTTCATTTATTCACTGATAAAAATATCATATTACAACCGTCTTTAATGCTCTTGCAAGGAACCAGAAGTTGCTAAGTCTGTACGTCTAGAGCATTTTCGACTGTAGGTTCAGTGTGAGCATTTTGTGCCTCTGGTATTTAGTCTGAAGAATCTCTCGGAAATGAATCAGTCACAGATTTCACAGTTTAAAAAATTTCACTAACCGACAGCCTCAGTCCATGTATTATGCTTCTCTAGGGCATGGTCAAGCTGCAACGCTACGTTCGACAGCATTTCTCTAAGAGTAATGTGGGGCTTTGAGAAACACTTTATTAGTGCATTAAATTATTTCACTCACTTCTTGGTAGTTGTCGCACACTTTCTTCGACGTAGGTTAGACAAGTGAAGTGGACTGAATGAGAATACATGTGAAAAAAGTGTCCAAGGTCAGAATTTCATGTGATGGGTAAGGTGGGTCAGTGACGCCACTTTGGCACCAAAATTCACCACAATTCTGCCCAATGTCACACTGGACGTGTCACTCGATGAGTAGATCGTCACCCCCACTCTTATCCACATTTCGTTCTTCCTCTTGACTCCTCTGCGATGGAGGTCAGAGCCGCGATACTAACAAGGGAACCTCCCCATCGCACCCCCCTCAGATTTAGTTATAAGCTGGCTCATTCGATAGGCCTTGAAAAACTAAACACAGATCAATCGAGAAAACAGGAAGAAGTTGTGTGGAACTATGAAAAAATAAGCAAAATATACAAACTGAGTAGTCCATGTGCGAGATAGGCAACATCAAGGAGAGTGTGAGCTAAGGAGCGCCATGGTCTCGTGGTTAGCGTAAGCAGCTGCGGAATAAGAGGTCCATGGTTCAAGTTTTCCCTCGGGTGAGAACTTTACTTTCTTTATTTTCGCAAAGTTATGATCTGTCCGTTCGTTCATTGACGTCTCTGTTCACTGTAATAAGTTTAGTGTCTGTGTTTTGCGACCGCACCGCAAAACCGTGTGATTAGTAGACGAAAGGACGTGCCTCTCCAATGGGAACCGAAAACATTTGATCGCAAGGTCATAGGTCAACCGATTCCTCCACAGGAAAACACGTCTGATATATTCTATACGACACTGGTGACGGCATGTGCGTCACATGACAGGAATATGTTGTCATGGGTAAAAAGGTTCTTCTACCTTGCCCGATTTAGGTTTTCTTGTGAATGTAATAATCACTCCTAAAAAAGTGATGAAAACATAAGCGTATGTCACATAAACTGAAAATAAAGTGTTAAAATTTTCACGCAATTGAAGGCTTGAACCAAGGACCTCTCGTTCCGCAGCTGCTCACGCTAACCACGGGACCACGGCATCCGTGAGTTTACTGTTTCCTTGTTGTTGCCTGTCTTGCACATGGACTACTCAGTTTGTATATTTTGCTTATTTTTTCACAGTTCCACACAACTTCTTCCTGTTTTCTCGATTGATCTGTGTTCAGTTTTTCAAGGCCTATCCACTGTGCCAACTTATAACTAAATCTGAAGGGGGTGCGATGGGGAGGTTCCCTTGTAGGTGTTAAAATCTTGCCGGCCGAAGTGGCCGTGCGGTTAAAGGCGCTGCAGTCTGGCATCGCAAGACCGCTACGGTCGCAGGTTCGAATCCTGCCTCGGGCATGGATGTTTGTGGTGTCCTTAGGTTAGTTAGGTTTAACTAGTTCTAAGTTCTAGGGGACTAATGACCTCAGCAGTTGAGTCCCATAGTGCTCAGAGCCATTTTTTTGTTAAAATCTTGCCGTTTGCTTATGGGTGGTGGAGGAAAACGTTTCAGACTCACACTCGCTCAGTATCGACACGAAAGAGCCTCAGGGGTAGGCGTCAATAAAACCACCCCTTCTCTCTGGATTTCCCGGTCGAAATTTCGCGGTCGAAAATGACAGCCTGGTACTGGGTGGCGCTGTGTCACCTAATTAGCTGCTGCTGGCTGAATACGAAATGTAAGGTGTGTCGAAAGGAATTCATGTCACGCCGGCGACTAGTAATCAGTGACTGCCTGTCTCTGTACAGCTACATTTTTAAAGTGCTCAACAAGGTATGAGTGTGGATCCGTGGCTGTTGTCGAACTGGGTGGTTTCATTCACGAATATGTCAGTGTCGTGCCACTTGTGGTCACGCCGCAGAAGGACGTGAACAGAAGGGCTGAAAAACCATGAATACTCTTTGCTGCTTCCAACCACATTCAGATTTCGTCGAATGGTTTTGAGCAGTCCCTACTGTTCCATCCTATACTCGCAAGAAAAAAGAAGTAATAAAGAATAGCTGCACCACTCGATACGCGTTAACGGGAGAGATTCTCCGACGAACTCAACAAATTCCAGTGGAAGACAGTACAGGAAAGGTGTTGTACATAGTGGACTGCCTCGCCCTCAAAATTTGTAGAGCCACGTTGCAGTTGGAATAAAGAAAGGTGTTACATGCTCTGATAAAACCATCGGTAACTGGCCCCAAGGATGACACTGTGGAAGTTCGACCATATACATAAGGGTACATGTGATGGATCTTCCCCCGTATCACTCGCGATTGCAAGAGAAAGTGCTTAAAACGATTCGAGTGGACATAATAACCTTTTTTATTCAACATACTGTGGTCTATAGTGCTACAGGTGTATTGGTTCAAATGGCTCTGAGCACTATGGGACTTAACTACTGAGGTCATCAGTCCCCTACAACTTAGAACTACTTAAACCTAACGAACCTAAGGATATCACACACATCCATACCAGAGGCAGGATTCGAACCTGCGACCGTAGCGATCGCGCGGTTCCAGACTGTAGCGCCTAGAACCGCTCGGCCACTCCGGCCGGCAGAGATGTATGAGGCTGCTGCATATATTCTTAGCATTTCTGTTTGGATGTTGCTATTCCGGTTGCTATGGGTTTATTTACCGATTGTCATTTTTAACTGTAGTTCACTGTTATTATTTGAGTTAACATACTGTCAATTTGTCATCTGAAGCTAATGAGTGGAGCTGTGTGCGCTAGGAAATGGAGTGCCTAGTGGAGGAATCGGGACATTTACAGCATATTCTTCTGATTGAGTTCAGTAGAGGAGTGACAGCACCGGAGGCAGGCAGAATCATTCGCGCAGTTTATGAGGATAATGCCACTAGACAGAGCACGGCAACAAAATGGTTGTCTCATTTTAAGGAGAATCCTTTTGACAATGGTGGCTCTCCATTTTCAGGAAGATATTTGGTGTTTGATGAAGATCGTTTAAACGCATTAATTCACAATGATCCACGTCAGTGTACTTGAAAATTGGCGAAAATGATGGACTGTGATGGTTCCACCATCGTGCGACATTTGCATGCAGTGGGGAAGGTTCAGAAATCGGTTGTGTTGAGTACTGCACGCTCTAAGCCAAAAATCACAAAAATCAGCAGGTGGCCATATGCGCGTCTCTGCTTGCTCGTCATTACTTGGCTGGTAAACAACACCGATCATTCCTATCCTGTATCAGTACTGGTGACGAGAAATGGCGTCTTCATGCAGAAATAAGCGAAAGAAAGAAATGGTTAAGCCCAAACAAATCAGCAGCTCTCTGTACAAAAACCTGCTCGCCTCTCCAAGCGATAATGTTACACATGTGACAGAACAGTGTACTACGAGTTGCTTCCCTGAGGTGTAACCATCACTGATGAGATTTACTGTCAACAGTTTAGACGCAGTCCAAGAACAACGACCAGGAAGACTGTGTGAAGTGATGCTAGCCCAGGATAACGTCCGCCTGCACTCTGCTCGAGTGATTAAAAACACTATATAGAATTTGGGCTGGGAAGTCGTTCCAGACCGACCTCATTCACCTGATCTTGCGGCCTCAGGTTGCCGCTCCCTATTGAGCAACCTTCATAGAACTTTCTTTCCGAATGTAAATGCGTTCCGAACATGGCTCACGAGTTCTTCGCCTCAAAACCACGATTGTACGGTCGCGGAATCGAAAAGGTATCGTAGTGTTGGCAGGCTGTTGTAAATAAAGAAGGGAATATATCACTGAAAAGTCTCTGTTGCGTGTGTCTGTTGTGCTCTTCCAGATTGTCACTACCAACTTATTGCACCAGCCCAATACTAAGGTACCAGGAATTGCGACTCTAAGGCGGGGTTTGCCTGAATGAGAGTTAACACTAGAAGATGTTATGTTATGTTGTGGCCGGCCGCGGTGGCCGTGCGGTTCTAGGCGCTGCAGTCCAGACCCGCAGGACTACTACGGTTACAGGTTCGAATCCTGCCTCGGGCATGGATGTGTGTGATGTCCTTAGGTTAGTTTGGTTTAAGTAGTACCAAGTTCTAGGGGACTGATGACCTAAGATGTTAAGTCCCATAGTGCTCAGAGCCATTTGAACCATTTGTTATGTTATGTTATGTGAACCGGGGACCTAGAAACGACGGAGAGGCTCCGTCCCCGCCGCAGTTGTCCGCAACTCCACGACGACTACCGCAGTCCACTTCACCCCTCCTCCGCCCCACACCGAACCTAGGGTTATTGTGCGGTTCGGCCCCCGGTGGACCCCACAGGGAACGTCTCACACCAGACGAGTATAACACCTATGTTTGCGTGGTTGAGTAATGGCGGTGTATGCATACGTGGAGAACTTGTATGCGCAGCCCCCGGTGGACACCCCAGGGAACGTCTCACACCAGATGAGTGTAACACCTATGTTTGCGTGGTAGAGTAATGGTGGTGTACGCGACGTGGAGAACTTGTTTGCGCAGCAATCGCCGTAAGGTGTAGCTGAGGCGGAAAGAGGGGAACCAGACCGCATTTTCCGAGGCAGATGGAAAAGCGCCTAAAAACCATCTACAGACTGGCCTGCTCACCGGACCTCGACACAAATCCGCCGGGCTGATTCGTGCCGGGGACGGCGCTCCTTCCCGCCCGGAAAACACTAGAAGATAATATCACATCGGAATTACAGATTTGCAAACATTTGCGTCTCACTTCTAGGCTTCAGAGAGATCGGAACATAGCGGAGCAGATGTAACTGTCCAGTGCATAGACGTAACTTGCCCAGTGGACGGAAGTTCCGGCACGTGTCAACTACGACACTCAAGTGCCTCATTCTCGTGTCTGGACGATACGGCCCGCTCCCCCACCTGCGCTCTCTCTGCCGTCACGGAAGATGACATTCCGATTGTTCCAGTTGTCTGCATACAATTGGGCGATGATGTAATCTGCGAGAGCATCCTCGCGATTTAATCTCGACCACCGCCGGCGGCCTTTCTCCGCGCCGCCGCGCGCTGCCGCAGCCGCAGCCGGGCGGACCCACCTGCGGAGACGCGGGCCGCGTTATTTTATTGTTTCGGCTCGCGCGGCCGGGGGAAGTGGAGGGAGGGGAGAGGGGGCGGAGATCCCGAAACAATAGCGCGTCGGGAAAGGTTAAACCTCCATCAGTAATGTATTCCATTAAATCGTCCCAAACGCCCGCAAAGATAAGATTTAAAAATTATGACGCCGCCCTTCCTCGACTTTTATAGAAGAGCGCCCTCGTTCCCAGACGGGCGCGTCGTGGAATGAGGAACCGATCGCGCAGGGGAAACGTACTGCGGCGCGCGGGCTCGCCTACTTGACCCGACCCCCTCTCCCTTCGTCTGTCCTCTTACTGCCGCTGACCCAGAAAGCGGACACCGGCGATATACTCCCGTGGAAGTGTATCAGCGGACAGCATAAATCTCGCCGGTCCCACAACTGCGGCGCGCGCAGGCCGTTCCGTTCCGCCGGGTCGCGGCCGGTCGCCGATTTCGGGGCGAGGCGAGTGGAGTCCACAGTGCCGACGCCGTGGGTCACACACAGCTGACCCTCGGAAAGTCCTGGAAGGGAAGAGGAAAAGTTAAAAGGAGGAAAGTACCGCTACACACGCAAATATAATTACAGGCGCGAACGTCCGACAGCTGGTGCGACTACTCCTCTGAGCGGTCTCTTTTCCTTTTCTTTGGTCACTTCTGCTCACTCCATCTTCCCGCGGCAGAACGGTTATTTGCCGAAATTGCGGAAGGAAAGCGTCGTGACTCGTGCCTTACCTTCCACAGCGGGGCCAGTGCGCACACTTCACCGCTGTGAGGTCTTTTTGGCCGTGTCCATTCTCTCCATCATGTTCCGCTTTGCCCTCGCAAGCGCCGCTTTGTACACCGGTGACACCATTGTAACCTCCCCACAGATAATATATATATATATATATATATATATATATATATATATATATATATATATATATATATATATATATACAAATGGATCCATGCCGACACTTGTAAAAACGGCGATGGTACATTAGTCCTTACTAATGTAAAATTGCTACCTTCTGAAGAAGACAAATTTATATTTGTCGAAACCTAGGTACAGAATCCCTTTATCCATTGCAACTGGTCGGCTGTTTATAATTTTATTACGTGGAACCGTTGGTGTTGTGCAGCTATGTTTTATATATATATATATATATATATAGAGAGAGAGAGAGAGAGAGAGAGAGAGAGAGAGAGAGCATTCACATTTTAGTGTACCCTCCCCACAGAAAAAAAATTATATATTATTCACATTCAGCGTAACCTCCCAACCGTTTATTATTCAGTAACCTCACAATAATAAAATGCGACTAAGCTCTCAATAGAATTGTGGCTCACTTATAACCTTTCAATAATTGACTGGTAAATTTTGGACGTCAGCAGTGCTGCGTCATGGCCCTGAAAATTCATTCTGAATAATTTGAAAAATCTTACCTCAATGAAGTCGCCGGATAACGCATATATATTCGCTCCTATAAGAAATTTTTCTGGCTCAGACCAGTGCAATGCTGGTCTATAGATATGTCATGTATAAAAAGAAACAACTGATTTTTCTTTACAATAATCGGGATGATCATGGAGTGGAGAAATTAGCAAATTCTTTAAATTGAGATGAATGATTGTCAAAAGTTAATTTTTATCACATAGATTATTATTAAGAGATTTTTTTAAAAACATTTACGTTGGACTTGATATAACAATAGTACATACGCGCGAGGATGCTTTTACCTTATACTACAACGCTCAGGCGCCGCCATCGCTCCCTACGACCGGCCCAGACAACCCCATACACCAGACTGTTAGCTACTACTTACTCCTACTGCCACACATTTCATACTGCATACAACACTGCTCTCTGGTCCGAGATTCTCTTATATCTTACATATCGCAGGCAGCGCGTGAGCAATCCATCGAAATTACATCTGGTCGAGTGCGCTAGCAATAAATTCCTTAGTCACGGACCTCTTACACCATGTCTTTCATCTTCCACGTGTAGCTACATGAAATAGTCATATCCTAATTTAGAAATGGATAAGAGATACCATACGAAAGCTAGTGAACCTTTTGTGGGATAAGAATGCCTGCATGCAGCGTACTGTCATTGTTTCCTCAAAAATGGTTAACTCCTGATTTTCGAGCCAGTTCTTGAATCAACCTTGCCGCATTGCACATTTCGACAGCTTCCCTTATTGCCTTCTCCAGATGTTCTTATTGAATCCCAGTGCGAACTGCAACAAAATTTCTCCACGACCAGTTTCGGCCCTTAATCGATTTTCAAGGGTTCACTACTGAACAACAGGAGCCCCTCTTTAATTTGGAGGGCACCTGGCATACTCTTCAAGTGAGTGTAACGCAAACTGCAGTTGCTCGATGTCTGGACTCCAGCTAAACAGTCTGCAGGACTAGTTGCGGGGCGCGATTTAACACAGCGATTAACTGAGCATCATAGCGACACACACAGCTGCTGCATCACATTATTTACTTTTATTAGCAGCGTGTTTCAGTCACCTAAGATCATCAAGCTCTAACAGATTCGATATTCGTATATAATGATCTTACTTAATTGAAACTGACTGCAAAAAACGTTCAATATAGCGTTCTATAAATATGTGAAAGCTGTGGGCGCTATCTGCAAAAAATATTTCAATACTGCGATTATTTCTCGACGCTGATGGCAGTGCTTGCACGGGCCGCTTATGAATATTCTCCAAAATGGGGCTGATAATTATTTCGAATGATAACTGACCAAATTGAGCCCAACGTTTCTAGATATCGAGGATTCGGTGCTTTCCTAAAATATACAGATACTATGTATAACAGAAACAGATCGTCAAAGGAGACATCTGTAGTTAAAATCGTGTAACACGAGATTGCTGAGTGTCATCACCTCTGTTATTTGCGTATATAAAGAAAGGCTACTAAAGAAATGAAATAGGATTCCAGAAAGGGAATTGAAATAATAGGTAGACTACAATGCAGACTGGACCAACTGCTAAACACAGAATTTCGGTTAAAGATCGGAAAACAGACACAGTTAAGAGTAACATAAATGTGAAGAACTCCTAATACAAAATACTGGAGTAATATGGAGTAAATCGGTAGTAGAATGAGCGATCCATTCTATGAAAACCCCATACTGTTATGACAATCGGACTGGTGCAACGTGTATTGAGCCTTTAGAGGGGAAAATGACATTCTCTCTTTTCTTTTAGGAAAATGTGCTAACGTGTAGCTCAGATTATTGGTCGGATTAAACACATGACGATTGAAACATCATCAGGAGAAGATTACTCAAGTCAACGATTACTATCTGAAAGAAGCAAGTGTTCAGAGGCCTGTGGTATGAATAATGGTGATAACAAGCGCTAGTCGCCTGTTGCTGAATTCCTCAACACTTCTCCTCTAGCTGCGCGTAATCCTGCAATTGAGGAACTCAGTCACATAACACCCTAACATTTTGTCTGCTCGCATGCAACACCACATCCATCATCGCAGTACCTCCATACCAGGGGTCTCCAAACTACGGCCCGCGGCCCAAAATCGGCCTGCAAACGCCATAAATCCGGCCTGCGGTAACGGCTCACACATGTACTGATCTGATCCGCCGAAATCTTTTTCATTACACTCCTATAGCGAGTGATTCGTACAGCCAGTAGACGAAAATGTAAGAAATTTACTCACTTAGCCAATTATGTTTCGCACGAACAGTTTTTCAGTGTTTTTTTTCGTTGTTTAATAACTGTTTCAAAAACCAACTTCTGTCCTGGCCACTATATATGAACACTAAGTCACGCTTAACGCTCGGTAATTTACATCTCCGACATCATGTGTTAAATCATCTGTATTGATCGCAATGCACCTCGCGCAACAATTGTTGTCGTCTGTGCCAATGACCAGCATTCCGCGACGATGCTGCAAATTCGCTGCAACGATGTTGCAAGTGCTTTTCTTCGTCCGCTCATGACAACCCTTTCCCTCACAGTGTCTGTTTACGAATACCAATTGTGATTTGTCGTCATTAACTAACACGATTTTATTAAAGATGACCATAAGGCAGTAGCTATGCACGCTGCGAATTTAATTAACGATAATGCAATGTCTCGTTTTCGACAAGCACTGGGATAAAAAAATTATCTTTAGGCAACTTTCTTCTAAAATAGAATGTCCTATACCTTAAATAAAAATTACAATACAGTATCATAAATCTGTTTGAGTAACTATTTTCTCGGTATGAAACGCATTGACCTACTTCTAAACTGATTTCTGCGGGAAACGTCAAGTGTTCATCAGAAACAATGGTATCGCCAGGTGTGCCCCAGGGAAGTGCTATGGCACCGCTGTGATTTCCCATATACGTAAATGATATGGCGGACAGAGTAAGTAGCAGTCTACTGCTGTTTACCAATGACGCCGCGGTATATGGGGAGGTTCCGCCGTTGAGTGACTGTAGAAGGATACAAGATGACTTATAAAAAATCTATAGTTTGTGTGATAAATGGCAGCCAGTTCTAATTATAAAGAAATGTAACTTAAAAACTGTAACTAAAAAAGTAACAAGATGTAGATGAGTAGGAAAAACAAATTCATAATATTCGAGTACAGCATTAGTAGTGTGCTGCATGACACAGTCACCCCGTCTAAATATCTGGGCATAACACTGCAAAGCAATATGAAATGGTTCCTCGGAGTCTTGCGCGACAGCATACATGAATAAAACGTTCTCGGTTTTCCAGCCACGTCAATTCGAATAAAATCCTCGCGCTCTCGATGGCCATTTCCGCCATCGTCGTCAGGAGTTCACTGACTGCCGGGGCTGTTACGGTTTCTCGCTTATATAGGCATGATGACATCATCAGCAACCAATCAGATCGATCCATCGTGGGGAGCGCGCGTAAGTCGACCCGGGCAGGCAGCGGAGCTATTGCCCGTGGCAGCACCGGTGACGTCAGGCAGTGCTCCGCTATGGCCGACTTGTGAAGGCTCCCTTTGCTTTATATGGCGCTTGTGCTCAGTACAACACTTCGCACCCGTGCGAATTGTTTGTCCAATATACATGCTGCCATATTCACACGGTACACCATACACATCGGACACTCGAAGAGCAATGTCGTCTTTAACAGGGCGCAACGTATCTCGCATCTTGAGGGCGGACCGGAACACTTGTCTTAGCCCATGTTTCTGCAGCAGACGTCCTAACTTACTGCTAGTTGCTCCACAGTATGGCAGGAATACAGTCCGTTTGGCCTCTCCTTCTGATTCACCAGGTGTCTTTCGTCGGCGGCCCTTGAAAGCGTTTGCGATGTCTCTTTTGCTGTATTCAATATGAAATGGGATGAGCATGTGAGGATTGTAGTAGGGAAGGCGAAAGGTCGACTTCAGTTTATTGGAAGAATTTAGGAAAATGTGGCTCACTGTAAAGCTGACCGCCTATAGGACACTAGTGCGAGCATTGTTTGAGTGTTAGGGAATCACACCAGCTCGAATTACAGTAAAACGTCGAAGCAATTCAGAGGCCGACTACTAGATTTGTTATTTATAGGTTCGAACAACACGGATGTATAACAAAGATGCTTCGGGAACGCAAATGGGAATCAAATGGGAATGGGAATCAAATGGGAATCACAGGGGAAAGGCGACGTTCCTTTCAAGGTGTACTACTGAGAAAATTTAGAGATCTGCCATTTGGGGCGGTATGATTCTACTGCCGCAAACGTACATTTCGCGAAAATCCTATGGAAGATGAGATTGGAGACATTAGTGTTCGTACGGAGGCATATAGATAGTCGTTTTTCCCTCGCCTTGTTTGCGAGTGGAACATGAAAGGAAATGACTGCTAGTGGTACAGGTTACCCTGCACCACGCACCACACGGTGGCTTGCGGAGCATGTATATAAACGTAGAAAAATGTATTTCACTTAACGAGTGTTAATTACACCTAAGATTCAGTTGAGCATGGAGGAGGAGGCCGGCGGAAGATTAAATTTTCTTGATGTGCCGGTTTCCAAGAAAGAAGACAGTTGCTTGGGCCACCCGGTTTACCGAAAGCCCACACAAACAGACTGCTACCTACACCGGGATTCGAACCACCACTCACAATAAAAGCGAGGCATCATAAAAGCGTTGGCGGATAAAGGAAAATCTTCTAACTAGTGATGCTTCACGCAGAATTAAACCATCTCATCAATGAATTGCTCAAGAATGTTTACTCGTTCGCCAAGGTGAAAAGAGCGTTACGACCACCGCGTAGACATCATAGCAATGCTGAAGCGCCGGTGAAATCGAAAGTTTTCCTGCCGTTCATTAAGGACTTCACGGGCGCATAGGAAAAATCCTGAAAAAGCGGAACATCGCGGTAATCTCCACACATCACACACACACACACACGCACACACACACACACACACACACACACACACACACACACACTCGGAAGATACATCACCTGAAATCAATCAAGGATGCTCACCAGCCCCTGGAACAAGCAGTTATTTATAGGATTTCGTGTAATTGTGGGGAGGCGTACGTGGGTACTACAAAAAAAGTGGCCAGAAAACGACTACAAGAGCACAAGGCCAATTGCAGAAGAGGGGAGATCGACAGAATAGCTGTTGCGGAACATGCTTTGCAGACAGGAGACCACCGCATTCCTTTTGATAGGACTGGCAGTCACAAGCGGATATCGTTAAAGGCTATACAACACGCCATAGAGATCGTAAAACATACCAGGAATTTCGATAGAAAGGAGGAGGGCGTGAATAACATCTGAATTCCGGTGCTGAAGAAGATATGTACCAGTCTTCGACTATGAGGTGACAGCAACAGCGGACGACGGCAGTCGATAAGGCCAATTGAACTCTCGTATTCAAAACGTGTGACGTCACGCTACTGCGATGAAGCACTCGGAAGCGGACTTTTGCTGTAGTCACTAGCGATCTAGGTTGTGAATCGGACATTCAAAGAAACTACGATCCGTCTTGAAAACTTCGTCAGCAGACGGGAACGAAACGTTGGGTTTTAAGGTGAAATCCATTCGACCGCGGCATAATAGCACAGAACGTTTTATTAATTGTGACGTTTACGGCCGTGAAAGTTTACATTTTACAAAATTTCGATTGTTGTTCGGAGCTCAAAAAATCACATTAAAGCTTTTCAATCGCTAAGACAGCGTAACAGCTGTATAATATGGCTAGTCATTTTCTTCATTCTCTTCAATAAACTCACGGAATTAACGATGAGTGACAACATGTGATCTTATATAATTAACAGCTGACACGACTGGCTTTAAAACGTCTGCCGTGTCCAAGTATTTTCCGCACAAAGACTGTTGATGAATGATGCAATGTATGTTTAGTGTTTTGAGCCATCGTCATTTTCTACCGCCCAATACACGAGAGCAACGGCAACTTTATTTTTATCTACACATGATTTGCCACCATAAGTTGTGATACAACGTGTCTTTTTCCATTGAAGACGGTTTCTCTAAACAGCATTTTCCACTCCTTGAAAAATTTCTTCTTCCATGGCCGTGGATGCTATGTACGTCAAGAAGCTCTTCATGCGATTCATAATTTTTGTTGATCCGTCCAATAAAAATTAATATCTGTGCACTATCTGAAACATCTATTGACTCACCCAGAGCCAAAGAGAACCACTCTTAAGTGTCGAGTTTTCTCAGACAACTGAGTTAATTTAATTTCAGCAATACAATTTACTCTTCTAGGCTCAGTGTTTGCTAGCAGACTGATGCTTTTAAATGAAGTAGCTTTTTCTGGACACATTTCTTCAACTGTTGCAGCCAAGCAATCCTTTATTAATTCGCCGTCAGTAAATTGTTTTCCATATTTTGCAATTAAGTGTGCCACACGAAAACTAGCAACAATTGCTGTTTTTTATTCTGCATTTCCTTCCTTAAAGAACAATTTCTGAGATTTCATACCGCGATTTAGAGATGCATATGTTTCTAATCGTTGGCTACCGGTACATTTGGAGCAACTCTGATAACGTTTAACCTCATAATGACGTTCCATATTGTATTCTTTGAGAATTGACGTTCTCCTTTTTTATGCGCGGCATTTTGGAACATGTTAGGTACACATGCTGCCACATGTATATCGATAGTGCGCACTTATGACCTGCTGATAGCACAGCTTTTAAGGTTTCACGCACACCGGTTGTCTTGTCATTCGCGTCCCTCCAATTCCCCCTCCTCCCCACTCCCCCTCTGCAATCCCAACTTGACATACCCGACAGAACAACCACCACTCGTGATAACGTGGCTGGTATATACATTTATATGAAATGTTGAGAACGCGGTAAGAAAGTGAATGGATGAGTGGGAATTCATGACTTCCAGCCACTCTGGGCCCTATGGTAATGAAATGGCGCCATCCTTTATATCATCATCATTTTCTTGGGCATTTGTTCCACTACAACACGGGGTCAACCATGTTACTATGAATGTGGCAATGTTGGTGTCAGAGGGTGGCCGGATGTCCTTCCTGTTGCCATGTTGCCACCCCATACCCCCCCCCCCCCTCCCTGGGACAGAACTAGTGTACTCCAGCTGTCTGCATCCAGTGGTACAGTGGTCTGCGAGTCGTGTAACTGAGGTGAGACATGCGGACCAGCCCGGAATTCACCTTCTGGGATGCGAAAAACCACCTAAAAACCACATCCAGGCTGGCTGGCACAGCAGCTTTCGCCCTTAATCCGCCGGGCGGATTCGATCTGGGAACAGCGTGCCTACCCGAGTCCAGGAAGCAGCACATTAGGGCTATCGGCTAACCTGCGCCATCTATAATACATATATCTCCCGGGTCGAATCCAACTGGCGGATTATCGACGAGGGCCGGTGTGCCAGCCAGCCTGGAGATATACATACATATATATATATATATATATATATATATATATATATATATATATATGTATATATATTCTGTGGACATGTGCTTGGATTTTAAATTTTAAAGCTGGCCCTGTTAAAGTGAAGTACATTTGCTGCAGATGCGATTATTCAACGTCATTGACATGATTAAATTCTAAACTGAAAATCTTTAGCTTCATTTCATAGTAATTATTCAGTTTGCACATGTATATTAATTCATATTTTGAGGCGTATGTATAGTTAAGAATATCGAGAGTATTGCTAAATAATATCGGGTTTTCATGTGCTTGAGGTTGACATATTACGTACTCACATTAGTCACTAGTTTTCTCGTAGAATAATGTGTTCTCGAGCAATATTTCAAAACAAGTTTGGCCTTCAATATCCCTCGTATAATACGGCTCTGGCTGTCATTCCTCTGTACAGTGCATTTGGCGACTGCAGTGGGGCGGACGAAGTGACCAACAGACGGTATGTACGAAAGTTCCAAATCTGTGTTTTCAGATGGTCAGAACCGTCACCATTATAGCCCAAATTTTCGCGTGGGGTCGATTGCAGGGGATATCTTAGATGTGTGCGTTTGTCTGCATAAAATATGGGGTCAAGTTGGTGATGTGTCCTTGTTAGATTTAGATTTTCCTTGGCTTGCTAAATCACTTAAAGCAAATGGTTTCTTTGAAATGAACGCGGCCGATTTCTTTCGCGATCTTCGCCCATTTCGAACTTGAGCTCTATCACCAAGTGGCTTTGTTGTTGAAACTTAATTTTCATTCTTTTCCTACTTGAAACAAGCTATATTGCGAAAGTTATGTCTTCCACCTATCCCATCAATCCCAACGCTCCCCAGCTATCCACACAGAGATCAATACTATAGATTAAATTCCAAGCATTTCACTTACAGTGTTATTCTTTCAGATTTATCTGATAGAAGAATTGATGCAAGGAGACTTCTATCGTCAGCAAACACGTGATCTCAATTCAGACGGATTGCGACGTTTAAAGGATGGAAGAGAAATTGCAACAGTCACTGTAAAGCGACATCCCGAGAGCGGTCCTCCTGTGAAACTGGGTCGGGCAGATGGTTGGAGACGGAGAAACAAGAACATCAGTTACCTGTGTCATACTTTAACTGTTACCAGTTAAACACGCATGGAAGGCTTCGCACAGTAGGAATACACTAAGTGAGAAGGTCGTGTCATAGGATAAGACTTCACACGGAGAATGCATGCACCTGTTTAGCAGTATGTAGCCAAAAGACCGCACACGGACACTAGACACCCGCCTTCATTGGCCCTGAAAAGAAAAAAAAGTTGAGACAAGATGAAGACTGCTTCGTGCGATATATCTGACTTCTGTGGTTACAGGGAGAACGGTGAATTGCATGGAAGGGCGGTTTTGTACCTATGAGAGGAACGCATTGTATTGTTGCATGTGGTGCAAAGAAATGCATCCAGACCTACTGAAATCATGGTCTAAGGTACATACCCAAACTAAGTAAACAATCGAGTTTCGAATCTTCTAATTGAACTTTGTTAGGTGCAATGTAATCGATTGATTATTGTTTATCTGCTGATGATTTTACTTTATAGCTTTATTACAAACTGAGTGGTCAAAAGCATTGTGGAAGGGGCATGCCATTTGAAAATGTGCCGTGTAACATACCCTAATGTGGTGACTAGATGCAGGCTATGGTGCAAATGTAGAGCCATCTGTTATGGAGTGTGGTGAAAATGGCAGCACGTCCCGAGAAGAATCTATAGTGGTATGCGACAGTCAGCGAAATCTCCAAGATAATGTCATATTGTGCTACTCCATTATATGTTAGGTTATGCATCAGTTAGAGAATGACAGAGTGACAGAGAGGGTTACTGTAAAAATGGTGAAAGGTTCATGACGCAGGTCCATTCAGACACTCAGGGATGTTTATTTAATAACTCACACAGTAGTGCGCGATGTTTGAGGTATGGTTTCATTTTCTGGTAAGAGCATGTACCAGTGGTCGGTCAACGTCTTCGTGGGGTACCCGTTGTTGCTGCTGAGAGGACGCCCGTGGTTTGCCTTTGGATGTGCTCTCTATTTCGGATAATGACAGTGTCTTGTAAAGTCTGTGGTCACTCCCCACATACGAGATTTAGGAGGAAAATAGTGAGACTGCATTTTTTATCAGCCAAAGTTTTTATTTTTCTCAAACAACAACAGTGTCCCCTTCAAAGCAGGTCCCTTTGGCAGCTATACACCGGCAGAGTGGTTGTTCTCAGTCCTACTAACAGCGCTGAAAGGCTTCAACTGGTGGGCCCACTAACAAGTCGGTCACATTGTTTTGAATGTTCTCCAGAGGCCCAAAATTGTGTGCTTTTAAGACATTTTTCAATTTCGGGAAAAGAGGAAAGTCACAAGTATTCAGATTAGGTGAATAGGGAGGCTGTGGAACAATACGAATGCCTTTTAAGGTCAAAAAATTCGTGATAGAAGTGGCTGTGTGACATGGGGCGTTGTCATGATGCAGCATTCACTTGTATGCTATGTCCGGTCCCACTCGATTCACCCTTTTCCTGAGCCTTTCAAGGGCGTCTTTGTAAAATTCTTGGTTGGCAGTTTGTCCTGGAGGAACAAATTCTTTATGCACAAAACCTCTACTGACAACAAAACAAATGAGTATTCTTTTGATCTTTGATTTGTTTATTCGATATTTTTTCGGTCGAGGAGACGTCTCAGTGTGCCACTCCTCACTTTGCCGCTTTATTTCAGGATCGTACTCAAAAATATAGGATTCATTACCTTCACACCATTGAAAAATTTGTGGTCGTTGGCAGTCCTCTGAAGACTACCAACGGACACATTTCTTCGATTGTCCTTCTGCTTAACTGTGAGATTTTTCGGCCCATTTTCACACAGACCTTTCGCATTTGCAAATCTTCAGTCAAAATTTTATGTACTATGGGAATGTTTAAGTTCAACAGGTCAACCATCATTCCATCGTTAAGCGTCTGTCTGGTCTCACAAGGACACGCAAACGTTCGACGTTTTCATCGGTTTTTGAAGTTGTAGATCTCCCTGATCAAGGTTCATCTTGAACGTGTTCTCAGCCTTCCAAAAATGATTTGTGCCTGCGAAAAACTTGTGCTCTTGATAAGAAATGTTCCCCATAGACCTGTTTCAACTTTCCATAGGTCGCACTAGCTGATTCCCCAAGTTTAGCATAAAACTTGATGACATAACGTTGTTCTAAATTTCGCTATTCCATTTTCGTAACACGCAAAAAAAAGACAACTTCACTGATGGCACTCCCAAACATCACGTGGTGGCTGCACGGACTGAGTATCTGGAAGGGATGAACGAAACGGTCTACACGAGTAGAACAACACAGTGTTGCCAGATCTCTCCCAGTGTTAACAGCCACATTAATTTTCTCATACATCTCGTATGTACCGAGCGAGGTGGCGCAGTGATTAGCACACTGGACTCGCATTCGGGAGGACGACGGTTCAAATCCCCGTCCGGCCATCGTGATTTAGGTTTCCCGTGTTTTCCCTAAGCCGCTTCAGGCAAATGCCGGGATGGTTCCTTTGAAAGGGCACGGCCGACTTCCTTCCCCATCCTTCCATAATCCGATGGGATCGATGACCTCGCAGTTTGGTCCCCTCCCCCAAATCAACCAACACCTCGTATACCTAAACTGTTACCAAGAAGTGTATCATTTTGTTCCATAGACTGTTTTAAAACGTAAAGATCGTAATGTAATTCAAGCACATTTTAATAAACTTTTAGTTTTTCAAAAAAATGGTTCAAATGGCTCTGAGTACTATGGGACTTAACATCTGTGGTCATCAGTCCCCTAGAACTTAGAACTACTTAAACCTAACTAACATAAGGACATGACACACATCCATGCCCGAGGCAGTATTCGAACCTGCGACCGTAGCGGTCACGCGGTTCCAGACTGAAGCGCCTAGAACCGCACGCCCACACCGGCTGGCTTTCGTTTTTCAGTTTTTTAATTAATATATAATAATTTAATAATTTATATTCTTATTGAAATAATTATCTGACTTAACTTATTTTCTGTGACTTGCTGTTTTTTTGGTGAATGGGCTCTAATGGCCAGTTTCTCTTACGCATTTACTGAAGCATTTACATTTAATCGTAATAATTATCCTATTTTCCCCAATACACTGATGAAATTGAGAAGGTTTGGGCTCTTAATTGGTTCGACACATTCACTGAGGAAGGGTACTGTGTGGTTGGTAGGCCACAGGTAAGCATATGCACACTACTGGAACGATTCATTTTCAAATGATGAGATCGTCGGTCAACTTGCATGAATGGCGAACGCAGACGCAGTTGCGGGATGTGATTCTAATATACATCATTCGGCTGCCTCTAATTTGGGCGCAGTTCCCGAGACCTATCAAGTGTAATTCGACGAGCAATTTGAGCTTTCAGATTGCGCCGTACATGCATTACTACTGTGTGGTTCTGTCTTCTGCATGAAATGTGAAAACGAGCGCGATCGACCGAGAATTCGTGGAATATCGCACCTGCATCACTCAATTTCCAGACGAAATTTGAATACGCTTATAATGTACCCGAGGTCCACTTTTGGCAATATAGTTACTAAGCTCGTTACGGGAACGAATCTCCTTGCCGCCGTTACTCAACAAAAGGAGGATATTAAGTGGTGCTCGTTATTCCAGAAGTTGATTCGAGAGGGCTTTCACCACACTGGCGCCGCTCTGTGCCGGATAGTATTGCAGCTGAATTAATAATAAACGCGGGCGGAAATGAAGAAGCGTTGAGGTGCGAGGAGTTCCAGAAAGAGCGAAGCGGGGGAGGGGGCTGGGTTGGGAGGGAGTACGGGCGCAGAGCGCAATTGGAGGTGGGCAACGCGCCGTGTTGTGTGAATTGGACAGCGTCCAGGCATTAGGTGGCACTGCATGTCACGAAGCCGCCCATCCGGGGCCGGCATTCCGCAGTAAATGGGGCAGCGCACGCGTGACAGCGTTTCATAATAAGCCACTACTGCCTCGCCGAGCGTGGGAGTCGGCCGGGGGAATCGCACACGCGTGTGATTTCCACATCGCCCCGGTGAACGTAATAACAAGGACAAGAGCGCCGGGGAGTTCTCCTAATGCCGGGCGCGCAGGCGCATCATCTCGCCGCCGTATGCAAAGCAGCGAGGGCGCCGGCGAGGAAAAGTGCGCCTGGGAAGAAACGGTCCGACGCCGAATCCGACCCCTACGACTCTTCTCCTTTTTTTCTCCACCTCGCTCTTTCGCTGCACGTCTGGTAAGTCCGAACAAGTGTTCGGTGAGCCGGCACTGCGCGGGAGCGCCCGGGGTTTCCGTAGAAAGCCGCGCGCGATCGCGCCAGCGCGAATCTACATTTCGGAGCAAATAATACACTCCGGTGCGCCGACACTCAAATATTTATGCGGTAGGCCAACTGTTTTAAGAGCGGACGGCGGCGGCCCGCTCCTCCCGCACCTCGCCGCCTGATTGCAGGTTTGCCGGCCCTGGAGAACGCAGTCGTCTCCAGCGAATCCTATCCGACTCTGCCCTCCCCTCTCCCCTCTCCCCTTCTTCCTCCAGTTCCAAATAACAATTTCGGCTAAGGAGACTGATTTCAGCTGTTCCCTTGGAGCAGCACGACGAAAATGTTACCCATAATTCTTTGCAGCATTCTCGTCCCTCGAGCCCTCCCCCCCTCCCTCCCTCCCCATTTGCTAGCGTTTGACTTCAGTCGGCTGTGTCTCATAATATGGTCCTAGTGAGAAATTTGAAAGTCTGATTCGCTTAAAGAGGCAGTTGTGCACCAAGATTGAAAGCCATCTTCCGACTGGAGCACGTCACCTCTCCTATCGCCGCAATGGGCCCAGGGGGCTGACAGCTGTCCAGGAATTGCCGGGTGTGACGGAGGATAGGGAGCTAATGCGGTTGCGCTGCGGCAGAATGCCCTTGGCAGCTCACTTTTGAATCACTCAAAGAACTCCGGCTGAGTGAACCGGAATGCGTCGAGATCTTCCCTCTCCACAAGTAATAAATTTCTTAGTAAGCGTTTCCCGCACCAAAATCAAATTTTGTTACGCCATATTCGCCAAATATCACTAAAAATCTTTGTAACCACAGTGTAGTGTATGATACTACTTTCTTGTTTCTTCTAAAAAAATGTGGACTACGTACCGGGTGATCAAAAAGTCAGTATAAATTTGAAAACTTAATAAACCACGGAATAATGTACATAGAGAGGTAAAAATTGACACACATGCTTGGAATGGCATGGGGTTTTATTAGAACAAAAAAAACAATGTATTGCTATACTCGTGAAAGATCTCTTGCGCACATCGTTTGGTGACGATCGTGTGTCAGCCGCCACTTTCGTCATGCTTGGCCTCCCAGGTCTCCAGACCTCAGTCCGTGCGATTATTGGCTTTGGGGTTACCTGAAGTTGCAAGTGTATCGTCATCGACCGACATCTCTAGGGATGCTGAAAGACAACATCCGACGCGAATGCCTCACCGTAACTCCGGACATCTTTACAGAGCTGTTCACAACATTATTCCTCGACTACAGCTATTGTTGAGGAATGATAGTGGACATATTGAGCATTTCCTGTAAAGAACATCATCTTTGCTTTGTCTTACTTTGTTATGCTAATTATTGCTATTCTGATCAGATGAAGCGTCACCTGTCGGACATTTTTTGAACTTTTGTATTTTTTTGGTTCTAATAAAACACCATGTCATTCCAAGCATGTGTGTCAATTTGTACCTCTCTATCTACATTATTCCATGATTTATTCAGTTTTCAAATTTATACTGACTTTTTGATCACCCAGTACATTAGGGAACTGATATCAATTATGCCCAGTTGGTATAGCGAGCAAATGTAAGTATATTAGTAAATAACTAACAAATCCAGCAATGCTTCGTATTTGCCAAATATGCATGGGAATTGGATATATGTACTAACCCTCTCTCTGTCCACCTCCTCCTCTCCCCTCTCTCTGTCCATCTTCTTCTTCTGTCTGACCGTTTTCTCCAAGCCCATCTCACTGTTCGTCACCTCCTACCCCTTTTCCGTGTCCATCACCTCCTCCTCTCTCATTTCATCTCCTCCTTCCCCTCTCTTTTTCCTACCCGCCCCTCTCCATCCATCTCATCCTTTTTGACCTCGAGAAATGTTTATTTTTAGTGCAAACGAAACTTTGATTGGGAACTGAAGTCGCTTAAAATGAATGGGTAAATCGGTTGGGATCATGGTACACGATAGTTCGTGACAGACGTCTCAAGCTGCTGATCTCTGACGATACTAACTTCAATGACAGGATTTCACATAGTTGTAATCTGCGAACGGATCCGATTACAAAGTCTAGAACGCTTCAGATTCCGTAGAACAATTTCTAATTATAGGGCACAAATACAACTTTTCTGAGTTCTGTGGAAACCGACTGCGAGGAAGAAAACAAAACAGAACATTGTTGCTGATTGCGAGGAAGAAGATGAAATCACACATTTTAACAGCACAGCACGGCACTACATTTTCTTTCTCGCAGTCGGTTTTTTACAGAAAACCAGTACGCTCTTGCTTAAAGAATGTGGTGTGAGAATTTTAAGTAAAGCGGTTAACAATTTATCGAGATAACATTAAAGGACGTCTATTCTTTATATTGTAATAAAAATATTAAAAACTAAAACTGTTTGATATTTATATATTCTTTACAACTTTACTTACAATTACAGTGCTTTGGCACAGAGAGAGTTACGTAATATGTACGAAATTATCTTCAACAGGTTCCAACACAGCCGATGGCGCCGAATTGCAGATCGAATTACGGCTGTCAGTGTATATGGCGTAACGGCAGCCCATGACGTTACGTTTTTTTCTTTTTTCTATGTAACTCGTTGCCTGTAGATGGTTTCTGTCGATACATATCATCTTTGTTGGTCCACCTCGTTTAGTAGTCCATAAGTGTCAATCAGGAGAGGTAGACTGTTACTCAACAGTACCTACCCACAGTCTGGGTTGTGTCATTCAGGTAAAACCTGACATCTGGATGGTAGTGAGGCAGGGCTACATATTTGAGCGTGAACTACACAGAATTGAGATTGCAGGCGAAGTTCATGTCTGAAATATATGGGTACACGCCTGCCCAGTAATGGTATTCTCGAAAAGGAAAGGGCGAATGAAACCACGTGATAACACAATACGAAGAGAAACAACCCAGTAAGTTCGGTCCCTAGTTTATATTAACGCGAGGATTCTCAGTAACCCAGTAGATTCAACTGAGAAGGACCAAAATTCCGCTAAGTTTGAATTGCGCGTTGTCAGAAGGCACACATTTCCCTGCAAATCCTTCATCCACACGGAGCATGTGCTGAAACTGCTCGCCGTAGTCTATCCTTTAGTTATACTACACGTCCGCATGAAATCTCCAAGCATGTAACACTAACATTAGTTCGTTATTGTATTATTCTCTAAATTATTCCAGTAGACTGCCAAAATAGTTAGTTGAACGATGAGAAGCGTGAGAAGCGTTTTTTTTTTTTTTTTTTTCGTGTCCATTCAAGCCAGATTCTGTCAGTTGACTGAATGATAGAGGAGTAACCCATCTTCCGACCACCATCTTCTTTCTCTGCTTTAACTCGTGTAAAATAAAATTTAACGTACAAATATCAAATCGCTGACAAATGAAATATAAAAGGGTTCTGTTTACATTCCATGTGGGTGTTTTTATGAAAACAATTCTTTTTTTAAGAATACATAAATTTCGGCTACCTTCTAAACCGCTGTTAGGGTCTACAAATCCCTCCTATCCCTCCTTTCTCATGAATCGAGGAAAATACTGTTCTGATTGAGTAAATGTCAGTTTGACGGGGAGGGCACACAGAAAATTCCTTGTAGCTTCTGCATTAGACGGCCAGGTATTTTGAAAGGAAAATTTGTTCATAAGAAATAACTAATCCAAAGTGAAATGTCAGAGAAAATATTGTACTTAAAGCTTTTTATTCATTTAAATTGATCCAGTCCAATTAAATCAACATTTTTGAAATTTACATTGCACACACGTAGGGACTCTATTTCTCTATGGGAATAATACTGTATTTTACGCTATCGCATCTTTTATCTGACAGTGACACTCAATTGCAGGACTCTAAATCTTAACTCAACTGCTAGTCCTACAAGTTACATTATCTGAAAGAATTTTCTGTCTTCCACCTGGCCACTCCTTAGTGACCACCTTCACAGGGCGCAACTTTTTCCTCCTATGACCACACAGTCCTGCACTTGATCAAACGCTCTAAGACTCCACACAGATTTCTCCTATCTCTTTCCAAGTTACGTCACCAAAATTGAGTAGTTGACTGTACACTAAAGAACGGTTAATCGAAATTCAGTAACTTTCTATACTGTTCACCAGTTCCTTTAAGCGTAGTAACAACGATGAGGCAGGTGGAGCATTGCGCATTTACTCTGTGCAGTTATATCCTCAGTAACACCTAAAACCTGCTGCTACAAAGGGTATCTCTATTGTAATTTATAATAGTAACGGAGTGAGGGTGATTCTGGTGCAGTTTTAATTTATTCACAATAGCTGGCCCTCCCCCTTGCCATCTATGTAGCAATGTCGCATTTTTTATGTAAAATTAATTCACGAATTAATTAAATTGACCTATTAATTATCCCTTTCCCGTACTGGAAATCTCCTGCCCTCCCCATCCATCCCCTCTCAGACATCAAATCTATGTGCTGGAGCACGACTCAAACCTAGGTCCACTGCCTTTGAGGTTTGGAAGGTAAAAGAAAAGGCTCTGGCGCATATTTGATGTTAAATTAATTGACTAATTATTTAAAATTATCAATTAATTAGGCTCTCATCCCACCCTACCCACCTGGTAAAATAGGGGAAGTTCAAAATCGGCAGGAAATTCAAATTTTTGTACTGTATTCGAATTTTTGTGATAAAGTCAAACGCTAATTACGTAGCAGAAGAAATAATAATAATAAGAAGAAGAAGAAGAAGAAGAAGAACAATAATAATCAATAATTAATAATAATAAAATTATATTCAATATTTATGAAGTTTCAATTTCCATACTGCTGGAATGGAAGAATATGTGGCACTCTTCTTATTTTATCATTTTTGGAAGACTCACGGAGTCTAACTATGATAGCACAACACAAGATGATCGACCTAGAATACTGGCACAGTCCAACTACCCCCTGCTATTGGCAGGAAATTCAGCTTTCTCTGTCTGTGAAACATGGTAGCTGGGGATGAGTAGCTGCCATTGATTCAGTGTTACACTACTGGCCATTAAAACTGCTACACCAAGAAGAAATGCAGACGATAAACGGGTATTCATTGGACAAATATATTATACTAGAACTGACATGTGATTACATTTTCACTCAGTTTGGGTGCATAGATCCTGAGAAATCAGTACCCATAACAACCACCTCTGGCCCTAATAACGGCCTTAATACACCTGGGCATTGAGTCAAACGGAGCTTCGATGGCGTGTGCAGGTACAGCTGCCCATGCAGCTTCAACACGATACCACAGATCATTAAGAGTAGTGACTGGCGTATTGTGATGAACCAGTTGCTCGGCCACCATTGACCAGACGTTTTCAATTGGTGAGAGATCTGGAAAATGTGCTGGCCAGGGCAGCAAGCGAACATCTTTTGTATCCAGAAAGGCCCGTACAGGACCTGCAACATGCGATCGTGCATTATCCTGCTGAAATGTAGGGTTTTGCAGGGATCGAATGAAGGATAGAGCCACGGGTCGTAACACATCTGAAATGTATCGTCCATTGTCCAAAGTGCCGTCAATGTGAACAAGAGGTGACCGAGACGTGTAACCAATGGCACCCCATACCATCCCGCCAGATGATACGCCAGTATGGCGATGACGAATACACGCTTCCAGTGTGCGTTCACCACGATGTCGCCAAATACGGGTGCGACCATCATGATGCTGTAAACAGAATCTGGATTCATCCGAAAAAATGACGTTTTGCCATTCGTGCATCCAGGTTCGTCGTTGAGTAACCGCAGCCATGGTCTACGAGCTGATAGTCCATGCTGCTGTAAACGTTGTCGAACTGTTCGTGAAGATGGTTGTTGTCTTGCAAACGTCCCCATCTGTTGACTCAGGGTTCATGACGTGGCTGCACTATCCGTTATAGCCATGCGGATAAGATGCCTGTCATCTCGACTGCTAGTGAAACGAGGCCGTTGGAATCCAGTACGGCGTTCCGTATTACCCTCCTGAATTCACCGATTCCATATTCTGCTGACAGTCATTGGATCTAGACCAACGCGAGCAGCAATGACGCGACACGATAAACCGCAACACGATAGGCTACAATCCGACCTTTATCAAAGTCGGAAACGTGATGGTACGCATTTCTCCTCCTTACACGAGGAATCACAACAACGTTTCACCAGGCAACGCAGGTGAACTGCTGTTTGTGTATGAGAAATCGGTTGGAAAGTTTCCTCATGTCAGCACGTTGTAGGTGTCGCCACCGGCGCCAACCTCTTGTGAATGTTCTGAAAAGCTAATCATTTGTATATCACAGCATCTTCTTCCTGTCAGTTAAATTTCGCGTCTGTAGCACGTCATCTTCGTGGTGTAGCAATTTTAATAGCCAGTTTGTAGAAAGTAGCTACAGCTGGTTGATATAGAGAGGATATTTTCACTTTTAGTCTAGAGCTACAAAGTTGCTGCAGACAGTCTAGCCAACAGCTCCATGTTGGAAAGATGGGTAATAATAACACAGATTAATCTATCTCTGAAATGCAGAGGAGTAACCTTCTGCCAATCTACAGATGAAAAGCTGATGGGAGGTACATAAGGATAGGATATAATATTAGCACGTAACCCACTATTCCAGTGCTATTATTTTTTTTCTTTATTGTAATTTCATTCCCCTGCACCCTATGGGTAGGGGAGGGCTGTCAGTGGTATAGTCCACTTCTCTTCATGCGAGTGACAGTACAAATAAAAAATAAAATCATACACATAAAAGGCGACAAAAGAGCGACATAACAAAATTACAAGGGGAGAGAGTGGGGATTAAAATATACATTTACATGGAGACATTCATGGTGGGACAGTTATAAAAAAGTCTACATAAAGATAAAAACATAACTGGCGATTTGTGGAGCACATAAAATACACTGAAGTCACACACACAAGTCAAAAGTTCACCACCGTATTAAAACACATCAGAACAACTACACTTTGAAACCACCAGATGGCACAGAGTACATGCGACAAATAACAAATGCTGCTGGGAGGAACCTGCCAAGGGAAGATAGGACGGAAAAGAGGGGAGAGAAGGGGGCAGCAGGGGAGGGGGCTGAAGGATGTGGGATGAAAAGAAATGTGGTCAGGAGACGCACTTAGGGGCAGCAGATGGCGGAATGGTAGAGGGAGAGGGAAGGCAAGTCAGGAGGGAGCACAGACATGGGAGGATTGCATGGGAAAAGGACGAGGTATAGAAGGGAAAAGGAGGCGGGAGGAAGCCCTGAGCAGGAATAGGGAGAAGGTAGTGTTGGAGTTGGTAGGAAGGATAAATTTTAGGAGAGGTAGTGCTGGTAGGTACGTTGGTAAAGGAGGTGGAGGAGAAGGAGAGAAGGCAGAACACTATGCTAAAGGCATGGCAATGCGCTGGGGGTGGGGATAGAGTCTGTAGATTATGTACAGGGTGTGGATGTGTTCAAGGAAAAGAAGATGTGGGAAGGGGATGAGGTCATAGAGGATCCGTGTGGGGGATGGAAATGCAGGTGACACTGGCATAACAAAGGATGGTATCCATAAGGATTTGTAGGTGTGAAGAATGGTGGAAGAATGCACTCGCCACGTCTGGCCAAACAGAAGTTTCAGGAGGCAGAGTCTATTGTGGGCTTTGTGTTGGATCTTTAGGAGATGAGGAGTCCAGGTGAGGTGACATTAGAGGGTGAGGCCAAGGCAGAATGGAGTGAGGCAGATAGGACGACCATAAATGGTAATGTAAAAATCGTTTAGCCAGAAGGAGTGGGTGGTACGACCTATGATGATTGCCTGGGTCTTGGAAGTGTTGATGCGAAGGAGCCACTGGTTGCACCAGGCAGTGAACTGGTCAAGGTGGGTTTGATGGGTATGTTGGGGCTGTTGAAGGGTAGGATAGAGGACCAGGAAGGTGGTGTCATCAGTAAATTGTAGGAGGTGAACAGGTGGGAGTGTTTTGGGCATATCTGCAGTATACAGGAGACAGAGGAGAGGGAAAAGAACAGAACCTTGGGGCATGCTGGCGGTGGGATAGAAAGTACTGGAGTTGGTATTGTGGGTAGTGACATAGGAGGGACGATAGGAGAGGAAGGAAGCAACAAGATGTACGAAATTGATGGGAGGAGCGTAGGTCTAGAGTTTAAACAGGAGCCCAGGATGCCAGATATGGTCATAAGAATTCTGGAGGTCGAGGAAAACAAAGATAGTGGAATGACGAGAGTTAAATTGGAGGAAAATAAGATTGCCAAGGTTAACATATCTTACTGAACATGGAGGTGAGGCACATGGGACGAAAGGAAGAGGTGTCAGAAGGGGATTTGTTGGGCTTAGGGATAGCAGGACGTGGGCGGTCTTCCATAGGTTGGGGTAAAAGCTGGCAGAGCGGATGACTTTATACAAGGTAGCAAGGACAGCCAGGAAGGACGGAAAGGGATTCCTTGAGGTGGCAGAAGCTGACACCGCCATGACTAGGAGCAGTGTTGCGTTTTGAGAGGAGTATGAGTTTGATGTCATGTGCGGTAATGGGAGTGTTTACATCTAAGGGGAAGGGGGGGGGGGGAGTAACTGGTCTAAGTATCGGAAAATGGGGGTGAGTGGCAGGACAGATGTATCGGAGCGTTCAAGAGGGTGTAATCAAAGTGAGGTTCGTCGGAAGTGAAGAAGACCTCAGAGAAGTGAGAAGTACAATGGTCATCCTTACTGAGGTTGTCAGGAAAGGGACGGTCGTCGTGGAGAAGGGAATAATGCAGGGTGGGATGCCTACCAGTAAGATGGTGAAAGAAAGAGCAGTACTTAGAGTTGATAGGGAGGGCAGAGTTGATTCGTGTACAGGTCTGGCGCAAGTCCCGGCATTTCTTTGCTATTAAGAGGTTGTGGATGTGTCGTTGCAATTGCCAATGGCAGAGCAGTGTATTCCGGTCACAGATGCGGAGGAATGAATGGTAGAGCCTACAGGATTCGCTGAGAAAGAGGACCGCCTGTGGAGGAAGAGTAGGGCAGTGAGGGTGGATAAGTTTAGTAGGAACTTGGGCCTCCAAGGCGTCAGCGATGGTCTTCTGGAGGAAGGACGGAAGCATGGGTGATGTCAGTGCGATGGTGAAAGGTAAGTGGGTGGCTTTCGACCTGTGAGGCAATGGATTCCCAGTAGGCATCCCAGTCAGCACGGCAGTTGTCATGGACCTTCTGCTATAAAGCCATGCCTTATACATACAGAAGTCCTGTAGAAACACCATTGGAGCTGAAACACACAGATAAGTTTTGCAGTGGTGTGTCGTGGGGCGATCACTCTGGTCTGCCTCATATGCCATGATGTCCATATGGTTTTATAAATGTTAATCCACGTTTCAGATCTGATGATGGCACCTTCAGAGTGCTGAAACCGATCATCTAACAAACGATTGAAGCGATCGTGGCTTTTCAATTATTTTAAACACAGATAAGTATTTACGAGTCGCAAGTCACGTCCTAGCCAATACAGATGTGGGTAATAAATCGTGCGATATTTTTTTGGAGTGTAGTGCTCATTATATTGCTTGAATACGGCATCTAAGACGAAAAAACTGCCCAATGACCTCTGGTGTAGTCCAGCGCCATCTACAGAGTGTATTGCGTACCTGAAGAGCCAACGGGCCGGTGCCTTTCTATATCTGCCAGGTTGCGAGAGGCTGAGCTGCGGCTTCTAGTTGGCGAGTCCTCGTGACCAAACCTACCACTGGCAATGAACAGACGTCGCTAACTCACAGCACTGTGCAAGATAAGCTGGAGCAGCTTGGGCGTAAAGTTTTGACTGTAGCTCCATCCCCGACATGCATCCCCAACATGGACTCCCCAGTTTAAGAAACCATCTTTACCCAGTCTGAGGATGGTGTTATCCGTACAGCTCGAAATTCTCGCACGAAATGTACATTCTCCCCTTTATACAAGTTATTTTAGAAGACAGAAGAAACCGGAGTACGTATGCGTTTTCACATCGCTAAAGTATCGTGACTTATTGATTCCTAGTGTGAAAATCTTGTACATCGGTTTGGCATAGGCTATATTTCCTCCAAGTATTCTCTCATCGACTAAAAAAATCTGTGCTTATCAGCTTAATATCGTTGTGTCCTTTGTTACAAGACTAGAATGTTAAACTCATTTCTCGCTCGTGACGGAATGCTAAGAGCATTTGTAATGTCCCCACAGAAAATACCCTCTACCACGCACCAATTAATCATTTTCAATCAAACCATCCACATTCATTCACTTTGGAAAAGTTACCTGATCTCATTTTCTCGTAATATATGCTGCGACAGCTCGACGAAGCCAAAGTATTTTCTAGTGCGTTTATTCTTTGAAATAACAGGGATGCATATATACATTCTCCATGGTTGTTAGAGTGGTAACGAGGACAGCTCCTGGAGTATCCGTTGAGGGATTGACGTGTTTCTGAGAGATACATAATCTGCTTTTCTTCTCGCTAAAGCGAGCCAATTAACATTTGTACCGCTGGCGGTTTGTTTGAAGAGAAAGAGACTGTAAAAGGAAAATAATTAAGGCGTGGAATCACCGGAGATCTGGACATGTAATGGAGATGGATTTAATACACAATTTTCTCCGTAAATAAGGTTTGTGACTTTTTTGTTCTGGAGTGAATGAACGAATGAGTTTTTTCTGAATCGTTTGATGATCACGTTGGCCCTGTAATTAGTGGGGAAGTTTCAGCTGTGTCGAAGAGAGCCTGCAATCACTGAGTCTGTGTTAAATCGTCCAAAAAGGCTTCGTACGCATCTGGAATTCGCAATCTTTCGTAAAAGGAACAAATTATCCACACGATTGATTCTCCCAACTGACTGCAGTGTGACAGTAATAATAAATTTAAAGATCTCTTATAGCAAGCCAGCCGCCGATTACCAAGAAGAAGGACTCCACCAAAGATTCTATGTGGCTGATTTCACGTAATGAAAAATTATATTAAAAACTGTACATAGATAAAGGAGAGAAAGAGAGAGAGCGAATGAAAATAGCGATAATACTAATAATCCTCCATTAGTCTAATTTTTCGCCTGTCTTATCACGGATCACCCAAGAACGGGGAGGGCCTTACTTTACTGTATAGATTTATGTGTGAAGGTGAAGTGATCTTAAAGGCAACAGATACACGTCTATACAGACAAGATAATACACAGAGATAGAGGCTAGCTGCATTCATCATCTATTCTTAGATAAAGAGACGGCAACTTATTATACGAACATTTTAAAAATGTTAAAATGGCCAATCCGTGACAGGACACGTTTTTGGACGTTGCTAAAATAATTTTGTTCTCTGTTTCATGTCAACTACGACGAGCTAACCTAACTGACGCTTGGAAAAGAGAGGAAAGACTCGCAGGTCATATAATTGGTTCTACAAATAAAGCCGAAAGACAGCACGCTGGGCGCAGAGAAAAGGCTAGATGTATATTTTACTTGTTAAGGCTTGTTAGTACAGTTGAAGTATACGCTTCTCTGTTTAGTGTTATTTGATATTTGAACATTGATTGATTGTGTTCATGTTAGATATAGGAAGTGTTTTGATTGACCTGTCTCAGTTGCATTTATCTGTATATGTACATTAAGAAAGTAGACACAGAAGTACTCTTGTGTGAAGGGAGTTACATATAGTGACAGTAGAAGGGAGTTATACATGGTGACAGTAGAACATTTATATCGCTTTAACTAGGGCAATGTTTAGGATGAGTCAAGCAGAGCAAAGCAGCACGCATCAGCCTTCAGCTGTTGGCACTGATAACAATGAAGCAGTAAGAAGTGTTGTAGGACCGATGGCTACAGATAGCGCAACAGAATGGCCGGTAGACACGGCTGGAGGTGTAACAGCAAGTACGAAGCAGGGATTAGATCCATTGGTAATTATCATGAGACAGATGAAGATGATAACTGACAGCATGAATACTTTGAAAACCGACATTAATGCGAAATTTGCCTCAGTTACTGAAGGGAAAAATGATTTGAATACGAAATTAGCCTCAGTTACTGAAGGGCAGGAAAATCTGAAAAACGACATTAAAGCACAATTAGTGACAAACTCAAGAAGAGATGAAATTAGTGCAGACTGAGATTAAGCAGCAGTTACAAGACAGTTTTTCCGAATTAGAGCAGCGGATAGAGGCGAAGACCAAGGAATTCAAAGATCAGGCCGAAGAGACGGAACTGCACAAATAGAATTGGTGAAAGCACAATGTGAGGAATCTACTCACCACGTACGTGTCGAAATGAAGGAGTATGTGGCTATTAAGATAGATACTGTACGGGAACAAGTGGAAATGATTCTGCAATTAGTACAAAAGCAAGACGCCATGTCATGTGCAATTCCGCAACTTTCTGAATTGGCACGTACACAGACTAACCTAAAGGAAAGCGTTGAACATCTGACAGAGCGTCAAGACGGTATAGACCACCAAATTAACGTATTAACGGGTAAATTACCCGAAATCACATTAGAAAACAAAAGGCTAATGTGTGAAAACGTTGAGCAAAATGTTAAGGCAGCATTCCAGAGTTTATCTGGCAAACAGGAAGAGAATTTGTTTGCGAAAGGACTTAAGGAGGTGCGACAGCAGTTAGGTGCTGATTTGGAGCATTGGAAACAAACGATAGAAGAGTCGATGCGCGCTTCACAACAATGCTCAGAACAAATTAATACAGGGCAGCAGCAGAAGTTGGCAGCGACTATAGAGCCAGTTACTGCCCATTCTTACACAATACCGACTTGTGCAAGTAATTCAAACATTAAATTGCCACAAGCTGGTTGTTCGCGTGAATTCGTATCTAACGGAGATTACGAAAGTCTTTGCCATGCCGAAGAAAAAATGATAAAGCATCGGCAATTACAGATTTTTAACCCTGACAAAAGGGGGGTCAATCCCATTGTTTTTATTCGAAGTTTCAGAGGAGTGCTACCCAGAAATTGGTCGGAGTGGTAGAAGATCAGATTTGTTACAGGGTATATACAAGGTTCGGGGGCGATCTGGGCCTCGGACATGACTTCTGTTTGCCCGACGTATGACGATTTTGAGAAGGCGTTTTTAGCAAAGTTCTGGTCAGAAGGGGTACAGGAACGCCTAAGGCAGGAAGTGCTCTACCCAGAGCCTTTCTCCTTTTCGAAAGGAAGCCTTAGAAGGTATTTCGGAAAATATACAAATAAAACGAGATACTGGGACAGACCTATGCCCTTGCCAGACATAATAAACATACTTAAGGCAAGCTCTGAGGGATGAAGTAGTGAAGGCAGCAGAGGATCAAGTAGGTAAAAAGACGAGGGCTAATAGAAATCCTTGGGTAACAGAAGAAATATTGAATTTAATTGATGAAAGGAGAAATTATAAAAATGCAGTAAATGAAGCAGGCAAAAACGAATACAAACGTCTCAAAAATGAGATCGACAGGAAGTGCAAAATGGCTAAGCAGGGATGGCTAGAGGACAAATGTAAGGATGTAGAGGCTTGTCTCACTACGGGTGAGATAGATACTGCCTACAGGAAAATTAAAGAGACTTTTGGAGAGAAGAGAACCACTTGTATGAATATCAAGAGCTCAGATGGCAACCCAGTTCTAAGCAAAGAAGGGAAGGCAGAAAGGTGGAAGGAGTATATAGAGGGTTTATACAAGGGCGATGTACTTGAGGACAATATTATGGAAATGGAAGAGGATGTAGATGAAGATGAAATGGGAGATAAGATACTGCGTGAAGAGTTTGACAGAGCACTGAAAGACCTGAGTCGAAACAAGGCCCCGGGAGTAGACAACATTCCATTAGAACTACTGATGGCCTTGGGAGAGCCAGTCATGACAAAACTCTACCATCTGGTGAGCAAGATGAATGAGACAGGTGAAATACCCACAGACTTCAAGAAGAATATAATAATTCCAATCCCAAAGAAAGCAGGTGTTGACAGCTGTGAAAAATAGCGAACTATCAGTTTAATAAGTCACAGCTGCAAATTACTAACGCGAATTCTTTACAGACGAATGGAAAAACTGGTAGAAGCGGACCAGGAGGAAGATCAGTTTGGATTCCGTAGAAATGTTGGAACACGTGAGGCAATACTAACCTTACGACTTATCTTAGAAGAAAGATTAAGAAAAGGCAAACCTACGTTTCTAGCATTTGTAGACTTAGAGAAAGCTTTTGACAACGTTAACTGGAATACTCTCTTTCAAATTCTGAAGGTGGCAGGGGTAAAACACAGGGAGCGAAAGGCTATTTACAATTTGTACAGAAACCAGATGGCAGTTATAAGAGTCGAGGGGCATGAAAGGGAAACAGTGGTTGGGAAAGGAGTGAATCAGGGTTGTAGCCTCTCCCCGATGTTATTCAGTCTGTATATTGAGCAAGCAGTAAAGGAAACAAAAGAAAAATTCGGAGTAGAATTAAAATTCATGGAGAAGAAGTAAAAACTTTGAGGTTCGCCGATGACATTGTAATTCTGTCAGAGACAGCAAAGGACTTGGAAGAGCAGTTGAACGGAATGGACAGTGTCTTGAAAGGAGGATATAAGATGAACATCAACAAAAGCAAAACGAGGATAATGGAATGTAGTCAAATTAAATCGGGTGATGCTGAGGGGATTAGATTAGGAAATGAGACACTTAAAGTAGTAAAGGAGTTTTGCTATTTAGGGAGTAAAATAACTGATGATGGTCGAAGTAGAGAGGATATAAAATGTATACTGGCAATGGCAAGGAAATCGTTTCTGAAGAAGAGAAATTTGTTAACATCGAGTATAGATTTAAGTGTCAGGAAGTCGTTTCTGAAAGTATTTGTATGGAGTGTAGCCATGTATGGAAGTGAAACATGGACGATAACCAGTTTGGACAAGAAGAGAATAGAAGCTTTTGAAATGTGGTGCTACAGAAGAATGCTGAAGATAAGGTGGGTAGATCACGTAACTAATGAGGAGGTATTGAATAGGATTGGGGAGATGAGAAGTTTGTGGCACAACTTGACTAGAAGAAGGGATCGGTTGGTAGGACATGTTTTGAGGCATCAAGGGATCACAAATTTAGTATTGGAGGGCAGCGTGGAGGGTAAAAATCGTAGAGGGAGACCAAGAGATGAATACACTAAGCAGATTCAGAAGGATGTAGGTTGCAGTAGGTACTGGGAGATGAAGAAGCTTGAACAGGATAGAGTAGCATGGAGAGCTGCATCAAACCAGTCTCAGGACTGAAGACCACAACAACAAGGCAAGACTACCAACTAGCATCCGCAGTCAACTGATTTACGGCAACGACAAAGACTTAGAGTCGTTCCTCACGACATTAGACCATATAGATATTATCGAAGAGAACAACCAGAAAGCCCGTAATAACATATTTCAATACAGGGAGATAGAACCTCCGCCAAACGGTAGGCAAGGTGGAAGTATGGGTTATACCAATGGCGATCAATCGACACTTAAAAGGAATGAACAGATATCGTTAAATAATGGCGAAACCCCTCAAAATCTCAATAGTAATCCCGGCAATGCTCTTGCGAGGGGTTAGTCAAGGAACAACAGGAACGGGAAAAGATTCAACCCCGTGTGGAGGAACGAAAGAAATTTCAGACGCCAAGCCTGGAATAATAACAATAATAGAAATTGGAATCAACCGGGAGGAATGAATTCAAATAGCCAATATCGGTGGGGACAGACATCTACGAATCAACCGGTAATTACCGAAGTGACGGATGATGTCAACCAGCAGACAAATCAAAACCCAACAAACTTGTAAGGACCCACTCGTGCCCCGGAGGAGCGGTCAACAATTGGTTGAGGGGCAACAGGATATGTGTACCCATGCTAACGTATAATGATGGACGATTACTGGCAAATGAACTGACCAAGGACTTAGAACCACAAGATGAGGATAAGGCACAGGTGGCAGTAGCCGAAGTGCAAGTCATTATGGAGACTGTATCTATAGTGGCGGTTTTAGACACAGCTGCAACCACAAATGTTATTTCGGAGGCACTATTCAACAGGATCAGAAATATAAGACGAGTACCAGTATTTCCAGTTCAAAATTGCAGAATAATAGGCGCCGTTGGGGCTCGATCAGCTAATGTAAAAGTGCAGTCACTACTTGGTGTGGAATTCGGAAATGTAGCAATATTAAGCACATTCCTTGTTGTGAAAAATTTGGTGGTGGATTGCATTATCGGAGTCGACAGCCTACGTCAATACGGATGCAGAATAGATTTTAAAACAGGACAAATTTGGTTGAATGTTAATAAACAAGACATTGAGTTGGAGTTGTTGAAAAAAAAAGCCTTACGAGAAAATATAATTGTGGGATCAGTGTGCAAGTAATCAGGACGTTCCAAAATTCTAAAGAGCACGTAATTAAAGAGTTCCAAGTCAAAGAAGATTTCGGTCAATTAGTGTCTGAAAAGTTAAATGAATCCGACTGCATTATCGAAGATCAGAAGAAGGAGCTCAATGAATTATTATTAATGTATGAAAACGTTTTTGATGAAAGGCCAGGAGTTATTAAGGGATACATATGTCCTGTTCCCTGGAGGTTAAAGGCTCAAGTTCAAAAGGAAATATTGAGCAGATATACAACAACATGCCCCACTCCTCCACTGGATATACACCTCATGAATTGATGTTCGAGGCAAAAGAAGAAACCTTCTGGACTGAACATATGCCCAAAACTCAGGAAACTGAGTTGCCTTGGGAAGAAAAAAATAACACAAGCCATCATAAATATGACGCAAAAGGCTGATCAGAGAAAACAACAATATGACAAATTAATCAAGAGGGTACAGGCGTACCAAGTCGGAGAGAAGGTACTAGTCAAAAGACATACCAAATCATCCTTAATAGAGAAGAGTATAAAGAAATGGGAGTTATTATATACTGGCCCATACATCATTCTACAAATTCCGAACCCTGGGGCTTATCTGTTAGCATACCCGGGATCTAACAAAATTAAAGGGTTATTTTCCCATAACGACTTGAAAAAAATTTAATGAAGATTAGAAGATAGGAAGGAATGGTGTTGCGAGTGACAGAGATGAACGCTCGTAAAAACATAACAATAAACTGTGTGTGTTTAGTGTTAGAAAATTTACACTGAAATAATTAACCAGTGACACAGATTGTAGAAATAGTGACTAACTATAACTATCGAGTGCTGCAAAGAAGATAGTGGAGATAGGCTTCAACTGTGTTTGGGTAAACACAGAACTTTAGCATTGCTCACGCCCGGGTTCCCGGGTTCGATTCCCGGCGGGGTCAGGGATTTTCTCTGCCTCGTGATGACTGGATGTTGTGTGCTGTCCTTAGGTTAGTTAGGTTTAAGTAGTTCTAAGTTCTAGGGGACTGGTGACCATAGATGTTAAGTCCCATAATGCTCAGAGCGATTTTTATTTGGCATTGCTAATGTCATCAAGAATTATAAAGGATCTGAATGACCTTCAAGAAGAAAGAAATATTTCCCGAAAACGACGCTGCATAATCAATAGAGGTTCCCAGTGAATGTTCATATATAATTTCAAGCGCACTCTTAGATGTGTAAACGTGTGAAGTGAAGTTTGCGGTTAAGTAGTGAATCATGAGTGACGGTTAACGCCGCAAAGATAATTTCCCGCGCAAAACAATTGACGTCTGCGCGAGAGTTAGAATCGATATAGACGACACAGATATGTTTTGTAAGAGACTCGCATCAAACGCGAGGGGAAACTGATTGATGTTGAACTTCAAAAAAGTGTTATAATTAGACGTTAAGAGTTCTTGATTTATTGTTGAATGTCAAAAGAAATTAATATTCATAGAATTAGTAGTTATTTAATGGGTCTTTTTCACTTTGGAATTTTGTTTGAAAATCCATTTCCATATATGTGCATGTATGAATGCCGGATAAATCAGAGAATAATTGAAAGAAGTGAATCCACATTCCTCACTACTAATAACTTTTACATTACAGAAATCAAGCGGAGAAATATATGTATTTAGGATAAAATTTTTATGAGTATAGATAAATGATATGACTTTTCAAGGAAATGATGGATTATGTCTTTGTATAAAATGAACCACACTTTCCATTATTCGATGATTTGAATCCAAATCTACTGCAAGTTGCATGAATCCTTTAAATTACGAAGAATAAATCATTGACAGAAAATGTGTCAGAATTTATGGACTTATAAGGACAAGTGGTGATGCGAAGTCCAAAAGAAAATTTAAACTAGAGTAAATATTATGATGTTTTCGGCAACAGCATTAGTCAATGGATAAATGGAAACCTTAAGTCAATGGCTAAATTCCTTGCAGTACATCGTAAGAAAAAGGATGCATGAAGCCATAGGGATTTTGTTTTCAAAAAGGAGAATCTTGGACGGTGCAACCTAACCAGTTCTTTTACAGGAAGAGTTTCCCTTTCGGTCATTGCTAATTCTTTTGGAATGAATGTTGCATGTAAAATCTGGTATCCCTGTCTCTTCTACTCTTCCCATTGTGGGCCGCGTAGAAGACCGACTACAAATGTGGACGTCGGGAACATGCAAGATCCCGGTGAGTTTTAGCACTGCAAGATATTGTCCTGGGAACAAGACTGTAAAAAAAAAAAAACTCGAGTTATTGATTTTAAAATTTTTTTTAGCTAGAGGCACAATTCACTCTTCTCCAAATCGTTATATAAATCGATCCCTATCTTTCCTTTAGAGATAAATTTCAAAATTATTTTTTCTCTTCTGTAGGCTTTCCTATTCTCTATGTACTGTAGGCTGGGGGTCTAGGCTTAAGAGGTTTTCCAAAGTTTCCCTGCTTAAGAAAGTTCCCGAATGGGTAGACCCTGATAACAGTTTCATGAAAGACCATCTTCCTTGGTTGTGCACAGCAGACATAACACCTTGATGCACGTAAAAGCAATACAGCCGCCGGACCTGTCTCTTCATTACTTCTGTTTTCAATGTTTCTTTTCTTCGTCTGTCTTAAACATAATTTTTTTTCAGTCGGAGGACTGACAATCATCACTTTCGGGTTACCCACACTAATAGATAGCTCGCGAAGTGTGTTCGGTAAATCAAAATTAGGCTCACAAACTTCGCTCGCTGCGAGGGGCATTGTAATGTCCTCACAGAAAATACCCTCTACCACGCACCAATTAATCATTTTCAATCAAACCATCCCCATTCATTCACTTTGGAAAAGTTATCTGATCTGATTTACTCGTAATATATGCGGCGACAGCTCGACGACGTCAAAGTATTTTCTAGTGCGTTTATTCTTTGAAATAACAGGGATGCATTTATGCATTCTCCATGGTTGTTAGAGTGGTAACGAGGACAGCTTCTGGAGTATCTGTTGAGGGATTGACGTGTTTCTGAGAGAAACATATTCTGCTTTTCTTCTCTCTAAAACGAGCCAATTAACATTTGTGCCGCTAGTGGTTTGTTTGAAGAGAAAGAGACTGTAAAAGGAAAATAATTAAGGCGTGGAATCACCGGAGATCTGGACATGTAATGGAGATGGATTTAATACACAATTTCCTCCATAAATTAGGTTTGTGACTTTTTTGTTCTGGAGTGAATGAACGAATGAGTTTTTTCTGAATCATTTGATGCTCACGTTGGCCCTGTAATTAGTGGGGAAGTTTCAGCTGTGTCGAAGAGAGCCTACAATCACTGAGTCTGTGTTAAATCGTCCAAAAAGGCTTCGTACACATCTGGAATTCGCAATCTTTCGTAAAAGGAACATATTGTCCACACGATTGATTCTCCCGACTGCCTGCAGTGTTAAACAGTAATAATAAATTTATAGATCTCTTATAGCAAGCCAGCAGCCGATTACCAAGAAGAAGGACTCCACCAAAGATTCTATGTGGCTGATTTCACGTAATGAAAAATTATATTAAAAACTGTACATTGAAACACGTATGTATTCATTACCAGCGATGGCGAGGCATGACAGAATCTCTGACCAGAGAGTTATTTATCGTTGCTAGTCTGCGCTTGACCGCGCGAGAGTTCAGTAGTGTGTGGCGAGTGGGCAGAGAGAGTAGTCAGTTGGATAGTAGTAGCAGTCTGGTGCAGTTGCGAGTTGCACTCTGTCTGCAGTAGTAGTCAGTCGGCAGTAGTGTGTAGCGAGTGGACGGTTGTACTGAGCGGGCGTCGGCATGCGTCGACGGCGTGCTGTTCTTCCGAATCTGGTCGGGATTGTGGTGGACGATGTGTATTATTGTAGAAGGTAATGAAGCAGCATTGCGCTCAGCTAATAACGTATGTTAATTGTAATTAATTTGTTCAAAAAATGATGCCCCAATAATAACCTTTTATAAAGTAACTCATTTAAAGAAAAAGATTCATTTCAATTTAAAGAATATTTCCTATGCATTCCCTCCAAGAATCAAAATTAAATGTAGGCCAGCAATGCACGGAGCTGTGTCGAAAAATAAGAGCAGATATAGATGCAGTTTTACTGAGGTAAGAATTTATCAGGTTTAATTATTTCACAGGGCCGAAGGTCAGCGCTGCTGCCCTTATAAGATTTATCAGGTTTAATTATTTGTGTTGAGATGTTACATCCAGTTCATGGTTCATTATTTAATTAACATTATTGTGGGTTTAATGATCAATCATCATTCCTTAATTTTTGTGGGGAGTTTACATTTGGGCCATTATTATTCTTTAATTTTGCAAGGAGGTTACGCTTGGCTCATTTTTATTGTTCAGTTTTGTCTGAAGACAACATCTGGCACATTTTTATAATCATTGACTTTCTAAATTTCGTGCGGGGAGGTTACACTTGGCGACATCCGGACCAGGATCGTATTTCTTTGTGAATCTTCTGATAAGTAGTCAGATATCTGCTCTTATTTACTTAATATAATTAGCATTTTTGCGCAACGCTTTTACTAACTCTGTCACTTTCTTCCACAGATCATCGGCAATTTGTTGCTCTTTGTTGTAATAGTGTTTGTTGGATTTTGCATTGTCTTTGTTTCATTTGTGAATAATTGTGATTAGTGTTAAAATGCAGCGAAAAACTGTTAATAGTACATCGCGAGGTATAGTGAGTGAAATAACCGAGTTAAACAACTTGACTGATAGTACTTGCGACATGCAGTATAATGATGACAATCTTCCATTTGCAGACAATCAGTGTGTACCGACCAGTAATGTTGATTTTGATCCTAGTGATGAACTGACGAATCCAATTGTGTCCTCTGTTAATTTAACGACAATTGATGACGCGGGGCATTCTGTTGCAATGAGCGCTGCCCAGCTTATCACAACCGGTTTGCAAAATTCGTGTGACAAACAGACGAATTTTTCTAATGAAAATGAACAGGATACTCAAAGTACGACAGATTTATTTAATTCCGAGGTAGTGACCGATAGTGCACATACGATCAGCAAACAATTGCAGGTACACTATCAAATAACACGGGGAATAGAGCCCGATAATTTTGGCTGGGATCAAGTTATGGCATTTTTACAACAAAAGAGTGAAAAACAAAATGAAAATTTCAGACAATTTAGTGAACAGAACAAACAACAACTTAATGAAATTAATAAAAAACAAGACAACCTTAATCAAAATAACAAACAATTTAAGGAAAATTTCATACAACAAGACAACAATCACAAACAACTTATTGAAAATCTCAAACAACAACTTAATGAAAATAACGAAAATCTCAAACAACAGTTAAATGAAAAATTAGACAACAATTCCAGACAGCTTAGTGAACAGATTAGAGCAGTTGCAGCGCAGTGTCATGATACTAAAGAACAGTTACGTGAGGAAATTGAGGCTTGTGCTAGGAAAAGTAGCGAAGAAATTAGATCTGTCTGTTCCTCAAGAATTAAGGGATATGCAAATAACTACAACAGAAGCACTTAGAGGCGAAATTAGTGCAGTCGGTAAACAATGCTCTGAAAAAGCAACACAGTTACGGGACGAGTTTAAATTGATGACAGCAGAACTTTCGCGCACACTGGATGCAAAAGTAGACGCGAAATTCGACCAACAGAACACTCAAATTGACGAACGTTTTAATCTTCACCTGCAAAACGGTGATACGCGTTTCCGTAAATTTATATAGGATCAGAATAAAGTAAAACGACAAGTCATGGAAACAATCACCGCACAGAGGCAGGAAGATAAACGTAAATTGTTTGCGAAGGCTAAAACATACGTAGACAACAATATTGCTACAGTGTCAGACGAAATTAATACCATCAAGCAGTTGAACACAGAATTGCGTGATGAAATTTCCGATCTAAAATCAAAAACGGACACACACACAGCAGACTTTCAGACAGTGACAGACAGACTCGAACAATTAGAACTAATACAGGATTCTGATGTCATCAAAGCTGACGTTAAAAAATTGAGCGAAACCACACGTAAAATACAAAAGCAAATTAATGCTTCTGACACTAAAACCGATGATCAGGTAAAAATATTGACTGAAAAATGTAATAAATTGGCCAGTCGTATTGACGTTATTGAAAGTAATAATGACAGCAAATCAGACGATACTGCACCGATTTTGTTTAACCAAACACCTGAATTCCAAAATTTACAGCAGACAATCAATGAGATCGATTCGTCTAATACCACATTACGTAGAAAATTGTCAAGTTTACAGCAAGAGGTAACAGAGATAAAAAATATTTCAGTTAATAACACGTCACAGCATACGGCGAATTCCGAACATTTCTCACACTCACACAGCCAGTATAATTAAGGTAATCTACAAAGAATGCGTGAGTTAGATTCCGAACAGTCACAGACAAACAGATTCTCATACAATCCTGAACCTGTTCCGTCATACAGAGACGATAATTTCGATTACAAACATTTTCTATCAGTAAGAAAATTTAAAGTATTTAAAAATGACAGAACACAGATTCACCCACTGGATTGGATACAACAATTTAGCTTTGCTTTTCCACCGACTTGGCCTGTAACACATAAACTTGAATTTATTTGCAGATTTTTGGAAGGCGAACCGGCAACTCGTATGAGACCGATCGCGAGGCAATGCTATTCGGTAGAAGAGTTTCAAAATGCTTTTCTGTCAGCATATTGGTCAAAGACGACATAGCGCGGAATTAAGGATCAACTAATTAGTTTACCAAATTATGAGAACTCAAATTTTTCCACTGTCACGCAATTTTTTGAGCACATGGTCCAACAAAACCAGTACTTAAGTGAACCATATAGTGAATCTGCACTCATTCAACTATGTATCTCTAAATTACCACGATCATTAAGAGTGTCACTTTTAACGGGTCAGCAAAAGGAAAATATTTTGGCATTCAGAGATCTGTTACAGCTTTTGGAAGTGCAGCAATCGGATTATTCCTTAGTAAACAAAAATTTTTCATGTAGTAACCAAGGTCAACAAACATACAGTAATTACGATCAGCCACACAATTACAATAGCAAAGCTAATAGACGCTTCAGGAACGACAACCACCAGAATTCTAATAACAGGCAAAATTTTAATTATCAGTATCGACAAAATTATCAGCAAGAAGAACCATATTTTAGTAACAATAGACGTTTTTCTCCGCAACAGCATCAAAGTCAGCCGGTTAGCATACCTAACCAACAATGTAATGCACAAGGTCAACCAGGCTTTAATGTTTCGCCGCGTGCACGTATAGTCCCAGCTACAACAAATAGTAACGCACGCCAGCAAGGAAATAACTACGTGCAGATAACACAGTATTTCAATTCCTATCGCAATGCACCGTATAGGAATGACTATCACGACAGACGTAAAAACAATGAGCACAATTTTCAACGTACATTTAATGTCAGTCGGTCTTACGAACAGCAAAAGCATCCACAAGAACATATTATCATGAATGAACCAGGTAGTATGTATCATCCAGAGCGTAATACGTCTGGAAGGAATAACAGAACAGTTCAAACAGTCCAAATGCCACAGTATCCTCCCGAAAATAATAATACGGCAGATAGAATTTGACTAGATACTGAAACACGTATGTATTCATTACCAGCGATGGCGAGGCATGACAGAACCTCTGACCAGAGAGTTATTTATCGTTGCTAATCTGCGCTTGACCGCGCGAATGTGCAGTTGCGAGTTGCACTCTGTCTGCAGTAGTAGTGTCGGCAGTAGTGTGTGGCGAGTGGGCAGAGAGAGTAGTCAGTTGGAGAGTAGTTGCAGTCTGGTGTAGTAGTCGGTGCTAGTCTGCGGGATTCGGCATGCGTCGGCGGCGTGCTGTTCTTCCGAATCTGGTCAGGATTGTGGTGGACGATGTGTATTATTGTAGAACGTAATGAAGCAGCATTGCGCTCAGCTAATAATGTATGGTAATTGTAATTAATTTGTTCAAGAAATGCCCCAATAATAATTTTTTATAAAGTAAATCTTTTAAAGAAAAGTAATCATTTCAATTTAAAGAATTTTTCCACTCCTTTGAAGAAAAAGCATTCATTTCAATTTAAAGAATATTTCCTACGCATTTCCTCCAAGAATCAGAATTAAATATAAGCCAGCATTGCAAGAAGTTGTGCCAAAAAATAGGAGCTGATATAGATGCAGTTTTACTGAGGTAAGAATTTATCAGGTTTAATTATTTCACATGGCCGAAGGTCAGCGTTGCTGCCCTTATAAAATTTATCAGGTTTAATTATTTCTGTTCAGATGTTACATTCAGCTCATGCTTCATTATTTAATTAACATTATTGTGGGTTTAATGAGCAATGTTCATTCGTTAATGTTTGTGGAGAGTTTACATTTGGGCCATTGTTATTCTTTAATTTTGTGGGGAGTTTACGTTTGACTTCATTTCAATTTAACGATATATGGCTCCATTTTCATTTACATTGTTATTGACTTATTTTCACGGGGAGGTTACACTCGGCGACATCCGGACCAGGATCGTATTTCTTTGAGAATCTTCTGATAAGTAGTCAGATATCTGCTGTTATTTACTTAAATATAATTAGGATTTGGCGCAACGCTTTTACTAATTTTGTGACTTTCTCTCGCAGATCATCGGCAATTGGTTGCTCTTTGTTGTATTTGTGTTTGTTGCTTTTTGCATTGTGCTTATTTCATTTGTGATTAATTTGTTCTGAGAAAAATGCCGCGAAAAATTGTTAATAGTACATTGCGAGGTATAATGAGTGAAATAACCAACTTAAACAACTTGACCGATAGTACTTGCGGCATGCAGTGTAATTATGACAATCCTCCATTTACGGACAATCAGTGCGTACCGACCACTAATAATGATTGTTATCTTGATGATGAACAAACGAATTCAATTGTGTCCTCTGTTAATTTGACGACAATTGATGACCAGGGGCGTTCTGTTGCAATGAGCGCTGCCCAGCTTAACACACCCGGTTTGCAGAATTTACGTGACGAACGGACAGATTTTTCTAATGAAAATGAGCAGTGTAATCAGAGTACGACAAATTTATTTGATTCCGGTGTAGTGACTGGCAGTGCACATCCGATTGGCAAACATTTTCAAGAATAGCAGAATATCCAAATGGATACACAAAACGTGACAATTGCAGATACACCATCACACTGTACAGAGAATAGAGTAGGTAATGTTACCTTGGATCAAATTATGGCATTATTTCAACAAAATAACGAAAATGTTAAACAACTACTTAATGAGCATTCCAAACAACAGAATGAAAATTTCAAACAACAGAATGAAAGACAAGACGACAATCACAAACAACTTAGTGAAGATCTCAAACAACACTTTAATGAAAAACTAGACAACAATTCCAAACAGCTTAGTGAACAGATCAAACAACTTAATGAAAAACATGACAACCTTAATGAAAAATTAGACAACAATTCCAGACAGCTTAGTGAACAGATTACAGTCGTTGCCGCGCAGTGTCATGATACTAAGGAACAATTACGTGTGGAAATTGAGGTTTGTGCTAGAAAAAGTAGTGAAGAAATTAGATCTGTTGCTCAAGAATTAAGGGATATGCAAACAGCTGCAACAAAATCACTTAGAGACGAAATTAGTGCAGTTGGTAAACAATGTTCTGAAAAAGCAACACAATTACGCGACGAGTTTAAAGTAATGACAGCAGAACTTTTGCGCGCAATGGATGCAAAGATAGACGCGAAATTCTAACAACAGAACAGTCAAATTGACGAGCGTTTTAATCATCACGTACAAAACAGTGATACGCGTTTCCGTAAATTTGTACAGGAACAGAATAAAGTAAAATGACAAGTCATGGAAACAATCACTGCACAGAGACAGGAAGGTAAACGTAAATTGTTTGCGAAAGCAAAAACATACGTAGACACCAATATTGCTACAGTGTCCAACGAAATTAATACCATCAAACAGTTGAACACAGATTTACGTGATGAAATTTCCGATCTTAAATCGAAAACAGACACACACACAGCAGACTTTCAGACAGTGACAGACAGACTCGAACAATTAGAACTAACACAGGATTCCGATGTCATTAAAGCAGACGTTAAAAAATTGAGCGAAACCACACATAAAATACAAAAACAAATTAATGCTTCTGACACTCAAAACGATGATCAGGTAAAAATACTGACCGAAAAATATGATGAATTGGCCAGTCCTATTGATGTTATCGAAAGTAATAATGACAACAAATCAGACGATACTGCACCGATTTTGTTTAACCAAACACCTGAATTCCAAAATTTACATCAGACAATCAATGAGACTGATTCGTCTAATAACACATTACGTAGAAAATGTCAAGTTTACAGCAAGAGGTAACAGAGATAAAAAATATTTCAGTTAATAACACGTCACAGGATACGGCGAATTCCGAACATTTCTCACACTCACACAGTCAGTATAATTAAGGTAATCTACAAAGAATGCGTGAGTTAGATTCCGAACAGTCACAGACAAACAGATTCTCATACAATCCTGAACCTCTTCCGTCATACAGAGACGATAATTTCGATTACAAACATTTTCTATCAGTAAGAAAATTTAAAGTATTTAAAAATGACAGAACACAGATTCACCCACTGGACTGGATACAACAATTTAGCTTTGCTTTTCCACCGACTTGGCCCGTAACACACAAACTTGAATTTATTTGCAGTTTTTTGGAAGGCGAACTGGCAACTCGTATGACACCGATCACGAGACAATGCTACTCGGTAGAAGAATTTCAGAATGCTTTTCTGTCAGCGTATTGGTCGAAGACGACACAGCGCGGAATTAAGGATCAATCAATTAGTTTACCAAATTATGAGAACTCAAATTTTCCTACTGTCACACAATTCTTTGAGCACATAGTCCAACAAAATCAGTACTTAAGTGAACCATATAAGGAATCTGCACTCATTCAATTATGTATTTCTAAATTGCAACAATCATTAAAAGTGTCACTTTTAACGGGTCAGCAAAAAGAAAATATTTTGGCATTCAGGGATCTGTTACAGCTTTTGGATGTGCAGCAATCGGATTATTCCTTAGTAAACAAAAATTTTTCATATTATAACCAAGGCCAACAAACTTACAGTAATTACGATCAGCCACGCAATTTCAATAGCAAAGGTAATAGACGCTTTAGGAACGACAACCACCAGAACTTTAATAACAGGCAAAATTTTAATTATCAGTATCGTCAAAATTATCAGCAACAGCAAACACATTTTGGTAACAATAGAGGTTTCTCTCCGCAACAGCATGAAAGCTAGCCGGTTAGCATACCTAACTAACAATGCAGTGTGCAAGGTCAGCCAGGCTTTAATGTTTCGCCGCGCGCACGTATAGTCTCAGCTCCAACAAATAGTAACGCACAGCAACAAGGAAAGAACTACGTGCAGAAAACACAGTATTTCAATTCCTATCGCAATGCACCGTATTGGAATGACTATCACGACAGACGTAAAAACAATGAGCGCAATTTTCAACGTACATTTAATAACAGTCGGTCTTACCAACAGCAAAATCATCCGCAAGAACATATTCTCATGAATGAACCCGACAGTAGGTATCATCCAGAACGTAATACGTCTGGAAGAAATATCAGATCAGTTCAAATAGTCGAAATGCCACAGAATCCTCCCGATAATAATAACACGTCAGATAGAATTTGACTAGATACAGTCCAGGTTGCATCTTCCAGCATCGTAAGCAATACTTCAGATACACAGAATCTGGTTCATGATAATTGTTATTACTTTTGACGACATCAGAGACACTCTTTTGCAGGAAAGACCAATTGTTCAAAAAACCATTTCACACCCTGTCATCGAAATTAAAATTGGTTCATCGAAATTTCAGCAGTAATCGATTCTGATCACCTATGTCAGTCATAAATGAGGAAACTTTCAACTAGTGTAACAAAGGGAATACATATCCTACGTTACCATTAGGTAAAACGAAAGTGAAAGGAGCAGTATCGAGTAAAGGAGTAGACGTTAAATTACAGACACATTTATCATTTTGTATTGCAGGTCACACATTTCACTCAAATTTTTGGATTGTTCCTTTAGTGACAACAGACGCTATTTTAGGTACGAATTTTCTGGTACAACACGACGCAATTATTGACTTTCAAATTTCCTATTTAATGTTGAAGGATGAAGATGTACAACTGACTTTAGAATTTCAGCACTCTTTATCTGAGGAAGAACAAACAATTAATTGTACTGAGGTCATTTCCGTATCACGTAGCATAGACTGTAATTCCACATTGTTCACAGATACGTACGTACATAACTACAATACTCCAGACGAAGCCGACTATGACGCAATGCAGATGATTTCTGATAAAGTTAAACAAAGCAGTGCAAATACAGACGACGAACGCACGCAACTACACAAAATTATTTTACAGCAAGCTCCAGTTTTCGACAACATTCCTGGTACTATGTCCGGTTTTATGTATGAATTTCAAGTCAAACAGCGCGACACATTTAAAGCAAAGCATTATCTCATTCCTTATATTCATAGAGAACAAGTTAAGAAAGAATTGCAAGATATGCTCGCCCAAGGAATTATTGAACCGGCAGTTAGTCCGTACATAAACCCGCTCCATATTGTTAAGAAAAAGATGGTTCACTTCGCCTCGTACTTATTCGCGTCACGTCAATGACATTGTTATTAAGGAAACAGATCGCCCACAGACACTAGAAGAACTTCTACAGAAATTTCATGGTACTGCTATTTATTCCACATTAGATTTGAAATCGGGATTTTGGCAAATTCAGCTCCATCCGAACTGCAGAAAGTACACTGCATTTCTCTGTTTTGGTGACTGTTATCAATTTTTTAAATTACCATTCGGTTTAACTATTTCTTCAGCAGCTTTTATTCGCGGTTTGAACACAATACTTCCGACAGAACTAAAAGACAGTATCACAACGTACGTAGTAGACATTCTTATTGCAGAAGCTAATTGGTCTGAACACAATCTGATTCTTGAACAACTGTTGCAAACTTTTCGTGCACAAGGACTCACAGTTAATCTCAGTAAATCGCATTTTGGCAAAACTTCTATAAAATTTCTTGGACATGTAATTTCAGCAGAAGGCATTGCGCCTGACCCGGAAAAACTTCAAGCTTTACGTGACATTACTGTTCCTACGACAAAGAAACAACTACGCAGTTTTTTGGGTTTAATTAACTTTTTTCGTTAATTTATTCATTACTCTGCTTTAGATACCCCTGGATTATGTCAATTGACAGGTAAAAACACTATTTGGTTTTGGGATAGGCAAGCACATTCTGAATTTATGAACCTGAAACATGCTTTGTTGAATGCACCACTTTTATCGCACCCAGATCTTCCTAGAAATTTTTCCATTGCCACCGACAGTTCTAACACAGCTTTAGGCGTACATATCTTTCAGGAAATTGAAGAAGATGTGTCAACAGTAATTAAAAACATCGCATTTGCAAGTCGCATTCTGTCACCTGCTGAACGAAATTATTCTGTTACAGAACTGGAAACATTATGTGTTGTTTGGGCTTTTACGAGATTTCGGCATTTTCTTTGTGGAAGACACGCCACCGTCTACACAGACCATACAGCGATACAGTTTTTACTTTCGGCTAAATTTACTCACGACAGATTAAGCAGATGGAAACTTTATCTACAGCAATTTAATTTTACAATTGTTCACATTCCCGGCACACAAAATGTTGTCGCAGACGCACTATCTCGTTCTCTCGGCAACAATCAGCAAGACATCGCAACCAACTTCTGCAAAGCAAATTTTAGCGTCATGTACATTCAACAAGTTGCATTTGAAAATTTTATTTCGTCGTCATTACAGGACATACCACAAGAGCAAAGTAAAGATAACGTGTGGAAAGAGATTAAACACCTCTGGCAAGATATGAAAAATGTTACCATTAGAAACCATTACACTGTACGCAGTGACATTCTGTTTCGCCACTCTCATCCTGACAGCAACAATTGGTTATTATGCATTCCTTACGAGCTTGTTAACAAATTAATCTGGTATACTCATTTAAGTTACGCACATTACGGAGCTAGAAAATGTTTTCTTATACTGAGACAGAACTGCTATTTTACCGACATGGAGAAACGTATACGACGAGTTTTAGCGTCATGCAAAATCTGCCAGAAAGCTAAGTCAGACACAACTTCACATATTCCTCCATTATATCCCATTGTACCTGTTAAATTGAGACATTTGGGCGCTGTAGACATTTTTGGTCCGATTCCCAGAACTAATAGAGGTTTTTGCTACATCTTTGTCGCTGTTGAACTCACTTCAAAATTTGTTACCTTTACTCCGTTACGCAAAGCTACTGCTAAAACTATTTCGAATGCATTTGTAAAACATTTTCTATTTCATGTAGGGGATGTGTTGAAAGTAATTTCCGACAATGGACCACAGTTTCGATCTGCTATATGGACACGTATGTTACGAGCTAGAAACATTTCTCCGATCTACGTATCCAGGTACCATGCTTCTTCGAACCCTTGTGAATGATTAATGAAAGAAATTGGTAAACTGTGTAGAATATACTGCCATAAAAGACATATTGATTGGGACACACACATACACTCATTCCAGGATGTAATTAATTCCATACCAAATGAATCCACTATGCTATCTCCGTCTGTTATACTGAAAAATGTTGTACCACATAACAAAATTAAAGAATTAGTAAACTTTCCTACATCTCGTCGACTACGACACCATGAAATAATTGACATCGCGCTGAACAACATCAAACGTGCCGCAGAGCGCCGGAGAAGACAACAAAAACAGGTTTGTATACGCCGTGACTTTCACGTTGGACAGAAGATATTAGTATGTACACACTATTTATCCAACAAAATAAAAGGTAGGTGCAATAAATTTGAACTTCTATACGCAGGTCCATATCGGATTCGCAGCATTCCTCACCCCAATGTTGTACACGTCGAAACTTTGAGAACCAGAAAATCCAAAGGAAGCCACCACATATCGAATATTAAACCTTTTATTGAATGAAGATACTTTATGATTTAACATGCTGTAGTGCCATTTGCCAATTTGTATGACCACTTATGCAATTATATTCACATGAATACTTACTGATGATTGTCGTATTTTTCTTGGCAAGTACCCGGCAAGGTAAGGCTAGCAGGTCACTTTTCTTGTCGTTATACATCAGACCGTGTATATTTTCCAGATGAATTTACACGTTTTATGACCACTTATGCAATTATATTTATATGACTACTTACTGATGGTTGTCGTATTTTTCTTGGCAAGTGCCCGGCAAGGTAAGGTTAGTAGGTCGCTTTTCTTGTCGTTACACATCAGACTGTGCATATTTTTCCAGATAAACTTACGTATCTTATAAATAATTATGCAATTTTGACTAGTGACATATTAATTTTATTAAATTCTCTCTCCATTAAAGTCTTTAATTCTCGTCTCTATTAACTACACAACATACAAGCTGAACACAAAGAAAGTCACATTTCTTGTCATCATTTTTTATGTATGTACGATTGTTTTCATGTTTTGTTTGTATGCACTATGAATTAGTTAAGATATAACACACACCAGTTGACTTTGACATTTTTGCCCTATGAAATCTCAACATCGTGACTATTTTACATTTTTTGCTGCTGCATTGTGATATTCTGTGTACATTTTTGCATCTGAACACTGTCTATTTTTTTTAACATATTACGTTTTCTGTCATGCTATGCTGTATGCTCAAATTATGTTACTATAAACCAGTTTTTATTTAATGAGTATATGATTTAAATGCAAGACATTGATCTTTGTTCATCATTTTCAGAAAGAAATAACGTGTAAAAGAAATAAATTAAACAGAAATGGGAATTTCACCTTCGGAATGAACGAAAGAAGATGCAAAAACCTTATGAGGAAGAGTAAATGGATCAGGATTAACATGCATTAACAAGAATATACTATACACATCGTAAAATAGCAGTCTCAACGAATTTTTTCTTTCAGAATACGAAGCGATTGATGCAGGCTGTCAGACAGAACTTCACATCTTAGTTTTAGTGATGAAATATGATAGAAATAAGGAATAATTGTATAATGAATAATGAAGTGACTTTTTTGCAGGTGATAATGAATGATGATGAATAATGATGAAGAATATGCTACTATGAATAATGAAGTTTTTCTTTACAGGTGATGATAATAATGGAGTTATGATAATATGGATAATGAAGTGATGGATAATGAAGTTTTTTTTTTCTTTACAGATGAGGATGATGTTGAAGTTTATGTATTTATGCTATGTAGTTATTTAAGTATTTGTTGCAGTTCGTTTTGACAGTATGTGTTATATTGCATAGTAGGATGACTGAAGGTTTTGGAAAGGACAGCTAGGGAACACACATATTTTTTAAACACATTTCACTGCCAGTTAATTCGAAGTTTACTACTTTTCAGCATAAAATGCGCTTCTTCTTTCAGTTTAATAATCCATTTTTGTATATTTTGCAGGAGAAATTATTTATGAAATTAATGTGCTATAAGCAGTTGTTCATTAAACCCATGTCATATAGGAATGTGATTACATATACTCTACTTGTTTCATAATCTTGCTACAGCTGACTCAAGACGAATGACGTTACACATCTTCATTTGCAGCAATAATTTAAAAGCAAATATTTTCATTCCCCAGTAATTACCTAACGCAATGCATTGCTAGCAAAAAAAATGAATTTTAATGATTACTTTAATTAGATTAATTATGTAAACATTATTCTGTAATACTATGATGACTTCTGATGGTTTGCAATTAGGCAATGAGTGCCAATGTTCCCTGTAAAACCAATTCATGAATATTATTATGTAAACATTATTCTGTAATACTATGATGACTTGTGATGGTTTGTAATTAGGCAATGAGTGTCAATGTTCTCTGTAAATGACTTCTGATGGTTTGCAATTAGGCTATGAGTGCCAATGTTCTCTGTAAAAAACAATTTATGAATATTATTATGTAAACATTATTCTGTAATACTATGATGACATCTGATGGTTTGTAATTAGACAATGAGTGCCAATGTTCTCTGTAAATGACTTCTGATGGTTTGCAATTAGGCAATGGGTGCCAATGTTCTCTGTAAAAACAATTCACGAATATTATTATGTAAACATTATTCTGTAATACTATGATGACTTCTGGTGGTTTGTAATTAGGCAATGAGTGCTAACGTTTTCTGTAAGTGACTTCTGATTGTTTGCAATCAGGCAATGAGTGCCAATGTTCTCTGTAAAAACAATTCATGAATATTATTATGTAAACATTATTCCTTAATACTATGATGACTTCTGATGGTTTGTAATCAGACAATGAGTGCCTATGTTCTCTGTAAATGACTTCTGATGGTTTGCAATTAGGCAGTGAGTGCCAATGAACTCTGTAAAAACAATTCATGAATATTATTATGTAAACATTATTCTGTAATATTATGATGACTTCTGATGGTTTGTAATTAGGCAATGAGTGCAAATGTTCTCTGTAAATGACTTCTGATGGTTTGCAATTAGGCAATGAGTGCCAATGTTCTCTGTAAAAACAATTCATTTATATTATTATGTAAACATTATTCTCTAATACTATGATGACTTTTGATGGTTTGTAATTAGGCAATGAGTGCTACTGTTCTCTGTAAATGACTTCTGATGGTTTACAATTAGGCAATGAGTTCCAATGTTCTGTGTAATGTTACTCATGAACATTATTCTGTAATACTACATACATGGTACAGAAATGTTCAATAACTGGGCAATGAGTGCCACCCATTACTAGTGTAATTCTCAATGAAAACTAGTATGTGACTTAATGCCCTGCACCTTCTAACCTAATTACCTGGAATTACTGCAATATCCGTTTGTCCTGTATATCCTCATGATCATGGAGCACTATATTTGGTTTTTGCACTAATTCTACGTTGTTGTAACAGACAAGAACGTGGTGTTGACACGACATGCTGTCCACCACCATGAGCGATGAAGATGCTATTATGGTCCCACTGTTTGGTGCACCTAATGTACTACCAAAAGGATAAAATTGAATATTACTACGGCATTTCAGTGTCTTGGCTACGCTGATTAATATTTCTGGGAAAAGAACTTTAGATTGCCTCACTTGGTGTTGTGCTTCCGTAGAAAGATATGGACTTTCAGTGCAGCTGCTTGCAACCTAAAGTGCTACAACCATGACGCAATCCTTCCCTTCCCTATCCCAATTCTTGCAACATATTAAAAATCATTTATTTATCGTGATTTGTATTTATGGCCTTTACATTTTTGTGATTTGCAAATATGTTCTGAACTACAGTGCATGTGTACTTTTGTCATTTTGTTAACATGATTTCTACTCAGTGCATATACATTTTTTGTGATTTGCTGATTTGCTCTGTACTCATTGTATATACATTTTGTCATTACCTGATATGTTCTGTACTCAGTGCATGTGCACTATATTTACTTCATGTTCTACACCTATATATCTGTATATTTGGTGATTGTAAAGCTAGTTAGTTAAAAAAAAATTGTTGCTCATGGCAAGTCCAAATGACTCACCATCGCTGCCAAATTTTTGCCCCCCAGTGGAGGGTTATGAAACACGTATGTATTCATTACCAGCGATGGCGAGGCATGACAGAATCTCTGACCAGAGAGTTATTTATCGTTGCTAGTCTGCGCTTGACCGCGCGAGAGTTCAGTAGTGTGTGGCGACGGGGCAGAGAGAGTAGTCAGTTGGATAGTAGTAGCAGTCTGGTGCAGTTGCGAGTTGCACTCCGTCTGCAGTAGTAGTCGGCAGTAGTGTGTAGCGAGTGGACGGTTGTACTGAGCGGGCGTTGGCATGCGTCGACGGCGTGCTGTTCTTCTGAATCTGGTCGGGATTGTGGTGGACGATGTGTATTATTGTAGAAAGTAATGAAGCAGCATTGCGCTCAGCTAGTAACGTATGTTAATTGTATTTAATTTGTTCAAAAATGATGCCCCAATAATAACCTTTTATAAAGTAACTCATTTAAAGAAAAAGATTCATTTCAATTTAAAGAATATTTCCTATGCATTCCCTCCAAGAATCAAAATTAAATGTAGGCCAGCATTGCACGGAGCTGTGCCGAAAAATAAGAGGAGGTATAGATGCAGTTTTACTGAGGTAAGAATTTATCAGGTTTAATTATTTCACAGGGCCGAAGGTCAGCGCTGCTGCCCTTATAAGATTTATCAGGTTTAATTATTTGTGTTGAGATGTTGCATCCAGTTCATGGTTCATTATTTAATTAACATTATTGTGGGTTTAATGATCAATCATCATTCCTTAATTTTTGTGGGGAGTTTACATTTGGGCCATTATTATTCTTTAATTTTGCAAGGAGGTTACGCTTGGCTCATTTTTATTATTCAGTTTTGTGCGAAGACAACATCTGGCACATTTTTATAATCATTGACTTTCAAATTTCTTGCGGGGAGGTACAACATAGATAAAGGAGAGAAAGAGAGAGAGCGAATGAAAATAGCGATAATACTAATAATCCTCCATTAGTCTAATTTTTCGCCTGTCTTATCACGGATCGCCCAAGAACGGGGAGGGCCTTACTTTACTGTATAGATTTATATGTGAAGGTGAAGGGATCTTAAAGGCAACAGATACATGTCTATACAGACAAGACAATACACAGAGATAGAGGCTAGCTGCATTCATCATCTATTCTTAGATAAAGAGACGGCAACTTATTATCCGAACATTTTAAATATGTTAAACATTCTCTACCTCTCTCACAAGATACCTCCTCACTTTCAAACTGTCTTAAGGCAGCCAGATTCCTCATCACCTACTAAGTCACTTAAGGTAGGCAAATAAGAGCACAGAGGAGTTGTACATATCAAGTTAGTATTACCTATAACTTTAAAAAATCACTAATGTTATCTGAGAATTAGGGATAGCGTCATGTATTAGTAATCAAAACGTCCTTGGTCCTGGGTTCGAAACCAGCCTCCTCTTACATTTTGATTAGTAATCAACATTGGCGGCCGAAGACTTCCACCATAAGAAGTCACCATCATTCAGCTAACGGCCTTGTCGAAAGAGGGCGGAGGACGGACGGAGGTTCACGGCAGTCTCTTGATCTTGGGATGGGGAACTGCCCTTAAAGGGGGAAGAATCAGCAATGATCAACGCCATCAGGATGCAGAAGGCAGTGGAAACCACAGCATTAAGGACACATAACGTGTATCCATAGATCATGTGGCCTGCAATTGAAAAAGTGTCATGATGATCTCTCCATTGGCAAAGACCTCAGTAATAGTCCCCCATTCGAATCTCCGCGAGAGGAGTGCCAAATGGGAGTCCACCATGAGAAAAAGATTGAATAACCAACGAAAGGATAACGTTCTACGCGTCGAGGTGGAATGTCAGAAGTTAGAACGTGGTAGGAAAGCTAGAAAATCTGAAAAGGGATTTGAAAAGACTCAATCTAGGTATAGTAGGGATCAGTGAAGTGAAATGGAAAGAAGACAAAGATTTCTGGTCAGATGAGTATAGGGTAATATCAACAGCAGCAGAAATTGGTATAGCGGGGGTAGGATTCGACAGAAAACCAACACTGACGACGATAGTCCAGGTATACATGCCGACGCCGCAAGCTGAAGACGAAGAGATTGAGAAAGTATATGACGATATGCAAGGTTCATACAATATGTAAAGGGAGATGAAAATCTAATAGCGATGGGGAACTGGAATGCAGTTGTAGGGGAAGGAATAAAAGAAAAGGTAACAGGTCAATATGGACTTAGGACAAGGAATGATAGAGGAGAAAGACTAATTGAGTTCTATAATAAATTTCAGCTAGTAATAGCGAATACTCTTTTCAACAACCACAAGAGGAGGAGGAATACTTGGAAAAGTTTGGGTGACTTGGGAACATTTTAGTTAGATTACATCATGATCAGGCAGAGATTCCGAAATCAGATACTGGATTGTAAGACCTACCCAGGAGCAGATATAGACAGATCACAATGCAGTAGTGATGAAGAGTGGGCTGAAGTTTAAGAAATTAGTCAGGATGAATCAATACGCAAAAAAATGGAAGTACTAACGAATGATGAGATACACTTGAAGTTCTCAAAGGCTACAGATACAGCAATAATTAATAGCTCAGTAGGAAGTACCTCTAAAAAGGGCAATCACAGAAGTTGGAAAGAAAAACATAGGTACAAAGAAGATAACTACGAAGAACCATGGGTAACAGAGGAAATACTTCAGTTGAACAATGAAAGAAGGAAGTACAAAAATGTTCAGGTAAATACAGGAATACAGAAATATAAGTCTTTGAGGAATGAAATAAACAGGAAGAGTAGCCAAGCTAAGACGAAACGGGTACACGAAAAATGTTGAGAAATCAAAAAGAAATGATTGTTGGAAGTCAAAACAACCTTCGATGAAATTAAAAGCAGGTGTGGTAACCTTATGAGTGCAATGGGAATTCTACTGTTAAGTACAGAAGAGAGACACGATAGGTGGAAAGAGTACACTGAAGGGCGCTATGAGGGGGAAGATTTGTCTGATGTGACAGAAGAAGAAACAGGAGGCGGTTTAGACAAGATAGGGGATCCAGTATTAGAATCAGAATCTAAGAGGGGATTGAAGGACTTAAGATCAGATAAGGCAGAAGGGATAGATAACATTCCATCACAATTTCTAAAATCGTGGGGGGACGTGACAACAAAACAAATATTCACATTTGTGTGTAGAATCTATGAGGCTGACTTCGGAAAAATATCATCTGCACTGATGACTGCAAGATCTGACAAGAGCGAAAATTATCGCGCAATCAGCGTTACAGCTCATCCAAGTTGCTCACAAGAATAATATACAGAATAATGGAAAAGAAAATTGAGGAGGTTTTAGACGACGATCAGTGTGACTTTGGGAAAGGTAAATGCACCAGAGAGGCAATTCAGACGTTGCGGCTGAGAATGTAAGCAAGACTAAAGAAAAATCGGGACATGTTCATAGGATATGTCGACCTGGAAAAAGTGTTCGACAGCGTAAAATTGTGCAACATGTTCGGAATTCTGAGAAAAATTGGAGTAAGCTATAGAGAGAGACGGGTAATATACAATATGTACAAGAACCAATACAGAATAATAAGAGGGGACGACCAAGAACGATGGTTCGGACTAAAGAATTAACATTCAAGGTGAAAGGATGTCAATAATACGATTCGCTAATGTCGTTACTATCCTTAGTGAAAGTGAAGAAGAATTACATGATTTGCTGAATGAACTGTCCAATAGGTACAGAATATGGATTGAGAGTAAATCGAAGAAAGACGAAAGGAACGAGAAGTAACAAAAATAAGAACAGTAAGAAACTTAATATCAGGATTGATGGTTACAACTAAACATCAGGACTGATGGTTACGAAGTAGATGAAGTTATTCTACCAACTAGGCAGCAGAATAACTAATGATGGACGGATAAGGCGGACATCAAAAGCAGACTAGCACTGGCAAAAAGGGCATTCCTGGCTAAGAGAAGTATACTAGTACCAAAAATTGGCCATAATTTGGGGAAGAAATTTCTGAGAATGTTCGTTTGAAATCCAGCATTGTATGGTAGTGAAACATGGACTGTGGGAAAACTGGAACTGAAGGGAATCGAAGCATTTGAGATGTGCTGCTACAGACGAATTTTTAAAATTAGGTAAACTGATAAGATAAGGAATGAGGAGATTCTGCGCAGAATCGGAAAGGAAAGGAATGTGTGGGAAACACCGACAAGGAGAAGAGACAGGATGATAAGGTACCTGTTACGGTATCAGGGAATGACTTCCACGGGAAAAACTATAGAGGAAGACAGAGATTGGAATACATCCACCAAATAATAGTGGACATAGGTTGCAAGTGCAACTCTGAGATGAAGAGGTTTGAACAGAAGAGGAATTCGTGGCGGGCCGCATCAGACCAGTCAGAAGACTGATGACTGAAAACAAGATGATTTTATTACGACGATAATCTCTCCCTATGTATGTGGGAGGTTGAAACTTCGTTAAAAGACCTCGCCACAAAGAAAAAACGCATGATTACCACCCAACTCGCAAATGGTATCCGTGGTACTGTCGTTCACGCTTCCACCCGCCCAGGGAAACTTCATTGACATCAAAAGCATTGACTAATTAGTTAGATAGATCATGAGAATTTGTGTGATGGGTAATTTGTTTTCCTACACTCGGATTACACTCGCCAGTTAACCATTGAAGACACTTTTGTGGGGATTTCCGACAGGCTAGGTTGTCGTCGTCAGATAGCTGAAAATATCTGCACCAATTATTTTCTGTTTACCTCTCGCCTTTTCATGCTGGAGGAAGTAAGCCATTTAAAATTCTGGCACACTCCTCCAAAACGAATCCTACTGAGACCTGTCGGTCTATGGGGGCAGTAGAATGTTTCACTCCCTTATCCACCCCTGTGACGCTTCCTCTTTCAAGCCTGCCACAGCCGCCGGGCTGCATGCGAGCAGCCGCCACTTCTCCCACCGGACCACGAACCTCCGTCCACACGTCACGCTCCTAGCCGACAAGTCACTGCTCGCCATGCCGGACGGCTGTTAATGATTCCAGAATGACGAAAGACGGCTTATCTTACTCAGAAGGACTGGGTGCTTGACATGTATGAGCCCAAATACCTGGGTTTGCCTCAGAATACGGTCCTGTAGAAGCGTTAATATTGACTCCCACCTGATAGGTGGGCAGCTGCTTCGAGAACTCAAATGGGAATGCCTGGAGGGAATGCGATGTTCTTTCCGAAGAACACTGTTAAGAAAATTTAGAGAACTGGTGTCTGAAGCTGACTGCAGGACTCTACTGCCACCAACATTATTTCGCGGAAGGACCACGAAGATGAGATACGAGAAATTAGCTGCCATAACCAAGCATACAGACAATCTTTCTTTCCTTGGCACTGTTTGCCAGTGGAAATAGGAAAGGAAATAACTAGTAGTGGTACAGGCCATCCACCGCCATACATCGTACAACAGCTTGCGATGCCAGTATATGGATGTAGATTTAAATTTAGTTACCTTTTAAGATGTCATTAAATCTATTTATAGGCACACAAAACTGGCAGAAGAATGTTGTCTCATATTTTATCGAGAAAACTAAAGACTGAACTTCTGCTGCTGATTGTCTCTCACTAAAAACTGTTGTATAAGCTTCCAATTTTCTCACTGCAGTCACTTTGTGAAACGTATGTGAGACGCTGTAATTTGTTTGTCCACAACCGTGAGGTAATGCGGTATAGAGCTCACTTCTCAACTCCCCTTACCCCCTTACCCGCCATATTCTTACACATTTTCCAGTTTTTGATAGCATTTGAATCCAATTGATTATGATGCTTTAGGGATGTCCCCTGCCAAGTCACAGACCCCTGCTAATTCTCTCGATATCCCATCACAGTACTGTTTCATTAGTTACAAGGCTATCTAGTCCCACACCAGTTAGTGACTAGGTAGAGAGCTATCGCAACGAGGAAAATAGCACACTAATGTACAGGAAGATATGCACTGCTGTATAGAGTATACGAAGACTGCACAAAGAAGTTCAGTAGCTTAACATCTACAGTTCATGAATATCGAATGACTGTCTTTAACTACACTGAAGCACAGGCATGCGTATTCAAATACAGAGGTATGTAAATAGGTAGAATATGGCGCTGCGGTCTGAAACGCTCATACAAGACAACAAATGTCTGGCGCAGCTGTGAAATCGGTTATTGATGGTACAATGGCAGGTTATAAAGATTTACGTATTTAAAATCAATTTTTCGTAATTATATCAGGCTTTCCTCGATATTTTACCGATTTTATATAATTTTTTCACATTTTTTCGATAGCTTTCCATATGTATATGGTCATATTTCTGGCATACCCGCGTGTCGTTTCGTTTCATACGATGATATTATAGTGTCTTACACACCAGCCTATTAAAAAATCCTAAGCATTCCCCGCTCCCTGATGATCTACATGCAGGCATTTTGAATAGGAAGAGCTTGCAAAGTATAATAACACAGGCATTGTACCTGGATGAGACTCAGCGAGTGGTGCAGATTGGAAATCCGTAGTTTGGAAGCCAATCTATGTACTGCTACGACACATCAGAGGGCTTGTCTGCAGACTCATGTACCGATGCACTTGGTGAAGACTTGAAGGGTGGCACAGCTCTACACATTCATTTGACTTTAACCCTAGGACGCCCAAGCCTTTTTTTCTAACTTGGATGCGTAAGGGAGAGGGGGGTTCGGCGAGCCCACAGGTATTAAATAAGTTTACTGACGAAAAATTACAACTTTCAAAATGGTTTATGTATTTTAACTAAGGCATCAGTTTATAAATGTTGTTAATTGTTATAAATATTGGATTGAATGAATAAAAAATTGACATATTACAATACAAAATACAGATGTGTTCATATATGTTCATATACAATAGACTACCCTGAGTCCTCAACTTCAAGGCAAGAGACACACTTCACAATTTTTTCTGAATGTGTGTTATACACATGTTTATGACACTATCCACAAAACAGTTTTCGTTTACTTAGATTGTTGTACTTCTGCTTCTTTGTTTTAGCTTCTCTTACATAAATATGGCACCGACCTTTCCCTGCAGCAGGCTGACGTGCTTCTGTTGTCACTTCTTTGATTTTCTTTTGTAGAATAGTCTCCATTGAGTGAACAATTTGGTTAGATAACCCTCTTGCATTGGCACTTCTTTCTTCCACCTGCAATTTCACTAGTTCCATCCCAGCTTGCAGAAGATAAAGTTTCCGTTTCTTGTGTTTCTTTTCATTCCATCATGGATGTTGCTGGATGAATATGGTGGCTGCATTGATAGCGCAAATGTCGATGAGAGAGTAAAATACAGATAGAGGCCACCTCTTTGTTCCACTCTTGCAGGTGCACATATGCGCCATTTGATCAATGGTATCAATTCCACCTTTAGTGGAATTATAATATGCATTTATCTCAGTTTTATTCTTCTCTCCTCCAACAGTGCCTTTATCTTGGTGCATTGTTGACAACATCAGTAAATTTTTACTTGGTTTCGTTTTTGCTATGTAGGACACCAAAGTTACCGGAGGCCTACCTGTTGATGGGTCTGTGAACAAGAACATTGATGAATATAGCTCTCGATTTGATGAGTTCTTCATTATGTCTGGAATTTGCTTCCTGTTTGACTGGAGAGTTCCTACTGTAGTAATTTTGTAGTCTTGGTATAACTCTTCCACCAAATCCACCGATGTGTAGTATCGATCTGTAGTAATATTTCGAACAGCATTTTTCGCAGGTGCTACCAGACGTTTGACGACAGCTGCTGAACCCCGTTCTTGTTTCGACAAATTCCGAACATTACCTGCATAGGGTTGCATATTCAAGACGTATCTGTCAACTGCATCGGGCATCATGCGTATAAGGATGCCATACTTGCCCAGTTTATCCTTCATAAATACTTTGAAGAGGCAGCACCCTCTAAACAAGCTGAGCTCTCATCAACGGTGAGCTGGACCCCTGGTTTATACAGTAGTGGAAACCTATCATTCACTTTGTTGAAAATATCACGGATTGCTGTGAACTTGTCTGCTTCCCTTCTTAGCTGGCGGGTACTTTTGTCATCACACCTTATGATTGCAATAAGTTCCTTGAAACGTTCTCTTGCCATAATACCCTTGTAAACTGGGCGACCCATTAGGTCTGACCAAAGATCGTGTACACTGACAGAATTGTCCTTATTTGCCCCCATAAGTATCAGGATTCCTATTAAGGCATACAATTCTTTCTCGTTAGTCAAAGTAACATTTCACTTAACTGCCTCTTCATTTGAATGTTTTACTATAACATCCATGTTGTCAGGCGTAAGAAGTAACTTCAATGTTTCTCCAGGTGAATGGCAAACACCAGCTGGAGTTACTCATGCCTGCTCTCTTACTATATTAGCAACAGACCTCCGAGGAATTCTAGGCTGTGTGATTACGTACCTTCTTCCAGACCTGGCCACAATAACGTCCTGATGGTCACTGCCTGAAGCTGCGCTATCTTAATCTTCTCTAACATCCACATCACTTTCCCGATCTGAATCTTACTCCATAACACCATCCTCATATTCACGAGTCAGAATCTTCATCTAAAATTTCATTCAGATCTCTTTCTGAAGACGAGTCACGTATTCTTTTAGTCATTTCTAAGTCTGGGTGTGAACAGTAGGGAACTGCACTAACTCACTGCAAGTTTACAAGATAAATAACAACTGACTGACATCAACAATCACTTCCTCTGAAAGTAAACTGATTGCTGTGAATGTCAAGAATACCAACCATCAAGAAACTAACTTGCATGTTGTAGAGATGAGAAATACAAAATCCTACTAAGGGAAATTATCTATATCATGGAAGCCTAAGGGGGGGTTTGTTGGACCCACAATAAGTTTATTTATTTTATCTTTCAAAGCAGGAATTTTCTATAAAATATATTGACACTATCGTTTCATAAAATAGCCAACAAACAATAACTCACAGGGAATATCTAGTATGAAAGTTACTTGGGCAAAAGCAGGAGGCATAAAAAAATTGTGGGTTCAACGAACCGCCCCCCCCCCCCCCCTTAGGCTCCTAGGGTTAACTCTACCATAAAGGAATCTGCAACAGGGAGTTATTGCTATACAGATGAGCTTCACTATTTTTTTTACCCCTTATAACTGTGGGTTGGATTGGATTGTTTGAGGGAAAAGACCAAACAGTGAGGTCATCAGTGTCATCGGATTAGGGAAAGATGGGGAAGGAAGTCGGCCATGCCCTTTCAAAGGAACAATCCCGGCATTTGCCTGGAGTGATTTAGGGAAATCAAGGAAAACCTAAATCAGGATGGCCGGATGCGGAATTGAACTGTCGTCCTCCCAAATGCAAGTCCATTGTGTTACCCACTGCGTCACCTCGCTCGGTTTATAATTGTGATACGTTCCCACAATCGTGTCAGGACATCTATAAACTGTTCAGTTCGGTTATTTTTTTATCCTCGTAATAACTTATTCGTTTGCTGACCATGTGTTGACTGCACTTAGCATCCTGAAACGTGAGAGTTTCCCTTCTCCATACCTACAGAGAGTGCACCCCCAGCAACATAATTTACTGACGAACAATTAGCAAGTCATCCATTCGAACCTCAACTGTCCACTGCTGACAGCTCTACACATGCATATAGAGACTATCCATCCATATTACCAACTGTGAAGTCACGATTTCAACCGCTTCTACGTTATTTTCGACAGTGCTACAGCCCTGAAAATAGCGAGAAACTCTTCGCAAAACGATTCTGTAGGGAATGTAAGCACATTTAAATTCATCCTGCTAAAGAGCATAATATCTTCGATGGCAGTTATATAGTCGATATTTCGTAACAATGTTGTCTAGGTTGTCCAGTAATAACAACAAATCAAGGCGTCCCGCCACCCCCTGTCATGCTCTCTTTTATGCTTTTAAAGATCCTCAGCGATGGCATATGATCATCCTAGTTCTGCTGTTTTGTCTGCTAGATGTCCGTTGGAAGGATGCAGACACTTCTTCATGAGTATTATTCTTATGTACTAGATAGAACGGCATATTGTTCGGATAGTGGAGTATAACACCGTGCTCAAATGCAGCCACTCACACACAACTAAATATTCTACAGATGCGATGCATTTGATTTATTTTCTGTATTTCTGTGTCTGTACACGTGTATGCTCCAATAAACCTCACCCAGTTCTCTCGCTGATGGATCCACCATCGAAACCTATCCCAAATGTAGCACACTGCGAATCATCCTCTAGAACCCGTTCCAAATGTAATGCATGATGAATACACCTTCGAACCCTGTCCTGTATATAGTGCATTGTGGATCCATTTTTGGCACCATTCCAGATATAACACGGGGTGGGCCCGTATTCTAACACTGTCTCAGGCCAGTCCTGAGTCATGGGATTCATTCGCAACACACACATGAACATAGACAAACAGAAAATAGAGCAAATGCACTGAATAATACTCATTCTGTAATGTTATTTCATGTGTCTGAAATTTTTTTGATAACCACATGCATGGCAGTTTATTTACAGACCCTGATTTCAACGTGAGAGACACTCTCAGGTCATTTAATTTGTCCATGAAGCTTAAAGAATTTGCTTAATATAGATGTTTTTTCTTTGGAGTTAAAATTCTCTCTTTTTCTTTTCTCCGAAAATGGTTTCGAAATAATGACGACATTCTGCAGTGATCAGTAGTTTTCACAGCAAAATAGTAGAAGTCCTTATCCGCAATTTTACACAGGGTGGGCATGTATAGGAGATGTGATATAAGTTAATACATCTGACATGTGTATAGCACCAATCTCTGCAGTTTGGTCATGTGTAATGGGGGGTGGTGCTGTAGATTTCTTTTACTTCGTTGGATGTTGCGAAATAATGAGATGCAAGTTGTATCGTGAAAATGAACGTAAAATCTATACCTATTTTTCTCATAAAACTAAAAGAAAATGGACTGCGCCTATTTTCATGGAAATATGACATTTATTATCATAGTAATTGTGTTCTTCTTTTTGATAGGTGCTCACGTATAAGAGATAAATACAGCTGTTCTCCACCTCAGAATGGCTGGCATTGGAGCAGACCTTCTGTGTGTGAGGTCGCCAACGTGACTGCGCCTTTACCAGGCGGTGGTGTGTGAGGCAGTGTTGGTGGCAGGGGGGGGGGGGGGACCGTGCAGTGCCACTACATTTTAGATGAACAAACAATTTGCACTTGCTGCAGCCCTCATTTGTCTCATATTGTTTAGTTGGCTATACATTTTTTGTGTGGGCAAAGAGCCGATGTCTCAAATCAGCCTGAGTGCCAGTGGTCTGCCAGCTGTATGTCCAATAGAAATGCGGCATACGGTATAAATTGACGGTCTGGAAAAGCCATGTTCCAGTCGTAAGTAGAGGGAAAGAGAGAGAGGGAGAAGGACGGATGTGAGGAGGAAGAGGTGCCTATAATTTCTCAAGTTCCTGGCCGTATATTGAGGATAACTCATGTTCAACTACTGCCCATCTCACCTGTCGCAATCTTTTGGTACGACGATTTTCTAGTACATATGTTCCATTACAACTCACTGATGACGAGTGCTGCTTTTTTTCACAATAATTTCGATGTGTAACTGGAACAGTTGTGGTATCATGTATTGGCTTCGATTACCTGGGCTGCAGGAGGTGTCTGTAGCGAACTCTGACATTAAAACAGCGATAGATGCTGTCCTCAGCTGTATGCTTATAGGTAATACACTTAGTAAAGTCGTCCCTTCCCAACACCGGCATCTCGTCAGTTGAACATATTTCTCACCAAAAAAATAAAGATAGTACCTCCCTCTCCCGCCACTTTTCCCGCCAGCTTAAATGTGAAGGGTGGATTTTTAGTGCATCTGGTATTAGTTTCGAGCGGTACTGTGAAATTTTTACCAAGCAAAATAACACTAGTTGTATGGCATCATCAATTTTGGAACTGTTTTGCGATTTTGGCCACTCCTTTTGTAGCGCTATGCACATAGTTGTGTAATTAGGTCCGATTTTTACAATTAATTACATAAGTAGCAACGACCTTCGCTTCAATTTCCCAACCAAAATAAATACATTAACCTAACCTTCCTCTCCTGCAAGTGGACAGTTTCCTTGTGTTGGGTGTGCACTTGTCTTTCGATCCGCAAGGGTTCGAGTCCTGGAAAGGGCACCACCATTTTTAATTTAACGCAGATTCCCGGATGGTAGGTAGGGTGGTACGTTAAAACAGACCTGGGACTTGCAAGCGACTTGGTGCCGGCAGTTGGGAGGGGGGCGGAGGCGTCACAGGGATGGAGAAGAGAGTGAAACATCCTACCGCCCCCAAAGACCGACAGGTCTCTGCAGGATTGGCCTGGAGGCACTATGCCAGAATTCTAAATGGCTTACTTCCACTAGTATGACAGGGCTAGAGAAAGAGAGAACATAACTAGCGCTGGATACCTTTAGCTATTTGATGACAGTCACCACCAATTTTGGTATAGGGGGAAATGAGTACCAAGTCCGTGGGAAGCCCCTGAGTGACATCATAGTAGCGTCCACAACGGTTGCCTGGCAAATCTAATCCAACTGCAGGAAAAAATTACTCAACATGCAAAGGGATTCTGATGTTATGTTCCTCTGGGCAGGTAGAAGAAAGGGCGAGAATGCCACGGACGTGATTTGCAAGTTGGAGTGGTGGGCATTTTCACGTTCGGTAGGAATTATTAACGAAAATTCAACCTACCACCTACACAAGGAGAGATTGCATTTGTGATAAACTCACCTGTATTAACGAATTTATAAGGTAGTAGGTTGAATTAAGACGATATTTACAACTCCTCTGTGTTGATATTTTTCTACCTTAAGAGACTTCGTAAGTAACGAGGCATATGACTACCTTAAGACAGTTCAGAAGTGAGGTGGCATCCTGTGACAGAGGTAGAGCATGCTCTTTGCACTCCGTCACGAGCCAAAAATGAGTTTAATATTCTAGTCTTGTAAAGCAAGACACACAAGATATTAAGCTGATAAGAACAGATTTTTTTACTGAATGAGAGAATACTTGGAGAAAATATAGCCTATGACATGTCGTTGTACAGGATTTTCATGCGAAGAACCAACAAGTAACGGTTCTTTAGCGATGTGAAAACGCGTAATTACTCTGATTTCTTTAGACTTCGAAAATAATTTGCATAGATGGGAGGAATGTACATTTCGCTTGAGGAATTCGAGGTGCTCTTTGCACTCCATCATGAGCCATATGGAGTAATTAATGAGTAGTTAACTAATGAATTTAATCAATCAGTCAATTAATTTGGTATCAGAAGTGTGCCATTGTCACATTTACAACAGAGGGCAGGGGGAAGGGTAGGAGGAAAGTTCCGTGTCTTAAATAAATTAGCACTCTGACAGAATGACCCTTACGCCCTTACTTACTGTAACTGGAATTCAATTCTGCGGGTTCTTTTAAGTTCGTTAATTGTAGCTGGAGAGACAGTCGCTGTGAGGAAATGATATGTTATCATAGAAACCACAGCAGGCATTTACGTAGATTGCCCACGGAAAAGATACAACTATTCCATGCACTGGTGAACGGCCTCTTTGTTTGTGGGTTATAACTGAGAACTGCTGGAGCTCCCTAAAACAAGTACAGATTGGTCCCCTAGAGAATTTTATTGTGCTGGTTCAGTTTCATGAATAGCGTGGGTTTTCCCAGGCGCCAGAGGAAACTTTTCTGGTTTCGGAGAAGTAAACAAGGACTACCAGGCAACATGATTACGACAAAAGTGTATGCAATTATCAGCAAACTGAATCAATGGTAATGACGGAAAGTACGTCTGTGACTGAGGTAAACGCCAAACTGAATACTGTCATAATACTTATCGACTGAAATGTCCGAAAGTTTGAGGACTCGCGATATTATGAAATCGGTTATGTACGATGTTTGCTGGTGATGGACTTTCTGTGTAGAGATTAGATCAAAACATGTAAATTTTCACTACCAGAAATGTCTCCGTTATTAGATCTCGGATATTTCTCCCGAATCGTTGGTTCAACAAGAAGATCCATCCGAACACAACAGTAGCCCGGGAATTTTCAATAGTGGTAAAAAACTGATCGTATTACGCTTTTGCGAAAGCTTTACGTTATGTTGTGGAGCTGATAAATAGGAAACAAGGAAAGGATCTTGTCATATGAGTGAACTAAACTTAATTATTCAGTTCAGTAGAAATAAGCGTCATTACATCCACGAAAACTAACATTTCTCTTTATATTTTTGATTAATATACCGCTAATTTTCTGGTATGTTATTCCGAAGAAGGTGCAAAGGACCGGATGGAACATTAAGTGGAGACGGACGGTGACGCATCTAAAGTTTACCTTTTTAGTGTAAACAAACAGTAACAGCTTTGGCATATATAAGAGAGAAAAAATCGTGGCTGATTAAGCTAGTCTCGTGCGTCAGTTACTGGAGTCAATTAGAAACATCTAACGCCTAGGTTTATCTAAAGCTTGACATCTTTAATTTACGGAACACGTGTTCTTAATACGTAATAGAGGTTTTATTTGTGGTAAACGTAAGATCGTGAATGCGCAAAATATAAACGAAAATCCCGCGGTCAGGCCCAGAAGACCACGCGATAGTCGACCTACCGAATACAAAGAATTTAAGAACGAACATACCATCCAAAAGTACTAAGACATAACATGTCCCAGGTAGTTGGTGTTGTATATGGGTACATGCTGCTCAATTGTTTGACAAGCCTCTGCGCTATCTTTAAGAGAGAACAACCCATACGCTAGAGGATGCAAAGGCTACATTACGAAATTTATCGTACAACAAACTATGCATAATGGTAGAAGAGTAGAATGGTAAACATTAACTATGGTAAGAGTAACAGTAAATACAAGATAATCTAAATGAACCAGCTGATACATTTGTTTGAGGCTTACAAGGGAACCTCCCCATCGCACCCCCCTCAGATTTACTTATAAGCTGGAACAGTTGGATAGGCCTTGAAAAACTGAACACAGATCAATCGAGAAAAGAGGAAGAAGTTGTGTGGAACTATGAAAAAAATAAGCAAAATATACAAACTGATAAAATGTTTTCGGTTCCCACTGGAGAGGCACGTCATTTCGTCTACTAATCGCACGGTTTTCCGGTGCGGCCGCAAAACACACACTAAACTTATTACAGTGAACAGAGACGTCAATGAACGAACGGACAGATCATAACTTTGCGAAAATAAAGAAAGTAAAATTTTCACTCGAGGGAAGACTTGAACCAAGGACCTCTCGTTGCGCTGCTGCATACGCTAACCACGTGACCACGGCGCTCCTGAGCTCACGTTCTCCTTGATGTTGAATATCTTGCCCTTGGACTACTCAGTTTTTATATTTTGCTCATTTTTTTTCATAGTTCCACACAACTTCTTCCTCTTTTCTCGATTGATCTGTGTTCAGTTTTTCAAAGCCTATCCACTGTCCCAGCTTATAAGTAAATCTGAGGGGGGTGCGATGGGGAGGTTCCCTTGTTAGAACAACATCCAGTTGAATGCATTAACTCTTTATCAGGCAAACAGCATTAAAATTCAAGATGCTAAATAAAAGAGAAAACAGTCTGTGGATCTAGCAGCGTGCGGCGACGGGTTTATTATAGCCACGTAGGGTTGTCCATCAGGATGGAGCAAGCATATATATTGAGTTGTCTGGAGGACTAATGCTAGGTTGAAAGACTCCTAACAAAGTAGGTCGCTGTCAGACGTTGAGGAATTCTTGAGAAACATTCGTCAACCTAGAAGCCTTGCATGGGGGCTTAATTATATATAATGAAAATAATTTTTAAATTTTTAGTAGCTGTCTGTCCGATTACGAAGTCTCGTAAACGGTTGGCCCTGACTAGTTTTTGTACGCAATCTGACTGCATAGAACAGCAACAAACAATGAAAGAAAATTTCCGTTAACACAATTAATTAATTAAGTCCCCAGCAACTATAAAACCTACGAAACCAAAACACAAGTGTAATTGTTCTGTGTGTGGGAGTGTGATTCAACGTACACATCTGGCACGGTTCTTCTTCAACAAGACAAGAAATTTTAAATACCATTTATACTGAAGTAATTAAAAAAATAGAAATACTATAATTGCGCAAGAAAACCAGAATTACACTCTAATACAAGAACACAAGCCAGATGCTTTGTTGACTGAACCTGTAATGAGGCATTATTTACGACATTAAAATAATGAAAAAAACAGGGAATTTGTTACCTTCATATATATTGACGAAAAGCACTCTGATCATTACAATATCTCCATTGGAACAACATCTGCTGTCTAGCCCATCAAACAACTGCATAAAACATGGAACAAGCACTCTCCACTCCGACTTCTCGACAAGAACTTTTCACTACGACATCTCAGCAAGCACTGTCTACTACGAGTTCTCGACAAGCACTGCCTACTACAACAAGCACTGCCAGTGGAGGCGGCGAAATAAAACTCTTTGGCGCAATCTCTGGCGCTGTGGCTCAGTGCAGCCACCCTTCATATGCCCTTCCTCCACAGGCTAGAATTTGATGGTATTTTTGCCACCATTGGTGGTGAAAATACCACCAAATTCGTCCACAAAAATACAGACAAAAATAAAAGATAATATTAATACGTAAATATCACATAATTAGATAAAATTTTGGCTTTGCACTGACCTTTCAATAACCTAATATATAAAATATAGTAAGCAATACAAATTCTTTCATACATGTGACTTTACATAATAGTTTACATAATACACAAAAAATCATTTTATACAAATGTTCACATAAAATGCTTTCAAAGATTAAAAAAAAAAACAAGTAGTTGATAGTTCCAGCAGTAGCACCCAGCAATGGTCAACAGGTGCAAACACCAACAAGTGACATCATTTCAGTAGAAGCAGTTCCAATAGTGGCACCCAGCAATGTTGAGTAGGTGTAGACACCAACAAGTGACATTATTTCAGTAGAAGCAGTTCCATCTGTGGCACCCGGCAATGTTGAACAGGTGCAGACACCAACAAGTGACATTATCTCAGTAGAAGCAGTCAATAAGTGGCACCCAGCAATGTTGAACAGGTGCAGACACCAACAAGTGACATTATTTCAGTAGAAGCAGTTCCATCTGTGGCACCTGGCAGTGTTGAACAGGTGCAGACACCAGCAAGTGACATTATCTCAGTAAAATCAGTCCATTTGTGGCCCCCAGTAATGTTGAGCAGGTGCAGACACCAACAAGTGACATTATTTCAGTAGGAGCAGTCCATCAGTGGCACCCAGCAATGTTGAACAGGTGCAGACAGCAGTCCATAATATTCACTATCACTAATCACACAGTTTATCAGAGTTTATAAGCAGAAATTAAACATGTCCTAGTGGCACCAATCATGTAGAAAAAGTGCAAGTAACAGTCCATAATATTCACTATCACTAATCACACAGTTCATCAGCAGAAATTAAACATTTCTAAGTGGCACGCATTATGTTGAACAAGTGCAGGTAACAGTCCATAATATTCACCATCACTATCAGGCAGTTCAGGCATGAACAATAGTTTGAATGCACACACAATTGCTTTTACAAAATTATTATCAATGCTCTTACACTAAATATACAAATTATAACAAACACACAAATGATGTCAGATAATTGTCATATTAACTATTACAAATACACAAATATCAGTAAACCTATAATATTTATGGGTGTCAGTGCAAGCCACAACAAACAAATAAAATAATATTTAGGAGATAGGTCGGCACCAATTTGGGATTGGGAAAGGAAAACACTCAAACACACACAAAACACACTCACTCATCTTTCGTCCACATTAGTGCTACTGTGTAATTGAATAGTTTTAACTGTGTAAATGCAATTCTCTCAAAATTTGATGTTCATCATGTGTATCAAGTAGTAGTGGCAGCACTGTATAACAGTCAATAATAGTTAGTCAACGTCATAGTCATCATTGCAAGACCAATGTTTGCCAAGCCAAATCAAATGTACGGTTGCTGAACAACTGTCAATGTGCCAAGATATGCAATTACTTCCTGTCTCCAAAAAAAAAAAAAATGTACTGCTTATTGATTTAACAAAGTGTGTGTAGACAATCTTCCTTCCACTATAGTGTTCTATTCTGCTATCTTCATCCTCCTTGTTCCATATAAACCAACAAAAAAAATATGCTCCTCACTTACTTTACCTCTTATCCACCAAAACTCCAATAATCATCAGCATCACATAATCTTAATATTTCAATAATACCTCTTACGTCGATACATATAAACCTCATCATCAATATCATTTACCTTACCTCTTGTCCACCAAAACTCCAATAATCATCAACTTCACATAATCTCAATACCTCAATAATACCTCTTCAATACATCGATACATATAAACCTTATCGCTAATATCATTTCACTTCCATAACAACTCTTTCTTCTAGTCAGTTTCCTCGAACAAGTACAGATAAAATCCTAATGCAAACTTCAATTCATCATCCTATACAATCCGAAGACACAGTATCCACACACAACCTCTGTGTAGTCCACCTGAGCCAAATCTTCTACTCATTATGAATTATAAGATACATTTTGGTTACCTTGTCCATCATTAAATAAGAGAAATGCATACACGACCTCTAACAGCCTTTAGTTTGAATAACTCTCAGTAAGTAAGTACGAGTACGTAGTATGAAAGATCACATAAGACTTTGAGTGAATAAATCGTAATATTCCACAGTGTGTACACCACTTCAAGAATCATGGCAGAAGCAAACATGTGGAGTATTTTTTGTGTCAAGTGTCACTTCCCATTTCAATTGCTCACGAAGAATGCAGTGTAATAACTGTCAATGGTCTAACCCTAGTGTTGGTATGTCATGTCGTTAGCTTCCTTCCTATTAGCATAAATTTATACAGCTTTCATAAAACCTCCAGCTCATGTGACTTCTATGAAGTTTCTTGTACTAATGTCGTTCGTCGAATTATAGCAGTTCATTTTCTTATCTTAAAAATATAAGGCACTGAGCGTAAGCAAAACATGCAACAGCGAGTAAATATACCAGTAGAGAACCGAATGTCAACAAGTGGATGCAGCACAATTCCTACAACGAGGCTCTGCCAAGCAAACAATCTATAATTAATATCATACTGTAACCTAAACTCTATGTTCGTACACTGTACATCAGCATTGCTATATTCTAAATTGAAGAGTAGTTATGACAACAAAACAGAAATGTGTAAATATGCAATCCATACGCAAAGCAGCAAATATACACTCCTGGAAATGGAAAAAAGAACACATTGACACCGGTGTGTCAGACCCACCATACTTGCTCCGGACACTGCGAGAGGGCTGTACAAGCAATGATCACACGCACGGCACAGCGGACACACCAGGAACCGCGGTGTTGGTCGTCGAATGGCGCTAGCTGCGCAGCATTTGTGCACCGCCGCCGTCAGTGTCAGCCAGTTTGCCGTGGCATACGGAGCTCCATCGCAGTCTTTAACACTGGTAGCATGCCGCGACAGCGTAGACGTGAACCGTATGTGCAGCTGACGGACTTTGAGCGAGGGCGTATAGTGGGCATGCGGGAGGCCGGGTGGACGTACCGCCGAATTGCTCAACACGTGGGGCGTGAGGTCTCCACAGTACATCGATGCTGTCGCCAGTGGTCGGCGGAAGGTGCACGTGCCCGTCAACATGGGACCGGACCGCAGCGACGCACGGATGCACGTCAAGACCGTAGGATCCTACGCAGTGCCGTAGGGGACCGCACCGCCACTTCCCAGCAAATTAGGGACACTGTTGCTCCTGGGGTATCGGCGAGGACCATTCGCAACCGTCTCCATGAAGCTGGGCTACGGTCCCGCACACCGTTAGGCCGTCTTCCGCTCACGCCCCAACATCGTGCAGCCCGCCTCCAGTGGTGTCGCGACAGGCGTGAATGGAGGGACGAATGGAGACGTGTCGTCTTCAGCGATGAGAGTCGCTTCTGCCTTGGTGCCAATGATGGTCGTATGCGTGTTCGGCGCCGTGCAGGTGAGCGGCACAATCAGGACTGCATACGACCGAGGGACACAGGGCCAACACCCAGCATCATGGTGTGGGGAGCGATCTCCTACACTGGCCGTACACCACTGGTGATCGTCGAGGGGACACTGAATAGTGCACGGTACATCCAAACCGTCATCGAACCCATCGTTCTACCATTCCTAGACCGGCAAGGGAACTTGCTGTTCCAACAGGACAATGCTCCGCATGTATCCCGTGCCACCCAACGTGCTCTAGAAGGTGTAAGTCAACTACCCTGGCCAGCAAGATCTCCGGATCTGTCCCCCACTGAGCATGTTTGGGACTGGATGAAGCGTCGTCTCACGCGGTCTGCACGTCCAGCACGAACGCTGGTCCAACTGAGGCGCCAGGTGGAAATGGCATGACAAGCCGTTCCACAGGACTACATCCAGCATCTCTACGATCGTCTCCATGGGAGAATAGCAGCCTGCATTGCTGCGAAAGGTGGATATACACTGTACTAGTGCCGACATTGTGCATGCTCTGTTGCCTGTGTTTATGTGCCTGTGGTTCTGTCAGTGTGATCATGTGATGTATCTGACCCCAGGAATGTGTCAATAAAGTTTCCCCTTCCTGGGACAATGAATTCACGATGTTCTTATTTCAATTTCCAGGAGTGTATATCTTACGAAATAAACAGGTCATTAGCATCATATCAGCATAAGCAAATAAATGTTCGTATGTAATCTTAATAAGTAAACATGAAGGCGCAAGCAGATAAATCACAAAGTGTAACCCACATACATACACATATCAGCACAACTAATCAGGTGACAATTATAATTTAAATAAATAAGCACAGCAGGCACATAATAGAAAAATATGACATCAGTGAAAAAGCATAGCAGCCAAGCGATGCATAATATACGCAAGTAACAACCCTGTTCATTAATCAATCATTGTCAAAATCAGTTAACGTACGCAAGCACGTCGCTTCACAAGTAAATTCATAGAACATGAAATTAGCGCAAAGTATGAATCACGTAATCGCGAGCAGCAAATTGCGTCTAAAGTACGTACCTAAGTGGAATTATGTTACCTGAAAAATAAACTCAATTAATAGTTCCCCTTTTTAGTTTATTACTTTTTTCTTCGAAATTACATTCTTCCTGAAATTTTCTCCATAGCAAGTCGTCTTAACGTCGGACACGCACAGAATTTAGCTGAAGTTCTTAAATATTTTATACAACCGTATCCTGAAAAATACTGAACGTTAATAGCATAATTCATTAAGTCACTATAGCTTTATACTGTATTTAATCGGAGAAATTAGACTGTGTATTTGTTTACGGCTGTCAGTGCATTCGCACTGAGCGCTCGATCAGCTGTAGGTACGCGTGACGTAGGAAGTAATTGTTTGCGGTCAACGACTGCCTTGTGCGTCGCGCAGACTTGACTGTTGCTTTGAGTATGTGCCGCCGCCAAAACACAGCGCGGTATCCTTGTATTCTCCGCATGTTTACATGTAGCTGTTAGTTTCTCTAAAGTATGTCATTCCACAAAAATTTTAACATTCGATATATGATGTATTCCCTTAGAGCGTCGAGATTTAAGAGTTTCTACTTCGACAGTGTTATCATGAATAATTTTTCGAACTCTATATGGACCGTTATAAAGCAGAAAAAATTTGCGACACAAGTCCTTTCCTTTGTGAGACAAACGATGAGACTTAATTAACACCTTTTGACCAACTGACATGGTTTTTAAACAACCAGGACGTTTAGCTGATTTCTCTCTTCTAGCAGCCGCAGATGTAATATTTCGTAGAGCCAGGTTGACAACTTCAGAATGCTGCAGTTTCCATGAAGGCGGAAAAGGAACGATTTCAGAAAATCGATTTGCCGGTGCTTTGTTTTTTAATATCAGTATAGGCGGTAAAGAAGTTGAGTCATTAGGAAGTTCATTCAGAATGTTTTGAAAAATATGAAGATACTGATCCCACGTTCTGAGATTCTAATGACAATAAAGTCGACACAATTTATTGATTTCCTTCATCCATCTCTCTGAAGCGTTAGATTGAGGGTGAAAAAGTGAAATGAAAATTGGTTTAATCTTACGACGCCTTAGAGTACGAAGCCAAATTTTAGAGCGAAACTGTGATCCATTATCTGATATAACCTTATCAACATGACCCACTTCTATAAGAAAATGTTTGATGAAAGCATTAGATACAGAACGAGCTGTTGCTTTGCGTAAAGGTGTAAAACACACATATTTTGATGTCAGTTCCACTCCTACGAAAATGTACGCAAAACGATTAGTAGAACGAACCACTGGACCGAACAAATCGACTGCAGCTATGTCCTTTAATTTCGCTGGAATGACAGGAAACAACGGTGCTCTGTGAGAAATAGTTGGCGGCTTAGCCTTTTGACATAATTTGCATTTGGCAAGAACAGATCGAATACGTTTTTCCATATTACTGAAGTAGCAATTTTCTCGTAATTTATGAAAGCATTTTCTGGGACCAAAGTGTGCATAACAGAAATGTGTGTACCAAATCAATTTATTGACCCACTCATCAGGAATACAAACTAACCAAACAGAGTTGTCGACCGATTTTCATTAAAAAGAACTTTCCAGATAGTTCGCAAAAACGAGGTGTGGCCAAATTGTCCAATCTAACAAAGCGTCTAAGAAAATTACAACACCAAGGAAACTATGAACATCACATTTTGTGGAAGGAACAGCATAATTACGAATAGCGTCTAATTTTTCTGGATCAGAAAGAATACCTTCTGTAGAAATAATGCGACCGAGACATTTCAGCTGAGAACGACCAAATTCAGATTTTTCCAAGTTAACTGTAATGCCAACTCTTGCAAAGATACGTAATAATGAATCCAAAATTTTGTTGTGTTCACTCCAAGAATGTTTAGCAATAAGAATATCGTCAACATATGAAGTAATATTGTCACGAAGATAAACAGGTAAAATTTCGTTTAAACTACGAATGAATGCTGATGAAGATACAGTAAGTCCAAATGGTAATTTCCGAAATCACTTTTGGGTAAATTAGTCATATCCGGTTATTGTTTATCTACTGTCTAGATAGATTGATAGTCGAAGAGTTGGTTTGACAGATGCAAAGAATAGTAAAAGAGTAGGCAGCGGTGCAGAAAACTAAAAGGGAAATAGCACCACTACAGCTCGGGGCCCTATGCACGCTACGGCACATATTCACTTAGTGTAGTGAATCCCCTGAGGACTTTAATAGCTGCACATAATTTCCAGTTTGTGACTTAGTGGCCAATTTGGTGGAAGTGCATACATAAATTGATCTAACCATGAACATGGATGTATGTCATTCTTAGAATTACGAAAGATCTTAAATTTCCGAACAGTTAAGAAGTGTTTATAGTCAAAGTTTTCTCCTCGTGGCGACAAAGACCTACCGTGTCTGTCCCTGTCCCAATGTCGATTATTGTCAAGTTCGCGCGCCTGGCGCTCTCTTGTTGCTTCTCGTAAATGAAATAAATTACTTTCTTCAAACCCCTCTGCTATCTGTGATTCTAAATTTCTTCTGCTGTCTTTTCCTACAATTTCGCCTTCGATTTGTTTGACTTGCTTTCGTAATGCGTCAAATTCCCTTTTAACGCGTTCATTAAATTTTCCCTTATTTTCAACATGCTTATTTATATTCTGGTACTCTTCGGTTTCTGCAAATGGCAATGGTGCTGTATCATCTGAATCTCTGTCTCCATTTAAACTAAGACTTGTCAATTTATCTGAAATCTCCTCAACTCTTTCCGATAAATCACCTATTTGTTCTTTCTGTTTATTTACGTCTTCCGTAAGTGTCGCGACTCGGGTTTCAGTATTAACACATTTGGTAGTTCACTGTTCATATTGTTGTGTTAGGTTATTTATTCTGTCATTTGGTACGGATTCCTCGATTTTCTCAAATATTTCTTCCTTATCGTGCGCACGTTGTAAATTTAACTCTGAAAATTTTTGTACTATCACGCGATCTCTTTCCTCCTGTTCTCTATCCTGGTCCTTTTGTCTGATTTCTATTGAAGTTAAACTATTACTGTGAGCATTCAAAATCGGTTGTACTTCTTCTCTAATTTCTTTCTTTGATTCATCTTTCATGTTTTTGAAACATGCCCTATTCGTGAGCTTAACCGTGTTGCCATTGCTTCCATATCAGTTTTAATTTCAGATCGTAACTGTGATCCCAAATTTAATATAGCACTCATCATCCGCTCCATAGTAACTGGTTCGAAATTCTTTTCGCCCCTAACATTTCCCGCAAAACCAGTTTCCTTCGTCATAGCCGTAAAGCTATCTGTGTTCGATACTATTTCAGAATCTTCTATCGCTAATCTCGTATTCTGTGAATTTTCTGATTGAGAAAAATTTTGAAATGGTTCCGGACTATTTTCCCGACTTATTAAATTGTTTTCAACTTCATTATTCATCACACTGTTCTCCTGTGTTGGCGAGTTCGCCATGTTAACAATTTCGTCATTCTCACTATCCATCATTTTTGCCTTTTTCATCGATCGCGTAATCATTTACAAAACATACAAAACTCGTCACTATACAAAAATTACACACAATGACTCTTTATCTCCAACAATACCATTCACACGAAATGCTTCCCAACAAACACGATTAACGAACAATTGAAATCTTCCTAACTGCACAAAATTGTCAGACCTGTATACAAGTCATCAAAAATTAAATTTTGCAAAATACCATTAAAAGAATGAGAATTACCAAATCTACTCATGCAGTATAGACTACAATTACTAAACTACAAACTACTACAACAATACTACTGTCTACTATTTTTACAATCAGAAGAATTCCAAGGGACGATCCGAAGCAGCGGTCGCCACGTGCATGGGGCTTAATTGAATAATAACGAAAATAATTTTTAAATATTTAGTAGCTGTCTGTCCGATTACGAAGTCTCGTAAACGGTTGGCCCTGACTAGTTTTTGTACGCAATCTGACTGCATAGAACAGCAACAAACAATGAATGAAAATTTCCGTTAACACAATTAATTAATTAAGTCCCCAGCAACTATAAAACCTACGAAACCAAAACACAAGTGTAATTGTTCTGTGTGTGGGAGTGTGATTCAACGTACACATCTGGCACGGTTCTTCTTCAACAAGACAAGAAATTTTTAAATATCATTTATACTGAAGTAATTAAAAAAATAGAAATACTATAATTGCGCAAGAAAACCAGAATTACACTCTAATACAAGAACACAAGCCAGATGCTTTGTTGACTGAACCTGTAATGACGCAATATTTACGACATTAAAATAATGAAAAAAAAAACAGGGAATTTGTTACCTTCATATATATTGACGAAAAGCACTCTGATCATTACAATATCTCCATTCGAACAACATCTGCTGTCTAGCCCATCAATCAACTGCATAAAACATGGAACAAGCACTCTCCACTCCGACTTCTCGACAAGAACTTTTCACTACGACATCTCAGCAAGCACTGTCTACTACGAGTTCTCGATAAGCACTGCCTACTACGAGTTTTCAACAAGCACTGCAAGTGGAGGCGGCGAAATAAAACTCTTTGGCGCAATCTCTGGCGCTGTGGCTCAGTGCAGCCACCTTTCAGCCTTTAGAAGTAAAATTTATGGGCCCGGTAGAGAAGACTCAGAGAACTTCTTAACATTTCATTACGTCACGCCAATACGAACTATACAAGGAAAACGTGCGCATTACACTTAGGTTATTCAAGCAAAACCAAGATGAGACATTTTGAGACGAGTTAACAAATATCCATTCTTCCCCCCGATGTCTCTCATGTCGACATTCATGCTGAGAACAGAGAAAACAGTGCCCATTTCGAAGCGTACAAACAGTTTTATTTCGAGAATGGACTAACAAAAAATAACCTAGCGATCAGAGATCGTGTATCAGGTGCTGCTAATCGGAATCTGTGTTGTTCTATGTCGTCAACATTGGACTTCAACTTAGAGGGATGTGAAGTTTGTACATTACTATTGCAGCTGTTACAGTAGCTCCAGTAACCGGAGCCACTACCTCTCCTTAAAGTTCCCCCCTCATCTATCCGTACAAGAGCGTGAACGTTCCGTTCTAGACTTGTCACTATGGGGAAATTTCTATTAGTAACTCGGACGGAATCAACGCCACTACCATGGCACTTTAGTAAGCTCGCCAATCAGTGATGGTGGACGGGTGACCGGATTGAGGAATGAGAAAACGATCACAAAAGTGCGCTGTAGACTGTATACATCACATCATATACCTGACACTGGAACAATTGTGTAAATAAAAATAAATTTTTAATATAACACGTTTTAAATTCGGATTATAAAGAATAAAATAGTTTCTCCTAGCCCTACACAAATTGCTAGCTGCATACAGTTAGTCTTGAGAATTTTTATAGCCATTACAGTACTTGTAAGATTAATATATAAAAAGAGAGTGAACAGCTCATCTCCTGTTATCTACTGCATGCCATCCCCCCCCCCCCCCCCGCCAACACACGTTTTCCATTATAAACTTAAGAGTATTATGATAACAATTAAAAATTCAAAAGCACAAATTATCAGTACTACATGTATGGGTTTAGGAATCTATATGGATTAGGAGAAATTATTTTATAGTTTCTAACCCCATTTAAAAACTCTGCTACATCAAAACTATTATTTTTATTCAAATAATTATTTATAAATGTTTTTCACCGCCACCCTCCTCCTACCGCATAGACTGACAAGAAAGCGAGTCAATATTGTTTTGCCAACCAGTTCTGAGCTATGTTTAAAACTTCAAGTTTCTACTTGATCGAATAGTTAGTCTAAAATCAACTGCAAAGATTGAACTGAAAACGCAACGGGCAAGAAAGCGACATAATACAAATAAAATAATCAAAACTGCTCAATGCGAAACAGGCAGCGGGCTTTGGTTGTATTCCACTCATATTCTACCTTGCCCGCATCTCGTGGTCGTGCGGTAGCGTTCTCGCTTCCCACGCCCGGGGTCCCGGGTTCGATTCCCGGCGGGGTCAGGGATTTTCTCTGCCTCGTGATGGCTGGGTGTTGTGTGCTGTCCTTAGGTTAGTTAGGTTTAAGTAGTTCTAAGTTCTAGGGGACTGATGACCACAGCAGTTGAGTCCCATAGTGCTCAGAGCCATATTCTACCTTGAAATGGTGCGGGATCATCCCCTTTTTAACTCATATTTATGAAGAATCTCTCGTCCCGCGAATAGTTCAGCGTGACTGAAAAAGAGTTGAGAGCCATATTTATCGTAAAATACTAGAACTGACGCACTGAATGGCAGACCAGTATCCTAACCATCCGTATGTTGAAGAACCCTGGATCATTTCCGTAGCTTGGACACTATCACACACCTTAAGGGAAAGGGGATATTCTCAGAGAATCAGAATGGTTTCAATAAAATTCACTAGTGTGAATCACAACTCTTCTTTTTCAAATAGCGTGCATTGATAATAATAGAACAAATAAAGGCCCGTCTTCCTAGGTTTCGGAAAAGCATTCAACAACACTGCTTCCGACTGCTCATTGAGATACGAACACAAGGAATACCTTTAAAAGTATGTGTTGGATTTCAGAAATGTTGTATCAGTAACGGATGGGAGACTAACAATAGGAATACCCCAGAAAAGCGCAACAGGCCCTGACATTCTTGATACACCTAAATAATCCATTCACCAGATAGGATCAGGTTTTCAGTTTATTATACTGTTTGTTATCTAAAGGAAAGCATCGCAGCTAGATGGTAAAAAATATTGCGGCCTTTGTGCAAACCCGAACTGAGGAATAGGCCTGATGGTCTCTCTATACCTAACTACCAACAAGGCTGTTATAAAATAATGCGCTACTTTCTATGAAATGACAGATCTGGAAAAAGAATTTTGGATTTTTAAAATGTCTCAGATTAACTTTCTTTCGGTCGTATTGGAATACCTGATGTTGAAATAAGTGATGAAGTAACAACGGAGAGTATTAGTGGTAACACCTTATATAGTAAGAACAGAAACTAAAAGAAAACTAGTAAGCCACAAGAAATGAAGAACTAACATCAAGGAATTTAAAAGAATCTCAAATAAGATGTAGAAATGGAGAACTAACATCAAGGAATTTAATAGAATCTCAAACAGGGTCTAAGTACCGACGTCAAACCCTAATGATGACGAATGTACAGAACCCCATGTGGAATGTCGGGCCGTTTGCCAGTTTAGAAAAGTTTATTTACGGCCAAAGTTACTCATTAATAAACATTGAAAAAAAGAATAAAATACAAAAAGATAGAATAATAGATTTACATGGATGCCTTCAGAAGCATGCACAATAACTGATACAATCTTAAGCTCAGATATTAATAGGCAAGAAGTAGTTAACCAGTTAAAATTTAGCCCACGTATCATGCATTTTTTGCGAGCTACTGTTGTCGTGGATAAAATGCCAACAGCAACTCAGAAACAAACTTCAGGGCAGAAATTTTCTGCTGAAGAACAATGAGGGGCTATATCTGTAAGACCTAAAGATTTGATTTCAAGAAAAACAGTCAACATCATTTGGCTCCGGAATGAAAAAGTTTCATGAAAAGCTCCATGGATATGATCAAGAAGAGAGTGGGAGGGGAGTGTACAACATGTGAATGGTATTCTTCAGACAGGGAGAAAGAGCATGTTGAATACATTCAAAATATTTTGTCAACACCTGTAATGTTATTCACCTCCTACTAAAGAGGAGTACGTCTACAGTGATGACAAAGTCATCAAGAAAAGTGAAGAAATTTGTTATGTGGAATGATATGACCAAAAAGAAACGATAAAAAACTTCCCATACCGCAATACTTTCCCACCTCAAAGTAATATATAACGAGCATCTCACGATAAAATATTGCCCTATCAGTCCCTCCTGCCTTGCATAAGTGTTCTACAGAGAAAAGGAAATAAGTCTTACATATTTAGTTGTAGTCCTATCAGTCTGATTTTTCAAAATTATGAACTATTTGTCAAAACAACCGAGAACAGAATTTGAAAAATTCTAATTTAAAATCAGCTAGCAGAACACACGGGCTTCAGAGGGCTTCTCGGTAACTGAGAATTCTTCTCGCCATAAAATAAATATTTAAAACAACAAAATATTAAAAGTTTGAGGACTCGCCAGTTTATGAAATCGGTTATGCACGAGGGTTGTGGGTGATGGACTTTCTCTGAAGAGACTAGATTATCACATCCAAATTTTCACAGCTAGAAACGTCTCCGTTAAAATTGTCATACAGCAGTAACACAGCCGAAATCACATTGGAAAAATTTAAGTGGCTGTAATATTCTTATCCACTGGGAGCCTTATTCAGTCGTTCAGAGCATAAGATGAATTTAGTTGGGAAGTTGGATGCGTGTGGATTTGCTGCAGTTTACATTGGTCCATGAACGCTGTTGACTTGGTTGGAAAACTTTCGTACTAAGAAGCTGGCTTCCAGCCACCACCTTATGCACTCAGTTATTATTGTGACCAATAAGTGTTTATTATTGAGACTATAACGACTGATCAAAGTAATATGAAAATTAGAGGACTATGGATCAGTAGCAGGAAAGGCGAATGGCTGACTATGTTTTCATGTTAGGATAACCTATAACTGCAGTGCATCAGTGAGAGAAACCATACGCAAGACACTAGAGCTACATTTCTAAAGAGCTGCTAGAATGATTGGAACCCTTCTAAATTAGACATAATAGCAGGCATCGAAAGACTTGAGAGATATATTGTCAAGGATCCCGTTAGATAGCACAGGTGCGACAAAAGTACTAACGATACTTTAATGGAGATCTTTGGATGAAAGGCGACGTTTTAGCTGCATCCAGTCAGATGTTAACGGAAGGCTGTGAAACGTGTCAGCTGCCTCTGCCCTGTATTCCGCGCAGGGGTCATGAGAAGCCAAGTGAGATTTGGCATGTACTAAAATACAGGGTAGTTATAATAAAACTTTCGCTACTTGACAGGGGTCCCCCTTAGGACAATGAAACTTTGTGGAAACATTTGTGAGGACACGGGGGGGGAAAAAATGAAAGAACCACTGGAAAACATTTTAATTCCGTTTGAGTACCGTCTTTATGTTCCCAGTTACAAACACTACAGAAAGTGGCGAGCATCTGTATGCACGACAACCCAGAACCGTACTAGAGGTACCAATTCGCAACTGTTCACAGCACGTTTACAACATGGATCATGGAATATTCGACCGTCATGACATGATTCGTGCATTGCTAAGAATTGGAAAGTTGTGGTAAGTTCCTAAGGAATCAAACAGCTAAGGTCATCGGTCCCTAGGCTTACACACTCCTTAATCTAACTTAAACTAACTTACACTAACGACAACGCACACACTCATGCCCCAGAGAGGACTCGAACTTCCGACAGAGGGAGTTGCGCGAACCGTGGCAAGGCGCCCAAGACCGCAAGGCTACCCCACGCGGCCATTGCTATGAGATTATGAGATGGAACACTGCGCCCAGCATTCTCAGCCATGGCAACAATAACTTGTTCAACAATTTTTGTCGAAATTGGCCATCAGCCTCTTCCAGGAGCAATTTCCAAATTGTCAGTTACTGCGAACTCCCGACTCATGCAACCCTGATGCGGAAAGAGCACCTCTCCATATACCTATGGGGAGACGGTGGCAGTCTTGCACTGATATCTGTGTAAACCGTATTTCAATCATTTTTTGTTCAATCTCACTGAAATTTTGCGCACTTATGTATAGCGATCTAGTATACTTTAAATAATTCTTACAAAATTTTTAATAAAATTGTGATTTTAATGCTGTGACAGAATTTTTATTTTTTACATTGTTATATTACGGTAAAATTTTTCATTATTTCGAGGTAAATTTGACAATTTTTTTCTCCGAATAAGTAATCTACACTAATAAATGTACAATAAAGTCCTGTAACTGTTTGGTAATTTATTTCTGTTGCTTTCTGTGATGTTTTGAATTTGAACATGTTTCACGGAAAATTTTTCCATATATTAAACTCATTATAATGTCTAGATAAAAATTTTATTTCACTTGATTATTGCTTCCATGTAAAAGAATAGGTGTGCCAAATTCCATTGAAATTCTTCCAATAGTTTCTGATATACGTGTTCCTGAAAGGAGAAAACGTGCAGTTGCAGAAAAATCGTTTTAAGGTTTGGATGAAATGTTTTAAAAATCTTTTAATCATACCTTAGCTAAAGCTGCCCATAAACATACTCCAGTTCTTCCTCGTCATCCTCTGCAGTGCTTTTAGCTCCTCTGCTCTTTTGCCTAGTAATTTTTTGTATATTCGTTACTGAAGTCTCCGCCTTCGTGATTCGTTGTTCATCGATGATCCGCAGCATCAGTGAAGACTTCAGGGATACGGTCCAACCTGCTGAGGGTGTGAAGTCTTGCCACGTTCCTATCATTAAAAACTGTAGCAGCTTCCAAAGCAGAAATCTTCACTACCATATTGGAAACAAACACAGTCTTTGGACATCCCTTCCAAATAAGAGCACTGAAACATTTCATGGACTTATAGGATGTCAATATAGTGAAAAAATTTAAACGTTAACCAGAATCCGTAATCTTTACAGACTCTGCAAACTGACGACCGCCGGGTTCCGAGTTAGCTGCTTCAATATTTAATCTTTCCTTTTCCTGTAGCAGTTTCTTGTAGTTTCGTCATGTGTTGTACATAAAAAAAATTACAGCCTTGTAAAGCTGTATTTTCCGTGTTCACAGGTAAAACTGAGAAAGAAAAAATTTTTCCTCCTCTGGGAACCTTGAAACATGGGCATGGCGCGTTACACTGCTAACGGTTTTAATTTTTTTTATACCATTTGTAGTTTGAATTGCAAAGAAAAGTTTGGGATAATAATCTCAATTTTATTTACTTACAACTACGCAAATAAAAAATGTGATTTTTTTCATGATTTCTGCCGATACACGCGAAGAGCAGCACCACTGTTCCTGTTGCTTTGATAAAACTGCTATACGAGTAAAGTCCTGCTCACCTTGTCCAGACCCGTGTTGACTGTTCGCCACTGTATGTACGCTGCTGTTTGTGTTTGACCTCTACGTTGCTGTACCAGTACCGGCCCCTAACAGCATCTCATGTTAAGAGCACTGACAACGCAAATCCTGCAGCGCACATTCCGAACATCATTCCTGTAAAGTTGGCTACGCATACGGTAAACAATTTTCCGTCAAAGCCGCTTCAAGTAGCGGAAATTTAATTACAGCCACCCTGTAGATAGTACGAGCCAGCTAAGACAGTATACCGCACATATATTCAGAACCAATAAATATGGCTAAGTTGCTGCGGCAAATTTTCTAGCGTTCGTAAATTTTCAACGTTCATATGATACAGACATTTTTTACAATTTTGGTAAACATTTTTGGAAAGCAGTGATTAATTAATTGTTATATTTTGGCTAAAGTTCAGTCTTGATCACATCATGTATGTTTTAATAATATAGGTAATCGGTTTCGGTTCTTTCTACAAAACCATCATCAGAGCCATGGCTCCCTTAGGATGGTAGGCGGAGCTCTCCTCGCTGCTCCGCCTACCATCCTAAGGGAGCCATGGGTCTGATGATGGTTTTGTAGAAAGAACCGAAACCGATTACCTATATTATTAAAACATACATGATGTGATCAAGACTGAACTTTAGTCAAAATAAGACATTTTTAGTGGAACTGGATAATTTCTTCTATGGCACTGGTAAGTACATTTGACGACAGTATAAAATTTGTGGATCTTTATCAAACTGTAAAAAAGAAAGAAGCACTCCTAGATGCTGTCCTATCGCCAGGGGAAGATCTTTCAAGACATACGCGTCACTGCAGGAAACATAAACAAACACGGAACTCAGGCACGATTAGTATATTTATTATTATTTCTGTCACATCAAGATCTCAAAACGTTGACCTTGAGCAGTGACACATTCTATTACGAGAATCCGGAGAGACCATACTTCATTTTGAATTTCATCTGGATTTATCGCTGCTCAGATAGGTATTACATGATATTTCACGTCTTCCGGAATATTCGGTGTTTCCTTGTAGTCTTCTCGTTTTAATGTTCCACATCGATAAGTCGACAGGTGTTAAGCATAGGCCGTCTTGTGTGCTCCCCTATCGACCGATCCAACGATCTCCAAATGTAACGGTAAAAATGTTTGCAATTATCTGTCCGGTAGGGGAGAAGGAGGGAGGAAATACGTCATGCGGTTCACGATTCCAAGAACTGTGACAGATTTTGAAAGCTGTTTGTGGAGCGAAATGTGGAAAAGATGAAATGAGCTGGAATGTAATAACCGCGAAACATTCCTTTGGCTGACCCCACTCACACATTCAAGCTGTCTCGTAGCGACATGCAGACAGTGTGTTACTGCTGCTAGAATAATGGTTGCAGTTCATTTATCAGTTGCTGTTCTTTTAAGCTGGCGTATTTTATTCTTGACACTTCTAGTTCCTCGAATTTTCAAAGTGTTTGCGGAGACGTGTTGTAAGGTGGGCATGTCATTTTGATTTTTGTAAGTTATCGATGTGTCAATTAGAGAGAAACAGAGAGAGAGAAAGTTCTGTTATTGCTAAACAATCTTTGATCTTGTTGTGGCACAATCTTTGCCTTCGCGCAGTCTTGACACATTCTTAGTTGACGTGTCATATCCAGTAGTGCTGTGTTGACTTGTGATTATATCTATTAGACGAAGAAAGATTTATTGAAAAGGACAGCAAGGATGAATGCGATATATATATACGTTCGAAGGCGAAAAGAACATAAATGTTGAGGTAAGACTGCAGCACCGCGCGGCTTGTAATGATTGTCAGCTAGTTAACTCACTCAGAGCTTAAAGAAAGACCACCCCCACTTCTTTGAGTCGTGCATTAAGATATCAACTGATATAACTGTTCGGTTTGTAACAAAAGTTCTCTGTTAACATTGTACCCTTTTCAAGTCATTGTTCATTTTGTTACGCATTGTATTGTTCGCACCAATATTATGTGTATAGATCACGGGAAATTTTACACTGTCTTTTTGAATATATACTTCATTCTAAAATCGTTGTCTTGGAACATCATTTCATAGGAATACGTACTCTCCCCATTCCACTGTTTAAAGAAGACTTATCATTACGCGTTGCACCATGTGGTATGCAACAGTTTGAATATTTATTTAGAAATAGAAATCTAACTTAGCCGCTGTCTTCTTGCGGTTTGCTGTTGTGCTTTTGAGAAATCTGCAACAATGTTGCCAAGACGTGAGATAAATGGAAATTTTGATTATGGTCAGATAACTGTTTTACTTCCTTACGCATTTAATATAGAGGCAAGTTGTGTTCAGACCAGTTACAGTTCAGTTCGGATTTATTTAGTCAAAGGTTAGCATACGAGTTGATGTTGGATAACAGTTTTTTGTACATAGTTTTGGTAATACGTAATTTTTTTATAGAGTGGGAGGTTGATTTGGGCTCTCTTTTATACAGAATTATATAGTGGAGAGGCAACAATATAACAAAGACTTGGTTCGATCAGGTTACATTTCAGTCCACAACCTCGCCGCATGCATGATAGACAACAGTCACCACAAATGAAAACCATATCCCTTTCTCAGTTGACATATACATTGCGTAAGACTGAATAGACTACTGTCTGGTCGCTACAAAATCAGAGCATATACTTCAGGGTTTAATCTTCATCTCCAACTATGTGTCTACTCTGCAAGGCACACTTAGGGGAACCGTTTTCACACTATTTCTCTCCGCAATGAAGCGCATGAAAAATGAACAATTAAATATTTCCGTGCGAGCTCTAATTTCTCCTATTTTGTTACGATGGTCATCTCCCCCAGTGTAGCTTGATGTCAGCAAAATATTTTCGCATTCACAGATGTCGATTGAAATTTCGTGAAAACATCTCTCCATTACGAAAAACGCCTTAGTTCCAACGACTGCCACGCTACCTTGTGTATCCAATCTGCAACACTCTCTCCCTACTTTTCAGTAATACAAAACGGGCCATCCTTCCTGAAAATTTTTCCAGGTCGTCGGTCAGTCCTACCTGGAACGGATCCCATACTGCGATGAGGATGGAGAAGCCTAGTATATGCAGTCTCATTAATAGACTCGTTGGATCTTCTAAGTGTTCTGCGCATAAAACGCTTTTGGTTCGCCTTTTCCACAACGTTTAATATTTAATCCTTCCAAATTAAGTGGTAATTGTAATCCATAAGTATTTAGTTGATTTGACAGCCTTTTGATTTGTATGATTTGTCGTGTAACCAAATTTAACAGTTTCATTTTACCCGTATTTTTCAGTTTTAAACGTGACTTTATTCAGTGCACAGGAAATTTGAATAAAACCGCCTTCGGGTTTTATTAAACTGTGTCAAGAGCTACAATAAGGAAGGAAAAAAAATAACTGCCGGTATCCCATACTTAGACCCCCATATCACATAAAATTGGTAATCTTAAAAAAAAACTTTGTAACAATTGCATTCTCCACTTATAATAAGTTAGGATACTTGCTACCCCACAACATAAAAGCAGATAAGCTAGAATTAATTATCAAATCGTCGTTGTCCCACCGTACATCAGGGGAAATTAGGTAGAAATTTCAAAACCCGTTTCCAAGAACACATAAATGCTTTCAGGCTCAACCAATCTGAAAAATGAGTTATTGCACAGCATATGCTGAGTGATCAACAAGATAGAAAACGATTTGGTAGTACTACAAAATGAAGCCAATGGTAAGATCCTAAATCTCTTAGAACAGAAGGAACTAAACCTCTACAAAATCAAATAACCTGTATCTATGTTAAATGAACAAACAAATTTCGATAACCATAGTTGTATGTTAGACTTGTTTTAAATTTATTCCTTGCATATATAATTTTCAAACTCAGATCTCTCAGACTTTGAGATAAACTTCATTTTTTAGCACATCGGTTTAACTACATCTGTGAAGTTTTTAAACAGTTGTTAAGAAATGAGCTCCTGAGTGACATGATGTGCGGCGACAGTATAAATAAACAAACGTATGCTGACTTCAAAACGTTCAAAAATATTCTTCCTTGTTTGTTTCGTAAGCTTTTCACTGTTTTTTCCTTTGTTTCCCACATTTTCCGCAGTCGAACAGCGAAATGCGAAATATGCAATGTAACTTTCTCATAACTGGAAAATGCGTTTCACCTCACTCAAGTGGAAAAGTAAACTACGTATTAGGTGATTTACGCCTGAAGATAGACCCACAGGATCCGAAATGAATTGTTTCACAAAAAACTAAAAAAATTGTGACGGCTAGCTTTTTTATTCGAAACTTAACTAATTCCTCTTAGTATTAATTTGCATTTCTTCACACATCATTATTTCGGATTAACTGCCATTTCTCGGTTATACAGATACCATGTACAGCCAGGTTTGATCTTCTGATGACTTCATTAGACGGTATAGGAGTGTCATTCGCAAACAGTCTAAGAGGGCTGCTCAGTTTTACTCCTACTTCGTTGATGTAGATTAGAAAAACAGAGGGGCTATAGCACTTCCTTGGGAACATCAGATATCACTTCTGTTCTATTCGATGGTTCCGCGTTGATTACTACGAGTTCTTACCTTTCCGGTAGTAAATCACGAATCCAGTCGTAGATACTCCGTATGCACGCAATTCGATTAGAAGTCACTTCTGAGGAATCTTGTAAAAAACTTTCTGAATATCGAGAAGTATGGAATCGATTTTAGATCCCCTGTCAATGGCACTCATTGATTCATGCGAATTAAGAGCTAGTTTGTGTTTACCAAGAACGATATCTGATTCCATGCTGACTACGCGTCGTTAAATCATTTACTTCGAGGTAATTTAAATTTTCGAACACAGTCTAAGGGTGTTTATTCAACGATATAACAGGAACGATCGCTTGAGGCAAGAAAATTTAGTAAACATTGGCACTAAAATGCAGAACTTAGGAACTACCAGCCTTCATCTTCAATATTGTGAAACAAATCTCTGTACTGCAAGCTGTCTGCATTCCATATTTTGGGAGAAGGCGGAGTAAAACAAAAAAAAAAAAAAAAAAAAAAAAAGAAAAAAAAATGGAGCAGGAAACATGGGTTCTAACAACCATACCTTAAGAGTTATGAGCACTTGTTCAATAGAAGAAACGCGTTTCATAGTAGCGAAGGTGAAGAAATACTCATAGCTCTTACGGTATGCACTTGAGAGCCCATATTTAATGGACGTTTCTTCTTGTACACTACTACCTCTCAAAATATGGAAAGCAAAGACGTTGCTGTAGAAGAGATTCGTGTCACAATATTGAAAATGATGTGTTCACCGTTCTTAAGGTTTGCATTTTAGAATGTATGTTGACCAGGCATTTTTGCTTCGAATCATTGTTTCTGTCATGTCTGTGAATATTTACCATTGCTCCTGGGACACCCTGTAAGCTACAAAATCATAATACAAATCGACGTCAGTGATATAGGTATGTAATTCAAAGAATTACTCCTATTCCCTTTCTTAAGTGATGATTTGATCTGTGTAACTTCGCTCTCTTTAGGTACGGATCTTTCGGCGAGCGAGCGGTTGTAAATGATTGCCAAGTACGGTGTTATTATATCACCATGCACTGAAAATAATCTAATTGGTATACAGTCAGGACTGGAATACTTTCCTTTATCAAATGATTTAAGTTTCTTCCCTATATCTGGCATGTCTACTTCTGACTTACTAGTTTTGCTAGCTATTCTTGATTCGAATTTTGTAGTATTTACTTCATCGTCTTTGGTAAAGGATATCTCGGAACCCGTTGTTAGTAACTCCCGTCTAGTGGCTCTATCGTCGGTAACATTACCACTGCTATCGCACGGTGGAAGTGTTGATTGTGTCTTGCTGCTGGTGTACTTTACGTGTGACCAGAGTCTCTTTGGATTTTTTGCCAGATTTAGATATAGAGATTCTTGCAGAAACTGTTAAAAGCATCTAGAATTGTAGTTAGCACTATGCTTCGAGCTTCAGTAAGACAATGCCAGTTTTGGAGATTTTGGGTTCTTTTAAACTTGGCATGTTTTGTTTTTATTGCTTCTACCTCTGTTTTCTGAGTGGTTTTTGTGTATCATAGGGGGTCAATTCCACCTCTTATTAATTTATTTGGAATAAATCTCAAAAGAGATGTTTGTACCATTTCTTTGAATTTAAACCGTAGATCGTCTAGGTTAACATCGTTAATTTGGAAGAAGAGACTGTCTCTTGGGAAGTCGTCAAGCGATATTTTATCTGGAAATAAACATAAAACTCTCTACGTTGTAAAGACACTTTTATTACAAGGTGACCGGTCTCGACCATAGAAGCCATTTCATAGGAATTCGAACGATGATTTTTGCCTACGACCGGCTATAAACATACATTTTCGCCAACATATCGAGAGTAGATTGAAGTCATTACTGGTGGTAAGTGAACGCGGGAAACGTTAAGAACTCTTTTTTTCTCTGCCCCGTGATGCTGGAAGGCCAGGGTAGCCGATGGCCACAGTAGTCTCGTCCGAAGATGGACTAGTAAGTTCATCCTCTGTCACTATCCATAAGTTAACCTTGTACTTCCACTTTTCATTAGCCACGCTTGCACCTATTCAGTCTGCTTTGTAATGGAGCTCAGCACTGTAATCCAGCCAAAACGAAGAAAGGGCAACTGATAAAAAGCTCCCTTTGTAACCAGAATTAATATAGTTATTGACAAGAATAACACTAATAAGTCACTGCAGGTCGGACAGTGTATTCATGCCGCGTTAAAATATCAGAACGTATCCATCGGACGCAATTGACTCCCGCTTCTTATACAAGGTATAAACAATGCTTAAAACGTACCACAGATGTGTAGGGGAAATCGGAACCAACAATTAAGGATGCCTGTCGTATACAAAGCCGGGAACAACCTTAAATTAGCCTGTAAAAGCTATCCAAGCTACAACGAATGCGTACCACACAAATTTTTTGAATAAAGGTTTCTTGAAATTACTGCAACCAGTCGTCTTTCGTTTTGTTCTTCAATTTTTTTCAATCTTACATTACTGGTTTTGAAGCGCCTAGAGAGTCATCATCAGATGGTACATATATTAATTGTTTGCAGCAGTGTAGAAGTCATGTAGAGTGATTAGTATCCTGTGGTTGTATGCTGGTGTACATAGTATTCTGGAAAACATAACGAACGTTTTCCAGTGACGTTAGTTGTATTGCACTTTACACACTTAGCCACAGGTAACACGTTCCACATGCTTTACAAAACGCGTAATTCAGAGTGTTTCTGTTATGGGTAAATGGTGTAGAGGTTATCTATGTCGAGGGATATAAACCTTGCTGTACTCAGTTTGGTGATATCTTTGAAGCTGTTAATCGGTTCATAACTATCCTGTATAGAGTAACTGGTTGTAAATGTGTATGATTTGCTAAGGACTTCATGAAGTTTTTTAGCCATTTTGTACCCAGGGATGTTTACTGAGTTGACTAATGAACGTATCTGATGGCCTTGTTTAAGAATCTTGGGCTGTGACCTGAGCTTTGGAGCTGTAGGGTTCATTGTTATGCAGTCCTTAGTTTCAGTGGATGTTAGGAGGAACTTGCAGTTTTTCATCAAGTTTTTTTATTTTAGCTTGGAATTTGGGAGTGGGATCAGATTATTATTCAGTTATGTAACATCTTTGAAAAATTCAGTGTAGGTCTAATTCGTACTTTTTTACAGCTGTATTGCTTTTGTCTGCCTTAACAACAAGGGCATCCTTGTTAGCTATTTTTTTTATCGATTTCCTTCAGTTTTGTAGCCTCCTTATGTGAGTTACTGTGCAGTTTTTGTATTTTTAGGTTTCTCTTTATTGGCTTATTTGCTTCATGTGCCATAGCATTTTGTTCATTTTGACTCAATTTTGCTGATAGGCATGCTATTTTAGCGTCAGTAATTAGACCTTTAACTGTGTTTTCATCAAGTTTGGTGGCAATACTATGCCTGAGTCCTTTATTTAGCAGATTAAGTTCTGCGTTTTTGAAGTTAATGTTAGGTGTGGTCGTTACTCTTTCGGAGAATTTATGTCGTTCAGCAGGTGAGTTATGCTGAGAGCTAGTGGGCTTCTTAGCTTTGAGGACAGACAGCTTTTTCTTTTGTTTTGATGATAGTTTTAGTATTTCTTTATACACAGATTGTTGAACTACATCTAAGAATCTTACAAGTTGGGATAGCGTAAGATAGTAGCCTAATTCCAGGTGCAGTCTGTGGATATCTTTGTTGAGTAAGTTTTTTTTTTGTTTACAATGAGACCTGATTTAATTTTTTTATCCATGTGATTTCACACTTTCTTTTGACAGATTGTGCTGATTTACTTTGGTCTTTGTTCCAAAAAATGTTCAAATGTGTGTGAATTCCTAAAGGACAATACGCTGAGGTCATCGGTCGCTAGACTTACACACTACTTAAACTAACTTAAACTAATTTACGCTAAAGACAACACAAACATCCAGGGAGGACTCGAACCTCCGGCGGAAGCACCCGCGCAATCCGTGACGTGGCGCCTGAAATGGTTCAAATGGCTCTAAGCACTATGGGACTTACCATCTGAGGTCATCAGCCCCTACACTTAGAACTGCTTTAACCTAACTAACCTGAGGACATCACACACATACACGCCCGAGGCAGGATTCGAACCTGCGACCGTAGCAGCAGCGCGGTTCCGGACTGAAGTGCCTAGAACCGCTCGGCCACAGCGGCCGGCAGGTGCCTCAAACCACGCGGCCGCTCTGCTTTAATATAATTGGAAATAACATTCTCTGATATTCACTGCTTATTGAATTTGATAGCGAGAATTGTTTTCATAAATTTCAGTTTACGCCTTCTGTGTGTATTAAATGCTCCTTTTACCTGGCTGGGTAGCGAAATAAAACTTTTATCCGTTATGGATGAGGAACACTGCGACTGATGAATAAAGTTTCTTGAAACCATTGCAACCGGTTGACTTTTGTTTTGTTCTTCAATTTTTTATATTTTTTTAAATTTATTTTTGTTATTCCATTACCGGTTTCAAACTGCCTAGCGACTCATCATCAGATGATACATATATTAATTTTCTGCAGCAGAGTGGGAGTCATGTAGAGTGATTAGTATTCGGTAGTTGGATGTTGGTGTACATAGTATTTTGGAAAACATAATTAATGTTTTCCAGTGCCGATAATTCTACTGCACTTTTACACACTTAGGCACAGGTAACACGTTCCACTTGCTTTACAAAACGTGATGATGTTACAAACTTTCGAGGGCAATGAAGAAGGATAAATCTGTCGGTTTGAGGTCAGGGACCCTGGTTCGGAAACGAACGAGTTGAAAGTTATCATCACAGAATCACCCTGTACATACATACAATAACAGGCGGCGGTGTCTGTAACTTTGACGCTTTGAAGCGTCGTTGAATGACGTTTCCGGGCACAGTTTCCTATTCAAAATTTTATGTAACCACAGGCCTCTACAAGTTCTAGAAGTTTGTAACTAGTATGTGCAAAAATTTTTAAAAAATCGATGAAGAATTTTTTAGGTTTTTGATAATTTGAAGTAAATCGGTCAAGAACTTTCCCTCTTAGTATATCGCTAGCGAAACCCGCCAATGCTTCGCAATTGCTAAATGTGTATGGTAATGGATATACGTCCTAATCTCCATCTGTCCCATCTCTCTGTTCATCTCCTCATCCCGCTTGCGTCTCTCCACCTCTTCCTTCCCACTCTAGTTTTCCATCTCCTGCTTCCCCAGCTTTATGTCAGTTTTCTCCCACCCTCTTTGTCCATTTCCTCTTACCCTTTTCTCTAAACTTAAGCCTTGTTTATTGTTAATTTGAGTGATACCTTGATTGGGCACTGAGGTCACTTAAAATGAATATGTAAATTGGTTGGTATCATTAGTAGACGGGATATGAGACATCTGTTGTGTTGCTGTATCAGTGAGGATAGTAACTACAATGACTGTACTTTGCATAGTTTTAGTCAGCAAACGGGTAGGAGTCCACAGTTTCGTACAATTCAGATTTCGTAGTAGTATTCTAACCATAATCTGATAAGCCATAAATAAGTTTCCCGTTTTCTGTTAAAACCGGCTGTGAGGTAAAAGACGAAGCAGCATATAGCAGTGTCAACAATTTTTGATGAAAAATATGTAAAGAGAAAATATATATATATAAAAGTTCAAAAGCCCTGCTATTGGAGTTAAAACTACGACAAAGAAAACAAAACCACATATTTCCTCTGCACAGCGTAGATCGGTATTTTCTTTCTGGCAGTCATTTGTAATAGAAAAGCTGTATATTATTTTTTTTAACGAAATGAATATCGCAAGTGTGGCTGAAAACTACGTATAATTCTGTGGTGAGTCTGTTAAGAGCTTTGATAGATTTTATTAACAACATGTCACCTTCACGTACTATTTACATGCTTGAATGTCGCGTATAAATTTGTATACCACGTATTATTTTGTAGTGAGCTTTGATAGATTTTGTTAATAACATGTCCCCTTCACGTATTATTTACATGCTTGGATATCACGTATAATTTTGTAGTACGTCCGATAAGAGCTTTGCTAGATTTTGCTACTAACATGTCCCCTTCATATATTATTTACGTGCTTGTGTTCCATCTATGTTAAAATAAAATGGCTTGCGTACATCAGAAAATTTATAGCCTATATCGGTTCCAACTTTTTTTAGGCCTTCGTGTACAAATTTGATCAGTCAAGAACATTTCGAGATCTTTGGTAACAACGTTAAACTCCAATTTGTCTCTATATAGCGGTACTGATATACACTTTTATATATTACATATTTTTTTACGATATATAACCTACATCCATTCGAGTGTTTATTGGAATATCATGTAATACTTCTAAGTAAATAGTTCAAGAAAGTTTCGAAATACTTCGTAACAACTGTAAACAACGTGTTGTCTTCACACAGTAGTCTAGATTTCAGGTTGTTTTTCGGCTTGATAGACCACAAAAGAAAAACTGATATCTTATGCGAAACTGTTAACCTCGAATTCCCCTAGAGCACTATGGTACGTTGTAAACAGTTATCAAAATGGTTCAAACGGCTCTAAGAACTATGGGACTTAACATCTGACGTCATGAGTTCCCTAGACTTAGAACTACTTAAACCTAACTAAACTAAGGACATCCACACCCGAGGCAGGATTCGAACCGGCGACCGTGGTAGCAGCACGGTTCTGGACTGAAGCGCCTAGAACCGCTCGGCCACAGCGGCCGGCTAAATAGTTATTGTTTACACCCTGTATACGTTGTTAGCACAGGTTACATACCCGTTTGCGACGGGTATACAGAATACTAAATGACAATTGTCACGGGATAGCGACATGGAGATATACAATGGCGGTAGCACTGCGTATGCAGGGTATAAAAGGACAATACGCTGGCAGGAGTACCGCGTATTCGGGTCATAAACGGACAGTGCATTGATGGAGCTGTCATCAGGTGAAAAGACTTCCGACGTGATTATGGCCGTGCGACGGGAATTAACAGACTCTGAACGCGGGAAGGCAGTCGGAGATAGACACATGAGACATTCCATTTCGGAAATCGTTAGGTAGCTCAATATTCTGGGGTCCACAGTGTCGAGATTGTGCTGAGAATACCACATTTCAGGCATTACCTCTCACCACTGACAACGCAGTGGCTGACGATCTTCACTTAATGACCGAGAGCAGTGGCAGTTGCGTAGAGTTGTCAGCGCTAACAGGCACGTAACAATGCGTGAAATAACAGCACATATCAATGTGGAACGTACGACGAACGTATCCGTTACGACAGTGCGGCGAAATCTGCCGTTAATGGTCTGTGGCAGCAGATGACCGACGAGAGTGACTGCAGCCTAACAGCATGGTTCAAATGGTTCAAATGGCTCTGAGCACTATGGGACTCAACTGCTGTGGTCATCAGTCCGCTAGAACTTAGAACTACTTAAACCTAACTAACCTAAGGACATCACACACATCCATGCCTGAGGCAGGATTCGAGCCTGCGACCGTAGCAGCAGCGCGGCTCCGGACTGGAGCGCGTAGAACCGCACGACCACCGCGGCCGGCCCTAACAGCATGACATCGTCTGCAGCGCCTCTCTTGTGCTCGTGATCATATCGGTTGGAGCCGAGGCTGGAAAACCGTGGCCTGGTCAGATGATTCCCGATTTCATTTGGTAAGAGCTGACGATAGGGTTCGAGTGTGGTGCAGACCCCATCAAGACATGGACCCAAGTTGTTAATAAGGCACTGTGCAAGCTGGTGGTAGCTCCACAATTTTGTGGGTGTGTATACATGGAATGTACCGGGTTCTCTGGTCCAACTGAACCGATTATGGAGGAGCAATAATCATTTTCGGCTACTTGTAGTCAAACATAGATGGAATTTTTATGGATGACAGCGCACCATGTCAGAGTGGCACATTTGTTCACGATTGGTTTCAAGAACATTCTGGACAATTCGAGTGAATGATTTGGCCACCCAGGTTGCTCAACGTCTCAGCGAACATTTATGGGACATAACCGGAAGATCACTTGTTGTTGTGGTCTTCAGTCCTGAGACTGGTTTGATGCAGCTCTCCATGCTACTCTATCCTGTGCAAGCCTCTTCATCTCCCAGTACCTATTGCAGCCTACATCCTTCTGAATCTGCTTAGTGTATTCATCTCTTGGTCTCCCTCTACGATTTTTACCCTCCACGCTGCCCTCCAGTACTAAATTGGTGATCTCTTGATGCCTCAGAACATGTTCTACCAACCGATCCCTTCTTCTACTCAAGTTGTGCCACAAACTCCTCTTCTCCCCAATCCTATTCAATACCTCCTCATTAGTTACGTGATCTACCCATCTAATCTTCAGCATTCTTCTGTAGCACCACATTTCGAAAGCTTCTATTCTGTTCTTGTCTAAACTATTTATCGTCCATGTTTCACTTTCATACATGGCTACACTCCATACTGATACTTTCAGAAATGAATTCCTGACACTTAAATCTATACTCGATGTTAACAAATTTTTCTTCTTCAGAAACGCTTTCCGTGCCATTGCCAGTCTACATTTTATATCCTCTCTACTTCGGCCCTCATCAGTTATTTTGCTCCCCAAATAGCAAAACTCCTTTACTACTTTAAGTGTCTCATTTCCTAATCTAATTCCCTCAGAATCATCCGACTTAATTCGACTACATTCCATTATCCTCGTTTTGCTTTTGTTGATGTTCATCTCTTTTGTTGATGTTCATCTTATACCCTCCCTTCAAGACACCATCCATTCCGTTCAACTGCTCTTCCAAGTCCTTTGCTGTCTCTGACAGAATTACAATGTCACCGGCGAACCTCAAAGTTTTTTATTTCTTCTAAATGGATTTTAATACCTACTCCAAATTTTTCTTTTGTTTCCTTTACTGCTTGCTCAATATAGAGATTGAATAACATCGGGGAGAGGCTACAACCCTGTCTTACTCCCTTCCCAACCACTGCTTCCCTTTCATGTCCCTCAACTCTTATAACTGCCATCTGGTTTCTGTACAAGTTGTAAATAGCCTTTCGCTCCCTGTATTTTACCCCTGCCACCTTTAGAATTTGAAAGAGAGTATTCCAGTCAACATTGTCAAAAGCTTTCTCTAAGTCTACAAATGCTAGAAACGTAGGTTTGCCTTTCCTTAATCTTTCTTCTAAGATAAGTCGTAAGGTCAGTATTGCCTCACGTGTTCCAGTATTTCTACGGAATCCAAACTGGTCTTCCCGAGGTCGGCTTCTACTAGTTTTTCCATTCGTCTGTAAATAATTCGAGTTAGTATTTTGCAGCTGTGGCTTATTAAACTGATAGTTCGGTAATTTTCACATTTGTCAACACCTGCTTTCTTTGGGATTGGAATTATTATATTCTTCTTGAGGGAGGTCAGTACGGGCACAAAATCCTGCGCCGGCAACATTTTTGCAGTTATGGACGGCTGTAGAGGAAGAATGGCTGAGTATTTCCGCGGAGGACTTGCAACGACTTGTTGAGTCCATGCCACGTCGAGCTGCCGCACTACGCCGCGCAAAAGGAGTTCGGACAGGATATTGGGAGCAATCCAATGACTTTTGTTACCTCGGCGTATACAGCGCTGGCAGTTAATCCGAGGAGGCGCTTTAGTTGCCGATGAGCCCCACCTGAAGCGTGGCCGAGAGCTCGGGGCGATCTTGGACCCTGGAGAGGCAGCGCCGGCAGCGACAGTAGGCCGTGGGAAGGTATGCTAATCCGGCCGCGGCAATCTGACCCCCGCCGCCGGCGCACCTCCCCCCGGCCGCCATCTCTTCTGCAGAGCGCGGGCCGCGGGCTGCCGGCCCGAGATGGCGCTTATCGTTCACCACTCTGCTCTACACTAGTTAAATTTATGGACTCCTCGCCGTATCTCATTCACTTAGCTAGTTTCACTCGGCCCACTAATCTCCGCCTCCGATCGGCTAATTCTTCTTGGCGAGTGAAACGCAAGCGTAGCTGTTTGGATCCGTCGTCGCGCTGTCTATCTCTCGCGCGAAATCTGAGAGCGGCCGCCAACTGAGCGGTAACAGCTTGGGAAAGACTGCAACTGGTCGCCGGTTTGCGGTCGTTAAATGGAAATTGTGGGTGCCATTACGGCGTTGCTTATCTGCTTTCAGGAAATGTACAAATGTTATAAATAAGTAAACATTTCGTAACCAGTCATCGGCCGGTTTAATGGCAGTAATGAAGAACTTAAATAAGCGTTGTGGTCTTTTCACTAAAATACGCAACAGCGTGCAGTTTACAAAGGAAGCACAAAAAAATAAAAAAATAAATTTCCAAAGTGTCTAGCAGTATGAAAGCGGCATAAGTGAATTCAACATTTTAAGAAACCAGCACTAAATGAAACAAAATTTCAAAACTTCAATGACAGCCAACGTCACAAAAATTTACATAATCTACGTATCTGATCAGCAGAGCACCAACATTGCCGCTATGGGAACCCGCCTGGTCAGAAAGAGCAGTCAGCCATAAAAAAATGGATGCAAAACTGTACTTTTTAGTAGAATGGTAACAAAATAATTACGAAGAGAGAGAGAGAGAGAAGCACAAAGGTAATGAAATAGGAGATGCAAAACGGAGCCGGCCGAAGTGGCCGTGCGGTTAAAGGCGCTGCAGCCTGGAACCGCAAGACCGCTACGGTCGCAGGTTCGAATCCTGCCTCGGGCATGGATGTTTGTGATGTCCTTAGGTTAGTTAGGTTTAACTAGTTCTAAGTTCTAGGGGACTAATGACCTCAGCAGTTGAGTCCCATAGTGCTCAGAGCCATTTGATTTTTTGCAAAACGGAAGGCATCCCGTACTATAGGAAACTATTTGCTGTTAACGTTTATTATGAGATAGCAGTAACACTCGAAAGGCATGACGTAACCTTAAGTTCTCAACCGAACCGAAAATAGGACATGTAATAAATAAATAAGATTTGTTTGAGGAAACCCCAGATTACAAAACAGATTGCAATTATGCAAACTTCTGTTTCGAGCAGACAAGAAGAGCGTTCGACGAAAGACATAATGATTACATGGCAGTCTTTCGATTGAAGAATTGCAGCAGGTCAGTTGTTGCCAGACGTCTGAACGAAAAGGGAAAGAAAACAGGAGACATGATTATTAACTGACCGTTTTCCAAGCGCAGTCAAAAGATAGAAAGTTAAAATGTACTAGAAACACCCTGAATTTGTTGAAGCCTAATTTTATAACCGCATTTGATTCTGAGTGAAAATACAGGGGCCGAGCGGTCCTATGAGCTTCAGGCCGGAACCGCGCGATTGCTACAGTCGCAGGTTCGAATCCTGCCTCGGGCATGGATGTGTGTGATGTCCTTAGGTTAGTTAGGTTTAAGTAGCTCTAAGTTCTAGAGGACTGATGATCTTAGAAGTTAAGTCCCATAGTGCTCAGAGCCATTTTGTACTTCAGAACAGCGACCAATGGAAAACTTGATATTTCGCTCTAGACCTCTTTCTACTTCTGCATCTATACTCTGAAAGCCACCTGAGTTTGTGGAGGAGGAAACTGTGTATACCACAGTAATTTCTCCCTACTCCTGTTCCAGTCATGAGTTGTGCACCGGAAGAGAGACTGTAACCCTTTGCACGAACACGAATCTCTATAAGTTTTGCTCCATGGCCCTTTTGCGAAATGTATAAAGGAGACTGGCTCGTCTAGGAAAGTACTTTCTCGGAATTTTAAGACAAAACCACACCGTGACACAAAATGCCTCTCTTGTAGCGTCTGTCACTGGTGTTGAATAGTCGTTTTCTTGACGCTTTCTCGCTTATCAAATAAACCCGTGAGGAACGCGCTAGTAGCTTCTCTACTTCGTCTATCAGTGTTTCGAACGTTGCACAGGAAATTTCTATTGAATCAGAAGTAGGGATAAGACGGTGGAGCGTATGGTAAAGTCTCCATTATTATTTACATTAAAGAGCCAAATCAAGTGGTACACCTGCCTACTATCGTGTAGAGCCTCTGAGAGTACGCACAGGTGCCGCAGCACAACATAGCACGGACTCGACTAATGTCTGAAGTAGTGCTGGAGGGAATTGACACCATGAATCCTGCATGGGTGCCATAAATCCGTAAGAGTACGAGAGGGTGGAGATCTCTTCTGAACATCACGTTGCAAGGTATCCCAGATATGCTCAAAATTGTTCATATCTGGCGAATTTGGTGGCCAGCGGAAGTGTTTAAACTCAGAAGAGTGTTCCTGGAGCAACTCTGCAGAAATTCTGGACGTGTGGGGTTTCGCATTGTCCTACTGGAATTGCCTAAGCCTGTCGGAATGCACAATGGACATGAATGAATGCTGGTGTATGTGTCACCTGTCAGAGCCGTATCTAGACGTATTAGGGGTCCCACATCATTCCAACTGCACACGCCCCATACCTTGCCATTATAGAGCCTCCTGCAGCTTGAACAGTCCCGTGCTGATATGCAGGGTCCATGGATTAATGAAGTTGTCTCCATACCCGTACACGTCCATCCACTCGATACGACTTGAAACAAGACTAATCCGACCAGGCAACATGTTTCCAGACATCAACAGCATAAGTCCGTGTTGACGGGCCCAGGCGAGGCGTAAAGCTTTGTGTCGTGCAGTTAAGGGTACACGAATGGGCCTTCGGCTCCGAAAGCCCATATGGATGGTCTTTCGTTGAATGGTTCGCTCGCTGACACTTGTTGATGGACCAGCATTGAAATCTGCAGCAATTTCCGGTAGGGTTGCACTTCTGTCACGTTGAACGATTGTCTTCAGTTGTCGTTGGTCCTGTTCTTGCAGGATCTTTTTCCGGCCGCAGCGATGTCGGAGATTTGATGTTATACCGGAATCCTGATATTCACGGTACACTCGTGAAGTGGTCGTACGGGAAAATTCTCACTTCATCCCTACCTCGGAGATGCTGTGTCCCCTATAACACTACGTTCAAACTCACATAAGTCTTGACAACCTGCCACTGTAGCAGCAGTAACCATTCTAACAACTGGGCCAGATACTTGTTGTTTTATATAGGTGCTGCCGACCGTAGCGCCGTATTCTGCCTGTGTGCATGTCTCTGCACGCTTATAGAAGTTTCTTTGGCGCTTCAGTGTATTTAATAACTTGAACAAGCTCATATAAAATTTCTGGGAATTCAGTTCGAAAATACAGCTCTGTTTTGGAAATTAAAGAGATCGAGGCATTACGAGAAGTAAATAAGTCGAACAATAAGTATCATTGGTAACTGAAATAACATTAGACATAGGCATTACGGCGAGCGCAGAATGCTTAGTGAGACGATATTTCCCTCAGAGTACCACGGAGAATGCGCACAGAACGTAAGAGGAAACATTAGTAAAGCGACAGCAGAATGCTCGTCGAGTAAAAAGCCCGCTGCAGGCGCTATGCCACCTACCGTCGTACGCATTTTATGACGGCTCGTCGCTGTGTGTTGCTCGACGCGCGCAGGTGTAGTCATAACGATAAAATCAGCCCGTTCCGACGCGAGGGTAGGTATTTGCAGCCGGTAACAGCCGCGCAACACCCGCTTTTTTGAGTCGGCACACACAGTAGGCCGAGTTCCGTTCTCCGCGCGACCTACCGCAGCCGGGATACAGGCGCGGCGCTCAGGAATCCCACATTACCAGATAAACCTGATGCCGGCCACATGTGGGTTCGGTGTCATAGTTACGGTCGAAATTATGAGGAAACACCATTGCCACTGAAATATATGGTGCAAACAGTAAGCCTACTGCTATGTTCGAATGAAGTTTTACAAAGAAGAACTGTTGTATGCTACACAAGTAGAACATTCTGCTTACATATGAAGTTAAATACCGTGTAAGACCTCCTTTTTTCCGCGTCATGCTTGAATACATAAAAATACATCAACTGTGACACACAGGGAAAAATCATTTAATTTTTATTCGATACATTGTTTATTCCTTTCATCCATACTGAGGAAAACGTGGAAAAAGTGGGGAGAAAGTATATAATGCATGTGTTACATATGCATTGATATTTTCAGTTTCAGTATTCATTCCACAGAAGCAAAGAGCAATTATTCTGCAGTACGTGGAACGATTCAGTGATGTCTGATCTAATTTCAGTGTTCAAATTAATGTGATATTCGTCAGAAACACGAAAATTAATACATTAGAAATGGTATAAAATGAGCCCTTCATGTTCGTTTTAAACTGTGATGTAATTCTATCTAAATATTTTATCACGGCTACCAGGATATAAAAAATGTACACATGTCAGTAATTACGTTTTTGGACCACAGTAGTTTTCTTTAAATTTTTAGATAAATTACTCGTCTTCTATTCACTGAAGCTGTCAAATGGTCCTCTGGTATATTGAATGTATTATGTTAGTCCATAACCATCTAATTTTATCAAAGAACTACCGATCCATCTCGCCTTCTCAGGGGTAGCGCCACCGAACGAGTTGTCTTGTGGCGCGATAACAAAATATGTACACAAACCTTCCTGGTGAATCAGTCTGTCTATTAGCGCAAACCGTATCAAAATCCCTACAGCAGTTTCTGAGATTAGCCGTCTCATGCAGACGGAATAATTGGCCGAGGGAGTTTAATTTATAATATGTAGTGATAAATGCAATGAGACTCTTCAAACAGGCTGCTACGACACGTGCTTTCATTCTGTCCATAAATAATACCTAAGACACGTTTATATTTAAGAAAACTACATCTTGGGCACTAAACTGGTTTACGGATCGGATAAAAGTAGTTTACTGCTAGTTACTGAAAAATACCAATTTTCTTCTTTTTTTTCTAGTTTGCAGGTTTTGCTACGATCCTCTAACATGACCTTACAGAGGAAAAAGAAGATAGAGCAAAGTGCATCTACAATACATCTTCAGCCCACAACCTGCTGTCATCGATGTTCTAATCCCTACCTGCCATCACGTGTTGTGCATGTGCTGGGCAGTGGGCATTAAATTTGTAGCAAAGAACGTTTTCTACTCAAGGAAAAAATTTATCGTTCACCTAGAGCTGTTCAGGCTGTAGTCGATTACCTATATCCATGATTCACGTGGCACTGAAGACAGTATATCATCAGTTGAGCAAACGTTAGGGAACGATAGAAAATGGTGAATTTTTAAAACCATAAAAGAGTAATGGTTTATGGGATTCGTAGTCAGCGTCTACATTCGCCCTCACAGACCTCAAAAATGTCAATAATGTTAAGAATGTGAAATGTAACAGCTGCGTTTCTATGATATCTGCACTTTCATAGAGTGCCAAAGAATATGCAATGAACTCCTCACAAAGATTGTGGGAACTTGTTCCGAGAGTCGCCTGCCATAATCTGTGTGGGACTTACATTTGTCATCTTTGATGAAGGCACCACGCGAAATGGTTCTACCGGAAGTGGACATAAACTCTCAGCTGCGACTAGCAAGGACGTAAAAGCTATGGTAAATGTAGTGCCATTTGAGAACTCATGTGACGGCCGCTGTGGTCGTGTGGTTCTAGGCGCTTCAGTCCGGAACCGCGCTACTGCTACGGTTGCAGGTTCGAACCCTGCCTCGGGCACGGATGTGTGTAATGTCCTTAGGTTAGTTAGGTGTAAGTAGTTCTAAGTCTAGGGGACTGATGACTTCAGATTTTAAGTCCCATAGTGCTCAGAGCCATTTGAACAAATTGATTTAGAATTCATCTGGGCACACAAAGACTTGATTTTTCCCTTTCTTCTTTTTGCTCCTTAGAGAGCACACACTTGGATCCATCACATTTTCCCTTACCGTGTTCATTGATGTGATGAGACATGTAGTGTCTTTGTAAATTGAACTTTCTGAAAGTATTCTGCTCTTACGATACACGAAAAATTTTTCGAATCCATCTTTTTGTGTAAAATTATAATATTACCAGCACAAATGAAATGAGAAGAGTCCTCAATGCTGCCATTAAATGGCAACGTTGTTAGAATTAACCCTCCCCTACTTCACAATTGGCGCCTTTGCTGTGCTCTCGCGACCACATGATGCGAGCACATTTCCATCACTCCTGATTCTGATTGGCTGCAATCGCCAAATAGTAAACAGTTTTCGTGGAACGGCTTGGTGCTCGCGAAATTTTGAAGTCGACCGGTAGCCCTCTTGGGTTTTATAGTCGTGGGCTCTCTGAAGCGGAGGTGGTGATTCGATTGAATTTCTTGTTTCCGAGTTCAGAGATTGAATTATGAACAGTGATCAACGACGTATTTCTTCGAAAACAGAAAAATGAAAGACACGGTAGGTGTGTTTCCCGTGCACGGGTGTTAAGAGATCAGTGAAATTTCGTTTTTTTTTTTTTTTTTTTTTTTTTTTTTTTTTTTTTTTTTTTTTTTTCGAGCGAGGTTGGACGGTGCCGTTTTGGCCTCACGCTTGAGGGTAGTAGGAAGAGGCAGATATCGAATAGTGAAGTCGTTATCTAGCTGTAGGTCAGATTTTATGGGACAGTGGGACATGTCCAAATCTAATTAAAACAAATATAATAACGTTTGTGTTCGTGGAGACTTATTTGGTCTTTTTGTTGAGTTTGCAGCGATTTGCTTTAAATTGAGTTCCTATTATTTATTTATTTTTATTTGTGGAAAGGCTAGTTGGAAGCGGTGTTTTGAAGTTTTCGCGATGTGCATTTTTGAATGTAGTCGTCAGATCTAAGAATCTTACTCAAAGTAATTACGTAGCTACAGGGATTTAATTACTGGCTTTAGTGAAAAATTTAATCCTCTCTCGTGGGTTAAAGCGACGCTAGACCTTATTTAAACAGATACGACAGTTTCAGTAATGCAGAGCAGTAATCCAGGTCTGTCAATAAATGATTCCGACAAAATACTCAGAGCAATGCGTCGCTCAGTTTGTCTCGCACGCCGCATTCCGCAGGAGTTTGTGAATTCTGCGAATGAGATTTCACTCCACGTCAAGTAAGCTTTGAGGGCGGACAAAAGGAACGTTTTAACGTTCCTTTTATGACTGCATAAGCCACTGCATGGTGCATGTTGCAGGGCACAACGTACCAACATTATCGATTTTATTTCGTACTAGCTGAAAACTCGGCGCTGACCGCGTATTCATTTATTCTAGTTCTATTCCTCGATCTCCTCTTGCCACTCTCCCTGTTGATCTGCTCCTTCCATTCTCTGTTTACCACCTTCTCCCCCTTTTGCTGTCCACCTCTTCCTATCCCATTCGTGTCCAGCTATTCCTGCCCCTCTCTCCACCCATTTATTCCTCCCCCTGTGCCCATCTGCTCGTTCCCCGTCTTTCCGTTTTATCTTCCCCCTCTATGTCCTTCTCCTGCCCCTCCATATCCTTCTCACCCCCTCTACATTTATCTCCTCCTCCCCCTCCCTCTGATCATCTCCTACTGCCACCTTTCTCTGACCATCTACTCCTGCCCCCTCTCTGTCCATCCCTCCTCCTTGTATCTCTGTTCACCTCCTCCTTATCCCTCTCTGCCTGTCCATCTCTTCCTTCCCCCCTTATAACGCACACTTAAATAGGAGATTGTTGGTCATTCCCTGCTCCCACACATGGCACTTCTGCAAGGCGCTGCTTCTTGCCAGAAGTTTCTTTCCAAAAGAGGTTGGAAAACATGGACAATGGAAAAATTACTTGACCTTGACGATGGAAAAACTCAGACCTTAGCCGAAATCTGGCATTGAAATAAATCCAATGGCGACAACTGAAAATTTGTGCCCGCACCAGGACTCGAACTAGGATTCCAAGCCTTAAGCGAGCGGTCGCCATAGCCAACTCTCGTGGGCATCAGATGAAGCTGCGAGCGATGAGGATGATGGGACGTTACATATGTAGATGCGACAAGTTGAGAACTTGGGTTGGGCGGAAAGCATGCTAGACAGCCGGAGCTGTTACCGTGACCACTTGCGTACACTTACGTCTACATCTACGTGATTACTCTGCTGTTCACAATGAAGTGTCTGGCAGAGAGTTATGAACCACCTTCAAGCTGTCTCTCTAGCATTCCACACTCGAACGGGGCGTGGGAAAAAAGAGCAATTAAATTTTTCTGTGCGAGCCCTGATTTCTCTTCTTTTATCGTGATGATCATTTCTCCCTATTGAGGTGGATGGCAACAGAATGTCTTCGCAATCGGAGGAGAAAACTGGCGATTGAAATTTCGTGAGAAGATCCCGTCGCAACGAAAAACGCCTTTGTTTTAATGATTGCCACTCCAATTCGCGTATCAAGTCTGTGGCACAATCTCCCCTATTTCGCGATAATGCAAAACGAACCGCCCTTCTTTTTGCTTTTTCGATGTAATCGGCCAGTCCCACCTCATGCGGATCCCACACTGCACAGTAGTGCTCCAGAACAGGGTGGACAAGCGTGGTGTAAGTAGTCTCTTTGGTAGACCTGTTGCACTTTCTAAGTGTTCTGCCAGTGAATCACAGTCTTTGGTTTGCTATTCCCACAACATTATCTATGTGATCGTTTGAGTTTAGGTTATTTGTAGTTGTAATTCTTAAGTATTTAGTTGAATTTACAGCCTTCAGATTTGTGTGACTTACCGTGTAATCATAATTTAGCGAATTTATTTTAGTACCCATGTCAATAACTTCACACTTTTCTTTATTCAGGGTCAATTATCATTTTAGCACCATAGAGATATCTTATCTTAATCATTTTGCAATCCGTTTTGGTCATCTGATGACTTTACAAGAGCCGGCCGGTGTTGCCGAGCGGTTGTAGGCGCTTCAGTCTGGAACCGCACGACCGCTACGGTCGCAGGTTCGAATCCTGCCTCGGGCATGGATGTGTGTGATGTCCTTAGGTTAGTTAGGTTTAAGTAGTTCTAAGTTGTAGCTGACTGATGACCTCAGAAGTTAAGTCCCATAGTGCTCAGAGCCATTTGAACCATTTTTTCTGACAGGAAAACACGGATCCAGTCGCACGACTGAGGCGATATTCCGTAACTTCGCAGTTTGGTTAGAAGACGCTCGTGAGGAACGGTGTCGAAAGCCTTCTGGGAATTTAAAAATATGGAATCAATTTGACATCCCTGTCGATAGCACTGATTAGTTCATAAAGAGCTAGTTGTGAACGATATTTTCTGAATCTGTGCTATGTGTCAATAAATTGTTTTCTTCGAGGTACTTAACAATGTTCGAATACAGTGTATGTTCCAGAACCCTACTGCAGATCGACGTTAGTCATATGGGCCTGTAATTCAGCGGATTACTCCTACTTCCCTTTTTGGGTATTGGTGTGACTTGAGCAATTTTCCTGTCTTTAGGTACGGATCTTTCTGTGAGCGAGTGGTTGTATACAATTGCTAAATATGGAGCTATTTTATCAGTATACTCTAAGAGGAACCTCACTGGTATACAATCTGGACCGGAGGCCTTGCATTTATTAAGTGATTTAAGCTGGTTCGTTACACGGACGATATCTTCTTCGATGTTTTTCATCTTGGCAGTTGTTCTTGATTGGAATTCAGGAATATTTACTTCGTCGTTTGGTGAAGAAGTTTCGGAAAACCGTGTTTAATAACACTGTTTTAGTGGAACTGTCGTCAGTGACTTCACCGTTGTTATCGCGCAGTAAAGGTATTGATTGTGTCTTGCCACTGGTGTGCTTTTTGTATGACCAGGATCTCTTTGGGTTTTCTGCCAGATTCCGAGACAGAGTTTCGTTCTGGAAATTATTAAAAGCATCTCGCATTGAAACACGCGCTATATTTCGAACTTCTGCAAAACTTTGCCAATCTTGGGGATTTTGCGTTCTTTTAAATGCTTTTATTCGTTGCCTCTGCAGCAGCGATCTGACTCGTTTTGTGTACCATGGGGGATCAGTACCATCACTTATTAATTTATGTTTTATATATCTTTCAATTGCTGTCGATACTATCTCTTTGAAATCATTCTACAACTTTTCTGCGCTTACATGATCAGGTCGGAAGGAGTGAAGAATGTCTCTTAAAAAGGCGTTGAGAACATTTTTATCAGCTTTTTCAAAGCGGAATTCAGGATCGAATGCCAGTTCGGCACAAATTTTCACTTGCCGCCACTGGGTTTGTTTCAGTGCCCAATTGCGGCTGCGATCAAAGTTTCCCCTATGTCAAATGTATTTACTGCTACTGAATCAAAAGTGATGTCTTTTGGACGTTTCCGAAGAACAGACACCATGCATATACTTGTCCCTGAGATCAGCGCAGACGACTATCCATTTTAGAACATTACGAAAACCTAGCGATCGTACCCCCTTGACAACGCTGCCAGGATCTGGCCTTGCGTCCACAGTAAAGCAAGACGAGCACACAGCCGTGATCGGAAAATGATACGTTACAATGTAGATACATCCAATGAACGCAGATATGGTGCGTTAGTGAGGTCATTTCAATCATTTCGTATAAACCTGTACGATAAAACTGTCTGCGCTATAGAGGTGACCAAATATCCTACTGAGGCAATGTTGTTGTTGTTGTGGTCTTCAGTCGTGAGACTGGTTTGATTCAGCTCTCCATGCTACTCTATCCTGTGCAAGCTTCTTCATCTCCCAGTACCTACTGCAGCCTACATCCTTCTTCATCTGCTTAGTATATTCATCTCTTGGACTCCCTATTCGATTTTTACCCTCCACACTGCCCTCCAATATTAAATTGGTGATCCCTCGATGTCTCAGAACATGTCCTACCAACCGATTCCTTCTTCTAGTCAAGTTGTGCCACAAGTTCCTCTTCTCCTCAATTATATTCAATACCTATTCATTAGGTAGCAGGAGACGAGGTACTGGCAGAAGTAAAGCTGTGAGGACGGGCTGTGAGTCGTGCTTGGGTAGCTCAGTTGGTAGAGCACTTGCCCGCGAAAGTTAAAGGTCCCGAGTTCGAGTCTCGGTCCGGCACACAGTTTTAATCTGCCATGAAGTTTCACCTCCTCATTAGTTATGTGATCTACCCATCTAATCTTCAGCATTCTTCTGTAGCCCCACATTTCGAAAGCTTCTATTCTCTTCTTGTCTAAACTATTTATCGTCCACGTGTCACTTCCATACATGGCTACACTCCATACAAATACTTTCAGAAACAACTTCCTGACTTTTAAATCTATACTAAATGGTACCAAATTTTTCTTCTTCAGAAACGCTTTTCTTGCCATTGCCAGTCTGCATTTTATATCCTCTCTACTTCGACCATCATCGGTTATTTTGCTCCCCAAATAGCAAAACTCCTTTATTACTTTAAGTGTCTCATTTCCTAATATAATTCCCTCAGCATCATCCGACTTAATTCGACTACATTCCATTATCCTGGTTTTGCTTTTGTTGATGTTCATCTTATATCCTCCTTTCAAGACACTGACCATTCCGTTCAACTGCTCTTCCAAGTTCTTTGCTGTCTCTGACAGAATTACAATGTTATCGGCGAACCTCAAAGTTTTTATTTCTTCTCCACTGTAGTTAGTGAAAATTTGAGTCTATGAACCGCCGAGTTACACGGCCGAAGTTCCGCTTGGCGGTAGCAAGCGCTATACAAATGCAGCAGTTTGCAAATACTGTGCAGGGACAGCCGTGACGGAAATGAAGTGCGGAGCAGCCTCGAAGTAGCCGGGCGGGCATATTTCCTGCGGCCGGCACGCGCGGGCCGCCTCCGCCTGCGCCGAGCGCCCAAGGGCGCCCTGTGACGGATGGTCGTCCGCGAGTGGCCGCTTTGCGCAACGCCAACTGCGCAGGTGCTCCGAGCCGCTCTGCCCGGATCGTCTTCACGCGCGCCGCCGGGCCGGCCATGCGAATGAAATAACATTTGAGGCGTCCTTGCGGCAGCAGTGCGCTATGAGCGGCCGGACAGGGGGGCGGTCGGCTGCTGGCTGCTGCGACCTCAATGCCGCGCCGCGGAGATCTTATCCGCAGCTGCGCAACATTGTGCCCCTCTCCCAGTGTCTTTCCGCCAACGATGAATCCTCGTTCTGACGCCTGTAAATCTCCGGCGCTGGCTGGCGGCTGCATATGTCACGATGCACCCGTTTTGTTGTCTGCAGTCGGTGCCTGCGATGAAGAGCGACGTACAAAACGACAGTGAGCGAGAAGCACGTATCAGACGGCTGTCAGAAATCGACCTTGACTTTTTCATTTTTCCATTCCTCTTTCACCAGTTTAATGATATCTCACTAACTACACGAAAAATATATCACTTTCGTCCCTCACACGTCTTACCAACGATGATGCGCGAGGTGAAGCTACTTTTTAAATAAGAAAACATGACAGTTTTCAGTTTTAGTTGCAGGTAAATCTTCCGGGGATTAAGGTCGTTTCTTCATAGGTGCTCCAGGATCTGCTGAATACGAGGGATATTCGAAGAGTAAGGTCGGATCGGGCACGGAGTGGAAACACAGTGAAAATCCGATGATGCTCTACACAGATGTCTTGGGCAGTGTCTCTAATATGCCCGTCGATCGTGTCACCTGAAGATACCTAGATAAATAGTGTCTTCCGCAAAATATGAGTGCCTTACATGAACCCCTGGCTATGAAGATAATACACTGAACCGCCAAATAAACTGGGATAGACATGCGTATTCATATACAGAAATATATAAACGGACGGAATACGGTGCTGCTGTCGGCAACGCCTATGCAAGACAGCAAGTGTCTGTTGCAGTTGTTACATCGGTTACTGCTGCCACAATGGCAGGATATCAAGATTTAAGTGAGTGTTAGCGTTGTGTTACAGTTGGCGCACGAGCGATGGGAGACAGCATCTCCGAGGTAGCGATGAAGTGGGGATTTTCCCGTAGTACGACCATTTCGCTCGGCTCTGAGCACTATGGGACTCAACTGCTGTGGTCATAAGTCCCCTAGAACTTAGAACTACTTAAACCTAACTAACCTAAGGACATCACACACATCCATGCCCGAGGCAGGATTCGAACCTGCGACCGTAGCGGTCGTGCGGTTCCAGACTGTAGCGCCTTTATCCGCTCGGCCACTCCGGCCGGCAACCATTTCGCGAGTGTACCGTAAATATCACGAAATCTCCGACATTGCTGCGACCAGAAAAAGATTCTTCAAGAAAGGGACCAACGAGAAACGTTCAACGTGACAGCAGTGCAACTGTTCCGCAAATTGCAGCAGATTTCAATGCTGGGCCATCAACAAGTGTCAGCGTGCGAACCATTCAACGAAACATCATCGATATGGGCTTTCGGAGGCGAGGGCCCACTCGTGTACCCTTGATGACTGCATGACACAAAGCTTTACGTCTCGCCTGGGCCCGTCATCACCGACATTGGACTGTTGATGACTGGGAACATGTTACCTGGTCGGGCGACTCTCGTTCCAAATTGTACCTAGAGGATGGACGTGTACGGGTACGTATACAATCCCATGAATCCATGGACCCTGCATGTCAGCAGGGGACTGTTCAAGCTGCTGGAGGTTCTGCAAATGGTGTGGGGCGTGTGCAGTTGGAATGATATGGAACCCCTGATACGTCTACAACTCTGGCAGGTGACACGTACGTAAGCATCCTGTATGATCACGTGCATCCATTCATGTCCATTCCGACGAACTTGGCAATTCCAGCAGAACAATGCAAAACCAGAACGTCCAAAATTGCTACAGAGTGGCTCCAGGAACACTCTTCTGAGTTTAAACACTTCAGGTGACTACCAAACTCCCCAGACACGAACATTATTGAGCATATCTGGAATGCCTTGCAATGGGCTGTTCAAAAGAGATCTCCACACCCTCGTACTCTTACGGATTTATGGACAGCCCTGTAGGTTCCATGATGACATTTCCCTCCAGCACTACTTCAGACATTGATTAGTGCATGCTACGTCGTGTTGCGGTACTTCTGCGTGCTCGTGGGTGTCCTACACGATATTAGGCAGGTGTATCGGTTTCTTTGGCTCTTCAGTGGATTTTGGCACAGACAATGAACTGTAGAGAATTGACGGAAAGCACAGACGGCTGTCTTCTATGATGACGTTATTGGAAAGATGGCACAACGATACTGCAGACATCTAAGTCGGTGCTGCGAAAATCTAGAGAATTAGCTAGAAAGTGTAACAAACTGTTGCTAATGAAATATTTTTTATTTTCACAGCGATTTCCATGCCGAGGGTAATCGGATCTTACTTTCTGAATATCTCTCGTATTACGCACTGAGGGTCGAACGTTGGGGTGTTATATAAACATAGCGGAAAAGACTCGTCGTAGAAGTTCATGCGAATTCGGCAGAAATAACGCTTGTCAAAGGTAAAAATTAACTGTCGAAACAAGAAGGTATAATAAGGGAAGACGGGTACAGATAAGCTGTACTTTCCTTGTCAGATGTCCCAAAACATTAGCAGAATACTGTTACGATTGATTCTTGTTCTTAATTTCTGTCGTGTGGCCGGCCGCGGTGGCCGTGCGGTTCTGGCGCTGCAGTCCGGAACCGCGGGACTGCTACGGTCGCAGGTTCGAATGCTGCCTCGGGCATGGGTGTGTGTGATGTCCTTAGGTTAGTTAGGTTTAAGTAGTTCTAAGTTCTAGGGGACTTATGACCTAAGATGTTGAGTCCCATAGTGCTCAGAGCCATTTGAACCATTCTGTCATGTGCACGCAACGTTTGTTTTAAATGGAAAATTTTGCTGTGCTTTCGTGAATTACACGCGTGAGGAAGGCAAATTCACACGTTTTTCTGTTCTTTAATGTATATATTTTGGTCCATTTCAAATGGTTCTGAGCACTATGGGACTTAACATTTGAGGTCATCAGTCCCAAAGAACTTATAACCACTTAAACCGAACTAACCTAAGGACATCACACACATCCACGCCCGAGGCAGGATTCGAATCTGCGACCGTAGCAGTTGCGCGGTTCCTGACTGAAGCGCCTAGAACCGCTCGTCCACAGCGGCCGGCATTGGTCCTGTAACATGACGCATTTCTCCTTGTTAATGTATCTCTTGGTTTTTTATGCGTTCCGAAAAACCAAGAAGAGAAGTTGGTGACATGAAACGGCTGTTTTCGTAATCCTGCACGTTCCTTAATGCGATCTGTCGAAACTGATGTTCGGTCTACGTCCTGTTGCCTGCGTTATCGGCCGCGATCCGATCGGCCGCACTTTCGAATACGCTGGCACAAACGATTACGCCTCCACCAATGAGATGCAGACATCCCCTCCCCGCAGCTCTGGCGGTTGGTGTATTTACGTTCGAACATCTGTGCACTGAGCCCCATTTAGTGAGTTTACCAGTTGATTAACATTTACAGACATTCAAACTAGTCAGGGCTCGACATCTTGTGAATAGACATTATATCGAAGAGTGACAAATTTATAATCTCTTGTATCTGTATTTCTACATTCAAATATACCGCTACAACTTTAGCAACAAAGCTATGTATTATTTTTATTATTTGATATTAAGTGCAGAATCAGTTAATATCTGAATGCTCTGTTTATGGATAGCATCTGTTTCTCGCTCCTACATCCACTAAAGAGCCGCACAGCGTGCAAAGGAAGTCATAAAATTCCCGAAAATGTGGAGAACACATTTTTTTATATTTGGACGTTTCCAGTCTTTCCTTCTCACAACTTTCACTAATGGAGCATTTCGAGTTTGAATGCTAGAAAACCTACAGTTAAATAACAGAAATAAAACCGTTACGGTAAAAGTAAACAGCGCAACCAAAATTCAAATATATAAAAGAAAATACCGCTTGAACGAGTCCAGTTACGGTTGAAGTGTTATTCCTTTACAGTTTAGACAATAATCATAACTATTAGTTGTGATATCGATAGCAACGATGCCACGGCATAGTTTCATAAGTAGGCACTATGAGACACCGACGACAGCGCACTGTAGCCGGAGCGGGAGAGCTCCACGAGCTCCGCTCCAGATTCTTCCCATTTCATCAAGAGCAGACGGCCTGGAAACATCGCTTCAGCCTCAGCTTGCTATTGAGACTATGTACTACTTACGACGGGAATACGGTTTTGCACCTATGGTCTCTTCAGTTCATTGACTAATAATTAAATGTACTTTCACGTAAAAAGCTGTACCGAGAGTCTTACCTCACCTGCTCCTACTCACTTCCTACATTCGCCCTACGCATTTAGTTGACAGTAGCAGATCCACGTGCCGCCTTCCAGGCAGAATACAAAATTAGTACACCAGTAAAAGATGCAATATGGCATTATTAAAGAAAACGTTCCAGAAGCTAATGTTCGAGGTAACTAACGTGGTGGAGTAGGCTTAAAATTTTTGACGTTGTGACAACTCCCCTTGTTGCACTTTTCAGTCACTTTAACGTAATCACCTCTCAAAAGCATGAATAACCACCTTTTGCAACACGGACGCTGCGAGACGCGCATGAAGAGAGTCACTGAGGTTGTGGAAGGTACTGGCGTGGATGTGGAGTCATGCCGACTCCATTGCCGAGGCCATCTGCGCTTCCTTTTGTCGGTTGAGGATCTATGGCCAGGGCAGTGCGGTAAACTCACCCCGGTGCTCTTCGAACAATACATGTACACTGCGAGCTGTGCGGCACTCATTGTGCTGCTGGGGTATGCCATCACGCCGAGGAAAAAGAGACTACATTTACGGGTGGACATGGTCCCCAAGGATAGATGCATATTTGTGCTGATACATGGTGCCTTCCAGAACGACGGGTTCACCCTGTGAATGCCCCGAAAACGTTCCCCAGACCACGGCGCTCCCTCCTTCGGCATAGACCCTTCCGACGACTGTAGCAGGGTGTTTGCTTCCAGAGGTTTCACGGCAAACACGCCAACGGCAATTTGTCACCTGAAAAGGCCACCTGTCGCCACTCAGTGGACGTCCAGTGGCGTTATTGCCGTGCAAATTCCAGTGCTTGTTTCCAGAATGAGATTTTCACTCTGCAGCGGAGTGTGCGCTGATATGAAACTTCCTGGCAGATTAAAGCCATGTCTCCGCAATTTCCTTTCTTTCAGGAGTGCTAGTTCTGCAAGGTTCGCAGGAGAGCTTCTGTGGAGGTTGGAAGGTAGGAGACGAGGAACTGGCAGAAGTAAAGCTGTGAGGAAGGGGCGTGAGTCGTGCTTGGGTAGCTCAGTTGGTAGAGCACTTGCCCGCGAAAGGCAAAGGTCCCGAGTTCGAGTCTCGTCCCGGCACACAGCTTTAATCTGCCAGGAAGTTCCAGTGCTTGTTGTCGATGAACATTAGTCAGCATGCGTGTATGTACAAGGCGTCTGCTGCAGATGCCCAGACGCTGCAATGTTCGCTGAACTCATTGAGGAGACACTGATGGTAGCCCCTTAGTTCATCTGGGCGATCAGGTGCTCAACAGCTGCACGTCTATTCGACGGTACACATTTCCGCAGCTGTCGTTCACCACTGTCATGTATGGCTCGTGATGTAGCACAGTTGCCTCGGTGCCGGTTTTGGTAGGGCGCCAGTCGGTTTTCAACAACACTGCCCTGTTTACTGCACCCACTTGGTTGCTCTGATTCAGGATAACCGTCCCTTTCCTCACTCGCCTAACGCTAGTGGCGGATGGCCCCCTCGAAAAGGACACAGCCAATTTCCCCCTCCTCTATTAGTCCGTGTATGTTTTCGTTTCTAACGACATCGCTGCCAATGGACTAATCACTAACCTTACTTCATTTTCTTCTTCGACAATCACCTGCGTCTAAATTTTTCTAGTAAATAACGAATCTGGCTCAGTTATAGTCTGTCCTCCTCGACCTTCGTCAGTACGCAATTGCTTCCATCGTCCTTATTTACCCTACGCTATCTCTTTCAAACTAGATAGAACTCCAAGTGTACTGTATCCACACCGCAAGAAGTCTAAGGACGCAAAGAAAAACTTTAATGGTTGAAAAATAAAATAATGTAGAAATATTGACTGAGGTGTAAACGTTTGCTCTTTTAATACTCATCCATTCACAGGATGGAAAAGAAAGGATTTCCTGTAATTGATTTGTTCTTTTCCTTCTAGAAGAATTATTTGTAATAATGACTCTGTTGGGAACATTACGTTCACCGAAATACTTTTTGGATCAACTGACAGAAGTTAATTTCTACGTTACAATAGCCATTAAAGCACAGTACAGCAGCCTAAAGTATAGCCAAGATTGCCACCATTAACGAAGAGACAATATGGAAGCATCGTTTTCGTACTGAGTGGACGCACTATGGTATCTGTAAGATTACCAGCTTGAAAAGCAGGTACTGCGAGTCCAGTGGAAATATCTACAAAAATTTCGGATACGTAATGAAACTGATGAACAAAGTTCTTTAAACAGTCTATTATTTTAAGTGTCTCTACTTCAATCGAATTCGCGCAGTGAAGTGCTGCTACTTCTTTATCCTGCTATTCATGTCATGTGTCACAGACACCAAAATCAATGTAGTTTTCTTAAAAAAGTATTTTTATCAGGTTACCTTCCATTCAGAAGGCTGTTGCACGCAGCGACTGCTATACTGCCGGCCGGAGTGGCCGTGCGGTTCTAGGCGCTACAGTGTGGAGCCGAGCGACCGCTCCGGTCGCAGGTTCGAATCCTGCCTCGGGCATGGGTGTGTGTGATGTCCTTAGGTTAGATAGGTTTAATTAGTTCTAAGTTCTAGGCGTCTGATAACCTCAGAAGTTAAGTCGCATAGTGCTCAGAGCCATTTGAACCATTTGACTACTATATTGACTTGTAAGTAATAGATTTCAGCTATCAGTCGTCCTTTTTAAATTTTATTGGCAGATCTAGATTTCAGCTAGAAACTAGCCATTCTCAGTGCACTATCGTTTGAGTATTCAGTGAACTTTGGACGAAGATTGACCAACAGGCATTACATGCATTGATCAACAATGATAGTGCATTGAGAATGGCTAGTTTCTAGCTCAAATCTAGAGCTGCCACTAAAATTTAAAAAGGGCGACCAATAGCTGAAATCTATTATTTACAGAAGTATTTTTCTCTTCTAAGCCTTGTCTTCAGATGTAGGAAGTTTGAAAACAGTATAATCCTTTAATAAGCGCAAATCATGCAAACATCGCTCGACATTCCGAACACAAACTTAATAAATTTTCCTCAGCCTTATTCAGTCACACAAGTAGATTACTGCAATCGGATTTACGCGAAAAGTTGTTGAACTGCATACCGGAGACCTTGCTCGTAAGGTACTCGGGGACTATTGCTACTCTGCACTACGCAACGTCCTATGCTGCCGATGTGATGCAACTCGATGGACTGAAGAGGATTAATTTATACTGACTCATCACTGCAGAGCAGGTCGAAACAGGCTTTTAAATTACTTGAACTTGGAACTGAAGCGACCTTTCGCCGACTCTAATGTGCTTCAGTTGCGAAGTACAGTTCGTTTCGCAGATTGCGACACATAGATGTTCCTTCACTCGGGTAGTCTTAAGGTTCCTTTTTTTGGGGGGGGGGGTGGAGGGCACGGTTTCTTTAGCAATAACAGATCAGACAGTTTCATACGTCACACGCAACTCCGATTTATACAGATTAGAAAAACAGACTGCGCTATCAGAAGAAAAGGCTCTCAATTTACACCTTATCTGATTTAAAAAAGTTAAACCTCCTGATCTGGACCTCGTAGTACGCACGGTACTGTCCCACATTTCTCGTCTTTACCGGTGATACAGGACTGTTGCCGTTTTAGGACTCGATATCCGTAGCCAGAATTAAGTGGGCAACCTATTTTTAAAATGCAGTTCTTGTTGTTTTCCGTTTGGTTTCGTCAAAGTTCTATTCATAATTTTTCTTGTAAAGGTTTTTAGCTACCGCTACCAGTCACAAAATTTGTTAACTAATCTATAATTTGTTTATTGTTCGACATGTTTCGAGGTAATACCTCATCATCAAAAACTTTTACATATTTCTTGAGACAGTCATGGTCGAAAAAATAGTCAAAAGGCTTCAAATGATTTTTCTTCATTAAGCGCTTATATAACACAGAATTTTCTTATTTTGAGAGCACGGAAGGTGCGATCTGTTTTACTCGCTAAAACATACTCAAGAGCGTAAATCGTATAAAATATTTCTTTACTTAAGACAACCATTTTCGACAGACTTTTCTGTCATATTCAGATCTTAAAAATCTTTTTGTTGCAAAGCATGTTCATTTTACGTTGAAACTTCAACACCAAGTTTTCAGGGGGATAAAAAATAGCACATTATAAAAGTTTTGTCATAACTAAAAAGTAATTAAACACATAATATACCTTGTGCGAAAGGCCATATCCACAGGTATATCACTCACAGATGATTGTTACAGAACAAAAACACATTACACAGCAGCACATCTACTTACACAAGCTGGACATATCTCCAACAGTGAAAATCCACTTTAAACGGCATATTGGCTACGGTTGCAACTTGTTTGTGTGATATAAGAAGCTTCTGTGAGCGACGTGCACATGGATATGGCCTTCCGCACAAGGTGCTTTATGTTCCTAAATACTTTAGTTATGACAAATCTTTTATAATGTGCTGATTTTTAATTACTTGAAAACTTCGCGTTTTCATCGTAAAATGAACACTTTTACAACAAAAAAATTTTTAAGAGCTGGAGATTACAGCAAAGTCTGTGGAAATCGGTTGTATTTAATAAAGAAACATTTTATGCCATCTAGGCTGTTGAATATTTTTTTTGTATAAGATGGCGTGCCCATTATTATAGTCTTGCTGTCAACGCAAAGTTTAACTCTTAACGCTTTGACTGCCAACAATATTTTAAAAAAATTAGTTTTAAAATTTTTCACAAAATGAAGCTTTAGCTTCTTGAGAAGCATCGAATACAACGAGAAATTGGCAAAAACTAAACAATCAGATATTTCAAGGAGTTGGTCTCAAAATTAAGGTTTATTATTATACTATGCTACGAATACAAGGAGAAATTGGCAAAAAATAAACAATCAATTGTATAAAACTTGTCGCTTCACTTTGGAATCTCTGGGACATAGCGTTTTCAACTACCAATCATTTCGTGAGATATAATTGAAAGCAATTTTGTATTTCTCCTAGACAGAATCCCACATCTCGAAACTTCCATGAACTCATAATGCCTAAAACAAATTATAGTCCTATATAACTATCAAAAATAGGCATAAATTTAATAAATTTATATCAATAGTACATACTTCTCCAACAGTTTCATTTCGGACCCATGCATTACAGCAGCAGTAAAAACTCTAATTTAGGTTACAATAGCTTTAGATACACTTTACCGTCAATGATCTCCTCAATAAGATGACTATAAAAAACCACAGGTCTCTATGTGAGGTATAAGTAAATTTTGAGTTATATTTTCTTAACTTTGCTGGAGGGAAAAACATACTAGTGGCTTTTGGAGTGAAATTCTTAATTTTCTCTTGCCTAAGGTAGGCCTCCGCGGATGAGTTACAAGAAACCTGCGTGGTCTCAATACCTCGAATACGGAATGGCTCAGATTCCCCATTGTGCTGTGGGCTTGCTCGCGTGAAAATGGCCTGAATTGTAATCAAGTTGGCATGGGTCTTTGAAATTAGAGCACAGTGACCGCGGGCCCCCTGAGTACTGTTGGCCGGACGAATCTGCGCATCCGTGTAGGCTGATACAAACACGCGAAACCGCCATTTTGCCATCTCCCCGTGTGGGAAAATTTCTGAACCTTACATTCCGAATGTTGTCAGCCAGTCAGATGGATCAGCAGCATTGGCGCTGTGACACGAATGTCTGATCCAATTAGTACCGACACAGCAAATGCAGTATACTAACCTTCATTTACTTAATGGACATTCAGTAACTGATGGTGGAGAAGGTTTAGCAGGTTTCCCTGCGTTTTTGTGTATTCAGGGAAATTCTTAATCACCACTGCGGCGAAAGCTGTGAATCCTCCGTCCACATCACGGTCATTTGTAAGCAGAGACATCGGAGGCAAGACGGAGAGACGGTGTGGAGACACATGGCTGTCAGGTTATATCGAGAGAGACTTGTCCGGACACTGGCGGGATACTGTGCTGATTACTGAGGAAGTGTCGCTTTTAGCGTTGACGCTGCCTTTGCTCTGAGCTCCCTACAATCTGCGAAGTTTATTCTAGCACTTTTCTACTCCTGCAGCAGTGTTTAACTTGCGTTTGTGACCTACACAGATATGGAAAGACAATTGCTGTTCTGTAACAAATTTCCATTTAGTTTAAGGTAGATACCAATAGTCAGCAGTGCTCTCTGTACCAATAGAGCCTTATTCGAAGAGTCATAATGTATTCTTTTGCACATCAGTGTGTATTACGTTGTCTAATTGACTTAGTTAAAATCATTTTGAGGTCACGTATTTTTTCTTTGTACTTCATGTATGCAATCATTTCAGACCTAATTACGTGAATAGACTTCATTTTTTGCACCAACAGTTAATTGCAAATAATATAATTGTGACACTAACTTGAGGGCATAAATTGATACGTTAAAGCTAAGGATAGTATTTACTTCCATCCTAAGTCTTACCCATTTCTCTTTGTATAAATGAGTAGTGCTATCTTTGTGGTGGCATTCCATTGTAAAACATACATCCCTACTTGGAACATTCATCATATTTACTTCATCTGCATTACTAATGAGTAATGAGACTTGTTCTCACTTGTCGTTAGCACGCTTTTGAGATTATAGAGAGTTTTAGTTACTGTAACAAGCAATTTGCTGGTGTGATATTATACAAGACGTATACTAGCTTGCATAAAGTTTCTGTGTTAAGCACGTAATTTTGGTGGACGATTTGCACACTCCACTGTCGAGACCCAGCACATCAAAGTTCAAACCGACAAATGAAAGGTAAATTTCGACGATTAACTAAAATCACGTAGCACAGTGCCCGAGCCGCCTGTTGCTTTGAACACTCTGACTGCTATAATATACTACAGTTGTAGTATGTCAGTGTACTACAAGGTGTCTCTGTCTTGAAATAGCATCAGTGGTCACATGCGAGATGATGGATTCAGGAAGAAACCACTGGTACTCAAAGGGTTGAGAAAAAATAATATAGACTCCGTAACATTTTTAAAGGGTCACGTTTTCGAAACACCGTAATTTTCTCCCGTTGTGACGCAGAAGTCTGAAATGTGACTTAAAGGTGCCTACAACCTTCTTCTGAAATGATGAAAAAACGTGGAGCTCTGCAACGTCATCCTCGCGATCGGCGACGCTCCAAACAGCAAGACGTTCACACATACGAAAAGAAGGCCAGAACTCAGAAATTCATGTGAGGTGTAAGGTGGGTTAATGAATGCCGTCACGCTGGCACATAATTTCACCATAATTCTGCCCAACGCCACATATTTCACCTCTTCTTTCGACGCCACTGCTATGGTCAGAAACGCGATGTCCAGTGTCAAAACCACACGGCTTTCTTATGGGTGGCGCAGGAAAACATTTCAGACACAGCTCGGTCACTATCGACACAAACAGACTTCAGGGGATGCCACAAACAACATCAGTAAAACCACCTCTCCCCTTGGGGCGTTAATGTCCACACATTTCGTGGTCGAAAACGACTGTTCGCTGTGCGATGAGCAACAATAAGGCGTTCTTGAAAATGTTTGGCACTGCTGACGCTCCCCAGACGGTTGAGCCCTTCTCTAAGGACGTCGTGGGTCTGTGACGACAATGAACGCGATGGCACCTCTTTGGACCGAAATTTTTGCTCTGGCGTACGGGGTGCAACCACTAGGGACCGTTCAAAACTAATCGACGTACTCTGAACGTCATCAGAAGCAGAAAAAACTGTTACGCGCCTACTGAGGCATGATCATGCGAGGGGCGCGACATTGACACATGCGTGAATAAAATTACTAGGAGACCTTCTAAGAACCCCAGTTCGGCAACATCCTCGGTGGCACTCACGCACTTTTGTTGGGCACTGTAAAAACATTCCTGTACGTAGACAGTCAGGTCTTTGATTCATAGCCACCGGCATGACAGGCATAACTTTCAGATTTCGCACGCGACTAACAGGCGTTAGTTCAGTGACGTAGTGCCACTCATTTCGCGGCTGTAGTAAAGGTCAGAATGGATTTCAACGCTCAGCTTTGTGGTTCTGTCCTCCACCGTAGAGGTGTCTACAGAAGGGAAGAAGTATGTGTAAGAAGGTGTGTGTGACGACCTTCACATTGTTTGAAAAGGCAGAGCAGAATCGTGATGAACTTTGGTGCCAATGTGAAGTCCATAATCCGCCGTACATCCCACGTGAAATTCTAAGTTCTTGGCTTTTTTTCCGCATGTGTCGATACCTTATTGTGTGAAGGGCCACCGAGTCGGAGGGTGACGTCGGTGGGTGCCATGCTTTTGCACCATTACAGAGAAAGTTTGCGGGCACACTTCAGACCTCTGTGCCACAGTGGGAGACAGTTACGGGGTTTCGGAAAAGTGGTCCTTTGACTGTGTTGCGCTATGTAGAATAGAATTAAAATCTGGAGATATACACTCCTGGAAATTGAAATAAGAACACCGTGAATTCATTGCCCCAGGAAGGGGAAACTTTATTGACACATTCCTGGGGTCAGATACATCACATGATCACACTGACAGAACCACAGGCACATAGACACAGGCAACAGAGCATGCACAATGTCGGCACTAGTACAGTGTATATCCACCTTTCGCAGCAATGCAGGCTGCTATTCTCCCATGGAGACGATCGTAGAGATGCTGGATGTAGTCCTGTGGAACGGCTTGCCATGCCATTTCCACCTGGCGCCTCAGTTGGACCAGCGTTCGTGCTGGACGTGCAGACCGCGTGAGACGACGCTTCATCCAGTCCCAAACATGCTCAATGGGGGACAGATCCGGAGATCTTGCTGGCCAGGGTAGTTGACTTACACCTTCTAGAGCACGTTGGGTGGCACGGGATACATGCGGACGTGCATTGTCCTGTTGGAACAGCAAGTTCCCTTGCCGGTCTAGGAATGGTAGAACGATGGGTTCGATGACGGTTTGGATGTACCGTGCACTATTCAGTGTCCCCTCGACGATCACCAGTGGTGTACGGCCAGTGTAGGAGATCGCTCCCCACACCATGATGCCGGGTGTTGGCCCTGTGTGCCTCGGTCGTATGCAGTCCTGAGTGTGGCGCTCACCTGCACGGCGCCAAACACGCATACGACCATCATTGGCACCAAGGCAGAAGCGACTCTCATCGCTGAAGACGACACGTCTCCATTCGTCCCACCATTCACGCCTTTCGCGACACCACTGGAGGCGGGCTGCACGATGTTGGGGCGTGAGCGGAAGACGGCCTAACGGTGTGCGGGACCGTAGCCCAGATTCATGGAGACGGTTGCGAATGGTCCTCGCCGACACCCCAGGAGCAACAGTGTCCCTAATTTGCTGGGAAGTGGCGGTGCGGTCCCCTACGGCACTGCGTAGGATCCTACGGTCTTGGCGTGCATCCGTGCGTCGCTGCGGTCCGGTCCCAGGTCGACGGGCACGTGCACCTTCCGCCGACCACTGGCGACAACATCGATGTACTGTGGAGACCTCACGCCCCACGTGTTGAGCAATTCGGCGGTACGTCCACCCGGCCTCCCGCATGCCCACAATACGCCCTCGCTCAAAGTCCGTCAACTGCACATACGGTTCACGTCCACGCTGTCGCGGCATGCTACCAGTTAAGTTAAAGACTGCGATGGAGCTCCGTATGCCACGGCAAACTGGCTGACACTGACGGCGGCGGTGCACAAATGCTGCGCAGCTAGCGCCATTCGACGGCCAACACCGCGGTTCCTGGTGTGTCCGCTGTGCCGTGCGTGTGATCATTGCTTGTACAGCCCTCTCGCAGTGTCCGGAGCAAGTATGGTGGGTCTGACACACCGGTGTCAATGTGTTCTTTTTTCCATTTCCAGGAGTGTATTTTACTATAGAAGAGCCAGCTAATTAGGAGATTCAGTAATGGGCTTTATGATGAACAGGAAAATTAAAAGCAATGTTGCAGATACTGGAGTAATCGCAGAATATCAAGGATCAATTTGAAAGTAAATGAGAGTTTTTCCAAGAGGACGAATGAAATATACACACTAACGTGAGCATATTTTGATGATCAGGAAGAAGACTTCTATGAAGAGCTGCAAAATAAATAAATAAATTCCTGTAAATCCCATTATAACACGATACAGGGTGATTATAATGCGAGAATAGGACAAAAACTATAGATCATTTCGCCAGAGGAAAAGTTAGGCTACGAACCAACAGTGACAGAGATCATATGTTGAGAGAATTTATCAAAACGTGGGTCCTTAACACACAATCCCAGAAGAGAACAAACAGAAATGGACTTGGCAAGGACCAAATGCAAATGAAAATGAAACTGACTATATTTTATTAAATACTGACGAAATAGTTCGGGAAGTAACGGTACTAAACCATTTTCGGTAGATAAAGCTTAGAAATAAACTCATTCACTAGGCTGCAAGTAAGAATTGTAGATCATCGGAATTCTTCTGAAATAAGGATAAACAGCAGATTAAATTAACAAGTTTAAAGCTTTAAAAAATTGCTGTTATAAAGACGTAGTCGAGATAAGAAATCAGAATATACTTATATAAAAAACAACAGACGTTTCAAATGTAATGAAGGCAATAATAAAAACGTCTTAAATGGAACGGCGTAATTATCAAAGAAAAAGGGAGAATTTCAAGGAAACAATAATAATATAATAAAATATACTGAATAAACCCATATATTCAGAAATAATAAGGTGCTGGTGACGCAGTAACTAAAATGAGAGGGAGATCTGCACAAAGCACCGAAGGTTTTTTGAAATATTAAAAACTGAGGGCGAATAGGTAGTTGAGACATGAGTAGTTCGCCTCATTATTGTTATCCTTGCCTGCGCAACACGTTTTTCATTTTTAGAATTACAAGTATTTCAGAGTAATATCCGTGTCATTATATCAATGATTTTTAGATTTGCGTTTTATCACATGTGACAGGGCTTAATTCATTGAGGAATGTTCATTGGGATTGAGTGCTGTTGGTGTTTCACATGTGCGCTTGCCCATCTGCTAGTGGAGTTACTCTTCTGCCTTCACCACTAAGAATTTACGCCAGCACAGCCCACAAATTACACACGCAACTTACCGCTATGATATACACCTGATAAGGGCACAGAAATCAAGAACAGAAATTGATAAGGGCGTTTAATGTCTTCCTGGAAGGATGGAGGTTTATAGGAAAGAGAAATATCATCGTAACAGAATTGTTAACGACAAGAACGCATCTACGCGAAATGCGTATTTTTCAGTATATATCACAGCTGTTTTAGTTCCGATGTATTCTGATTTCCTTCTGGCCCGATATTTCTTTATGTTTTTGTTTCAATTCGGAATTACATGCCAGCGGCGAACTTGGCGATAGTTCCAGTGTGTAGCCCTGACTGATATGAGGGTTGCCGAAATCAATAGAAGGCTGTTGATTTCGCCAACCCTTCCTAACACAGCGCTGCTGTTGTATGTTACTTATCTTCAGGTTCTTTGCGTGCCTACTGCAATGTTATTGACACCATTGTTTTCATTGATATCCTTTTGTGCTCCTTTCAATACATTTTACATTAGATCAAGCATATCATAAATATACATGTAAGAACATATATTTTAGTAACTGTACTTACAAATTATGTTTTTCTTCATTATACTGTACTGGAAAATCTATATTTTTTTGTAGTACTACCGACTGCAAATAAGACTGCCTCTATCATAAAAGCAAATTTAAAGTGTAAATACAGTGAGCTACAGCTGGCGGCGAAGCGTCTTCGACTGCTTGCGCCGTACGTGGAAGCACGGTAATCCGGATGCTGGCTGGCCCCCTGTACTGGTCAGGCACAGTATCTGTCCTAGAGTTTTATCACGTATTACAGTTCCTGCTGCTGCCTAGCAATTGTATTAACGAATCAAGCATCAAAATCAACGCGTGTTTATAGTGGAGATGTCATACGTCATCCAGTGAAGTCTGTAGTTAACAGCGGAAGTAGCTTTTGGAAATACAGTTTCCCGAAGAATTAGGTTTCGGACGCTGAGACTAATTGCTCCATACATCAGGCGACCGGCCATATGGATCTCTCTCTCGGCAGTGCAGAGGGGGGGCTATTATTATTCTCAAGTCTTGACCATTAGTAAATGGAGGCAATAAATGAAAAAGCAAATGACACACAGTGTAGTGTCGGGAGCATTCTGGCAAAGAACAACGCGTACAGATTTTCTGCGACCGCGCTGTTTACGAACATTCCTATCAAAGACTCTTGGACCTAGTATCCCAGTTCTTCTAAGTGACATGTTAGAAATATTTGGGTACACCCTTAAGTCCTCTTATTTTCTGAGTATTACAATGTGACGGCGTTACGATGGAAGTACTGCCATAGACACGGCACAATTGAAGTCTAGTTGTTTCTTTCGATGAGTTGACGACATGTTCGTCATTTGGCACATCGAACGTGAGAAGCGTGATGAGTTGACGACATGTTCGTCATTTGGCACATCGAACGTGAGAAGCGTGATGAGTTCTTCGAACATCTCAACAGCGTTAACACTAACGTCCAGTTCACTACTGAGGTAGAAAAATACAATGCATTGCCCTTACTCGGCGTCCTTGTCCTCCGCAAACGAAATTGATGCCTTGACCACAGCGTCTATAGACAACCTACTCACTCCGATCTGAACTTGTACGCCATCAGCCATCATCACCCGGCACAGAAGCGACTATGTTACAAACATTGGTGCATCGTGCAAGAATGATATCACACGCTGATAACTTACCCCATGAGCTGAAGCACCTAGGAATGTCTTCAGGAACAACGAGTACAACGTTCATCAAATAAATGAAGCGATTTGAAGCGAGAATCACAGTAAGACTACTGACGAGGAGCAGGAAAATAGACTTGCTTTCTTACCGTTCTTTGGCTCTGTGTCGGACAAGATAAGCCGCCTGCTGAAAAGACACAAGATCAAAACGATTTTCCGGGCTCCGACAAAAATCCGGGAATTACTCAAACTAGTGAAAGATGCAGCAGGTCACAGAACACCGGCGGTCTACAAGGTACCTTGGAGAGTGGCCAGTCATATCGAACAAACAGTACACACTATAGAAGAACGCAGGAGTGAACATGAGAGGTTTTATCGCCTACGCCATCCCGACAAAGATTAATCAGGATTAACTTGTGTGCACCAACTCAGGAATATCTAACAGATCAATTATACACTGATAGCAACCTGAAAATTATATGTAACGTCTTACGTAGTCAATATGTTCAATTCACCAACAAGATATAGATACACATTTCTACCGAAAGATTAACGTGAATGAGGTATTCTTTTGAATCTTGTTTACATCGTTCAATGAAGAAATCGAAAGGCAATTCTGTGCAAAAAGCCCAAAGAGAGCAGTAAGAATCTGTAACCGTCAGTGTAATCACGATGGGTTGGTTTTAACATAGTTGCTTTTTACGTCTTCGTTTATGAGAAGCGGACGCCGAAGAACTGCAAGTCGTGACTCTCGAATTACGTTCACTGTAATATTAAGATGCACGACCTACGACATCCAATGCATCATTCATGAAGCAACACGAGAAACTGGAGGAGGAGTGCTGCCTCGACTGTACTCTTGAACACATTTTACTAGCTGCACAAAGATAAGCGATTAAATGCCTTTGATGAACAACTGACGATTTTTAAGTGTGCAACAGAAAAAGTGGATTACTATAAATTAATCATATTTTGGCCTCAGTCAGTATCTATTTAGTGAATATCATCGTCATCATATCATCGATCCATTCTTTCAGAGCTATTGATTCCGTTCACACTAATTAATAGCCAACGCGCTTCAGCCGCACGTTGGCATCTACTCATTTCGTAGAACTGCCTCGCATTTCGCTCGTTATACTTGCTTAATAATACAGTACTTTGTTTTGTCAGTTTTGTTACGTTACGAATGTCAAGGGGACGCACTCATTTTATGTTTCAGGCGATAATTTTTCAGTTTCTTTGACGTCATCTTTCATTTTTTTCTGTGTCCCAATCCATCCCTCCTCTCCCAAGCCCCTCGCCCACTTCAACGGTCTTTACACCCATTAAGACCTTTGTTCTCAATATTCGCTGCTACGAATTACAATCTTTTCCTCCAGCTACATTTTTTCTTCCTCAGCCTTCAGTCCACATATCGTTCCCACAGAAATGTGCATCTTCACAAACCTCCTTCTTAATTCCAAATGGCTATTCAAACAGATAACTTTACACTGAGGTGACAAAAGTCATGGGATATCTCCTAATATTGTGCCGGACCTTATTTTGCCCCGTGTAGTGCAGCAACTCACGTTGCATGGACTCAACAAATCCTTGCAACCTCCTGCAGTAATATTAAGCCATGCGGACTCTATAGCTGTCCATAGTTGCGAAAGTGCTGCAGGTGAATGATTTTAAGCTCGAACTGACCTCTCGATTAGGTCCCATAAATGTTCGATGAAATTCATGTCAGGCAATCTGGGTTGCCAAACAATTCGCTAGAACTGTCCAGAATGTTCTTCAAACCAATTGCGAAAAATTGTTGCCTGGCACAAGGTGCATTGTCATCCACAAAAATTCCATCGTTATTTGGGAACATGAAGTCTATGAATGGCTGCAAATAATCTCCAAGCAGCCGAACATAAACATTTTCAGGCAATGATGAGTTGAGTTGGACCAGAGAACCCAATCCAGTCCATGCAAACACAGCCCACACCATTATGCAGCTACAACCAGCTTGCACAGTGCCTTGTTAACAACTTGGGTCCATGGCTTCGTGGGGTCTGCGCCATACTCGAACCTACCATCATCTCGTACCAACTGAAATCGGGACTCTTCTGACCAGATTGCGGTTTTCCAGTCTAGGCTCCAACCCATATGGTCAAGAGCCCAGAGAGACGCTGCAGGAGTTGTCGTGCTGTCAGCAAAGGCACTCGGGTCGGTCGTCTGATGCCATAGCATATTAACGCCAAATTTCGCAGCACTGTCCTAACTTACATGTTCGCAGTACGTCTCACATAGGCTTCTGCGGTTATTCCACGCATTGTTGGTTGCCTGTTGGCACTGACAATTCTATGCAAACGCCACTGCTCTCGGACGTTAACTGAAGGCCGTCAGCCATTGCGTTGTCCATGGTGAGAGGTAATGCCTGAAATTTGGTATCCTCGGCACACACTGGGCACTTGGATCGCAGAATATTGAATTTACTAACGATTTTCGAAATGGAATGTCCCGTATGTCTACCTCCAGCTAGCATTCCGTATTCAGAGTCTGTTAATTTCCGTCGTGCGGCCATAATCACGTTAGAAACTGTTTCAGATGACTCACCTAAGTACAAACGGCAGCTCCGCCAAAGCACTATCCTTTTATACCTTCTATATGCGACACTACCGCCATCTGTATATATGAAAGTCGGTATCTCACGACTTTTCTCATTTCAGTGTCCACTAAGTTCAAAGATATTCGATCCTAGCCATCTTTCCAAAAATGAAAAAAAACCTTCTATGTACTATTCTTTTCAAGCTATTTTACTCCTTAGTACGAGTTAACTGGAGCGACATACTTGTTTCACCTCTTGTGTGGTTCCATATTTGTTGTAGTTTTACTATAACTTCCACTCCAATTTTATTGTTGAATAAAAGTTGCGACGCTTGCGATTATCTGTTCTTCGTATCTTTCTCGTTTTCTGAACTATAGATTTGTTCTACTGCAACTCTTCCAGTTTTAATATTTGTAATATTGGTAATTATGTTTGTTCAACTCTGTCAACAGCTTCTTTTGATTATCCTGTCATAGCAAATAACTAGAAGTAGAAATGACGTGTTTCATAGTAACGAAGTATGCATTTTAGAGCCCACGTTTACCAGATTTTTCTTCTTGTTTTCATCCACACTACCTCTTACTAAAGTACAGGTAATGAATTTCGTAGTGTCGCAGATGAACGAGTGCTCATATGTCTTAAGGTATGCATTTTAGAGCTAATGTTTACTGGACTTCTTTCTCTTTTTATTCCGTAGTACCTTCTGCCACAACATGTAAAGCAAAGAGCTTGAAGTAGAAGTGACGTATTTCGTAGTATCGAAGATGAGCCTATGTTTAGTCGACACAGGACAAAGGAAGGAAGATTTCAGTTTAGCGTCCCGTCGACAATAAGGTCTAGATGTCAGAAAACAAACCCTCTGAAAGGAACCATCCCGGCATTTGCATGAAGCGATTTAAAGAAATCGCGGAAAACCTAAATCTGGGTGGCCAGATGGGCATTTGAACCGACGTCCTCCGGAACGCGAGACCGGAATGTTAATCACTGCGCCTCCTTGCTCTGTGGTTACCCTGTTAGTTATCTGCTTGCTAACAGCTTGTTCATTCCACGCAACTGTTACTCAAATCCTTCTTACTTAAGCTCAAATAGTAATGTCATCAGCGAAGATACAAATAATTCGCTAATCTTCGATTGCGTCACTTTCATTATTTTAATTTTTTGGTTGGTTAGAATGATAAATTCTTCATTCTTGTCATGTACTGTAATCGGATTTTGGTTAAGAAGTTTCATACAGTCATCTGTTTCCTTAGCTCTTGTGGCAAAATCGTCCATTCTGTGTACATATGAACCTAAAATAAAATCTAAAATCCCCCCCCCCCTGCTCCTTATTCTTTCAGAGAAGTTTCAGTTCCGATTCACTCCATACCGAAACAATGCCCACTTTTTATTTTTTAATAATTTCAATTATCTCGCAAATGCAGATGATATAGTACTGCTAAGGGAATCAGTCCATGAGTTGAAAGAAACTACCCACAGAAGGTGGGGCTAAAAGTGGATCAAGACAATACGGAGTTCAAGCAATTACGAAGGAAACAAGAGCAGCAAGAATTTCTTGAGATAGATGGCATGAAATTCAAGAGACTCCATCAGCTCAAATAAATGGGATCTTGGTTTACCGGCAATAACAGCATAGAAATTGTTTTCAAGGAAAGAACAGCAGTGGGAATGAAAAGCACGTATTCCCTCAGGGAGACGCTCAGCTCACTCAGATTCAATATCAGCGAATACTAAAACGAGAATCTATAATACAGTAATATGCCCAGCAGTCATGTACGGTTCACAAACCTGGAGCATGACAAAATGCGACAAGAAAAAACCATTAATAATTGAAAAAAGTGTAGTGAGGTAGCTATGGGAACCGATTTTGGTTAAATGAGAATAGAGAAGGAGGAGGAATGAGGAAATCTACCTCTTAATGCAACAACCAGCAATACTACAGAACCTGAAAGGCAAAAGATCCTATGGGCAGGTCATTTAACCGATATACCAGTAGAAAGCATTTGAGGAAAACCAGAAACCAGACAACCCATAGGACGATCAAGGCAGCACTGGATGGACGACCTGGCGCAGGACACAGCAGTCCTGGAGGTTGGAGACACCTGGAGGAACCGGGCACAGAACAGAAAGGAAAGGAGTCAGGTTGTGGAAGCAGCACATGATCTATAGACCCTGTGTTCGCTGGATATGTACTACCAAGTTTATAGAATTAAATACTTCCCATGTGGTACTGCGAAGCTGTCACAAGTTGTATACAGTTACAAAACGCACCAGACCGATTCTAATACGAAAGAATGGCGAAGTCAAAAGAAATCTTTCCACGGAATAGCTGTTCGTTACTCAAATACTCGTAATTACTCGGGTAACAGAAAACAAATAATGGCAGCACAGACTACATGATAACCAATTTAACTTATTTCACCTTAAATTGGAAAAATATTTTTGGTTGTCTATATACTCCAGGTAGTGATTACCTCTCAGTCGATATTTTGAAGCTGGTGGATGACGAATCCATAAAACATTTAGCTAAAATATTTTCAAGTTGTTTCCACAGTGGAAAAATATCAAGAGATTATGATAAAGCCAAAATAATCCTAATACGTAAGAAAGACAGTACTAAATACATAAATAACTAAAGCTCTATCAACCTACTGTCCATACCGTAAAAAGTTTTTACTAGAATTTTGACTACTTGATTGAACACTACACTTGACCTTGGCCCAATCCATTGAGTAATATGGGTTCCGCACAGGGTTTAGTATAACTGATCATATCCTCATTCTACACGAATTAGTAGAACAAATGAGTAAGATCTACCTCTCTGCCTAGCCTACGTAGATTTTGAAAAGGCATGCGATTCGATCAGTCATCCAACTGTGTTCGAGGCTCTAACGGAGAAAGGAATAGAGCAGACCTGTGTTAAACATGTATACAAACCCTCCACAGCGTTTTTCCCATTGAAAAGTGCGTGAAACAAGGTGACTCTGTATTTCCAAAACTATTTTCAGCAGTCCTCGAAAAAGCAGTGTCAAAACTGGATTGGATAACAAAGGGAATCCAAATTCTGGGAAAGAGATTAAATAACCAAAGGTTCGCTGATGATGTTGTTCTATTTGCAAATAGTACAGAAGATCTTCAAATACTATTTAGTGAACTTGGGTTAGGTTGTTCTGAAGTAGGCCTAAAATGAAGCATGACAAAACCAAACTCATGAAGTAGGAATGAACACCAGAGGGAAATATCTGTTTGGAGAACGCAACTGCAAAGGTCACAGAATATGTCCACCTGGGCCAACTGCTAAAAATGGCAGGAGACCTAAGACCAGAAATATTTCAACATATTAAATTAGGCTGGCAAGCTTATGGGAGATGCTCTTCAGTTTTGGTCTACGATGTCGACCGAGCTGAAGAAAACGGTGTTTGACCAATGTATACTGCCACTAATAAGTTATCACATTAAATGAATTCGTTGTTGGAAAAGTAACAGTATCCCAAAGAGGAATGGGGAGACCATTGTTGGGCTACACAAAGAAAGACAGAAAAAAATCGATATCAGACAGACAACAAATGTCAGTTGTTTGGACAATATGGTTCTTGAGAAACATCGAGTACTATAAATTAATTGAGTATTAATAAAACAGTCTCAGTCGCGACTTTTTATTTATTTAGTGCCAACAGGTTGACTGACCTTTGTTGTCTCTCTGATATCGATTTTTTCCGTCTTTCTTTGTGTAGCCTAACAATGGTCTCCCCATTCCTCTCGCCCTCAATATGGCCCCTGCGATGGGCTGAAACCGGTCGGCACTAAATAAATAAAAAATCGCGATGAAGACTGTTTTGTTCATACTGCGATAATGGAAAAGTGAATACCTTGCAAGGATGGTCATGTCGCTCGAAGAAAAGATGGCGGACGGTCAAACAAGTGCTAGATTGGAGCCCAGTTTACCAAAAAATACCAAGGGTAAGACCACTATACAGATGGGACAGACTAAAGGAAGGCAGGCGGTTTGAACTGGCAACGGGAAGCTCAAGATAGGCAGAAATGGAAGAACCTACAGAGGTTCTATCTTGCACGCCGACTCAAAGCGGGCACATCATCAAGCGGTCGTACTGATTGATAATGGTGATGATGGTGATATAGTATCCAAAGCGGTTATTTTGTGTTTGCTTATTTCGAAATATTTATTGAATGTCATGTCCAGCTTCCAGTTTGGCTTCGTTTAAAGTTTTGTGTGCACTGCATTAAAATATGTTCACACAAAAGTTGATAAATTCATGTTAACTTTTTCACGTTGTACGATTAATCTGCATTTTTGTGACATCTCCCTATACCTCCTCTTTTAAGCACTATTATAACAGGCACGTCTCGTTTCATAGGTGTCAAAGATCTCAGAGATTTAAGATCTTAAGTGAGAGGTTCCAGCACCTGCTGCAGTGACTTTGTGTAGTAGTATTCTACGTGAACACCTAATCGAGAGAATGTACCTTGAGCAAACATGGCCGACCAAAATGTATATAATCTGGCTGATGCGTCAGGCGGAATAACAGTTATAAAGCTGTGGAAGTGCCAGCCTAGGATGGGTACCGACGAGAAGGAGTGGTCGCAGTCCCTCACCAGCTGTACGAGGTAGGAAAGCACTGATTACGCGCCTGCGGCGTAACCCTGAGAGTCACCCGCTTCTAGCGTGCTGTGGCGTCAGCTAAGTGGCGCGGGCTGGCCTAGCTCTGCCCGTCCGTGGCTAACGAGAGGCGTAGAACTACCCTAAATGTGTTCACAGATGAGTTCAAAAATAGGACTTTCTAAGCCCAGCGATTTTCTTGCCGACATATAACAACGGTTTTTGCATTTCTGATAAAAGTGAGGAGAATAAGCACATCCTTCAGCCTGTACTGGCTCAATACCTTCAGTTACAAAACTGACGAGAAGAGTTTCAAAACTTGAGAATTAATTTACGAAATTTTTGTAGTTTCTAAACATCAAACACACCCTGTCTTAAGCGCTAAATAGCGCAACAATTTTTCTTGGAGATCTTTCCAAGGGCTTTCCTAAGTTTTCTCATTCTGCTAAAACCGACACGCCACCTGACAAATTCTGGAGAACGGGCTGGAGCGTATGCGGCGGTTGGGAAGCTTCCTCCTCGTTACTGGCCCCCTCACAACCCAGGAGCAGCTCTTTCGTCATACGAGAAACACCCAATATATTATCCTTCTTCTGAAACATTATTTTGTTCATTACCTCTTTGAGGGTCTATCACATTTCGAACAAATGGTTGAAATGGCTCTGAGCACTATGGGACTCAACTTCTGAGGTCATTAGGCCCCCAGAACTTAGAACTAGTTAAACCTAACTATCCTAAGAACATCACACACATCCATGCCCGAGGCAGGATTCGAACCTGCGATTGTAGCGGTTTCGCGGTTCCAGACAAGCAGCACCTGGAACCGCACAGTCACTTCGGCCGGCCATTTTGAACAGTTCTCCCATGATCGTTTATTTTCATTCCTCCTCCGTTCCTGTACAAGGCCTTTCCCTTCAGCGACGAGCTATTATTCTGAAGTTTTCTTATAGCAACTGTAATATTATCGATGGCAGAACCACTACTATATAAAGTTTTCCGAAATTCCTTCGCCAAAGTAGATGCAGTAAATATTCCAGAGTACAAATCAAGAACAGCTGCCAAAATGAGTAACTCAGAAGCAAATATCCACAGTATAGCGAAAAACTTACATCACTTAATAAAGCCAAATCTTCTGGTACAGAGTGTATACCAGCATGCTGATATAATAGATCCTCGCATAGCAATAACAAACAACCGCTCGCTTGGCGATAGATCAGTAGTTAACGCCTGGAAAATAACACGAGTCCCGACAAAACAGAAGAAAAGAAAATAGAAGTAATCCACAGAATTATACAACCACACTACTGACATCAATTTGCAGCACGATTTTGGAATATGTATTGTATTCGAACGTTATGAAGTCCTCGAAGAAACCTATAGGCACATAGCAGGGATTCAGAAAACGTCTTCTCGTGAAACAGAACAGGCAATTTATTCACACGAAGTAATGAGTGCTATATCGACAGGGTATCTAAAATTTATTCCACATTATGCTTATCCATTACGGATATTTTAGAACCGTGACTGTATATTGAATGTAAATAAGTTATACACAACTGCAACCAGCCACTTTTTTGAATAATAATGCTTTATTCCATAAACCGGTTTTCAAACCTTTTCAGGTTCATCTTCAGATGGTTTCGGGAGGATCCGGGAAGTTACATCATTACTGATAGTAGCATAATGCTGGGTGCTGGTTTGTGACAGTATAGGCGGCTTTTTTCGGATGTGTCTGCCTCCATTTTGATGTCCAGAACACTTTCACACGAACTATATTAGTTTACACTTTACCAGCATCCAGCATGCGCTTTACAACTGTTGCTTGTAACAAACATCTTGACAGAAAGATATGGCATAACCTACTTTGTACAGAGATGTAATTTGTTGTTCTTTACATGTGTTAAAGCCGATATAAGGGCAAGTATTTTAATGGCGATAACATGAGAGCACGAGATAAAATAAATAAATTACTACAAGAACAAATTTCAGGTGATCTGATATCTTATTTCTACTTCTATATTACAGGCAGGTTTTTTTTTATTTTTTTATTTTTTTTTTTTTTTTGCTATTAAAATATTTATTCATGAAACTCCGTGATCATGGACCATCTTCCTCTTTACCTGGTTGATGATGGTCTCTGCGGTGATACAGCGAATGAAGATTGTGTTTGCGCATCAGTCGATGGACCAGGATGTGGAGAAGAAGCAGTGACTGACGTTGTGCTCTGGGAATCTAGCGTCATACTTTCTATTGTATCTGATGGTGCAAATTCCTCTCCTCCAAATGCTTTAGCATCAGGCAGGAATAAGCTCAGATAGATTATTTTGCATTGTTGTTCTTCTAGTATATGCAAGTCTACATCTAAATCTACGTGATTACTCTGCTATTCTCAATAAAGTGTGTGGCAGAGGGTTCAACGAACCACCTTCATAGTTGTCTGTTCCGTTCCACTCTGGAACCGCGCGCGGAAGAAACGAACACTTAAATTTTTCTGTGCTTGCCCTGATTTCTCTTATTTTATCGTGATGATCATTTATTTCTCCCTGTGTAGGTGGGTGCCAACAAAATGTTTTCGCAATCGGAGGAAAAAACTGGTGATTGAAATTTCATGAGAAGATCCCGTCGCAACGAAAAACGCCTTTGTTTTAACGATTGTCACTCCAATTCACGTATCATGTCTGTGGCACTATCTCCCCTATTTCGCGATAATTCAAAACGAACTGCCCTTCTTTTTACTTTTTTGATGCCATCCGTCAGTCCTACCTGATGCGGATGCCACACCTCACAGCAGTACTCCAGAATAGGGCGGACAAGCATGGTGTAAGCAGTCTCTTTAGTAGACCTGTTGCACCTTAGAAGTGTTCTGCCAATGAATCGCTGTCTTTGGTTTGCTCTACCCCCAACATTACCTATGTGATCGTTCCAATTTAGGTTACTTCTAATTGTAATCCCTAAGTATTTAGTTGAATTTACAGTCTTCAGATTTGTGTGACTTATCGCGTAATCGAAATTTAGAAGATATCTTTTAGTACCCATGTCAATAACTTAAAACGTTTCTTTATCCAGGGTCAATTGCCACTTTTCGCACCACATAGATTTCTTATCTAAATCAACTCGTTTTGGTCATCTGATGACTTTACAAGACGGTAAATGACAGCATCATCTGCAAGATTGTCTCCTATGTCGTTAATAAAGATCCGGAGCAAAGAGAGCCTATAACACTTCCTTGGGGAACGCCGGATATTACTTCTGTTTTACTCGATGACTTCCCGTCTGTTGATACGAACTGTGACCTTTCTGACACGAAAGCATGAATCCAGTCGCACAACTGAGGTGAAATTCCATAGGCACGCAGTTTGCTTAGAAGACGCTTGTGAGGAACGGTTTCGAAAGCCCTCTGAAAATCTAAAAATATGGAATCAATTTGATATCCCCCGTTGATAGCACTCATTATTTAATGAGTATAAAGAGCTAGTTGTGTTTCATAAGAACGATGTTTCCTGAATCCGTGCTGACTATGTGTCAATAAATCGTTTTCTTCGAGTTAATTCATAACGTTCAAAAACAGTATATATTCCAAAACCCTACTGAAAATCGACGTTAGTGATATGGGCCTGTAATTCAGCGGATTACTCCTACTTCCCTTTTTGGGTATTGGTGTGACATGAGCAATTTTACAGTCTTTAGGTACGGAACGTTCTGTGAGTGAGCGGTTGTATATAATTGCTAAATGTGGAGCTATCACATCAGAATACTCTGAAAGGAAGCTGACTGGTATTCAACCTGGACCGGACGCCTTGTCTTTATTAAGTGATTTAAGCGGCTTTGCAACACCGAGGATATCTACTTCTATGTTTCCCATCTTCGCAGTTGTTCTTGATTGGAATTCAGGAATATATGCTTCGTCTTGTTTGATGAAGGAGTTCCGGAAAACCGTGTCTAATAACTCTGCTTTAGTGGCATTGTCATCAGTGACTTCACCGTTGTTATCGGGCTGCGAAAGTATTATTTGTGTCTTGCCACTGGTGTGCTTTATGTATGACCTGAATCTCTTTGGGTTTCCTGCCAGATTCCGAAACAAAGTTTCGTTGCTGAAATTATTAAAAGCATCTCGCATTGAAGTACGCGCTATATTTCGAGCTTCTGCAGAACTTGGCCAATCTTGGGGATTTTGCGTTCTTTTAAATTTAGCATGCTTTTTTCGTTGCTTTGCATCAGCGATCTGACTCGTATTGTTTACCATGGGGGATCAGTACCATCATTTACTGATTTACATGGTATCTATCTCTCAACTGCCGTCGATACTATCTCTCTGAAATCATTCCACATGTTTTCTACGCTTGCGTGATTAGATCGAAAGAGTGGAGACTCTCTCTCAAAAAGGCGTTAAGAGCATGTTCATCAGCTTTTTTAAATAGATGTACTTTGCGTTTCTTCTTGATGGTTGTGGGTATTACGGTATTCAGCCTAGTAGCAACTGCCTTATGGTCGCTAATCACTGTATTCGTCATGATACTCCCTATTTGTCCAGGATTATTTGTTGCTAAGAGCTCAAGTATGCTTTCGCAACCATTTACGCTTCGAGTGGGCTCATGAACTAGTTGTTCAAAATAATTTTCTGAGAAAGCATTCAGTACAATTTCGGATGACGTTTTATGCCTGCCGCCAGCTTTAAATGTATAATTTTTCCAGCATATGGATTGTAGATTGAAGTCACTACCGACTATAACTGTAGGAGTGGGGTACGTATTTGAAATGAAATGAGACTCAAGTTTTCTTTGAACTGTCCAGCAACTAATTAATAGTTTAGTCCGATTGTCAAGTGTAACCTCTACCATACTATTTCGCAGGAACTATCTAATTCAATTTCATTACAAGGAAACTACTGCTCACAGCAAAAAAACTCCACCACCAACTTTACTTAATCTATCCTTTCTGAACAGTTAGGTTGTTTCAAAAAATTTCGGCTGAGCTTATTTCCGGCTTTAGCCAGCTTTCCGTACCTATAACTATTTGAGCTTCAGTGCTTTCTGTTAGGGCTTCGAGCTCTCGTTGTTTCCAAATACAGCTACGACAATTTACGATTACAATACCGACTACAACTACCTTACTGTATTTTATCTGCCTTCTTTTTGACGGACGCCCTTTCTGTGGTTCCCTGAAAAAAAAAAAAAAAAACCGCCCAGTGCCTTGCACACAATGCCCCCGCTATCCGTGTAGCCGCTTCCTGTGTCTAATGGACTCCTAACCTATTAAACGGAACCCGGACAATTGAACTACGTTATACTGGGTTGACACTCTTTTTCGGATGGCTGTTAAGACATGTCACAGTTTGCTGACGGTATAAACCGCTTAATGGTGCCATCTCAAATGAAAATAAACATCTTCAGTAAGGGATAATTAGTCAGATTATTAATGACAAAAGTAATCTAAAAATTGTCCCAAAAAATTGTCAACCCTGTATGTGATAATTATGTACTACTAATTAAAACGTGTACACGTGAGTAGCGTACAGTTAAAAGCACCTACTTCTTTAGTCGCACATATAAGTTATATGTAACGGCGGCATGGGGTAATATCAGATATTGCCGGTTTTACCTCACTGCTTTTACTCGGTCTTACCCTACCCGTGAAATTTCTTCTGCATAAGAAACAATGTGAAGAATTGTTTAACATGCTATATGTACATACAGCCTGTTAAAAGTATTATTCATTGTGCTACTAGTTTCAGCTTGTAATACGACAGTATAAGTTCATTACTGAACAAAAATTGTCACAAAGTAAGATACAGAACCTCAAAAATCGAACAAATTATTTTCTCAGCGAAATTTTCTCAGGCTCAGAATGACATGGCTAGTTCTTTCGACTGGTCGTGAATTCAGCCATTAAATTATTATTGACTAAACAACTAATCAATTTCATTACGATTGATTTGTTCTGCATCTATTCCTTAGTCATTCCTTATAACTGTTGTTTGCCATTCGCACTCCATTCCCCACATTTATTCAAGAAATATGGCTTTACAAACTGTTTCAGCTTCCTCTAATCACGTGATCCACTTTTATTATGAGTATTCAGTCTTCTGACTGGTTTGAAGCGGCCCTCCACGAATTCCTTTCCTGTGTCAAACTTTCCGTCTCAGAGTAGCACCTGCATGCTACGCCCTCAATTATTTACTGGATGTATTGCAGTCTCTGGGTTCCGCTACAGTTTTTATCTTCTACAGTTCCCTCTACTACCATGGAAGTTATTCCATGATGTTTCAACATATGTCCTTTCGTCCTGTCCCTTTTTGCTGCCAGCGATTTCCATATATTCTTCTTCTCGCCGATTTTACGACGAACCTCCTCATTCCTCGCCTTGTCAATCCACGTAATTTTCAACATTCTTCTGTAACACCACATTTCAAATGCTTCTATTGTCTTCTGTTCCGGTTTTTTCCACACTTCGTATCTCACTGACACACAATTCTGCGCTTCAAACGTACATTCTCAGACATTTCTTCTTCAAATTAAGACCTATGTTTGGTGCTAGCAGACTTCTGTCGACCAGGAATACTCTTTTTTCCTGTGCTAGTATGCTTGTGCTCCTTACTCCGTCCGTCATTGGTTATTTTGCTGTCTTGGTAGCAGATTTCCCTGAATTCATCTTCGTCGTGACCACCAATTATGATGATAGGTGTCTCGCAGTTCTCAGGACAATGTTACCAAGTGGCCGGCCGGAATGGCCGAGCGGTTCTAGGCGCTACATTCTGGAACCGCGCAACCGCTACGGTCGCAGGTTCGAATCCTGCCTCGTGCATGGATGTGTGTGATGTCCTTAGGTTAGTTAGGTTTAAGTAGTTCTAAGCTCTAGGGGACTGATGACCACAGCAGTTAAGTCCCATAGTGCTCAGAGCCATTTGAACCATTTTGTTACCAACTCGTAAAGTGAATATGAGAATTCCTGGTTTGACCTCCGTAGCCGACGGTCTTTGGAAGGGTCTAGGCCAGATCGTTTCACCTAAACTCCCAACAGCAGCTAATCATTTCGTTCTTGGTAAAAGAGATCCCCGTCGATTCAGAACTCACCGGAAATCGATGGCTAAATTGGTTGCAGCACGCTGTCAGTTACAGGCGACAGAAGCAGGTATCTGTAGTCTATAGGGTTCGTAGTCTTCTTAAATAACAAAGGAAATGTACTCTGCTCCGTCGCTGTAACAAGTCGCGCCTTTGAGCAGTGATAAAAATGTTGGCGCCGATGTAATGGAATACCTGTCGGGGGATAAAACGAGGATAATGGTAGACAACGAGAGAGGGAGAGAGCGCGAGAGGCATTTCGCGAGGAGGGACGTGTTGCGCTAGCCGGCGCGTTCCCCCGAGTGCAGGCGTTGTCCGCGTGAGGGGGCGGCGCCAGGCCGCGGCCCGCAGCCCAGAGCTCGCGGCCCAGCCTATCATTTACGGCAGACGCCTGTCGCCGCCGCGCGCCCGAGATTACAGCACCGCACGCCGGGCTTATTGCCGCCCCACCCCTCCCCCCATACGCCACCTCGATTGGGGCCCGCAGCACGTTCCGCGCTGCGGTACTTACGAAAAGCTAGGCCCATTTCCAACCAGACGTGCGCGTTAGACCCGTGCCTAACCAGCCCCGCCAGAGCACGAAAATACGGGCGTGAACACCGATTTCGTCAGCCATCTGGCTGCAGCCTTTGTATTGCCGATTCTGGCATCTGAATTTCCCGCGACGTTTCCTGCATACCAGGATCGCTATTGGAGAGTAACCTGTGTGTGTGAGAGACTTTTATAAGCACGAGTGACCTACAAGTGACTGAATGTCAGAATTAGAATGTGAAAAGAAAGATTGCGGGAGGGAGGGGGGTATTTAGGGGAGAGTAAGGAAGAACTGAAAAAGGTACCACTCTCATTACATTGAAATTCCTCTTTTACTAAATATGTCGTTCCTTTTGCTTTAATACTGCATTTGGGAGGAACTGGAAGGAGGAAGGGGCGGTAGAGGAGCAAGAAGTTGTGGTGGTGGTGGTGGTGGTGGTGGGAGGTGGTGGTGGCGGTGGTGGCGTTGGTCTCGTCTGGATGAGAGGTCACACGTGAACGTGAACTGGACACAAACTCTATGAAAATGAGGATATCTTATAAAATACAGAAAGGCAAAGACATTGCAGGAAAAAACATTGTGACTTACGTCTTCAGCTGTTGAATGAAACAACTTTATTCACTGCTGATTTCAGTCTACGTGCTGCGTGACTCTCTTGAGAGGCAGCTCTAGCAATCTTTCTTTCCTTTCACAATTGAAAGAAAAACAGCCCTCGGTCACTATTTTTAACAAATTAACCTGCTTTCAACACTGCCAGGAGCGTCTTCCTCAGAATTTAAATCAAAGAATGGTCTATATTCTATAACATGGTCACAGAATTATGACTAAAAACGTATGATAGGTCATAATTCTGTGACCATGTTATAGAATATAGATCATTCTTTGTTTTAAATTCTGAGGAAGACACTCCTAGCAGTGTTGAAACCAGGTTAATTTGTTAAAAATAGTGACCGAGAGCTGTTTTTCTTTCAATTGTAACTATTCACGGTCTCTGAAGGTGCAGCCATGTACAAAATTTTGGTTTTCTTTCCTTTCTTTTTTTGCGGGCGGTGTATGGGAATGTGTGTTGGTGGTCCATGGGCCTGCAGCCTGCCCAGATGTGCCCCTGTTTCGTGTTAATAAAAAACAGATTCTTTGCAACATAGCGTTCAGAGTTAACAGTCTCAAAAATTTTCTCGCTATTTTAATTGCCGTTATAACAGATTAAGCAAAAACCGTCGTTTAGAGAAACTGCAGTTGGCACAGGGACACAAGATTTCTATGAACTCTGCCTAATCCCCACTCCTCCCTCCACCGTCCCCCCACCCCCCTCCCCTTCGGTAGACCGGAATCCGTGATTCGACCCTTCAGGTATGTACAAAAGAAACATTACACGTAAAATGTTAAATATACTGAATAAACTTGTTGTAGCTGGGATTCACAGTCATAACAATTTTTTTGAAGGATGTCATCTTTACGCCAGTGACTGGTATAAGTTTCTATTACACTATTGCAATTTCGGCTTTAGGCCATTACCAATTCCTGATATTATGGACTCTCATTTTAGAGCTAGAGTTATCTCAGATGCAAGGAGCTTATCAGCAGAGCTTAGTCATCATTTTTCTGCATTTGTTCGAAACGGGTACTCTGATAAACAGATCCGTAATGCATTTCAACCTGCACCCTCTAAAGCTCAAGAACAGCCAGAGGAAACGGAGAACTCTACGGGAATGGTTTTTCTATCTTGTGTTAGTGGTGTGTCCTTCAAATCGGCAGGCTATTCAAGAAACATCAAATAAAATGTGTCTTTCACCCTACAGCGCGAGTACAAACGATGTTGGGTTCTACTAAAGATGAGCTAGGTCTAAGGAGGCCAGGGATGTATAAAATCTAGTGCCAGTGTGAGAAATCGTACATTAGCCAGACGTGTCGCTCTGTTAAAGACAGATCAGCTGTACACAGACGTCACACCAGCTTGGGCCAGCCAGAAAAGTTTGCCTTTTTCTTGATGCAATAATTTACCAACAGAAGTATGTATTGTAGAAATTTATTTTATGAACTTCTTATGTGCTACCAGTTTCGGCAGCCGGCCGTGGTGGCCGTGCGGTTCTAGGCGCTGCAGTCCGGAACTGCGGGACTGCTACAGTCGCAGGTTCGAATCCTGCCTCGGGCATGGATGTGTGTGATGGCCTTAGGTTAGTTAGGTTTCAGTAGTTCTAAGCTCTAGGGGACTGATGACCTAAGATGTTAAGTTCCATAGTGCTCAGAGCCATTTTGAACCAGTTTCGGCATTACATTGATGCAATTCAACAGAAGTATGTATTGTAGAAATTTATTTTATGAACTTCTTATGTGCTACCAGTTTCGGCATTACATTGATGCAATCTTCAGGCCCCACACGTCATAGTCGTAAAAACGCTGTACATCGATGTTTGCAAACCGCCTCATGCTGTGTCGCCTGGCCACCAAGAGCAGTTGCATAATGATTTGATTCACGGATCCAGTTATATGGCTCCTTCCGTGTACAGCGTTTTTACGACTATGACGTGTGGGGCCTGTAAATTTCATCAATGTAATGCCGAAACTGGTAGCACATAAGAAGTTCATAAAATAAATTTCTACGATACATATGGTTGTTGGTAAATTATTGCATCAAGAAATACATGCCAGCCGTTGTCCCACGGTCCATAATGGATCAAGGAAGAGTAGAAAAGTCTGCTGTTGCGGAATAGTGTCTCGACACGGGACATAGCATGAACTACAGCATGAACTACGGAAAGACAAAGATACTTTCGTCCGCCTCCACGTACTAGACTTCATCATTAAAGAAGCAGTCGTAATACGTTTCAGTAACGACGTCATTAATAGAGACACAGGATTTCAACTGGAAAAGACATAGGAACCAGCACTGACGGCACTAGGACATTGTCGTCAGCAGACGATGGAATCCGCGTTTACACAGACGGAGAATCGGAGTCCACTCATTTAAGCTGGGCGCCAAAGCTCTAACCGCAGGCGCGCTGGGCCGCTATTTGTCGCCGCGCTTTTGCGCAATCGCGCACGCGAAGACCGTGGCTTTTTCTCTGGCATGGGGCGCTGGATGTCGCTGCACTTTACGATTCGTCTGCGATGACTTTATGGCCTCACACCTTCGCGCCTGCAATTTTCTTGCGAACCACCGCGAATATTGGCGATCCACTGCAGCTACTCGTCACTAAGCATCTGAAGATAACGGGCACCTGTCTCGTTGCAATACTATGCTGCTCTCACATTACTGTGCGACGTGATGCCTGTGGAGCAATGAAGCAGTTATTACGTCGAGCAAATCTCAAACAACAGGGTAAATATACTGATTGTATCTAAGATACACACGTAAAAAAAGGTTTGCATCACCCCTGTTCCCAGAACTCCTGAAGATAGACGTTGACTGTGGATACTGTATCAAAGACACAGTCTCTTTGACTTTCAGAGATGTCACTAAACACGCCCAATGACGTAAACAACCATGCATGAGCAGCGCTCTTTATGTGGAGTGGGTCCGACAGCCGATCAGTTCCAGTCATTCCACCAGGAAGGAGGTACACGGCTCGTGTTGTCTGTAGTTCAACCATGTCTAGACGGTCAATACCGCGGTTCGATGGCGTCCGCATTGTTACTTTGTGCCAGGAATGACTCTCAACAAGGGAAGCGTCCAACGTCTCGGAGTGAACGAAAGCGATTTTGTTCGGACACGGAGAAGATACAGAGAGACAGGAATTGTCGATGACATATCTCGCTTAGGCCGCCAAAGGGCTACTACTGCACTGGATGACCGCTACCTACGGATTATGACTCGGAGGAACCCTGAGAGCAACGCTACCATATTGAATAATGCTTTTCGTGCAGCCACAGGACGTCGTGTTACGACGCAGACTGTGCGCAATAGGCTGCATTATGCGCAACTTCACTCTCGATGCCCGTGGCGATGTCCATCTTTGCAATCATGAAACCGTGTAGCGCGGTACAGATGGGCCCAACGACATGCCGAATGGACCGCTCAGGATTGGCATTACGATGTCTTCACCGATGAGTGTCGCATATGCCTTCATCCGGACAATCGCCGGAGACGTGTTTGGAGGCAACCCTGTGAGCCTGAACGCCTTAGACACACCGTCCAGCGAGTGCCGCAAGGTGGGGGTTCCCTGATGTTTTGGGGTGGCCTTATGTGGGGCCGACGTACGCCGCTGATGGTCGTGGAAGGTGAAGTAACGGCTGCACGATACTTGAATGGCATCTTCCGACCGATAGTACAACCATATCTGCCGCAAATTGGCGAGGCATTCGTCTTCATGGACGATATTTCGCACCCCTATCGTGAACGTCTTGTAAATGACTTCCTACAGAATAACAACATCGCTCGACTAGATGGCCAGCGTGTTCTCCAGACACGAACCCTATCTAGCATGCGTGGACGACGTGGCCCACTAACCACTCTGAGGGATCTACGCCGAATCGCCGTTGAGGAGTGGGACAATATGGACCAACAGTGCCTTAATGAACTTGGAGATAGTATGCCACGGCGAGTACTGGATCAATGCAAGAGGACATGCTACTGGGTATTAGAGGTACCGGTGGGTACAGCAATCTGGACCACAGCCTCTGAAGATCTCGCTGTTGGTGGTACAACATGCAGCGTATGGTTTTCATGAGCAATAAAAAGGACGGGAATCATGTTTATGTTGATCTCAATTCCACTTGTCTGTACAAATTGTGGAACTCTCGGAAACGAGGTGATGAAAAACTTTTCTTGATGTGAATATTTAACTGTATATTGGAAACCAACATACCCACGAAGTATTGTTTCAAATATGTGCGTATCTTACTCAAGCCATTTGTCATTATACTACACTCCTGGCCATTAAAATTGCTACACCATGAAGATGACGTGCTACAGACGCGAAATTTAACCAACAGGAAGAAGATGCTGTGATATGCAAATGATTAGTTTTTCAGAGCATTCGCACGAGGTTGGCGCCGGTGGCGACACCTACAACTTGCTGACTTGAGGAAAGTTTCCAACCGATTTCTCATACACAAACAGCAGTTGACCGGCGTTGCCTGGTGAAACGTTGTTGTGATGCCTCGTGTAGGGTGGAGAAATGCGCACCATCACGTTTCCGACTTTGATAAAGGTCGTATTGTAGCCCATCGCGATCGCGGTTTATCGTACCGCGACATTGCTGCTCGCGTTGGTCGAGATCCAATGACTGTTAGCAGAACATGGAATCGGTGGGTTCAGGAGGGTAATACGGAGCGCCGTGTTGGATACCAACGGCCTCGTATCACTAGCAGTCGAGATGACAGGCATCTTATCCGCATGGCTGTAACGGATCGTGCAGCCACGTCTCGATCCCTGAGTCAACAGATGGGGACGTTTGCAAGACAACAACCATCTGCCCGGAAAGTCGACGACGTTTGCAGCAGCACGGACTATCAGCTCGGAGACCGTGGCTGCGTTTACCCTTGACGCTGCATCACAGACAGGAGCGCCTGCGATGGTGTACTCAACGACGAACCTGGGTGCACGAATGGCAAAACGTCATTTTTTCGGATGAATCCAGGTTCTGTTTACAGCATCATGATGGTGGCATCCGTGTTTGACGACATCGCGGTGAACGCACATTGGAAGCGTGTATTCGTCATCGCCATACTGGCGTACCACCCGATGTGATGGTATTGGGTGCCATTGGTTACACGTCTCGGTCACCTCTTGTTCGCATTGACGGCACTTTGAAGAACAGTGTGTTGCGACTCGTGGCTCTACCCTTCATTCGATCCCTGCGAAACTCTACATTTCAGCAGGATAATGCACGACCGCATGATGCAGGTCCTGTACGGGCCTTTCTGGATACAGAAAATGTTCGACTGCTGACCTGCCCAGCACATTTTCCAGATCTCTCACCAATTGAAAACGTCTGGTCAATGGTGGCCGAGCAACTGGCTCGTCACAATACGCCAGTCACTACTCTTGATGACCTGCGGTATCGTGTTGAAGCTGCATGGGCAGCTGTACCTGTACACGCCATCCAAGCTATGTTTAACTCAATGCCCAGGCGTATCAACGCCGTTATTACGGCCAGAGGTCGTTGTTCTGGGTAATGATTTCTCAGGATCTATGCACCCACTGCGTGAAAGTGTAATCACGTGTCGGTTCTAGTATAATATATTTGTCCAATGAATACCCGTTTATCATCTGCATTTCTTCTTGGTGTAGCAATTTTAATGGCCAGTAGTGTAGATACTCTTACTGGTAGTCTTTAACGGATGCTGACAGTGAATTTCTGATATATACGGCGTAAAGATACAGTCGTGTTCTGCAATGTATTTGTGAACACCGTCATCTCCGGAAATGCGTATAGTAAAAGTAAACATGAAGTCTGTGACACGAGACTGTGACTGGGCTATTGGCCTGACGGCAGGTAGAGTGCAGCCTTTCTACGTCGCGGCACTAAGAGGAGGAGCGGTGGCGGGTCTTTTGTTCCAATAGCGTTTTACCCCCAGGAAAGATACCGGGTAATCATTTGGTAGCACGCTGAGCAGACCTGGAGTCGTCCTGGAGGGACTGGATCAAGGGTAACCCATACACCTATCCAGGACTGAATCTGGGACTTTTTTGACCGGAGTCTACTGCTCTACTCGCTAGACCACCATGGCCACCTTATCTGTGTATTTCCATCAGTCTATTAGTGATGAATATCTGAAAGTAATGGATTTTAACCAGCCTGTGACCTAGCATTTGTATTTTATTGTTCCGTGCATAGTAATGGTATTTGTCGGTGAATGTTTAAGAATGGTTCAAATGGCTCTGAGCACTATGGGACTTAACATCTATGGTCATCAGTCCCCTAGAACTTAGAACTACTTAAATCTAACTAACCTAAGGACATCACACAATACCCAGTCATCACGAGGCAGAGAAAATCCCTGACGCCGCCGGGAATCGAACCCGGGAACCCGGGCGCGGGAAGCGAGAACACTACCGCACGACCACGAGCTGCGGACTGTGAATGTTTACTTTAGGTAGTAATTATATCTGTCATTGAACATTTATTTCCTTAGACCTATTGAGGTAGATAAAGATGACGATGAAGACTGAAAGCAGTTGTGAATGAAGTTGTTTAGTTGAGGTGTTCAAGGTATTCATTACAGAATCATTAGTCCAACACATCACAGCTGTAGTGCACCGATTAAAATATCCGTGTATCAGTGTTATTCATAGTGAGCAGACAATAAACACAGTAGCACTAAAGAGAATCGCAGTCTCAGATATAAATATATGATGTAGTAACTCAACACAAAATAAGCAACACTGCATGTGTGATACACCACCTTGCTCTACGGGTATCAATGGGTAGTTTTTGTTTTCTGCATCTTTCCACCCAAGAAATGTCGAACTCTTAATTAAAGATATTTTTCTGTGACGTGTTGTGTAAATGACAAACTGAATGTACTATTGTGTATTAATTGCGATTATAATGTTAGGTTTCATCTATCTTACGATGCTTGAGAGAAATGAGACAACGGGAGAGGTATCTAGTCAGAACAGCTGTAATATGGATTATAGATGTCGGCTGTCAACGATGTGACTCGATACACAAAGAAAAGAAGGAAAAAAAATTAACTGCCACATCCTAACAACTATTGTAAGCAACCAATGCATTCCTCCTTTGTCCGTTTTATTGACTATGTGATAATATTCACGAGAGTTAAACCAAAGCCAGCTTAACAGGCATGGGTGCTTTACACGTTTCTGGACTTCCTTGTTACCCAGACAGTGAGGTATTCGAAAGGGTATACTTCGATCCCAATACTAACTTGAGTTTTTGAGTCTCATTTGTAATACATTGTGGAAAGTCATAGTGAGATAGCTGAATTCAGGTTAGAATGCAGCCCTTGTAGGTTGGTGTGAAAGTGTCAAGCTGCGTATCAGCTGCTCCTGCTTTGTTTCATTCCTTTTGAATCGGAACCTTGGATTGGATGTGCTTAGACTATTAGTGTTATTCTAAGATTCTTTTTCTGTAAAAACACCACACTAACTATTTAATTGAATTTGAAGAACGAGTAAGTTGCCCGATATCCTCTTGTTAATTTTTGTATGTGCATTGGAAAAGATTTAACTTCAAGAATAAAAAAGTGACGTCAATAATTCATATCATATGTGAATCTACTTTAAAGCAAAAATGTGGTGTCACCGTCAGACACCACACTTGCTAGGTGGTAGCTTAAATCGGCCGCGGTCCATTTAGTACATGTCAGACCCGCGTGTCGCCACTGTGTGATCGCAGACCTAGCCCCACCACAAGGCAGGTCTCGAGATACGGACGAGCACTCGCCCCAGTTGTACGACGACATTGCTAGCGACAATAAGGACGAAGCCTTCCTCTCATTTGCCGAGAGACAGTTAGAATAGCCTTCTGCTAAGTCCATGGCTACGACCTAGCAAGGCGCCATTAGCCTTACATAGTTTGAGAGTTATAGTATAAATGTCTCAAGAAGAACGATGTATACAACAATAATTAAAAGTTAAGTATAAAGCAGCTACGTACTTTTCTTGCTACCATTCAATAGTTATCCTGTTCCAGAATTCACGCCCGTCTGCGTTAGATAGCGTGCCTATCGGCCCCTTCAAAATAACACTGTGTCGGCACTTCTGTCGACACATCAAAAATAAAAAGGGTTTTTATTAGTTTTGGGAAGTGAATAAGAAAAGCTCTGTTCCACACCGCTAAAACGTATATTCGCCTAAGCAAAGGTAATACTCTGGCAGCAGGCAGCACATAGGAAAAAAATTTCCACATTCCAAAGTCGAAATAGGCCTTATTAAAGTTAATAGTTTAGAGAATTCAGTAGTGGCTACACTGTTTTATGACTGTGATTAGTACGAGAACTTATTGCACCTGGAGTCTCTCGTAAATATCAAATTAGTGCTATTCAGTGATTATCATTCGACAGCTGTAGGTTTAATAGTTGTGGAATTTAATGGTCATAGCGTACCCGATTTTAACAGGCTACTAATATGATGGTCACCCTGGGCGTATCATATACCACCTTGTACCAAACACAGTGCAAAATATTACAAAGACTAATGATATGTAATTAATCTTAGTCGTCACTGCCACGTTACGTAGCCGATATAACAGGAATGAAGAAACCGTATGTGACACCGCATGACTAAGTACAGTTTTGGTGTGGTATATTAGTGAGAGATAGCTTATTGGAATCGGGTTTTGAAAAAATCGATCACTCAGTGGGGGCGGGAAAACAGTTTCCTGTCGCTGTCTCCTTGCGTTCCTCTGGAACACAAAAATAGGTGAGCTCCTCCCCACCCTTACGAAAAACGACGTTCAGAAACGTACTAAACAATGAAGAAAAGAATTCAGGCGGAACCCAACACTTCTGTACTAAACTTGTCACTTTATAACGAGACGTTAATTTAAGGTTAAAAACTGACACTAGGAAGTCCCCACAAGTATTGCCTTTGTAGTGCGAGCAGTCTCATTTCCTTTGTGCCGATTCGGAATACCGGTCTCGGAAGTAAACGATGCAGAAACTAGGTGTAATTTTTAGATTTACGGGATTGGGATTAGATAATTATAGCCTGTAGAGAGGCAATCAATTGCGCATTACGGACGGTCAAGACGATCATGATTGAACCTTGTAACTTAATTTTTTATTGCTTTAAGTTCGTTACCTTATTTTTCCTCTTCTGCCTAATTCCACTCTCTCAGCCTGACACTACTTGCCATTAACAGTACCTCTGACAAGGAATGGTACCATTTTTGTTACTTTACACGTACACTACCGCTCATTAATTTCAATACACCCTGGTATTTCAGATTTACAACACAAATGGTTGAGATGGCTCTAAGCACTGTGGGACTTAACATCTAAGGTCATCAGTCCCCTAGACTTAGAACTCCTTAAACCTAACTAACGTAAGGACATCACACACATCCATGCCCGAGGCAGGATTCGAACCTGCGACCGTAGAGGTCGCGCGGTTCCAGACTGTAGCGCCTAGAACCGACGGCCACTCCGTCCGGCTACAACACAAACCAAACGTTATTTTTCGCAAAATATAATTATATTAACTTCCACATACATAGCACAAACACAATCATTATATTTTACTTTCATCAAAGTATCCTCCTTTGGATTTAATGACTCCCTTAAAAACCCAAGGCATGCGGTCAGTCGGCTTTTGTAGGTATCGTAAATCTATATGTTTCCACACATCCTTAACAATATTCCAGAGATGTTCCTTGCTGGATATATTAACTTCCCTGATACGTCTGTCCACTTCATCCCAGACCATTTCAATGGGATTACAATCGGGCCTTTGGGACGGCCATGCCGTATCATTCAGTACTTTCTGTTTTTCCTTTGATGCAATGTAGTGCGTACAGTATGCCGACAGATGTTCTGGGTCATTATCCTGTTGTAAGGTGAACCCTTTCCCTATTAAGCGCAATCCACTTCGTATTGCATGATACTGAAGTATGCGGTGGGACTGCCTCTGATTCACAATGTCGCCAACTCTATCCGGCAAAACATCCCCAAACCATAATACAACCTCCATCGTGTTTAACTGTAGGTAGAACACAGCTGGGCTACAATTTCCCCTACTAATCGGCGAACAAATATTCTCCTTCTGGTTCCAAAAATCTCGAACTTCAATTCATCGGCGAATAACACCTTTGTCCACCTTCCGATGTCCAATTACTATGTTTTCTAGCCCACTCAAGTCTCTTCTGTATATTTATGCGCCTTAGAAGGGGTTTTCTTGCTGTGACACATTCTTTCAAGCCAGCTTAAGTCAGTTTCCTTCATATTGTTACAACAGATATTGTTGTCTTCATTTCTAACAATTCTGCACGAATTTGGGGCGCTGTTTTGAATCTATTTGTCTTACCGGTAATTCTGATATATTTATCATCACTTTTAGTTGTTTTACGAAGTCGTCCTGGTCGTGGTATGTCCTTACCATTACCTGTTGTCTTCTGGCGGTGATGGGTGTATTGCACTCCTCCTATTGCACTACACCGTTTCACAAATTGGCAAATAGATAAACCCGATTGGCTAAGTGCTACAATTGCAGCCCGTTTTTCTATCGATATCTGTGCATTCGTTGAGCCATACTAACGATGTGCACACTTCAGTGTCACGAAAGAACTGACGTGCAGGAACCAAATGTTATGTATCGTAGCAATGCTTGCCTTTCGCTGCGGACATCACATCACTACAGGGAACAACACAGGTGCACCAAATGCGGCGCCCGTCGGCAAATACTCGTAGGTAAACAAACATATCAGATAGGTACATAACGTATTTGTACACAACATTTTTTGTTGAATACTATTGTATCTCGATGACCACAAACAAAAATCGTGACATGTGTACAACTGTTGTTCAAAATGTTTCAAAGGGCTCTGAGCACTATGGGACTTAACTTCTGAGGTCATCAGTCCCCTAGAACTTAGAACTACTTAAACCTAACTAACCTAAGGACATCACACACATCCATGCCCGAGGCAGGATTCGAACCTGCGACCGTAGCGGTCGCGCGGTTCCAGACTGTAGCGCCTAGAACCACATGGCCACTGCAGCCGGCGTACAACTGTTGTTCTAGTCCTCTGCTTTCTCACCTCTACCCACGGTATTAGAGCTTATCTGCAGAGAACTAGATGTCATGTATTGGGTGTATTGAAATTAATGAGCGGTAGTGTATATCTTAGGCAAATATGATATCTTCCAATTGGTTCTGTGCACTCGCGAAGTTCTACTTGCATTAAGGCCATAAGTATTCGCTCAACATTCTTGCGTCTTGTAAATAATAGATTTCAGCTTTCAGTGGTCCTTTTGAAATTTTATTGGCAGATCTAGATTTCAGCTAGAAACTAGCCATTCTCAATGCATTATCATTTTTGATCAATGTTGGTCGGGCTTCAATACATAAAGATGACAACTTGGAAAAATTAGCGGTGTTGAAACTTTCTAGCTGTCTATTCAACAAAATTAACACGTTTCCACCTGTAATGCTCAATTCAAAATATTCATACGAAATGTTATGACACAGAGGAAGACCAAATCTGCTGTCTACCGTTAGTCTTTCAGTTCGGCAACAGACTTACCACTCATGTCCATGTATTTCACTCCGAATTTCAAAAAAAATCTCTCAAGGACTTTACCTCGGCTCAGCCAGTGTACTTCACTTTGATACGGTAAATAGCCATAAATGCTCTCCAGATAGACCAAAAGGAACAGCAATTATTTGTGACTCTAAAGTGGAATGCAGTTGTGAAGTTTCTCGTGTTCTGCCAATAAAAAGCGAGTGGCATCCCGTATGAACGAAATGATTGTAAATATGATTATTTCTGAAATAACAGTTCTTCGCTAACAGTTTCTTACAACCTCAAGATAACGGATTCACGGCTGACAACTGTAGAAGACTGCAGGTCGGTGAACATTTACACAAATCAAAGTTTTACATCACCCCTGTCCCCAGAACTCCTGAAGACAGACGTTGACTGTGGATATTGTATCACTGATACTGCCCCTTTGACTGTTCAGAGATGTCATTAAACCCGGCCAAAGATGTAAACAACCATGCATGAGCAGCGCCTATTAGGTGGCGGGGACGACAGCCGATCAGTTCCAGTCATTCCAACAGGAAGGAGGTGCACGGCTCGTGTAGTCTGTGTAGTGCCTAGGCGGTCAATACCATCGATGGCGTCCGCATTGTTACTTTGTGCCAGGAAGGGCTCTCAACAAGGGAAGTGTCCAGGCGTCTCGGACTGAACCAAAGCGATGTTGTTTAGACAAAGAGGAGATACAGAGAGACAGGAACTGTCGATGACATACCTCGCTCAGGCCGCCCAAGGGCTACTACTGTAGTGGATAACCGCTACCTATGGATCATGGCTCGGAGGAACACTGACAGCAACGCCACAATGTTGAATAATGCTTTTCGTGAAGCCACTGGACGTCGTGGTAAGTCTCAAACCGTGCGCAATAGGCTGCATTATGCGCATCTTCACTCGCGACGGTCCGCAGCTCGTGGTCGTGCGGTAGCGTTCTCGCTTCCCACGCCCGGGTTCCCGGGTTCAATTCTCGGCGGGGTCAGGGATTTTCTCTGCCTCGTGATGACTGGGTGTTGTGTGCTGTCCTTAGGTTAGTTAGGTTTCAGTAGTTCTAAGTTCTAGGGACTGATGACCATAGATGTTAAGTCCCATAGTGCTCAGAGCCATTTGACCCATCACTCGCGACGTCCATGGCGAGGTCTGTTTTTGCAACCACGACACCATGCAGTGCGGTACAGACGGGCCCAACAACATGCCGAATGGACTGTTCAGGATTGGCATCACGTTCTCTTCACCGATGAGTGTCGCATATGCCGCCAACCAAACAATCATCGGAGACATGTGTGGAGGCAACCCAGTCAGGCTGAACGCCTTAGACACACTGTCCAGCGAGTGCAGCAAGGTGGAGGTTCCCTAATGTTTTGGGGTGGCCTTATGTGGGTCGACGTTCGCCGCTGGTTGTCATGCAAGGCGCCGTTACGGCTGTACGATACGTGAATGCCATCCTCCCGATAGTGCAACCAAATCGGCAGCATATTGGCGAGGCGTTCGTCTTCATGGACCACTCTGAGGGGTCTACGCCGAATCGCCGTTGAGGATTGGGACAATCTGATGATCTTTGATGAAATTGTGGATAGTATGCCACGGCGAATACAGGCATACATCAACGCAAGAGGACGTGCTACTGGGTATTAGAGGTACTGGTTTGTACAGCAATTTGGACCACCACCTCTGCAGGCCTCGCTGGATGGTGGTACAAGCGATGTGTGGTTTCCATGAGCAATAAAAAGGGAGAAAATGATGTTGATGTTTATCTCTATTCCAATTTTTGTACAGGTTCCGGATCTTTTGGGACCGAGGTGATACAAAACTTTTTTTGATGTGTGTATTAGAACTATTGCACTTCACTCAGAGCGGTCAAGCAAATATGCACCTCGCGTTTACTGCAATCTTAGTAAAAATGAGATCAGTGACACGTCATCTGTGTATTACAGAGGAGGTATGAAAGAGAGAAGTATTTTTGAGGGGAAAGGGTTTATCATACTTATATCCCTGTCTCTCTGACCGTTTCAACTTGCCGTAAGACGCCTCAAAGCCCTGAACATAACGAAAAAGTCGCTTTACAGAGACATTACAACACCTTTCAAGCAAAAGGTTTCGGACACTTGGAAATTGACGAGCGGGAGAGAATTGCAAAAGCTAAAGAAACCTCTGTTAAAATGATTTTTCCCAAGAATTTCAAGTGATAATAAATTTTTATTTTCAGGATATTCTCCATATGCGAGCAGAGAAACAAACTCTTGAATGATTTTTCCCAACAATTTCACTTGATAATACATTTTTATTTTCAGGAGGAACAGTCATCTATCGCATCTGCAAATCCCAAGTATTTATCAATATTTCATTTTAGGTCACCAAAGCGTTGCGCTGTTTCACTGAAGGAGAGTTATAACAACGTGTTTGGTATCTGCAGCGGAGCATATAGCTCCTGAGAAGCTTGGAAGTGTTTAAGGCGGTTAGTTTCTCTCGTTCCACTGCTCGGAGCAGAATTCAAGAAAAAGCTACTAAAGTTTCAGTTAAGGTAATGGTTCTTGCAAAAAATTGGATTGTGTTTTCTTTGACTCTGGATGTGTGCATAGACATTTCTGATATTACTGTGTTGGCCGTTTACATTCGCGGAGAAGATAGTAGTCCAAACATCACAGAGGAACTAATGATTTGGTCCCGTAGAAAGACACTGCAATAGGAGCAGATATTGTCGCTTGTATGGTTCAAATGGTTCAAATGGCTCTGCGCACTATGGGACTTAACATCTGAGGTCATCAGTCCCCTAGATCTTAGAACTACTTAAACCTAACTAGCCTAAGGACATCACACACATCCATGCCCGAGGCAGGATTCGAACCTGTGCCAGTAGCGGTCGCGCGGTTCCAGACTGAAGCGCCTAGAAGCGCTCGGCCACACCAGCCGGCGTCGCTTGTATGCAAGAGAGTGTTGAAAATATGGGTCTGCAATGGAAGGATCTAGTTATTGTGTCTACAGATGGCGCAGCAGCTATGGTTGGGCGAAATATCGGTTTCGTGACAACTAGGAGAGATTGTAAAATCGTAGCTCATTGCACATGAGATTTTTGCAGTACATTTCATTCCACACCAAGAGAATTTATGTTCCAAAATTGTGAACATGAGGTAAGTGATAAGTTTTATAGCTCGTACAACAATTTTTATCCACAGTCATGCTCTCAAACACGCGACGTGCCTGTTTGCTTCCATCGCCCTGAGTGGAATTCTTAAGTTCTACCACATGTTCACCAACCTGTAGTCTTCTACAGTTGTTGTCCCATGCGCAGTAAATAGCACTTAGGTTGTTAATCCGTTATCTACAGTCCGCAGCTCGTGGTCGTGCGGTGGCGTTCTCGCTTCCCACGCCCGGGTTCCCGGGTTCGATTCCCGGCGCGGTCGGGGATTTTCTCTGCCTCGTGATGACTGGGTGTTGTGTGATGTCCTTAGGTTAGTTAGGTTTAAGCAGTTCTAGGTGACTGATGATCATAGATGTTAAGTCCCATAGTGCTCAGAGCCATTTGAACCATTTCGTTATCTACAAGCTGTAAGATACAGTTACCGAGGAACTGTTATTTTAGAAATAATTATATTTCCAATCAGTTCGTTCGTGCGGGATGCCATTCGCTTTTTATTGGCAGAACATTAGAAACTGCACAATTACATTCCACTTTAGAGTCACAAATAATTTCTATTCTTCAAAAAATTAATGTACAGCGGATTTCCGTAATTTCAGCTCTCACATTTACAAACTACACATTGCAAATTGAGTCTTAACTGATACCGCGGCAGACAACATGTCTCTCCTCCGACACCACCGAACCAGCTCTATTTTTACAAACCGTGGATTACTGTTTTTTATTTCTTATGGGCCTTAACTGCTAAGGTAATCAGTCCCTAAGCTTACACACTACTTAACGTAAATTATCCTAAGGACAAACCCACACACCCAGGCCCAAGGGAGGACTCGAACCTCCGCCGGGACCAGCCGCACAGTCCATGACTGCAGCGCCTGAGACCGCTCAGCTAATGCCGCGCGGCTGTGGATTACTAATCACATCTGACACTGACCGCGGTCTGTCCTCCGACACTGCCGAATCAGTTCTGATCTTACAGCCGAACAGCGTTGCCAACCGTAGAACTTTTTTCCTCGTACATAAATAGCCAAAAATCTCGTACTTTGGCTCACAAACCTCGTTCGTTTATCAAGCATTTAAAATGTTATAAAACCAAAAATAAGACGTATTGAATGTGTGTGAATTTAGTTGACATTTGTTAATTTAAAAATTTTCGAATTAAACAAATAAAAAGTTAACGGCGGCCACATTTTCCAGACCCAAATCCTGGACACATTACTCGGCACGGCTGTTCGGGCCTGGGGGGAGTGGGGGGATGGTAGAGGCGGTGAGATGAGACGTACTGGATTGCGTGAATGCTTAATATCGATTACCAACTGTGATGTAATTTTATTTCACTCTCGGAAGTACAAAAGATTCGCAAATCGCATTATACATTGAGGCAAAATGAGAACTCACATTGATAAATAATTTCACGACGAGATATAACAGTTAGGTGATAATTTATTAGTTTATAAAATTACACAGGTACATGATATATTATTATTTAGACGATCTTTAAAGCACTTTAGTTACCTGTGCTGTTAGCTGACTGGAGTATATTCCCCTCTCATTGGCGGGAAAAACCTCTCCGTTGCTTGGGCAAATTTTTGGTGACGCTGAAGCATTTTTCGTTCCTGGCTTACCATTAGAGGCGCGACTTAGGCCACGACACCGCCACAGATCACACAACTGTGGCGCCATGTAACCTATATTTGCATACAAGAATGACATTTTTTGTAGTATTTTCTAGTCTTAGTTTATGTCTCCAAATATAATATCAGGTACATCCTCAGTCTCACTGACATCGTTCTTATGTTGCCGTGTAATTTTTCTCTAGTCATATGGCTCTACATTTCTTTCGTCGGTTCAAAATTGACGCAATTTCCAGTACGTGTTGGTCCTTTTGCGCTCTCTGCAGCAAGAATTGTTCCGTTCACACTCTCCACAGTGAGCCAGTTTCTTGTCTGTTTTCATCAACTTAACCTTACTGAAAACTCGCTCGCCGTCAGCATTTGTATGAGGCAGGGACAGGGCAGTTACAGGAAAAAGAGCCAGCTCAGAAAATCTTCAGTGTTTAGTAAAAGATCCAAAAACTTATCTGGCTCATTAATTTCATTCAATCCTTCAGGAAACCGCGCTTGTGCGTTTGGCAGCCGTCTCCACTGATTGTCTATAATTTTTCTTTTCTTTTTTTTTTTGCGTGATCATATGGTGCAGTTATCAGCGGAACCACTGCAATAAGAGATATTAATGCTGGGAAACGGCTCCTGAAATTTTGAGAGAGCGCTGATTCTGGTTTGAAAACTTTAACATTGACAGGACAGGATCCTCCATGTTGTATAGGTTTTTATTTCTGTGGCAGCAACTCTGTAGAAATTTTTGCAACATGAGAAGAATTGTTTAATATCTGCCGGATGTCTGACCACATCTAGATGTCTTAAGATCTCGTACACTTTGACGCCAGGGTACAGTTCAGTGTTATGGAGCTGATGTCGCTGACTTTCAGGGTCCATTTCACCTAGGTTTGGCCTCATGACACAGTCATGTTGTAAATAACGCAATAGGATTTCCTGGTAAAGTTCACGTATTTTCACATGTAGATTGGAAATAACTACTTTCTCGCTTTGAAATTCCAGACTGAGTGAATTAAATAAAGGGAGCGAGCATTCAAGGAACCAAAAATAAAGTTTGCAGAATAGGGTGCTGAGTTTTTCAGAAATAAATACTGCTCGATTTCGCACATCGGCTTTGGCTTTAAATGTACAATTTGTCGTGAAATCGATAAAAAGTAGACTTAGGACTTCCCACTGCTCTAATATTCTTTCAGCCACTACTGACAATGAAAGTCATCTTGTCTGAGATGGCTTAAGAATTTTGTGGGCTCCACTTCAACAAATGACTGCAAGTTACGAAAATCGAACTGACTTTTATTACTGTGTTTAAAAAAGTTACAAATATCACGAGTTAGTTACTCTACACTTTCAGGTAACTGTTTACATCCTTTGCTAGCACACAAATGGGCTGAGTGACAAACACATTTCACTATTGTGATTCCTTTAAAATGTGCAACTCCTAAAATGTGCTATACATTTTTTGAGCTTCTTGATCAAAATACCAAGCAGTTTTGACCGTTGAAATGTCGGTTGTCTCGTGCGTCATGACCGAAAAGTTTTATTTTTATTTTTTGGGCTAATTCTGCTTTATGACCTTCTCCAAGAACGTCCTTTAGCACTGCTGATACTTTAGTTCGCTTGAGCTCTATTTCCGTAATTAATCTAGAATCCGTCACAACTTCTTTTAATAAAGATATCAAATGTCAGCAATCGAAAATGCAATGTTATGCTCTGCAAAAAAGCAGCAAGTTTAATTTCTGCTCCAGCTTTTTCTTTATTTTGTGGAGATACACTTTTTTGGAATACAGGCGATGTTAATGTTTGCGTTTTTACACTAGAACCAGGTTTGTAGTTTGTATATTTTTGGTAGTGGCGTGAGGTTTCAAATTAAATATTAAAAGAAATGGCTCTGAGCACTATAGGACTTAAAATCTGAGGTCATCAGTCCCCTAGAACTTAGAACTACTTAAACCTAACTAACCTAACAACATCACACACGTCCATGCCCGAGGCAGGCTTCGAACCTGCGACTGTAGCAGTCGCGCGGTTCCGGACTGAAGCGCCTAGAACCGCTCGGCCACAACGGCCGGCTAGATATTTCAGTTACCATCGATGTTCCGAAGCAAAATGCACACTTAGCTTTAATAAACATTGGTGTCTGGCAAAATCCAGTCATTAAAAGCCAGATCCTTTAACCACTGATGTCAAAAAGTTTGTGAGCGATGCTGCGATGATGTATTACCTTCCTTTTTTCTTGTCCAGCTGCCTTTTCTGGGTATTTTTCTTGGTGGAGTAAGGGTACAGGAACGACCACTGACTTCCTCACAATCACTCATAATTGTAGGTAAGTAGGTAGCACAAACAATTAGACAAGAGACACAATACTACGTGTATGGAACAGAGAAAAGCAGATACTACATACGGCGAGGCGGGCTGTTGTCAGTGCCGGAAACACATCTGCGTTGAACTATTGATGCACTGTGAGCTCAGCGCGCCGTAACGATCGCTTCATTTCGTTAAACAGCGTTACATATGTTTTCGTGTTAAAAAGTGTGGATACTTGATTATGAAATATCTATTGAAATAATACCGCACCACGCACTGTTAGACCGCATATGTTGCCAGCGCTACGGTTTAAGTTCGGAAATTGTCGGTAAGCATCGGAGGAAGGGGCCATCTACTCTAGGCTTTTGTGATAGTCAGAGACGACAAACACGAAGAACGTAATTTGTTCCTCGCGGATTTCCGGCTAACTAACCATAGGGAAGACACCTTTCTCTATTAAATGATGACACGTTTCTGTAGAGGTAGCTTAGACTAGACTTTCAGTATTCGATTGCATATCTTTCGTCAATTTTTTGTGTGGCTGAAGGCCACTGAAACGAAAATTAGTATCAATGAGAAAAAAATTATTTTGTTTCCATTGGACTTCCTCGTGCTCATTGTCACGTGCTCTAGTGTGCAAAATTCGAAACCTAGTTGAAATTAATTCCAGAAATAGGCTTTACAACTAATTATGTTTTATGAATTGCAAATAAATAAAGATTTAGTAATGTCATTATTACAATAAAACAATTAATTTCTTTAGTAACAAGAAAGTCACAGGCATGTAGCGTTTATTTTAGAAATTAAAATTGCAACTCAAAAATGCAAAAATTTTGCAACAAAACCGCTAATTTTCGAGAAGATTGCGCCATATTTAGGAAATGAACGAGTCTAATGTATTACTGTAGAGAATAGATCTATACTTCTCGAGTATTATTATGTTTAATAGTTTCTGAATTGCTGAGAAACAATCTGTTGCGCATGTGTCATTTCTATGCAAATTAGAAGTATAAGTTATAATACACAAGGAAATGGGCCACTATTCCTTGTTAAGTTTTTCTAGTTTCCTAGGATGAGGGGGAAGCGTGGCAAAGAGGAACGAAAGGAAAAGCCAACACGTAACAGTGAAATGGCTTCTTCGCAGTATTGCCAACGGGCACGCAGTCTTCGCTTATTGTGGTCTAAACAGCACGAAAGTAAACACGTTTGCTGAAAGGGGTTGATTTGATGGAAGAGACCACACAGCGCGGTCATCTGTCTCATCGGGCTAGGGAAGAGTGGGGAAGGAAGACGGCCGTGCCCCTTCAAAGGAACCACATCGCCATTTTCCTGAAGCGATTTTAGGAAAATCAGGGAAAACCTAAATCAGGATGGCCGGACGCGAGATTGAACCGTCGTCCTCCCGAATACGAGTCCAGCGTGCTAACCACTGCGCCATCGCGCTCGGTCATTTGCTGAAAACCCGTATTTATGCAGTTTATATTAAATTACGGCAATTTTTTATATCAGTGAATATGAAATATAGAAAAAACTAAATCATGATGTGACACTATTCAATGAGTAAGACATGAATTACATTGAAAACAATGTAAAAATTTATTTTAATACTCAGAATGGAGATAATCATTAACAAATCAGTCGCAGGCGCTGCATTCTTCTGGACTCTACATTTCAATGTCATCATCATCATCATCATCACAATCATCATCATTAACACTATCGCGTCCACTGCACAGTGAACTTCTGTTCATTGTAGTGCAACATACAGCAAATCGCTTTCGCTGGGAGCAGTGCGTAAAACTACGGAACGTTCCGGACTCTGCCGACGAATTCCGAGGAAAACTGAGGGAGCTAAGGGAACTAGGAAAACTAAAAGGTACATTAAAATGAAAAAAAAAAAAATCCGCGAACATAGCCAGTGCGTCTACTTTTCATGTAGCACACCCAATGTAGCCAAAATGTAAAGACCTATTTACGCTGTAAATTGTTGCCCACAATAAAAAATCATGTCATGAAATTTTCTGTGTCGGAATCTCGTACATAACTGTGCGATCCTGACCGTGTCCTCGTACCTCGTACACCAGACCACAAATCTCATATTTGTACCAGGAACCTCGTACGTTTGGCACCCTTGCAGTCGAACAACTTCGCCCACCATCCCAGTTGGGTGCGATCCGAAGATCACCGAAGTGGTTCGTCTGCCTTTATATTTAGCAGTTGTTTATTATTCTGCTGGTTATTAATACTTGTGAAATAATGTTGAGAGATGGTTTAATTTGAAATGCAAGTAAATACAAAAAAGGAAATGTGTGTGAAATCTTATGGCACTTAACTACTTAGGTCATCAGTCTCCAAGCTTACACCCTACTTAACCTGAATTATCCTAAGGACAAACACACACACACCAATTCCCGAGGGAGGACTCGAACCTCCGCCGGGACCACCCGCACAGTCCATGACTGCAGCGCCCTAGACCGCTCGGCTAATCCCGCGCGGCTGCAAGTAAATACGCTGTTTAGTTTTCCTAACACAAATTACAGAAGATTATCATTTTTGGACGCAACTTCCGAACGCAGCAGCCAATTACGGAGAAGGAGCACAATTTGGGCGGTCTTTCTCACGATACCCGAACTGAACAAACCATCTGTCATCGGTAACTCTCACCGTATTACGTCATCTTGCCACTTCTGCGTTCTCAACTACTCTAAGAATAGCTTCTTGTACCTGAATACGATGGCTGCAAAGCCAGAAATATTACAATCTCAAGCCGACATCGCATGCCATAATCACATAAACATCCTGGACTGACGTGTTGTAAATTGATGTTGATGTATCTTTGAATTTCGTAACTCGGACAGAAAGTTATTTTTCCTCATTTTACAAAGAGCTGCTCTCCATTTTAAGCACTATGCAGTTAAGCATATACGTTCACGTCATGCCACCGCCGAAACTAACTATGGTCATTCCGTAGAAGACACTTCTCCTGCGCTTCTCCCGCACTTCGGACATGTCCGAAAGAACAGATACCATTTTCATACAGATAAGGCTTACCGGCCAATGACCTTTATTGCAGATGCACTCACATTGCTCTAACTCTTACTGGAATCGGCAGTTGACTGCCGCGAGTAATAACTACAGAAGTAGTGTGTGGACAGGAAGTTGGGAATGTGGGTATCACGGGGAGCGTGCCAGAGTCATGTCCCTGCAGTCGCGCTATCCTGTGCCCTCGGTGCCTCAGTCGAATGCCGGCACGGTAGCTCAGCGTGTTCGGTCCGAGGGTTAGCTACTTAAAAAAAAAAAAAAAAATGCAACGAACAAAAGCGAACAAAATGAGAACACTAAAAAAAAAGTCGGATAGAGCGTTTGCCGTGTAGGCAAGAGATCCCGGGTTCGAGTCCCGGTCGGGGCATACATTTTCAACTGTCCCCGCTGGTGCTTATCAACACCTGTAAGCAGCGGAAGGTATGAATTCATTGCAACTGGCTGGTTCAACTGGCTCTGAGCACCATGGGACTTAACATCTGAGGTCATCAGTCCCCTAGAACTTTGAACTACTTAAACCTAACTAACCTAAGGACATCTCACACATCCATGCCCGAGGCAGGATTCGAACCTGCAACCGTAGCGGTCGCGCAGCTCCAGACTGAAGCGCCTAGAACCGCTCGGCCACAACGGCCGGCCATTGTAATTTCACTCTTTTTTTTTTTTTGCTGTGAGCGCTCACTATCGAAGCTGCGAGCGAGTGTGATCGCTCTTGCTCGTCTAGCAGCTTCTTGAAAAGGCCTCAGCTATATGACATACATTCCAGCATATTCTTACGGGTTACGTGTATAAAAAGACGGGTGTCACGTACAGTTGGATTGGAAACAAATGCCTACGACTCTCAAGTATCAAGTCATCCTAGCTCTGTGGAGGTCAATTTGCACGCAAGTATACAATAAACCTATGGCAATTTTCCAGATTATTCCGGATAGGCACCACATTTGCGTATTTCACACCTCCTAACTTGGTGCTCGATATCAAATGCAAGCTAGTAATGAAAGCAGGGATTCACCTAGCGCTTGGAGTGCCAGAGAGGGACAGCGGGCGGCCTCGTCACTTCGCCTAGGTGTCCGGCCGCCGTTCCCACGGGCGCGGGCCGGCAGACTGTGACGGGCTGACGTTAACAAGGGCCGCAGTGTCCTTGCAGGGGAGGGCACACGACCGCCGATTTGCCGAGGCACGATTCGTGCGCTACGGTGCGGTGGGGCGCTCGAGCTCTAAATGGGTCCCGCAGAGACAATGGCTGTGAAGCAAAGAGAGCGCGCCTTGCGCACAGGGTCGCGACCCGCGGAAATTCGTCGATAATTCGCACCTATCGGGCCGATCCCTTCACGCACGTACGCGCGATTTGGCCGCAGACGCGGGGAGCCGGGCCCATCATTTGGGTCGAACTGACACCTCGCGGGGCGCCGACGCCGATGACGACGATCTACAGACAGCCGACAACATCCGCCTAGCTTCTCTGCTGACTTGCGTGTCCCCTGTAGCTTCTCGGCTCTCAGGGATGCACTCGGCCCTGATTTCTTTCAGTAGATAACAATGTATGACCGTTTCGAGCACGTATGGTATGCGTTGGGGACACACAGTGTAGCACGTCCACATGCACCAAACACCATCCAGCTGTTCTCATCTCCGCTGTGGAGACAACTCCTTACCATCCTTGTGACCAGCACGGGAGCACGTTGCAGAGCATGCATTGCGCTATTAAGATCCATGTTCTGCCCTTTATGATGTCCAGGAGGCCATCGTGAATCGTGGTGACGTCAGTGGAATTATTCGCCTTGGAAAAGAGTGTCGTTTCAGTTCGTCTCACGGCGTATTGCTCTCAGTTACCTTCTGTACTGTACTGTACTGTACTGTACTTTACTATACTGTAGCAGTTCACTCTTACGACGGTTCAATCTTCATCGAGCTATGTTACTTGGCAGTGGCAGGCCATGCGGAAGTTACTTTCGTCCTTAAGGTCTGCGCACCAAAATGGTTCAAATGAAACTTACAAGGGGAGGCCGCCAATTGTGAAATTCAGATTCAATTCATACTGCGCATAATAAAAGCTCATGGCCAGAGGTGTAATGTGGCAAAGCACCAAGATGCACTTCTCAGCCGTTGTCGAGAAAATCGACAGTTAAAATAAACCGTTGCGGTGAAATACTCTCTACGATTAATAATTTTCTACAGCGTCGTGGCGCAGCGGTAAGGGCTCGGGTTCGTAATCCGAAGGTTGCCGGATCGAATCTCGCGCCATGCAACTTTTTTTAATTTTTTTTTTAGTATTTGTTTTTTGTAATTCAAATGTGTGTACACATATACACACACACACACACACACACACACACACATATATATATATATATATATATATATATAAAATTCCCGGTAATCAGTTGCAACAATTATACATATAATAAGTTGTTGAAAGTCGTTTGTCGTGGAAAAACTGGCGACTTCGAACATCATTATGTTTTCCTCAAACAAAGTTGTATTTCACAAATGTTATTAATTGTCTTCATAATGTTAATCACGTATAGTTAACGGAAGACGTAGAAACGATATTCCGAAACGAATACGTATAGCGTAAGTCAAACGTTCGAATTAGAATAGAAACCCCACGAACACAAATTTGCTGTGGCAGGTATGAAATATAAACTCCGTTACTCGCTCGTTACACTTGAAGGACAGATGTTGAATGGGCCGAAACGATCCGGCGACCTTCGGATTACGAACCCGAGGGCTTACCGCTGCGCCACGACGCTGTAGAAAACTATTAATCGTAGAGAGTATTTCACCGCAACGGTTTATTTTAACTGTCGATTTTCTCGACAACGGCTGAGAAGTGCATCTTGGTGCTTTGCCACACTACACCTCTGGCCATGAGCTTTTATTATGCGCAGTATGAATCGAATCTGAATTTCACAGTTGGCGGCCTCCCCTTGTTAGTACTATTCGACTTAACATCTTAGGTCATCAGTTCCATAGAACTTAGAACTACTTAAACCTAACTAACCTAAGGACATCACACACATCCATGGCCGAGGCAGGATTCGAACCCGCGTCCGTAGCGGTCGCGCGGTTCCAGACTGAAGCGCCTAGAACCGTTCGGCCACCAGTGTCCGGCGGGAAGAGTTAAATTATATCCTCAAATTCCTGGAGTAGGCAAATGCTGGGACAGTTCCTTTGAAAGCGCACAGCCGATTTCTTTCCCCATCCTTGATACATTCAAAGCTTGTGCTCCGTCTCTTATACTCGATATCTACGGAACGTTAAGCCCTTCCTTCCTTTTTTTCGGAATTAATAAGGCTCTTTGCTATAGATAAAAAAAAGATATATAAACCTCATATAGAAGAATAAGTTTTTATAAAAAATCGTGGTATACCACTGCAAAGGCGAGGCACCACGTTACAAATATCCTACGTTGTCCTTGCCCTTGTACTGAAAAATGGCCGGCCGAAGTGGCCGCGCGGTTCTGGCGCTGCAGTCTGGAACCGCGAGACCGCTACGGTCGCAGGTTCGAATCCTGCCTCGGGCATGGATGTGTGTGATGTCCTTAGGTTTAACTAGTTCTAAGTTCTAGGGGACTAATGACCTCAGCAGTTGAGTCCCATAGTGCTCAGAGCCATTTGAACCATTTGAACTGAAAAATGATAGAGTTGTTGCAGTCCGTACTGCTGAACTTTCACCTGTGACGGATCGTTCTGTGAGGCTTTAATCTGAAGATGTTTGTAAGCTCCATATACATCGCTCTAAGATAAAAAGGGAAACCTGCTAATTTAGCCGCAAGGGAAATATCTCCCTGGGCAATGGGAACAGTGCATATTGTGTCGCGTTCCTGGGAAGATGGAGGGTAGTCTTCCGTCGCACAGAGGTCAAATCCCCTGGAAACACCAGACAAACAAAGTTAACCCGTTCACGTCAATCATTGCTACGAAGTCTATACAACAACTGGAGTTGTTTGGGAACATTGTGGTTCAGGGAACCCCGAGGCCATTTACAAACACCTAAGAGATGTGGGTCGGCAACTGAAGAGTGTTACTTATCTGTTAAGGGTAATATGCTACGACATTCACTTGTGACTATCAAGAAGTCAGCGGGGTGGAAGGGAGCAGACTGATCAGTGTCAACCCGTCTCTGTAAATATTTATGCCACAACAAATGAAAAGAGTGAAGAGGCCAACAATGTATTTCGGGATACGTGAGCTGGAATGAATCGGAGTCAGTGAGTCAGCAGCGTCTGGGATGCGACGAGAGAATATTAAGACTGCAGAGGGTACACTGTTCTAAATAACAGGCTGCGGGCCCTGAGTGGGTGGTGGCAAGCGTAAAGACGCTGTCTGTGTAAATCAAGATACACTACTGAAGGGAACTCGCAGTTATTTTGTGAATGGGAAAGGGGAAGGAGCTTTGTTCGGTAAAGGATGGATGGTCCGTATTTTTCTATCACTGTGGCTAAGGAAAACCTATGACATACTATAAGTGTTAATGATGCTTGCCGAAGTTTTGTTAATTACTTCAATTAAGATAAGAAGTCACGAATTTCTGGGCATTTGTCTAGTAGTGAAAATTTGAAAATAAATTTAATAAAAGAGCTTCGCTCTCAATTTATGTGGACGTGTCCGAATTAGCAGTTGGCCCTTTCTTTCTTTAACGTGTTTTCAGGTACTGCTTTCCAGTGTATTCTGTAATATAAGTGTACAGAATAGTTGTTCAGCTAACTCGACTCATTTTTACTCAATTCCTCGCGTTGATAGTTCGCTGAACCTTTGAGGGGATGCCGGGTCTTCGGGAAATGAGCAGTCAGAACGGCCTGACGATTCACAGTCGTTGTATTAGCCCCGTCTCTAGCGGTTAAAATTTTACAGTGTGGTTTGCGGCCCACTTACGTACACTTACCGGCGTTGAGAGGGTTCATAGCATATTAATGTCAGCCGAAAGCAATTATTTAGGTAGTTAACTACGGAGCCATGAAAACGTATGTTTTCTCGGTAGTAAATTAAATGTAGAATAATTAACGTTGTCACTGCAAGACTGTTCCTTTGTAAATAAATTTTGTTCCTTCATCAGGGGCTACTAACTTTCCTTCTAGTGTTATTAATTTTTGGGTAGAATTTGTAAGAAGCATGTGGTAGGTTTATTCCTGTATAGGTCTTACAGAAATTTCTTCCACTTTTATTTGGAGCGGAATAATCTTCACTGGGTTTCATGATTCAGAGGCTACCCACGTTTCTCAGTATCATATTCTAGTGAAGGTACAAAATGATTTTAGAAAGGAACAATCTTATAGTGACGAAGTTGCTACTACACACCAGTTAATTGAAGAACAACGAGAATGTAGCCGGTAAATGAACATCGCACTCATATATTATGAAATGGCTTTCGATGGAGGAACAGAAGCAATTAAAAATTTCGGCAAAAAAAGTAATGCCGTTTAAAGGGAAATTTCCAGTTCCCCCGAGATAGTATTAGACGAACAAGTAATAGAACAGACGTAACATTTTCATCCTTTAGGTTGTGATATTAGCTGTATTAGCTAGGAACAATCTTGCAGTGACAATTGTTCTACTTTTAATTTCCTTAGCATGGCTCACATGTTATTTATCGACAAAACACATGTTTTCCTGACTTTATATGATGTGCTGCATACCAACTCCTTACTTAACGAAGTCCCAATAAATGAAGTAAGTTTCTAACAATATGTGGCACAAAGCAAAGAAGCCAAGAAAGGAGACAAAGTCAGAATCTTGGACTTAAACTAAGAAAGACGAAAGAAAAATATAGTCGTTTGAAATTAAACTTTTAATCAAAGTAAAAGGCTGTACCCTCGGAGATCAGATACGAAACAGTATTTTATGAGAAGAATATAATATACCAGTACTGTCTATACAATTCAAAAATAGGGCAAGTATGCATAAAACGTAAACATATTACTTAGAAATAAGCCAGTAGGAAAGGGAGATTTAGAACGACAGATGAACAGATGGCTTCAGTAAAGAAGAAGACGAAGAAGAAGAAGAAGAAGAAGAAGAAGAAAACGTTTCTCTTTATGTCTGCGAAAAGTGTGTGTCGCTTCTGTGCCCAGGTGGGGGTCATCGGAGAAAGGTACCAAAGAGTAGGCCTATCTCGCTGACGTCAATCTGTGGCAGTATTATGTAACTTGTTTTGGATTCAAGCACTATGACAAAAATTTCCTATATGAAATTCAACACGGATTCCGTAAACAAACATCCTGCAAAACAAATATCGCTTCTTTCGTACAAGAAATCAAGAGCGGCGTAGACAAAGCCGCCCAGGTTGATGACTTCCAGAAGGCATTCGATTGAATTCCGTATTGTCCTTCGGTATCCAACTATATTTAGGAGTGGGTTCTGGGCTTCCTAGAAGACAGAACTAAATACGATGTTCTTAAAGGGACGGAATCGGTAGATGTTAAGATAATTTCGAAAATACTTCAAGGGAATGTCTTTGGACTTTACAATGTTTAAAAATAAGGTAATTACTGGATAATATTGGAAGTTCAGTGAACTTGTTGCCAGATAATATTGTTGCTTGGTACTGTTGTTGTCTACAGGAAAGCTGCAAGGCAAGAAGCCTGCAACGAAATGCAGGACGACCTGCATAGGATTGATGGTTGGAGCGGAAGTGGCAACTGATCATGAACGCTAATAAATATATGTAGCACTCAGACCCATTGTTGTTCAGTTATGGTTCTGGAGATATATCACTCCGAACAGTAACAACGGTAATATACAGTCCGGAGTGATCCAAAACGGAAAAACCTCTTAAAACACAACTGTGGAAGAATCAAATACCAGGTTGCGTGGAACTGGAAGAATATTTAGCAAATGTAATTCATCCACGAAAGAAGTGACTAACGAAACAACTATTCGACCAAGTGTTGAGTATTGCTAATCCGCTTGAAAGCCTTACTGGGTTGGATTAATAGAAGAGATCGAGAAGATTTAATGAAGAACGGCGAGTTTCATCACGGAAGCGTTTAATAACTGCGAAAGCGGAAAAGAGATGCTCAACAAACTCCAGTGGCAGACGATACAGGGAAAATTATGATTATCACGCAGTGATTTAATGTGGAAATTCCGAAATCAAACTTTCCAAGAAGAAAAGGCAAGATATTACTTGACGGTAAACCCTTATAGGTTGTTACGCCACGCAGTTCCCTTCTTCAAATCGACGTTTAGGCTCCTCTGTTGTGAACTACTTCAGCATCTTCTGGTATGACTGGTTATCTGTATGTGGAGTTTAAGTGGGAGGGTATGATGGCTGTCGCACCTTACTCAAGGGAAGATGCTTGTGTTTATGAAAATACTAGTAGTTATCACTGAATTTAGTTCTTTTGGCTTTGTTTTCATTCCTTCTTGCGGAGCAGGTTCATTTTCAATGCACAGCATCGTATTGTAAACACTTGTAAGTTAAGGGCATTGTTCTGTTAAAAATCAGCTGTATACATCAGTCTTTCGTCACTCCTTTCAGCTGGTTTTTGCGGGAGAAATCTGCTGAAGGGCAAATGAAAATTATTTTAATTTACGGTAATTCCGTAAGAAACGTAACAAATGTTGACACCCTTAACGCTGAACTTTTCCTGGCAAGGGTACCAGCTAGCATTTCGCTTTTCACCGTTGTGAAAGGATTTACCAGCAGTGAAACCGGATCAAAGGACACTTAGAAGACCTAACATGGCAGAAAATTGCTGTTGCAGTGAACATTCACTTAAGTCCAGCAGGTGTTTTGTGATTCTGGTTATCACAGACGAGTGCACTTAAATTAAGGAGTCTCGCATTTGACGTCTGTCACACTTCCATGCGCCAGGAACTTCATGGCGACTATTTTCATAATTGCCTCTTGCTTCGTCAATGGAGTTGTGACCGAAGAAAAATCAGATATTTTCGCCAAGCACGAATGAATCATTGTATTTTCAATAGACACAACACATATTACTGGAGGCGGCGAATCCGCATTGGTTTCGTGGAGTTATACATCTACATTCTTCGTCAGTTAAATTTTTGTGTGGAATGATGAATGGCAAACTTGTTCGTCCTTACTGGTTTTGGTGCATTTTGGAGGGAAAACTTAACCAAACCCCCTGAAGAAAGAATGACCGTTACTGCTTGAAGATCGTAGCCGCAGAGAACGTCGAATTAATGTTTCCAACATGATGGTAGCACAGCTAATTACTCCTGAAAAAACGCATGAGGCATTAGGTCGCAGTTGCAACGCCCAGCCGGCCGAAGTGGCCGTGCGGTTAAAGGCGCTGCAGTCTGGAACCGCAAGACCGCTACGGTCGCAGGTTCGAATCCTGCCTCGGGCATGGATGTTTGTGATGTCCTTAGGTTAGTTAGGTTTAACTAGTTCTAAGTTCTAGGGGACTAATGACCTCAGCAGTTGAGTCCCATAGTGCTCAGAGCCATTTTTTTGCAACGCCCACTTAATTCGGAGAAAGTGATATGATAAACCGGATTTCTTTTTTTGGAGGTTTTAGTAAAGAACAAAGTGTTTCAACAAACGCCAATACAGATTTGATGAACATGTTAGAAACTCTTGCAGAGTGACGAAAAAATATTAGTGCGTTGTCTGTATCAAAAAATACATCGAGCTTTAAGGCTAAAACATCCAACAAGTACTGCAGTGTTTCTGATTGATATGGTTATTCGAAGCCCTGTATAATGTGAAACTTGGTAAAATAATCAGAAAAAAATTAGAACATTTCATTAGAACGATATTTAATGCTTTTCGTGGAATACGGTAACGCAGTTTCAAATAAAAGTTATCACAAGTGCAGATGACGGCAAATGGAGGAGAGAAGCTTGTTCGGAATTTTTCCTATACTGAACTTCCGTGCAACGACAGTTACAGATTTCAGTCAACTGCAATTTACATTGTTTTATTGTTGTTACGATTATTATTATTCGCAACTAAATCGTGTTATTTTTCGGCGTTGAAAGTGTATATGTGGTATTCAGCTATGTTGCATTATCTTTGGCCCCGAAACACGTTGGCAAAGTTATTGGATCGCTGCAGTGCTCAGTCTCACGATGTGATAGAAACACTGAACAGAACGAATAAGAGACAAATTGCACTTCATTCTTTTAAAGTATCCTGAATCAGTTAATCACAAGAAATAGCAATAGGTCGTTTCCGTTTTACGTGTCACTTATTCTCATCGCCATCCCCATCCTTTGCGGTAACGGGTATCTACATCCAAATAATTTTCATACAAATTATTAGTCATGTATTCATTAATTTTGGTAAAAATTCCTTCAGGTGTTACAGAAATATGCTGATATATGATGCGTTTGCGTCCCCTCCCCCAATTTCCACTACCCACAACTCTAGGGTTGAAACGTCATTGTGAAAGTCACCAAGTGTAGCGACCCTGAGAACAATGGGTGTGATAATAATATACATGGTTACATAATATTTTTACATGTCACGCTTTGTTGCCCACACGCCCACTCCTAGGGGTGGTTGGCTTATACTATCCCCATAATATCTTTGTATAGGTCGCGCAGGATACGGTAGCCGATGCGCAATGACCATTTTTTGCCCAAAGAGCTGGGCGAGTTCATTCGTTTGCTCAGAAGGGAGGCCGACAAGCATTTGCCACCTTTCAGTCGGTCGGCGAAGACAGAATCGATGGCCACGCCTCGCAATCTTTCTCAAACGATATTACGGAAACTATTCGGTAAAAAAAAAAATCATTTTTTGCTTTACTTGTAGCTTAATATGTCAGGTGCCCATCATTTAGTTAATGGTAATAATTATTGGGATATTTACGTGGAAATAAGACACTCCGCTAAATCCGTAAAAGTTTGCAATGAAAATCAAGGGGCGCTAGATCTCTCGAGAAAATTGATCTGATGTAGGGCGCTTATTTGCGATCGCACCGCACCAGCGATAAAGTCAGAGTGAAATATCCAAAAGATTCCTCATATTTCATAAACGGTTCGAGACATCGTAATAAGATTTTGACAAATTAGAGCACACAAAGAGTAGAGTATTTTGCTGTATGGTTATTATGCAAAACTTCATTATCTAACGTGTTATTCCAGCAACTACAGACTTTTCCGATGAAAGAATGTAATTTTTAAGGGCAATCGATAGTTGGTGAAACGACAAATGCTGTGGGTTTGGAATAACATAAGGGAAGTCATTACACGTTTATTTTGTCCGAGGATGTTCTTTTTCGTAAGATGCTGACGTTATATTTCTCCAGTTCGTCACTTAATTAACTTAATAAACCACTATTTCAAAATTTTCTCGCGTCCTAACAACATGTTAATGGGGTGATACTGTGTGAACTCCGTTGACTTTTGGCAAAAGAATCATATTTTGACATGGTAACAAGAGAAAAGTGTAGGTTTTACTCAAAATTTTCCACTCGTGACTGTCCTCTGAAAGGCAACAAATGGTTAACAAACCAGGCGAAAATACCCTTTGCATTTTCGGCGGAATATTTTTTAGACACTAACAAAGAAGTGGTGACAAATCTTTTAGAATCGTCACCATACTAGTGTGGGCGTGGAGGCGCTCCGCTTAATATTTACCAAAAATTTAAGTTTCAGTTTAGAACGGCATTTCCCTAACCGCACTCTGAACTACCACCCACCACTGCTGCTCATCTCTCGCTGCCCGAGCCGAGTGCGCATGTAGCGACCACGGCATTTTGCGTGTACTATACAAATAATTCTTCAAAACAAAGAAAAAATGAAAAAATTGATTAAAATTTCTCCAGACATTCGTGAGCTAAGCTTCTACGTCACCCCATTCTCACCGCCATCCTTTTGGGAGCCAAGTGGTTATAATCCCCTCAGAAACCTTCGCATACATACGCCCAACAACTCACCAGCTTCATCGTAACCGAATGAGTGGTTATACGAACACATAGAAGACAAAGAAACAAAGATACTTGTTCATGTGTTAGATATAGGCTAAACTGAAAACTTGCGCCACGCAGGAATTACCAGACACGAATGACCTCATATTCACCTCTGACGGTGCTTACCCGCAGGGCAGTGACTACGTGCTGGCGTTCGGCGAATGGTCCAGAAGCACGTCATTCGGTACTGACCCGCGACCAACGCCACATATCACTTCCTTTAAATCGACCCTCGTGGCGGCTGGCGACGCAGCGGAAAAACCAACGAGCACGCGTCACTCCAGTTCAGGTGGTCGCCAGCTACGTCTTCAGAAAATCCGCCGATCGCGCGCGGAGAATCGAGAATACGCGTCGTGACGTACTGGCAAGCGCGCGCGGCCGGTGAATCCCCGCCCACGGTGAAGTGCTGCTGAGCGCCGGCCACACCCAGCGCTGCCAACTGTTCCCATGGGAACGCAGGCTGCGTCATTAGGCGTGGACGACAGCGACGAGCAGAGCAGAGCAGCCACTTTCGCCGGCGAGGCCCGCGGCTCGTACTGTGCTGCGGTCAAGGCCGAGAGCCGCCTCTCGACGCTTAATTAACAGATTAGCACCGGCGCCCACCCGCCCGCTTGACCCCAGCGAACTCGAAGCTCTCTCCCTCCGCGGCATAAGCCCGGCCCGTCGAAACTTTTTGGCCTCCGGAGGAGGAGGCGCGGGAAAATGGATACCGCTAGTGAAACCACTAAACGGTGACTAGCGCGCTGTGTGGTATTTCCCTGAAATTATGGTGGGCTAATTGCCTGACCTGGGCGGGGCGGAGTGAGTCATCAAGGAAGACGGATCGACTCCGGTCCCAGAGGTGCCAGGCTGTCGACGGGCTGCCGCGGTAATCCCGCGCGGGTTGCCGCCTGCGCAACAGTGACGCCAGCTTTCGCAGTAGTTCAGTTGCTCCACATATGCTGCGCGAAGAGCTTACGTCTTGCGAAACGGAACGCTTGAGTCGCTGCTGTGCCTTCGATCTGTGTTCAGATGACGCTTTCCCTTGTGCAATTAAGAACATGGAAAAGCATTTTCGGGTCTCGGACAAGTTACTCGCCAACACACCACTTGTGTTGATCGTTTGTACAACTGTTCTGTTCCCTCAAATAAGTAAGCTGGGAAGAGATCCTGAGTGACAAGATACCTGGTAGTGGTGTCTGAGCTTTGGTACATCCTTACTGCAAATTTCTATACTTACTTGCCAGATGGCATGTCTCACTGCTTTGTGGTTCCAGGTAGCAGCTTCGATATGTCAGTAGAGTGGTGCAAGTGTGTTTTTGTAACTTTAGTTGAGGACAGGACTTCGTGAGATGCTTTTGAAACAAGGTTGAGCATGCTGCAGTTTGTGAAAACCCAACATACCAGTCTCGTCCCATAAGAAGGAATTTGATACGATATTTGCTCGTATTATTAATAGCATTTACGGATGGGCCAGAAGGGGACAAAATGAAGCACTAATTGATCACGTAATTGATGACGGTCCAGTTGATTTCGACAGTGGAGACAAAGAGGGTGCTATTATTGTCGGTGACCATATCATCAGAGCAGGAAAGAGATGACAAGGATGAAGATGAGATAAAGGATAGTTTCCATCTGGAAAAGAGGAATCGACTAAATGGAGAAAAGAATTTCCGTATGTAATGTTGGAACAAGGTCGCACAATAGTACAGCCTGTCTTCCAGGCGCCGTTCCAAAATGCCAAACAATGTGCTACACCATAACAGTGTTTCAATCTCTTTACATTTTCTGATATTAATCAGCATTTTTTTTATTCGCAAATAACCAAATAGAGAGTGAAATTATTTACAAGAAAGCGTATTAAAATCTACAACGAAGCACTAAATTGTGGCAGTGAAGTCCTGTATTTAGCAGGGAGTAGTAAGGCAAGTAGACAATCTGGAAGACCTTTGGACAGCTAATCATTTGATGGAACTGGGATAGAGGTTCTTTTGTGCTAGTATGTCAATCCAAAGATTCATATTAGTTTTACACTGTCCTCGTTTTGATGACCAAGATAATGAAGCAGCTAGGAAGGAAGTAGACATATTGGCTTTAATTAGAGACGTTTGTGAGCAGTTTGTGAGTAATTGTAATTCGATGAGAAATTAGAAACGTATGTCTAAATATTTGTAACTGGTATGTGACTAATAATTAGTAAATAATATTCCATTTCATTAGTGTCACTGTTGTATAATAATATACAATCATATTTATCCATGGTAATAACTTGCAGTTGCTTAAACCACTACATTAAATGTTAAAATATTTAAAATATATTAACAACTAGATGGGGTTTACTACATCCCATGAACCACTAGCGTTGGAATTACTGGCCACACCACTGCCGGGTTAAGTTACAAGTAGGGAATAAATCTACACTACTGGCTATTAAAATTGCTACACCACGAAGAATACGTGCTACAGACGCGAAATTTAACCGACGGGAAGAAGATGCAGTGATATGCAAATGATTAGCTTTTCAGAGCATTCACACAAGGTTGGCGCCGGTGGCGACACCTACAACGTGCTACTGTTTGTGTATGAGAAATCGGTTGGAAAGTTCCCTCATGTCAGCACGTTGTAGGTGTCGCCACCGGCGCCAACCTTGTGTGAATGCTCTGAAAAGCTAATCATTTGCATATCACAGCATCTTCTTCCTGTCGGTTAAATTTCGCATCTGTAGCACGTCATCTTCGTGGCGTACCAGTTTTAATGGCCAGTAGTGTATATTGAAGGACACGGACCGTCGAGCATTGCGGAGTGTGGTTGTACAAAATCACATCAAATCAGCGGCAGGAATCAGTCGCGGGTTCCAGAGTGCCAGCAGACGTTCAGCTAACACAACGTCTGTGCACAGGGAGTAAAAATGAATCGGTATGGTGGTCGAGCAGCTCCTCGTGAGCTACATATTTCCGTATTCCGTGCTAAGCAACGCTTGGGGCTGTGTAAAGAGTGACGCCACTGCACAGTGGGTGACTGGAAACGAGAGATTTCGAGTGACGAATCACGCTATACACTGTGGCAATCTGAAGGAAGGGGCTGAGTTTGGAGAATGGCCTCAGAACGATGCTGTCATCATGAATAGGAGCGACAGTGAAGTACAGAGGAGGTACTGTCATGATACGGAAGCGTTTTTAGTTGCTAAGGTGTGGTCCCCTTATTGTACTTAAGAAAACACCAACATCTTTTATAGCATTGTACACTGTGTGCGGTAGAGGAAGATTGTACCAGCGTGACAGTACACCCTCTGATAAAGCAGTATCTGCGAGGTAATGATCTGTGGACAGTTACATTCCTGAAATGGACTGACCTGCTTAGAGGCACGACCTGAGCCCAGTGAAACACCTTTGGGATAAGTCAGGGCGTCAGCTTCGCTTCAGACGCCAGTGTCCTACGTCGGTACCTTCTCTGGTTTCGGCTCTTCAAGGGGAATGGGCTGCCAATCCTTGACAGATGCCGGCCGGAGTGGCCGACCGGTTCTAGGCGCTACAATCTGGAACCGCGCGACCGTTACGGTCGCAGGTTCGAATCCTGCCTCGGGTATGGATGTGCGTGATGTCCTCAGGTTAGTTAGGTTTAAGTAGTTCTAAGTTCTATGGGACTGATGACCTGAGAAGTTAAGTCCCATAGCGCTCAGAGCCATTTGAACCATTTTTGAACCTTGACAAATATTCAGACACCTCAGTGAAAGTGTCCCCAAAAGAGTTCGTGCCGTCATAAAGGAGAAAGGTAGAGTCACCCAGTATTAATGTCCTCTAACAAGTGTGCAGATAAATCTGATCAATTAAACACTATGAGTTACACCTAAAATTTTTATTAGCCTAACCGGTATTCGTAGATAATCCTTTGTTAGTGACATCACATAAGCAGGAACAAAGAACTGTACATACATCAATTTCTACAACGTAACAACTGCATCGTAACAGAAGATGGTTCAATGATTCAATGGCTCTGAGCACTATGGGACTTAACATCTGAAGTCATCAGCCCCTAGAACGTAGAACTACTTAAACCTAACTAACCTAAAGACATCACACACATCCATTCCCGAGGCAGGATTCGAACCTGCGACTGCAGCGGTCGCGCGGCTCCCGACTGAAGCGCCCAGAACTGCTCGACCACACTGGCCGGCCATAACAGAAGAAATACGAGTCTGTTTATATGTGTATCATTGTATCAATGACATGCGTGTGAGCTGTAAATTCTTTATGATGTTCAGCTTGATGCGAATCTAGAAAACAAACAACGATGTGGATGCCTAGAACCGTATTACAACCATGTTTATGTTAGTACGATAGGATATTAAATCAGTCCTACATCACAATATAAAGGTTGTCGCGTATGTTAATGACAAAAGACACGTTACGTAGACTCTGACCTATCAGTTCCATGTTTAAATTACACTCCTGGAAATTGAAATAAGAACACCGTGAATTCATTGTCCCAGGAAGGGGAAACTTTATTGACACATTCCTGGGGTCAGATACATCACATGATCACACTGACAGAACCACAGGCACATAGACACAGGCAACAGAGCATGCACAATGTCGGCACTAGTACAGTGTATATCCACCTTTCGCAGCAATGCAGGCTGCTATTCTCCCATGGAGACGATCGTAGAGATGCTGGATGTAGTCCTGTGGAACGGCTTGCCATGCCATTTCCACCTGGCGCCTCAGTTGGACCAGCGTTCGTGCTGGACGTGCAGACCGCGTGAGACGACGCTTCATCCAGTCCCAAACATGCTCAATGGGGGACAGATCCGGAGATCTTGCTGGCCAGGGTAGTTGACTTACACCTTCTAGAGCACGTTGGGTGGCACGGGATACATGCGGACGTGCATTGTCCTGTTGGAACAGCAAGTTCCCTTGCCGGTCTAGGAATGGTAGAACGATGGGTTCGATGACGGTTTGGATGTACCGTGCACTATTCAGTGTCCCCTCGACGATCACCAGTGGTGTACGGCCAGTGTAGGAGATCGCTCCCCACACCATGATGTCGGGTGTTGGCCCTGTGTGCCTCGGTCGTATGCAGTCCTGATTGTGGCGCTCACCTGCACGGCGCCAAACACGCATACGACCATCATTGGCACCAAGGCAGAAGCGACTCTCATCGCTGAAGACGACACGTCTCCATTCGTCCCTCCATTCACGCCTGTCGCGACACCACTGGAGGCGGGCTGCACGATGTTGGGGCGTGAGCGGAAGACGGCCTAACGGTGTGCGGGACCGTAGCCCAGCTTCATGGAGACGGTTGCGAATGGTCCTCGCCGATACCCCAGGAGCAACAGTGTCCCTAATTTGCTGGGAAGTGGCGGTGCGGTCCCCTACGGCACTGCGTAGGATCCTACGGTCTTGGCGTGCATCCGTGCGTCGCTGCGGTCCGGTCCCAGGTCGACGGGCACGTGCACCTTCCGCCGATCACTGGCGACAACATCGATGTACTGTGGAGACCTCACGCCCCACGTGTTGAGCAATTCGGCGGTACGTCCACCCGGCCTCCCGCATGCTCACTATACGCCCTCGCTCAAAGTCCGTCAACTGCACATACGGTTCACGTCCACGCTGTCGCGGCATGCTACCAGTGTTAAAGACTGCGATGGAGCTCCGTATGCCACGGCAAACTGGCTGACACTGACGGCGGCGGTGCACAAATGCTGCGCAGCTAGCGCCATTCGACGTCCAACACCACGGTTCCTGGTGTGTCCGCTGTGCCGTGCGTGTGATCATTGCTTGTACAGCCCTCTCGCAGTGTCCGGAGCAAGTATGGTGGGTCTGACACACCGGTGTCAATGTGTTCTTTTTTCCATTTCCAGGAGTGTATATGATAGTTATATCAGATGTCACCAAGAATTATCACTGCCTGAGATTTAACGGCAGTAACATGCACGACAACCCGTGTACTGTGCGACAGGATGGATTTCATATCCTATCGTATTAACGTAGACTTGGTTCTTATTGATATCCATATGATTGTTTGCCTTCTGGATGTACATCAAGCTAAACTCCATAAAAAAATTATAACTGACAAGCATGTAATTGATACAGAAATTTGTGTAGTAACTAGGTTTATGATCCTGATGTTTTGTATATAGTTGTCATGTTGTAGAAATTAATGTACATACAGTTGTTTCTTCCTCCGTATCAAATGCCACTGACAATAGGTTATCCACCTGAACACTGGATTCACTAATAACCATTTCAAGTGCACGTCACAGTGTTTAGAAAATGTTCTTTGACGAATGGAGACATTGGATGTAAGAGCTACTTTCTGATCAAGATACTCGCAAAAAAGAATAAGCCGTGGCGTAACACACCAAAACAGTAATAAATCTGATGAAAGAGAGCATCACTGACTACCGGCTTCATAAACGTGTAACAACAGTTTTAAAACACCACCCTCTGATGGGCTCACAACGAGCTCCCTACACGCATTAGGATTGCCAACAGCGTTCTCCATTTCGCAGAGCTCTCAGCCCCTCCACGATATTCTAAAACGTTGAGGCTTTTCAACCAATCAGCCTCAGTGACAGAATGCAGGCGTTCTCACTGGCCATTTCCTGTTCCCATATTAAATGTGTTGTGGGTAATGTAGGGGGATTTAAGACAGCTATAGATCAATGTGTTGCGCAACTCCTACTCTATTGAAGAATGTCTTCACAGAAACTCTTGTACTGACGGACAGGGTTGTCCATCCTTAGAGCTACCGACATTCCTGTCGAGCAAAATAGTCTGATAATGTTACTAAACGGTGCGCCTGAAACATACGACCGAGGTACGTGTATTCAGTGAAATATTAAAGTTAATTGAGTTTTAGATCACCATTAAATCAGTTTAGACATACGTATCTGCAGGTACCTGTTATTTTACTGCAGTTCGCTAGCTTATTCTACAGAACTGAAGAATGCTATGCAGAAATGATTTTTCGCAATGTGTTATTCATGACTTGGTCATGTGGGGGAATTTATGACAATTATATATCGAATGGTTGGACAACTCCTTCTACTCTACTGAGGAATATCTTCAAGGAAACTCATATAAGTAACAGGATTAATGAAGTAAAATAATTTCTGACACTCCACTCCTTTTCACATTAGTTAGACATCAGCAAAAACACCCTGTGAGTGCGTCAGCGTCATTAGAATAAATTACTGGGGTTAGGAGAGGACCCTTATTCTATGACAGAGCAAGTCGGTATTTAGCTGTAAAATTTAATTTCTCTTTTGTTGTCAAAGAAGTGCATGGGTTTACATAGATTACGTATTACGTCCTGTTTAGCAGAAATTAAACTGAACACAACAATATCAAATCCAAACAGAAGATTATCTACATGATTTTTCGTACTACTAGACAGTAAAGCCTTGTCTGCGTTGGTCAATATTACGACAAACCATCTGATTACGTTATAAGTTTGGTACTATATAGGATGATGATCAAGTCTACAGAGGATGGATGGTTCTTGTGACAAGATGAGCATAAGATTACTCAAGGTTGCAAATGTTCACAGTGGATGCAAGCTGCTGAGCCTACGATTTTACGCCTCTGCCTGCGGGATTTACCCTTAGATGGGACATGCTGTCGGCTGCATGGCTGCTCTCGCCCTCTGAAAGCCCTATAAAAAGCTAATCAAAATTTGTACTGATTTTATCAGCTGAAACTGTCTTACGTTTCTCGTTAAGCGAGGAAACATGCACTAATTCCTAGACTGGAAAATACGGCAACATACACGTGCATAGATGTAGCAGCGTGTATACTTCAATGCCCTCTCAGTTCTCGCAAGAACAATTAACTACGTGGCTGTTTCGTTTCTCCGATGTCGGAGCTCAGTGGCTCTTCTGCTAATGTCTAGCTGAATGTCAGCCAAAGTGGACAAATTGTTCACACAAAAATTCCTCTTTTGGCGTCGTACACGTGATGCACCTTGTTCTACACTTGACGCTGGTTCAGAGGAGGGTTCCCGAAGTTTTCGGTATTGTGTCTTTCGTAGCTAACTGTCCCCTACCTGTGTTCTTTCGTGCTTCACGTCACGGCTTTCTCAGACCAATTGGAGCGTTCCTTTCATCTTGTGGAAACTACACTCACGAATCGCAAAGGGCCTACCTTTAAACTGCGCCGAAATATCGGCACTTTTACTCCTTCTGAGTTTATTGCAGCCAATCTGACATGTTTTGCCCACTCCTGACGCCTAAAAGATACACTCGTACATCATGAGCGCACATCCTAGCCTGTTCGTATTCATCTGGAAATTCCCCAGTACAGTTTTCTAAACAATTTCTCCGTCGCAGGCAGCGCTGGGCCGCTACCTGCTCCCCTCGATATATAGCCCAGTGCGTTAGTTGTCTCTCTCGCTGCGGGTCACCAACCCCTGTTAGAAGCGTTTTGTTGTATGCGGGCTGTGATGCCGCAAATCGCGTCTGCCCCAAATTAAAACGTTTCTCCCAGCACCTTTTTTCGCCTTTTGCTCATTGACATGCAGAATTTGGGTTGGGTGTGTTAATACTGTCGAATCGAGTGTCATCCCTTTGCATTATATACTGTACATTTTGATAGGCAAATCTGACCACTATTGCCTAAGTATGTCAGGTGACATATTCATATACTTGTTATGACATTTAAAATCTCATGTAAGGTGTGAAATTAACATTCATTCAAGCTGCCACCTTACAAATTTTTCACAGAATTTAATAACTGCATTGTGTTACACAGAATAAAATGAGCGCACCAGATCTCTTTTCAGATCCGACACATCCCATTATGCGGGATCTACGAGATACGATGCAAGTAATGAAATGTAACACACTAGTTTAAGAACAAAGTTTTTAATTTGCACTCAGATGTGGCATTACAGTTTTGTTCCTTGTTATGTTTTATCCTCTTTTATCAAACCTTGTATCAATCAGACTGTTGTAAGAAGAACTGATCTTTATGAACTCCTCATTCATGTCAACATTTTCAAATTTCCTAAAATTCACGCACAGGCCATAGTAAATAGGGAATTTTAAACACAAAAATACGGCTAAAGCTTTATGTTCGCCGAAAATCTATAAACGTCACAGCAACACTCCTGGCTGGCAATGTTGTGTTTTGAACACCTTGTGCATCTCTCGTCGCAGTAGGTATACCAGCAGAAACACAGTGTCTGGTCAAACGCATCCGGAAACCAGTATGTAATGCACTGTTGACCTCTACATGTTACGAGAGGCAGAAACGGTAGAATAAATGGAGGAGGGGGGTATTGTGTTGTCAGTGACTAAGCAGTAACAGCAGTGAGCTTAGTGACTTTGAATGTGGGCTGATCATTGGATGTTGCCTGAGTAACTACTCCATCAGGGACATTTCAACCCTTCTAAAGCTGCCGAAATTGACTGCTGGTGATGTGATAGTAAAATGGTAACCAGAAGGAACAATCGCAGCTAATCTAATCAGGCAGAGTTCTTTTACTGGCGGACAAGGTTGTCTATCCTTAGAGCCACAAACATTCATATCGAGCGCAATAGTTCAATAGCGTTACTAAGCAATGTGTGTGAAAGGTATGAGCGAGGTACATGCGCTTAGTGAACGACTGAAGTTAATAAAATGTTCGGTCACCGTTAAATGAGTTTCGCGATATCTACCAGCAAGTACCTATTAATGATTGTAATTAACTTTCCCGCCATTTGCTGTCTTCCTCTACGGAACTGAAGAATGCGACGCAGAAGTGCTTTCTCGCAATGCGTTATTCACGACAGTCTGTATTAGCTCACGATTCAGTAAAATTCAATACTCACATTACGTCACGCTTTCTTCGGTAGATTATTCAGCTCTCTCATTGCCATGAGCTGTACTCACGGAAATCAGCTGGCCGCAGAGAGTCACAGTTTAAATATATGTGTTCGTGCAGGCATTGGATGCTGAAAGGCGCATCCATTAGTACCAACACTGCTCGGCTAAAAGATCAAAGAGGAAATACTCATGAGCAACACCAATGAATTTTACACTTCATCCTATTCAATGATCTGTGACGTAAAAATAAATGTTAACAGGAGCGATTTTTATGTCAGTTATACAAGCAAAACCGTGGTACCACATTCCTGGTCTACAGATTTCGTACTCTACTAACTGCTGCATCTGCAACATGAGACTTAAGAACTTTTGATTGTAGAAGATAACAGCAGAAGCGAGACTGAAGAAAGTGTTTATACAGCAATATAAAATGAGCCTCTTTAAACAATAAGTTTTGGCATTTTGTGGTAATCCGCAGCAGACTATCGGGAGTAAGGCGAGCAGCAGTAACGAGCAGTAGCTGTCATCATATTCACCAGTGAATTTGGCGAAAGGCATTCGAAACCGATAGACAGCATCACAGTTAGAAGAATTCGACATATTTCTTCTGTGTAAATAAAAATGATATAGGTACAAACATGAAACAGAATTAATAGAGGCAATAGGAATTAATAGAGGAAATACAAAAGATCCAAAGTTTCACCTTATATCAGTAAGTGCGAAAGAGGCTGTAGCAAACGCTGCAAGAGAGGCGTTGTGCATCATAGTTTGGGTCACCGTTAAGATTCCTAGAGTCTATGTTTCCAGAAGAGCAAATCAGTATACGTATTGCTTCTTCCTACGTTAATCTCGACAAAAGACCATGAACAAACTGTAATGATTGCTTGTCACACAGAGTCTTCCCGCAAACCGTTGGCGACTGGAACAGGAAAGGGGACACTGTAATCTCTGCGACACGCCCTAAACTGGTTGCAGAGTATAAATGTAGATACGTCAGTCATAGCCGACAAAATAATTGTAACAAGTTTGAAAAAGAGAACTCTGTTATTCACCCTAATGCCGAAAGAGAGTGCACCAAATAAAAAAGCAGAAAGTGCATAAAATGATGGCCTCCAGCACAGTATAACGCGGAAATCGCATCATCAAAGGATTTCAGCGTCCAAAGGTGTCTGTCTTAGTGCGATCATCTTCACACATTGTACGTTATCTGTAAAATGAGAATGTGTCTCCCTCAACTGCGATCTTATAAAGCACACTCTTCAAACGCTCACACAAGATATTCACCTGGTGTAGCTTAGAATTTGGTCGATACCTATTCACTGTCTGTCTGTGTGTGTGTGTGTGTGTGTGTGTGTGTGTGTGTGTGTGTAGGTAGGTACGGAGAAGGGAGAGGGGGGGGGGGGGGGTAGGCGAGGGGGACCTGGCTGGGTGGATGGGTATCAGTGAGATGAAACGAACACAGAAAGACAGAATCAATTACACAAAACGTGCACAAAAGAGGGAAAAGGCGCAGGAGTGGTTAAAAGGTAGTTGCTGAGAGGATTAATGGAGTGATAAATAGAAAAAAACTTTCCAATAAAGTGATGCAACATTATGAGGTGGAATATGAAATTAGATATACTGGAGACAGAATGGTAACGGTGAAGTTAAGACAGAAATACGGTTTAGGAAAAAGTAGACCAGCGAGATTTCGTTTATTTTTTTTCCAAAGGAAATTAAAACTAATACTTTACTTTTAATGGAGTACCTTAACTATTATGAAAGCCTGTGAGTGGTCTAAGGAATTCTTTAACATTCACATTATTCTTGTAACGTAAATTGTATAGTAGTTGGTAGGAACTCGAAGAGTTATTGCGTCAATGCAGAGGTGTCGCATATTGCACCGTACTGCCCTTTGCAGCAAAGAAGAAGAGAACAGAAATCTGTGGACTACCAAAATTTCGCCATGAGAGCTTAGAACAGTGCAAAAATTGTAACAGACAAACTACCTTAAAACAGTATTTTAGGTAAGTTTAAATCAGTTAACGGACTAACTCACGTAGGATCATTAGTACAGAGAGTGTTGTAAGAAATGCTGATACTTCTTTTAACTTATGACTGACAGTTATTTGTAGCTATGTTTTTATTATTCTCTCTGTACAATGCGGGAGAACTTTGAAATTAAAAGAGACGAAGTATTGGACAAAATTTGCATATTTAGTGTTTCAGTGTACAAATGAACACATGCGCGGGAAAACGCACAAACCCTCAAACGTAAAAACAAGAGGTTAGTGCTGCCATTTGTTGCTTGGTACAGGGACTATCCAAACTGACAATGATCTCATCCCTAAATATCACGTTAGGAAGTAATACAGCACAGAGAATTTCTTGCATTTCGCTAGATATGATTTCTGTAATGTTAAAAACGGTCTAATCTTCCGTTACCCTCCGGGTTCTCTCCAAGGGAAATAAGCTACACATTTATCCCTAAATATCACGTTAGGAAGTAATACAGCACAGAGAATTTCTTGCATTTCGCTAGATATGATTTCTGTAATGTTAAAAACGGTCTAATCTTCCGTTACCCTCCGGTTTCTCTCCAAGGGAAATAAGCTACACATTTATCCCTAAATATCACGTTAGGAAGTAATACAGCACAGAGAATTTCTTGCATTTCGCTAGATATGATTTCTGTAATGTTAAAAACGGTCTAATCTTCCGTTACCCTCCGGGTTCTCTCCAAGGGAAATAAGCTACACATTTGAGTAGCAGGATAGCCAATACTATCCCATATAATAAATAGACAACAGATAATTTACCTATAATTTGAAAAGGTTTGGTGGCTGAGGGACGTTGTTGTTGTTGTTGAGGTCTTCAGTACTGAGACTGGTTTGATGCAACTCTCCATGCTACTCTATCCTGTGCAAGCTTCTTCATCTCCCAGTACCTACTGCAACCTACATCCTTCTAAATCTGCTTAGTGTATTCATCTCTTGGTCTCCCTCTACAATTTTTACCCTCCACGCCGCCCTCCAATGCTAAACTGGTGATCCCTTGACGCCTTAGAACATGTCCTACCAACCGATCTCTTCTTGTAGTCAAGTAGTGCCACAAACTCCTCTTCTCCCCAATTCTATTCAATACCTCCTCATTCGTTATGTGATCTACCCATCTAATCTTCAGCATTCTTCTGTAGCACCACATTTCGAAAGCTTCTATTCTCTTGTCCAAACTATTTATTGTCCATGTATCACTTCTATATCGAGCGAGGTGGCGCAGTGGTTAGACACTGGACTCGCATTCGGGAGGACGACGGTTCAATCCCGCGTCCGGCCATCCTGATTTAGGTTTTCCGTGATTTCCCTAAATCACTTCAGGCAAATGCCGGGATGGTTCCTCTGAAAGGGCACGGCCGACATCCTTCCCCATCCTTCCCTAATCCGATGAGACCGATGACCACGCTGTCTGGTTTCCTTCCCCGAACAACCAAACCAACCATCACTTCCATACATGGCTACGCTCCATACAAATACTTTCAAAAACGACTTCCTGAAGCTTAAATCTATACTCGATGCTAACAAATTTCTCTTTTTCAGAAACGCTTTCCTTACTATTGCCAGTCTACATTTTATATCCTCTCTACTTCGACCATCATCAGTTGTTTTGCTCCCCAAACAGCAAAACTCCTTTACTACTTTAAATGTCTCATTTCCTAATCTAATTCCCTCAGCATCACCCGATTTAATTCGACTACATTCCATTATCCTGGTCTTGATTTTTTTGATGTTCATCTTATATTCTCCTTTCAAGCACTGTCTATTCCGTTCAACTGCTCTTCCAAGTCCTTTGCTGTCTCTGACAGAATTACAATGTCATCAGCGAACCTCAAAGTTTTTAGTTCTTCTCCATGGATTTTAATAGCTACTCCAAATTTTTCTTTTGTTTCCTTTACTGCTTGCTCAATATACAGATTGAATAACATCGGGGAGAGGCTACATATTGGAACTAAGAAAAGTGTAAACACGAAATACAGTCCTTGTTTAATATGTAAATTAATCACTTTATGAACGTAGTTTAGGGTTCCCGAAGTGTTCAGTTGGCACAATCAGTACAGAATACAATTAGTGAACATGGTGGCTATAGAAATGGGAAACGCTGACGGAAGTGTGAAAAATCAGTGGAAATTATCGAAAGGGGAAACATTTCCCACAGAATAGACGCAAAGATGTTGTGAAGAAGAAGCGAAATAGCGGTTAGCAGTATAGTAATCATAAAGGTGTAGTGAAAAAGGCAAAATCACAAGGTTCAGATTAAGCCTATGCGAGAAAATGATTCAAGGTTGTACCTGCAGGTACACAGGGGAAGTTGTTTCTTGATTTCCGAAATCTAAGTAACAATGATCTTCAAAATTTATATACATTTGGATGTGTAAATGTGAATCCTGTGAAGTGGAGGTTTACTGTTAATTCAGACAGGAGAAGGCTGCAGACAACCAACATCTATGAGGTTACTGTAAGTGAAGGAAACGTTCAGATATGTAAGACAGGTAGTCTAGCAATCTTCCGTATAAGCAGTCGATGCCTGTACTGTGTGAATCAACAAAAGATAACGTCTGGAACTCCTGAAGTTAGTTCCCATGTTTCATTACGCAACAAGACACTAGACGTACATTCACAATAATAGATTTATTTGTAACGTAACATTAAAAGCTGAATATTTTATGTAAGGTGTATAAGCGGAGGAAACGTAGCAATCGCCCAAATACATGCAGCGAAGCGGACCAGGAATTTGCTTGGGCTCATGTACGAGTAAATAGTTTTCCTACACAGTCAAGACACTATTTCAGTTAAAAGAATCCCAACATGACGTATCTGTGTGCAGGTCTAAACGGTTGCAATATGTACAGTCTTTATCAAGATAAGTGCAAAGGCAGCAACAAGAAACCTCTTAGCTTTGGCATGCGTTGGAAAATATTTTATCAGTTTTTTAATATTGGCTTTGCAAAGTCACATAGCGGCGCCTGTCAGGTTTGTTATCACCTTAAGAAGCAAATTCATATGGGAAAAATTGTCAGAAAAAGAAAGAACTACAAGCAAAACCGAACTTCCGAGTTAAACCTACTAGTACTGCCAATGAAAATTTGAAAATGGATTCAGAATATTCAAAAACTTACAATTCTGTTATGGCCATTGCTTTCATAAATGGATGCATTGTTTTGCGACATCAGGCTATGATAGTGACCATTGGCTTGATCTGTTTGAGCCATACGTGATGTGTTGTCACCAGGTTTCAAAATGGTTTAAATGGTTCTAAGCACTATGGGACTTAACATCTGACGTCATCAGTCCACTAGACTTAGAACTACTTAAACCTAACTAACCTAAGGACATCACACACATCCATGCCCGAGGCAGGATTCGAACCTGCGACCGTAGCAGCCGCGTGGTTCCGGACTGAAGCGCCTAGAACCGCTCGGCCACCGCGGCCGGCACAAGGTTTCCCTTTTACAGTACTTTTTACTATTGTTAATGGTAATTGTGTTTGGGGATGTTTGATAATCTACGAAAAAAACCTTCACATATTATTGATCTTCTTTATTAATTACTATTTTTCATGTTACGTTCCAGTGTAAAGGACATTCCATAGCAGAAACGTAACTGGTCCATATTGTAGGGATTACCGTTAAAAAATAAGAATGAAATAGTTTGATAAATTTTTTCCAGCATCATCTGCACAACCCCATATTTCTCCATTTCTAAATACTGTGGGTTAGCCCGGTTTTCCGCGCATGTCTTCAAATATTGTTACTAACAAAGAACGGAGAAGACAATGTAAGGATTTAACATCTCGTGAATGATGACGTTTCTAAAGACACATTCGTATATGTAAATGACAATGAAGCAGATTGGCCATGTTCTTTTGAAAGAATATGAAAGGAGCCATACCGACATTTACTACGCAAGTCTAAATTGGGTAGTCGAACGGTCGCTGAAGTTCGTACCTCCCTGTCTTAATCGCCGCACTACCTCCTCCGGCTTTAACAATATAAGATTTTCATGCCCTCATCATTGCTTCGAAATTCAGTGTTAATTACCTCTTCATGCCGTCTGTAGTTGTGTATGTTCTGTCCATCTAAACTGCAGCATCAATTTGTCGGAGCTCCTTCAGGATGTAAAGTCTTAGGTGTTTGAACTGGTTTTTTCTCGTGTCAAGAACTATCAGAATATCAAATATTAAATGTTTGAACAGTGGTAAGCACTAGCCAAGTCTGTAGCTGTGTTTATGTTGCTTACATTTACTATATACTGTACAATACGCAACAGTGGATCCATTTTTAAGATAGTGGGAGATATGTTCTGGTAGAAACTCAGTACAAATAGTTTTAAAACATTGCAGCCTTTGCTTGGTTTAATGGGTTTAGTTGTACAGATACTTTGTGTTTTGTTGTGGAGGTGCTGCAACTGAATGTTACTCTTATTCACTGCCACAGCTCCTTTTCGTAATAAGTGTAGTCACGTAAGAATGTGATCAAAAGTATCCGGACATCCCCAGAAACATACGTTTTTCATATTATGTGCATTGTGCTGCCACCTACTGCCAGGTACTCGATATTAGCGACCTCAGTAATCATTAGACATCTTGAGAGAGCAGATCCGCGGACGTCGAACGTGGTCGGGTAATTGGGCATCACTTGTGTCGTACGTCTGTACGCGAGATTTCCAAACTCTTAAACATCCCTAGGTCCACTGTTTCCGATGTGACAGTGAAGTGCAAAAATGAAGGGTCACGTACAGCACAAAGGGTACAGGCCGACTTCGTCTGTTGACTGACAGAGACGACCGACAGTTGAAGAGGGCTGTAATGTGTAATAGGCAGACACCTACCCAGACCACCACACAGGAAATGCAAACATCACAGGATCCACTGTAAGTACTATGACAGTTAGGCGGGAGATGCGAAAACTTGGATTTCATGGTCGAGCGGCTGCTCATAAGCCCCCGCCGGTAAATTCCAAACCACGCCAACCTTGGTGTAAGGAACGTAAACATTGGGCGATTGAACAGTGGATAAACGTCGTGTGGAGTGACGAATCACGGTACACAATGTAACGATACGATGGCAGAGTGGGGATATCGCGAATGCCCGGTGAACGTAATCTGCCAGCGTGCGTAGTGCCAACAGTAAAATTCGGAGGCGTTGGTATTGTGGTGTGGTCGTGTTTTTCATGGAGCAGGCTTGCACCCCTTGTTGTTTTGCGTAGCACTATCACAGCACAGGCCTACACTGATGTTTGAAGCACATTCTTGCTTCCCACTGTTGAAGAGCAATTCGAGGATGGCGATTGCATCTTTCAACACGATCGAGCAAAAAAATGGTTCAAATCGCTATGCGACTTAACTTCTGAGGTCATCAGTCATCTAGAACTTAGAACTAATAAAACCTAACTAACCTAAGGACATCACATACATCCATGCCCGAGGCAGGATTCGAACCTGCGACCGTAGCGGTCACGCGGTTCCAAACTGAAGCGCCTAGAACCGCACGGCCACACCGGCCGGCCCACGATCGAGCACCTGTTCGTAATGCAAGACCTGTGGCGGAGTGGTTACAAGACAATAACATCCCTGTAATGGACAGGCCTGCACAGAGTCTTGATCTGAATCCCATTGAACACCTTTGGGATGCTTTAAAACGCCCAATTCGTGCCAGGCCTCACCGACCGACATCGATACCTTTCCTCAGTGCAGCATTCCGTGAAGAATGGGCCGCCATTCCCCAGGAAACCTTCCAACACCTGATTGAACATATTCCTGCGGGAATGGAAGCTGTTATCAAGGCTAAGGGTTGGCCAACACCATATTGAATTTCAGCATTACCGGTGGAGGGCGCAACGAACTTGTAAGTCATTTTCAGCTAGGTGTCCGGATATTTTTGATCACACGGTGTATATACGCCCACTTACCTGTTACCTTATCGGATGTTCGAACCACCTGTCCATTCATATCTTTTTATGCCCAGTAAAATTGTTCTGATTGCTTACCGCTTCCAAAATTTTGCAGCAACCACTGTTTCATGACAGCACCATAAATCAAGAGAGCAGTTACATAGTTTGAACAATATTTAAGAACATTCCATAACAGCACACATTGTAACCGGGAATTCTACGTTACTGGCCGGAAGTGATCTAACTACACGAAAGAAACCTGAGGAGAGACGAAATTTGATCAAACTTGTTATCTTCCGTATGTATCACACACAGTGTATACGTGCGCACTAATTTACATACGATAAACATGGGAAATATGAGATGACGGGCATTTGACGATTACTGCCTTATAGATCAGTAATAACCCCCTCCCCCCCTCACCACACCTACCGCCCTACCGCCCCAGAGACTGTGTCGTCAATCGCGCTCTTCGTTTCGTGTCCTAAATCCGAACAGGAGAGGGTTACAAAAATTGAATATGGGGCAGTAGTAAGGAGTGCACCCGAGCCAAAGGCTGAGCAGTCTCTTACGCTATCATATAAGCTATAAGAACAACTGGCGCCAATTGTATCTGGCCGACCGCTCGAATTTGCGCACGCAACGACGTAACTGGCTAACTTGAATGCTAATTAATTAGGAAACGGTGTAACGTATTGAATTTTTTTGTTAACAACGAACTACCCAGCGACATCCCTACAAGCATTTGAGACTGTTTCTTACCATCCTGTATAAGGAAGATAAAAAAATGTTTCCGTTCGGAGAATGTGCAGTCGAGGATTGGTACACCAATGAGGCAGATGCCGTGCCCATTGAGGCAGTCATCCCAGTGATGCACGAAGTTGGACATACTCGTTTGGTAAAACACCGTCTCTTGGTGCATAAAGACGGCCGTAAGTGCCTGCCGCACCTCGTCCGCCAACAACCGTCGACCCTTCGAGGCCTTTTTTAAGGGACTACATGCATGATAATTGGATGGGGAGAGATGAGTTGACGTAACTTTTACGTTAAGACGTTTGCGATAGGGGAATGTGCGTTGTCATGATGCAGCGCAAAAGTTGGCGTACCATTACACAATGGTAGTTTTCGGCAGACATGCTGATCCATAGACAGTCTTCCTTTTCCGGTGGGCACCTACTGGTATTCGACCTTCGGGAACCAAGAAAAGGATATAAGCACTTTGGTCCTGTTTGAACGCAATTGGTAATAACGTCGCCATAGATCACGTATCTGCATGTACCGCACACACGTCGAGAGACACGAATGCCGCACTAATCTCTTGTCTGCTTGTCGAAGCTTATACATCCGCACAGGAGTTGCACTACATTGCGTATACGCTACAGCAATCGCCCTGAAACAAGGACGTTTTAATCACCCCTTGTACTAGTTCTAGGATTCAAAATACCACAAGTCTGCAAAGTGTAAAAATTTAATCTCGGTTATCAATCATCCACTAGCTTGCACTTGCATTCCATGTGTAATACAGTTGTGCGTCACATGACAAAACATGTGTTGTATGCATCTTTATATTACGAGAATCCTATACTTTTATTGTTAATTACGTTTTAAAACCGTCGTGACATTAAAGGATACGAATATTTAGGTAATGCTGCGCTAGGTAGTTGGCGTGATCCTAATTAAGTGCTTCGCAGAGGCAGTATTTCAAGCAAAACAGGCAGTCCATAAACAAAGGCGTTAAGTTACCGTGTGAGAGTGTGAAGTCTCAAGACAGCGCAGCCGCCGCTGTAATTAATCTCGAAGCTACGCGCCATGCATTTGCTGCGGATGTGAGCGCCCGCAGCTTCTCATTGTAGAGCGCCGAGTTCTCTGCCGCGCAGGTGTTGGCTCATACGCGTGCGAGACTCATCACTTGTAGCGGACCTACCTCTATCAACATCAGTAAAAGACCATTAAAAAAACGCGCCACGCTCGAGACTTAGTTTGGAGAAAGTGGGGAGGAATTAGAGACGAAACGGAACTTCGTGGGGATCCGATGTATGTGGTGAGGTAGCACAATTTCTGTCACAGGCTTGTACTGCACAAAGATGTGAGTCTCAGTTCGAAACGCAGTTTAAACTTGTCATTAACGTTCCTTCAGAACTGCCTTACAAGAACCTTCAGGTCTCTGCTTGAGTAGTAAGGTACTAGGGGTGCTGGCACACTTTTGATATCGAATTGATATGCAAATTAATTAACTCAATTAACTCAATCAATTAATTACCCCCATCCACGCCCACCCCCACTCCCAGATGAAGTGTTTTTCTCAACCTGCACCTGGGTCCCAGCATACTTCCCCCTCCCGACTTTCCCCCTCCCCCATCTACCCTTTTGGCGGGAATTACAAATTTTGACGGGAATTTCGAATTTTGATGAGTATTTCGAATTTTGGCGGTAGTTTCTTTGTCCCAAGGCTGTGCTGACGTTCTACCTCACCCCTCACCTGGGAACTGGTGGGAATTGAAAATGGTGGTGTCTTTTCAGGTAGTCCAACCCTGGTCCTTCTGGATGGAAGGCCCATGTGCAGAGGGTGGGCTTACTGGTAGTTGGGAGCTCCAACGTCAGGCGCGTAATGGGGCCCCTTAGGGATAGGGCAGCAAGAGAGGGGAAGAAAACCAATGTGCACTCCGTGCGCATACCGGGGGGAGTCATTCCAGATGTGGAAAGGGTCCTTCCGGATGCCATGAAGGGTACAGGGTGCACCTATCTGCAGCTGGTCGCTCATGTCGGCACCAATGATGTGTGTCGCTATGGATCGGAGGAAATCCTCTCTGGCTTCCGGCGGCTATCTGATTTGGTGAAGACTGCCAGTCTCACTAGCGGGATGAAAGCAGAGCTCACCATCTGCAGCATCGTCGACAGGACTGACTGCGGACCTTTGGTACAGAGCTGAGTGGAGGGTCTGAATCAGAGGCTGAGACGGTTCTGCGACCGTGGGGGCTGCAGATTCCTCGACTTGCGCCATAGGGTGGTGGGGTTTCGGGTTCCGCTGGATAGGTCAGGAGTCCACTACACGCAACAAGCGGCTACACGGGTAGCAGGGGTTGTGTGGCGTGGGCTGGGCGGTTTTTTAGGTTAGATGGCCTTGGGCAAGTACAGAAAGGGCAACAGCCTCAACGGGTGCGGGGCAAAGTCAGGACATGCGGGGACCAAGCAGCAATCGGTATTGTAATTGCAAACTGTCGAAGCTGCGTCGGTAAAGTACCGGAACTTCAAGGGCTGATAGAAAGCACCGAAGCTGAAATCGTTATAGGTACAGAAAGCTGGCTGAAGCCAGAGGTAAATTCTGCCGAAATTTTTACAAAGGTACAGACGGTGTTTAGAAAGGATAGACTGCATGCAACCGGTGGTGGAGTGTTCGTCGCTGTTGGTAGTAGTTTATCCTGTAGTGAAGTAGAAGTGGATAGTTCCTGTGAATTATTATGGGTGGAGGTTACACTCAACAACCGACTCAGCAGCATTAGTGGCAGAACAACTGAGAGAAAATTTGGAATACATTTCACATAAATTTTCTCAGCATGTTATAGTCTTAGGTGGAGATTTCAATTTACCAGATATAGATTGGGACACTCAGATTTTTAGGACGGGTGGCAGGGACAGAGCATCGAGTGACATTATACTGAGTGCACTATCCGAAAATTACCTCGAGAAATTAAACAGAGAACCGACTCGTGGAGATAACATCTTGGACCTACTGATAACAAACAGACCCGAACTTTTCGACTCTGTATGTGCAGAACAGGGAATCAGTGATCATAAGGCCGTTGCAGCATCTCTGAATATGGAAGTTAATAGGAATATAAAAAAAGGTAGGAAGGTTTATCTGTTTAGCAAGAGTAATAGATGGCAGGTTTCAGACTACCTAACAGATCAAAACGAAAATTTCTGTTCCGACACTGACAATGTTGAGTGTTTATGGAAAAAGCTCAAGGCTATCGTAAAATGCGTTTTAGACAGGTACGTGCCGAGTAAAACCGTGAGGGACGGGAAAAACCCACCGTGGTACAACAACAAAGTTAGGAAACTACTGCGAAAGCAAAGAGAGCTTCACTCCAAGTTTAAACGCAGCCAAAGCCTCTCAGACAAACAGAAGCTAAACGATGTCAAAGTTAGCGTAAGGAGGGCTATGCGTGAAGCGTTCAGTGAATTCGAAAGTAAATTTCTATGTATCGACTTGACAGAAAATCCTAGGAAGTTCTGGTCTTACGTTAAATCAGTAAGTGGCTCGAAACAGCATATCCAGACACTCCGGGATGATGATGGCATTGAAACAGAGGATGACACGCGTAAAGCTGAAATACTAAACACCTTTTTCCAAAGCTATTTCACAGAGGAAGACCGCACTGTAGGTTCCTTCTCTAAATCCTCGCACAAACGAAAAAATGGCTGACATCGAAGTAAGTGTCCAAGGAATAGAAAAGCAACTGGAATCACTCAACAGAGGAAAGTCCACTGGACCTGACGGGATACCAATTCGATTCTACACAGAGTACGCGAAAGAACGTGCCCCCCTTCTAACAGCTTTGTACCGCAAGTTTCTAGAGGGAAAAGAGCACAGGTAGTCCCAGTCTTCAAGAAGGGTCGTCGAGCAGATGTGCAAAACTATAGACCTATATCTCTGACGTCGATCTGTTGCAGAATTTTAGAACTTGTTTTTTGCTCGAGTATCATGTCGTTTTTGGAAACCCAGAATCTACTATGTAGGAATCAACATGGATTCCGGAAACAGCGATCGTGTGAGACCCAACTCACTTTATTTGTTCATGAGACCCAGAAAATATTAGATACAGGCTCCCAGGTAGATGCTATTTTCCTTGACTTCCGGAAGGCGTTCGATACAGTTCCGCACAGTCGCCTGATAAACAAAGTAAGAGCCAACGGAATATCAGACCAGCTGTGTGGCTGGATTGAAGAGTTTCTAGCAAACAGAACACAGCATGTTGTTATCAATGGAGAGACGTCTACAGACGTTAAAGTAACCTCTGGCGTCCCACAGGGGAGTGTTATGGGACCATTGCTTTTCACAATATATATAAATGAACTAGTAGATAGTGTTGGAAGTTCCATGCGGCTTTTCGCGGATGATGCTGTAGTATACAGAGAAGTTGCAGCATTAGAAAATTGTAGCGAAATGCAGGAAGATGTGCAGCTGATAGGCACTTGGTGCAGGGAGTGGCAACTGACCCTTAACATAGACAAATGTAATGTATTGCGAATACATAGAAAGAAGTATCCTTTATTGTATGATTATATGATAGCGGAACAAACACTGGTAGCAGTTACTTCCGTAAAATACCTGGGAGTATGCGTGCGGAACGATTTGAAGTGGAATGATCATATAAAATTAATTGGTGGTAAGGCGGGTACCGGGTTGAGATTCATTGGGAGAGTCCTTAGAAAATGTAGTCCATCAACAAAGGAGGTGGCTTACAAAACACTCGTTCGACCTATACTTAAGTATTGCTCATCAGTGTGGGATCCGTACCAGATCGGGTTGACGGAGGAGATAGAGAGGATCCAAAGAAGAGCGGCGCGTTTCGTCACAGGGTTATTTGGTAACCGTGATAGCGTTACGGAGATGTTTAACAAACTCAAGCGGCAGACTCTGCAAGAGAGGCGCTCTGCATCGCGGTGTAGCTTGCTCGCCAGGTTTCGAGAGGGTGCGTTTCTGAATGAGGTATCGAATATATTGCTTCCCCCTACTTATACCTCCCGAAGAGATCACGAAAGTAAAATTAGAGAGATTCGAGCGCGCACGGAGGCTTTCAGACAGTCGTTCTTCCCGCGAACCATACGCGCTGGAACAGGAAAGGGAGGTAATGACAGTGGCACATAAAGTGCCCTCCGCCACACACCGTTGGGTGGCTTGCGGAGTATAAATGTAGATGTAGAACAGAGATACTTGTCGGACTATGAAGAACTCCCGAAACAGAGTTGTGTGACCGGACCTTAAGAATGCTCGAAACAGTCGGACTAGTGCAGCCAAAGTACTTTGTCTCCCATGTGTGCCAATACGACCCAAAGATGTCCGAAGCACTTTGGTTGCAATATCGTTATTCTTATGTTTCTCAAAGCTAGTGAAATTTGATAGACAAAAACAGTAGACTCGTAGGGTAGCCATTAGAGATTGTCATACTGAAAACTAGGTTAAATACAATGAAAAGTTTATAAATACCGGTAATTAATAAGAAAGTTACGCATTTTCGGTCTAACACCCGAATGTGCTGACCAATCAAGAGCAAGTTCAGTACAACTGGAAGATTCTCCCATGGGAATGGAACATACTGTACCATCTGCTGCATGTGTCTCATTCCACTTTTGTACCATATGCTACTTCACGTGTAGCAAACTTAATCAAGGCGAGCTTCTAGCGAGATAAAATACTGGTGGCCACAGCCACGAATACACACTAGCATGAAACCTTTGCCAATATAAAAAGGAAATTTAACTGAGCTGTCCTGGCCACAAGCCACACCCTGACTAGAGCACATCGCCCATCCATGCACACACACACACACACACACACACACACACACACACACACACTGGACTGTTTCCACAACACCACTCTGTTCTGTGGTGGAGAACACATTTATTTAATGTCAACACATTTCGAGCACCTATTAAAAGGAACACAATCGTGATGCCAATAAATGGCCTCGGTGCAGTCCATTTCTTTTACTCTTATGAGCAAAATCAACTACAGGATACAATTCACATCTCATTATTTTGTGGCATCCAACAAAGTGCACCACCACCGATTACAAATGACCAGGATATACATCCCCTATACATATCCACCATGCGTAAAACTGGAAGAACAAAATTCCACTATTTTGCTGCAAAAACTGCCAATCAACACATAATGTCATCATTGTTTCAAAACCATCATCAGAGTAAAGAAAAAGCACGAGTTTAAACTCTAAAGACTAAAACATCTATGTTAAGCAATTTCTTCCAGCTTGATGGACAAATTAAGAGACTTGAGATCGTCTCTCAGGTTCAGATCACTGTCTGTTAATAAACTGGTATGTACGTGGGTATTACAAACATTTCAAACACATGGAATAAATTAGAGAATACAATCTTTCATGCCATGGACTCACATGTCAGAAAAAATACAATCATTTTACATTCGACAACAACATGCTATAATTAAAAAGGAAGTTCCTGTTTTGCATGCTATGGCAAGTCCCATTTTACTATTGTGAAGCTAGATCACAAGTGCATTTACGAATCAAATCGTGGGAGCCTGTCTTGTAATAGAACCTCCTATAAGATTTTGTTGCGTCTCTCTCTCTCTCTCTCTCTCTCTCTCTCTCTATCTTCCATTACATCGAAACCAGTTCCCATCTGTGTGCTTACATTTGATGTTTCTGCTCCAGAAATCCTGTATATTGATATGTCTGTAAATTCCTAATCATACAGCAGGTCCTCACATTCTAATTTTGTAAGCAATTTGATCATCACACCTTGTTTTGAAAGAATCTACTCACATGTCGGGGGGGAGGGGGGACAGTGGGGGGGGGGGGGGGGGCAGAAGGGGCAAACACTATCGTTTCTGGGTTCCACAACGAGCAATGATCCAAGTGAGGGCTATTTTATAACTAGAGGTTATGAACTATGAAACAACATAGGACTTACAGTAACACCTATTTTTAAAATTGCGGTTGTGACAATAATAATAAAAACAGTCATGATTCAATGAGAATAGATACAGCTGACTTCTATTACTCTTACCAGTGAAATTTGTGCAGTTTTGAGAGAACTATATGTATCCAAACTTTAATCATTTATACCATTCCTTGTAATAGCACCTCCTGCAAGTGTTTATCACGTCTCTCTCTTCTGATACATCGACAAAACAAATACCATATGTGCGTCGACATTGAGCATATTACATATACATCTATCACTCCTTTGGAGCAGGTGACAAGTGGTTGACGTTGCTAGCACAGACCTGGGTAAATTAGTGTCAGCTGTACTGGAGGAAGACCATATCTAACAGAGTATCAATCACAAGAGAGGGTTTCTGTATCATTCCTTCATAAGCAGTTTAATACATTGTTTATTTGGCTGTAACAAATCCAAAAAGTGTAACACTACAGCTTTGTACTCTGCCATACACCTTTCTCTTATTCTGTGTCAGGTGCTAAACTGACAACACATTTCAATCCTTTGGCTCTCACAGAAAGCTGAGCATCGCATGATGTAAACTATGCAGCTCCCACAACACAAAGATTGGTAGCAATAAAACACAGAGCCGATGATTCTCATTGAAAAATATGTGGAACAAATAACAACACATGGAAACTGGAAGAGTTTACGGCATTGTAGAGGGTTTCCAACAGCTATTCGAAGGTGATGACCGATACAGCTAATCTCATCTTCCACAGTGGTTACAGACCTCTCGGTGTTCCATTTTGCTGAGCGTTGTTTCCTCATTTTGCAGTCATGTACATGGTTACTGTTCCAGTACTGACCATCACCGGAAGGTCCCATTCACAACATACATGAGATACTAGAAATAAAAGAGGTACTACTACCATATTTGTGAAAAAAATTAGAGAAAATAGAAACATGTGGAGGGAATCGCAGCGTATGTACATAAAATAGTCTGCAGCATTGAGGAACGCTTCTAAACAACTGTCTGGATGACCTCTACATTTAATATCATGCTCAACAGTCTCAACTAGCAGAAGTCCAGTGTTCCAGCTGGACTCCTCTAAGTGGTGTTAATCGACCATTATGCGGTAATCAAGTGTACCAGTGGACGGATGGGATGGAAAAGACTGTATTGTTTGGGCAATGTATGGTAATACACACGACTGTTGATAGCACGATCTGTTTTAGCAATTTTACTAGTTCTTCCATAATTTCATTGCCAGCCAATGTCACAGCAGAATGCTTCCCAATTTCTGCATCATCGCTAAATCATTCCTCTATTATTTTGCAAGTACCATATACCAGATTGCGAATACACATAGATGACTGTCCAGTTCATTCATTTGGTCATATATATCAAAGTCTATCAGTTATGTAATTTCAGTGCCAGCCAATGAAACAGCAGAATGCTTCCCAATTTCTGTATCGTCGCTAAATCACCTTTCCACTACTTTGCAGCTACAATATACTAGATTCCGAATGCAGCTAGATGATTGTGCAGTATGTCCATTTGAACATATACACCGAACTGTACCAGACACCGATGTAGGTAGATTATCTACATATTTCCAGGGTATCGATCGTAGTGCAGAAGCTACGATTGCGACTGACCATCTTTCCCTGTATGGATGGGTGTCACAGAGTATTCTCGCATTCGTAGGATAAAGTCAGAGATTGAACGATCCCTCCCGCATTGTCCTTGACCAATACTCCCTACAGCACCAATCTTACCCACGACACCCATTCAAAAACGCAAGATCTCTCCAGATGCGTGCGAGCCGAGGAGGGCAGCACTCTTATCGGTGTATAGTAGGTATGAAAGTGTTTTGTTGATGTAACAGACGGTTAAGAAGAAACGTGTGGTTTATACATGATGGAGCTCCAGACCGATGGAGTTTGAAACACGCTATTAATTCTGAATCATTATTCCAGTCTGGAATCAGACCTGGAAGGTAACGAAATGAGAGAAATGATAGTAGAGCATAAACACACACTCCTATGGTTACACCGTTCTGCATCTAAAAAATGCTACATGGTTAATACCATACAATTTCCGAAGTATTAGTCTAGCGGAATGCAACGCTCTTAATACGCTAATGCGGGATGTATTTCTCCAACATCATACAACCACACCGCAAGTTTCCTACTCCAATCAATATGCTCACAAACTTAAAAATGATAAAACTACCTCCTTTTACACTAGTCTTGTGTCTTGGGATGGTATCGTCAGTGTATATCCACTGCTCGAGCTGCATATAAACCAACTAGATATTTTATCAAAGTATAAATACGTTCAAGGGAAGACGGGAATACAGCAATGTTAGTCACATAAGAATGAAATAAACAGGAAGTGCAGGGAATCCAAGGTGAAGTGGCTGCAATAAAAGTACAAAGATATCAAGAAACAAATGATCGTCAGAAGGACTGACCTAGTATATTCAAAGCAACCGTAGGTGAAATTAAAAGCAAGAGTGGCAACACTGAGAGTCCAAAGGGAATCCACTATTGTACGCAGAGGAGAGAGCGGATTGGTGGAGAGGGGACTATGGGACAACTTGTCTTTGAAGTGATAGAAGAAGAAATTCGAGTTGATTTGTTGATTTAAAAGGTTATGGAAAGCTTGAGATAAAATAAGGCCTTCTATCAGAATTTCTAAAATCAATGGGGGGAAGTGGCAACCGAACTACTGCTCAAGTTGGTGTGTAGAATCCATGGACATGCGACTTAACATCAGACTGCTGGAAAATATCATCCACACAATTCTTGAGATAGCAGGAGCAGATAAGATCACAAACTATCGCACAATCAGCTTAACAGCTCTCACATACAAGTTGCTTACAAGAATAATATACAGAAGAATGGAAAAAAATTGAAGATGTGTTAGATGACGATCACTTTGGCTTCAGGAAAAGTAAAATCAGCAGAAAGCAGTTCTGGTGATGCACCTGATAACGGAATCAAGACCGAAGAAAAATTAAGACACGTTCATAGGATGTGTCGACGTCGAAAGAGCGTTACACGGCGTGAACTGGCACAAGATATTCGAAATTCTGAGAGAAATAGGAATAAGCTATGGGGAACGACGGATGACATACAGTTCGTATAGAGGCCCCGAGCCGGCACAGTGCGACAGCATATTTGGTAGCTATGGGACGGCCATCGACTTGTGTCAACAACTTCAATGTAAGACGAGGACCCACGGTCCAATATACTTCTAATTCTGTTTTACTATATGGACTTCCCAACTATTTGTGATGGTATTTTGTCTTTTTAGTCCGTTTAATTTCATGACATAGATTTTACAAGCTGATGATGGGAGCATTGTCTCTTGAAACGCGTTGTTAAAATATATGTATAAGAATCGCGGTTGAATGCTAACAGTGATAACCAGTATAACGACAACTGCTACCTCGACTCCATAATGGATTATATTAAAAAGATTTTAGTCACACATTAAAAACACTGTTTAATATACTCTTTATGCCAATGATTACATTTTTATCCGAAATAAGAGGCGAAAATGATAACTTTATTTAAGATATACCATAACGAGTTTAACCAAATTAATTGTTTTGAAAGCCGCCAAATGGTGGATAGATTATTGTAATGGATAACATTTTGTTTCATAAAATTAATTCCGAGCAACCTGATAGGTATTTTTGATGGTATGAAGCAAAGACATGGACATAACAAATAAATTTAAATATTAAAAAATTAGAGGATTCACCTCAGTCAAAGATGATAGGAAGTCGCACTATTTCTGACCAAAGTGGGAGAGGTGGTGAAAATTTAAACAAAAGCGTGACGTAAGGAATGAACGTCCCACAAGAAGAAGGGACACCCTGTTAGGGCATGCGTTGAAACATCAAGGAATAACTTCTGTGCTTCTAGAGGGACCTGTAGTGGACAAAAACTGAAGTCAGAGATTGTAATAAATCCAACAAATAATTGAGATAGTTGAAGACGTCGAGTGCAAGAGCCATCCTTGGAGTAGATGGATTTTTCACAGATCTCAGAGCTTAAAATACGTGTCGATTTGGCTCACATCCCAAATGAAATGGACATTTTTCCAGTAATTCCACTTCATAATAAATTTTTCATGATATAAAGTGGTGAAATGCTCCTGTGATACTGTAATCAGGTTCTTGTCCCTACAATGATGTGGCGGCCATGAACGTACGTTTGTCTGGAGTCGACAATGGATGCTACAGTGACAGTTATCAGAGGAAATTAGCTCGTCACTGGTACAGTAATTCTAATTCTACTGTCTTTCTACAAGCAGAATGACGTTTTTCTAACTATCTGAAGTTTATTTTTCCATGTAATCCATTTTTTTGCCTTCATGACGATTAATAAGTGTTAATCTGCCATTTTTCCCCTGTTTAACTTACCTAGAAAACCTAGTTTTCAGTGTTATCGGTTACCGCTCTCATTGTTAATACACTGTATTTCACTGATGCAAGAAGATATTTCACTCAATTAACGAATTTTTCAATGCAACGTATATTAAACACACCTTGCTACTACAGTACTTATTACAGCGTTTAATTTTTTAACATTAAATTCAGGAACTGCTAGTTGTCTAAACACTGAAAAAGAATGAAATTTTTTACTCACTGTAAGATTTTTACTGCAACTGATGCGGTTTGGATTCTCATTAGCTACGTTGCCGTAAATGTTCTTACTAAGAAGCGACTATACTCAAGTACAATCACGCTTCCGCATGGTTCCGAGCCTCTTGTACGTAGTTATAGCTCTTGCTAATGGCTCTCCGATGATCATTACTGCCAGGTGTACTGCTGCTTGTAAGTAGCTATCTAAAGGTGCACTTTATAGTTAATGACCAGAAAAAAGAAGCAGCTGCCTTACTGTGCATTAGGTTCTTGAGTTATTATTGGTTGTCAAGCTGATTAACATGCTTTGCGCATTTGTTAATGTGACGTTTCATTTGCACAGCGAACCTCGTAGGGGAGTTTCACACACCATTTCTGATTCTTGAAAGCAATTCCTTTCATTTCAGCCAAGTCTTTCTTTAACTCCTGTTTGTAGATAATTTCTTCTATGAACCTTTAGTACATTAATAAGTTGCTCCTTCGGTATCGTCCTGCTTGGTGGCTGATCTTGTTGTGAAAGAGCTTCTCGGTAAATCATTTCGTAGTTACAGAATGAGAAGGGTTAAGAGAAAGACCTGTTGGTCCACTAATCAGAGCTCTCCTTAGCGTTACAGATAACTTTTACTTGATGTTTGTGTCTCCCGAAACAACAATTTTACCTGTTGAAGCTTACCAAACCCTAGTATCTAAAACTCTAGAAATTTGGTTACATGTGTTTCATCTGTTGACATTAAAATGATGATAGAAATGACGTATTATATTTAAGTTACGCAGGCATCGTACTTTCCGAGCAACTTAATTGTTGAACGTTCATTGTTACCCTGAGCAATGAGAAAGTGTGTAACTACGAGGAGCGTGCAGTAAGTAATGCAACATATTTTTTTTCCGAAAACAGGTTGGTTCCGATACGCTTCATTATTCCACACTCTTTTTGTCACAAAAACCTATATTTCAACATGATCTCCGTTCAATGTAATGGTCTTACGCTACATTACTGGGAGGGCATGGTACCGCTCTACTGGTCGACGTCTGAGTTAGCGTCTTGCTTCATGAATAATCTCCCCATAATCCATGTAATGCTTCCCGCGGAGTGCATCCTTCATTGGACCATACAGGTGGAAGTCGGAAGGTGCGAAATCAGGGCTTTAGGGTCGATGGGAATGAACAGTCTAATGACGTTTTGTTGGTTCCTCTTGGGTGTGCAGATTTGTGTGAGGCCTTGCGTTGTCATGGAGAAGGAGAAATTAGTTTGCATCACCTCGAATGGCCGGCCGGAGTGGCCGAGCGGTTCTAGGCGCTTCAGTCTGGAACCGCGCGACCGCTACGTCGCAGGTTCGAATCCTGCCCCAGGCGTGGATGTGTGTGATGTCCTTAGGTTAGTTAGGTTTAAGTAGTTCTACGTTCTAGAGGACTGATGACCTCAGCAGTTAAGTCCCATAGTGATCAGAGCCATTTGAACCAATCACCTCGAGGGTCCGGCCGTTCCGACACAGTTGTGTGCGACCGGCAGGCGGGAGATCGGATCTGGGCTTCTGTTTGTGTGACCTTGATGACATACGCCTCGCCCAGCGACTCACCTTGCTTGTTTTCATTGCCAGGTCTTCGTAGACATTCGGCAACCACCTGTGAATATCTGCGACGCTCTGGTTTTCCGCCAAAAGAAACTCACTCACAGCGCTCTGCTTGGAACTCACCTCCATTACAGACGCCACTTTGAAGGCTACGTATCGGATATATAGGGGCTGAACTGGGAATATTCCATGTTCCACAACAACATTTTTTTCAACCGAGACTGGCCGACAAAAGAATTTGTTGCATTACTTCTTCAACACTGCTCATAAATCAAAATAGTCGTTAAGTAGGAGGCTGGGAGAGGAAATCTTTCGGACGATACGACTGTCTGGCTGATAGCAGTATGCCCCGAATGTTGCAAACGTTGTTTTTTGCTTGAATATAGCATTTTCTTTGTTCATCTCTTGGCATAGCTGCCTATAATGTTTATTAACGTTTAGTGAGGCTATGGTATTATAGTATACGAAAAGTCTTCCGCACGAGATTTGATCACGATAGTGAAGTAAAAGAAAACTGGTAAGTAGTGTTAGGCAGCAACTCATCAGGTGCCATAAGCTAAACTGTATGTTAGAAATTGTATCGCTTAATTCTAACACTTGTTCTACGGTTGTAGTGATAGATACTCGTACACTGTGCGTAACGGGAAACGTGCACAAGAGCTGGTATTCTGAAAATAATATTGCCGGTTTGCTGTTAACATTATTACTGCGTGCACCTCTCCTAGTGAAACACCGTTACAATACAGGGTTATTCAAAATGATCCAGAAACTTCCAGGTGACTGTAAAAACTGTCTATATTGAGGTAAGCTATAGTACTATGATTATTTGTATGGATACAGAATTTCCTCCCAGACGACATGTAAGAAGGATCGATCTACCAGACAATTCATTTACGAATACACAGAAGCTTAAGCACACAGAATACCTTTCTAAAGGTGGGCGTATCAGGCAGCTCTGACTGTCATCGATGCAGACACTTCGGATGAGTGTGGACCGATTTTGCCTGTAGACTGCGTGTCTTGTCACTAAAGGTTCACACATTCAACGTTTGTAAAAATGATCCAAGGAACTTCTTGGGTTGTTGTTTCCATATACACCATCATATAATACCTTACCTCAATACAAACATTTTTACAATCACTAGAAAGTGTCTAGATCATTTTGAATAACCCTGCACTGATGCAAAACAGAGTGTCCATTCCAAACAGCATGCACAAATAATAATTGAGCCCGAAATTCTTATAGCTCGAAAAGAAATATGTGTTTCCTATGTCCTCACTAATGTTCGAAATACCTGTCTTGTTAACAAGTCTGGCTGCCCGCAAACGACGCAATCTGATGAAATACACTTGAATTACTTTCACTAAGGAAATAAAACGTAACCATTGTCATTTTGGAAATAAATTTTATAGTGTGTCAATCGTGTCACAGTCTCATTGGAAGCTAACATGAGGAGTTTTAGTCCCATTTCAACAGTAAAGTTGTTGTTTATTTTTCTTACTTCTGTTTGTGTATGAAATAATTTTGCTAGCTAAACTCGTTGAAAAGATATCAATCGATACCTCCAAGAGTTGTGCAGTGGACGGCGTTCCGTATCCCTGTCCCGCCACTCAGGTTTAGATTTTCCGTGGTTTTCCTAAACTGAGCCCAATGACTGGGTGGTTCCGTTGGCTAGAACATGATCGATTCCTTTCCCTACCGTTTCCTTATCCGAGCTTGTGCTCATCAACTTATTGTATGTGTAGCAAGGTAAAGTCGGCGAGTTGCTCGACATGTGCGATATATAAACCGGGACATGATGATCTCGACTTTTTTTAATTGTTGATATTTTTTCATTCTCTAGGTAGAGCTGGCCGTTCGAGCATTGACCCAGTGAACAATGCGGGACTTCGAGGCCAAGTAGCAGGCGAAATGTTAAGTCGGGGAGAGGGAGTTCGAATTTGTAGGGAATATTGGTATTCGGTTTTCAGTTTTGGAATTTGCCTTACAACAAAGGGAAACCTCCCGAAAATCCTTGTTAGAAGAGAAGATGGGAACAATTTTTAATTTAATTGTGGAAAAATATGTCTGAGCCAAAAAGTATGAAAGCCTAGTGTATGTAAAAATGTAATAGTTTATATGCATTCACGGTAAAGTTGTAACTTCAGGCAAACGTATGATGCTGCAAACACCAATCAATGGGATGCACGTTTTGCAGCAAATGGGACAGAAGCAGTCCCAATCAGGGACTGTTTGGTAGGTGATTTACAGTTTTGACACTTGAGTGACGACTAAGGGAAATCTGCTAAAAATATTTTTTGGACTGGGGTATTCAAAGTGCATTAATACAGGCTGATTCGGCTGCCCCGCAATCTTATATCCGGCCTTCAAAAACGACGGCCGAGGTTTTCCTGTTCTCTCACTCTTCTGCAGAAATAATGAACAGGACGTTTTTGTAGGAAATTTAATGTAGTTAAATATTGTAATGGCAATGTTTTCGCTACAGGGCGTAGTCTTCGAATTATTCAAGAAAAATGTAAAGAAGGTACCTTCAAACTCGGTGTCCACCGGTCAGGATTTGCGGTATATTGATCACGGTGCTTCCTCTTGCTACTGAATTTTGCGACTGCGGGAATTATTTCCCACGTTCGACTATTTTGATCTTCATTGACTGATCTTATTACGGCTCCAGCGTAGGCAAACACTTTCATAATGTGAAATTTACGTTTGTGAAAATTCACCCAACAGTCTTGTGAATTTGAGAGAACAATAACGAACAATTATAACGTTGTATTCGTCATGCCTTCCGACTACGAAACCACTGTGCTTGTAAGGGTTAATTCTGGATTGAATTGTCAACATAATTAGTGTTAGCGTAACATTCATTAAAGTCGTTTTTCTTTCTTTACCCTCAAGGACCGATTTAAATTAATAATGTTAATGAAATAGCCGACTTTGCTGATAGCGTAATAGCCGAATCAATTGAGACCAAAAACGGTCGAATATATGGAATAGTCCGTGTAGTCGGAAACTTTTGTACAGTGGCAGGACGGAGTGACATGAACAACATACTAGAAATCCTGACCTATGAGGGCTGTAAGGGTGGGAGCCGAGAATATCACTTTTGTACGTGTTTCGTGAATAGTTCGAAAAACGGCGGTCTCCAGCGGAAACATATCTCAGTACAAAATTTAACTACATTAAATTTCCTACAAAAAGGTACTGTTCATTTTTTCCGTAAAACTAAGCACGTCCAGAATGTTAAGCGAGCGAGCCACTCGTCGCAACGGAGTCTCTAAAGATGTAGCTGAAAGAAACATTCGTTTAGAAACACAGGGGTGTTCGAGAATATTTGCTTGGAGAGAATCAATCGTTGAAGAAAACTATTCTCTGTCCTAAAATTTGTGTCAGTTTCGGTAATATTGAACCGATAAAGATTGTAGACACTGCGAGTGAGCCCCCTGTGTTTTCAAGGAATGCTTTGAAGAAGTGTGAAGCTCTCATGCCCCGTACGATTTTACCTATTCCGAAGGTGAAACTAGAAGGTGCAATTCTGGAAAAGTATCTGGAAATAAGTGAACAGATTGAAATACATTGCACAACACAATTTAAGGTACACTTTCTTTGAAACCAAATAATTGTCTCGAATTGCCACGCAGAATTATTAAATTTGGCTGAAACATGCGTAAAACCTACCTCTGTAATGGTTCAAAAGTGTGGCGCCCTGATCAGTCACCCTCGCGCTTGGCTACGCTTCACTCGCGAAGTGGCCTCGTGGTTTGAGGCGCCATGTCACGGATTGCGCGGCCCTTCCCGTCGGAGGTTCGAGTCCTTCCTCGGGCATGTGTGTGTGTGTGTGTGTGTGTGTGTGTGTGTGTGTGTGTGTGTGTATTGTTCTTAGCATAAGTTATTCTATGTAGTGTTTAAGTTTCGGGACCGATGACCTCAGCAGTTTGGTCCCTTAGGAATTCACACACACATCGGCTACGCTTCAAACAGCGAGATGTCGACTCATGCAAAGAAAAGCCAGAGCTCAGACATTCATGTGAGCTGTAAAGTGGATTAATTGTGTCACATTAGTACCAAATTTTACCACAATTGTGCCCAACGCCACAGTGGACATGTCACATAATGGTAAGATCGTCAACATTCACCTTCCTCGCTCCTTATCGAACAACATCGAGAAGATTACTTTCTGGACGAAAGCGTACTTCATACTTAAACTGAAAATATCTTCAGCTCTGAATTAATAGCTTTTTTCACGTGTGAAAACCACAAACTGTGTGAGCATAATTACAGTATTTTCGTTAATGTGAAAGAAAGTGCTGCTGATGATTAATTTCTTGCTTAAGTTTCTGCCATATTCAATAAGCGTTATGCACTGTTCTAATGTAAATGAATTAGAACATACAATGATAACTGGATGACTGAAGTGTAATTTAATGAAGCAAATATTATCGCTGACTGCGGTGGTCTTGCGGTTCTAGGCGCTGCAGTCCGGAACAGCGGGACTGCTACGGTCGCAGGTTCGAATCCTGCCTCGGGCATGGATGTGTGTGATGTCCTTAGGTTTGTTAGGTTTAAGTAGTTCTAAGTTCTAGGGGACTGATGACCTAAGATGTTAAGTCCCATAGTGCTCAGAGCCATTTGAACCATTTGAACCAAATATTATCCTTATAACGAGCCTGCTTAAAACTTCACCCATTAGCCAGTTCTAGGCACCTTTGATCTTGATATGGACTGTGTCTACATGACGTCCCACGTCCTAAAAAAGAAGCATAGTAGGACTACCACGAAAATTAGTAAATCTGACAGTGAGAGCAAACCTAAAAAGAACCTAAAAAGAAACTAAGTTTACAAATTATTCTGCGCAGCAAAAAAACTAAAATTTGTACCTTGTAACAGAAAAATACGAGTTTTAACAGGAGTCCAATGTCACTAGTGTTTAAATTTTCACCTTTAAATTGTGAGACGACTTTAGACCCAAGAATAAGATTTAGTTTTTGTTGTTCAATGTATACTCTTGTAGCTCAGTAACAGAAGAGGTACGTGCCGAGAAAAACTGTGAGGGACGGGAAAAACCCACCGTGGTTCAACAACAAAGTTGGGAAACTACTGCGAAAGCAAAGAGAGCTTCTCTCCAAGTTTAAAAGCATCCAAAACCTCTCAGACAAACAGAAGCTAAACGATGTCAAAGTTAGCGTAAGGAAGGCTATGCGTGAAGCGTTCAGTGAATTCGAAAGTAAAATTCTATGTACCGACTTGACAGAAAATCCTAGGAAGTGTTGGTCTTACGTTAAATCAGTAAGTGGCTCGAAATAGCATATCCAGACACTCCGGGATGATGATGGCATTGAAACAGAGGATGACACGCGTAAAGCTGAAATACTAAACACCTTTTTCCAAAGCTGTTTCACAGAGGAAGACCGCAATGCAGTTCCTTCTCTAAATCCTCGCACAAATGAAAAAATGGCTGACATCGAAATGAGTGTCCAAGGAATAGAAAAGCAACTGGAATCACTCAACAGAGGAATGTCCACTGGACCTGAAGGGGTACCAATTCGATCCTATACAGAGTACGCGAAAGAACTTGCCCCCCTTCTAACAGCCGTGTACCGCAAGTCACTAGAGGAACGGAAGGTTCCAAATGATTGGAAAAGAGCACAGGTACTCCCAGTCTTCAAGAAGGGTCGTCGAGCAAATGCGCAAAACTATAGACCTATATCTCTGACATCGATCTGTTGTAGAATTTTAGAACATGTTTTTTGCTCGCGTATCATGTCGTTTTTGGAAACCCAGAATCTACTCTGTAGGAATCAACATGGATTCGGAAAACAGCAATCGTGTGAGACCCAACTCGCTTTATTTGTTCATGAGACCCAGAAAAAATTAGATACAGGCTCCCAGGTAGATGCTATTTTCCTTGACTTCCGGAAGGCGTTCGATACAGTTCCGGACAGTCGCCTGATAAACAAAGTAAGACCCTACGGAATATCAGACCAGCTGTGTGGCTGGATTGAAAAGTTTTTAGCAAACAGAACACAGCATGTTGTTATCAATGGAGAGACGTCTACAGACGTTAAAGTAACCTCTGGCGTCCCACAGGGGAGTGTTATGGGACCATTGCTTTTCACGATTTATATAAATGACCTAGTAGATAGTGTCGGAAGTTCCATGCGGCTTTTCGCGGATGATGCTGTAGCATACAGAGAAGTTACAGCATTAGAAAATTATAGCGAGGACAAATGTAAGGTATTGCGAATACATAGAAAGAAGGATCCTTTATTGTATGATTATATGATAGCGGAACAAACACTGGTAGCAGTTACTTCTGTAAAATATCTGGGAGTATGCGTGCGGAACGATTTGAAGTGGAATGATCATATAAAATTAATTGGTGGTAAGGCGGGTACCAGGTTGAGATTCATTGGGAGAGTCCTTAGAAAATGTAGTCCATCAACAAAGGAGGTGGCTTACAAAACACTCGTTCGACCTATACTTGAGTATTGCTCATCAGTGTGGGATCCGTACCAGATCGGGTTGACGGAGGAGATATAGAAGATCCAAAGAAGAGCGGCGCGTTTCGTCACAGGGTTATTTGGTAACCGTGATAGCGTTACGGAGATGTTTAGCAAACTCAAGTGGCAGACTCTGCAAGAGAGGCGCTCTGCATCGCGGTGTAGCTTGCTCGCCAGGTTTCGAGAGGGTGCGTTTCTGGATGAGGTATCGAATATATTGCTACCCCATACTTATACCTCCCGAGGAGATCACGAATGAAAAATTAGAGATATTCGAGCGCGCACGGAGGCTTACAGACAGTCGTTCTTCCCGCGAACCATACGCGACTGGAACAGAAAAGGGAGGTAATGACAGTGGCACGTAAAGTGCCCTCCGCCACACACCGTTGGGTGGCTTGCGGAGTATAAATGTAGATGTAGATGTAGAAGAGCCACTGCTTAGGTTTACAGCGATACTGGGACTAAGGGCAAGTCATCTTCGACTTCACAAAGTGGCTGCGTTACCACCATTTTTTTAATCTTCCCGGTGGGATGGTGGGAGAAAAGTGGGTGAAGGTCGCAACCCGAGGTCTGGCCACCCATTTCCGGCTCCCTCTCACAAGAACCAACGAAAGAGTAGGAAACGAGGAGTAGTAGAGATACAAAGCATATCAGTGAGTCAAGGTTTTATTATTACTATTATTTAGCTAACAGCAGCACGCATAGCAGGAAACAGGTATCGCAAGGAGGAGGTAGCGTCAGTTCGCACCCATCGTGGGACTATCGATGGTTTCTCGGAGAGGAAAATTCCGGTGACCAGAGAATAATCAATACTAAGAGTGGAAAATGAGTGGGTCAACTGCTCATCACAGTAATACCCCAACTACACTGTGGGTTGAGAAGAACGCTAAAAAGAAAATTAGAGAACAATTGTTTGTATTTGGGGCTGCGGACAACTCCAAAATGTAGCTCACTAAGCGCCTAAAATCAAGGACATTTTTTCTCGCAGTCAGCAAACAAGTACTTGTATATTGCCGCTCTGCACACCAGGTGATGCTCTTCCGTAACCATAAAATCGCAGGTGACACATTTTGGGGTGTCTGCAAGGTGAATCACGTGAAGGCGTGACCGGCCTATTTGCTTTCCATTGACAATAAGTTACCGTGCAGACTGGACATCAGTGGCTTGATAGGGAGCGCACACCGGCCGCCAGAAGACACTCCAGTCGACGTGGGCACGCTTCCCCTCAAACACATTGGGTATTATGTTCTACTGAAGGAAGCCACAGAGCACCTTCGTGGACATCAAGTGTGTTGGAAATAGTTCAGTTCGAGGAAAAAGAAAAGCGGAAGTAAAAGAAGGGCAGTGGGAGGTCTGATAGCTGGATACCGACTGAGGGAGAGCGGGGAACAAGGGTCTCCGGCAACAGGGAAACAGGCTTGTGAGACTTGTGGGACAACGGCGCCACAGCACCTCCTGAAAGCTGGTACAAGTTTAAACCGCCCTGCACCGCGGGAGGGCGAGGGTCTTGTGCTGTAGCTTGAACAGCAAGCCGTGGTGAACGTACGAATCCAGTGCCGCAAGTACGTGTCGGAATGGGAATTGTCTGTGCCATGTGGAGGATTCGTGATGCAAAATATACATTAACATAGTTTGTCTGCTGCAAGAGACTAAGGGCTTGCAAACGATAATCTACGAGTCGACCTCGTAATTGGGGCAGTAGGCACCAGCAGTCGAGGGCAGTCGAACACTGCAAGTCATCTATGAAATCGAGTCCTAAGGATCTGATAGTTGCAGCTACGTACAATGGAGCAGCGCTGTCCTCAGGAAGTTCTGCAGTTATAACCACAGCGCTCGATTGTACAGCACACACGACGTCACCCCAAGGAAACGCATTATGACGTCAACGGTAGTATGAGGGTTTCCCGTGTTGTGGCGCATCGCTTCCAGATATTTGTGATCGACCCGATCGAAAGCCTGGCTGAAGCCAAGAGTGGCCAAAGGCAATGCACACGGCGAGGTTGAGCAAGAGCTGTGTTTCGATGGTGACAGCGGGCAGTGTAGATTTTATTGGCACTGTCAAGAGGTTTAATCGTCGTACTAGGCCGCCTGTTTAAGTCGTGCAGCCAGCAGCTGCATAGAGATCTTCGTGTCACAGTTGAGCAACGTGAAGGGGCGATAATCGCATATTCATTATGTGCCCAGAAGCTTGTGAATGGGAATGAGGAGACCGTCGAGGAAACCGTTGGGGATCCCCATGACAGGCGAAATATAAGGTGTCGACAAATTTCCGTCCACGCTGGGGACAGTAACGGAAGAAATGGCCGACAAAACTTTAATGGGAGTCCATCAACGCTTGGCAGCTTGTTTATAGAACCAGCCTTGATAGCATCATGGACTTCGTGCTCCACGGCATAGGCTAGGAGATCCATCGTTGCATTCCCAGGAACCGAGCCAGCGGGGAGTCGGGAGACCGCCGCAATGTTGGTATGTTGGTGATGCACAGCGTAGTATAATGCGCATGTAGGGCAGACACAATATCGCGTTCGGTATCTAAACGCTGCTTGTCATCAGTCCTGAGAACATTAATTAAAGTCCTCGAACGGAGGCGCTATTCTGCTGCGAAAAGGTGTGGCGCAGATGGAGGCTATGGATACTGAACACGATGCACCTTACTTCGCGCTACTGCCAGCTGCTCACATAAACCACATAGGCAGCTTGTCGTCGACGCCGTGATGTAGACCAATCTGCCCTGTAATGGTGGGTCCTCCGTGCAAAGCCTGCGCTTCGCAAGGTTCAAATGGCACATTACGACTTGGACTGACATCCCGGACGGCGCGAGCACCTAGTAAGACTAGTGCTCGCGTCCGGGATAACGACAAAAATTGAAAATCTAATAATCATATAACTGATCATTACAATCCAATCCTATACTAATACACAACATACCACACAAATTGTTTGCAATTTGAACCATTAATAACGTAATTATTAACAATCAAGGTGGTGTTGAGAGAGGGCACAGAGCTGTCCCTTGGCATGATTCACCATCGCCTGATTCTCTGGCGAATACGGCATCGTAGTACGTTCCACAGAACGGTGACGTAGAAGAAATCCTGGGTTCGTCGCCGCCATGCCGCGACCTCACTTCCATAACCATTCAAGGCCTTGCGGAGCGCCGGACTCTGTGGCCGAGGCGTTCTAGGCGCTTCAGTATGGAACCGCTCTGTTGCAACGGTCGCAGGTTCGAATCCTGCCTCGGGCATGGATGTGTGATGTCCTTAGGTTTAAGTAGTTCTAAGTCTCGGGGACTAATGACCTCAGATGTTAAGTCCCATAGTGCTTAGAGCCATTTGAACCTTGCGAAGCGCAGGCTTTGCACGGAGGACCCACCATTACAGGGCAGATTGGTCTACATCACGGCGTCGACGACAAGCTGCCTATGTGGTTTATGTGAGCAGCTGGCAGTAGCGCGAAGTAAAGTGCATCGTGTTCAGTATCCATAGCCTCCATCTGCGCCACACCTTTTCGCAGCAGTGAGTGACGGCACAGATATAGGTGTCATAAAACGCAAGGGACCAGACTTCAGCAGCCCGCGTCCCACAGACAATATCGCGAGGGAAATAAACACTAGTGAAATGGGTAAACCACAGACCATTGCCTGGAACATACACCCAAGAGTCCAAATGGTTGAGGTGCTGGACAGCTGCTGCTAGCACCATGCATGGAGAGTGACCGTGACGTTGGTCTTTGGGTGTATGGGTGGGATTGAGGTCGCCTTCCATGATCAATGCATCCTGCCGACCTACGGAAGAGAGAAGTGACCATCTTGGAGAAGAAAGTGGAATGTTCACGACGACAAGTCGAACCAGCTGCAACATTCACCTCCTGATGGAGGATGACTTCAGTGTCCGAAATCTACGGTCGTTCAAGGAGTAACGCCTGTTTATGGCACATGCAAATGGTATTGACACCGACCGTGGCTATGCGATAAGATTTAAAAGCTTCCACCACCAGGTGGGCGGACGATGGAAACACAGAGGAAGCAGGGCGAGCTTCCCACAAGGCTCCTGTGGAAGGGCACATCTATATTACACGGATTTGACCGCACAAAGGGGGTTCCATCTCCCTGTGCAACTTCAGAACGTCCATCCTCAGCACTGACGTCGTCCGCTCAGGAGACAGACGTCTCACTGCGCTGGTTCAGTGGAACACGACACAGGAAAGTGGGCAACCAGATCAGACGCAGGTGAGGGTTAGTTGCTGCCCGTAGGTAGATGCTGACCAGAACAGTGACAGAAAGACGTCGTGTCGTCCGGTGCCAAGGTGTCGGAGGAAAGTGCGTCATCAGTAGAAGGGTCGTCATCCCGTGTCACGCCCGATAGAGGCAGTCATCAGAAGGGGTAAGGCGCTGTCTCTTCCGTTTCCTGTGTGACCTATGCTTCCTAAGATAGTTCCGTGTAGGCTGGCGGACGGTTGCCGTCCGACATCTAGCCATACATCACAAAAGCGGAAGTCGGTACTGCTCCGTGATCAACAACCACGAGGCCGGACAGACGTCTTGTTGCTGCTGACGGCGATCGTCCGTTGGTAGTTCTGCCGGTGGCAGACGCAAACAAGAGGTGCTCGCCTTATCACTGCCGAAGAAAGATTGCTTAACTAGCGTACCACTACAATTCCAGTACGCTCTCATTGCCGTAGTGATTGACAACAGATAATTCGAAACGTAAAATATAAAATTATTTGTAGGTTCCTGGAATCAAATCATAAATTTGATAGCCCAGTGTATCAGCTTAAGTGAGAGTCATTTAGATTATTTATTACTTATTGGAATCAGAAAATGTCAAGTGAATTTAGCAGGATAAATCTGAACAACTCCATCAAGTAAACTGACGGTCACATAACTGTCAAACGTATTCTACAATGTTACAATTTCTCTATTAGACTAGTGAAAGAAATGAATACGTTTGTTAAGCCGAGGTGTTTCTTGAGCCGGTTAGCACTTGGAAAGCTCATGCTGCGAAGACACGGTGACGCCGGGTGTCATCACGTCTTGTGGGAGCTAAAATACCAGAAGTATAGGTCAAAGCGTTTTGTTCGGGTTTCTGTAACTGTGTTTTGGGCTTAAAGCCTAGTTACGAATGACATCAAATTATTTGGGCATCCTCATTTTCCGTAGCTGTCATAGCTATTTTTATTCTTCCGTCTTAATTGCACTGCAAACTATTCGCTTTTTTGCATCACCAGATGCAATCAACATTATAGACAAATAATATTCTTTTTAGTACTGTACACTTATAACGGTTTTATTTAAGAATGATTTCATTAACACCACCTCTAACAATAATAAGGCAGATCATAATACACTCCTGGAAATTGAAATAAGAACACCGTGAATTCATTGTCCCAGGAAGGGGAAACTTTATTGACACATTCCTGGGGTCAGATACATCACATGATCACACTGACAGAACCACAGGCACATAGACACAGGCAACAGAGCATGCACAATGTCGGCACTAGTACAGTGTATATCCACCTTTCGCAGCAATGCAGGCTGCTATTCTCCCATGGAGACGATCGTAGAGATGCTGGATGTAGTCCTGTGGAACGGCTTGCCATGCCATTTCCACCTGGCGCCTCAGTTGGACCAGCGTTCGTGCTGGACGTGCAGACCGCGTGAGACGACGCTTCATCCAGTCCCAAACATGCTCAGTGGGGGACAGATCCGGAGATCTTGCTGGCCAGGGTAGTTGACTTACACCTTCTAGAGCACGTTGGGTGGCACGGGATACATGCGGACGTGCATTGTCCTGTTGGAACAGCAAGTTCCCTTGCCGGTCTAGGAATGGTAGAACGATGGGTTCGATGACGGTTTGGATGTACCGTGCACTATTCAGTGTCCCCTCGACGATCACCAGTGGTGTACGGCCAGTGTAGGAGATCGCTCCCCACACCATGATGCCGGGTGTTGGCCCTGTGTGCCTCGGTCGTATGCAGTCCTGATTGTGGCGCTCACCTGCACGGCGCCAAACACGCATACGACCATCATTGGCACCAAGGCAGAAGCGACTCTCATCGCTGAAGACGACACGTCTCCATTCGTCCCTCCATTCACGCCTGTCGCGACACCACTGGAGGCGGGCTGCACGATGTTGGGGCGTGAGCGGAAGACGGCCTAACGGTGTGCGGGACCGTAGCCCAGCTTCATGGAGACGGTTGCGAATGGTTCTCGCCGATACCCCAGGAGCAACAGTGTCCCTAATTTGCTGGGAAGTGGCGGTGCGGTCCCCTACGGCACTGCGTAGGATCCTACGGTCTTGGCATGCATCCGTGCGTCGTTGCGGTCCGGTCCCAGGTCGACGGGCACGTGCACCTTCCGCCGACCACTGGCGACAACATCGATGGACTGTGGAGACCTCACGCCCCACGTGTTGAGCAATTCGGCGGTACGTCCACCCGGCCTCCCGCATGCCCACTATACGCCCTCGCTCAAAGTCCGTCAACTGGACATACGGTTCACGTCCACGCTGTCGCGGCATGCTACCAGTGTTAAAGACTGCGATGGAGCTCCGTATGCCACGGCAAACTGGCTGACACTGACGGCGGCGGTGCACAAATGCTGCGCAGCTAGCGCCATTCGACGGCCAACACCGCGGTTCCTGGTGTGTCCGCTGTGCCGTGCGTGTGATCATTGCTTGTACAGCCCTCTCGCAGTGTCCGGAGTAAGTATGGTGGGTCTGACACACCGGTGTCAATGTGTTCTTTTTTCCATTTCCAGGAGTGTATTATATATTACCGATTATAAAACTAGAAAATCCCCTCCCTCAAATACACTCCGTTTTCTGTCAATTAAACAACGTTCCTCTAGGTCACATTCAATAAGTCACTGCATGAACTATTCTAGAACCTCAGATAAAAAAAATAACAGTTGCTAAATACACTTATAACTCCCCGTATGACAACATACCAAAGTTTTATGCTCCAATCTACTTCATTCAAAAAAATTTAATTGCTATGGTAATTTCATACTTCAATGTTCATCACATCACGTTGCTGCATGGGCAATGGTCATAAAGCTGTTGCCTGTTGCAGTTACATCAGACGAAATGCAGTTTACGATGAACACGCTCCATTTTTCGACTTCGTGTTTATAGGACGCCTCATTTGCCACTAGAACACTAATAAATACACTACCACGGCAGCTTGTACGGAAAGCAATAGTTCCTGCCTGAAATTTCCGCATTCTTACGTGTTATCAGTTCGGACAACCGCCTGTTGGGTGATTTTACTCCACTGATTACAAAATCAAGTTGAAAGTACCCATTGTGTAGCCAAGACAACTGGCGAATTGCGATGTGGACGAATATGTACATGAATGTTTTGAACAGTCTGTGGTGTTCTTACAGGAAGAATTCTCATCCACTGTGGAGAATCCCTCGTTATGTCAAAATCGTTAGCCAGCTGTATGTGTGGTCCGGTGATCTTTCAGAATGGTGTATGCTTAAGGTCTGGCTACGATTTCACTTAAGAAAAACATTTTTAACAAGCACGAAAAGCCACTCTTCACCTCTCGTAACGTAAAATGAACAATGTAGGTCTGCACCATGATAGCAATCTCACATTAAACATGATGTCCCTTGGCTACCGACTGGAGCAAAGTGGCTGATGTTGGGCAGTGACATCATAAATTTTATTTTAATAATGAACCAATAATCGCATAATGTCACAGGGCACTTGTTTATTATTATATTTAAACTTGAAGCGTTGAAGATATCAGTGCCAGACTGGGATTCGCTCTGGGATTTCATATTTCATGGGAGCTGATCCATTTGGGACGATACAGTGCCATCGTTTCGTTTTTCCCCCAAGATACCAAACTCCTCAAGGCCCGTGTTTGGGTTTGAATCCTGTTTTGGTACAAATATTTGCAACATGTCATTTCAAACAGTAGAACGTGCACAGCAAACTAAAGGTGAAAAATAATTGTGACTTTTAGCGTCTCTTCGTTCGTAGTCAAAAATAACAATAGGTTCCTGTTTCGACTCCCAGTCCGCACAGAGCTTTTCGCCATTTTTTTTCAGTTCAGACATGCTCACGTCTCCCTACAGGTGAAATAAAACATTTAATATCTGTTTGTGGATAGCAGACGACTGAAGTAGGTGCAAGTTTCGAATCCGTACAAGGTGAAACTATTTCCTTCAGTCATTTCAGTTTCAATCACCTCATTGCTGGTGGTAAAATTCTCTATATAACAGTTGACTGTTGCTTGTCGATTACGTGCTGGCTACGAATCCCCGTTACAAACAAACTTTACGTCACGTCACTTCAAGTTTAAATTACTCAACAGGGTTAGTAGTTGCTGGATAGCAAGTCCACGAGCTGGCACAGTACAAAAATTTTTGTTACTTAATTTCAAGTTGAAACTTATTTTTTGAGATGTAAGTAATGGTAATAAATCTGAGTTACAAGCGTTAAGGGCTGTGTCATCTGTAATAAAGTGTTTCTGGTCCGAGCACGGGGCTCACAACCCGAACCACACGCCACTGTTAAGCACTAATGAAGGACTGGGTCCCTTACTTCGATTGCACATAATTCATTAAGGTCAATCCAACACATTTATTTCAAATAACATAAATGAAGTTACATTAGAATCTCTCTGACATTAGCCGGCCGAAGTGGCCGAGCGGTTATAGGCGCTACAGTCAGGAACCGCGCGACCGCTACGGTCGCAGGTTCGAATCTTGCCTTGGGCATGGATGTGTGTGATGTCCTTAGGTTAGTTAGGTTTAAGTAGTTCTAAGTTATAGGGGACTGATGACCACAGCAGTTAAGTCCCATGGTGCTCAGAGCCATTTTTTCTCTCTGACATTAAACAGGTATTAAAAAAAAATTCAATATCAGCTGATTTAATGCGTGAAGCGCGAGTTAAGCCAGTAACCAGATAAACTAAACAATAAAATGGGAGCGAAAAACAAAATTGAATCAACACACCCCACTGACAGATATACAAAAAACCTTACAATACTACTCAAAAGAATATACTGAAGTAGGGAGCAGTCATTCACTCGACAGAACACTTTAAAATGAGTGCAATAACACAGCTGCGTGCCACAGAAAACTGCAAGACATTAAATACACTTCATTTGACGAATAACAAATACTCATTAACATTACGCCACTCCTGTTTGAACCGCAGTGTCCCAAAGAAACAGGCGCTTATTCTGAAAGAACAATTTTTTATATGTTTAAATTGCAGCATTAAGGGATTCCAAAAGATGTACAATCGAACCCCCCCCCCCCTCCCTTTCAGTTGAGGCACAAATCTCTCTCCTTTCTAGGCGGAGGCTGACCCAGAAACACAGAATGCCACAAAAACACAGTTTTGCTGTGAAATCTTACAGGACACGCGGCAGCAGTTATAGACAAGGGGTCGGCACCCACAAATAACACAGGCTAAGAGTCAGGCTGGGAGCACATCCTACGAGAACTAGTTCACACTATGCTCACCACAAACTGTAGACATTCCGGCCGAACATCCGCTTGCGGTGGCTGCCAGAAGGACGAAGCAACTAACAGGCCCACGCTGTGCTTCTCACACAGGCACCTTACTTTGTACAAACATCTAGGCCAACACCAACTCCGGACTCCCCTCTAACTGCGAGGCTTGGCACAGTTTATATGAAATGCCTTCCGGGCAACCAGTAACCGCCGCAGGAGTTTCACGATTAGCTAACAGCCCTAGTGTAACAGACATCACACATGTGCTTACGCCCGAGCCACACTCCGCCAGTCTCACCGGCCGCCCAAACCGACTGCCTCTCGCCGTCCCGTGCGCCCCAGCCGAAAACGCAAAGATGTTCATGCCGGGGACTCGCCAAAGATAAGAAGCCGATCGCTGATGATCGACCAGCGATATGGCTCAGTTTCCTGATTGTTTGCATTATAGTGGTATTTTGTATCGGTTGCCATACAGAGCAGTCTTCTCTAGTGACCTCTTGTAGTAACCATTTTTTGTGGTACCGAAAAGCGATTAGACATCCCGCAGAAAGTTACGTTATATGTGTCGTATACAAATTAGGCAGACAGCAGTTCGGATACTTTTGAGCATGACAGCATATGCAATTGCTCTGAATCCATGTCATATGGAAGAAATGAAGACGAATGTGTAATAAAGCGGTAAGCTAGAGGATCAGTCGCCACTTATTTGGAGTACACGCATGGAGACTTCCCCAGGTGGCAGTAGACTCGAAAATTAGGCCAGCTGGTGTACCAGTAAACAGTATATTGACCTTGACGTAACGATGACGATCGAATCCTGGCGGGCTGACATTACTAATAATATCGGAGTCTTCGTGCATCGAAATTTTGCGCATTTGATTTTCAACTTCCTGGTTATCGTTATTCCGACCTTTACCCACCATAGGAACCCTCCACGCTGTTAGTCATAAATAAATTCTGCCACCGTAATTGAGCGTACCTGAGCGCATGTAGGTTGAATTTCCAGTACAGTCAGAGAATTTTTTCCTGGGTGTGGGACAATGCAACGTAATACCTTTTGTGAATCTACTGGAATGAGGAGCACCGGCGCCAAGTTCCTTGGTAAGGGGTGTGCCCCTTCTCTCCGTACCCTAAGTTCCCATTGGATGACGTGGTTGCCGGTCAGCATCGACCCCGGCGCAAGGAGCTGATGGTGGAGTTAGTTTTAACACATTAAAACAAAGCCAATGACACAAGCGTTGATCACGTAGTTTTATTTGAGGTGTTCCTATAAAATCAGCTGAGCAGAGTTGTGTTGCCTACTGGCTTTACTCAAAAGGAGGTAATTTCAAAGAGTAACATGTTCGCAGTACGACGACCACGGCGCGGCAGGGACGATAAAGAGGAAGAGGTAGTGAAGGTTGGCAATGAATCAACTCTCAGACTTGGCCAAGTTTCTCGCGTCGCTGCGAAACTGTCTGAAGTGTAACTTCCATCTCTTGGCAGGAATGTACGACGCTTGAAACGTCGCTGATGATATCTCCATAGAGAATAATAATGTAGTTCAGAAACAGAACGGTCAGTCTTAGACAAGGCGTTGCAAAACTATCCTTCTGGATTAATGGAGGACGTATGAAAACATAAAGGGACACACATTTGGAGTAAGAACGTATGGTTGATGACAACTTCTGATGTTGGGAAACATTCACAAAGATGTTAGAGGACGCCGTGTAACATGATATGAACAGTTACGGAATTTAAAGAGTTCCTCGACTGTGCTGCTATCACCTTTAATGTAGACAGCACAGTGTCGGAGTATGAACAGCTGCGTACATTCGTATACCCCCGCATAGTAAACAGCGGCAGCAGAGACAGGAGTTGTTGCGAAGGCTGTATACACTCGATAATTCATGCGTCTCCAGAGGACGAAACCACCTGTGACGTCAGCCGATCCCGATGGCTGGCCCATCCGGCCGTCTCGACCGCACCTTTAGTTCAAGAACATGATTGTTAGCTCCACCACGCCACTGCTACTGTGATATAGGAGCTCATTACGCTGCAAATAAAATCATCTGATATCGAAATGACAGCAACCACTGATCTCATGTGAAAGATATGCCGTAGGTCATTGTTGGCCTGGATTTCCCACCGGATGAATTCACCCACCCGTCGGCATGGAACTTCTTCCCCTACACACATTCCTCTTTCCTTGCGGACAAGTGAGAGTTGCGTTGTATGTGTATTTGAAGAGTGTAGGTGAGTGCAATGAATAGGGGTGTAGTATAGTGCTATGTTTGTGCTGTATGATGATGATGAGAAAAGGGAGAAGGAGAAACACGGTACCGACACATGCTCAGTTCCTCTCGAAGAGTGCCAAATGGAATAATCAACAGTGTCCCATACGGTCGCTTCATGAGAGACGGCGAAAACATTTGTAATTTAATTCAAGACAATGACGCAGGTACTGCTAATCGGGAACGTTATGCCACCACCTCACCGCCCTTTGATGGGCGAATACTGCCAGTGAAACATTCAGTTAGCACCAGTTTTTGAACTTGCATAACTCCGAGTCGAGCGTAATTTCAGAGGCATACGTTTGCGACCTAGGCTTATTTTGTCATGTTCTTCTGTGGAATCATAATCTAAGACGTGAAAATCTTGGATCTTAAAATAGAAAAATAAATAAAATAAATTTTATTATTAACAAAGGACCGAAAATTCCACTAAAAACTTAAAAAATTTTCTTCGGCGGCAAAACTGTCAGATGACTTGCGATAAACCTGCTAGAAGTGGTTAATATGAATGTTCAGTAAAGGAAGTCGATGACAAAGTGCACAGAGTAGCTTTTGTGGTTTGCACTTGGGTGACGGTTCTAGGCGAGATAAAGGGTCACTGTCATGGTGATCTCGACGGTTCTGTTCATGAAGGCTAGTTTTTTCCCGGTCCAAATCCAGATTAGTGTTTTGTCTTCAGAAATAAAAGTTATATAGATTCAACCAACTGACAATAATGACAATCAGGGGTGGCTTTCACGCTAATTTTATGGAGTCTTCCGTAGCAGCAATGGTACCACTGACCACGTCATACCAAGGTATACTTAGGATCGTGTAAGAGACAGTGACCCATATGGTTCCAGTGTTTTCTTGGATGCTTCATGTCGAAGAGGTTTTGCAAACGCTTTTCTGTTAGTGGTTCGTAAACTTTCCTGGTGGCCCACACAACGTGACGCGTCATTCGTTGTCTGCAGGTATCAAAGTATCAAACAGACCTTGCGTTCTTCACGACTTGGTTGCGTGTGTTATGTTTGAAATTCTGTTTAGGTGTGTTACTAGTGACTTGAAGTTTCCGCAATTATCAGCACGCGTTCACAAATATTTTGTGGGCTACGTCTGATGATACCGATATTATAGACACTATATAGTTAATTTTACTTAACACGTAAACATTAATAAACAGTACTTTCAGTAGATGAACTATATTCCGAACGTTGTTCTCCCGGAGCGTGCCACGAATGGAGTGTAACTTTTTTAGCCAACTGGTTGAACCACGTCATATGGAAATGGCATTAAATACAGGGTGATTATAATTAAAGTTCTTGTTTCAAAACTCTATAAAAAACAACCGCTGCTCAGCATGACGCCAATTTTGAGAGGCATATTATGTAATAAGGGCAAAACATTATGGAAACAAAAAAAATTTAACGAACATTTTCTCAGTAGGTAAGCATGTCAGCATCGTAAAGTAAAATGACAGATGGATCGACGGTTGGGGTATGAGTTGCACATTAAACCATCCGTACTATGCAATGTGCATGACTGCACAAATTTGGCATTCAACAGTTATGGCACTGTTAGTTGAGTAAGCCCATCGACCACGGAAATATCGCATCACATCGGTTGGTAAAAATCGGTTTTCATTGTCCTGATGGCAAAATCTGAAGACAAAGCAACAAGGACACAGGATTTTAATTGTCTTTAGGTCAAAAGCCGCATAAACGCAGCAATGATATCAGCCTTTAGCTCTCGTGAGGTTGACGCAAGACATGTTCAATATGCTGTCAACCTTTTTTCAGCCACAAATTGAAGCTCAGAACCAGCAGATGCTTGGCGCCTTCAGTTCGGTTATGGAGCGCTTAACACGGCATCTTTCAGATAACCCCATAGTCAGAAGCCACACGGATTAAGTTCAGGTTATCTGGACGGCCAGGCTGTAGGTAAGTGATGGCTGGTTACTCTAACAGTTACAAAATATTTCTGCAGCAGCAGCTACTGCTTAACTGGCTGTGCAATGCACAAAGGATCACCATCTCGCATAAAAATGATGGGTTGTAATGACGTTGGTGCGTAAAGGACTGTTACAGCGTTTACGAGTGGTAATATAGTTAATAGGACCAGCACAATTCATCTTCCCGAAAATTATGGCCCTACGATAAATGATATCATCAATCCGTACTACATAGTTACCTTTGCAGAATGATGCAGCTCTGGTTAATGTGCGGGTGGATTTTCCGTCGCCCACGCTCTGCAGTTCTGTGTACTGACGTGTCCTTGGTGGTACAAATGGGCTTCATCTCTCTACAGATGTTTCATGGCCATTCTTCTCGCCTTTCCATGCGTGTAACCAACTCTAGAGCAGACGTTTGTCTTACTGGCAGGACAGCATATGCTTTTTCAGAGCTCCTGCTTTGTATCTTCCTGTTGCATGATTGTGGGGGGACAGGACATTGATGCATGTGTAAATAAAACGAAAAGGGTTCCACTATGACTCCTTCAGTTTGTCAAAACCCTCACTTGCTCGCACCAAACTTTTTTGAGAATTTTAAAAATGTACCTGTACTGGTAGAACCTGTGACGAGTCCCCGGCGCCTGCAGGCAGGCTACACTGCTACTCCTTCCCCACTACATCGCTACTCTTGTGCCTGATAGTAGGCCATCCAAAACTGGAGAATGTCGAAGGTGCTACTGATCTGCAAGAGCCTAGGCCTTCGTCACAGGTTCTGACTCTTCAGGGACATTTTTAAAATTCTCAGTAAAAGTGGCTGGGTGTCACTAAGGATTTTGCCAAACTGTGGAGTGGGGGGGGGGGGGGGGGGGAGAGGGGCGGTGGGGTCGTAGAGAGACCCTTTCCATTTTATTCACACATGGCTCAATGTCACATTCCCCAGGACCATGTCACAGGAGGAAACCAAAAATAGAAGTGCTGAAAAAACATAAGCACCCTCTCCTACTTTGCATCACTTTCAAATTTTGTTGGATGGTTTTGAACGGTCGCTAGTAGCTTCAGCCTATGTACGGGAGCAAAAATTGCGATCGCGCTGAGTTCCAAGCGGATGCTATCATGTTGGGCCCCACAGTGTTCTCAAAGAATGCCTGAGGGTCTGAGGCCTTTTATTACCGATTCTGGACGGCAGTGTCTCTGGAATGTATTTCTCGACCACTCATAAGGGAACCGCGTGATTTCAGTGACTTGCGTCTCGTTTCTAACCTCCGTTACAGAGACGTCAAAAGAAAGGGTGAAATGTGGATAAGAGAGGCTGTGACAACCTTCCCATCCTGTGAAACATCCACAGTGGGGTTGGGCAGAACTGTGGTAAGGTTTGGTGCCATTGTGAAATCGTTTTCCCACGTTAAACGTCATATAAACTTCCGAGCTGTGGCTTTTTTTTCGCACGTGTCGACACCTTTCTGTTTGAAACGTCGGAGAGCCGGAGCCTGTCGTCGCAGCATTGCAGAGGAAGTTTGTAAGCAACATGGATCCAGATTTCAAACTTAAGCGTCGCATTGGGTGGGAAATGTGACTTTTCGAAAAAAAAAGACCTCAAACGCCCTGCTAATCGCGCAGGCCAGGACAGGTAGTTGGAACTGTGGAAAGGGCCCAAAATGAGCGGCTGTCAGTTACACTCGAAATTATATATCTTTATTTATTTGACCAAACATTACAGTACAAATTCTTGAACTTAGTTGTCATCTGAAAAGCAACAACTTTCATTTAGAGACGGCTAAAGGCCCGTGATTTAAAACTCAAGATAAAATTAAATAAAAAGTAAACTAGGCAGAAGGCCTTATCTTCAATTACGCTGAAGGCCCCAAACAGTCTGATGCTCGAAAGACAAAGATTATTAATTTAAAAACGACTGAAGTCCCCATGACTTAAAACTCAAGGTAAAATAAATTTAAACAACAAAGCCTTATCTTACTTTAGGTTGAAAGCCCCAAGCAATCTAATACTTGACAAGCAAGGAACTTTAATTTTATAACGGCTGAAGGCCCATGACTTAAAACACAACTAAAATAATTTTTAGTAGGCAGAAGGCCCAAGGATTTATCTATAAACAATATCTTAATCAGGCTGAAGGCCCAAATAATCTAACACTTGACAAGCAAGAAATTTTAATTTTAAAGCGGCTGAAGGCCCATGACTTTAAACACCACTAAAAACAATTCAACTTTAATTGGTTCAAATGGCTCTGAGCACTATGGGACTCAACTGCTGAGGTCATTAGTCCCCTAGAACTTAGAACTAGTTAAACCTAACTAACCTAAGGACATCACAAACATCCATGCCCGAGGCAGGACTCGAACCTGCGACCGTAGCGGTCTTGCGGTTCCAGACTGCAGCACCTTTAACCGCACGGCCACTTCGCCCGGCCAACTTTAATTCAAAACCATCGGCTATGAGCCATATAAATAAACACAACAGAAAATAAAAAAAAGGCAGTGCAGCTAACAGCGCTCAGAAGTTTCGGGGGTTGGCCACCACTTGAAATACTAACGATCACTTAGATGAGACAGGCAGTCGGCCCAACATTCTCGATCCGACGACAACCCAACCGACAGACAGTCATCGACCCACTGACAAGGTAACTTGCGCTCCACTCGACCAGCACACAACTGGGAGTTCAATGCAAAACGTCAAAGGCATGGACGCCAAAACCAAGCATACATCAAGCTGTCAAACTACACACCGTGCTGGACAGCGACAACATGGTGAGGAAAGGACACTGCCTGAATTTACGTCAACGGCCAGGGCCGTTAACCGGAGCGTTAACTACCACAAGGCAGAAAATTGCGCTGGTGCACTTCAATTTCAAATAACCAAATACAGTTAGACTCCACAAGATGGTGGCTAAACCTTCGCCAACTCGAACACACACACTGTTGCTCGCAGGAATGCCCCAACAGCCAACAACGAGAACAAGACAGCACAATGTGAACAGTGTTGACTTGCTGATAAATTAAATCCAAACTCCTACACATAACATGTGCCCAACACGGCTCATGATTCTTTAATTCTGTTGGCCAGTCTAGATAATATCATCCTGCCATAGCCTCTAGCTTTCCCACATTCTTTACTGTAAATTTTTGGAGATGAAGCTTTGCACCTAAAATACTGGTGCACTTTGGTCGATATCTTCTGAGTTCGTTCATGTCCTCGTTTGTATTTATATTAACACTTACATCATCTGCAAATACCTGTAGTCTCTTTAAAGCTGTATGCAGATCCCCAAGTAAGAGCTCCACGGCAAACGAATACGTCATTGAAAGAGGACGTACCTGAGGTACTGACTGACTTATTTGCGTGAGTCCACTTAAATGGCTGTTAATCGTGATAATTGAAAAGCTTCCACTTACATATTTTCGAAGAATTCGTACAAAATTCATCAAAACCCATTTCCCTCATAGTTGCCGTTTAAAAGTCCTCATTGAGTCTGTCAAATGCTTTATTAAGATCCAAATCACTACTTCGAGATGCAACTTACACAGCCAAGTCAGTAATATCTCTACATTCAAACAAGGTATCAAGAATGAAGTGTCGTATTTGCACACTAGTTTGATACAACCCTATAATAGTTTTCAGGACTGGCTTTAACGTGGCGTATGTTATGGATATATTTTTAAATCGGCTTTGAGAAGAGTTATTGGTCTAAAATCTCGTAACAGGTCTCTTTTACACGGTTCTGGAACAAGTGGCAGGTTGCTCTAAAAAAGTAAACGTAAACTAATGCAAATGAACAGCAAAATCAATCGTGTATTGTTCGAACACATTATTAGCGGTGTGACGCTTGCCACAGTTACATCAATTACATAACTAGACGATGTGAAATATAACGAGCTCGTAAGTGCAGTAGGAGGGAAGGGGAATGGTCGACGTCTGTTTATTGGGAGAGTTTTAGGAAAGTGTATCTGATCCACACTGAAGACCACGTACAGAACGCTTGTGCGATTCATTCTGAAGTACCGCCCTAGTGTTTATGATCCCACCGAGGTCAGATTAAAGGCGGACATATAAGCAGTTTAGAAGAGAGCTGCGATGTGTTACGTGTAGGTTTGATCAGTATGCGAGTATTACTTAGAGGAACGATGACGTTCTTTTTGCAAAACACTGCTGAGGAAGTTTAGAGAACAGGCGTATGCAGCTGACTGCAGAACGATTCTACTGCCGCCAACGCACATTTCGTAAAATACCACGAAAGTAAGAGAAGAGAAATTGGGCTTTGTACATAGGCGTATAGGAAGTCGTTTTTCCCTCTTTTCACCTGCAAGTGGAATAGGAAAGGAAATAACTAGTACCATATATGAGTATTGGTGATTCATTTGATCGGCGCGGCATTTGGTTTGTGCACGCTGTGTACTGAAATATATATAAATTACTGAAAAAAATTACTGTAACAAAGAGACTGACCTATCAAATTGTAGCACTCTTTAATGCACGTAGCCTGAAGTGTTCACAAGTATCATAGCTTAATTAATTAACCGGAGAGACTTTTTAATTGAATTTTTAACTAAAATCAGTTTTACCATTTAATCCAATACAGCTATATAATTAACAAGGCAGTATGTGCTGACAGACGCGATTACACACCAAATGAAACAATTAAATTGTAAGATTTATAATTTATGAAAACCCCTGTGGTGTTTGTAACATAGTGTATGTATGTGTGGTTGCCTAATGTTGCCTCCACAGTGGAGTTCTCACGCCTAGAAATGATTAACACGACCTTGCCGTTGACAGTCTACACCTAGGGATTTCTGTTAAACGAAGTATCATGTCGTGGGTTTACTTCACTTCAGTTTAACACATCAAACCAAACTTCCTATCGGGATGCTAGTAAAATGAATCGCAATGTAGGTACCTAAATTATTAATTTTCATAAACCATATGGAATGCAAAAAGTGTATAAATAGGAAGTACATTATGTCAGATTCTATGCCACATGTAATTCAGAGATTGATAAAACATATTGTTACTTTTCTTTATAACGCCTTTTCTGACAGTACTCAGCTTTAATTAACTCCCATACATACAGTGCTTCAGAAATTGTTAGTATGTGATACCGGCTAGTATCAGCCAATGAACTGATTAAAAATCCGATTGTGCACCATAATCAGTGATCTAATACGAATACAAATCTAAAAGAATATTGAATGTATGGTGTCAAAATCTTGTCAGCTTACAAATTCTTACTGTCATTTTCCAGTACTTGTTTACTACTTCACGTAGTCTTTCCTCTAATTAAAAAACTATTACAACTATGTTAATTCTGATCCTTTCACAGGTGTAAAACTCATAGGTCAAAGAAAAGGACGGCAGGCCCAACTGTTGCAGAAACCAGCGTGCAAATTCAGTTCGGCATGGAAGGTAATCACCTCCTTATTCTTCTTCTCTTTCCTGGTCTTGTGGCATATTTCTAGGGATCGATATGTAAATTTGGATTAGGCATTGTTACTGATAGAGAGCGGCTGGATGACGTTCCTGTCGCCAGAGAGTGTAATCATCATACCTCACTACTGTGACGCATTAACGATCGAGAGGAAGGAATAGCTTCTGATGCAGCACTCTCCTCACAAGCGTATTCTCTGAATGGAGGCTATGTGGAATGTGAAGTGTTTTTCCAGATTGGTTGTCCCTGTGACGGCACAAAATCTATTCTTCAATATTAGGAATAAAGTCGGTTCTATTACTATCTGTGTCACATATGGTTGCACTGTTGGCTCTTCTTTATCGGAAGTGCCAATTTAGAAGTGGAATTTTTGGTCTCGGGAACAAGAATGACGCGAGAGCGGTACTCGGTCTTTCTCATTGACACCACCATACATCAGATGCATGTATGGCAAAGAAGCATTCAATCAAGGAAAAGTGAAAAGTTCTCGTTCTGGTACCGAATATTTCGCTAGATTGTTTAGTGAAAAGTTTAGTTACATGTCGACTTACTCCTCTTTTGTATGAGCGCACGTTGCCCACCGTTTTCAAGTGAACTAATTCTACTTTTTACCTAAAACGGCTTGGATAATTTGTTCACCGTCCTCAAAATATTTTCTAAGCAAAAAATTCTTCAGATTTAAGAACAGATGACACTCGCAAGGGGACAAACCTTGTGAATATTGTGGATATTGATGTAATTTGTCAACTGCTCCTCTGTTTTCTCATCGCGAAAGCGTCTTTGTGTCGAGGCGCATTGACCTGATTGAGGGTAAATCTTTACTTATGCAAACTCTTGTTAAGTGTTTTTTGGTCTAAATCCAGAACACTTTTATAGTATTTCTTAGTATTTTATTTTTGACAAAATAATGTATAAAAAGATTTCTTTTTGCAACTCATAAACTCCAGAGAAGGCAAGGTTGGGGAAGGATGACGCTTAACACGCAACTTCCTTTAAAAGCGACTCAGCGCGGAGCGATTGTAGAAACGAGTACTTTCTAACCAAAGAGAAATTCTCGCTCAGATATTCAGTGTAACTGTTTCCTGATTGACGAGTTACTCTCTCTAAGGTTAACTTTACGGTACATAGGTTAGGTTAGGTTAGTGTTTTTTAACGTCCCGTCGACAACGAGGTCATCAGAGACGGAGCACAAGCTCGGGTTAGGGAAGGATGGGGGAAGGAAATCGGCCGTGCCCTTTCAAAGGAACCATCCCGGCATTTGCCTGAAACGATTTAGGGAAATCACGGAAAACCTAAATCAGGATGGCTGGAGACGGGATTGAACCGTCGTCCTCCCGAATGCGAGTCCAGTGTGCTAACCATTGCGCCACCTCGCTCGGTTTTACGGTACATAAGCAAACTAAAAAGCAATATCTACTGTTTATATGATAACGAAAATAATTTAATTTCTGGTTATGACTGTCATTTTCGGTGAAGGGGAAAGAAATATTACGTAATTCGTTAACATGTAAAAAATATTCTTTTCAAAAACCTTTTAATTGCTTAGATCGGGTACATATATAAACTTTTACAGATATGAACGTGATTTAAGCAATTAAAACATTTTTGAAAAAGACTTTTACATTTTAACACTTTAATTTCTAGTCAACATGTGGGAAAACCAGAACTAGAAAAGGTAAAATAATCAGCAAAAAGGTCGTTAGACAGCCCTTGGATAGTGCTGTTAACTGACGTAATGATATTATGGATAAACATGTTTATTTGGTCATCAACGTTAACAAACTACATAAACGCAACAGTAGCCATCACTGAGTAATGTTGAAAAATAAATGATAAAGTAGCAAACAGTATAAGATAATAAAGTTTTGCTAGGACCAGATGATATGCAATGAAGAAATATTATGTACGAGGAGCAGTCAATAAGTAATGCGGTACATTTTATTCTCGACCAGTTTCAGTTGGAAAAATGCGGATTTTGTTGTGCGACATCGTCGACTATGCCCACTCTTCCCCACTGGCTTTATGGAGTTCCAGTATGTGGCGGCGCTATACGTAGCTGGCAGAATGGCGTCTGTAACGAAGGTGCGTCCTAAGTAAACAGCAGTCACTGAGGCATTTTTGCGGAAAATAACAAGCATCGAAGATACTCATAGACTCTTGAAGAATGTCTGCGGAGAACTGCCAGTGAACAAAAGCACGGTGAATCGTTGGGCGAGGCGTCTGTCGTCATCGCAACAAGATCGCGCAATCCTGTCGGATCTCCCGCGTGCCGGATGACTCCTGAAGTGTTGGAACGTGCGGACACTCACACTCGACGTGATTGACGGATTACAATCAAACACCTCGCTGCTCAAGTGGACGCTTCCTTTGGCTGTGCTCACGCACTTGTTTACCAATTGGGGTACTCAAGGGTGTGCTCGCGGGGTTCCCCGCCGCCTAACACAAGACCATAAACAACAAGGAAGGACCATCCGTGCGGAATTACTAGAACGTTACAAGGCTAACTGTGACAATTTACTGTCGAACATTTTCACAGGCGATGAAACATTGGTTCATCACTTCGAAACCAATGGCGCCACCCCACATCTCCTCCGAAAATAAGTTCAAAGCCGCACCCTCAGCAGGTAAAGTCATGGTGACGGTCTTCTCGGATCCTCAAAGGATTATTCTGTTTGATATCCTCCATCATGGTGAAACGATGAACTATGAAATTATTATGCTACCCTCAGGAAATTGCAGAAACTACTTCTGCGAGGTCATCGCCATAAAAATTCAAACGAACTTCTCCTTCACCATGACAACGCAAGGCCTCACACAAATCTGCGTACCCGAGAGGAGATCACAAAAATTCATTGGAGTGTTCCCCTTATCCATCCATCAGACCGGGTCTCACGCCTTCCAACTTCCATCTGTTTGGTCCAATGATGGGCGCATTCCACCGGAAGCAGTACGTGGATAATGGAGAGGTTAGTGATGTAGCAAGATGTTGGCTCCGACGTCGACCAGTAGAGTGGTATCATGCGAGCATACAGGAGTTCGCAGTAACGTGGCGTAACGCCGTCGCATTGTATGGAGGTTTCTGTACATCCATCGGTATAAACTTTGTTGTCCTTCTGCCTGTCTATCTATTCGTCTGCTAATAACTGTGGTGTCACCGCCAGACACCACACTTGCTAGCTGGTAGCCTTTAAATCGGCCGCGGTCCATTAGTATACGTCGGACCCGCGTGACGCCACTATCAGTGATTGCAGACCGAGTGCCGCCACACGGCAGGTCTAGAGAGACTTCCTAGCACTCGCCCCAGTTGTACAGCCGACTTTGCTAGCGATGGTTCACTGACAAATTACGCTCTCATTTGCCGAGACGATAGTTAGCAGAGCCTTCAGCTACATCATTTGCTACGACCTAGCAAGGCGCCATTACCAGTTACTATTGATGCTGTAAAACATGTACCGTCAAGAGCGATGTTCACCATTTATGGATTAAAGTTAAGTATTCCAGCAGCTACGTAGGTTTTTTGTTAGTCTCATTTCCTTGACCTGTTCCAGACCTCACGCCAGCCTGCGTGAGCTAAACCGCGTGCCTTTCGGCTTCGTCTCATAGTGGGTTGGCTGTCTTGCCAATCCACAACAATAACACTTTCGAAGAAAGGGTAGACGTTTAAAGTTTAAATTTATGCCACATATTACGTTTTACCGTCCCATAACGATACAAAAAATTGAAGCTTCTAGGTCATACAATCAAACAATACGACCAATATGTCACATATTTTGACACTCGCAAACTCACTCATCAAAACCCATAGAGTGCTTTCCTTTGGCCTAGAATTTCACACCAAACATTTTTTGTCATTTGTCAACTGACTGTCTGTCCGTCCGCCAGTTAAAGCCGCTAGACAGGAACACGTATGATGCCGAAATTTATGTCACATACTAAGATCCACAGTCACTTTTGCGGTGTAACCATACAAGCTACTAAGTCAATGCAGTCAAAGGAACGGTCACTTATGTCACATATTTTGATACCTTGCCAGTACCGATGTCGATAACAGGCAAAAATCAGCGAAATTCTCGACTTCCGGAATTGATGGACTATCAATGTAGATAATTAAGTTTGTATGGAACCCTCTGTGCGTGAGTCCTACTCGAATTTATCCGGATTTGTTAAAAAAATCGTCGTATTCTTTCGATAGCTGTAAATTTATTTATTATCTTTTTTCTCATTATTGTTAATATCGGCCTCTTGGTTCGATAGTTGTTAATTTGTTGTAGCACCTTGGCCAGAAGCAATGAGAGGCCGGTATTCTGACACATTATGCCTTAGAATAGGTAGATTCAGCTGCATTTGGGTCACGGTAAAGTGAGGCCTCAGTTTTAGTCATCGCATAGAAAGGACTAGGATCTAGGTTCAGGTACACTGTAAAAGTGTTAAACTTAGTTCTCTGGGGGGTCGTACAGCAGCAGGGGCGAACGGTTGTGATACTTGTAGATTCCAGAAAAGAAGTCGAGTTGCGGTCAATAAAAATTAGTTACTGTTGTATGCAGAAACTCAGTAATGAACTTTAATGACGAATTTTAGTAGTACAGATTTGCATCGTTTGTTACCAGTTGCAACTATCGACCGCCGAATCTAGTAATTTATTTGCTGTCAAATATATTAGTGTTTGATTAATAAACAATCTGAGTTCATGTATGTGTGTGTGTGAAATCTTATTGGACTTAACTGCTAAGGTCATCAGTCCCTAAGCTTACACACTACTTAACGTAAAATATCCTAAGGACAAACACACACACCCATGCCCGAGGGAGGACTCTAACCTCGCCGGCCGGTGTGGCCGTGCGGTTCTAGACGCTTCAGTCTGGAACCGCGTGACCGCTACAGTCGCAGGTTCGAATCCTGCCTCGGGCATGGATGTGTGTGATGTCCTTAGGTTAGTTAGGTTTACGTAGTTCTAAGTCTAGGGGACTGATGACCTTAGATGTTAAGTCCCATAGTGCTTAGAGCCATTTGACTCGAACCTCCGCCGTCACCAGCCGCACAGTCCATGACTGCAGCACCTTTGGACCGCTCGGCTAATCCCGCGCGGCAATCTGAGTTCAAACATAAACCCTGGTTGTAGTGTAATAGTCATTCACGATCAATCCAACTATAATTATGTAATTTTTTGGAGTTCATCTTCTGCTATGAAAAATTCTAAATTATGTTGCATTGGAAGTGCTTTTCACCGACGTTCTATTGCACATAGACTGCTGGTCGGCAAACCGCAGCTCGCGAACTACATACTGCTCTTCTGCCCCTTGAGTGTGATTGTTCCAGAAAATACGACGTGCAGGCACCCAGGCTCCTGATCATCGCCAGTTTAAAGAATTCTTAGTCGAAATGGAGACTGAGTGTGCAGATATTCTGTTGCATCACAAGATACGTTGGTTGTCAGGAGGGAACGTTTTGAAAAATTTCGCTTCCTTATTAAGAGCAATTACAACATTTCTCCTTGAGAGGGATTTAATTACGTAGAACTAACGACCGATGAGTGGATGCAAAAAATTAATTTCATGATGGTAGTTACGTCTCACCTAAATCAGCTCTGTGGTAAACAACAGGTGAAAGTAAAACACAGATGTTTTGCTGTTAGGAGAAGTTATGTCATTCGAAAACAAAATACTTCCTTTTGCTCTAGATTTTGAAAGAGTAACCTTTGGTTTAATTTTGGAGCCTGTTGAAGCATCACCAAGAAATAACTCAGACGCTGACATTTTCCATTCCGGAACAACACTTTTAAATATGAAGGAAGCTTTTCTCGACAGGATCTCAGAAACAGCAGGGTGGCATTAGGCTTTGGGAAAAAAACTCTTAATCCTACTGTAACAGAATTACAATTTTCTTCCCTTCTGTAATTTGACTGCTTGACTCAAGAAACGATGAACTATGTAGCTCGAAATACTGGAGAAAAACGAATGTGAGTTCAAGTCACAAGTGGTATGCTTTGAAAGAGCTGGCGAATGAAAATATGTTGATTTTTAAAATATGGAGGATAATTCAGTTGAAGTAATTGATTTTTCCCTTATTCGGATCTACATATTCATTTTTAAATATGTTACTGTCATTTTTAAGCATGAACCTTCCTTCTCAACAGTAAACTAAGAAATCGTCTTATTGGTGAGAATCTGGAATCACGCCTAAAACTAAAAACGACTACATTCACACTGAACATTCCGAAACGTTTCAAAGAGGTGGAAGGCCATTGTTCACCTTAGTGTGTGTCAGTCATGGTCATGGTTTAATTTTATGGACAACTTAGTTTTATTAACAAATAATACCTTTATTAAGTGTGATATAAAGTTCTGTGTCTAGAGTTTAAATGAGATTTAAAACTTTACGTAAGTTTTATTAAGTTAATTTTAGGGAGCGTTGTGGAGTGAAATAAAATATAGTGTCGAATACCGAGACAGGTTCGTTGAAGTGGATATACAAAGGGCATGAACGAGACGAGTCAGGCGAAACAGGTATACAAGGCGAGTGTTGATGGGATAGTTGGGAAGGTGCATCAGTCAGATTGAGAACATTTCTAGCATATGTTAGCTTAGAAGGACCATAATTAAGTTAATAACTATGTACCTACTTGTATTTAAATTATCTATTTATTTATTTAACCTGGTCCGATTAGGGCCATCAGGCCCTCTCTTGCATCAAAGCAAGGTTTCGCACATACAATACCATTTTTAAATCTTAGTTACCTAAGAAATAACTATTTTAGTACAATAAATAGTATTAAAATTATTTGAGTCTGTATGCAGACAATGTGAGTAAATAACACTGATTATGAACTAATAAAGTTAGTACTGACAGTACTGCCCCGGCTGATGCTACTGCCACTAATAATAATAATAATAAAAATGAGAGTGGTAGATATAAAAAAAATTATAGGTGGGGAAAACAGATGTTTCCAAATATAGCAAATTCTGGGAAAAGGGAATTTAAGACGACTTCACCATCTAAGAATACTGCTAAATGAATAAGATTTGGTTGGAAAGAAGATTGTACAGTGGTAACGAGTGTGTACAGGGACAATGGTAGTCCTTATTGTTGCTCTAGTAGATATGTCATTAACTGTCTTCTGAAGATGGGATGTTATTCAGTTCTCTAATATAGTATGGAGGTTATTTCAGAGAGGGGTTCCTGCTACTGAGAAAGCCTTCGAGAAAGTGGCTGAACTATGGACTGGCATATAAAGGATTTTGCTCTGATGGAAACGGGTGTTTCCGCCATGTTGTTCAGACAAGGGTGTTAAGGTCGAGGGGAGATGTTTGGGACAGTGTATGTTAAGACAGTAGAGAAGGCAATGGGAACGGAAATCTCTGCGTTTTTCTGTGCACAAGCAGGATAACTATGCACTTGATCGTGAAGTATGCTCAAAGTGTCGAACATCAGAGATATAACGAACACAGACATTAAAAACGAGTTCCAGGTGCCCTGACTTCCACTTAGAAAGACCTAGCAAGATAACATCGCTGCAATCAATAGCTGGAAGTGTTTTGTGTTCGTGCAACTTCCTTTTTCAGGTCAAGAGGGAAGAGCTTCCCATGGGCATGGAGAGATACTGATGCTTTCTTGCACGTTGCAGTTACGTGCACTGCCCAATTTAGATTTTCATCTACTGTTACTTCTATACTCGTTGCGGAGGGGGAGAAGTTGATATTTGTCCCATTTACGAATAAAGGTCGTGAGAATTCCCGATACTTTTGGCTAATTGGCCTAGAATGACCAACCATTACCGCTTAACACCATTTCGACGGTGCACAAGGGTTAGTATTGAGATTCTCGAGGGCTGTGTTCTCATTTACTGATGGTGGTCATCAGTGTACATGTGGCATTTGATGAAGGACAAAACTGATGGCACATGATTGTCGTAAAATCAAGAGAGTGCAGGGCTTGTTGCCGAATCCTGGGGGACGCCTAATACTTTAGCTTCCATAGTGACTTTATGGTACCGGACACGACGCATTGCTGGCGAGATGTCATGTATGAATGAAAAAAATGCACTTCGCTTGGCGAGAAACTTAGGCTGCTAAATTAGGAAAGTAAAATGTCGAAGCTGACAGTATCAAAGGCTTTGGTGCAGTCTGAACAGTACTTTATAATGGCCTCTTATGCATTCATGGCTAGCTTAAATAGTTGAAGTTTTAAAAATTTGGCTCCAAAAATAGTTCAGTCGTATCGTTGATATTTCGCTCTATTGACTAACGAGCTCGTAGACCTTTGAACTGAACTAGTACAAAGACGGTTGAAGATTAAGAAAACTCGTTCCTGCATGTTGTTCATACCATCAACCAGCAAGCGAGCAGTCGCATGCTTTAAAAAGGAGTATCAGGTCGAACAGTATTTAATACTGCTACACTGCCACAATATGGCATACGAGGAGAACACAGTGACTGCCATAAACCGATTTCCCACAGACTTCGCTAAGTGGAAGAGAAGACAAAATAAACGAACACGTGTCTCGGCTTATCCGTAGATACTCGACCATTGCTGAGAAAACGACGGAGTGTCCGAGCGGTTCTAGGCGCTACAGTCTGGAACCGCGCGACCGCTACGGTCGCAGGTTCGAATCGTGCCTCGGGAATGGATGTGTGTGATGTCCTTAGGTTAGTTAGGTTTAAGTAGTTCTAAGTTCTAGGGGACTGATGACCTCAGAAGTTAAGTCCCATAGTGCTCAGAGCCATTTGAACCATTTTTTTTTTTTTTTTTTTTTGAGAAAACGATGGTCAAAGTTATAGACGTACTTTAGTTGCCTTTTAGCGCATGATAATCTCAGCCTGCACAGTGGCTAACGTCGCGACCTTTCAGTCTTGCGTCCCCTGTTCGAAACACGGTTATTGTTTTTCTTTAATTTATTTTATTGTTTTGTCTTCATTTGTCTACCCATGTCCATAGAAGATTACTACTCGAATATTTCTTATCAAATTCGATGATGAAAGGGCGTTATCTTAACCGTAAAATAGCAACTGGGTTTCACAATAAGTGTCATACATTAATTATACACTGAAGTGCCAAAGAAACTGGTACGACTGCCTAATGTCGTGGAGGGCCCGTGAGCACGCAGAAGTGTCGCAACACGCCGTGGCCTGAACTCGACTAATGTCGGAAGTAGTGCTGGAGGGAAATGACACCATGAATCCTGCAGTGCTGTCCATAAATCAGTAAGAGTACGAGGGGGTGGAGATCTCTTCTGAAGAGGATGTTGCAAGACATCCGAGATACGCGCAATAATGTTCATGTCTGGGGAGTCAGCGGAAATGTTTAAACTTAGAAGAGTGTTCCTGGAGCCACTCTGTGGCAATTCTGGACGTGTGAGGTGTCGCTTGTCCTGCTGGAATTTCCCAAGTTCGCCGGAATGCACAATGGACATGAATGGATGCAGGTGATCAGACAGGATGCTTACGTAAGTGTTACCTGCCATAGTCAGGAGTTCCATATCATTCCAACTGCACACGCCCCACACCATTGCAGAGCCTCCACCATCTTGAACAGTCCACTGCTGCCATACAGTGTCCATGGATTCATGAGGTTGTCTCCATCCCTGTACACGTCCATCTGATCGATACACTTTGAGCCGAGCGGTTCTAGGCGCTTCAGTCTGGAACCGCGCGACCACTACGGTCGCAGGTTCGAATCCTGCCTCGAGCATGGATGTGTGTGATGTCCTTAGGTTAGTTAGGTTTAAGTAGTTCTAAGTTCTAGGGGACTAATGACCTCAGGTATTCAGTCCCATAGTGCTCAGAGCCATTTTTGATACACTTTGAAACGAGACTCGTCTGACCAGGCAACATGTTTCCAGTCATCAACAGTACACTGTCGGTGTTGAAGGTCCCAGCCGAGGCGTAAGGCTTTGTGTCGTGCAGTCATCAAGGGTACAAGAGCCCATATCGATGATATTTCGTTGAATGGTTCGTACGCTGACGCTTGTTGATGGCCCAACATTGAAATCTGCATCAATTTGCGCAAGGGTTGCAGGTATGCCAAGTTGAACGATTGTCTTCAGCTGTACTTGCTCCCTTTCTTGCAGAACATTTTTCCGGCAGCAGTGATGATGTCGGAGATTTGGTGTTTTACTGGATTCCTGATAGTCAGGCTACACTCGTGAAGGCTAGTACGGGAAAGTCACCACTTCCTCTCTGGCTTGGAGATGCTGTGTCCCGACTATAATGCCACGTTCAAACTCATTTAAATCGTGATAACGTACCGTTGTAGCGGAAGTAACCTACCTAGCAACCGCGTCAGACAGTTGTCTTCTATAGGCGATGCCGACCGCAGCGCTGTAGTCTGCTTGCATTCTTACTTCACTTATTATGTTAATTCTTATACTTTATTCTGTAAGTAGGCTGTTTAGGTTTTTATGTTGGTAACGCCACGTAGCGCTCTATATGAAAATCACTGACTGTGTTGTGTGACGTCTGTGGCTGGTTGGCATTGTTGGAACAGTCGCTATTGTAGCGTTGGGCAGTTGGATGTGAACAGCGCGTAGCGTTGCACAGTTCGAGGTGAGCCGCCAGCAGTGGTGGATATGGGGAGAGAGATGGCGGAGTTTTGAGAGTGGATGATCTGGACGTGTGTCCATCTGAGAGAGTATATTTGTAAGACTGGATGTCATGAACTGATATATATATATATATATATATATATATATATATATATATATATATATATATATATATATATATATATATATAAAATGACTTTTGAACGCTATTAGCAAAATCTTTCATTTGCTAACCATGCCTATCAGTAGTTAGTGCCTTCAGTAGTTAGAATCTTTTATTTAGCTGGCAGTTTGGCGCTCGCTGTATTGCAGTAGTTCGAGTAACAAAGATTTTTGTGAAGTAAGTGATTCATGAAAGGTATAGGTTTTTGTTAGTCAGGGCCTTTCTTTTGTAGGGATTATTGAAAGTCAGATTGCGTTGCGTTAAAAAAATTTATGTGGTCAGTTTAGTGTTGATCAGAATAAGTAAAGAGAGAAATGTCTGAGTACGTTCAGTTCTGCTCAGCTGTTTGAAAATCAAATAACGTAAGAGGTTTATCATCACAGTAATTCACTAATTTTTCTAAGGGTACGTTTCAATTCTTACGCTTATTATACTGGGAGATATGGTGGATTCACTTGGATGACACTGATCGTAGAAACATTCGAAAAACAGAAATTCCGAACGCCAGAAGCATCGCAAGAAGGCAGATTTGCCTAAGAGACATTCCTTCATGTGAATCTCAGTCTGGGAAAAAGCATCGTTAATATTGCTGAAGATTTCGTGCGTTGGCAATAATTTCGCGGCAGTCCATGCATAACTGATTATTTTACCGAAAACTGGCTGTTTCATTTGATTATGTGTCAATATACACTAAAGGAATTTCGTTGAAAACATGTTCAAATAATTTTCTCATTCATTTTTTAGTTCATTAACAGACATGCAATTAGTAGAAGACTAAGGACAACGTTATTTCAGTATAAATTGGAAAAAATTCGTGGGGTACCTTTTAGGGTCATGGACAGGTACATGAAAAACAAAAATAAAAATAATTCAAAAATGGTTCAAATGGCTTTGAGCACTATGGGGCTTAACATCTGAGGACATCAGTCCCCTAGACTTAGAACTACTTAAACCTAACTAACCTAAGGACATCACACACATTCATGCCCGAGGCGGGTTTCGAACCTGCGACCGTAGCAGCAGTGCGGTCCCGGACTGAAGCGCCTAGAAGCACTCGGCCACAACGGCCGGCTAAAAATAATCATCGGGTTTCGGAGACGGGAAGGTAAAACGCGTGAAACCTCGTGCTAGCCATAGTGCCATCGCTTCAGTAAAGTTTGCCTGGGTAAAGGGCACGTAAATATCTTGTGAAATTTGAACGTCGTTTTCTCAGAAACATACTAATAGCTGTGGATAAGCCGAGAAACGTGTTCGCTTATTTTGACTCCTCTTCACTGAGCGAAGTTTGTGGGGAACAGGATTATGTCACTTGTCGTGGTCTCATTAATGACGTGTGGCGGGAAGTGACCATGAGAATATCGGGCGTGTACTGTTAGCTGCAAAGTTCGTGTACTGGCAGTTCTGGGCAAGTTGAGGAGTTAGGGTGATGGAACACGTAAAAGTTCCGGAGTTTGTGTGCGCTGGCGAACACGTTGCTGGGACAAAAGCGCGAGTTCGCGAGGGGGTGCCGGGGAACCTGCTGCCGCGAGCAATAAAAGACGCGCCGCGCGCCGACACCTGCTAAAGCGCGCCATTACGAGCGCTGACGCAAGGCAGGCGTCGGCCGGCGCCTATTTGCATACGGCGAGCAGCCCCGGGCGCAGACGGATGGCGCAAGCGCACACGTCGCCTCTACTCGGAGCGGCCCTCGGGTGTATAAATGTACGCTCGAGCGGCGGAACTGTTCTGCTCCGTTCCGTGTGTGTGTGTGCGCGCGCACGGGGACGTGGCGCTCCACACCGAAAAAGGGAAAAAGAAATGTATAACGAATGGCAGGAAATTTAACGTGTTTATCAAAATAAAAGTTGACAAGATTTAAATTTAAGCGTGCGGCGTGCGATTAACTAATTCATAGCTTACTTTAAACACAATAAATAAACATTATCTCGGCAAATCTATTTCGGAATAGAAATACGGGGTAGGGAGGGTATTTTATGGGCGCTGTCGCAGCGGCCGCGAGGGCTCCCCCCGTTGTCCGCGGCCGCACGAGTTCCAATGCCTCTCGTCGGGAGCGCGCGTCTTCCCAGGCGAGCGCCCGGCTCGGGACGGCTACTTTGCCATTCCACCGGATTACGCTGCTATACAAAGCCGCCTGCCGCCACAACTCACCGCTCTTTCAAACGGCCGGCGTCCTGTATATCGGCTGCATTGCATTAAACGCCGGTACCTACTACACGGCGGCACACAAGCTGCCCGTTTCTGTTGGCCGCAGCTGCCTCCGCGTCACAGATAGCGCCTCTGCTCGCCGTTGTAGACTGATATCTAGCAGGCTATCGGGTGTCGTAAATTCCTGCAGTGAAATTTACGCGGAAATCTCTGGTAATACCACCGCCGTGGCATATACTGCGCTGCAGCTAGCGTGGGACTGGTTTCCGCCATGCATCCGAGGAACACACTGTGAGAGAAAGCCTGCAATCTGTGTGCTTTTTTTTCATGTACCAGGTACTTCGGAAGGAAGTGCTCTAGGCTCGTTGTTAACTTCATGTAATTTCACCGGTACATAACTGCGGCCCGACATTTAATAAGCGATGAGTCCATGGAACCGACGAATCATGAAAAAATATTCATTGAAGACTGACCATTTTTTCCCTAGATCGACAGGGGATCTCAAATTGATTCCGTGTTTCTAATTTCCAGAAAGCTTCTGACACTGTTCCTCTCAAAAGTCTTCTAGCCATACTGCGTGCCTAAGGAGTATCGCTTCAACTATGTGATTGGATCCGACATTTTCACTCAGAGATGTCACAGTACAAAGTAATCGAGAGAAAGTCATAGAGTAAAACAGAACTGATATCCGGCGATCGCCAAGAAAGTATTATAAGCTCTTTGCTGTTCCTAATGTAGATAAACGATTTAGGAGATAATCTTAGCAGTCCTCTTAGATTGTTTGCAGATGATGCTGTCATGTACCGTCTAGTGTAGCCTTCAGAACCTAAAACCAGTTGGAAAATGACCTAGAAACACTATCTGAACAATGAGAAAAGTGACAATTGCCTCTCAATAAGAAAAAGTGTGGGATCTTCCACAAAAAGTAATCTATAAAATTTCTAATCACAGAAAGCCGTCAGTTCGCCTTAAGACCTGTGAATTACAATCACGAACAACTTAAGCTGGACCGATGACATAGATAATCTTGTAAGGAAGCCAAATCAGAGAAGATGCAACTGGTCTACTAATGTCCTTATCAGATAGGATTGACGGAAGACATCGAAAAAGTTCGAAGAAGGGCGTCTCGTTTTCTATTATCGCGAAGTAGAGGAGAGAGTGTCTCGGACAATTTAACGAAATTTGAATCACCAATTTTCTCCTCTGAGTGTGAAAATATTTTATTGTCGCCAACCCGCATAGAGAGAAATGATCATCACAATAAAAGCAGAGCTCGTACAGAAAGATTTAACTGTCCATTTTCCTACGCGCTGTTAGGAAGTGTAACGGCAGTCTGAAGGTGATTTCGAAGAACCCTCTGCCAGGCACTTAAATGTGAATTACGGAGTAGTCATGTAGATGTAGATTTTCACTACCTGTTGCCAACTAAATGTCGTGAGGTGGACATAACGTCACCTGCTCCAAGCATCGGAAAGGTCCTGAAGAAACCACTTCCATCCACACAATCTATAAAAACCGAAATAAAACATTTGGTGTATCGTCCTTCGTGTTGTGTGTGTAGCCCCTCCGCCTTTTCATGTTGAATTTCTACGAATACACGTTTCAACAGACGAAACTTAACAATAGATCGAGAATATCTGTCATAGGTAGGTCGCATAGTCATTTGATATTTATTTCGAATGTTTAATTTTTATATTTTCTGGTAATGGTCAAGTATCACTTATTGTGGCCTACGTGACAAGTAGACTCGTCGATTCAGCAGAGATTGATAATTACTGTGGAATATGAACTGCTGTCAGCCCGCCTACTGAGCAAAAATGGTTCAAATGGCTCTGAGCACTATGGGACTTTACATATGAAGTCATCAGTCCCCTAGAACTTAGAACTACTTAGACCTAACTAACCTAAGGACATCCCACACATCCATGACCGAGGCAGGGTTCGAACCTGCGACCGTAGCGGTCGCGCGGTTCCAGACTGAAGCGCCTACTGAGCACCCTCTGTGCATAGGTAATAGGGAGGGTGGGAGGGGAACCACACGTTGACTGCTGGCCCCGCTGCAGAGCGCCAACTCCAAGTCACAAGCTTGCTCTTGCTTGCAATGGCGTGATACCTCTGCTATGTCTTTTCTCGGATTCTGTTTCGACATAAAATTAAAGACTGGCTACTGACCTCATAGACTGATGTGTGCACGTCAGTCTGCATTCCCTATTCCGAATATATCTGATGCTTTATTTCTTAACCAATTCTTTCGATTATCAATCGCTTCAGACGCCTACGTCCTCTCCAAAATGACATGAACATTAAACGACATCACATGACATGAGATAAGAGAATTTGAGATGAGTGCCGAGTGGAAGATAATGATTACAAAATTGAAAACGGCTGGCGTAAGCTTTAGAAATGCGGAAAATAAGTCGAAAGACGCTCAAAAAGGAATCTATAACATATTTGATGGCCTAGAAAGAGATGGGACAGAAACGGGTTATGGAGAGCTGGAGATGCTTTCAGTCATTTTCTCAGCACAACATTGTCCGTCTTTGTGTACTTTCAGTGCCCTGCAGTATCTCTGTGTCTGGCGGCGACTGGCACGCTTCGCGAATTCTGTACCTTTTATACCATCTCACTCTGTAGGTCGCTGTTTCTACACAATATCATGCTATGTGTCTCAAAAAGGAGTAGTAAGGGGGAGTTAAATCTGGTGAATGAGATTATTGGCTCTACTCTACCATCAAATAGCCTAGGAATATTTTTATACAAGGCACACCTGTCACCTTTCAACAACCATGTTAGCAATCGTGCTGCTTGTGGGACATCAGTGGATGTTGGAGAAATTTAGGGTATAGGTCACGATCTGACCATTCGTAAAAAGGGCACTTCATCAAGGATGAGTCAACATCTGGTATTTATGCTTAGGCGTACGAAGTTTGCTGACGCACCAGTGAGGGTTTTCTTCTGACTAGTAGTGAGCATTGTGGATATTTGGTTTTCCATTTAGTTTGAACGTTCCTGCAGATCACAATATGTCGTTGTTTTGGTCTTCAGTCCTGTGACTGGTTTGATGCGACTCTCCATGCCACTCTATCCTGTGCAAGCTTCTTCATCTCCCAGTACTTACTGCAACCTACATCCTTCTGAATCTGCTTAGTGTATTCATCTCTTGGTCTCTCTCTACAATTTTTACCCTCCACGCTGCCCTCGAATGCTATATTTGTGATCCCTTGATGCCTCAGAACATGTCCTACCAGCCAGTCCTTTCTTCTTGTCAAGTTGTCCCACAAACTCCTCTTCTCCCCAATTCTATTCAATACCTCCTCATTAGTTATGTGATCTACCCATCTAATCTTCAGCATTCTTCTGTAGCACCGCATTTCGAAAGCTTCTATTCTCTTCTTGTCCAAACTATTTACCTTCCATGTTCCACTTCCATACATCGATACAAATACTTTCAGAAACGACTTCCTAACACTTAAATCTACACTCGATGTTAACAAATTTTTCTTCTTCAGAAACGCTTTCCTTGCCAGTCTACATTTTATATCTTCTCCACTTCGACCATCATCAGTTATTTTGCTCCCCAAATAGCAAAACTCCTTTACTGCTTTAAGTGTCTCGTTTCCTAATCCAATTCCCTCAGCATCACCCGACTTAATTAGACTAAATTCCATTATCTTCGTTTTGCTTTTGTTATGTTCATTTTATATCCTCCTTTCAAGACATTGACCATTCCGTTCAACTGCTCTTCCAAGTCCTTTGCTGTCTCTGATAGAATTACAATGTCATCGACGAACCTCAAAGTTTTTATTTCTTCTCCATGGATTTTAATACCTACCCCGAATTTTTCTTTTGTTTCCTCTACTGCTTGCTCAACATACAGATTGAATAACATCCGGGACAGGCTACAACCCTGTCTCACTCCCTTCCCAACCACAGCTTCCCTTTCATGTCCCTCGACTCTTATAACTGCCATCTGGTTTCAGTACAAATTGTAAATAGCCTTTCGCTCTCTGTATTTTACCACTGCCACTTTTAGAATTTGAGAGTATTCCAGTCAACACTGTCAAAAGTTTTCTCTAAGTCTACAAATGCTAGAAATGTAGGTTTGCCTTTCCTTAATCTTCCTTCTAAGATAAGTCTTAAGGTCAGTATTGCCTTACGTGTTCCAATATTTCTACGGAATCCAAACTGATCTTCCTCCTGGTCCGCTTCTACCAGTTTTTCCATTCGTCTGTAAAGTATTCGTGTTAGTATTTTGCAGCTGTGATTTATTAAACTCATAGTTCGGTAATTTTCAACTCTGTCAACACTTGCTTTCTTTGGGATTGGAATTATTATATTCTTCTTGAAGTCTGATGGTATTTCGCCTGCCTCATACATCTTGCTCACCAGATGGTAGAGTTTTGTCAGGACTGGCTCTCCCGAAGCCGTCAGTAGTTCTAATTGAATGTTGTCTACTACCAGGGCCTTGTTTCGACTCAGGGATTTCAGTGCTCTGTAAACTCTTCACGCAGTATCGTATCTCCCATTTCATCTTCATCTACATTCTCTTGCATTTCCATAATATTGTCCTCGACTACATCGCCCTTGTGTAGTCCCTCTATATACTCCTTTCACCTTTCTGTTTTCCCTTCTTTGCTTAGAACTGGGTTTCCATCTGAGCTCTTGATATTGATAATATTCATACAAGTGGTTCTCTTTTCTCCAAAGGTCTCTTTAATTTTCCTGTAGGCAGTATCTATCTTAACCCTAGTGAGATAAGCCTCTACATCCTTACATTTGTCCTCTAGCCATCCCTGTTTAGCCATTTTGCACATCCTGTCGATCTCATAATTGAGACGTTTGTATTCCTTTTTGCCTGCTTCATTTATTGCATTTTTATACTTTCTCCTTTCATCAATTAAATTCAATATTTCTTCTGTCACCCAAGAATTTCTACTAGCCCTCGTCTTTTTACCTACTTGATCCTCTGCTGCCTTCACTACTTCATCCCTCAAAGCTACCCATTCTTCTTCTACTGTTTTTCTTTCCCCCATTCCTGTCAATTGTTCCCTCATGCTCTCCCTGAAACTGTGTACAACCTCTGGTTTAGTCAGTTTATCCAGGTCTCATCTCCTTAAATTCCCACCTTTTTGCAGTTTCTTCCGTTTTAATCTACAGGTCATAACCAATAGAGTGTGGTCAGAGTCCACATCTGCCCCTGGAAATATCTTACAGTTTAAAACCTGGTTCCTAAATCTCTGTCTGACTATTATATAATGTATCTGATACCTTCTAGTATCTCCAGGATTCTTCCATGTATGGAACCTTCTTTATGATTCTTGAGCCAAGTGTTGGCTATGATTAAGTTATGCTCTGTGCAAAATTCTATCGGACGGCTTTCTCTTTCATTTCTTACCCCCAATCCACATTCATCTACTGTCTTTCCTTCTCTCCATTTCCCTACTCTCGAATTCCAGTCACCCATAACTATTAAATTTTCGTCTCCCTTCACTACCTGAATAATTTCTTTTATCTCATCATACATTTCATCAATTTCTTCATCATCTGCAGAGCTACTTGGCATATAAATTTGTACTACTGTAATAGGCGTTGGCTTCGTGTCTATCTTGGCCACAATAATGCGTTCACAAGGCTGTTTGTAGTAGCTTATCTGCACTCCAATTTTTTATTCATTATTAAACCTACTCCTGCATTACCTCTATTTGATTTTGTATTTATAATCCTGTATTCACCTGATCAAAAGTTTTGTTTCTCCTGCCATCGAACTTCACTAATTCCCACTACATCTAGCTTTAACCTATCCGTTTGCCTTTTTAAATTTTCTAACCTACCTGCCCGATTAAGGGATCTGACATTCCACGCTCCGATCCGTAGAACGGCAGTTTTCTTTCTCCTGATAACGACGTCCTCTTGAGTAGTTCCCGTCCGGAGATCAGAATGGGGGACTATTTTACCTCCGGAATATTTTACCCAAGAGGACGCCATCATCATTTAACCATACAGTAAAGCTGCATGCCCTCGGGAAAAATTACGGCTGTAGTTTCCCCTTGCTTTCAGCCGTTCGCAGTACCAGCACAGCAAGGCCGTTTTGGTTAGTGTTACAAGGCCAGATCAGTCAATCATCCAGATTGTTGCCCCTGCAACTACTGAAAAGGCTGCTGCCCCTCTTCAGGAACCACACCTTTGTCTAGCCTCTCAACAGATACCCCTCCGTTGTGGTTGCACCTACGGTATGGCTATCTGTATCGCTGAGGCACGCAAGCCTCCCCACCATCGGCAAGGTCTGCGGTTCATGGGGGGAGGGATTCTTTCGAAACTCATGACATTTACTGCATTTCCAGCATACAATAAACAGTTCTGTAAAAAATAATACTAAACCCCAAAAAAATAATACTAAAACCCCAATTGACACTTTACTTTTTACAAGTCTTCGAATCAAACAAATCCGCGGTAAATGTTACTTACATATGAGTTCATAGACAATTATAATAAAACGATGTAACACAAAACAATACAAATGACTTCCCACACAATTATAATAAACAGAATATAAATGCTTTCCATAAAATAATGATAAAACAGACAATAATCTCTTAATTTCATTTAACAGTTGGGTATGATTTAATGACTTGGTCATCAAACTAGAAGCAACATCAGCTATATCACAATATAGCAGTCGTGAAATCCAAATTTTAATTTAGAAACGATATACAGAAGGCTATTCTTGTTTCATCTCAGATGAACATGGTTTATCGGATGAGTTGTGAGTCATTGTTGTGTTTTACCTGGTGATTATTTTGCGACCTTGTTTGTGAGAATGTGGATTTGTCTGAGAGACCGGTTTGTTGAAGCGTGATAACTTAAATTATAATAATAATGGTGCAGTTGTGACTGCAGCACCATTAACTGCTATGTGAGATGGGGATGATGATAGTATAGTTATTGCATATGCAGATATCTCAACAGCTGAAGACTGGAGATGAACTTGATTAATTCGAAAAATACTTTAGGGCCTGCCCAGTTGGTATGATAGATGTAAAAAGTGGGAAAAAAGTGGGAAGTACAGGTGCGGACAGTCAATATACGGTAAAGATATGTGCGACTGTAGGATTGCAGCGACGATGGGTGTCTGTAGATAACTGCTGCCCTGTTTGTAGTGAGAAGCTATATTTCTGATGGGTGAAAGGTAATTGCTGCCATCATTGAAAGGACGGGCTTTGGATAGCTCTAATGTTGTGCTGATATTCAAGTCCATAAAAGTGGGTTAAAAGCTGTGATCCGTCTGGGGAAGTTAACCTTGCATTACTGCACAACCGTTTCACCAGGTATCCAGCCTAGGTTACCAAATTCCCAACCAGACTAACATTAATTATAATCTTGTAATAGTCATATATATATATATATATATATATATATATATATATATATATATATATAAAGAGAATTTAAATAAAAAGAAATAAATCAGTTTATATTTGGAAATTTATTTTAACATTGATCATTGAAATTTCAGGATATTTAACTTGATTCATAACTAAACTGGTGCCTTATTTAGGATTGTGAAAATGTGAGATTGTAATCTTACGGAACACATCAAATATGGAGCCAAGATTGGGAGACTGCGTACAACACTGCATTCATAAAATAACACACGAAGAACATTGAAACATATGCTAGAGGAAATTAACCACAACCAACCGATTCAATTTTCACCCAAAGAAGTTACGTTCGTAGCACAATCCTGTCCGTCATGTAATTACCACACACTGGTATACTAAATTCATAGTAACTCTCTGTGAAATCTTCCCGAAAAGAATAGCTGAGGGCTACTTTGATGATTACACCACATGCTTCACGTGGTCAGCTTGGTCTACACAAAGAGTGTAACTCCACAATAATTTTGATAATTAAAATAAATTAGATCGAAAAACAATTTACAAAAGAAAAACCTCGAACTGGTTACTATCGTCTTACTATTAACCTGATGGGTCAAACAATTGTATAAGTACGTGGTACTGGTCTCACAAAGTACACCCCACGTGGGTTGAACATAAAGAAAAGTTGCTATATTGAAAAATATTGTCAAGACGAGACGTTATAATCTCACGCACTTTTGCATTGAAGATTGATGATGCTAGTTAGAGTTACTGATCAACACGTGGTTCCACTTTACTCATAAAGTAGTGACAAAGCAACTACCGGAACACATTCTGAACTTCACACTCGAATTACACTGCGTTCCAATTTAAGATAACATTAGATATTTTAGAGCTAAACCTGAAATAAAGGTGATTAAATTTTCAGTTAGGCTGAACTTAAGAAATCCATTGTCCTACGGACTTAGCAGACACGTGCTTAGCCGGAGATCTTACCACTTCAGCAGACACGTGCTTAGCCGGAGATCTTACCACTTCAGACGCTCGCCACGGACAGACTGACCTGGTCCCTTCCTGAGGGTGGCTCACAAATACAAACGGAAGTGGCCAGAGGGGCAGCTTCCTATACCAACATGACAAGGGACGGACAGGACCATACTAAGGATAGAAACCTCTTTGCTTTTAGAAAGCGTAGCTACCTGTTCCGACATTGGTCCTACTGTTCTCTAGCAGACAGGCTTGTCTGCTACCCTCAAGCATGCAACTAGAAATACATTTGCTCATTCATCCTCTCACACACAAGGGAAGGGGGATGACAGTATCTTATCATATACAGTATGTGAATGAAAGCGGATGTAGATTCCGTATGAGACTGTGTGACATGAATTACATATAAACTGTGTTTTAAAGTGTAGTAGTGTGACGGATCGTTCTTGTTTATGTGTAAAAGTAACACGTTCCACTACTCAGTCTCCGTCCAGATAGTCAGAAACGCCACAGTAAATTTAGAAGAGGAATTTATGCCGTAAATGACAACAGATTTAAGAAATTAACATGAAAGGAATCCAACAGAGACCTTTCATAACCCCAACGCTCCGGGAAAAGACTGTGCAGGGAATTTTCTGGCCATGCTAGGACATTCGCAAGCAGGCTTCTCACACCCTACTTAATCGAAAAATGTAAAGAAAAGGCAAAAGGTCACCAGCTACTTGCTAAAACACAATAATTTCAACAAATCTTTAAAATCTACCAATTTCAAACAGAAAAAGAACACAATCTGTGACACCTATTTAAAAGGTCGTGTAGACCTAATTTGGTCAGCAAGTAAAAACAATGGTCCCTGTGTCATTAATATGAAAACAATTTCTGGTTGTTACCCTCATGGAGTTCACCAGTATTTGCTCATTGCAAGAGCCAACTGATCACAGGAAAATTTATGACTGTTTATTAACAAGTAAAATTTATGAAAATAGCAAAGGTCGCACAGCAATTAAAAAAGAACATGAAAATAACATCAGTGTTATAAAGCAGAACATTACAATGCACAATCCTCAAAAGCAAAAAAGTGATAGGAGGAAAAAAACATGTGTTACAAAGTGGTTATCACTAAAAAATTCTATATCTTATAAAACTAATAGTTTGTAGAATAAAAATAACTTTGTGGCACTAATTTAATCACTCTACTATATTTCAGTTAGTTAGCAAACAATGACTACTGTGTCATTATACTGAAACTAGAATTAATTATGTGATTATTACCCTTAAGGGGTTCCTCACAATAAATATGCCCCATGCAAAGGCTAATGGATCACAGTCCAATGAGAATGAATAGCTACCTGAACTGATAAACAAAGGAATGCCACAGGAATGAATTTACGAAACAAAATATCACAGATCTAATACATCATACGAGAACAAACATTGATCAATAAAACAGCTCTGGAAGTACAATAGTCATCATCTAAAAAAAAACACCAATAAATAAAACACCTGCAAAATACAAGAGTCAAAGTCTAAAAAAAAAAAAAAACAATAAATAGAACACCTGCAAAATACAAGAGTCAGTCTAATAAACACCAATAAATCGAACCCCTGCAAAACACACGACTCAAAATTTCTCTGACAGAAACACATGTATACGCATTGAACTAAGAAACGTATAATCACTGTTCACTGACACACTCAGTAGTTCCACTGTTCCGAGGCACAATATAAGGGGGAGGAGGGGGTTTCGTCGCCGCAGCTGTCAGTAGGGATTTTTTTGTCCATCTGTTGCGTGCAATCCCGCCGTCTCTGCCCTCTCATGAAGTTTCTCTTGGTGGCCTGTGTCACGTACATCTCGATTTGGTTCCATGTTTGTGTTCTCAAATTCGTGCGGTATCCTCGTTTGACACGCCAGGTTGATATTCCTGGGCAAGGATGACACTTAATGGCTCTTCTTTGTGCCACCCTTTGCTACCAGAGAACATCGAACTATGATTTACTGTCACTTGATAGTGGGCATCCGCCAGGAAATATTGATAGGCATCGTTGATGTCTGCCAGTTTCTCTGGACAGTATGTGTCAAAAGGCTCCACGCCCCTTGTGTTGTTACATTCTTGAGTTATCCTCAATTGGCTCGCCGGTTTGATATTCCTGGGCGAGGATGACACTTAATGGCTCTTGTTTGTGCCACCCTTAGCTACCAGAGAACATCGAATTATGATTTACTGTCGCTTGACAGTGGGCATCTGTCAGGAAATGATGATGGGCGTCTTTGAAGTCTGCCAGTTTCTCTGGACAGTACTTGTCAAAAGGCTCCACGCCCCTTTATCCCCTGTTTTCGGTCGTTTCACCGCGGCCGTCTCTTCATGGTCGCGTGCGTGTGGTGCGTTGCCAGCAGATGGATTTCCGCATGGTGGATCGCTCGGCCATCTCAGGTCATCGCCTCCATGAAGGGTCGCACTGGTGTGGCCGGCCGTTAGCTCCGGGCGCAAGGGAAAGTGTTTGTCCCGTACCCTTCTTTTGTTGTGACCGCGCTCCCGAAGTGGCCCGGTTGACAGTGTGTCCTGCTGGGAAACCCGCCAGTTTACAACTAGCCCTCCTCCTCGCTGCTCCCGCTATCACGTAAGAGTTTAGCCGGTTCACTTTCACGTTCTCAACTGCATTCACAGAAATTGTTCATCATAGTTATGTGATTACAAAATGTCATACATAATACCACTTAGTATTGTCTTTCACAATTTTTAGGAACAAAAGTGAGACTTAATTTTTTTTTAAATAAAATAAGTTAGATGAATCGACAATATAAAATTAAAAGTTAAATGAATTGACAATATAAAAAATTAAAGTGAAATGACTTGACAGTATAAAAATAAAAAGTAAATGAACTGACAATATAATATCTAAATCCACATCACTAATGTGGTTCACTTCCGTTTTAATAAATCAAATGCTACTTATTAATTCACTAAAATGAATAGGATTATGCCTTGTGCAAGTATAGGTCAGGTCAGCATAGGGTTCACATGTTATTTACACACACACACATGCACACCTGTTGTCTATACTACAAACTAACTACCCATAAACATGTATTACTCAAAATTCTACTTCAATCCACTACTAGTTAATCCAACAAGCTACTTCAGTGCTACGTCAACACAGTGTTTATACTACTACAACATTGTTCTAATTCGTCCTCTTCCTGACGCTCGCGGCATACGTCTTGTTACATGATAAATATGGAGAAACTTTCCTTAAACATACACAGTAAAAAGAACAATGGTTATTTATACGCCAAAACATTTATACCAGTTGACACACCTGATAAGAGACTCGCAATTATACATTTATCATACTCATATATTCACACATAACACAGTAAGACAATTTCATCTAAAATTACGTTATCACAAGAATTATTCACACAGATGACTCTGACAAGGTTAAAAACATTTTCATTATACAGGTTATACTACATTTTCGTACCAATTTTGTTCCTTCTTTAAGTTACCTTTCGGTTCCAAATCAATTATTTCGCCTGTGGTGGTTATTCTGGATTCATTTCTCATGAATGGCTGAATTGTGGTCTCCTCTATTCTGTAAAACAGTTTCATCTTAACATATTGAACTTACAACAGACACAAAAGATCCGAATCCTCCTGTAGTTTAAATGACAAATGTTTTGCTTCATCCTTATTACCTTAAACAAAGCTTTCCTTCGGTCCCATAATCAAAATTATTTAATCTTCCTCTACCTTCAAGAGGGAAATTTCCTCAGTACAAATCATATAGGCTGCAGTGCATCCCGCACCAGCGAAAACAGTAAGCTGTAATGCTCACAGCATCAGCAAAACACATAAACGTCGCTTTTCTAGGACAAGTATTAACGCAGAATAATTTTTCAGGCTCTGGCTCAACATCAATCAAGACTACAGAAAGGATCCATATTTCTGTTCCTTTCTCCATTAGCTGAAAAACTGCTCGTATTTGACTACCACAATAATATTTCAGGGTCACATAAATTACACAAACCACAATTCTTCTTTCAGCTTGAAGGGAATCAATATACTGACGAAATCTACAGACAGCACTTTACATACTCAGCTATAAAGAACAAAAAAGACATATATCATCAATATTAACATATCATCGCATGTTGGGAAGCCAATGGTTAAACAATCGTATTATTGCATCCTGTTTTCAAGATTCTAAACTTACTCATTCCTTTCTCAGAGTTCCCCTATCTTAAAATATTCATACAGCACGCATACTATAGTAAGAGATCCTCATTTATACTGGCAGATATAGAATAGTAATAGATAGATAGTAAGCACTGAAAGCAGAAAATCGGAAACACGGCTACTAACAGCTGGGGACCTGGGTTTGCCAGACCAATAATACCCACAGATCGGACATTCCCCTGAGTTTTGCATTCTCTCAGGAGCGACTCTTTTCAATTTACACAAATAAAACCATAAACAGCATTTCGCTCTTTCACAAAGAAACCTTTTATCTACACATTTGACCCAACCTAAATCCTAATTGCACAAGGAAAGAAAAAAACTAAAAGCATCACTTCAATAAATCACATAGAAATATCTTTATTATCATTTTTACCAACGTATTATTCAAAATACATATGTCACAAACTTAAACTAATCAGTTCTTTCTCCTCTCTATACACCCTATGTACTCATTTGCCATGTCACTCATTTGTTCCGATTGTCTGCGCTGATCATTTGTCATTGCCGGTTTTGTTCATTTCCATTTGCTGCGTTATGTCTTGGGTTAGCCGGCCGAATTTCAACATTATGTGGTGCTCCGCCTACAATCCTATTCCCACCGTGTTCATTGTAGTATCGATTCTGGTTGCCGTACCTGTAGCGTTCACGATCTTGTCCACATCCTCGATCATATCCGTTGTTCCACCTGTGCTCGCGAGTGTTAACCCGGTTTCTATACGGCCGGTCCCAATTATTGTTCCGTTCGCGTCGCGACGACCAGTCACGCCGTTGATTAGTACTATGGCCACGACTGCGATCGCGCTGCTGTGCCCCGTAATAACTTTGTGCATGATTAGGCGGGCATTCTCCTTTATTGTATTCCAACTCTTGGAGAAGTGTCTTAAACGTTTCCACGTCCTCTTTGCATCGTCCCGCAAGAATGACGTGGCGCAAGTGCATCAGCAATTTGGTGATGCGTATCCTAATTAGTTCCGCAGGCCCGTATGGGTCATATAAAAAATTGATTTGCCTGCAGCATGTGGTCGAATAGGCGTGCTGGGCTGCCGAAACCAGACTGGTTCAAATTTGGCAGTATAATTATGCCATGCTTGACCCTATCTTGTGCCGCTTCCAACCAATAGGTGGACAGAAAGGCTTGTCGAAACTCCCGAGTGGAGTTGCAGTGACGCGCTGCCGACCTCATAGTAGGGCATATTTTTGGGGAATAACACTGGTGGCGATTGTGGCGAACATTCAGGTTGCAGTGAATATGACCGATATTGTGGTGGGGCTGATGACGTAGAAAATAGATGATATCGGCAAAGGCGGTGGTGGTGATACAGAACAGGGGCTGCGATGGGTGGCAACAGCGGGGACAATGACTAGCACACTGTTCCCGCGGCGAATTCGTTGATCCACAGCAATAGAGGGAGTTTTATCCGAAGATCTTCAGAGTTGCCCATGCTAGCCAATCTCTGACAGAAGCCTGGACGCCAGCCCTCACACGTGTCCTTTGCTGCAGGCTCATGCAGTAGTAGTAACGTGGAGGTAAATCACTTGTAAATTTGGTGTAATATGACAGAGATTATGTCCCGTGCTCAGGTTGTTGAGTCGTGAAGATGTGAGCTCTTCGACGCCTTTAATAGTTTAATTCGTGAGCATAGATATCAGGAACGCAGTACTGTTAAATTAAAAATGTCACAGTGGAGAGCGTTGAGCAGTATTTACAGCACAACAATTCAGTATATTCTGCTGTTTGAGAAAATATGGCAGCGTTGCGTACAAGAGCGTATCAAAGATCTAGGATAAGGAAGGAAGGAGGGGGAGGGGACTGGGTGTCAAGTGAAGAACAATGTAGTTTCGAGATATCACGACTAATGGCTACGGAACATTTCCTGCTCGTCAGCATCGATTGCAAAATGGTCCAAATGGCTCTGAGCACTATGGGACTTAACATCTATGGTCATCAGTCCCCTAGAACTTAAAACTACTTAAGCCTAACTAACCTAAGGACATCACACAACACCCAGTCATCACGAGGCAGAGAAAATCCCTGACCCCGCCGGGAATCGAACCCGGGAACCCGGGCGTGGGAAGCGAGAACGCTACCGCACGACCACGAGCTGCGGACATATCTATTACATGTTTTGGCTTTTTTCAAAGTGACACTGCACCGATACGTGCACCTGTTTGGCGGTATAGAACGCTATTTAAGTTTGCAGAGATTATTTTTTAGGAGAAGGGGGTGAGCGGGGGGTTAGCTGTGCCCTCCCCTCTCCATCGCTTGCTCAACTCTTTTACCTTGGTTGCGTCACTGGCAACTATTCTATCAACATAAATTCCTTGGTTCTCACCCACTCATGGGTCCGAGGACATGAAATTCGATGTAACCAGCAATATATGAACAGTGAGAGGTTGTGACCTAGAGTCATGCAGGACCACATCATAGAAGCGAGTGAAGTTGCTTCAGTACTAGGAAAGGGGGAACAGGAGTGCGGATGGTTGAATATAGCTGTTGAATGAAGATGCAACAAACTATACTCATTTTTATTATGAAGTAATAGTCTATTATCACTTGGCAACACTTAAACTTGGGCGACTGTGATTACTACATCATTTGAAATATGCATTACAGCTTCTACTACACGTTTTTCTATACAGCTTGTAGGTGGCGTGTTGTTTAATAAAAATGAACTAGTACCATGACAAATTAAGTAAAACCCAGAACTACGAAGCTATACAGTTTTACACTGCTGTTTATTCACTTGGCGTGGTTGGATAAAATGTAGGCGCCGCACGTAGCCAACACAAGAGGCCGTGGAAGTGGGTCACTTCGGGCTTGCTAGACGATGTTACACAGGGCCTATTTGCTAATTTGACAAGTACTGTCTCCGAGTCATCGAGGAGGTTCCAACATGCTACGGCAAGCAGAAGGACCAGTGGCATAATATCATTGAGACGGCAGAAAGGCAGAGCTACTGTGGCAAGGGTAACCTGACTGTTTCACGCCCGAGCTGTGGCTTTGTTTTGAGTTATGAGATGGGAACTGATGCTTTAGCAAAGCAAGGACGAGCCAAGCCCATATAAATACTCATGAATACTAGACAGGGGTATCGCTAGCTACCAGTCATCAGCAACGAGGGGCGACTTGTGATGATCTACGCATTTACGTATGTATACGGATCAACAAGTACCCAGCTCCATCTCGGCCATTGCTAGCTGTGACCCTGCAGTTCACGCTGAGTCCAGTGCTGTGGACTTTGTGCCCTCCAGTTTGTAACCTGTGGCCTACTTCAGGCACTTCTGTTGCTGTGAGCCGTCTCAGTCGCACTACATCCACGACGCGACTCTGCACTCCTTGGTAGACCCAACCATGTAAACCCAGACTGTCACTATTCTGCACTGTCGGACGCCGTCAGCTGCTGCTGATATCGGATAAGGCTTAAATCTGCTGCATTTCGTAATTTCTGGTTTGAAGTTGGGATGGCTCATAGCACAACCGCGTTGTATTATCCGAACCCTCCTCTGGCGGAGCGCGTGAATCTTAGTTTGTGGGCAGCCCTGATTGCCTTCCACCAGAGCGATTATACCCGGTCGGATAACTCCTAATCCAGGGTAGGGTACGCCTTCAACACGGCCATGCGCGAAGCCCACAAGGCCAGCTACCTTGATGTTTGTGATTAAACCTAATCCGTCGCTCGCTAACTTGTGGTTACTTCCAAAGTTTGATGCTACACAGATCTGCACTAACTGGGAGCGAGTTCGTAATAACTTGAGGGTAGCCCAAAGGAAAATTGAAACTCGTTTCAATGTTGGAAGGCAGCCGATCTCCCTGAAGCCGGGGGATCAGGTTTGTGTCGAAAACTTTGAGGTGAACAGTCGCGGGGTAGAGGATATTATGTGAAAGCTTTTTTCCAGTTTTGTGGGACCTGCTGGTATTTTGCGTTTCATCACCCCAGTCACATTGCTGATCAAGAGCCACCAACATAGAAGAATATTTGGAATGTACGTATCTCAAATTAAACCTTATGTCAAAGATAATCCCCCTAAATAAGAATACACCCTTATGATATGTAATCTGTTCGTAAACTGGACGGTTGTGAGTGTTGGAGCTTTTCTCTCACCACTTCACACTGTGAGTAAGGTGAAGTGCAGTATTTCCAGTCAAAGCGTAAGTGCGAGGTTTCAGCCGCAGCTCACCCCGTATAGGTTTCGCGAGTTAAACTGGCTTGAATTCGCACTCGTGCCTCCCGCTGCAACGTGGCACTGAGAGCGGTATGAATGTGGCGCCGCCTAGTTGCAGCTGCGCCTTAACACGGACATCGGTCAGGTGTACTTTAGCATTGAGCCTTCGTCCTAGAAATACCGAGAAGTCACCTCACTCTCCATGCAGGACGTTGATTTCCGTATCACCGCAGAGCAGTTACTTGGTTCATTTCAGTGACAGTTGTCAAATAACATTAATGGTCTTTTGTCTACTAGTTGAGCCCGATACTGGGGAAAGCTTCCGTGCTAGACCCAGAAATTAATGGGCACCACTGCATGCGCTGGCTGGTTTTTCCATGTGGCTGCTGTGGAGAATAACTGAATTTGAATAGCAGCCAATGGCATCTTGCGTAAGTCACATTGACTAGGTTTCAGTCGCCTGAGATATATTGAGAATGACACATTGTAAAGTGTAAGAAAAGTGTTGAATTGTACTATACAGACAAATACACTTCTGGACATTAAAATTGCTATACCACGAAGATGACGTGCTACAGACGCGAAATTTGACCGACAGGAAGAAGATGCTGTGATATGCAAATGATTAGCTTTTCAGAGCATTCGCACAAGGCTGGCGCCGGTGGCGACACCTACAACGTGCTGACATGAGGAAAGTTTCCAACAGATTTCTCATACACAAACAGCAGTAGACCGGCGTTGCCTGGTGTAACTTTGCTATGATGTCTTGTGTAAGGAGGAGAAATGCGTACCATCATGTTTCCGACTCTGATAAAGGTCGGATTGTAGCCTATCGCGATTGCGGTTTATCGTATCGCGACATTGCTGCTCGCGTTGGTCGAGATCCAATGACTGTTAGCAGAATATGGAATCGGTGGGTTCAGGAGGGTAATACAGAACGCCGTGCTGGATTCCAACGGCCTCCTATCACTAGCAGTCGAGATGCAGGCATCTTATCCGCATGGCTGTAACGGATCGTGCAGCCACGTCACGATCCCTGAGTCAACAGATAGGAACGTTTGCAAGACAACAACCATGTACATGAACAGTCCGACGACGTTTTCAGCAGCATGGACTATCAGCTCGGAGACCATGGCTGCGGTTACCCTTGACGCTGCATCACAGACAAGAGCGCCTGCGATGGTGTACTCAACGACGAACCTGGGTGCGCGAATGGTAAAACGTCATTCTTTCCGATGAATCCAGGTTTTGTTTACAGCGTCATGATGGTCGCATCCGTGTTTGACGACATCGTGGTGAACGCACATGAAAGGAAATGTCGTGTGTCTAGGGCCTTCCGTCGGGTAGGCCGTTCACCTGGTGCAGGTCTTTCGATTTGACGCCACTTCGGCGACCTGCGCGTCGATGGGGATGAAATGATGATGATTAGTACAACACCCAGTCCCTGAGCGGAGAAAATCTTCGACCCAGCCGGGAATCGAACCCGGGCCCTTAGGATTGCCTGTCTGTCACGCTGTCCACTCAGCTACCGGGGGCGGACAACGCACATTGGAAGCGTGTATTCTTCATCGCCATACAGTCGTATCACCCGGCGTGATGGTATGGGGTGCCATTGGTTACACGTCTCGGTCACCTCTTGTTCGCATTGACGGCACTTTGAAGAGTGGGTCTAGCGGTTCTAGGAGCTCAGTCCGGAACCGCGGGACTGCTACGGTCGCAGGTTCGAATCCTGCCTCGGGCATGGATGTGCGTGATGTCCTTAGGTTAGTTAGGTTTAAGTAGTTCTAAGTTCTAGGGGACTGATGACCACAGACGGTAAGTCCCATAGTGCTCAGAGCCATTTGAACCATTTTTGAAGAGTGGATGTTACATTTCAGATGCGTTACTACCCGTGGCTATACCCTTCATTCGATCCCTGCGAAACCCTACATTTCAGCAGGATTATTCACGGCCGCATGTTGCAGGTCCTGTACGGCCCTCTCTGGATACAGAAATGTTCGGCTGTAGCCCTGGCCAACACATTCTCCAGATCTCTCACCAATTGAAAACGTCTGGTCAATGGTGGCCGAGCAACTGGTTCGTCACAATACGCCTGTCACTACTCCTGATGAACTGTGGTATCGTGTTGAAGCTGCATGGGCAGCTGTACCTGTACACGTCATCCAAGCTCTGTTTGACTCAATGTAGGCGTATCAAGGCCGTTATTACGGCCAGAGGTGGTTGTTCTGGGTACTGATTTCTCAGGATCTCTGCACCCACATTGCGTGAAAATGTAATCACATGTCAGTTCTAGTATAATATAGTTGTCCAATGAATACCCGTTTATCATATGCATTTATTCTTGATGTAGCAGTTTTAATGGCCAGTACAGTAATTATCTGTGTCCTTATTTGAACAAGTTGATGCATACGCAAATGATCACGTAGTTGGTTAATTGAGCATATGCAGTGTGCTGTTTTGTCAAGATATTTCATCGTTGTAAGGTAGTATTTTCTAAGGTCGCTGATGTTGCTTCTGGTTTGATGACCAGCTCATTAAATCATACCCAACTGTTAAATGAAATTAAGACATTGTTGTCTGTTTAATCATAATTGTATGGAATGCATTTATATTCTTTTTATTATAATTGTGTGGGAAGTGATTTGTAGTTTTTGTATTGTATCGTTTCATTATAATTGTCTATGAACTCATCTATAATGTATGTATGTGAAACCTTATGGGACTTAACTACTAAGGTCAGCAGTCCCTAAGCTTACACACTGCTTAACTTAAATTATCCTAAAGACAAACACACACACCCATGCCCGAGGGTGGACTCGAACCTGCCGGGACCAGCCGCTCATGTATAAGTAACGTTTACTGCGGATTTGTTTGATTCGAAGACTTGTAATAAGGAAAGTGTTAATAGGGGTTGTAGTATTATTTTTACAGAACTGTTTATTGTATGCTGGAAATGCAGTAAATGTCATGTGTTTCAAAAGAATGGATCACACAGAGAGAGTGTGACACATATACGCAAATAAACAGCTTCCAGTTTTTCCCCAAAGAAAAATATTATTGATATCGCACTTACGTCTCCACAAATAAACCACAGTTTGCTACTGATTCAAGTGACCTGCCAGAGATGGTGTCACCAAACATGTTCTTAGTTTGGTTTCCTAAAACCGAACAAGAGTGTGATATGAATATTGATCATTGAAAACATTAACAAAGTCCACATGGTTTCTCAATGCAGCAAATACAAGTACGTTTCTCGAACAGAGTATCAAAACTGCATATTCTCAGATACGACTTCTACCAAGAGAATAATTCGTTCCTAACTCAAGAGAGAATGCTAAGTTCGAAATTATATCATGATGGATTGAAAAGATATTACTTGAACCTACAATCAACATCCATTGCACGAAATCTTCCTATCACCATAAGGAAGGATACCTTCGCAAATTCTGTGTGCTGACTGATCACAAGAAACGATGGAAACAGATTCGAAGGTATATCGCCTTGTAGTTCTAAACCTGCATACGTTTCCTAATGGCTGATGACAGCACTCCTCCAAACACAAGTAATGGTTTTGTAGGCTCACTCACTTAAAGAACTTGTTGCAACTAATTGAATCTAATCATAAAACCAACGTGCAAAATATCGCAAATATAAGGATAGCGAAAGTAATAAAGGCGAAAAATGAAACGGCAAATGAACAGTAAACTTCCAAACTTAAGCGTTTAAATGGAAAATACGCACCAATAGACGTCTTATGGGCCTTAGTGGAATGAGTGCTGGCTAAATTCTTTGTTGACTTTGTTATGCAGTGACAACTGTTGACTGAACGTAACATTTACAATAATATTTTGAATTCATGTGAAAAAAATTTTCCAGTAATTTCTAACGAATGAGGACTATGGGATCCTTAGAGGGCCACAGTGACGTCATTTTATTTTCATTAACCTTTTAAAGTAGCCACAAAATACACAAATGAAGGATCAAAAGAAAAAACGATTTAAGCTACCTTTGTTCAGAATTGAGTTATTGCTACAGCCCTGTTCAGACTGGTCATACTATAGCATCCACGCCCCTATTTTATAGTCGATAAAAACATTTTTATTATTATTTTTCAATATGAGATATCGTGAGAGCCAAGTGTGTTGTCAGAGAAACGGTTTGGTTTTGCTAGTGCAGAGACGGTGTAACATATCTCCATAAGCCACAGAAAATAGACTGAAAACAACGATATCTTTTAATTATAAGAACAATTATTATTATCACTGATTTTTTGCATTCTTTCTTCTTGGTAGAGTAGCCATGATGCTACCAAAACGCACTTTAACCTTCCGCCTATGATAAGGTCTTGTATTATTACTATTATGTAAACTACCTCTTGTAAATTATTGGAGAAAAATAGAGAATAATGTAATTCAAATTGACTTCAAATTTTCGTTAAGCATATTACTAATCTTGATCCTCTGCATTCCATCTTTGCTTTGCTGAGGACGAGCTGCAACACCGTCATTAGCGGTAATATATTTATATGATTTCATTGGCAAGAGCTGTAGTTTTATTTCCGATTGAAAATGCTGAGAACAATTATTTAATGCCGATTAATGTTTTTTCAAATCGAATTCAGTCAGTTATTTTCATGTAATCGGAACAGATCGATTCTGTGATACACCGATGTTCATTTATCTGCCGCCATTTCATGAAAGCTTTACGCGGCATGTTTAAATTGCCGAATAATTCAGGCACATGTATTTGCCATTGTAAAAAGAATCCACGTAAAGGTAACTTGATCGTATATCAAAACCTATGCTATGAGAAACTATTTTAATTTCTACCATTCTTTCCTGGTATCGGGGCACAAAACTTTGTCAAATAAATCTCATAAATCTTTTCAGTAAAATTTGCCGTTCCCAGAGTTGTGTGTCTTCGTGTTATAAAAGTGAAGTCAGCGAACCTAATTGAATAATTTTAAACAGATGCACTTCCTTACAGACAATATGTAAAAACGGTTGTGTGTTTCAATTTAGTTCACATTCATGTTCATGTCATATTCTAGCTGGGCAATGCCGTAATTCAATGACATTTTGTAACTGTAGACATATTTAAATATTTGTGTTAGACGCTGCTGAACATACACATTCTCAACACGGTTTAAAACATAGCATACTGGCGTCCAGCGTGGGGCGCGACATAAAATATATATGCATAAAGACTATGTAACATCACCATATTTATTTGACATATGTATTAAATGTTTTCAGGTATATCGTACCATTGTAATATATTAATGTACTGTCTTATTTTATTTCATGTATACCGATTGGAGTGCAAATGATAAAAGCAATTATCTTGAAGAGAGACCACAAACAGGAATGTAAAAATAAATTTTAATAGGCATTGGATCATCGCGATCATGAGCGTTAAGGTAAAGACGTTTGTTCATATTCGTACATCTTGTGGCACACGCAATTTGAGATCAATCAAAAATTCATTCAGTATTGTTGCAGCCGTATGAGTAGCTACCATTACATTGCGGCTGCGAGATAAAATGGTAATTAAACCAGAACTGTCAATATCAGAAAGGAAGGTTTATACCACAGAGTATATGGATTTGATATTAGCTACCCACGTGTGTTAGTAGCTAGTGTTCTCAATTTCACGAAGTATTTTGCATCACACAGTGTCTATACTTGATATTGTTTATGTATGTGTGGGATGTAAGTGTTTATTGTCATTGCCATTGTGAGTAAAGAAATTTTGTTGAAATGGTTAGGCCAAAGAAACAGATTAAGCCCACTGAACTTACTGATGTCAATGTAGATACTGATGCGGTATCAGAGAGTCAAAGCGAACAAATAGAGCACACTTCAGTCAAATTACTAGCACATACGTCAGGAATTAACGACGAAATATTTTTAACAGAATTACCAAACGATAATGAAGTCAAGGATCAGTCTGGAATAACAGACAATCCTTAGACAAAAGTTTCCGATATGACTGAGAGTAATGTAACAGAGCAGGGGGCGGGCCTTATTACTTGTTCTACTCCAACCCCGTCTGATAGTAACTTAATACAACTTCTGTTCCAAAGACTTAATGTTATGGAACAAGAACGTAGGGAGCTAGGACTCCAAAAGAGCAAGAGCGAAAGGAGGAAGATATATTAAGGGAACAACAACATGAGCTCGAAGAGCAAGAAAGAGAAAGAATTTTTCTGGATTTAATAAATAAAACATTTGTTGAGAGAGACAAAGATCTAGCAGACAAATTCAATCAAATCTTGGTTGAACGGGACAAGGCTATTGTCTAACAGTTTAACAAAGAAATTGATATTGTCAAAAGCACTATTAAACCTGTGGGAGATGTTCCAGTTCGGATTGATACTATGCAAAATGGTTCAAATGGCTCTGAGCACTATGGGACTTAACTGCTGTGGTCATCAGTCCCCTAGAACTTAGAACTACTTAAACCTAAATAACCTAATGACATCACACACATCCATGCCCGAGGCAGGATTCGAACCTGCGACCGTAGCGGTCGCGCGGTTCCAGACTGTAGCGCCTAGAACCGCTCGGCCACTCTGGCCGGACAATACTATACAACAGGAAGTTAATAAGTTAGATAAGCAGTTTAAGAGCTTGGCCATTACTGTGGATTCCATACAGGGCAATATACAAAAAGATACCGAATCCCAAGTTCGTAAGGAAGTGGTTCAATAGTTATGTTTAGAAAACCAGAATATCGAAAGGCCAGCAATACGGTGTAATGAAACAACACGCATTGCGGATCCACGCAATGTGTCAAATTCACCTGCAAACTAATTAGAGACACCTAGGGAAAGGAGTTATGGCAACCAACGTATTGGACTGCAACAGGTTACGTCACAACATAGGCCGAATTCGGAAACCGACTGTACGTGATATCATGCGGATGCAGCGCAGGTTAACAATAATGGTACAGTACAGTTAAACGCACTGATTCACGACGAAAGCCTTATCAAACACCGGCCATATCATGTATTCAATGAAGACAATAAACGGAATATCCACACAGTACTTTCCATTCGAAACTTTAAGAGTATACTACGAAAACCCTGGACAGAACAACAAAAGATCCAGCATGTAGTCGCTCATATTACTGAAGACGCTTCTTCTCTGTGGGCACTTGATGCCCCTGCAACATGCAAGAGTTTTGACGGATCTGAAAAGGAATTCTTAGGCCAATTTTTGTCTGCGTCTATCCAAGAAAGATTACACAAAACAGTGTACAGTGCCGAAATATGTAGCCCATAGCTGGTACGCTAAGGAAGTACTTTGAAAAATGTATAAATATGGCACATCACTGGGATGAGCGGGTAGCACCTAGATATTTGTTGATAGTTCTAAAAGCAAGAATACCAGTTTCTATTCGTCGACAATTATTTAATGTCTCTGATACTGATATGAAGGTGTTTCTTAACATAATTGACTCATTAGATTTAGTACATGAGGATATAAGAAAATCTATTGAGGGACTTGTCAATGGTAATAATAATAATAATAATAATAATAATAATAATGAAAAACCATCATGGAACGGGAACACATCGAACAAGAGCGATAACAGTCCTAGGAAAAATAAAAGTAAACATGTCAATAATGGAGGCTATAACAACAATAAAATGAATTATGGATCAAAGGTAGAATAAAACAGTAACAACAGCAATCAAAACTTACCTCTATCGAATAATAATCAACGACAGGGTGATAACGAAAATATAAATAATCATTTTAATCGTAAAAGGAGAACCGAAAACGGGCAAAATAATCCGCATAAGAACAACCCGAAAAACATCCGATCAGGGCAAGGATACTGCCTACAGCCAGGTCCTAGTAGTTGGAATCCGCAACCAACATACGGTTCGCCTTCACAGGCAATAAATTTTATGCAAGCTCTATCCTTAACAGTGGAATCAATCAGTAACACCAGCTCCCACTAACTACCAACAAAATGCAAGGATTGTCTGTTATTCCAGACTGATCCTTGACTTCATTATCGTTTGGTAATTCCGTTAAAAAAATTTCGTCGTTAATTCCTGACGTATGTGCTAGTAATTTGACTGAAGTGTGCTCTATTTGTTCGCTTTGACTCTCTGATACCGCATCAGTACTTACATTGACATCAGTAAGTTCAGTGGGCTTAATCTGTTTCTTTGGCCTAACCATTTCAACAAAATTTCTTTATTCACAATGGCAATGACAATAAACACTTATATCCCACACATACATAAACAATATCAAGTATAGACACTGTGTGATGCAAAATACTTCGTGAAATTGAGAACACTAGCTACTAACACACGTGGGTAGCTAATATCAAATCCATATACTCTGTGGTATAAACTTTCCTTTCTGATATTGACAGTTCTGGTTTAATTATCATTTTATCTCGCAGGTGTCACCTGAGCAGGAACCGAATAATCAGAAACCGTCAAACCAAAAGCGGTCTCTGTATGTCTTCGATAGGCGACTGGGGATGTAAATGAAGGCAATAGGTCGAACAATATATATATGATTAGATACCAGAATGGTAGGGACATGTGTGAAGAATTATGTGAAAAGCCCACCATTTCAGACAAAGAGAAGAAAGAAATAATTCAAGCAGGAGTAGCTGCAATTATAAGTGGTGTGACCACCACTATACTACTTGATACCGGGGAGAGTGTATCAGTTATGAATATGTAATTCTATAAAAGGGTCTCGCAGATTAGAAAATTACCGGTTTTGCCCTTTCAAACTGCAATTTTGTTGGTGCACTGGGACAGAAGGCCCAAACAATCAAGTCCCAGACTCAAGCCGAGACTCAAACAGAAGTTGGAACTTAAGCGCGCATATTCATTTTAGTAGAGTATCTTTCAGTACCGGTCTTACTGGGATTAGATTTTATGCGGGAGAAGGAGGCAATAATAGACCTCGCCCATGGGACCTTCACCTTTAAATACCGTCAGCAGCAGATGATTATGGAGCTCAGCAGTGAATTTGATGCAGCCCATTCGACGATAAGGAATTTGATTTTTTCCGTCGGTGTTCCGAAACCGCTCATGTTGGAGTATGAACAAATGAAATTCTGTCATACCCATCGGAATAATGATACACTCAATCCCAAGACTATCAGTGACACTATCAAGGAGAAGGTAAACGAAGCAACAAATATTGAGGAATTTCAAGCTAAACAGTTGATAGAGTTATTATCTAAATACCCTGCCTGGTATCGTGAAAGGATATGTCTATGATACGCAGGTATATCCACATAAGACCTCTTGTTGAGCGTCTTACTCAGTACCCTGGACCCAAAAGGAAGAGATCATGAAAGAGATATGGAAGATGGTGGGCTGGGGTATAATTGAGACATCCAATTCCCCTCATAGTAGTCCTTTGCTAGCAATAAGTAAAGCAGATAAAAGTATTAGACTGTTTCCTGACGCACGGGAAATTAACAAAATTATTATGCCCGTGGGAGCGAAATCCGGAAATTTAGACGAGCAGATCCAGAAGTCTTATGGAAAAAGATACTTAAGCTCTTTAGATCCGAGATTGTCATTCCGGCAAATCATGTTGTCAAAGCAATCCAGACAATATACAGCATTTATATTTGGAGGGCGAAGTTACTAATTTTGTGTTTTTCCCTTCGGCTTAAATATAAGCGCCGTAGTATTTATTGCAGCACTTGACAATGTGCTAGGGCCACAGTAGCTCGACCGAGTCACAGCGTACGTTGATGATCTTTTATTAGCAAATCAGAATTTGCTCGAAAGGAGATTAAATTTCTATGACGTTTCACCTGAGGGTATCAAACCAGATCCCACTAATGTGGCATCAATAGCTAACTTACCTTATACCAAAACTAAGTGACAATTAAAGAGTTTCATTGGTTTGGCGTCCTTCTTCAGGCGTTTTCTGCCCATTCAACAGTGAAACAGTGAGGCATTACCGGGGTTATTAAAAAAGAATACACAATGGTGCTGGACCAGTAAATGCCGAGAAGATTTTGATAGGATAAAAGAAGCATTAGTTAACGCACCAATGTTGCCCCAGCCAGATATGTCAAAACACTTCTTTATTGCTACTGATGCTTCAAGGTATGGTTTAGGTGCATGTCTGTTCCAAACTGAACAACAAGACAACGGACTGGACATAAGAATGATAGGATTCGCCAGTCGTATACTGACAAAATGTGAACGGGCATACACTGTGACAGAACTGGAAGCATTGGCTGTTGTCTTCGCATTTAAAAAATTCCGTTATTATGTCTATAGGAAACATGTGAATGTTCTATGCGACCATCAGGCATTAATGTGGAAAAACTTAGAAAAATCACAGGAAAATGATCATATGTGGAAAAACATTAGCGACATCCTCAAACAACAACAAGATAGTGTCTTACATCAATTTTATCAGTTACATGATAAGATTTTATTCTATAAAACGAAGGAGCCTAACACTGGATCGTGTGTGTATGTGCATCCCTACAGACCATCTTGAAGATGAAATCTGCTTTATCCACCGAGTTTGGGGAAATTTTGGAATTCTCAAAACTAAACTTAAAATCAAACAATATTCTTACTTCCCAAACCTGAAAAAAAGATGTGACATACGCCAAAAGACAAAGTCAAATAATAGGTGCAGGGATACAGAATAACACCCAATAACTACACAAAGACCTGGAGAGTAATTGCAATGGACATAACAGGACCCCTACCGACAGCTCGAGGGGGAGTAGAACACATCCTAACTTTATATGGTTCATTCTCCAAACATCTCAAAATGTATGCTTTGCATGCAGCAACTGCTAGCAGTATTTCGAGAAAGCTAACTACAGATTACTTTAGAACAACTGGATACCGTACCACTCTTGTAACAGATAATGCTACTTATTTTACTGGAAGCAGATTGAAAAATATAGTGGAAGAGTATGGAATAAGACATGTCTTAATATCGAGATTTGCACCTAGCAGTAACCCAGTAGACGAATGTCCAGGGAATTAAACTGATTTTTCCGGACCTATGCGTCTAACAAGGAAACAAAATGGATTGAATATCTAAACAACTTTGTTTAAATATACGATGACTTAACACACACGTCAACAGGATTTACACCAAATGAGTTAATGGGTAATATTCAGGAGAGGAACGAATGGGCTAAGCCTGTGCCTAAGTTGTAAAACGAAGGTAAGTCACACCAAGAAAAGGTGGATATTACTAGGCAAGCAGAACTCCGTAAAATAAAGTTCGACAAGAAATTAACCGACTGACAAGAATATGCTGTAAATGAATTAGTGTTGATTCGGATTCATCCCAAGGCACCACTTTTGAAGAAGCAGGATAAGAAGTGGCACCTGCTATACACAGGTCCCTACAAAATTAGTTCTATCCCACACGAGGGATGTTACTAACAGAAGTTAACACTGACAAAATAAAAGGGTTGTATTGCCACAGAGGTTTAAAGAGGTACCTTCATTAAAGGGTAACAACTACGGAAGTGATGTAAATATAATTTTTCTACCGAGAGTTGGTACACCTGTATAAGTATTGCATATAGGAGTTATAAGTGATATACTTACTGCATTTTGTAAACTCATTTGTGTCTTGTCAATTTTAAAACTGTACATTAGGTCACTTCACGACTAGAAAAATGCTGAAAACTAATATAAAGAAACTAGGGCCATTCAGGCCAGAGATATGTCAGTCACGTTCTAAGATTCGTGATTTCTGTATCATTTCAGTGTTTTATATACTGAATTTTATTACTTGCGCTGTTGTTGTTGTTGTGGTCTTCAGTCCTGAGACTGGTTTGATGCAGCCCTCCATGCTACTCTATCCTGTGCAAGCTTCTTCGTCTCCCAGTACCTATTGCAACCTACATCCTTCTGAATCTGCTTAGTGTATTCATCTCTTGGTCTCCCTCTACGATTTTTACCCTCCACGCTGCCCTCCAATACTAAATTGGTGATCCCTTGATGCCTCAGAACATGTCCTACCAACCGATTCCTTCTTCTAGTCAAGTTGTGCCACAAACTTCTCTTCTCCCCAATCCTATTCAGTACTTCCTCATTAGTTATGTGATCTACCCATCTAATCTTAAGCATTCTTCTGTAGCACCACATTTCGAAAGATTCTATTCTCTTCTTGTCCAAAAACTATTTATCGTCCATGTTTCACTTCCATACATGGCTACACTCCATACAAATACTTTCAGAAATGACTTCCTGACACTTAACTCTATACTCGATGTTAACAAATTTCTCTTCTTCAGAAATACTTTCCTTGCCATTGCCAATCTACATTTTATATCCTCTCTACTTCTACCTTCATCAGTTATTTTGCTCCCCAAATAGCAAAACTCTTTTACTACTTTAAGTGTCTCATTTCCTAATCTAATTCCTTCAGCATCACCCGACTTAATTCGACTACATTCCATTATCCTTGTTTTGCTTTTGTTGATGTTCATCTTATGCCCTCCTTTGAAGACGCTGTCCATTCCGTTCAACTGCTCTTCCAAGTCCTTTGTTGTCTCTCATAGAATTACAATGTCATCGGCGAACCTCAAAGTTTTTATTTCTTCTCCATGGATTTTAATAGCTACTCCGAATTTTTCTTTTGTTTCCTTCACTGCTTGCTCAATATAGAGATTGAATAACATCGGGGAGAGGCAACAACCCTGTCTCACTCCCTTCCCAACCGCTGGTTCCCTTTCATGCTCCTCGACTCTTGTAACTGCCATCTGGTTTCTGTACAAATTGCAAATAGCTTTTCGCTCCCTGTATCTTACCCCTGCCACCTTCAGAATTTGAAAGAGAGTATTCCAGTCAACATTGTCAAAAGCTTTCTCTAAGTCTACAAATGCTAGAAACGTAGGTTTACCTTTCCTTAATCTAGCTTCTAAGATAAATCTTAAGGTCAGTATTGCCTCACGTGTTCCAACATTTCTACGAAATCCAAACTGATCTTCTCCGAGGTCGGCGTCCACTAGTTTTTCGATTCGTCTGTAAAGAATTCGCATTAGTGACTTATTAAACTGATAGTTCGGTAATTTTCACATCTGTCAACACCTGCTTTCTTTGGAATTGAAATTATTATATTCTTCTTGAAGTCTGAGGGTATTTCGCCTGTCTCATACATCTTGCTCACCAAATGGTAGAGTTTTGTCAGGACTGGCTCTCCCAAGGATGGAATGTTGTCTACTCCCGGGGCCCTGTTTCGACTCAGGTCTTTCAGTGCCCTGTCAAACTTTTCACGCAGTATCATATCTCCTATTTCATCTTCATCTAAAATCCATTTCTATAATATTGTCCGCCAGAACATCGCCCTTGTATAGACCCTCCATGTACTCCTTCCACCTTTCTGCTTTCCCTTCTTTGCTTAGAACTGGGTTTCCACCTGAGCTCTTGATATTCATGCAAGTGGTTCTCTTTCCTCCAAATGTCTCTTTAATTTTCCTGTAGGCAGTATCTATCCTACCCCTAGTGATATGCGCCTCTACATCCTTACATTTATCCTCTAGCCATCCCTGCTTAGCCATTTTGCACTTCCTGTCGATCTCATATTTGAGACGTTTGTATTCCTTTTTGCCTGCTTCATTTGCTGTACTTTTATATTTTCTCCTTTCATCAATTAAATTCAATATTTCTTCTGTTACCCAAGGATTTCTACTAGCCCTCGTCTTTTTACCTACTTGATCCTCTGCTGCATTCACTACTTCATCCCTCAAAGCTACCCATTCTTCTTCTACTGGGTTAGGGTCAATTGTTCCCTTATGCTCTCCCTGAAACTCTGTACAACCTCTGCTTTAGTCAGTTTATCCAGGTCCCATCTCCTTAAACTACCACCTTTTTTGTAGTTTCTTCAGTTTGCGCTAGATGAGGAAAAACATTGCACCTTGTTTGTTTTCTTCTCCTTGTACGTAATATAAACATTCATGTATTATCCTGTGTCTTTAAATGAGTAATTCAATGGATAGATAACTTCTGAACGCATACACGTGTTAAGCATAAGTTGCTTGTGAGTCTGCGTGTTTTCTAAATTATTGACTTTGGCTGAACTTGAGTAAGATTTTTTGTACCATTCGGTTACTTACTAAAGTATTCCAAACTCACTTATGATCGAAATGCCAAACATGGACATTTGTCCTACACTTTCAATAAGTAATGTTACCCGTATGAATGATGATGGATGTTGTAAGAGTTTATGCATAAGGGACCATGTACTGTGATCATCGCAGGTCCGATCCCACCCGATGACAACCACAAAAACGTACAAGGTTGCTAATTATGTTATAACAAAACGAAACTGATGTAGCTTTTGTGTGAAATGTAAAACCACCGTCAGTGACCTGTACAGTGAAACAAGTCTAATTAAAAACTGAGTAAAGAAGATGATATAGACACTCATGTGTGGATTTTTTTAAACAAACAATATCATAACTTTCAAAATGATTTTATGGACGCTCATAGAATGAAATGATATTAGTTGCGACGATAAAAGACGTTGATTTCAGTTAACAACTTGAAACAGTATAAAATGCCAGACCTTTAGTAGTGCAGTCGCGTCTATGCTTTGTGAGTAAGATATTTTTGAATCAGACTGTACCTGCTGTGGCGTACCAACAATGTGTGCTACGTCGGTGGCTCCGTTACATCACGCAGGAATGTTTATAAACAGTGATGATGAAAACAAAGTATCACGACAGACATCACAAAAAGAAACCACTGCTGTGTCGTTTACAAAATGTTATAAATAAATAGTGGGTCACTACACTGAAATGGGAGGGTGGTGTTATGACTCCAGGACATATACTGAATTGTATACCGAGTGAATCTGTGTGTGTAAAAGCGAACCCAAATCTAACTGTTCTTTTTCGGAGCACCACTGATATATGACATGTATACTAACACCAATTTTCGACTTTCATGAACGCTTCGTGAACGAGCGGGAAATGGGAGGCGACAACCCTGATCGGTTCCAGTGCAGCATCTGGTCCAGCAGCAGATCCAGATTTCGATGCAGCCCCATCTGCCGACGTTCTCGAGACTCGACACGGTGGTAGACTTTCGCATCATCGGCACGACGTCCGACGATTTTAATGACTTATGTCAATGAAAAACTTCTAAAATATTGTTGTAGAAATGCGTTTCTATGAACTAGTCACAGAAATTTTCATACGAAAAACCCTTATAAGTCTAATATGAACTTATTTTCAACAAATGTTTCTTAATACCACAAAATTCTGTACTAGACTCAGAAAGTAATTTGTTACGGGTGTCTTGAAGCCATTTGGACGGTTTTATTGCCAGTTTGCCGTATCCAGAGAACCCGAATAGTGGGGGAAAAGTAATCTGTGAAGCCACCGCCACTATTTCTGAGGCATCTTTAACTACCGAAGTAAACCTGACTATTACAAAAATACTTGTTGTTATATGTATAGATCCATCTAGTATGTATATTAATAACAACATCGAAACTATTATGACTTTAAGTATAATGAGACTATCAGACACCTGAACAGTGAATAATTATGACAAAAACCAGCGCATATCGTGGCTGTTGTGGACTGTTACAACTAGTTTTGTCACTAAATATTTTTTACCAACCCAGGGGACTTTATAGAATCCAATCCCCTGTTTTATAGTCAATAAAAACATTTTTTTATAATTTTTTTAATATGTGATATCGTGAGAGACAAGCGTGTTGTCAGTGAAACGGCTTGGTTTTGCTGGTGCAGAGACAGAGTAACAGTATCTCCACAAGCCACAGAAAATAGACTGAGAACAATGATATCTTTTAATTGTAAGAACAATTATTATTATCACTGATTTTTTTGTTGCAATTTTTCTTCTTGTTCGAGTAGCCATGACGCTAACAAGACGTACTTTAATCTGACACCTATGATAAGGTCTGGTATTATTACTATTATGTAAACTACCTCTTGTAAATTATTGGAGAAAAATAGAGAATAATGTAATTCAAATTGACTTCAAATTTTCAGTAAGCATATTACTAATCTTGATCCTCTGCATTCCATCTTTGCTTTGCTGAGGACGAGCTGCAACACCGTCATTAGCGGTAATGTATTTATATGATTTTATTGGCAAGAGTTGCAGTTTTATTTCTGACTGAAAATGCTGAGAACAGTTATTTAATGCTGATTAATGTTTTTTCAAATCGAATTCAGTCAGTTATTTTCAAGTAATCGGAACAGATCAATTCTGTGATACACCGATGTTCATTTATCTGCCGCCATTTCATGAAAGCTTTACGCGGCGAGTTTAAATTGCCGAATAATTCACACACACATATATTTGCCATTGTAAAAAGAATCCACGTAAAGGTAACTTGATTGTACATCAAAACCTATGCTATGAGAAACTATTTTCACTTCTACCATTCTTTGTCGGTGTCGGAGCTTAAAACTTCCTCAGCTAAAGCTCCGAAATCTTTTCAGTAAAATTCGCCGGTTCCAGTGTTGTGTGTCTCCGTGTTAAAAAAGTGAAGTGATATTAAAGAGTGAACTAAGTTTGTATGAAAGTAGTCAACAAACCTAACTGAATATTTGTAAACAGGTACACTTACTTACAGACAACATATGAAAACGGTTGTTTGTTTCATGCTCATGCTCATGCTCATGTCACATTCTAGCTGGGCAATGCAGTAATTGACTGACAGTTTATAACTGTAGACATATTTGAATATTTCTGTTGGACGCTGCTAAATTTATGTATTCACTATACGATTTAAAAGACAGCACATTATGCATCTTTTGAGAGGCGAAACTTTCAAAGAAACGAAGCGAATCAACAGACATTAGCATTCAAATTTGTGCTGTAAAAGGAAACAGCCAGTAAGCCACTTTCTGGGGAAAGAAGTAGGCAAGTCAGTGGTGACTCACCCGGCCAGTGACTCCCCCCCCCCCCCCCCAGTAAATAGGAGACAAGAAAAAACAAAAAGAAGATGGCTATCTGTACAGACTTTGCAAAAAATGTATCCCTGCCAAATATAGCAATGAATGATGATCAGTTTTAGCGGCAACTTTCTATGTATTCGTTCAGTACCCATGTTCTCGCAACAGGCGGATTCTTTTATTTATTTATCATAATATACCGAATGCATTGTGAAAAATTTTTCACTTCATCACTCATTCCTTGGATGAGGCCATTGAAGAGCTATATACAGGGTGTCCCAGGAGTAATGGACAATATTCAAGAATATCACAGGGAAGATCATTCGAAGTAAAATAGTCTAATAAGTATGGGCTCTAAAACGTATACCTTAAGATCTATGAGCACTTCTTCATTTTCGATAATGTAAAAGAAATCTCTTCTATTGCAAGCTCTTTGCTTTCCATATTTTGGAAAAAATAATACGGATCAAAACAAGCAAAAAGTCTAGTAAACATGGGCTCTCAAGTGCTTACCGGTACGTTAAGAGCTATGAGCACTTGTTCAGTAGAAGAGATGTGTTTCACAGTAACGAAGATCAACAAATGATCATAGCTCTCAAGGTATAATTACTAGTTTTTTTTTGTTTTTTTTTTTGTTTCGAGTGATCGTGCCTGTCCACTGGTGGTAGACTCAATAACAAACTTCACGGTCTTCTCCTTCAGTCATTATGTAACTCTCACTCAAATTAGTGGCCTGAAGAAGATCAGAATTACATTCCCTGTCCGTGGCCATGGAAACTCCTGAAGGTTTCAAGGAAACGGTAGAACTATCCATGTGAAAGCTATCTGCTTTGAATTGGTCAGTGTTAGTCAAGAAATGGAGAACACTGTTAGAATGAACGCTACAAAACTCCCCTTCAAAATTCAGCCTATTAAGATGATATCCTCTGAATTTAGCCATTGTCATTTGCTGAAACATCGAACAATTTATCACAGAAGAATGCAAACTGGCATGACCAGGATACCATGACAAGGTCAACCAATGGGAGCGGTGTATGAACTGTCCATACCCGTTAATAGTGGTATATGTAAATTCAGAGTTCCTTACTTGTATAGTGCACGATAGCCATGCAGTTATTTTCTGCTCGCTGCAATCTAACTCCAACAATTCTGTTCCTTAACCTAGAGTACTATCTCTCTATTAACACAATTAGAAATTTGTTTAGTCTTGATTGTTATGAGATAATTGCATCAGTTTCACTTATCTCTTTCTCTACCGTCACATAGTGATGTTTGACTGCGATATGGGAAATGATTTCATTATGAGAACACTTCGGATGCCAGTAACGCTATTTACAAATTCGTTGCACCCTGATGTTTAATATATGAAATAAGAAGTGTTATATGTTCTTATATATTGATGTAATCACAGTTGAAATAATAAAATCGCTTTTTCTCGAGTTTCATAAAAAAATTACTTAATTCGTCAATTGCGGCCACACAGATACTTTCGTCAGCACTTCTCCTCCTTCAGAACTTACCTTTTTGTCGATTACAACGTAAGCTCCCCATAATTTACAGAATTATTAACAGATAAAAATCGCCAAAGTTCACCATTCCAGATTCAGAGGTCCCTGCTCTTGCCTTTTGTTCAGCCGTCGCACGTTTCACAACATGGAACGTTGTTTACACAATTTTAATAGAACTTCATCGCACACAATGGGGCAAACATCTGACCGTAAAGACACAGCACTCCATGCAGATATATGACAAGCCAATCGGACCCGACCGACACAAGTGTCGTTCACTACCAATGCCGTCAATAGATGCGGAAGGATTGGCGTACGTTCAGCGCACCGCTCTACCTGTCGCTGGCGTATTATTTCTAGACTTTGGAACCGCTATTAGTCGGGCGAGTAGCTACGTGGGCTCTCGAGGTTGAGTGCACGACATACCAGTCCTATTACCGACAAAAAATCCACGGCAGTAACGAGAATCGAACGTTGGTCCCCTGCATGGCACTCAGACGCACTAACCACTCAGTTACGGAGGTGGACACGGATATGTCATAATCGGGTGGTTATCAATTAAGCGCAGCTGCCCGCGGATATTGAGTGCGGGCTGTAACTACCGTATGGCAGCAAAATTGGCAGATGTACTGATGCGTTAATGTGAAACTGATTTGTTGTTGTTGTTGTGGTCTTCAGTCCTGAGACTGGTTTGATGCAGCTCTCCATGCTACTCTATCCTGTGCAAGCTTTTTCATCTCCCAGTACCTACTGCAACCTACATCCTTCTGAATCTGCTTAGTGTATTCATCCCTTGGTCTCCCTCTACGATTTTTACCCTCCACGCTGCCCTCCAATACTAAATTGGTGATCCCTTGATGCCTCAGAACATGTCCTACCAACCGATCCCTTCTTCTGGTCAAGTTGTGCCACAAACTTCTCTTCTCCCCAATCCTATTCAATACTTCCTCATTAGTTATGTGATCTACCCATCTAATCTTCAGCATTCTTCTGTAGCACCACATTTCGAAAGCTTCTATTCTCTTCTTGTCCAAACTATTTATCGTCCATGTTTCACTTCCATACATGGCTACACTCCATACGAATACTTTCAGAAATGACTTCCTGACACTTAAATCAATACTGGATGTTAACAAATTTCTCTTCTTCAGAAACGCTTTCCTTGCCATTGCCAGCCTACATTTTATATCCTCTCTACTTCGACCATCATCAGTTATTTTGCTCCCCAAATAGCAAAACTCCTTTACTACTTTAATTGCCTCATTTCCTAATCTAATTCCCTCAGCATCACCCGACTTAATTAGACTACATTCCATTATCCTTGTTTTGCTTTTGTTGATGTTCATCTTATATCCTCCTTTCAAGACACTGTCCATTCCATTCAACTGCTCTTCCAAGTCCTTTGCTGTCTCTGACAGAATTACAATGTCTTCGGCGAACCTCAATGTTTTTATTTCTTCTCCATGAATTTTAATACCTACTCCGAATTTTTCTTTTGTTTCCTTTACTTCTTGCTCAATATACAGATTGAACAACATCGGGGAGAGGCTACAACCCTGTCTTACTCCCTTCCCAACCACTGCTTCCCTTTCATATCCCTCGACTCTTATTACTGCCATCTGGTTTCTGTACAAATTGTAAATAGCCTTTCGCTCCCTGTATTTTACCCCTGCCACCTTTAGAATTTGAAAGAGAGTATTCCAGTCAACATTGTCAAAAGCTTTCTCTAAGTCTACAAATGCTAGAAACGTAGGTTTGCTTTCCTTAATCTTTCTTCTAAGATAAGTCGTAAGGTCAGTATTGCCTCACGTGTTCCAGTGTTTCTACGGAATCCAAACTGATCTTCCTCGAGGTTGGCTTCTACTAGTTTTTCCATTCGTCTGTAAAGAATTCGTGTTAGTATTTTGCAGCTGTGACTTATTAAGCTGATAGTTCGGTAATTTTCACATCTGTCAACACCTGCTTTCTTTGGGATTGGAATTATTATATTCTTCTTGAAGTCTGAGGGTATTTCGCCTGTTTCATACATCTTGCTCATCAGATGGTAGAGTTTTGTCAGGACTGGCTCTCCCACGGCCGTCAGTAGTACCAATGGAATATTGTCTACTCCGGGGGCCTTGTTTCGTCTCAGGTCTTTCAGTGCTCTGTCAAACTCTTCACGCAGTCTCATATCTCCCATTTCATCTTCACCTACATCCTCTTCCATTTCCATAATATTGTCCTCAAGTACATCGCCCTTGTATAGACCCTCTATATACTCCTTCCACCTTTCTGCTTTCCCTTCTTTGCTTAGAACTGGGTTTCCATCTGAGCTCTTGATATTCATACAAGTCGTTCTATTATCTCCAAAGGTCTCTTTAATTTTCCTGTAGGTGGTATCTATCTTACCCCTAGTGAGATAGGCCTCTACATCCTTACATTTGTCCTCTAGCCATCCCTGTTTAGCCATTTTGCACTTCCTGTCGATCTCATTTTTGAGACGTTTGTATTCCTTTTTGCCTGTTTCACTTACTGCATTTTTTATATTTTCTCCTTTCATCAATTAAATTCAATATTTCGTCTGTTACCCAAGGATTTCTACTAGCCCTCGTCTTTTTACCTACTTGATCCTCTGCTGCCTTCACTACTTCATCCCTCAAAGCTACCCATTCTTCTTCTACTGTATGTATTTCCCCCATTCCTGTCAATTGCTCCCTTATGCTCTCCCTGAATCTCTGTACAACCTCTGTTCTTTTAGTTTATCCAGGTCCCATCTCCTTAAATTCCCACCTTTTTGCAGTTTCTTCAGTTTTAATCTACAGGTCATAACCAATAGATTGTGGTCAGAGTCCACATCTGCCCCTGGAAATGTCTTACAATTTAAAACCTGGTTCCTTAATCTCTGTCTTACCATTATATAATCTATCTGATACCTTTTAGTATCTCCAGGGTTCTTCCATGTATACAACCTTCTTTCATGATTCTTAAACCAAGTGTTAGTTATGGTTATGTTGTGCTCTGTGCAAAATTCGACCAGGCGGCTTCCTCTTTCATTTCTGTCCCCCAATCCATATTCACCTACTATGTTTCCTTCTCTCCCTTTTCCTACACTCGAATTCCAGTCACCCATGACTATTAAATTTTCGTCTCCCTTCACAATCTGAATAATTTCTTTTATTTCATCATACATTTCTTCAATTTCTTCGTCATCTGCAGAGCTAGTTGGCATATAAACTTGTACTACTGTAGTAGGCGTGGGCTTCGTATCTATCTTGGCCACAATAATGCGTTCACTATGCTGTTTGTAGTAGCTTACCCGCATTCCTATTTTCCTATTCATTATTAAACCTACTCCTGCATTACCCCTATTTGATTTTGTGTTTATAACCCTGTAGTCACCTGACCAGAAGTCTTGTTCCTCCCGCCACCGAACTTCACTAATTCCCACTATATCTAACTTCAACCTATCCATTTCCCTTTTTAAATTTTCTAACCTACCTGCCCGATTAAGGGATCTGACGTTCCACGCTCCGATCCGTAGAACGCCATTTTTCTTTCTCCTGATAACGACATCCTCTTGAGTAGTCCCCGCCCGGAGATCCGAATGGGGGACTATTTTACCTCCGGAATATTTTACCCAAGAGGACGCCATCATCATGTAATCATACAGTAAAGCTGCATGCCCTCGGGAAAAATTACGGCTGTAGTTTCCCCTTGCTTTCAGCCGTTCGCAGTACCAGCACAGCAAGGCCGTTTTGGTTATTGTTATAAGGCCAGATCAGTCAATCATCCAGACTGTTGCCCTTGCAACTACTGAAAAGGCTGCTGCCCCTCTTCAGGAACCACACGTTTGTCTGGCCTCTCAACACATACCCCTCCGTTGTGGTTGCACCTACGGTACGGCTATCTGTATCGCTGAGGCACGCAAGCCTCCCCACCAACGGCAAGGTCCATGGTTCATGGGGAGGGGGAACTGATTTACACTGAAAAAAATTGTTCCAGTTTTGCCACCAGGTCTACATTTGGCACTGTACAACATCTCGTTGACGTCTCCGGTGCTTGTATTGAACACATTGTGTAAGCGGCAGTTAATAACAAAATCAACATTATGCCTTTCTCACTTGATTGACATTTTCTGTTCAAATCCCATTGAGAATACACTACTGGCCATTAAAATTGCTACACAAAGAAGAAATGCAGATGATAAACGGGTATTCATTGCACAAATATATTATACTAGAACTGACATGTGATTACATTTTCACGCAATTTGGGTGCATAGATGCTGAGAAATCAGTACCCAGAACAACCACCTCTGGCCGTAATAACGTCCTTGATACGCCTGTGCATTGAGTCGAACAGAGCTTGGATGGAGTGTACAGGTACAGCTGCCCATGCAGCTTCAACACGATACCACAGTTCATCAAGAGTAGTGACTGGCGTGTTGTAACGAGCCAGTTGCTGGGCCACCATTGACCAGACGTTTTCAATTGGTGAGAGATCTGGAGAATGTGCTGGCCAAGGCAGCAGTCGAACATTTTCTGTATCCAGAAAGGCCCGTACAGGATCTGCAACATGCGATCGTGCATTATCCTGCTGAAATGTAGGGTTTCGCAGGGATCGAATGAATGGTAGAGCCACGGGTCGTACCGCATCTGAAATGTAACGTCCACTGTTCAAAGTGCCGTCAATAGGAACAAGAGGTGACCGAGACGTGTGTCCAATGGCAACCCATACCATCACGCCGGGTGATACGCCAGTATGGCGATGACGAATGCACGCTACCAATGTGCGTTCACCGCGATGTTGCCAAATACGGATGAGACCATCATAATGCTATAAACAGAACATGGATTCATCCGAAAAAATGACGTTTTGCCATTCGTGCAACCAGGTTCGTCGTTGAGTACACCATCGCACGCGCTCCTGTCTGTGATGCAGCGTCAATGGTAACCGCAGCCATGGTCTCCGAGCTGATAGTTCAAGCCTCTGCAAACGTCGTGGAACTGTTCGTGCAGATGGTTGTTGTCTTGCAAACGTCCCCATCTGTTGACTCAGGGATCGAGACGTGGCTGCACCATCCGTTGCAGCCATGCAGATAAGATGCCTGTCATCTCGACTGCTGATTCCATATTCTGCTAACAGTCATTGGATCTCGACCAACGCGAGCAGCAATGTCGCGATACGATAAACCGCAATCGCGATAGGCTACAATCCGACCTTTATCAAAGTCAGAAACATGATAGTACGCATTTCTCCTCCTTACACGAGGCATCACAACAACGTTTCACCAGGCAACGCCGGTCAACTGCTGTTTGTGTATGAGAAATCGGTTGGAAACGTTCCCCATGTCAGCACGTTGTAGGTGTCGCCTCCGGTGCCAACCTTGTGTGAATTGTCTGAAAAGCTAATCATTTGCATATCACAGCATCTTCTTCCCGTCGGTTACATTTCGCGTCTGTAGTACGTCATCTTCGGGGTGTAGCAATTGTAATGGCCAGTAGTGTACAATACATATGGAAACATTTCTGTACGTCTTGTTTTTTTCATTCACAGCCCAGATTTGCGCACTTAGTGACTAAAATTGGAACTAATTTTATTTCAACGTGAATCGGTTCCATTGAAGCTTTAGAATAGTTATCAAGTTTCGCTGCCATACGATAATTATAGCCTACACATGATCTCTGCGAGTAGCTGCACTTTCACTATAAACAGACGGCACACATGGAGAGATTTCTTCTCGTAAAGACACAGGAACCGCATAATTTCCCAAAACCAACTTACGCAAGCTGTATACCCAGTTTGCAATTCAGAATTCCGTAGAAAACTGTCCAGCAATAACATCGGCAAACACGGAGAAGCTGGGTCAAGTTAGCGCGAAGAATCGGATCATACATCCCTGTGAGCCGAGGAAAACGCAATAAGCGTGTGGCCAGCATTGTAAGAGTCCATGTGCCCTGAGAAAATATGTTCACCTGCTTCCGGTTCTATAGCCGCATGTCACGTCAGCCATGCTGACTCTGAGATACTGACTGGACTTAGCTAAGCTCCCTGTAATCCGAATTCACAGTCCCGTTTGATTCAATTGCAACGTTTCCTAAATAAAGCCGCGCCCACTTGTTCTGTGGCCTGTGTTATCCATCCGTGAGAGGCGAGCCGCTTATCCGGAGACTGGCTGCTGGCTCCACCGGGGAGGAGGCGGAGGATTAAGCGGAGCCCGTTGCTAGGGGAGCGGGTGCTCGTTGGAACGGTAGTTTATGCGAGGCGGCGGCGGCGGCGGCTAGGCATGCGCGCCGTGCGTCATAAAGCAGCGCGCAGCGCGGGGAATGTCCCCCGGCGCCTACAGGCCTAATCTCTCGACGCCATCTCCCGCCGCCTCGGATAGCGATCAGCAGCGGCAGCGACACCTAGTCGCCAGTCGCCAATCGCCAGCCGTCCCGTCCTGGCGCGTCTCTTAACGAGAACAATGCAAGCCACGGCAGGCCGGCCGGCATTCCGCGTCGCGTTAATTAAAATAGCGCGCCCAACGCAGCCACGAGTCGTGCCATTGTCGCCGCCGTCCGTCGTGAAGCCTAGGATTCCTACACCTAACAGCGCTATTCTATGGGCAGGCTTTAACCGACGCCGTGGCATCTGCGTACGTCCACTGGAGCCTACAGGTAGCTGCACTGCAAGAAACACGAGGGACGTGCAAAGGTTTTCGACCTAACAAGGATAACACTCAAATTATTTTTTCGCCATTCTCGTTTTAGTTCCCAACATTTGTAATATTTCTGGCTTAGTCAGGCATCATATTAAGCTCCAAGAAGCTGTTCCCAGAGCAGGGAGATGCAAGAAGTGTATACAGGGTGTTACAAAAAGGTACGGCCAAACTTTAAGCAAGCATTCCTCGAACACAAATAAAGAAAAGATGTTATGTGGACATGTGTCCGGAAACGCTTAATTTCCATGTTAGAGCTCATTTTAGTTTCGTCGGTATGTACTGTACTTCCTCGATTCGCCGCCAGTTGGCCCAATTGAAGGAAGGTAATGTTGACTTTGGTGCTTGTGTTGACATGCGACTCATTGCTCAAGCACATCAGCACGTAGCATCAACAGGTTAGTGTTCATCACGAACGTGGTTTTGCAGGCAGTGCAATGTTTACAAATGCGGAGTTGGCAGATGCCCATTTGATGTATGGATTAGCACGGGACAATAGCGCGGTACGTTTGTATCGAGACAGATTTCCACAAAGAAGGTGTCGCGACAGGAAGACTTTCGAAGCAGTTGATCGGCGTCTTAGGGAGCACGGAACATTCCAGCCTATGACTCGCGACTGGGGAAGACCTAGAACGACGAGGACACCTGCAATGGACGAGGCAATTCTTCGTGCAATTGACGATAACCCTAATACAGCGTCAGAGAAATTGCTGCTGTATGGAGCGTGCTACGGGAGAACCAGTTGTTTCCGTACCATGTACAGCGTGTGCAGGCACTATCAGCAGCTGATTGGACTCCACGGTTACACTTCTGCGAATGGATCATCCAACAATGTGTCAAACCTCATTTCAGCAAATGTTCTCTTTACGGATGAGGCTTCATTCCAACGTGATCAAATTGTACATTTTCACAATCAACATGTGTGGGCTGACGAGAATCCGCACGCAGTTGTGCAATCACGTCATCAACACAGATTTTCTGTGAACTTTTGGGCAGGCATTGGTGGTGATGTGTTGATTGGGCCCCATGTTCTTCCACCTACGCTCAATGGAGCACGTTATCACGATTTCATACGGGATACTCTACCTGTGCTGCTAGAACATGTGCCTTTACAAGTACGACACATGTGGTTCATGCACGATGGAGCTCCTGCACATTTCAGTCGAAGTGTTCGTACGCTTCTCAGCAACAGATTCGGTGACCGATGGATTGGTAGAGGCGGACCAATTCCATGGCCTCCACGCTCTCCTGACCTCAACCCTCTTGACTTTCATTTATGGGGGCATTTGAAAGCTCTTTTCTACGCAACCCCGGTACCAAATGTAGAGACTCTTCGTGCTCGTATTGTGGACGGCTGTGATACAATACCCCATTCTCCAGGGCTGCATCAGTGCATCAGGGATTCCATGCGACGGAGGGTGGATGCATGTATCCTCGCTAACGGAGGACATTTTGAACATTTCCTGTAACAAAGTGTGTGAAGTCACGCTGGTACGTTCTGTTGCTGTGTGTTTCCATTCCATGATTAATGTAATTTGAAGAGAAGTAATAAAATGAGCTCTAACATGGAAAGTAAGCGTTTCCGAACACATGTCCACATAACATATTTTCTTTCTTTGTGTGTGAGGAATGTTTCCTGAAAGTTTGGTCGTACCTTTTTGTAACATCCTGTATAGATGACGAAATGTGGTGTGAGGTACCTGTGACAGATGTTAGATTCGGTACCATTCCTGTGAGAAAGACCGCCTGCATAATGCTACTGCTCTGTGATTGGCTGCTGTGTTCGGAGCAAGGGCGGCAAAACGTTAAAGTATAGTTATTATTATTAATTAAACTACTCATTGGAATGACTTCACTTTTTAATATAAATATCTCTCAACAGATGACTATCAATCAGTCATTTTTAGAAGTATTAAAAACAAGGTAAATAAAAAACAAAAGACTGTCGAAATTGCAGACGAAGCACTTCGGAAGCGTTCGGGTCACGCCATTTCTGTTACGCCGCGCGAAGTGCTTCGGGCTGTTCGTCACTCTGGATTAGGCAGTCGAGAAGAACAGACATGTTGTCTGTCGTAGGATGTGTTTGCCAGTGTTCAGTATTAAAAGATTCACTCCGGTAGTCATAAGGCACAGACACGTGCCACAAATAGAGTAAAGATAAATTTTCGTAAACATAGTGTTTGATCATGTACTTTCCTGTATCAGAAGGTGTTGTATTAAGATCATGTAGTCTTCTCGTTTGGCTATTTTAAAATATTTCAGAACAGAACCTCGCTAAAAGTCAGTTTTAGCCTCAAGATGCAAAACCTACGTCCTGCGTGCTGTTTTCTGCGCTGGGGACATCAACTTGAAGACAGCAGGTTAGTGAACTATAACAGAACCTTCGTATTCTACACAGTGCAGTGGAAACAACTAGGCGCCTCACGTGTACAGCATGCACAGGACAAATGTGCTCAGTGACACGTCATCTGCAGTAATGCAGAGGGGGTAAAGGAGGATGATCGTTATTAACACCAACAGTCAATTCATTGTTCCTTTTTCGCCGTACATTTAATCCAGTGTCACCCACTTTCTAAAGCCTTCACTAGAATAGTTTCGTCGAACTGCAAAATACGCATCTCTCTCATATTCTGATGTGAACATTCCGCATCGTTGTCTAATGAAAAACGTAGATACGTATGGAATATAAGACTACCTTCGTGATTGGACTGGAGAGTTTCTAGCAAATAGAATTCAGCACATCATTCTTAACGTAAAAGCAGTTTAGTACCCACGCCGGGGAGTGTTATAGGAACACTGTTATTGTTGTAGTTCTTGTTCTTCTATTCTAGGAAGACATATATTAAGTGCCCCACCATGGTTCCTCTCTGTCTGTTCGGGCTAATGTCAGGCATTACTGGGAGATTTTGACACGGTTTTCACTAACAGATACAATGAATCACGAGGAAGGTTTGTCTGTATAATTCATAAATCTGTAATGCAAACTGGCTGAACTAAGATGAATTAAAATCCCCGTCGATTAGAAATGGGACCATTGTCATCTAGTGGCGAATGGCAAAACGCCTTCGAATCATTCATACGTACTCCGTTAGCACCACATCATCTCAGTAGTAAAAAATACTGTAACTTTACTGTGGCGTGGCAGAGAGTGCTTCTTACCAATGCTCTGTGGCGGAGAGAGCTTCTTACTGATGTCAAGCGGCAGAGAGTGCTTCGAGGAGGCTTTGTGACGACGATCCATAGCAAAGGGTGCTACGTAGGATAGTTGAAAAGCAGAGACTGATTCTCAGCAATGTTTCAGGGCAGTGGCCTCTTCGTACCAATCAGTATAGGCTTTGTACCTATATTATGTGGCAGAGAGTGTTTTGGATCAGTGTTAACATCGAATACTGCTTTCTATAGAGGTTATGTGGCAGATGATATCCCATACCACGTTGCGCGGAGGAAGTTGCTTCGAACGAAGTTATGTGGCACAGGGTGCTTTTTGTTACTTTTGCTTGGCGCATGGTGCTTAGTATCTATGTTATGTGACAGAGGTTGCTTCATACAAATCTTGTGTGGCCGTGCTACGTTGCAATGGGTTCTTCGTGTTAATGTTATATGGCGAAGAACACTTTTTACGATATGGTGTTGCAGAGAATATTCCATGCCAATGTAGCGTGGCAGAGGGTACTTCATACCGCTTTTCCAAGGTCTCCCAGCTGCTTTGCCAAGCCATTAGCAGGAGGGTGGAGTCACTGAGCTATGCCGACTAGTTAAACAATCTGTGATGTAGCATGTATCACGTATTAAACTGATAAGAATCAATTTTTTGGTATAGATTTAATATTTAAGGAGTGTGATGAAAAATTGTTCAAATGGCTCTGAGCACTATGGGACTTAACTTCTGAGGTCATCAGTCCCCTAGAACTACTTAAACCTAACTAACCGAAGGACATCACGCACATCCACGCCCGAAGCAGGATTCGAACCTGCGACCGTAGCGGTCGCGCGGTTCCAGACGGCAGCGCTTAGAACGGCTCGGCCGCGCCGGCCGGCTGTGATGAAAAATTTGGGAATAGGCAATTCAGGAAATGTATCTTCCACATAACTATTGCTGGAGTTGGTGGCCAGCTGGCACTGCATGCGGGCGGACTGGGTGGTACGGTAGCACGCTGTTGCCATCACTGCTACAGATGTCGCTCCAAACGCCATTTTAATGTGGAACAGATAATATTCGTGTCTCTGGAGATCTTTCCTAGATGTGCTGCTTAAACTGTTTACGTTAAAATGGTGATATTCAGTTACACTATTTTCTGAACTTTGGTCATAGCTCTACGCAGTTGCCCACACAATTATCGGAAGCCAGGCAAGCCGTCCAGCAGTATGTATTTAGTGTTACTCTTGCGTTGGATCGTTACTAATACACATGTAAATAACCTTGCGGACAACGCTGGAGGCGCCATGTAAGTGTTCGTGGATGATACTGTTGTTTCCAAAGAAATGGAGAAAATTTAAGCAAAATGGAGAAGGAGTTGCAAAGGTTCGAATAATGGTTCAGGAATTGGCAATAGACTCTTACTACGAGGGGTAGTCATGATATTTTAATTATCACCTCGATAACAATCAAGCAGCGACAGTGAAAGTCCTCATTACATATCCACACACTATATTTCCCAACAATGAATGACTTCGCGGAGACCTATGCTGTAGTTATGCGTTTTGGCTGTCCAAGAAAAGGTCCATCTCGAAAATTACGTCGTCGTCAATATCGAAATGTATGCCATGGAAGGATTTAATCATCTGAATAGAGAGGAAGAACACACTTTGAGGACATGTCAGTAAACTACCGGAGCGAGGCAAAATTCGAGAAGCCAGAATGTAGCATATGTAATTTTCTCCTGTGCCAAACGACCTGGGACGTGATCGTGCAGGAAACGACCCCCATTGGCAGATTCACACAAGTTCCTGTCCTCACTAAAACAAGGCTAACAAAAAGTCAGCTACCGGACAGGTTGTTAAAGCGCAGTGGAGGGACAGGTAGGAGCGACGTCTCAGGAGCAGCGATGAAGACTACAGCCTATGTACCACACCCTCTCGGTTAGATTTGGCGTATCTCGGGCCATTCGGACGGACCGTCCGTGATGCCTCCAGCTGCAGGGTATGGACAGGGCGGTAGTGGGAGATATTACAAAGATACCATCTTGACTTCGTGAGAACGGAACTGTCTTGCAACGTGCTCTTCCCCAAGTGCACAATCGAAAAGAAATATTTCGAAAAGCGTTCTCCTGCCATTTCAGTTCTTTTATCATTGGTCCATTTGCATTAACTAATTTGTAGTATATTTTCCAGCCACAAGGGTTTGACGTTACATACTCATGGCTTGCTCTAGCCTCGTTGGTGCCATCATGGTTAATCTGCCAAACGAATTCTTCCAGACACTCGTTGCGTTCAAAATTCCCTTGCTTGACTGCCAAGTGCTTTTAGTTGTAGGGAACTTCCTTCTAATACAGCGTGGTTCTAGTGGCGTCTTCGGTGCACCTGTGCCTCATGCGTTCTCCATACATCGACGTTCACGGTGTCCGTGTGGACGATGTAGTGTTCAGTTGGATTTGTGATGATACAGTCTATTTTCTGTATCTGTTTTCTCAGCAACGACGCATGGTAAGTATCCAACCGAGCTTATTCATTTTAAATGTTATAATGTTTATATGTTAGAAATTAATTCTTTTTAGAACTGCAAATGTGTGTGTTAGTCTGTTTTTTGTGTTTAATTAGGGGCACAACAGTTAAGTGACAGCCGAAGGTATCTTCAGTCTTGTAAGAAATGTTGACGTCGCCGGACGTAGACTTTAGAGACCCGACTGCCACACCCAAGAAGAAGACGTCAGAAGTATCACTTACATGCTATGGCCTATCCTAAAGAAACAAAAAACATATCAAAATGTTAAATGAAATGATGTATGTTCGGTCCTGAGTGTACGTAGTTTTTTGTAATAACACAGTTCGTGACTTCCGAATTGAAGTTAAAAAAAATTGTGCACTTCATATTTTGGAAGACACTGAACCCAAAATATTTGGCAAAGATGTGTTTAAAAAAAATATTTGCCGATATGTCTTTAAAAACCAAGCTCGGGAGTGATTTTTCCGAATGAAAATTTAAAATCAGTTATGAAGTTAACAGGAGGAACTAGTTAATCTCTCTCTTGGACATACAGTATTACGAAAAATTGATATGAATTTTGAATACTGATTTTCGAAGTCTAGGCATAAGACAGAGAATATCTGTGAGAAGTTATTAATTTCCTTACTTAGGAAGTGACAAAAGTGATCACAAATTATGGAGATGTAATTTACAGTTTTTTTAGAACTAATCCAGAGATAATTACACTCACACGCTCTCCAGAAGCAAGCAACTAAATGCACGTCTCAAAAACGTCACAGTGCTGCAATGGAGTCGTACTTTTCGAGGTCATAATATTTTCGTCACATTTCTGTTATCTGTGTTAATAAGAGGCTATTAACAGAGTCATTATTTATTGTCTTTGTTTGTATAGCAACTCAGTGATCTGGGAAGGTAAATAGCCATGAAACTTAAATCAGGACGATATCTGCTATGTCGTTCCCATCTAGAAATGTACGCGCTATACTATTCAGTTTATTTTTACAATAGCAGTAAGGCCTACTCCAACTAGCCCCCAATCTGGCAAAATGAATCGCACAAAAAGGAGTATATTAAACGATTGCTCAGAAACTTTGTTGTCCGAAGCAAATGCATTTTGCTATCAATTTACTTGATTCATTTTCAGTATCACAGCTTAGTAAACCGTGACTCGTGCCGCTCAGAATAGCATTTTTCTTCGGAAACCTTCACTACGGTGTTCCTCAGAATCTTTTAAGCAATTTACGGAACATTTAAAACGAGTTGGAGGTGATATTCTACTTCGAAAATAGTGTTACGAATGGTTCTTTTGAAGTCCTCTCGTCGCTCTTCCAATGGTACATCTCCAGAACAATTATTGTATAAGGAACTCGATTAAATTCAGTATCTGTACAAATCACCTAGAGTTGCAAGTCGTTGATTGTAATACCTCCATCATATTGTCTGTATAAAAATTATATTTTCTCTTCAGATAAGACAGATACAAGGATCAACTTTGGTACTCTATTTTATGGTAACGATTTTTGTCGTTGCATAAACGTTATCTCCGAAGACGAACAGTTTAAAGATAACAGATGGATTAATGGACGGTTTTCGAAATTTACCATTCCCTTACAAATGAACGACTTTTACTATATCACAGAAACTGAAACAGTTTACACATTTTTGTTGCTTCCCTGCACAAATATTTTTTGAGGGAGAAGTTCGAATTAGAGTAGTCTGGTTTCACATTCTATAAACTTGCATATTGAACAAGTAACGTAACTTGTTGGATTTGACCAACATTCTCGTATCTGTTGTGATGACTTTGTTTTCACAAGGGGGTAATCAGGAAGTACTGTTTTAATCGATTCCGCATTAAAAGTGATAAAAAAATCCTACCTCTGAGAACCATAGGAGAAAATTTCATTTTATGACCAAAATATTAATTTCCTTCCGCATCGGAGCATTTCAAAAAGTTGACCCCGTTGGCCTTCCCTGAAATGAATATCCCGTACTACCGTGTGAAGTATCTCCGTGCATGATGCAACTGGCGCTTACGTCGATTACCACTATTTCCACAACTTCGTTTTATCGAGATAGCCTATGTTTAAAATTAATGCCATTCTTGCGTTAGAATGTACTTGTAATTGCTTGAGAGTTTTTGTGGAAAATTCACAGCGCTCAAGCTGTTCGTGAAGTTTAGAAGAGCAGGACAGAGATTATGGCAGATGGGTACTTAGAGTCGGGCTCTGAGATGTAATCGGATGCCTTATTTAGGAAGAGCCGTGCCGCCGATTTATATGTATTTTATGCTGGTATCTTCTTTTCAGCTGTTAGCAACGTAGACAATAACAACAACTTAACTTGGTTGATCGCCGGCTAATATACCTGTACATCGACCTTAATTTAGTTTTAGTTATTTCGCTATGTGAATTTAGGTTATTGTTAGAATTATTACCTACAACAAGAACACTGAGATGTTTTTCATTCTCTTTTATTACGGAGAGTAAAAACATTTTGCCTGTTTCTGTATTATTATTTATAACACAGTCTGAAGATGAAGCCTTTAGATTTCGCAAGAGATTGAAATAAATGAAAAACAATAAACAGCGCTGGTTGGGCATAAAAATAATGAAAAGGGAATATAGTTTTTATTCTGTGAAGCAAAAATAAGTAAAATAAAAATAAAAATAAACTACTGACGTTCCAGCTTCTTTTATTGCTATTGAATCAAGAAGACAGATGACTACTTTCCCCATGGTCCTCTACCTCATAGCAGTTTTGTCATTAATGAATCTGATGTAGAATTGACTCATTCAAATTCCAAATCTAGGAAAGTACACGTCTCGAGCAACGGGGAGAAATTTGCGAAATGTGTTACCGGCTCTAGTAAAAGATAAAGCCGTCCTCATCTTGCAGTTTGATATGAAAAAAGCAGTGCCTTACAAGGTGTGATCCTATTGGAGGTAATTTCAGCCTACCACCCTTTGAACGACTGTATGTTTGCACGACTGTCCTGCGTGAACAATTTCTTGAACGCGAAATTTTAGAACATCGGCTTTTGTTTTACTGTCTTCAACTGCCACACCAGACTGGTCAACATCTAATGGATGGAAGTCTTAGACGCACTTACCAGTTTGCAGAGGACCAGAATTTTCTTGGTTTCTCTACTCTTTTCACAGACGCACGAATTTCTAGAAACGTTTGATTGTCGTCATTTGCGCGTTATCTTTTGAACTGAGTGTGCAGCGGCATCTGCTTCCTCTGCATTTTCCGAATCCCGTTAATAAACCATGGTGGGTCTTTTCCGTCCTTAATCCACTTATTAGGTATATAATTCTCCAGAGCACGATATAAAATCTGCTTAAACTTTGCCCACAATTCCACGATGTCCATCTCGCTGGAACTAAGTGATGGCGATCCACTGTCTAAGTGAGACGCTAGTAACTGCTCTTTCGTAACCATAGTTGCTACAATGACATCATGATCACTAATCCCCGTTTCCGTACTGACCTTGTCGCTTAGGTACGGCCTGTTTGTAGCTACAGTGTCTAAGATATTTACATTGTGTGTCGGTTACTGAACTAGTTAATCAAGACAGTTTTCGAAAAACATGTTGGAACGTACTGTCTGTCCCCCCTCCCCCCCACCCCACCCTTTACTCTGGACGCGGTCTGACTTCCCCTGCCGTGTGTCGACTGGCAAATGTTTATCAGAGTAATTCAAACTACCGCCTAACCTAAAAATCATACAGAGTCGCGAATTCTTGGGTTGAGACACTCTACCCGGCTCCACACCAAAGGACTCTAATCAACTCTACGAACAATGTCACAAACTGCAAGCTCTGCTTGCACTCCAAGCGTGAGGCCAGCAGCCTTCACTACTTCCACCAGCTGCCTGTAAGAAATGAGGATGGTCTCAGGGGCAACGCGACAGGCGTCGTTGGTGCCGACATGAGCCACAACTTGCAGACGACTGCACCCTGCGGGCTCGATAGCACAGCAGGCAACGCCAACTCCACATCTCGGATGAGGCCCCCTGGCAGACATACAGAGTGCACATTGTCTTTCTCTCCAGCCCTGAATGCTATCTGCCTAAGGGAATCCATAAAAAGGCTAATGTTGAAGCTCCCAACAACTAGTAAACGCCTCCTCCCGTGTACCCGCTCGGACCCCGCTGAAGGAGCGGCCACCTGTTCACTCACAGAGGGAATGGGCGATGCCAGACCGTCAGTCTTTATAATGACCCACCACTCATCCAGCTGTGAGGGCGGATCCACCGCATCGGGTACAGTAGGAGGTGCCTCGGCAGTAGAGTCCGTGACCGAAACAAGCGACACCTAAGGTGCCCCATGCGACGCGCCCGATTCTCCGCCACCGCTACACACGGAGGTAGCAGCCCGAAGGTAACTAACCGTAGCCAAATGCACTTTCAGCTCTTCGCGAATAGCAGCCAGCTCCTCCAGCGTCCGTGCACAGCATACACGCATCCTATCCATCCTAGCAAAACTAACTGAAGAAGTAAACTATAAAAACAGACAGAGTCCTAGGTATGCAACTTGCTACTCTTCTTACGTGGCACCAATGGACTCTGATGCCTTAGTGACGTACGTAGCTGGCAGTTCAGAGAGAATGAAAGCTACGCTACAGAATGCCTGAATTTACACTTACAAAATACGAGCTTACACCTCTTAAACAGCAAAACACGCACGAAAGAAATATACCCTGAGGAAAACACAGTAAAAGGTGAACACTTAACTAGCCGCTCTGTAGATGTGTATCAGCCGAGAGCTGGAGCTGACTGACTTCCAGATGTCCACATCCAATGTCGCCCTGCCCTCCTGAACAGTGCTGAGGATGTAGCGTAGATAAGCAGTGATTTTTAAAGATTAGTTTACTAATGAAGTCCGTAGTTATAAAAACCAGACTAACAACAACACCTAAGCTTTATTCGTGAAGTGAACAGCGTAGTTCTTTGAAATACCCCAGATCATCTCGTAAATTTAAAGTAAGCTATACTGTTTTGTCCTCCAAGTGTTCAAAGGCTTCAGTGGGTGTTCTGAACAGTTTACTTCTGAAATAAACGCTAACAGAAAAACCCAGGAGACTAAGGAGTCGAAGGTACAACCACTGCTAGTCATCTTGGCCCTTAATATGACTTACAGCAACGATAAAATGTGACTCTGCCCATGATGGATATACTATGTTGTCTAGCGTTACACAGTCCGCAGATCGTGGTCTCGCAGTAGCGTTCTCGCTTCCCGAGCACGGGGTCCCTGGTTCGATTCCAGGCGGGATCAGGGATTTTCACCTGCCTCGAGATGACTGGGTGTTGTTGTATCATCATCATCATCATTCATCCCCATTATGGGCGGAGGAAGGCAATGGCAAACCACCTCCACTAGGACATTGCCTAGTACGGCGGTGCGGGTCTCCAGTATCGTTCCCCTATGCTCTGTCAAGGAGTATGGGTTTTCATCATCATCATCATCTAGCGTTACACAAGGGGGAATATCTTCGCAGATTCCTGGATGGCCCCAAGGCAAAAACCAAGCCACTCTCGCCCACCGCGTTACTGCTTCAAAGAAACAGTAATCTGGTACGCCTAACTACAGATTAATTGAGACATGTTACTTACTCGGTAGCTCACGAACAGCGTACGGGTTCACATCAGATTTGAGCCCAATTTAATATTGAATGACAGAAAAGTTTTTCGTTTCAAATATAAGAGGGATCAAAAAGTTTCCTTTCGAAGGCTGTACAGTCCAGAATAGGTGTGCTAATCAGGCAAAATCCCTGTGAGCATTGAGGCAGTCATCCCAACGACGCTCCAGGTTGAAGATACCCGTTTGGTAGAACACTGTGTTCTGCTGCATGAAAACTTCAGTAACTGCCTCCAGCACATCCTCGTCCGACAGGAATTGTTGACCTTTCAAGGCCTTTTTTTAAAGGAACGAAAGCCTGATTATTGCATGGCGTGAGATCAGGACTGTAGACCGGGAGCTCGAGTGTACCCCATTTGAGTTGGTTTACTCTTGTGTCGAACTGCGACCAGCACGGAACTTGGCGCGTCATTCCACAACTGTGGTTCAAATGGTTCAAATGGCTCTGAGCACTATGGGACTTAACTGCTGTGGTCATCAGTCCCCTAGAACTTAGAACTACTTAAACCTGACTAACCTAAGGACATCACACACATCCATGCCCGAGGCAGGATTCGAACCTGCCACCGTAGCGGTCATGCGGTTCCAGATTGTAGCGCCTAGAAGCGCACGGCCACTCCAGCCGGCCCACAACTGTGGTTTCCGGCAGACTTGCTTCCCCACATACATTCTTTATTCTACAATGGATGTCATCTCTGTTTGTCCTTCAGCAGCCAAGAAAATTATAACAGCACGTTGATCCTGTTTGGCTGGCCGGAGTGGCCGAGCGGTTCTTGGCGCTACAGTCTGGAACCGCGCGACTGCTACGGTCGCAGGTTCGAATCCTGCCTCGGGCATGGATGTGTGTGATGTCCTTAGGTTAGTTAGGTTTAAGTAGTTCTAAGTTCTAGGGGACTGATGACCACAGCAGTTAAGTCCCATAGTGCTCAGAGCCATTTTTTTGATCCTGTTTGTATGAATTTGGTAATAAAGTCACCATAGTTAACGTTTCCGTCTTTACTACTTGCACGTCGGAAAACAGGACTGCCACACTAAATCCCTGCCTACACGTCAGTACTCATACTCGCTCATCGGAGTCGCGGTGCGTTGCATATACGCTGCAGAAATACCCTCAAACGGAAAGTTTTTGAGGAACGATCAAACTCACGATCACGATGGTTCTGTCAGAGGTTACATCGTTCAGTATGGTCTTCCGATACAGCAACATAACGCATCCGTAACACAGCATGGTCGACAGTTAGTCGCAGTATAGCCGGAGCGATATGTCGTCGAATGCTACCCTTCATATCATGAAGAGTCTGGATACATCTGTAATAGACACAATCTTCAAGACATCCCCACAACCAGAAATCACGAATATTTAGATCAGGGGACTGGAAGGCCACACATCTAGAATTTGCTTAGAGACGATGCGCTCGTTACGAACAGTTTCTCGAAGCAAAGTTTTCACGCAGCAAGGTACATGTGGTGTTGCCTCGTCTTACATGAAAATAATGGTGTAGGCACAGTTGCGTTCTTGCAAAGCTGGAATATAGCGTGCAGATGTCACTGTGCACCTAATAAGCCTGCGAGGTGTCCTCTCCTAGAAGAAAAACGGACGGAAAATGAAGGAGCTTGTGAAATCACACCACACAATCATACAAGCTGTGTGCAGTGGGTGTTCCTGGCGGAAGAGACAGTTCTGTGCTTTCCTGGCACTGTGCAAAGAAAAATGTGCCTCGTCTGTTCAAAGAATATTACCTGTTCATAAGCCATCCATTTCCATGTGTTCCAAAAAACGAAGGACAAAGTTTTGGTGGGATCATTTGGCGCATAGACGAATCTAGTAGAATACCAGTGCAAAATGAGCAGCAAAATCTTTTTAGCTGTCCTCCAGGCGAGGGGCGATTCCCGTAAAACAGTTCGAGCACTGGCTACACAATTTGAGGCCTGTGCTGCACGGTCAGCTACCACAACTTCATCAACAGCAATCGGAATGGGCCGTCTCCCTCTCCCTGCTGCATCACCAACTTCACCCATTTCTTCAAATTTCTTAATCATATTATTTAGCCCGCATCTCGTGGTCGTGCGGTAGCGTTCTCGCTTCCCACGCCCGGGTTCCCGGGTTCGATTCCCGGCGGGGTCAGGGATTTTCTCTGCCTCGTGATGGCTGGGTGTTGTGTGCTGTCCTTAGGTTAGTTAGGTTTACGTAGTTCTAAGTTCTAGGGGACTGATGACCATAGATGTTAAGTCCCATAGTGCTCAGAGCCATTTGAACCATATTATTTAGACCATTTGTTGACGTCGGGCCTCTTTGCAGCTGTTTCTGTCGGAAGTATTCACGCAACGCAGCGCTGCTATTTCTGCGGCCTTTCGTACGGACCCATTCAGCCTTATTAACCCTTTACACCAATAATCACAACACAAAATAAATCAACATACATCGCCAAGCGACGAACAGCATACTGAAATCAAAACAGGAAGTATTTCATATTCTGACTGCTAACAGCGCCATTTTTTCACCTTGTGGCGTAAAGAGGATTTATTATTTTTTTTTCACCATATCCGCGAGCGCACAGATTAATGAACGTACCTACGATGTTTCAACCTCCTGCTATGTATACAGTGCCATGCGGGGTTAGCCGAGCGGTCTTAGGCGCTGCAGTCATGGACTGTGCGACTGGTCCCGGCGGAGGTTCGAGTCCTCCCTCGGGCATGGGTGTGTGTGTGTTTGTCCTTAGGATAATTTAGTTTAAGTAGTGTGTAAGCTTAGGGACTGATTACCTTAGCAGTTAAGTCCCATAAGATTTCACACACATTTGAACATTTTGAACATTTGATATATACAGCTCGCACTGCTGCAGAAAGTGGAACTATTATTATTTCAGCGCATTGTGCGAGGGCGCCGGTCAATGAACATATCTACGATATGTCGGTCTTCTACGATGTACGAGGGTGGTATGAAAAGTTGTCGGAATCACCACGAGAGGTCAGTGCTAGCGCAATGAGGTGTTCACGTGATATTCATTGGACTGTTGCCTGTAAACAGGTGCCACGTCAGTGCTCTCGGAAGACAGCTGCGGCGGTGACGTCGCTCTGTGTTGTTCCCGCGTAGTGATTTGCGAAGACGGAAGAAATCGAGATTCCGGCAATGACTAAGTACTTAGTAAAGAAAGGTATGAAAGCAAAGAACATTCATGCCGATTTCCAGAATACACTGGGGAACTCTGCTCTTTTATATTCAACTGTTGCCAAGTGAACAAATGAATTTAAATTTCGTCGGGAGAGCTTAGATGATGATCCGCGCAGTGGTTGGCCAAGAATTCAGAATTCATTGCAGAAGTGCGTAAAATGATCATGGACCATCGCCGATTGAAAGTGTGTGAAATTGCTCACGCTCACTAGATGTCATCTGAAAGGGTACATCACATTTTAACCGAAGAACTGGAAATGAAATATATATATATATATATATATATATATATATATATATATATATATATATATATATATATATATTTGCAAGATGGGTGCCCCGACCCTAGACGCTGGACCAAAAACACATGAGAATAGACATATCGGAACAATGTTTGGCATGTTTTAGGAGAAACGAACAAGATTTTCTGCGCCGATTTATGACCACATATGGAACTTGGGTGCATTATTGTACCCCACAGACAAAAAAAGAGTCAGAGCTGATTCTCCGCCACCAAAGAAAGGAAAGACAATTCCTTCTGCGGGAAAGGTCATGGTATCAGTGTTCTGGTTCAAAAATGGTTCAAATGGCTCTGAGCACTATGGGACCTAACTTCTGAGGTCATCAGTCCCCTATAACTTAGAACTACTTAAACGTAACTAACCTAAAGACATCACACACGTCCATGCCCGTGGCAGGATCCGAACCTGCGACCGTTGTGCATCAGTGTTCTGGGATGCGAAGGGGATTGTGTTGTAGTTTCTCTTCCCACTGGGCAAACAATTAGTGGTGAATGCTATGCTAACCTCCTGGAAAAATTGCAACGGAAGATACGCGAAAAAAGGCTAGATGTAGCAAGGAGGAAAATCATCTTCTACCAAGACAATGCGCGCCAGCACGCGTGTGCCGTCGCCATGGCCAAATTACACGAACTAAGGTATGAATTGTTGCCATACCCGCCTTATTCAGCTGATATGGCACCGTCAGACTTCCATCTCTTCCCAAAACTGAAAATATTTCTTGGTGGACGAAGATTCACTTCAAACGAAGAATTGATAGCCGGAGTTGACAGCTATATTGCAGGCCTGGAGGAAACTCATTTTCGAGATTGGGTCAAGGTACTGGAACATGGCTGGACCAAGAGAATTAATCTACAAGTAGATTACATTGAAAAATAAAAAAAAGGATCAGTGATCTAAGTACTTTTCTTCTATTCCGTTCCGAGAACTTTTCAAACCACCACCGTATATAGCCAACCGGTAGTTTTGAACTAACTAGAACAATATTTAACACTGAAGTCAGTTGCGGATCGTAGCCACATATTCGTAGCTGTCTGGAAAACGGTTCATTTTAGGAAAACGTATTTACTAGATCATTTTTGCTTCTATTTTAATACGTTTTGAACCGTGATAGCTTTTTTGCGTTTTAATTATGATACATCCTGTATATGCAGATGCACGTTTTTAAGTTACATGGACATCAGAAATCTGAAGTATGTGTGGGAAGAGAGGAACGGCGTTCTTCATCACACGCTGCTACGCGCAGCTTGGGGAGACGCCGCGGAACGTGATCCAGCCGAGGGACGCTCTCGCGCCATACATAGCAGGCGCTGACTCTCGCAGGATGCATCAATCAGCGAGCGCAGATTTCTTGCAGCGCGACGACGAGAACCTGTCAATTAGGTCATCTTAATTACGGGCACGTCGCGCCGCCCGCTCGGCGCCGCCGCCGCCGCCACCGCCGCCTCCGCAGCAGCCGCCTCCGCCGCCGTGCCGGCCCCTGGAGGAGATCCCCTGGCCGGTCCCCGCGTCCGGCCGGGGGCGCTGCTGCTTTATGGGTCTATTGCGGTGTCAGCAGGGCCGCGGGCGGCGCGAACCGCGCCTTGTTAATCTCGCCCGTGTATCTCACCTCCATTACAAGCCATTGTCCGCTACTGCTTAATTGAGACCCTTACAAGGTGCATCTGCTGCCGATAAACTCGGTCGGCGCGGCGCGCCGTTCGCCTATCGGAGCGATTTTCCGTCGATTAATCTGCGCGCGACAGCGCGACACGATAAAAGGCCCTGCGGCTGCGCCCCGGCTGCCTAACAGGCTCGCCGCGCCTGCGCTCTGTGTCACGTCGCCCGCGCCGGTCAGCCCTGCTCCGAGGTTGGACGTAAGCAGTACGGTAGCCTGTCTGCACCGCCTTCACCGCAACTAATCAACGTATTTCCCAGAACAGTTTACGATAGGGATGGGCGATGTTTAACGTAACTATTAAAACAGCACTGTTACTCATTCTTACCTATTAACTCCTTACCGTATCACTTAATTCGACGACACCCGTGTTGAAGCGGCTAGATGCGACGCCTGCGAAACAGGCTATCGTGATAATACGCGAGACGATCGTAGTACCGGTACAACCCAACATACCGACACCTATCATGTACCGGGTGATCAAAAAGTCAGTATAAATTTGAAACTCAATAAACCATGGAATAATGTGGATAGAGAGGTAAAAATTGACATATATGCTTGGAATGACATGGGGTTTTATTAGAACCAACCATATTGCTAGACGCGTGAAAGACCTCCTGCGCGCGTCGTTTGGTGATGATCGTGTGCTCAGCCACCACTTTCGTCATGCTTGGCCTCCCAGGTCCCCAGACCTCAGTCCGTGCGATTATTGGCTTTGGGGTTACCTGAGGTCGCAAGTGTATCGTGATCGACCGACATCTCTAGGGATGTTGAAAGACAACATCCGACGCCAATGCCTCTCCATAACTCCGGACATGCTTTACAGTGCTGTTCACAACATTATTCCTCGACTACAGCTATTGTTGAGGAATGATGGTGGACATATTGAGCATTTCCTGTAAAGAACATCATCTTTGCTTTATCTTACTTTGTTATGCTAATTATTGCTATTCTGATCAGATGAAGCGCCATCTGTCGGACATTTTTTGAACTTTTGTATTTTTCTGGTTCTAATAAAACCCCATGTCATTCCAAGCATGTGTGTCAATTTGTACCTCTCTATCTACATTATTCCGTGATTTATTCAGTTTTAAAATTTATACTGACTTTTTGATCACCCGATACTTACACGCTCAATTGTTTCGCGCGACAAGACATCAAAAAGTAGATATTGTCAGCAAAAGGTTTAATTACAAGAAGAAACGCTCCACTTCAACGACTTTTTAGTAGGATGAAAGGTATATACAAAGGGTAAATTAATTCAAGTTCTTTAAGAAAATATTATATTGAACCAGAGATGGTCAAATGTAGTATTGATTGTGTAGTTGCCTCGCTGCTCAACAGCGATCGCTGTTTCAGGCGTTATGGGTAATGTGTCAAGGTAATTTCAGATCGGGAGATGTAAAGAGCACTCTCAAATGTAAAGACGTGTTGTGTCTGATGTTTGCTGGGTACATATTCTTCCTCTCTACTGACAGTAATGATTTTTTTTAAATACTCTGATGTTTTGCCAACTGTAAAAGGAATCTCATTGTTACTAATGCAATGCGCGTATTCATAAGTGATGATTGACACAATGTATAGCACTCTCATCCAATGATTTCGTGAAGCTAATTGTTAATGCCTAATTAGTTTACTGAGTGTGTCAATTGTGAGCATTTTGATTTTTCATAGAGTAAAAATACAAGTTTTAAGCTTAGTGCCATACTGTTACTTACCCCAAGTCAATACCAATTTTCAGATCCTTGTCATGTTTGATTAACTATTTTCCTCAAGAAGTTATTGTCTCAATCATATTCGATTTAATGAAGATGAATGCTAAGGAACAGAGTTGCACAATAGCTTTTTGCTAACTATACAATTTAAAGTACTAATAGAGAGCAGTGCGAAGAGCATTACTATTGCGCAGATAAAGGTAAGAAATTTTACTACCTCATGGATACCATTCATTTAGCACAGGCACTATTATTTTCAAATTGATCAAATTTGTATTATTATCAGGGCAAATTTAAAATCAATAGTGTTGCATCAGATTCAGTTTTCGTGTTACGTAAAGTCATGCAGTTTTGGTTTGGTTTAAAGTTATTGACAGTTTACATTCTCGCATCTATATTAAATTTACATTCTGGAAGTCAAGAGGTTCAGTACAGTACGGGGCAAAGCGCATAAACGACGAGATAAAATACACATTCACACGCTATTCCCATTCTAACAGTTGTGTTTCGGACTACTGTCAGTTACGTAATTTCAGTCGCATTACAAACGTACAAGTTTCCTTTATTTCAAACGTACGTGTTTCAAGGAAAATACACAGCATGGCAAGGTAGCTCCGCAAGCATGTGGTAGATGTAACGCCCCTTTACACTGCGTGGAGTCCCACGTCGTTTCGCTTCGTTCCTCGTGTTTTACGAAAACTTTGCACATCTTTGTTGGGCGCCTTCTTTTTTAGGCATCGAATCGATATGCTTTTGGAAATGGGTCCGATATTGAGCCTGGAGTCAAAGAGCTGTTTCACCTATGAAAGGTTTACCACGTTTTTCGTAGCCCGGTAATTGGACATTGTTTTAAGTTATCACTGCTGTATTTATACGGTGCTCAACGTAGGTTTCTTTTTTCGACCGTGAATAGTTTTATGGATGATGTACTTATTGAACAGAGCAAAAAGAATTTTTCGGTATCCTTTGAGGACTTTTCTCATGATTAGGAAACAAGGCGAACGTCTGATCTCGACCATCAATTCCACCCTTTCCCGTATTGTAGTCGAAGATGCATTTCAAGTTCATTGTTTTTCTAAATTGTTTGTCTATGTGTTCAACCATCTCTACACTTTCGCCTGTCGTTGATATCATGCACACGTCGCGCTTTTCTTTACATCTCGGAGCTAACAAATTATTATAACTTCTCCATTAACATTCTACATTCTTTAAAATTTGTTTATGATTATTTTTTGGCATGCATTTTGCCAACTTCTGCACACTGTCACAATGTCATTTATATTTTCCTGGTACAATTTTAAAAAGAAGTTAGGGGAAGAGTACCAGTCATCAATAAACAAAATAAATTCCTTGTTCTGTACGGATTTCGACGAGTCCACGACACAGTCTCTGATGCACTACTATTGCGACCAATTTCGGCCTACCCATAAGAAAAACCGGGACTTGCCTCGCATAGTTTGTAAATTTATAATCTAAATCTCGCTATTTTAGGTGGATTAAACTATTTATGTGTTTAACGTCCTTTGTGTATTATCAAGTATTCGTCTATACTGAAATTTTTTGCCTGTGTGTAAATTTCTTTAAGTGTCTCATTCCAGATAATAAGGATAGTTCTTATTTTTCTGAGCCAGCCAGGAGTGTCAGCAATTTCAATATTGCAGAAATGTAAGAATTTTGTTTAAATCTGATAAAAGGCATTACTTTTTTAAAATATTGGCGTTTATCTTACTTGTCTTTTACACCTATACATTTGCGTATTTGGTTTTCTGACTTGCACCGTCAAAATGCACAGTGCATAGCAGGCCTTCATTTCGTCGAAATTAAAAGAGTACCAAGCGTCATCCACTTTCCGTGTTTTCCTTTGGCTGTCTATTATCTGACGTATGAAGAGACTTGAGTCCGTAACAAGTATTTCCCAAAATTTGTCATCAAACATAACAGAAAATAGTTCAAATTATCCTTGATGTTCACTTAAATTATTTGAAACAGATGATTTTACACCACTAGTCTGAGAATATTTCCAAATGATTGGCGTGTTTTTCACTTTCTGCCAAACCCACGATACACGTGGGTTAGGTACTGAATCTTCCTCTTCACTATCGTCATCTTTAATTAAACTTTTTGCACACCTTTGTACAATCGCTCTAGTACTAGTGGATTCTTCATGACTATATCCACTTAACGGTCCCTCTCATAACATTTTGTAAGGGTTCGTTAAATTTTCTTCAAAAATGAATCTACCAAAACACTAGCACACTTGCTTTGTAACATAGATTTATCGAATTGTGACCAGTTCTGGTGCCGTATTGGTATGAACAGAAACTGTAACTGACAAGTTTTTGTCTCATGAGCTAGACTCGCGATGTTATGTTTGGCCCACACTTGTTTCCACGAGGCTGACTCGAGATAGTCATGTCTGGTTCAAAACTGTTATCTCGAATCAGACTCGTAAAACTACGGCACTTGGTTAAGAAAATGAATTTTTAAACGCTCGACACAATTAAATTGTCAATAAGGTCAGATTCACCAACGAAAAAGTAAGTCATCGTCATTCACCTCGCTTTTGGATACTACGGAGTACTCTATTTAGTTCCTTTGTGTTAAAATTTCAGTCATCTTTAAACAAATCAAAACTAACGAGGTATCCCAATCAGAACGATCTCCTCCCTGGCAACTAGAAAGGATTTCCGAAAACATGAAGCGTAAGAAACCCAATTATCGTCTCATATGATATCCCCAAAGGCACGGATCAAGGCTGTCACCTGGATGCAGTGTTTCCTCACTTACGAAAAGCATTTGCGTCAATTCTACGAGTACTCTTACTTGCGGACGATGGTATGAAAGGGATGACGCAGCGTGACATTTTAGATGGAGAGTCATCGACAGCTATTGAGGTAAGGGAAGTATCCTGGAACCTCGGTATTCACGTTGTATGTTAATGACTTTTCACACAATATTAACAATAATCTCGGACGTTTCACAGACGACGCACTTATTTATAATGAAGTCCTGTCTGACAAGGGAACCTCCCCATCGCACCCCCCCTCAGATTTAGTTATAAGTTGGCACAGTGGATAGGCCTTGAAAAACTGAATACTGATCAATCGAGAAAACAGGAAGAAGTTGTGTGGAACTACGAAAAAAATAAGCAAAATATACAAACTGTGTAGTCCATGTCTATGATAGGCAACATCCAGGGAAGTTTGAGCTCGGGAGTGCCGTAATCCTGTGGTTAGCGTGAGCAGCTGCGGAACGAGAGGTTCTTGGTTCAAGTCTTCCCTCGAGTGAAAAATTTATTTTCTTTACTTTCGTTAAGTTATGATCTGTCCGTTCGTTCATTGACGTCTCTGTTCACTGTAATAAGTTTAGCGTCTGTGTTTAGCGACCGCACCGCAAAACCGTGCGATTAGTAGACGAAAGGACGTGCCTCTCCAAAGGGAACCGAAAATGTTTGATCGCAAGGTCATAGGTCAACCGATTCCTCCACAGGAAAACACGTCTGATATATTCTATACGACACTGGTGACGGCATGTGCGCTACATGACAGGAATATGTTGTCGACCCACCTAACGTGTACACGAATGGGTAAAAAGATTCTTCTACCTTGCCCGATTTAGGTTTTCTAGTGGCTGTGATAATCACTCCAAAAAAAGTGATGAAAACATAACAGTTTGTCACATAAACTGCAACAAATGAATGCAACAGTTTCACAGTCGCACAGTTTTCCCTGTTCTCTGTCAAAACATATGTTTTTAAGGTTTTCAAATTTTTCCGTGTGTAGACCGTCAAATCCTACGTATGTCCAAGCATATCTGAACATGTACTGGAATTTTTGAGAGCGAAGTTGATTATGTGTGAGTGCCTGAACTTTGATAATTGTCTGAAAATAAAAAATTTAGCTTTTCACTCGGGGGAAGACCTGAACCAAGGACCTCTCGTTCCGCAGCTGCTCACGCTAACCACGGAACCACGGCAATCCCGAGCTCACACTTTCCTTGATGTTGCCTATCTTGCGCATCGACTACTCAGTTAGTATATTTTGCTTATTTTTTTCATAGTTCCACACAACTTCTTCCTGTTTTCTCGAGAGATCTGTGTTCAGTTTTTCAAGGCCTATCCACTGTGCCAACTTATAACTAAATCTGAGGGGGGTGCGATGGGGAGGTTCCCTTGTGAAAAAATCTGTACAAATATTCAGACAGTGATAATAATTCAAAGTGCTACGTAGACAGACAACGTGTGTAATTGTTGAGGAATGTAAGATTCTGTACGTCATAAAACGAAAGAACTTGATATCCTGTGACTGTAATATCAGTGAGTCACAGTCGGAATCGGTCAACTCATACAAATACCAAGGTGTAACAATTTGTACTGATATGAATGTCGTGGGGTAAAGCTGGTGGCCGACATCGGTACATCGGTAGAATAATAGTGAACTGTAAAGGAGATTGCTTTCAAAACAATAGTGCGACCCATCTTAGAATACTGCGCAAGTTTGTGAGACCTGAACGAAATGAGAGTGAGAGAGGATACTGAATGTATAGAAAGAAAGGCGGCACGAATGGTCACAGCTTTGAAATTTCTTACCATATTAAAACAGTGTGCCGGACAGGGACCCAAACGTGGGACCTTTGCCTACTGAGCTATCCAAATAAGACTCACGACTCGCCCTCCCAGCTCTTTTTCCGCCAGTATCCCATCTGCTACCATCCGAAGCAAAAGTCCCTGGTTCGAGTCCCCGCCCGACACACAATCTCAATCTCCCAGGAAATTTCAAATCAGCACACACTCCGCTGCTGGATGAAAACTTATTTTGGTCATAGCTTTGTTTGACCCATGGGAGAGTCTCATGGAGATCTGAAAGAGCTGATTTACTAAACACTCTGGACATAAGTGGAAACTATCCTGTGAAAGTTTCAAAGAAAAGCTTTAAGTGAGGAATGTAGTCCAACCCATTTACTATAGTTCCCATAAGGATTTCGAAGAGAAGAATAATGTTAGTGCGCACAGAGGCATTTAAGCAGGCATTCTTCTCCCTCACCATACGTGAATAGAATGGGGAAAAGATCAAATGGTTCAATTTGAAGTACCCTCTGTCGTGTACTTCACAGTCGTTTTCAGAATACTCACGTAGAGGCAGATGTAGATTCGTGCCTTGTCACTGTGGTAGGCAGCCTAAAAGTTCCGTCGCGCAACCAATTACACAAGACAAGTCCGTGCGGTCAGGGTGCTACTTTTGGCGCCCAATGTTCCACTGCAGCCCTGTTGCGATGGATCCCTGTCTCAATAATAGGTCCGCCCGGCCTGGCGGCTTCTCGCAGCTGGAACGTACTTGTTCCTTAGGTAACCCTGTTGAGTGCAGCGTTCTCTCATTTGCGCAAACTGTGCCAACGTTACAACGCTGTATCTGCGACACATATACAGCACTAACTGCAGTACTATACTCTCGTATTAACAAACGTGATACACGATGGGAAATCTTGTTCAAAATGGTTCAAATGGCTCTGAGCACTATGGGACTCAGTTGCTGTGATCATAAGTCCCCTAGAACTTAGAACTACTTAAACCTAACTAACCTAAGGACAGCACACAACACCCAGCCATCACGAGGCAGAGAAAATTCCTGACCCCGCCGGAAATCGAACCCGGGAACCCGGGCGTGGGAAGCGAGAACGCTACCGCACGACCACGAGATGCGGGCGGAAATCTTGTGTGGTTGTCAACAATAAACACGAGTCATAAAGGGGGTTAGCAACAAACTTCGAGGGGTTTTAGAGGGTGTCTTGACGAACAGATTGAGGATAGCAGTCTGTGTCCGGAAACGTCATCCAACGACGCTACAGAGCGTCGAAGTTATTGGCACCGGACCCTGCGGTTAGGTCACCCCCTCGGCAGCAAAAGTCACTTTGTACGCTGACGCACAGCAGGCGGAAAGTGTCACAATGTTGTTTGTTCAGTGATCGCGACTGATTTTCAGGCTCGACACTGAGGAAGATAGAGTTAGCTTTTGCCTGGACATGCCTGGTCTCCTATGAATGCGACGCTCTGTTGCCATGGTGGATGACGGTTTCGGACACGGGTTTCCGTCATTTATTTTTCTGTTGTATAATGAAACACACTGAATATTTTAGAGGGTTTCTTGAGAGAAATAAAATGCGGATGGAAACCCATGTCCGAAATCGTCATTCAAGAAGGCAACAGAGCATCAGGTCCATAGGAGACGAGGCCTGTCTCCGCTGGCGATCGTGGCATTCAGTTGCGATCACTGATTAACAGACAACATTACGAAACGCTCCGCCTACTGTCCGACAGTGCACAATGTTACATTTTCTGCCGAAGGGGGGCCCTAGTCGCAGGAGCGATACTCCGTGGCGTCACTGGATGACTTTTCTGGACAATGGTTCCTGTACTCAATTTGTGCTTCTCAACCCCCCGAAGACCGTCGTATCGTTTAATAACACCCTGTAGACTTGCATTGTTCTCTAGCCATTCGCGTTTAGCCATTTTGCGCTTTCTGACATTCTCATTCGTTACACGTCTATATTCCATTTCTCCTCCTTCATTTGCTACATTTTTATATTTTCTTCTTCTATCAATTAAATTCAGTCTTTACTGCGGTATCCCACGTTTTCCACTAGTCCCTGTCTTTTTATCTGTTTAATCCTATTCTGCCTTCACTACACCATATTGGAGAGCTAACTATTTTCCTTCTACTCTAATCCTTTCCCCTGTTTCAATCATTCCCTGAGCCTCCTTTGAAACTCTCAACAACATCTGGTTCTTTCAGCTAACCCAAGTCCCATCTCCTTAATTTCCTACTGTCTTGCAAAGTCTGCAGTTTTAATCTATTGTGCATAACCAATAAATTTTTGTCAGAGTCTACATCTACCCCCGGGAAATAACACGTAATTTAAAATTTGGTTTCGAAATCTCAGTCTTACGATTATATAATGAATGTGAAACTTTCTAGTGTCTCCAGGTCTCTTCCAGGTGTACAAAGTTGTGCCTTGCGGCAGGGTACTTCCTTCTTTATCGCACACTATCGGTAGGTGCCCCTGGCTAGCAGTACCTCTGGTGGTGGCTGTGCAATGTGCAGTGTTTCCGCCACATGAGGGGAAGCAGCATCTCTTGCCGGTAAATTATGTGCTCCCACTGTGGGCAGCGGTTCTCTCATAGTTACAGGTGCAGTCAATGAGTTACTATTAAGCGACTGCGTGTAGCAAGAGCAATGACATTGTGGCCGATGGTAAGCTTGAGTGGCAGCTACGTTTAAAACAATAGTCAGCGCTGGTCCGGAATGCTGGTTGTCGCTGTTCGCCCAGTAAAGATCACCCTGGGGGAACTTATTCTGGTACGACGGTTTGACATTGACTTGTGCTCGGCATTAGATTATGCGGAAGAAAAGTGTGTCAGTTTTGGTATCGGGTTTGTTACCTGTCAGTCATTTCCGATCACTCTGCTTAATCATTACTCCCGGCTGGTTTGTGAAAGACAGTTATATTGTGGAAACGCCCACTTTCTTGTAGTCTCTCTTATTTGGGCATCTGTTGAGTTATACACCGATACTCTGACACTACGGTGAGCATTTACTCTTCGTTTTAACGGCTGTTGTGATATTATGCGATCACGTCATCCACCTTGCGCGCCTTCCTATTGTAAACTTCATGCGAAACAAATCACTTCTTTGACGCGATGATTAAATTTTATTTATGATTGTTTATCGCACCTTGTGAATATGAGTGGCGCTTTTAATCTCAAACTGTTCTGTTCTCTGCATGCATGTTTTTGTAATTATGTGTTTCGTGTGTTACAGGAAGGGAGTCTTGTTATTCTGTCTGTTTATTTTGTGTATGCGTGGGCCCCAGAACCGAGGTCAGCGTATTATAAGTAACGTCTTTACTGAAACAAGTTGTTCACTTATAATGGAAAAGCTTTATGCTGTCCGCAAGCTATACTAACGGGTTAAATTAAGGAACTAGAGTTGCTTGCTAGTCGTTTAGCATAGTGCTACTAACGATCTTTATTTTGTGCTTCTAATCTGGTGGCGTTAAGGATTTTGGCTTTCCGTTTTCAGGTGCATCACATAACGAATACTGATAAGCAACTGGCTGACGCACTAACTCGAACATTTCCCGGGGAAGGTGTGTCTGGGGAATAAAATAAAGTCGCAAGGGGCCTGTTTGGGTGGGAAGAGTGATAGGGGACATTCCGGGCTTATTTGGAGGTCTATGGGAGAGGCAGGATGGAAACCCTCAGTTAAGTCAGATTAAGCATCAGCCACGAGACGGGAGGTGTGGGATATTACACACATTAAAAAAAGTTTTGCATCACCCCAGTTCCCTGAACTTCTGAAGATAGATGTTGACCGTGTATACTGTATCACAGACACAGTCTCTTTGACTGTTCAAAGATGTCACTAACCTCCCCCCCTCCCCCCAAAGATATAAACAAACGTGCATTAACAGCGCCCATTAGACGGAGAAGATTCGACAGCCGATCAGTTCCAGTCATTCCACTAGGAAGGAGGTACATGGCTCGTGTTGTCTGTAGCTCAGCCATGCCTAGACGCTCAGTACTACGTTTCGATCGCGTCCGCATTGTCACTTTGTGCCCGAAAGGGTGCTCAACAAGGGAAGTGTTCAGGTGTTTCGAAGTGAACCAAACCCATGTTGTTCGGACATGGAGGAGATACAGAGAGACAGGAACTGTCGATGACATGCCTCGCTCAGGCCGCCCAAGAGCTACTACTACAGTGGATGACCGCTAACTACGGATAACGTCTCGGAGGAACCCTGACAGCAACGCCACCATGTTGAATAATACTTTTCGTGCAGCCGCAGAACGTCGTGGTACGACTCAAACTGTGCGTAATAGGCTGCATGATGCCCAACTTCACTCCAGACGTCTATGGCGAGGTCCATCTTTGTAACCATGACACCATGCAGCGAGGTACAGATGCATCCAAAAGCATGCCGAATGGACCGTTCAGAATTGGCATCACTTCAAAATCTTTCAAATGGCTCAGGGCACTATGGGACTTAACATCTGAGGTCATCAGTCCCCTAGACTTAGAACTACTTAAACCTAACTAACCCAAGGACATTACACACATCCATGCCCGAGGCAGGATTCGAACCTGCGGCCGTAGCAGCAGCTCGGTTCCGGACTGAAGCGCCTAGAACCGCTCGGCCACAACGGCCGGCTGGCATCACTTCTCTTCACCGATGAGTGTCGCATATGCCTTCAACCAGACAATCGTCGGAGACATGTTTGGAGACAAACCGTACAGTCTGAACGCCTTAGACACACCGTCGAGCGAGTGCAGCAAGATGGAGGTTCCCTGCTGTTTTGCGGTGGCGTTATGTGGGGACGACGAACGCCGCTGGTGGTCATGGAAGGCGCCGTAACGGCTGTAAGATACTTGACTGCCATCCTCCGACCGATAGTGCAACCATATCGGCAGCATATTGGCGAGACATTAATCTTTATGGACGACAATTTGCGCCCCCGTCGTGCACATCTTGTGAATTACGACATCGCTCGACTAGAGTGACCAGCACGTTCTCCAGACACGAACCCCATCGAACATGCCTGTGAAAGATTGAAAAGGTGTTTTTTTGGACGACGTGACCCATCAACCACTCTGAGAGATCTACGCCGAATCGCCGTTGAGGAGTGGGACAATCTGGACCAACAGTGCCTTGATGAACTTGTGGATAGTATGCCACGACGAATATAGGCATGCATCAATGCAAGAGTTCGTGCTACTGGTTATTAGAGGCACCGTTGAGTACAGCAATCTGGACCATCACCTCTGAAGGTCTCGCTGTATGGTGGTACAACATGTAATAAATGGCTTTCATGAGCAATAAAAAATGATGTTTATGTTGATCTCTGTTCCAATTTTCTGTACAGATTCCGAAACTCTCGGAACCGAGGTGATGCAAAACTTTTTTTATGTGTGTATCTTAAAAAAGGGATATTCTGTTTACAAACTCGTTACGTCTGGGAAGACAAGCTTTTTTGGGAGGGGAGAGGGTGTTGATGTCATTAGTCTTCTGACTTTTTTGATGCAGCTCACCATGAATTTCTCTCCTGTGCCAATCTTCGCATCTCAGAATAGTAATTGTAGCCTACTTCCTCAATTGTTTGCGGGATATATTCCAGTCTCTGCGTTCCTCTACAGTTCCCTCTCGAACCATTCCCTGATGTTTTAGGAGATATCATATCATTCTATCCCTTCTTCTTACAAGTGCTTTCCGTATGTTCCTTTGCTCGCTGATTCTGCTGAGAACCTCCTAGTTCCTTACTTTATGAGTCCACCTAATTTTCAACATTCTTCTGTGGCAGCACATCTGAGATACTTCGATTCTTTTCTCTCCCTGACAGTCCATGTCTCGCTACCATACAACGCTAAACGTACATTCTCAGGAATTTCTTTCTCAAATTAAGACCTATGTTTTATACTAGCAGACTTTTCTTGACCATAAATGCCCTTTTTGCCAAAGCTAGTCTGTTTTTATGTCCTCCTTGCTCTGTTCTTCATAGGTTATTTTGCTGCCTAGGATGAAAAATTCCTTAATTTCCTCTATTTCGTGATCTTCAATTCTGACGTTCAGTTGCTTGCTGTTCTTATTTATTCTGCTTCTCAGTAATTTCGTCTCTCAGTGTATATTATATACTCAGTAGACTGCTCATTCCATTCAACGCGTCCTGAAATTCTTCTTCAGTTTCACTGAGGACAGCATTGTTATCAGTAAATCTTGTCATTGATATCCATTCACCTTGAATTTAAATACCATTCTTCAATCTTTCTTTTATTTCCTTCATTAGTTCTTCGATGTATAGATTGGACAGTAGGGAAGAAAGACTACACCCTGCCTTACTCCCTCTTTAATCCTAGCACTTCCATTCATATTGCTCCTTCTGGGTTCTTGCACATATTGCATATTACTCGTCTTTCCTTACAGGATTTCGAACATTTTGCACCGTTTTACATTGTCGAACGCTTTCTCAGGGTCAAAAAAATTATATGAATTTGTCTTGATTTTTCTTCACTCTTGCTTCCGTTATCACCTACAACGTCAGAAATGCCTCTCAGGTGCCTTCACCTTTCTTAAAGCCAAACTGATCGTCATCTAACACATTCTCAATTATTTTTTTCCATTCCTCTGTATATTATTCTTGTCAGCAACCTGGATGCATGATCTGTTAACCTGGTTGTGCGATAATTCTCGCACTTGTCTGTTCTTGGAGTTTACGGAATTGTGTGGATGATATTTTTCCGAAAATCTCATTGTATATCGCCAGTCTCATACAATCTACACATCAAAGTGAATAGTCATTTTGTTGCCACTTCCCCTAACGATATTAGAAATTCCGATGGAATGTTATTTATCCCCTTGCCTTATTTGATTTCAAGTCTTCATAAACTCTTTTAAATTTTGATTCTAATACTGGATCCCCTACCTCTTCTACATCGACTCCTGTTTCTTCTTCTGTCACAGCATAAGACAAGTCTTTCCCCTCATAGAACCCTTCAATTTACTCTTTCCACCTATCCGCTCTCTCCTCTGCATTTAATAGTGGAATTTGCGTTGCACTTTTAATGTTACCGCTGTTGCTTTTAATATTGCAGTATGTTTTCTATATACTGAGGCCGTCCTTCCGACAGTCATTTCTTTTTCCATTTCTTCACATTATTCTCGCAGCCATTTTGCCTTAGCTACACTGCGCTTCCTATTTATTTCGTTCCTAAGCGACTTGTAATTCTGTATTCCTGAATTTCAGTGAACATTTGTGTACTCCCTTCTCTCATCGATCGACTAATTTCTTCTGTTATCCACGGTTTTGTCGCAGTTACCTTTCCTGTCTCTACGATATTCTTTCCCACTTCTGTGATTGCCCGGTTTAGAGATGTCCATTCCTCTTCAACTGAACTGCCTACTGAGCTATTCATCACCGCAGTATCGACAGCCTCAGAGAATTTCAAGCGCATCTCTTCGTTCTTTAGTACTTCCGTATTCCACTTCCCTGCGCACTGATTCTTCCTGACTAGTCTTTTAAACTTTAGCCACCATTACTAAATCGTGATCTGGGTCTATATCTGCTCCTAGGGAGGCAGCACCTCTTGACGTGCCATTTAAGCGCCACTACGGTTGGTAGCGGTTCTCTCTTAGTTAAGGGCGCAGTCAGTGAGTTCCTGTTAAGCGACTGCATGTAGCAAGGACAGTGACTTGGTGGCCTGTGGTATACTTGGGTGGTAGCTACGTTGGTGGTAGCTACGTTTCAAACGATAATCAGTGCTGGTCCGAAGTGCCGCTTGTTGTTGTTTGGTCAGTGGAGATCACCATGTGGAAAACTTATTCTGATGGGGCGGTTGGATATGGACTTACGATCGACATTTGAATATCCATAAGAAATCTGTGCCAGCTGTGGTGGCGATTTTCTTAACTGTCAGTTAATTCCGATCATCGCGCACAAGGGCTGCCTGTGGATTACATCCGATGTGTTCCTGACCGTCAGTTATATTGTGGAAACGCTCCCTTGCTTGCGGTCTCTGTTAATTGGGGTGCTGTTGATTTATGCATCGATACTCGCCAGTTACGGTAGTACTTATTCTTCGTTTTAACGACTATTATGTTATTGTGTGATCTTCTCATCCGTGTTGCTCGACGCCCTGGTTACCCACTTTTGCAAGAAGCACTGTAGAATCAGTGAACTTTTTACGTCAGGTTCTTTGGTTTTCTAGCGACTGTATGTAACTGTTGCGGTATTAGCGGAGCCACTTCGCAAAGCCTTGTGATTCTTGAGGGCTCCGTTCAAAATTGTAAATCTCGTGTGAATGACGTTACTGCTGTGATGTGGTAGTTAAATTTTATTTAATTTTTTTCCGTACCTTGTGAGTACTAGTGTTTCTTTTAATATAAAGCTGTCCGGTTTTCTATACTATTAAACAGCGGAAAAACGTTGTGCGGATTGACGAATCATAGTACACAATGTGGCGAACCGATGATAGGGTGTGGGTGTGGCGAATGTCCGGTGAAGGTCATCTACCAGCGTGTGTAGTGCCAACAGTAAAATTTGGAGGCGGTGGTATTATGGTACGGTCGTATTTTTCATGGAGGGGGCTTGCACCCCTTGTTGTTTTGCGTGGCACTATCACAGTACAGGCCTACATTGATGTTTTAAGCATCTTCTTGCTTCCCACTGTTGAAGGGCAATTCAGGGATGGCGATTGCACCCTTCAACACGATCGAGCACCTGTTCATAATGCACGGTCTGTGGCGGAGTGGTTACCCGAAAATATCATCCCTGTAATGGACTGGCCTGCACAGAGTCCTGACCTGAATTCTATAGAACGCCTTTGGGATTTTTTGGAATGCCGACTTCCTGCCAGGCCTCGCCGACCGACATCGATACCTCTCCTCAGTGCTGCACTCAGTAAAGAATGGGCTGGTATTCCCTAAGAAACCAAGCACCTGGTTGAACGAATGCCTGCGAGAGTGAAAGCTGTGATCGAGGCTAAGGGTGGCCCAACACCATATTGAATTCCAACATTACCGATGGAGGCGCGCCACGAACTTGTGAGTCATTTTCTGCCTGGTGTCCGTCTGCTTTTGCTCACTTAGTGGAAGTGTATATATGCCCCTGAGCCGGGGCCAGCATATTTAAAAACTCTACTGAAACAAGCTGTTCAATTAGTGTGTGTGTACAGGGTGGTCCATTGATAGTGACCGGGCCAAATCTCTCACGAAATAAGCATCAAATGAAAAAAACTACAAAGAACGAAACTCGTCTAGCTTGAAGGGGGAAACCAGATGGCGCTATGGTTGTCCCGCTAGATGGCGCTGCCATGGATATCAACTGGGTTTTTTAAAAAAATAGGAACCCCATTTTTATTACATATTCGTGTAGTACGTAAAGATATATGAATGTTTTAGTTGGACCACTTTTTTCACTTTGTGATAGATGGCGCTGTGATAGTCACAAACGTATAAGTACGTGGTATCACGTAACATTCCGCTAGGGCGGACTTTGAACGTCGTGTACAGTTCTGCCCCTGGGCACAAGAGAAATTACGGGACGATGACAGATTTTTTGCACATGTTCTATTTAACGACGAAGCGTCATTGATCAATAGCGGTAACGTAAACCGGCATAATATGCGCTATTGGGCAACGGAAAATCCACGATGGCTGCGACAAGTGGATCATCAACGATCTCGGCGGCTTAATGTATGGTGCGGCATTATGGGAGGAAGGATAATTGGCCCCCATTTTATAGATGGCAATCTAAATGGTGCAATGTATGCTGATTTTCTACGTAATGTCCTACCGATGTTACTACAAGATGTTTCACTGCATGACAGAATGGCGATGTACTTCCAACATGATGGATGTCCGGCACATAGCTCCCGTGCGGTTGAACGGTATTGATAGCATATTTCATGACAGGTGGATTGGTCGTCGAAGCACCATACCATGGCCCGCACGTTTACCGGATCTGACGTCCCCGGATTTCTTTCTGTAGGGAAAGTTGAAGGATATTTGCTATCGTGATCCACCGACAACACCTAGCAACATGCGTCAGCGCATTGTCAATGTATGTGCGAACATTACGGAAGGTGAACTACTCGCTGTTGAGAGGAATGTCGTTACACGTATCGCCAAATTCATTGAGGTTGACGGACATCATTTTCAGCATTTATTGCATTAATGTGGTATTTACAGGTAATCACACTGTAACAGCATGCGTTCTCAGAAATGATACGTTCACAAAGGTACATGTATCACATTGGAACAACCGAAATAAAATGTTCAAACGTACCTTCGTTCTATATTTTAATTTAAAAAAACCTACCTTTTACCAACCGTTCGTCTAAAATTGTGAGCCACATGTTTGTGACTATTATAGCGCCATCTGTCACAAAGCGAAAAAAGTGGTCCAACTAAAACATTCATATTTCTTTACGTACTTCACGAATAAGTAATAAAAATGGGCTTTCCTATTTCAAAAAACGCAGTTGATATCCGTTTGACCTATGGCAGCGCCATCTAGCGGGCCAACCATAGCGCCATCTGGTTTCTCCCTTCAAGCTAGACAAGTTTCGTACTTTGTAGTTTTTTCGTTCGACGCTTATTTCGTGAGATATTTGTCCCGGTCACGATCAATGGACCACCCTGTATATATGCAGTGTCATTCAGTCAGATAGAAAGTCTTCACAATAATGGTTGCATACGAAGAAGTATGTGAAGAAAGTTACTTTCGTACACAATTTGATGAATCCCACATTTGCACATCCACTCTGTAGATTGCGGACTGAAAGCTTGTAACATAAAGAGACCTTAATTATTACTCACCTGTAACGGTGAGAATCATAGAAAAGTGGAGGACACAACTTGTTGTATGTGAGGGACTCAAGTTTAACAAAATTATTCTCTTGGTGCAGACTAATCTGTTTCAAAGAGTCTGGAGCAACATAGAATATTTTACGAATCATATGCTTGTACATTATGAAGAAATTAAGATCAAGGGATTCACAAATAGAGGTTGTGTTTGCTGGAATTATGTGAACTGTGATTTTGTCTTCTGGTAGATTATTTTGTACGTTCAGGTCACGAAGAACACTAGTGTTTTTCTGGGGACCGTAAGAATCCAGTATTAGCAGAAGGCTAGCGGTTCTAGGCGCTACAGTCTGGGACCGTGCGACCGTTACGGTCGCAGGTTCGAATCCTGCCTCGGGCATGGATGTGTGTGGTCCTTAGGTTAGTTAGGTTTAAGTAGATCTAAGTTCTAGGGGACTGATGACCTCAGAAATTAAGTCCTATAGTGCTCAGAGCCATTTGAACCATTAGCAGAAGTTGCTCTCTACTGATTTACTTCACTACCGTTTCTTGTAGAAATGTCCTGAACAGTTCTTTAGTCATTTTGCAGGAGGAGTGAGAGTAGGTAATTAAATTTGGTGCTGCGAAAAGTACGAGACTGTCGAAGGACAACAAACAGCTCTGGAGCAAGTTTTCCCGTCTGTGAAAGCACTGGAATAACTGTGTATGTATGTGTTGCCGCGTGAACGGACTGCAGAACCCCTACAATATCTTCAGAAGCTCTAGTTGCAGGATTGTGCACGAGATGCTTGTTGCCAGTCCTCTACCGTTTTCTGGATATTGTTTCTGTTGTGGTACATTTTCACTGCAACCAAAAGTTTGACTTCACCTCTTACAATATGGTTTTTACGCTTCCAGCGCAAGACACAACTGTCACTGGCGTCAAATCTTGAGAAATTAAGCTGTCTGGTTTTTGTTTTCGCCTACAATTTGATGTCTACATCGTGAACATATCGACCTTCCTGGCGGTTGTGTCTGAAGGTCTCCATCACACATTGTAATACGGTTGTGCTTCTCCTTCAAAGACATTAACTCTCCATTTTCCCACTGCCGTTTCCATTCATAAAACGCACACCGTGCAGTACATATAGTGAGATATCTGTATTTCATTGCTGTCATCGTACAATGTGCAAATGTTGGTGTTGGCTTCGGCTTATTTTTGACTTTAAGCCAATATTCAAGCGTTACGATTTTCTCGTTTCTTGAGTAAAACACTACCATTATCTCTTTCTGTGGCTTGAGGACCTTTCTGGCGACGAGATTGAAGACATCGACTCCAGTCCGTTCACTTGGTCACGAACGAACTATTCCACACCACCTGGTGTGCGCTCGTCGATGTCTAATGTTTCCTCTTCTGTGACATTCGACGCATCCCGTTGATTTATTATGTCCAGTAGGAATGCTGCACACTTTGTCTCAACTTCAGTTATTTCTGTTGTACGTACGCAACAGTCGCTATGTAACATCACGACTGGTGTCTGTTCTGTCGCACATGTCAGACAGAACACCACAACTATCTACACAGATGTACTCTATAGGTTTGCTACTTTCAGCTATCAAAGCGAAGTCAGACTGCCGAAAGAACATTTCTACATATTCCGAAAAGCCTTTTTTACGTGACATAAACATGCTGTTCCATATAGCACTTTTACGCGTAATGTAGCCAAAAAAAAAAAAAAAAGCTGTCACCTTTGGGATATGAAACCGGGACCATTACATTAAGGACCTAACACATTACCGACTCACCCACGGAAGCCACACGTAGTAGCTAATCATAGTTACCTTTTCCTGCTCTCTGTTAGTTCCGGTGCTATTTTTAATTAACATTTATGCACATTTTGTTGGGCGACAGAACATAGTACGAACTAAATCGGAGTTTCGCTTGATACTCTGTCGACATACAACTTACAGTACCAGTCTGAGTGTCTGACATCTGGAGCTTTGGGTGTCAGCAACAGTATATAAGTTTCCGCATAGGAATCACACAGCCAACCGGTTGCAAATATCTGTTTGGTACATTGACCTAGTTCAAAGATCTAGGATATCTAAGGATATCTTTATCAGAATGAATCTTTAATAAATCTTATTAAATAATATATAGAAAATTAAGTTTAACAAAAGTGTTAACCATGATGACAGCTGTCATGACATATAAAGGTTACTTACGTAACGTTACATTGCGAGAAAGCAATGGTCAAAGTTTCGAGCAGATATGCTCAAGTCAAAAATTAAAATTAAACACGTTTCAGTCTTTGGCACGTATGCCTTGCTATGAACAACATGACTGATCGGCCCAATGGTTTACATTGCTGCCACGAAACAATACAAGTTGCGCCGCCTATCGGGCGCGGACAGTGACGTGTGCCCATTCGCGACGTTGTAACAGTAATAATTAAATTAAACAACAATTAATTATAAAACAAAATACAAAGGAAGAGAGTTTAATGTATTTTGTAAATACAAAAAGACAAGCAAATGAATTATAACAGAGCCATCAACTACGCTATGCAGAAATTACCATTACATAAATCACTGGATATTATAGAATATGTATACAAACAGCTGTACAATCCAAAAAATACCTGCATGAAGGTAACTGTAGTAGTGCACGTCTATGAGATTAAAAAAATAAGACGTTTCGGTGACTAGAGGCAGGAAAAGAGTAAAAATTAGAGAAATCAGAATTCCGCGGGTAGTGGATTAAAGCAAGTGAGAAACTTTTTGTTACGTAATTGTAAATGTTCATTGAGGATGAGACCATCCTCTTCGAAATATGCTTGAAAACTTCCAGTTCTTCTAGTACGTCGAGCCTATGACAATTTTTTCCCTATGCATAATGGAAATTTCTTCAACACTTTTGGTTTGTGACCGGAAATGAACAGGTGATTAGCAAAAGTGGAATTATGTACATTAGTGTCTCTTTATCCCAATAAATGTTGCTTGTACGTTACACTGAAAGACCTTTCAGCTTGTCCTATGTAGTAAACGGAACTCGCATCACAAATGATTTTATGAACTCCTGAGCTGTGTGTAGATTTTTTTGCTAGTTATTGTTAGTGGAAAAGGTAACTTTACATCTATATTTTTTAACTAGAAGACGACGAGTTCTGTAGAAAATAGGGTCTAAAATGGAACAGAAAAAACTTTGTTGTACTCGGTATTATCAGAAACAGCACCGATGCATAATGTGGCCAGTTTAGCGTCAGTTTGAACTTCGAAGATCTTTTCAAGTAACGAGGGACCATAGCCGTTATTAACTGTAATAGTTTTTATTAAATTCGTCTCTTCATGAAGCTTGTCAGGTGACAAAGGCATAGAAACTGTACGATGAATGGCTGAATGAAAAAATGCTTTTTTATGTAAATGGGGATGCACTGAAGTAGCGGGCACAATGTGATCTGTATTAGTGGCTTTTCGAAAAATACCGAAGGAAAGTGTTTCGTTGTCAACAGCAGTACTAGGTCCAAATTCCTGCCGCTGTGGCCGAGCGGTTCTAGGCGCTTCAGTCTGGAACCACGAGGCTGCTACGGTCGCAGATTCGAATCGTGCCTCGGGCGTGGATGTGTGTGATGTCCTTAGGTTAGTTAGGTTTAAGTAGTTCTAAGTTCTAGGGGACTGATGACCTCAGATGCTAAGTTCCATAGTACTTAGAGCCATTTGAATCATTTTTTAGGTCCAAGTAATGAAGCTGGTGATAGCTATTTTTTAATTCAAAAGTGAAGCTGATTTTTTCACGAAGACTGTTAAAAATTTCAAACAAATGTTCAATACCTTCCAGAGAATCGCTGCATATGACCAAAATGTCTTCTACGTACCGACAATACGACGAAATAGCCAGATCAGCAGCTGAAAAATTACTAAAGAATTTTTTTCCAGCGAATTAATGAAAATATCGGCCAAGATGGCTGCCACTGGACTACCCATTGCCAGGCCGTCAGACGGATGGTGTAGTTTGCCATTGAAAAAAAAAATAGTTGTACTCTTAGCAAACGAATGAGGTCAGTGATTTGCTCATTAAGGCAAGCCCCCGGGTTCAGTCTGTATACCAGCCAGTTTACTTTCAGAATATGCTGATACGATAACTCCATACTTAGCTATCATATACAACCGCTCGCTCATCGAAAGTTTCCTACCTAAAGACTGGAAAGTTGCAGAGGTCATACCAATGCCCAAGAAAGGAAATAGGAGTAATCCGTTGAATTACAGACCCATATCACTAACGTCGATATGCAGTAGGTTTTTGGAACATATACTGTGATTGAACATTATGAATTGTGCCTGGAACAATACGATTTATTGTCAAGCACAGATCCTGATAATATTGTTCTTGTGAGACACAACTATCTCTTTATTCTCATGAAGTAAAGAGTGCTATCGATAGCAAATTCATTCAGATTCATTCCATGTTTTCAAATTTCCACAATACTTTTGACACCGTTCCTCCCAAGTGCCACCTAACCAAATTGCGTGCCTATGGAGTATCACCTGAGTTGTGAAACGGGATTCGTGAGTTCCTATCAGAAAGGTTCACAGTAATTGACGGAAAATCATTAAATAAAACAGAACTCATTTTTGTTTTTCCCAAGGAAATGCTATAAGCCCTCTGCTGTTCTTGATCTACATAAATCACATGGGAGGCAATATGAGCATCCTCTCAGACTGTTAGCAGTTGAGGCTGTCATTTACCGTCTTGAGATGAGATGATCAAAACGAATTGCAAAATAATTTAGAAAAGCTTCTGCGTGGTGCGAAAAGTGGCAATTGACTTTAAATACTGAAAAGTGTGAAACCATCCACACGAGAACTAAAGGGAATCAGCTGAATTAAGGTTACACGATAAATCACACCTCTTGTTCGCATTGACGGCACTTTGAACAGTGGACGTTACATTTCAGATGTGTTACGACCCGTGGCTCTACCCTTCATTCGATCCCTGCGAAACCCTACATTTCAGCAGGATAATGCACGACCGCATGTTGCAGGTCCTGTACGGGCCTTTCTGGATACAGAAAATATTCGACTGCTGCTCTGGCCAGCACATTCTCCAGATCTCTCACCAATTGAAAACTTGTGGTCAATGGTGGGCGAGCAACTGGCTCGTCACAATACGCCAGTCACTGCTCTTGATGAACTGTGGTATCATGTTGAAGCTGCATGGGCAGCTGTACCTGTACACGCCATCCAAGCTCTGTTTGACTCAATGCCCAGGCGTATCAAGGCCGTTATTATGGCCAGAGGTGGTTGTTCTGGGTACTGATTTCTCAGGATCTATGCACCCAAACTGCGTGAAAATGTAAACACATGTCAGTTCTAGTATAATATATCTGTCCAATGAATACCTGTTTTATTCTTACGCTGATCTCTTTGGATTTGGAAAGATAAGCTGATAAGTAGGTTATAGTTCCCAAGAGGCGGCTGAAAGTTGCTGAAATGAGTCCCAGCTTCCTACGAACGGTGCGCGAGGCAGGAACCCGCGGACGGCAGCGGCTGCGCCTTTCCGCCAAGGCCCGGCGCGTGACGCGCGGCGAGAGGCGGCGATGCAGCATCACGCGCCGGCCGAGCAATTTATTCCAACACGGCGGAGGCTATGGGACGGAGTTAATAACGCGTGCCGCCGATCCTCGTGTGCCGTACCGGTGGGGGCACGGCTAATTGGCACGCACGTTTTTGTCCGCAGCGGAGAGTGCGCCGCTCCGTTAGGCAAGCGTCGATGGCGCATCTATCGCCGAAATGTCAGCTCTCTTGCGAAATACTTGGGAAGGTTAGTGAGAAAAGCTCGTCCGAAATTGATGAGTGGTCATTGCTTCCTGGGCGCTCGGTATAAACGTCGTCGAGCATGGAGGGAGATTACGACTTCTGTCTCGCGAATATTGCGCTTTCACTGGGGCTTCCATTAACATGTAATAATTTATTACCAACATTAAGCACCTGTTACGTACCAAGAAATTGTGCACCGTTGTTTCTGTGGTGTTGTTTGTATGAACGTAACTCTTTGTATGACACAAAAAATTTGAAATGTTCATCTGACGAGTTGAGAAATTATAATCTCCTCTGCATCATAAATACAACGAAAACACAAACAACGCTAAAAAAAGTCAAATACTTCGCCCATAAGTTCCCCTTACTTTAATGTATCTACCCTTCGGAGGTTCTTAGACTTTTTCCTTACAATCCTTAATAATAACATTAATGTTACTAAAATAGGTAGGACGTTTATTAATCCGTACTGTGTAATTTCTCCATTCAGACGAGCTGAACACACATCATATATACATTTATAAGCAAGCGTATTAACTGCACAAAATTCACAAGGAAGAAAACGTAGAAACCAAGCAAATTAAAAGCACACATGAGCCTACAAAAATGACTTACTACCAGTTGAAAAATGTGGAAAATACTATCAGTACTGCTGTTCTAATTCGGATACATTTCCGGGACAAATAAACCGCCTGGAAAAGTCTCAGCAGCCGTCAGGTTTACCCTCCATTACTATTAAAGGGAGCTGAATAGAATAAAAACCATATTTCCAATAACAGCTTCATACTGCTTGCACAATCATGAATTCAGTGACCCTAATAACATGTGTATGAATTAAAACAGGTCGATTAAATTAGTCAATTAATTTATGCATTAAGATCAGTTTCCTCCAGCTAACTGAAACCACCGACGGTTCGCCTGAGTAGAGGATTTCATATAATCCATTATGATTTAACATAATCCATTATGAAGTCGAGGTAGCAGTTGTCGCTATACTGGTTATCATTGTTAGCATTCAACTGCGATTCTTATACATGTATTTTAACAACGCGTTTCAAGAGACAATGCTCCCATCATCAGGTTGTAAAATCTATGTCATGACATAGATTTTACAACCTGATGATGGGAGCATTGTCTCTTGAAACGCGTTGTTAAAATACATGTATAAGAATCGCGGTTGAATGCTAACAATGATAACCAGAGGATTTCATATTTCGACTAAAAATTGTTTTATAAAGTCCAAAAGCCAAAAGTTAGTAGCAAATAATATTTTGCGTTTTGGGCCCACGTACGAGATATGAGAACACGTATTTTACCTCTGACCTTTCGTCACTGTTCGGCAGTTAACTCAGTGAACATAAAATTCAAAAGGATTAGAAGCTATTCTTAAATGGCGAAAGAGACAATGTCGTACCTTGTTCTTCCATTGTTCTTAAACACTGAGGGTGCTAACGATATTCTAATATGATTCTGGCTAATACTTCATATGCAGCAGTAATATTTTATTAAATTATACTTTCATAAATTGGCGACTGAACGCACAAGTCAGGGCTTCGTGAAAACTCTTCTCGTTATTCGACTAATGAACGTTTCTGCTTATGCAGTCTACCATTTGGCACCTTTTTCCATTGCAGTCCTCACCGGTTCACATCATCCTTCACCTGGTCTCGCCATCTTGTTCGTGGTCCTCCAACTGAAGTATGGGACTGCCTGTAGTGGATTACGAAGTGCAGTGGGGGCTGTGTGTGTCTCGGGACCGCTACAGTAGCTGTGAAGGCCCTACAGGAACCTGATAACTGACGACCAACGAGGCCTGGGTAAAGCTACGATAGGCCAAGCAAGCCAGTAGCAGATAACTAATTCGCTCTCAATACTCAAACGAACCGAGAACTCATCTCTGATATTTTCCGCGTCTCCGTAAAGAGGAAAGAAACTGAAAATCCATAGTGTAAAAATGCAAATCGCTGCCTTGCAAAAAACTGCTGAGAAAAAGGTACTTAAAGTAAATTGTAAGGAAAATTATCTGTCTTTTATCTACGCTGGAGGCATTAACATGAAACTGAAGAATTACAATGCCCCAACATAGGGCGAAATTATGCTAATAACAGAATTTTAGCCGGCCGAAGTGGCAGAGCGGTTCTAGGCGCTACAGTCTGGAACCGCGCGACCGCTACGGTCGCAGGTTCGAATCCTGCCTCGGGCATGGATGTGTGTGATGTCCTTAGGTTAGTTAGGTTTAAGTAGTTGTAAGTTCTAGGGGACTAATGACCTCAGCAGTTAAGTCCCATAGTGCTCAGAGCCGTTTGAACCATTTTTGAACAATTTTGAAATGAAAGTTTCATAAATAAACATTATTCGCATTGCTTTACAGAGATAGCGTACTGCTAAGCTGAACTGAGAAGGAATCTCTGTAAAAGTTTACTCACAACTTGCATTAAGTAACAAATGTTATATTCTTTCTTTTCACACAGTATGACCTACTGGTTCATATTTTTAATGTGTTTCAGTCAATGATAAGGATTTTACTGTATCTTTGATCGAAGATTAGAGAGTTTTTGGATAACAGTTCATATATACACAGAAATTTCATGAATACCTCCAAGGCAAGAAAAGTTAAATGGCACAAATATTTACATTGACGATGTCACTATCACTTTCTCATTGCTTTTACGGCACAGTAAATTAAATAATCAGTACTCCTTTTTAGTGTTACATTATTGATCATTGTTACAGAGCAGTTATGAAATATAATTCGTTGAATACACTTCTATATACTTAACATTTGTGTGTAGTTATATTATCGGTGTAACACAGGGATGTAAGCAGTGAAGTTTTTCAGAACGACATACATGTACGTATTCATTAATATTCAATTGCCCTAAAGTGCATGGTGGTTTGGAAATACAATCAGTTATTTCTGTCAGTATTGTTATTGAAGTTTAGCATTATATTGGTATTATTTACATTTTTTTCATTTTTGTGATTGGATATTTGTCTCACAAGATTATCAGTCTTTGTTTTCTTATTTACAATATTTATTTTTGCCTTCTTGACGGCACCAGTAGTTGAGTTCTCAATTAACCTTATGTAAATTTCTTTACCCCAGCATTAGCCTGGTAGTTGTGGGGAAACCCTCTCCGTAAACCGGAAACCGAGCGGCGTCTGGCATTGTGGTATATTTTAAAAACGATGATGAGCCAAACTGTTTTGTGCTCAGACCGCATGAACTGACAAAACCTATATACTCATTCCCCTGCCTTTAGGATAATAGAGGTTTAATAATTAAGGAACATAATTTCTGAACATATTGTGTGGAGTCCTGGTCAAACGAATTTTATATAACTATCATCGGTTTCAATTAACAACAGTTTTAAAGTAAGCTCCGGATTTTTAATCCAATCACGACCTCCATGAAGTACAAAATCTGCCGAAAATTTCATCTTAAAGATAAGGGAATTCAGAATCCTTGAGGTCTTTACCTGCTAATACCAAAGCGATCTATTTATTACAGTTTCGTCCACTTGCGCTCCATATTATGAATGTTTAGTTGCTACCTGATACTTCCTGGTGACATTGAAGAGGATAACAGCGCCACTGCGTGAGACCGCATGAACTGACAACGGATACATTCATTCCCCTGACTTTATAAAATATTTTTCGTTAATGGATAATAGAGTTCCTACAATTAAGAAACATAATCTCAGAATATATTGCTCGCTATGATCTAGTAGAATTGCTGAAAACTGCTTTGCATGTTTAGTAAGATCTTCTGTGTTGGTGCCCATTAGTATGCTGCCATAGCGGCGTGGCCCTTCTGAAAGAGTCTAGCAACGTGCTTCACGTTCCAGTACGTTGTTGATTAGTTTGTTATATGTAGCCTGGCCACATAGCTGTTTAGCAACGGAGACTAAAAAAGAAACAGATTTGTTCTTTTTTTATTTGTGAAGAAAAGAAAGTGTTTAAATACAACAGATACTACAGGTGTAGCGAACATCACTTCAGAACCCGAGGAAGATATCCGGAAGCGTACAGGAACAACACAATTAGATGGAAGTCGGCTTTACCAGCTTATTAAACCGCAACCAAGTACGTATTATATTCAAAACACTCATCTAAACCTGGAAAAAACTACAAACAGTATGAAATAGGTACTTCTGCTTCTCAGAAACTCGGAAATTAGGAAATATAAAATTATATTGCAAAAGCTTGGTTCCATCTACAGATTACAAACTTTCGTATGTCAAAAGAAATTTGACATTTCAGCTTCAGTATGCCGCAGAGTTTTAATGGTTCCGTGCTATTTTTTCAGCTGAATTCCCAGTGGGCCATTATTTTCAGATTTTTTTGTTTGAATAAAGACAGTTTAATTTTAAATAAGTACCACCCATGAAATTTATCTTTTTTACAAATTTTAAAAACGTATCTAAAAGGCTGGAATATGGAGGATGAGATTTGGTAGAAGTAAAATTATGAAAGCAAGTTATGAATCGTACTTGGATAGCTCAGTCGGTAGACCACTTGCTCGTCAAAAGCAAAGGTCCTAAGTTCGAGTACTGCTCCGGCAAACAATAATAGAATTTTCAGATAAGATCAGACTCTGCTGCAGAGTAAAAATACATTCTGGGGACAATCCCTCAGGCTTTGGTTGAGCTGTATCTCCGCAACGTCCTTTCTTCCAAGAGTGCTAATCCAAGACCAGTGTTTGCAAGGTAGATGAGCAACTGTCGGTAGTAAAGCTGTGAGGGCGGGTCGTCAGCCGTGCTTGGGTAGCTCAGTCGGCAGAGAACTTGCCTGTGAAAGGCAGAGGTCCGGTTCCCGTCCGACACACAGTTTTAATCTGCCAGGAGCTTTCATAGGTCAATGTGTCTCGATTAAATAATATTGTTTTATCTATATGTACATTTTAACTTTTTTCACCGAAGAGCGTCATATTTGTATCGCAGACTGTTGGATAAGAGCACTACTGGTTCAGGCCCAAAAGTCGATGACGTCAGCACTATTTTATTTGTGTTATAGGAATTGGACAGTTGTCAGCACCTATTTGTGTCAGCGTTCCAAGAATTAAACACCAGTGTGTTGCAGTTCAGCGTTTCCCTCCCCCAATTTGCACTAAACTGACATTGTCATGCTCTCAGCCAATCGCAAGGGAAAGGGGGGGGGGGAGGCAATGCTTTCAGGCAGTTTGCTCCTGGCCAACGGGAATCAAGTTACCCTCCCCATTTTACTATAAAAATCCAACTGTCTCTCATTCGAGCTCTGTAGGTCATAGTTAAAGGATCAATTGAAACACCATCAACAGAGAGCAGCCACTACCTTCAGCTTGAATAGAACGCAGACGAAGGCTGTTAGGTTTGAAAGTATTTGTCCATTAGTTAATAATAGTAGTAGTAATAATAATAATAATAATAATAACAATAAACCCCGTGGAGGCCCGGGAAAAGAATAGGCCTCCGGTATGTTCTGCCAGTCGTAAAAGGCGACGAAAAGAACAAACCACTAATAGGGCTAACCCCCATTTTAGTGTGATTACTTGGTTCAGGACAGAACTAAAGAAGCCTCGGATAAGTGCCGTCATGGTCGGGGACGACGCTTGAACCCTATGCCCGCCCACAATGGTAACGACACTGCTAGCCAACTGGAAAATGATTTAAGTCCAAATAGAGGTGTTTTGCAGGATATGCTTCCTGCAACCACCCTAGAAGGAAAACAAAGACAGAGGATGAGATGGTCAGATGAAGTTAATCGACACCTCATGTTCCGTTATTACCAAGCAACAAACCTAGGAACCAACACAACTGGATATAGATCACAAGTATACACAACATTTATTACCAGATACCCAGAATTAAAATTTTTAACAGAACAACGACTAGCTGATCAGATCCGTGTAATAATCAAAAATAACAGGATACCCCAGTCAGAATTAGAAAACATCAAACAACATGTACAACAAATACTGGAACAAAATAATGTGCAATCAGAAGAAGAAGAAAATACAGTAATGGACTCAAACATCCCATAGCAAACAAACAAAGACCAACATGCATCAATTAAACAATCAGAGGAAAACGAAATCTTAAGAGCCACCAGAACAAGCACAAATAGAACACGAAGTGACACACATGTTAGATATAGAAGAAAAATTTCAGCTGACATATATAGAATACAAAGACACAAATACAGACATTAGACCATTCTTGCATAGACCGCCAAATAACCCACAAGTAGAAACAACAATAAAAACTATCAACACAATCATACACAACAAAATAAATGAAAACACAACTATGGAAGAGTTACAACTACTGGTTTATATAGGAGCACTCACTACACTAAATATACATACTAGGCAGAGATCAGAACCAACCAACACACAGAAGAAACCCACAAAACCAGCATGGCAACACAGGCTACAGATCAGAATAGAAAAACTGAGAAAAGACATTGGACAGCTAACACAATTTATAAGAAATGAAATGTCAGAAAAAAAACGAAAAAGGTTAGGTAAAATCTCACAACAAGAAGCGATAGAGCAATTAGATGAAAAGAAGCAGAAATTACAAGCATTGGCCAAACGACTTAGAAGATACAAAAAAAGTGAAAATAGAAGGAAACAAAACCAAACATTCAACACAAACCAAAAGAAATTTTACCAGACAATAGATAACACACACATTTAAGTAGACAATCCACCAAGCATAACAGACATGGAACACTTCTGGAGCAACATATGGTCAAACCCGGTACAACATAACAGGCATGCACGGTGGATACAGCAGAAACAGACACATACAAGATGATACCGCAGATGCCTGAAGTGATAATATTGCAACATGAAGTCACCCAAGCAATTAATTCTACTCACAATTGGAAAGCCCCTAAAAAGATAAAATAGCAAATTTCTGGCTAAAGAAGTTCACCTCAACACGTTCACATCTAACTAAATTATTTAACAGTTACATTGCAGACCCATACACATTCCCTGATACACTTACACATGGAATAACTTATCTGAAACCTAAAGATCAAGCAGACACAGCAAACCCAGCTAAATATTGCCCCATAACATGCCTACCAACAATATACACTCCTGGAAATTGAAATAAGAACACCGTGAATTCATTGTCCCAGGAAGGGGAAACTTTATTGACACATTCCTGGGGTCAGATACATCACATGATCACACTGACAGAACCACAGGCACATAGACACAGGCAACAGAGCATGCACAATGTCGGCACTAGTACAGTGTATATCCACCTTTCGCAGCAATGCAGGCTGCTATTCTCCCATGGAGACGATCGTAGAGATGCTGGATGTAGTCCTGTGGAACGGCTTGCCATGCCATTTCCACCTGGCGCCTCAGTTGGACCAGCGTTCGTGCTGGACGTGCAGACCGCGTGAGACGGCGCTTCATCCAGTCCCAAACATGCTCAATGGGGGACAGATCCGGAGATCTTGCTGGCCAGGGTAGTTGACTTACACCTTCTAGAGCACGTTGGGTGGCATGGGATACATGCGGACGTGCATTGCCCTGTTGGAACAGCAAGTTCCCTTGCCGGTCTAGGAATGGTAGAACGATGGGTTCGATGACGGTTTGGATGTACCGTGCACTATTCAGTGTCCCCTCGACGATCACCAGTGGTGTACGGCCAGTGTAGGAGATCGCTCCCCACACCATGATGCCGGGTGTTGGCCCTGTGTGCCTCGGTCGTATGCAGTCCTGATTGTGGCGCTCACCTGCACGGCGCCAAACACGCATACGACCATCATTGGCACCAAGGCAGAAGCAACTCTCATCGCTGAAGACGACACGTCTCCATTCGTCCCTCCATTCACGCCTGTCGCGACACCACTGGAGGCGGGCTGCACGATGTTGGGGCGTGAGCGGAAGACGGCCTAACGGTGTGCGGGACCGTAGCCCAGCTTCATGGAGACGGTTGCGAATGGTCCTCGCCGATACCCCAGGAGCAACAGTGTCCCTAATTTGCTGGGAAGTGGCGGTGCGGTCCCCTACGGCACTGCGTAGGATCCTACGGTCTTGGCATGCATCCGTGCGTCGCTGCGGTCCGGTCCCAGGTCGACGGGCACGTGCACCTTCCGCCAACCACCGGCGACAACATCGATGTACTGTGGAGACCTCACGCCCCACGTGTTGAGCAATTCGGCGGTACGTCCACCCGGCCTCCCGCATGCCCACTATACGCCCTCGCTCAAAGTCCGTCAACTGCACATACGGTTCACGTCCACGCTGTCGCGGCATGCTACCAGTGTTAAAGACTGCGATGGAGCTCCGTATGCCGCGGCAAACTGGCTGACACTGACGACGGCGGTGCACAAATGCTGCGCAGCTAGCGCCATTCGACGGCCAACACCGCGGTTCCTGGTGTGTCCGCTGTGCCGTGTGTGAGATCATTGCTTGTACAGCCCTCTCGCAGTGTCTAGAGCAAGTATGGTGGGTCTGACACACCGGTGTCAATGTGTTCTTTTTTCCATTTCCAGGAGTGTACAAAATATTAACTTCAGTCATTACACAGAAATTAATGACACATACAACACAGAACAAAATTATAAATGAAGAACAAAAAGGCTGTTGCAAAGGAGCATGAGGATGTAAAGAGCAACTGATAATAGATGCAGAGGTGACATACCAAGCTAAAACTAAACAAAGGTCGCTACACTACGCATACATTGATTACCAAAAAGCTTTTGATAGTGTACCCTACTCATGGTTACTACAAATATTGGAAATATACAAAGTATATCCTAAATTGATACAGTTCCTAAACATAGTAATGAAAAATTGGAAAACCACACTTAATATACAAACAGATTCAAATAATATCACATCACAGCCAATACAGATTAAGTGTGGAATATACCAAGGAGACTCATTAAGTCCTTTCTGGTTCTGCCTTGCTCTGAACCCACTATCCAATATGCTAAATAATATAAATTATGGATACAATATTACTGGAACATACCAACACATTTGTTATACATGGATGATCTAAAACTGCTGGCAGCAACAAATCAACAACTCAACCAATTACTAAAGATAACAGAAGTATTCAGCAATGATATAAATATGGCTTTTGGAACAGACAAATGTAAGAAAAATAGCATAGTCAAGGGAAAACACAGTAAACAAGAAGATTACATATTGGATAACCACAGCGACTGCATAGAAGCGATGGGAAAAACAGATGCCTATAAATATCTAGGATACAGACAAAAAATATGAATAAATAATACAAATATTAAAGAAGAACTAAAAGAAAAATATAGACAAAGACTAACAAAAATACTGAAAACAGAATTGACAGCAAGAAACAAGACAAAAGCTATAAATACTTATGCTATACCAATATTGACCTACTCATTTGGAGCAGTGAAATGGAGTAACACAGACCTAGAAGCACTCAATACACTTACACGATCACAATGCCACAAATATAGAATACATCACATACATTCAGCAACAGAAAGATTCACATTAAGCAGAAAGGAAGGAGGAAGGGGATTTATCGACATAAAAAACCTACATTATGGACAGGTAGAGAATTTAAGAAAATTCCTTATAGAACGAGCAGAAACTAGCAAAATACACAAAGCAATCACTCATATAAATACATCGGCTACACCACTGCAATTTCATAACCACTTCTACAACCCTCTAGATCACATAACATCAACAGATATGAAGAAAGTAAATTGGAAAAAGAAAACACTACATGGCAAGCACCCGTATCATCTAACACAGCCACACATCGATCAAGACGCATCCAACACATGGCTAAGAAAAGGCAATATATACAGTGAGACGGAAGGATTCATGAGTGCAATACAGGATCAAACAATAAACACCAGATATTACAGCAAGCATATTATTAGAGATCCCAATACCACAACAGATAAATGCAGACTTTGCAAACAACAAATAGAAACAGTAGATCACATCACAAGCGGATGTACAATACTAGCAAATACAGAATACTCCAGAAGACATGACAATGTAGCAAAAATAATACATCAACAACTTGCCTTACAACATAAACGTATAAAACAACATGTTCCCACATACAAGTATGCACCACAAAATGTACTGGAGAATGATGAATACAAATTATACTGGAACAGAACCATTATAACAGATAAAACAACACCACATAACATACCTGACATCATAATCACCAATAAAAAGAAGAAATTAACACAACTATTCGAAATATCCATACCCAATACAACAAATATACAAAAGAAAACAGGAGAAAAAATTGAAAAATACATCCAACTGGCTAAGGAAGTCAAGGACATGTCGCGTCAGGATAAAGTTGACATTATACCAATTATACTATCGACTACATGAGTCATACCACACAATATCCACCAGTACATCAATGCAATACAGCTACATCCAAACTTATATATACAACTACAGAAATCCGTAATTATTGATACATGTTCAATCACCCGAAAGTTCCTAAATGCAATATAACATATACCGTACAGTTAAAAGGAAGTCACGCTTGATCAAGGTCCGCGTCACTTTCCATTTTTGACCAGACATAACGCCTGAGGAAAGAAAGAAACAATAATAATAATAATGCTATTAACATACTCGGTTATAATTAAGTTTTCTTATTCATGTTTTTACAGCATTACGACACGCACCTGATTCAGTACTAGCAGAACTACAGGAGTAGGACACGCACGTGTTCAACGTACTATTGTTTGTGTTTCTGCCACAGCAACAGTAGCCGTCCACATGTGGTCTTCCACATTTATTGGGCCTGCGATTCGACTACTCCGTACCGTCACAGCAGCAACAGCAGCTGCTGTAGCTTCCTCAGTCAGCTGAACTCCATTTAAGTGCCAGAAAAATACTGCTATTCGTCAGTACATATAATTTAACTACTAGTGCGTCTACACGTGTGAATGTTGGTCTAGCACCAAACGCGTCTTTGATGTAGTAGTTGAAGCAGATAACATTCAACGTGTTGGGATTCAAGTGCAGTATTCATGCTAAGAATGGAACTACTTGTGCATCATGGAAGATTACACTTAGAGCAAGATAATGACTGAGCACTATCCATGCTAAACACCAACTGACTGGTTTTGGAGGAAGGTTTCGGCTGGAGATAAGTATGGAGAAGCTATACTAGAATTAAGTTCGGGGGATACGCGGATGTACAGAAAACATTCACGTGTTTTGCACTTGAGTGATCTGTACTGTGCTTTAATAATTCCTACAGACAGAGCTGCTAGCGTTCATAGGTCAGAGTTGCATTCTATGACTTTGTGAAATATGTGTGAGAACAGCGTAAATATGAAGCAGTTAGAACAGTGTATACATGCCTGTTTTCATCCAGTGCCAGGTGTAAAAATGAAGATCCTGTAAGCATCTAGTTCATAGAAGCTGAATTCAAATACAGTGTACCAATATCTGTTGTTGTGCCAATAGGTTTGAATGTTAAACAAGCTGAATGTAAGGTATAAAGAAAGCAGGCACTCGCCAAATATTACAGAACTGAATGACTGTAACAATGTTTATATGTAAGTAAAGCAAAATATTTCCTACAAAATTTTTCTCATTTCTTAACCCCCATCCCCATCCCCAGTATTCAAGTGTCTATAAAGTATAAAGAGAAAGACGTAACCACCGAGGCGTAATGATCAAGGTGTTTGACTCCTAAACAACAACCAACTTACTAAGCTGCTATGGTTACTCATACTACGATCCCTAAGAAAGAAATAATAAATTATGAAAAAATAAATTAATATTTCTTCTTCCTTTTTTATCCAACACAGTGCAGTTCAGTAGGAGGAGAACCGTCAATCTGGCATCCAACTTTCACGTGATAAGGTTCATAGCAGGGCTCACACTTAGAAAGAAACCCATCTCTCTTAAACACTTGAGACAGACAGTTAAATCTGTGTGAAATACCACATAACAAACGATTATGTTCTATATGAAACATATAACAGCCAACGGCCTTTAAACTATGATGTCTTTCTGTAAGTTTTGCTGTAAATTTAAAAAAGAACTTCAAACAGTTTTTTAGCCACTCATAGATGTAATAAGCAGTAATTAGTTCCTTCTCGTCAGAACCATAATCCTCTAGCTGAAGCATCATAACGTCTTTGGAAATAATTAATTTCAGGGCATCTAGGGTGTCTGGGCTAAGCAGGTTTCTTGAATACAACAAAGTTGTGAAGCCACTGTTTTCCCTTAAGAGTGAGTTAATTCCTGTATTCAAAGCACGAACACATACGTCAGTAATCATAACTTTCAGTACACACCTACTACCATTAAACAAGTATCCGATGAAAATTGACACCCTCCATTTATTGAGTTTAGCCACAAGGATTGCAATCTTGTTCATTTCTGTACTAGCGGCAATGACGAACTGACTACAGGGCTCAAATAATTTATTCTTTTATACTGAAAATCAATCATGAACATATTATTTTTTAAAAGTTGCGTAAACCGCTGATAAAGAAAGCTATATATTAACAGCTGTCGATAAAACATTCACCTAGTTGCGGGAGAGTTCTCAAAGGTATAGCAACACTCCCCACAGCAAAATACCTACCATGTACGTATTAGCACTGAAGCAGATGAATGAAAAAGTAATCGGAAGGAATCTTAACTAATAATTTTTTTCTTTTTTCTTACAGGTGTGGTAAAATCATCGCAGCAGAATCCGCCTGAAGTGCAAATAATGCTATTTAACGTCAGATTCAGTTTAAACAAGACCATCTGTAAAAGTATCAGCATTAGAACGTCAGATGGTGAGTTCAACACGCTGGTGGTACTCAAAAATCCTCGATGTACTGATGTCGAAGTAATATTGAGCCTGAATGAGTGAGTTCGCCTATGTAATGCTTCAACGCAGATTTCTGTTTTATGCTCCCTCTCCCACAGTGATACTAGTTGATCATACGATCACAGTATGGGACATCCAGTGAAGAGCTGGATTACGTAATGAGAGACAGTTCACTAATCTACAGGAGCACATTTTTAAAAATCTAGTATATACAGGCTACGCAATTCAGCATGCCCTACATCATAGGTCTCCGAACTACGACCCGCGACATCAGTTCATCTGGCCCGCCGACAGTACTTGAGTTTGCTTGACAAAACGTATTTAACACGAGACGTACCTGCCCTGCTGCTGGTGTTACTAGGACTACGTGCAGCTGTTAAACCTGACATTGAGTCCTCTGCAGCCGACCGCGTGTGTGGTGAGCCACTCAGACTCCCTTCGGAACGTGGCCACTTGTCCGAGCATCTTCGTTCCTACATCAGCAAGGCAAGAGTTCCATTTCTAAATTTCAGTTGTCGTCGACAGCCGACATATGGACGGGGAAATCTTTGCACATAGAAATCTATGGGCGTATTCTCCGATCATGTTGCGTACGGACTATGTCAAATCCCGTTTTATCCCGTATGAAACTCTCATGGCGATATGCGCTGAACCACTGTCAGTTCCAGGCTTTTCTTGACGAAGAATTCTGTGACTTACTTTGTCGTACAGTAAAGAGACGTCACAGCTGCGGTAAAGTCCTGTTAGGTTTTTACAAGCTCCGAAACGAAATAGATGTTTTTCTCGCTGAAAAACAAAGGTGATCCACTACTGTCAGATTCCGGCTGGCTCTTAAAATCATCATTTTTGGTAGACATCACATCCCGGCTGAATGAAATGAACTTGAAACTTCAGGGAAAAGATAACCTCGTATACCCTACCAAATCATGAAAGCTTTCGGAGAAAGCAACCATTGTTTGAAGCACAACTACAAAGAGAAAACTTTCCTCATTTACGTTTCAAAGAGTTTTATGCTACAATCCTCGAAGACGTCAACCGTGACTTTCCAACAAAAGTTATTCATGAAATGAAGAAGATTATCAGATCTTCACAACATTGAGAGTGACGTTCTTTTATTCCAGATACGTTTGATTGTAAGTTTGATGCTGTGGAAGTTGATCTACAGTCAGAGACCACAGAATTGCAAACGAACGTCTTGTTGAAAGAGGAGCACAGAGAAAGAAAACTTGTTGAATTTTACGGCTGCTTATCTGATACTGAATTTTCCGGAAGTGAAGAAATTTGCCGCCGGCATTACATCAGCGTTTAGAACAACTTATCTCGGTAAGAAACCATTTATAGCAACGAAATATCTGAAGCCAGCATATCCAGTGAGATTTATTAATGTGCATTTGAAACCAACTGCCTTGATTGAATGCAGCAATATCAAAGTAAACGATATCTAGAAAGCCCAACGTTAGTTTCACAAAAATCACCAACGTTTTTTGCTGCTTTCTTTGTGATATTCTCTCGTGGTCGTGCGGTTGCGTTCTCGCTTCCCACGCCCGGGTTCCCGGGTTCGATTCCCGGCGGGGTCAGGGATTTTCTCTGTCTCGTGATGGCTGGGTGTTGTGTGCTGTCCTTAGGTTAGTTAGATTTAAGTAGTTCTAAGTTCTAGGGGACTGATGACCATAGATGTTAAGTCCCATAGTGCTCAGAGCCATTTGAACCATTTTTTTGTGATATTCGAATACGTGCATACTAGATGTGTACGTATCTTCCTGCTAACTTCGCCTTTGTTGATAACATTTTTAATAAATAAATATGCTGGTTGTCCTTGTTTACCCGCCAGGTTAGCCGAGAGAGCGCTAATGCGCTGCTTCCTGGACTCGGGTAGCAGCGCCGGCCCTGGTTCGAATCCGCCCAGCGGATTACCGTCGGCGGCCGGTGTGTCGGGCAGCCTGGATGTGATTTTTACGTGGTTTTCCACATCCTGCTAGGTGAATACCTGGCTAGTCCCCACGTTCCGCCTCAGTTACACGACTCGCAGACATCTGAACATGTTCGCGCTATTCCATGGATTACACTAGACGCAGACAGCTGGGAAACGCTCATTCCGTCCTGGGGGGTACGGGGTGGCGGCAGGAGGGGCACCCGGCCACCCCTTAAAACTAACCTTGCCAAATCCATTACTAACCGTGCCGACCCTGCGAATCCGCGGGACAACGCACCAGCAAAAGAAAGAAAGAAAGATGCTGGTTGTCCTTGTTTCTGTAAGAATTACGTATCACTCACCCACAAGTAACACAGAATGTTGAACTAAGTTTTCGTCGTTTTTCCGAGGACTTTCATTTTGGGTTTTAAATACAGTACTGCTCAGCTTTACAGTTCATGTAGTGCATCGATAAAAGTAGAAATGTTTGAATCACCTGTTCCAGAGGCAGACACAGAACAATGATCTTATTTAAGCATCTTCTATTTGATGCTATATATATATGAGAATATAATACAAGGTGGTTGGTAGAGGTAGCACCTTTGCTTGGGGTTGACTCAGTACTGGTCCTCACCACCCCAGGGACGAGCTGAGGAGGTATGCAAGACTTTTGCCTCTGAGGAAGCTGCGTCCAAGACCGTCCGTGCGTGGTGAAGAGCCACATCCTACACGAGGTGACCCTGTTAACACAGAACACGGCGGATCTATAGGAGAAAACCTTGAAAAAAAATCTCACATTCCAAATCCTCAATGCGTCTGTACTCGAGTCGAGCGGCAGCGAGGTCAGCGTCTGTCCATCTAGTAGGTGCGGCTGTATTATATGCTCCAGGAACTGACAATCCCTGGTTCTAAACACCCAGTGGAAACACTGGACCAAAACTTACAAGCTATCATGATTCGTGAGAGTAATGACAGAATTACCCCAGGTGGTAACCAATCCACTCGTCGACAGACGACAACTGGGTTTTCGGATTCTGGGGAACCCGGGCCATCACGATCAGAGTTCTCAAGCAAACTTCGTCCCAAGGTTCCCATGTACATTGGTACCTTTAACATTCAGACCCTAATTCAACCTGGAAAATTACACAACTTAGTAACAGAGCTAGACCAACAAAAAATTAAGATCTTAGCGTTACAAGAAACTAGATTCACGGATGAAAATACAATAGACTCTGGAAACTATCGCATCTTCAAGAGCAAGACTGACAAACGAATTGCCAATGGTACGCCACTCCTGGGCATGGCATTTGCGGTGCACAGAAATATATTAGGCTCAATTAGAGAGGTCTCTTCCATAAATAATCGCCTCATGACCATGCGTATCCAGTGCGCCAACAAGAAATACACATTGATAAATGTTCATGCACCCACAAACATAGACAACAAAAAACGCCAACTACAAACTGAAAAATTCTGGACTAAACTTGAAGATGTCATGGCCAAAATTCCCCGGGATGATATCAAAATCTTAATGGGAGATTTCAATGCACAAATTGGCAGAGAGAAAGAACACCAAAAAACTGTAGGAAAATATCCAGCACACAGATTCACCAACAGAAACGGACTGAGATTTATTGAACTATGCCAACAAAATAATCTAAAAATAATGTCTACATCTTTGAGAAAAAAACCTAGAAAACAAAAGACCTGGAGGTCCCCCATACAAGAGATCGGCGAATATCAGATTGACCACAGTGCCATCTCCTATTTCGTACAGAAAGAGATCCATGATGTCCAAGTCCGCAGAGGGGCGAACATTGACTCAGACCACTACTTAACACGCATTAAAGTGAAATTCACCCTAAAAAAATTCTATCCGAAGAAAACACACATGATGAAATTTGACACACGAACAATCAAAGAAACCAATCTGAAGGAGGAGTGGGAAAAGGAACCAGCTGACTCTTGGGAAAAATTTCGAACAAAAATTACAAAGAAGGCAAAAGAACTGATCCCATTGAAAAAGAACACAAAACACCCCTGGTGGGACTCTGGATGTGAAAAAGCGCTGGAAGAAAGAAAGAAAGCCTTTCTGAAGTATAACAGTAAAAAATCCCCAGAAAATCTAGATCACTTCCACAACACCAGAAGACAAGTGGCAAAAACAATCAGACAAGTCAAGAGGAAGTACCTCAAGGAACAGTGTGAGTCTATTGAAGAAAAATTCCGTAACTATAATGTACGAGACTTCTATAAGACCTTTGCTGGGAGAATCAATGGATACGGCTCACGAAATCTATGTTTCAGAAAACCAGATGGAAAACTAGCGCTCACAAATCGGGAAAATTGTGAGGAGCTGGCAAGATACTTTTCCGGACTCCTCAATTGCCCTGAACCTTCTTCAAGATTCCCTCAAGAAACTGCTATCTACACAAATCCAGAGTCCCCACCACCTACACTAGAGGAGATCCAAAGACATATTCATAGACTGAAAAACAACAAGGCATCCGGAGAAGATAATATCACTGCAGAACTACTTAAAAATCTTGGACCAAATTCCCTCAAAGAACTCACTCAAATCATCACAGACATTTGGCAGACAGAAAAACTACCAGAAGATTGGAAATGCGCCCTAATTCATCCACTGCAAAAAAAGGGAGACATGGCAGATATAAACAACTATCGAGGAATCTCCCTTCTCCAAGTCACTTATAAAATCTTCTCAGCTTGTCTTCTTCAACAAACACAAGAACAACTCGAACACAGTATTGGTGAATACCAAGCTGGCTTTCGCCCTCACCGATCCTGTGCAGAACAAATTTTCAATTTGAAGACAACACTAAAATACAAAGCAGTCAGAAACAGTCCGGTCATTTGTTCCTTTGTTGATTTTGCAAAGGCTTATGATTCAATCGATAGGCAATCTCTCTTTATTATCCTTGAGGAGCTAGGACTCGATCCGAAAACCCTAAACCTTATCAAAGAAACGCTCACAAACACAACTTCTAAGATAAAATTCCTGGGTGAAATATCAGAGCCCTTCCTGATCAAAACCGGCGTCAGACAAGGTGACGGCTTGTCTCCACTCCTCTTCAACCTTGTCTTAGACAAAATCATCCGAGAATGGGAAAAAGAACTGAAGAATCAAAATTACTGGAAGCCTATACAACTAGGAAGATCTAAAGATGGTATTAAAATTTCATGCTTGGCATTTGCAGATGACGTGGCCATTCTAGCAGAAAACGAGACCACAGCAATTAAACAGATAGACATTCTCAAAGAATGCGCCGAAAAAGTTGGGCTACAATTTTCGTTCCAAAAAACCAAATTCATCTGCTCAAAATTTGAAACTCAAAAACTGACTACAAAATATGGACAAATTGAGAGAGTTCCATTCTTTAAATACTTAGGCGAGGTCCTAGAACCCACAGGGGGAGAGAAAACTGCACGAAAAGTTCGACTGCAAAAACTGAAAAGAGCATACTGGAAAACCCACAACATCTACAATAAAAAGTGTCTCTCCATTCACTCAAAAATACGACACTACAATACAGTAATCAAGCCCGAAGCACTATATGCCAGCGAAACACTCACACTCCATAGAAAAGGCGACCCGGAAGGCATCCTGAAAGAGGAACGCAAAATTATCAGAAAGATTCTTGGCCCAAAAAGAACGGAAGATGGATACAGGTTACAGTCTCGGAAAACTACAGAAAAATTATCTAACCTCGCAGCAGACATCCGGAAAAGAAGACTAAAATTTTACGGTCATATCCACAGACTCCCAACACCCAGACTCTCCCACAAAATTTTAATATACATTGAAAAATTGAAAACCATACCCTGGATACAAGAAACCAAAACAGATCTAGCAAATGCACAAATAAATACTTCAGAAGTTATAAACAGAAATGTATACAGGCAAAAAATCAATAGTTGGAAAGTACAACCCTAGAATGAAGTTTGCAAGAGACAGGGGACAAAATGGACAGAGGAAAGAAAGAGAATTCATGGGGAAAGAATAAGAGAAGTTTGGAGAATTAAAAAATTGAATCGGAAAAGCTTTGCGTGATCCGTATGGGTCCAATCGCACATAATAATAATAATATGAGAATATACATTGAACCGCCAAAGAAATTGGCATAGGCATGCGTATTCAAATACAAAGATATGTAAACAGGCGTTGCGGTGGGCAAAGTCTATAAAAGACAAGAAGTGTCTGGCGCAGTTGTTAGATCGGTTACTGCTGCTACAAGGTTTAAGTGAGTTTGAACGTCGTGTTACAGTCGGCGCACGATTGATGAGACCCAGCATCTCCGAGGTAGCGATGAAGTGGGGATTTTCCCCTCCGACCATTTCACAAGTATACCGTGAATATCAGGCATCCGGTAAAACATCAAATCTCCGATATCGCTGAGGCCGGAAAAAGGTCCTGCAAGAACGGGACCAACGACAACTCAAGAGACCCGTTCAACGTGACAGAAGCGCATGCCTTCCACAAATTGCTGCAGATTTCAGTGCTAGGCCATCAATAGGTGTCAGCGTGTGAACCATTCAACGAAACACCATCGGTATGGTTTTTCGGAGCCGAAGGCCCACTGGTGTACCCTTGATTACTACACGACACTAAACTTTACGTCTCGCCTGGGCCCGTCATTGGACTATTCTTGATTGGAAACCTGTTGCCTGGTCGGACGAATCTCGTTTCAAATTGTATCGAGCGGATGTACGTGCACGGGTATTGAGACAACGTCTTGAATCCATTGACCCTAAATGTCAGTAGGAGATTGTTCAAGCTGGTGGAGGCTCTCTAGTGGTGTGAGGTGTGTGTAGTTGGATTGATATGGGACCCATGATACGTCTAGATACGTGTCTGACAGGTGACACGTACGTAGGCATTCTGTCTGATCATCTGCATCCATTCATGTCCATTGAGCATTCAGACGGAATTGGGCAATTCCATCTGGACAGTGCGACACCCCACACGTCCAGAAATGATACAGAGTGGCTCTAGGAACACTCTTCTGAGTTTAAACATTTCCGCTGGCCACCAAACTCCCCAGGAATGAACATTATTGGGCATATCTGGGATGCCTTGCAACATGCTGCTCAGCAGAGATCTCCACCCCCTCGTACTCTTACGGATTTATGGACGGCCATATAGGATTCATGGTGTCAACTCCCTCCAGCACTACTAAGACATTAGTCTAGTCCATGCAATGTCGTTCTGCGGCACATCTGCGTGCTCGCAGGGGCTCTTCACGATAGTAGGCAGGTGTACCAGTTTCTTTGGCTCTTCACTGTAAATCGTAATGGAGACCTTAGCATACGCTCCAGCATCTTATCCCTTCTCCTGATTCGACAAGAATTTCCTGTACAATGTTCGAAACACTGGCTCCGTGCACAACCGTTGCGTAAATATTCATGATTTGGTGCATAACAGGACACGCAAACTGTTGTGGGTTTGCAGGAGAGCCAACACCGGTTTTGAGAGGAAGCCGAAAGGCACGCGTTTTAGCTCACGCAGGCTGGCGTGAGGTATGGAACAGGTCAAGGAAATTAGACTTCAGCAAAAAACGTACGTAGCTGCTGGAATACTTAACTTTAATCCATAAATGGTGAACATCGCTCTTGACGGTACATGTTTTACAGCATCAATAGTAACTGGTAATGGCGCCTTGCTAGGTCGTAGCAAATGACGTAGCTGAAGGCTATGCTAACTATCGTCTCGGCAAATGAGAGCGTAATTTGTCAGTGAACCATCGCTAACAAAGTAGGTTGAACCACTGGGGCGAGTGCTAGGAAGTCTCTCTAGACCTGCCGTGTGGCGGCGCTCGGTCTGCAATCACTGATAGTGGCGACACGCGGGTCCGACGTATAATAACGGATCGCGGCCGATTTAAAGGTTTCCACCTAGCAAGTGTGGTGTCTGGCGGTGACACCGCACAAACCTCGGACAGTGCAGCAGCGTGACACCAGTGTTAGGAAGCGCATCAGTAGAGGCAGTCGTGGTATTCTTGATAAGCTGACACTTGAACTGCATTGGATACAATTACTGTGGACCTGGAACGAACCTGACACCTGAACCTGAACGATTCGTGGTGATAAATGAATTACTGAACCCCAGAACGCCTGCAAGTAGCACGATATCGCTTATGCTGAAAATAATGATCGCCACCTGCAGATCGAATTTGAACCGATGACGCCCAGCAAATATACCGAAGAAAGGACACTGGAATATGGCAATGTGTTGTAGCATTCGCAGTTGCTAAAGCTCTTTCTGCCAAACTTAAATTGCACGTTGGGATAAATGTCCAAGAAATGATGAACACAGTTCATTTTACGATAAAGAAGCAAAAGAGAAAACCTGTGGGATATTTAAAAAATTGCGTCTACTCAGAGGCGTAGCACCTCAAAGTGCGATGAAACAGGAAGGAATAAGAAGGCGTTTAGAATGCCTATGGTTACACCATTATCCAAGCCAGCTAGTGGAATCATTCCATTTCTAATTCCTGCCATTGTGGGGCTATCAGCAAACAGATCATTAACAGAAGGAGCAATTGTTATAGCTTGAACTGTAAAGAATGTACAAAATGCACAGAAGCAGCTACAGGATGCTAAAAGGTAGAATAAAATAGAGGAAGATCTACCTTTTGGTAAAGGACTATATTCAAAAAAATGATTCAAATGGCTCTGAGCACTATGGGACTTAACCTCTGAGGTCATTAGTCCCCTAGAACTTAGAACTACACAAATCTAACTAACCTAAGGACATCACACACATCCATGCCCGAGGTAGGATTCGAACCTGCGACCGTAGCGGTCGCGCTGTTCCAGACTGTAGCGCCTAGCACCGCTCGGTCACCCTGGCCGGCGACTATATTCAAAGCCACACAGGAAATGGCTGGGGCAGTTAAGAACAAATTCCTTAGCGTTTCTATTGGGCAGACCACTTACAAATACAGATTTGCTTAAATTAGTTCGAATACTCAAAATCCCAAGACTTTGTTGACTGTTTATGAGGAATATGTTGCCAAAGATGATGTAGAATTCCAAAGATGTGGGATTGTCACTTTAGATGTTACAGGAGGATGCGGAACTCGCTAGGCTGCAAATGTTAAAAAAAAAAAAAAAAAAAAAAAACAGAAATACTATCTACTACTTCATCTCATTCAGGGACGTATGTCCTCTGGAAGAATTGCGCCAGTACTTTATCAATATTTTTTTCCTGTAATGTCTTTCTTTTGCTGGTGCCATGTCCCGCGGATTCGCAGGGTCGGCACGGTTAGGAACGGATTTGACAAAGTTAGTTTCAAGGGGTGGCCGCCACCCCGTACCCCCCAGGACGGAATGAACGTACCCCAGCTGTCTGCTTCTTGTGTAATCCATGGAATAGAGCGAACATGTTCAGATGTCTGCGAGTCGTGTAACAGAGACGGAACGTGGGGACCAGCCAGGTATTCACCTAGCGGGATGTGGAAAACCACGTAAAAACCACATCCAGGCTGCCCGACACACCGGCCGCCGACGATAATCCGCTGGGCGGATTCGAACCAGGGCCGGCGCTGCTACCCGAGTCCAGGAAGCAGCGCATTAGCGCTCTCGGCTAACCATAATAGCTCACACACTTAACGAGCACCACAAAAAGAGAATAAAATGCTTTGAAGTGGAAAGTATCCCATATATCTGCATCAGGTGAAGTGTGTCTGAAACGTTTAGATGTGATGTTAATTTTCTATTAACTTTCCATTCATGCGAACTTTACGAGTATCCTGTTCTGCTGATGACATCCAATAGAGTGTGAATGACTAAGATATAAATAGTTCAACTAGAAACGCCTCGATTTATTGTTCTGATTCTACAGACAGACAGGAAGCGGAATCTAAAACAGAAATGAGCATATTTGACAACAGTAAACTAACCAGTGGAAGAGTGTTCCTAAATTCAGAGTTTTTCCATATGATAATTTTCAGTTTCAGTGGGGCAAAAACATCCATACCCTATTGCACGACAGATGTGTAGGGGTTTACCCTTCTTACTACAATATTGATGATGGATTCAGAGGGATACTCAGTCCGCAGAAGTCTTAAGAATTAGCATCCTCAGACATGATAAATTATTCATGCAATGAGGCATTAAAAGCTAGATTGTAGATGTTAATACGGAATTTAAATCACCTCAAAACATCCCTCCAGGCTCCTCAGCATATACATTATTGCTTCATGGTCACCTCATAAACCTCTCTCCTCTTACATCAATCTTACAATGTCAGGTACAAATGTAGAGGTAATGCACCACACGTGCATTCTTTCATAATTATGCCACAGAATGCAACCGTCATTGGCGTGATACAGGGATTTTAATTATGGCTGTAGACAATTAGTGTTTAAGTATATTGTATTCGTTGCATTATTCAAGTTGGACTAGTAATACTGAGATACTCCTCAATTGTCACTTCACTCAAACCATTTATTGAAATATGGTGTGCAAAGGATTGATGAACTACACTGTTGGCCATTAAAATTGCTACGCCACGAGGATGATGTGCTACAGACGCGAAATTTAACCGACAGGAAGAAGGTGCTGTGATATGCAAATGATTAGCTTTTCAGAGCATTCACACAAGGTTGGCGCCAGTGACGACACCTACAACGTGCTGACGTGAGGAAAGTTTCCAACCGATTTCTCATACACAAACAGCAGTTGACTGGCGTTGCATGGTGAAACGTTGTTGTGATGCCTCGTGTAAGGAAGAGAAATGCGTACCAGCACGTTTCCGACTTAGATAAAGGTCGGATTGTAACCTATCGCGATTGCGGTTTATCGTATCGCGACATTGCTGCTCGCGTTGGTCGAGATCCAACGACTGTTAGCAGAATATGGAATCGGTGGGTTCAGGAGGGTAATACGGAACGCCGTGCTGGATCCCAACGGCCTCGTATCACCAGCAGTCGAGATGACTGGCATCTTATCCGCATGTCTGTAACGGATCGTGCAGCCACGTCTCGATCCCTGAGTACAGATGGGGACGTTTGCAAGACAACAACCATCTGCACGAACAGTTCGACGATGTTTGCAACAGCATGGACTATCAGCTCGGAGATCATGGCTGCGGTTACCCTTGACGCAGCATCACAGACAGGAGTGCCTGCGATGGTGTACTCGACGACGAATCTGGGTGCACGAATGGCAAAACGTCATTTTTTCGGATGAATCAGGGTTCTGTTTACAGCATCATGATGGTCGCATCCGTGTCTGGCGACATCGCGGTGAACGGACATTGGAAGCATGTATTCGTCTTCGCCATACTGGCGTCTCACCCGGCGTGTAGGTATGGGGTGCCAAAGGTTACACGTCTCGGTCACCTCTTGTTCGCATTGACGGCACTTTGAACAGTGGATGTTACATTTCAGATGTGTTACGACCCATGGCTCTACCCTTCATTCGATCCCTACGAAACCGTACATTTCAGCAGGATAATGCACGACCGCATGTTGCAGGTCCTGTACGGGCCTTTCTGAATACAGAAAATGTTCGGCTGCTGCCCTGGCTAGCACATTCTCCAGATCTGTCACCAATTGAAAACGTCTGGTCACTGGTGGCCAAGCAACTGGCTCGTCACAATACGCCCGTCACTGCTTTTGATGAACTGTGGTGTCGTGTTGAAGCTGCATGGGCAGCTTTATCTGTACACGCCATCCAAGCTCTGTTTGACTCAATGCCCAGGCGTATCAAGGCCGTTATAATGGCCCGAGGTGGTTGTTCTGAGTAGTTGTTCTAGGTACTGATTTCTCAGGATCTATGCACCCAAATTGCGTGAAAATGTAGTCACATGTCAGTTCTAGTATAATATATTTGTCCAGTGAATACCCGTTTATCATCTGCATTTCTTCTTGGTTCAGCAATTTTAATGGCCAGTAGTGTAAGTAAACGCAGCTGCAGCGCCACTGGCACAGGAAAGCTTCGACCGCAGCATAGCCTGGCAGCAGCAGCAGCGGTCGTGGCAGGCTTTAGAGAATACCACATTCGTCTGTCCGCGCCCACTCGCGGCCACTCTCCGTCGCCCCTGCAAACAGGTGATTCGTTACTATTCCGACGGTCGCCTATAAATCGCGAGGAAAACGATTTATAAAGACTAGATTTTAAATTCTAATTTTATGACGACATTAGGGCCCGAGAATCACAGCGCTAGCCGTGGCGACGACGTTACCGCTAACATGTTGCCGTCAAAGATAAACACGGACGGGCGCGCGCAGGTGCGGACACGATCTGCTTCCAGGCGAGAGAGGAACGGAGGTCGCAGTCGGCGGGAAGAATGGCCGAGAAGGCCGCTCGGGCAGCCGCGATTGTTTTCGCGTGCCGTAATGGTCGCCGCGGACTCGGACGGCTCGCACGCTGTGCATAAAACGGCGGCCAATGGTGCAGTCGGGAGGCGACGCAGCGGCTTTTTAATTGTGGCAGCCGCGCCGCTCGGCTACGCGCCGACTAATACATATTTAACTGCGCGGCTGCCGCCCGCAGCCAGCTATCGCGTCTCCCGTCGGCGCTGGCAAAACTGTTTTACCATAAAAGCTGCGCCGGCGTCTGCCCTCGCTCGAGTATAAGTTAACGGGTCGGGGAGGCGGAGGTCGGCGACGCCGCCGGCTTCGCTGACGGAGGAGAGGCGCCTGCTGCTGCTAATTACGACTCATTACGTGCGCAGTGCGGCGCGGCCCGCCTACCCGCGCGATGCCTTTACTGTGGCGCTAATCTGTTTACGGGCAGGCCTCGGGGTGCAGCCAGCGCCGCAGCTGGTGTTTATTGACTGGCGGCCGGCTTCTCCCGTTTGCAGATGCGCCTGCCTCATTTCCATTCGCGGGCAGCGTAACCTAGCGGTGCGCGTCTATTTGTATGCAGGCGACGCGCGCGTACATCAGCGGCGCCATTGTGGCAACAGACGCCCGCGTCGCACCGAGTCGCGCCGGGTCGCGTTGCGACGGCAGCGGTCGCGACCGCCGGGCGCCGCAGCGTCTTTCACCGCCCTTCCAGAACAGTCGGCGATATTCCTGCACTGCGGCTTTTCGCGGATGATGCTGTAGTATACAGAGAAGTTGCAGCATTAGAAAATTGCAGCGGAATGCAGGAAGATCTGCAGCGGATAGGCACTTGGTGCAGGGACTGGCAACTGACCCTTAACATAGACAAATGTTATCTGCTGCGAATACATAGAAAGAAGGCTCCTTTATTGTATGATTATTGAAAGGTGGCTACACTGAGTCACAGCGCCAGAGATTGCGCCAAAGATTATTATTCCGCCGCCTCCACTGGGCAGTTGTAGTTCAGAAGCTGCCGTGGGAAGTGCTTGTTGAGAGGATGTCGAGAGCAGTACTAGTTGAGAGCATGTCGTGTGCAGTTGTTCTTCTGCTGGCCGAGAGAGTTGATGCTGTTCGGTTGGTGTAATGTATATATGGAAGATGTTGCAATGACCACAGTGTATTTTTCGTCAATATATATGGAGCTAACAAAAAAGTTTTTATTTCAAATTTCCTAAATAACAATGTCTCTTGGTCACAGGTTCAGTCAACAAAGCATCTGGCTCGTGTTCATGTATTACACTGTAATTCTGTTTTCTATGTGCAATTATAGTATTTCTGGTTTTTTAATTACTTCATTGTAAATGGTGTTTAAAATATCTTGTCGTATTGAGGAAGAACCGTGCCAGATACGTGTACGTTGAATCACACTTCCACACACAGAACAGTTACACTTGTGCTTTGTTGTTTCGTAACTTTTATAGTTGCTGGTGACTTAATTAATCAATTGTGTTAACGGAAATTTCCTTTCATTCTTTATTGTTATTTTTTGCAGTCAGATTGCGTGTTAATACTACTCAGGGCCAACCGGTTACGAAACTTCGTAACCGGACTCACAGCTACTAAAATATTTGCATTTTTATGTAATTAAGCCCCCTTGCATTATATGATAGCGGAACAAACACTGGTAGCAGTTACTTCTGTAAAATATCTTGCAGTATGCGTACGGAACGATTTGAAATGGAATGATCATATAAAATTAATTTATGGTAAGGCGGGTACCAGGTTGAGATTCATTGAGAGAGTCCTTAGAAAATGTAGTCCATCAACAAAGGAGGTGGCTTACAAAACACTCGTTCGACCAATGCTTGAGTATTGCTCATCAGTGTGGGATCCGTACCAGGTCGGGTTGACGGAGGAGATAGAGAAGATCCAAAGAAGAGCAGCGCGTTTCGTCACAGGGTTATTTAGTAACCGTGATAGCGTTACGGAGATGTTTAGCAAACTCAAGTGGCAGACTCTGCAAGAGAGGCGCTCTGCATCGCGGTGTAGCTTGCTGTCCAGTTTTCGAGAGGGTGCGTTTCTGGATGAGGTATTGAATATATTGCTTCCCCCTACTTACACCTCCCGAGGAGATCACGAATGTAAAATTAGAGAGATTCGAGCGCGCACGGAGGCTTTCCGGCAGTCGTTCTTCCCGCGAATCATACGCGACTGGAACAGGAAACGGAGGTAATGACAGTGGCATGTAAAGTGTCCTCCGCCACACACCGTTCGGTGGCTTGCGGAGTATAAATGTAGATGTAGAGGTAGAAGTGAAGCGCCGAAATCAACAGCGCAGCAATCTGGTGTTGCCTGGGCACAAAACAACTTGGCCGGTACTTGCGCAGACTTCAAGCGTGTCGAGTCATGGACGAAGATTGCATTGTTGGCGATTCCAAGCGACAGTTGCAACAAGCGCAAGCGCAGTGCTCTCCGCTTGGAGAAAGCGTACATCCCGCAAATTATGTCTCTCGCTTACTTATGCACAGTTTATCACTTACCACCAATACCGTGGGAGAAGAAGCTGAGGAGAACAGTCACTTTATTCTAGTGGTACAGTCTGCTTTCGGCTGCGTTGGGGCGAGGACGTCCGCTGCACCCCGCCGTGCGCGACCGTGAGCGCTTGCTCGTGTTTACCTTCTCGCGGCGCGAGTTGTATTTGTTCCAAGTTCAGTGCGACTATGGCACACACATGGTGCCACGATACGATCAAAATTACTTTCCAACCAGATCATGCGCGTCCTCGAGCCTATGAAATAGAATAGTTCATACGCGACAATCTACGTTTAGATCCAGCGACTGTCGTCGGATTACATTTTTCTATAACGGCGAGCGTGGTTTATGTTAAAATGACCAGTGCAGAGGTCTGCGTGATGTGGTATCTAAATACTCGAACTCACTCAAACGTTCTGACGGGCATATCGGTGTAGTGACGGTGGATCATGCAGGCATTGGCCTAAGGACTGTAAGGGTTTTTGAGCTCCTCTTCGAGGTCCCAGAGGAAGTTGTCAAGGACGCCTTCCGACCATATGGCAATGTTATCATCCATGTTGCAGAAAAGTGGCAAACTTTCTCGACGTATAAGGTCTACAATGGTGTGCGCCAAATTAAACTTGAGCTCAAGAAACATGTGGCGTCCTATTTGAACATCGGTGGCTATCGTTCAGTCATAATGTACGACGGTCAACCACGTACCTTTTCCGGATGTGGGCAGGAAGGCCACGTTCGATCGAGCTGCTTACAACGTAGAATTTCGCAGATACCAGTGGGAGACTCCGTTTCCACGACGGGGACGACAATCCTGCCCCTCACGTACGCTCAGACGACGATGCGCACCATAGATGAGGACGAAACGGGCGATAGGACACATCCATTGACGTCAGAAGTACCAAGGGAGGAAGAGGAGGGACCCCTGATGACAACCCATATGTCGCCCCCTCCACAGCAACAACAGCAGCAACGGTCCCATGGAATCCAGACGCAACATAACATTCAGAACGCGATGGACGTGGACGCGAACATTGTTCCGACCGCGGCTTTCCTAGCGGAAGGTGATACGACGCTGGAATGCCCCCCACATTCGGATACGGATGTCCACGTTCGAAAGCAACGTTCGCCTCAACGACGCAAGCGACGTCGGTGGACCCCTTCTGACGATTGCCTCCTACACACGGCCGGTCAAGAAGGTGACATCTCATCAGACGGCATGGATGCTGCGCGTGCTGAAGATCTAAGTGGTGTAGACGGTTCACTTGCTCATACTACGAGTGCCCAGTTACTTCATGCACCACAGATGCAGCAGGTCGCGTCGATGGATGGCGCTCCGTCTACCTCTACCAAAGACGACGTGCGTGAGAGAGATTTAGCTGCCGATCAGCTACACAGCATCGTGTTGCACCCACTGTGGTCGGACGATGTTGAGGATCTTCCTGGAGAGGGCAGGGGTGACAAGGGAGGGGGTGGCATTGGGGATGCCCCTCCTAGCGTGAAAGACTCATAATTTGTAACGGATTTGGTGGGTCCGGCATCTCTTGCCGTTATCTTCGATTGCCATGGCGTCTAACCTACGTGAAGAGGCTAGGCAGCACACCTTTCGCCTTGCCACAATCAATATCAACGCGATAAGGGCACCACACAAACTGACAATGCTACAACGCATGCTTGATGCGGCGAACATCGACGTGGCCCTCTTACAGGAAGTATGTGTCGCTAGTTTCCCTGACTTCTACGGATATACCGCCCACATCTCCCACGCCTCTTCTACCGATTGTGGTGTGGCTGTCCTGCTACGGGACGGCTTGCCGGCTACGGACGAACTGTACTTACCGAGTGCAAGAGCCATGGCAGTAACTGTCATCGGTGTACGATTTGTAAGTAGGCTGTTTAGGTTTTTTCATTGGTAACGCCACCTCTGTATGAAAATCACTGGCTGTGCTGTGGGCAGTCTGTGTCTGCTTTGCATTGTTGTAATACTCGCCATTGTAGTGTTGGGCAGCGGCAGCTGGATGTGAACAGCGCGTAGCGTTGCGCAGTTGGAGGTGAGCCGCCAGCAGTGGTGGATGTGGGGAGAGAGATGGCGGAGATTTGTAATGAACTGATATATATATTATGACTTGTGATGATATTAAGGTAAATACATTGTTTGTTCTCTATTAATATCTTTCATTTGCTAACTATCCCTATCAGTAGTTAGTGCCTTTCATAGTTTGAACCTTTTATTTAGTTGGCAGTAGTGGCGCTCGCTGTATTGCAGTAGCTTGAGCAGCGAAGATTTTTGTGAGGTAAGTGATTTGTGAAAGGTATAGTTAAATGTTAGTCAGGGCCATTGTTTTGTAGGGAATTTTGAAAGTCAGATTGCGTTGCGCTAAAAATATTGTATGTCAGTTTAAGTACAGTCGTGTAAGAATTGTTCAAAGGGGACGTTTCATATGTCGACCCTTAGCCTAGGATACCTCACTGGAATCTTCTGATTTTTCTTGTAGTTTGTGTATTTAGTGTAGCTTTTGTTTATTGCTAGCGCGTAATTGTAGAGAGAATCTCCTTTGTAGTTGTAGCCTTTCATTGTTGTACAGTAAAACAGTTGTGGCATGCATATAGATTTGCACCAAGTATTTCGCAGCTGTAATTAACTAGATATTAATTTCAGTGCTATGTTAATGTGTTCTCTTATTTTTGCTCTTCAAATTGTGTTTTTCTGTGTTGTCGTGTGAAATACTGTGACAATAATGGCGTGTGAAAAACGTAATACTAGGCTCCAAAGTAAACTGAGAAATGACAGTGAAAATGAGAGCAGTGTGTTAGCGCCACCGAGTAATGAATTAACTGATGTTCAAAGTAGTAATTTGGTAATTGTGCATAGGGAAATGGAGCGGGCGGCAAACAATGGCGTGGACAGTGAAACAATTAGTGAAGAGGGAAGCATTATCGATCGATCGGTCGGCAACAGCTCGCCTCAGGAATCCGAAATGACAGGACACAATTTCGCAAATACTGTAGATTCAGGTTTTGGGTCATCACCGTTTTCTCAAATAAGTCAAGACACATTTTCTGCTTGTCAAAATGTGAATGTTGTCGGTGCAAATGCACTGCCGAAAAGCGTAGAGAAACAGATTCCAGACACTAATACATTATTATTGCAATTAATGCAACAAATGGAACAAAATCAGAGACAAACACAGCAAAAGCTTGAAAAGTTAGACACAATGGAACAACACCAGAGACAAACACAGCAACAGTTAGACACAGTGGAACAAAATCTCAAAAAGTTAGACACAGTGGAACAAAATCTCAAAAAGTTAGACACAATGGAACAAAATCTTCAAAAGTTAGACACCACACTTGAACAAACACGTGAAGATTTAACTAGTGAGTTACATAACATTGAATCGAAATGTCAAAAAGTCTGTAATGACGTAAAATCACAAATTTGTGAGCATTTCCAACCTATTTTTTCGCGGCATGAAAATGCATTACAGAATCATGAAGCAGCCATAAAAGAACTGCAAACTATTTTTCATGAAAATCACAACACCTTGCAAGCTAAAATTGACTCAGTTGCATCTACCGATTCGGTTACGCAACTTGCAAAAACTCAGGAAAACTTAAAGGTCACAGTAGACACGATTGCAACACAAATGGACACTCTGAAACTTGGTTCAGAAAAACATACAGAGGAAATGATTTCACTATCGGATAAAGTAGCCGAACTTTCAGATCAGTTCACTAACTTATCTACAAAGGTAGATGATGATCTGAATGACACAACACCTGTAGCCTTCACTGACACAGAAGAGTATGAACAAATTAGAAAATTCAAACAAAATCAAAATCAAATCAATACACAGTACAAAAGAGAAATCTGGGAAGTGCAAGATCAGTTGGCACAAGTAGTACAAGAATTACGTATTTCAGAGGACACTCGCGCCCCAATACGGGAAGAGGGACATACAAATACGGAACAGACACAAAATAACAACACAGGGCACTTCGGAAGTTATGAAAGAAATTGGCAAGGTGCACCGAATTTTGAAATGGAACCGCCGAAACGACGTAACAATGACCGATATGCGACTCGCAGACATGATGATTTTGACTATAAGCTGTTCATTACTACACGTAAATTCAAAACGTTTAAGAATTCTGCCAACGACATTCATCCACAAGCATGGCTCCATCAATTCTCTCATTGTTTTCCTCCCAACTGGTCGTTGGAACACAGATTAGAATTTATGTGTGGCTACTTAGAGAATGAACCAGCTGTAAGAATGCGATCGGTAATTCACGATTGCCACAGTGAAGGAGAGTTTTACCATGCCTTCCTCTCAGCATATTGGTCTCAAGCCACACAAGACCGTGTAAAACATAGCATCATAATGATGAAACGTTTCGAACAATCTGAATTTTCCAGTCTTATGAAATATTTTGAAGACAAGGTGCATATGAATCAGTATCTTTCAAACCCATACAGCCCCTCAGAACTCATCCGCATTTGCTTAATCAAACTGCCTGAACATTTACGACATATTATTTTGGCAGGACGTTGCAAAGACGACATTGAAGCTTTTCAGGGACTCTTACAAGAATTAGAAATTGACACTGACAATCGCGGAACGCGAAACCAGGAACACAGCAATTACAGGTCACATCCGTCGCAATTCTGCGATGAAAGAAGTAATAACTGGACACGACAAGGCTATTCTCACAACACAAATCGTGACCAAAATAGACACCACCCGTATGACAACCGTTGGCAGAGTAGTAATAACTACAGGGAAAGATCACCTCTCCGTGGTAATGACTATCACAGAGACAATCAGAGAAACAGACAATATGGGAACCAAAATAAATATTATCAAGGGTGGCAGAATAACTTCAGACGCAACAGTTCGGCGCAGAGTTACGATTCAGGGAGAAATTCTCCACCACATGACCGACAAACAAGAAACTATGTAAACTACCGACATAACGACAGACCTGAATTCCATCAGAACTGGCGAGCTTCAAACAGGGCTGGGCCCTCTCGGCAAGGCGAATTTGTAGAAGTTAGGTCTCCTAATCCCAATAACAACGCGCGCCAACAAAGAGACAGACAATGACTCGCACCGCAGGCAGCCGCGTGCGCCGGCTGGCTCAGAGAAAAATAACATAGACGCTAACCTTGAGAAAAATTCCAGTATTCTTTACCGACGTATACGACATGATAATTGCGTTAAAGTTGAAACTCTGCGTACTAGGAAGAGTAAAGGTTTACACCATATTTCACATGTAAAACCGTTTATTGAAAGATAATCTGCTTTTTAACTTTGTCTTTGCCATAAAACGTTTCACTTCACGTTACTAGTATGCTTTAGAAACTGTTACCATGCAACAATGTTTGAAGTTCAATATCCAGCCAAGAACCAAGAGAAATTATTTAAACAGAAATTACGAATGCATTGTTATTGCGAACAGACGACACAGTGTAATTGTGTGTGTACATTCTTGCTTGTTAGTTGTACGATTAGAACATTTACCAGTACTGCTAATGAGATTTTAATGCAACATTTTGGTTTACTTGAAAATACATTCCGGATTTAAAGTACTTTCTGAGAGATACCAGATGACACAGAGGTTAGTTTATGTGACAGCTACACGATTTTTATCACGACGCTACTAATGAGTGACAATTTACAATGTTGCTTTTGCAGTGTATCTGTTTTATATCTGCACAGTTTTCTGAATTCTTCTAGGAAGAAAAACATGTTTTAGTAGTAACTTTTGTGGTATAGCAACAATGAGACAGCCTTTTTCGTGGCATAACAATACGTTACTGTACAGAACTTTCTTCATCACGGCAATAAGCGTAATAAGTATGATATCTATACGCAAAGCATTTCACTTTGTTTATCATGAGGTAAGTACATTGACTTCTGCAGAACTTGGCTTTCGGAGGACGATAAGTACGACACTTCCACAGAATTATCTTACAGCAAGACGCACATTTAGCGCTACAGGACACGCATTTGAGAGATTTTGTACTTAAGCCATTTATTTTTCAAGATTTTTGAATTACAAAGAAAGTTTTCCGTGATACATTTCATTCCATTGCTGTAATTTGTAACACCTGAGGGTATAATTACATTTATCCTCAGGGGGGTACACGCTTACTTTGTGTACCATGTGTTTGGTAAGCACAAGGAGCCCTAGCTAATATGGTATTTGCTTATACAACTTTACACATCGGTACCATATTTCTCTAACACACAATTTACACAGCTATCTGATCATTTAACTGAGAGAGACAAACATTTATTTTTACTACATCAGTGACACATGTTTACGTAATTACACCGTTGGATAACTTCACACTTACGAAATTGTATTTTGTCTGTACTGTGTGAACTCTTCATATTTTTTTGGAACCATTGTGATACTATGAGAGCTTTGAATGATGTATTTGGTAAAGGGATTATGATTTTTAAAGTACGTTTGAGGCAGATGACACTTTTGACATGAGCAGAGAATTTTTTTAATTATTGGAGGAAGCTACGACGATTTTGAGATTTGACCGAGGTGTTATGATGTTATTTTTACGACGACGATGTGTATTATGCTGCTGAGGTATGTTTACGATTAATAGGCTGAGGCTATATGAGTTATTTGATTATGCTTCATATTTATAATGACGAAATATTGACGAGTGTCGATGGATACGTATATGTGTAATAAGGTAAGGAGTAGGGGTTAGGGACTCTGATTTATGAAAAAGTTGTTGGAAACCAAGAATCATACTTTAAGAGTTATGAAATGTGTGTGTATATGCTTGAATGTATCACAATGCCACTGAAAATTTTTTGGACACTGTTATATTTATAGGGTTTTGTTTCTACAGATTTGCAACGCTAATTCTTGACCTGTGAAATATTTTTATATGAGACTACCACGGTAGCAGAATCTCCTGTCGTAAATATTTCCGTACGAAAGTTAAGTGACCACCTGCACGTAATGCGTCGCGGGCACCCAGCTGTGTCAGACGCCTGGAGAAAAAGCCATTATTGCGAGCCCTTTTCAGCGGCACAGGTAGAACAAAAAAAAGGGGAGGCCATTATCCTCGGAAATATTCATACATCTGCACACCTGATTATGACAAGTGTCTTTCTCCGAGAGTTGAGTGCTACTGACTTACGAAATGCCACATAGCTATTGAATGATGTTTTTATGCTTTGGTTTGCGTAATTGCTTATTTCATTTGATATCTGGTTTCCAGCTGTGTTGCAGCATTGCTTTTATAAAATGAAATGCATTTGCTAATGTGAACTCTTTCTGTCAACAGATCTATTAAATAATTATTTTATGATCCACATTCTTTAAAAAAAGGAGCACTTGGAAAGGAAAGAACAATAAGAAGGAACTAATAACAGTAACACATAATTTTCTTTTCAAGTACTTGGTAATTTCTTTTGTAGAATAAATTGTGATGCATCACTCTAATGCTAAGATGTGACATAGGTATTAGACATGGCCATTTTAGTGTAATATTTTTTCTGCTTACGCTATGTCATGTTTAGGTATAAGTTGCTGCTGTTTGCCAGGCATAGTGTTATTGAATTTGACTTTTGCTCATTTATGCTGCTAGCTTTGCCAATTTGCATTTTTTTGCATTGCTGTTTGTGTTGATTTGTTATGTGATGCTGCATTGCCTTGTCCCTTAGTTTAGCATCTGAGCTCAGTAGATTTAAGTTAGCTTAAGAGGGGGTAGCCTCTAAGAGAATGAGTTGCGATGAATTGGAAGAAATGCATTGAGAAAACAGGTTTAGGTAGGATTTTCTTGGAAATAAATGTTGAGGTACGAAATGTGTGAACATTTAAATACAGAAAGCATGCTTAGATAGAATTTTTTTGGTGGAAACAACGGATGAAATAAAAGGAAAGATATATGAAGTTTTAGGTTGGACTGCAGTACCAAATGTTACACTGAAAACGAACCCTGTCCTTTCCTTTTGTGTTATCCCAGTACGTGTTTGTGTACCCTTGTGTATTTGTTTTCTTCCTGTCTCTGTGTAGTTTCATAGAATTTTTTTCTTCTTTTAATATTAAGCTACATTCACTATGATGAGGAATACTGTTATCCTCAAATATAATTGGCATTAATAATATGTTATTTACTTTGTAAAGATATTAGACATTATTCATTCTGTTTAAATGCTCATGTGTGAAGTTGATGTTTCGCACGTTATTCTGATCTTCTATGTATGTACTCATGTCATAATTCCTGTAACACTGACGTATATGTCTATTTCTATTCTTTTGTAACGCCTGTTTTACTACAAATGTTATCGGTATTGTTATGTTCTTTAATGATGTATTTTGTACCTTTGTAATTGTATTTTCATGTTGTAAATTTATAATGTGTACAGACACCAGTTCTTCAAATTCAGTTACATTTCACTGCACACGTTTCTGTTGGTCATAGTATATGGACAATATGTGAGAAGTAGGGACTGATAGTGTTTGCATGTGTGTTAATGATTCAGCAAGGGACTGGATAACAGCATTGCTCGTTCTAAGGACAATTAAAAGAAAAACTTTCTGAGTGCACAAGTGGTGGTTTATGGACTTGCTATATTGTCCGCAAGACCCTTCGATGGTGATTGTGCACCTGCACAGTCGCAACAGATGGCTGCTGGCCCTCTCTACAAGGACTACAGTGGGTCTACACCTTTGATGATCCACCAATACCATAATCTCTACAAGGACTACAGTGGGTCTACATCTTTGATGATCCATCAATACCATTATTTCTACAAGGACTGCAGTGGGTCTGCACCTCTGGTAGCCTACCAATACCGTAATCTCTACCAGGGCTACAGTGGGTCTGCTCTGTGATGACCTACCCACCAATATTCTTCAAAACTTCGACTGACTCCGCTGTGGGTTTGCTCCATTGTGGCCCATTACCTGTCAGCATGTCAAGAGTCAGCACTGTCTTTCCGTTCGAAGGACAACACTACTTCTGCAAGACTGCATGGAAATCCACTACTTCTGTGTGCAATTTCTTTTACTAATGAGACTTTGTGAAAAAAAACCTGTAATTACTATTATGATGAATGATCAGGACTATCTTTATGGACTGTGAGAAAATTTTAGCTTTTGACCAACATTGTATCAATAAGTGTGTGCATTTGATTTCTTTGTTATTGTAATTGTGAAAAATTTTTTCAAATCTGTATTGGCCACTGCCCAATCCAATTTGTAAAATTTTTTGTGGGGAGCATGGGGGCTATGTAAGTAGGCTGTTTAAGTTTTTTCATTGGTAACGCCACCTCTGTATGAAAATCACTGGCTGTGCTGTGGGCAGTCTGTGTCTGCTTTCCATTGTTGTAATACTCGCCATTGTAGTGTTGGGCAGCGGCAGCTGGATGTGAACAGCGCGTAGCGTTGCGCAGTTGGAGGTGAGCCGCCAGCAGTGGTGGATGTGGGGAGAGAGATGGCGGAGATTTGTAATGAACTGATATATATATTATGACTTGTGATGATATTAAGGTAAATACATTGTTTGTTCTCTATTAATATCTTTCATTTGCTAACTATCCCTATCAGTAGTTAGTGCCTTTCATAGTTTGAATCTTTTATTTAGTTGGCAGTAGTGGCGCTCGCTGTATTGCAGTAGCTTGAGCAGCGAAGATTTTTGTGAGGTAAGTGATTTGTGAAAGGTATAGTTAAATGTTAGTCAGGGCCATTGTTTTGTAGGGAATTTTGAAAGTCAGATTGCGTTGCGCTAAAAATATTGTATGTCAGTTTAAGGACAGTCTTGTACGAATTGTTCAAAAGGGGACGTTTCAGATTCATCAATGTATATGCTCCTTCAGGATCAGGGAGACGGAGAGATCGGGCCCGCCTTTTTACGGAAGATATTACGCGTCTATTTATGGGCCGCATAGACGATATGGTGATCGTAGGAGATTTTAACTGTACATTATCTCCGTCTGATCAGCAGCCACATCACGCCCCTTGTGTGGAATTGGAAATGTTAGTGTGTCACCTCCACCTGATCGACACGTGGCGCCACATCCATGGCCCAGCTCCTGGTTACACCCATTATACAAGTCATTCATCAAGTCGGTTAGACAGGATTTAAGTCACAAGGACCCTTTCGACGGCGACGAGAGGAGCAGAGCTCTGGCCCACTGCATTCACCGACCACAGAGCCTATATTTGCACCATTGCCCTCCAACCTGCACGTGTGTGGCGCAGTATGCCCCCCTGGAAACTGAACGTCGCCCATCTGGACGAGCCGGCATGTAAAGGTGCTATCGAAGAGTCGTGGAACTCGTTCTTACAGCGTCGTGGTCGTTACCGATCGACCCTCAGTTGGTGGATTGAATGTGAGAAGCCTGCTCTTAGGTCCACCTTCATGGCTTACGGCCGGGAAGCGGCGGCATAGAGGAGGATCATGGAAAACTTTTATCACACCGTCCTACGGGAATGTCTTGCTATGGAGCCCTCACCTGACAAGCAGATCATAGTCAATCGCGCGAAAGCGCAGCTCGTCTCCTTAGCACGCCATCATTTACAGGGCGCTGTTATATGGTTGCGTGCTCCAGACATGAAACAATCAGAAAGGCCTTCTATGCACCACGTGCTCCTAGAACGCAGGAGGCGTCGTAGGGCACTGGTAACCGACATGATAACGGACGACGGACGACGCGTGGTAGAACAAGCAGATATAGCAGAAGCCTTCTCTGGGCATTACGATCAACTTTACTTCAGCAGTGCTCCCTGATATGGCGACGGTAGACACCGTTTCAGGACATGTCCACGGTACAGTTCCACCAGACATGGTACCGACTTTACTGGGAGAAGTGCCAGAAGAGGAAGTGCTCGACGCCATTGGTAAAGGTGCTCCCCATAAATCACCAGGAATCGATGGATTACCATCAGAGTTCTATCGAGACTTTAAACAACTGTTGGTACCGTGTTGGGTTGAAATTTGTCAGGAATTGATGCCCCAGGGTATACCGTTGCCTGCACCGTTCTTGGAAGGAGTGATTGTACCCATCCATAAGCATGGAAGACTGTACACGATGTCATGCTTGATTCCGATGTCGTTTCCCAATGGTACGTAGTCGTTAATGGGAAGCTGGTGACGCAAGAACGTCTCTACAATATCCACATGGCAGAATCTCCCAATTGTGTGGGTTGTAATACAGTATATTGTGACGAGCACCGCCTCAGCTGTGAAGAGGCGGAACCGGTTTGGCACCTAGTGCGGCAGAAGTTGGCTTATCTCTTGCGAGTTAGGCCGGAGCATATATCTGCACGCACGTTATTGTTTCCGGATGAGACATTTCACCCCAAGACTAGAACCAACTCCGTCACCTGGATACGTGGACGTGCGGTCCATTACCTCTGTCGTGACGGACACAAGAATTTACTTGACTTCTGCTCAAAGACATCATGCTATTTCCGGGCATACCAGCTATGGACAATGCTTCGCAAACTACCTATGGAGTGCCTTTCACAGCCCGCCGTATAGCTGGAATGTTCCAGGCAGTGGCAGATGAGGTCAGACCGAACTGCAAACGATCATATATTGAACAATCTTTATCAGTGGGCGCAGTCACTGGGAAGCCTAACTACGAAGTGGTAGCTTTATTTTCATGTTATTTATGTTTACTATCTTCGATGGTGTCTTCATTCTGTTCTAGTTTTCCGGGCTTGATTAACTATGACTGTTCGCACATTGATATCAATATAAATAAATAAATATAAAAAAACAATAAAAAATAAAAAAAATACCTTCCGCACCCTAGTAGAAATACCCCTCCCCCCTCCTTTCCTCGTGTTTTTGTGGGTTGATGCACACACGTTAGTCCCGTATAGTGTAGTTTCTTCACATTTAAAAGAAAAAAAAAGGTGGTTATGATACTAGAATGTTGCATGGAGGGTCGTGAGTTCAAAACTCATCTGAACTGTGAAATTTTAATTTCTCTGTTCGGTTCGAGAATCAATAAAATGCACAGAAATGTGAAATAAAGGATAAACGAATAATTTAATAAAATGGTTCTTTTCTAACGTCTGTAAGTGATGTACTTGACAGTGAATTATGTTGAATAATGTTTATTCAAGAAAGAACATCTCAAATAAACGGAAAGTGGTCGTGCGGTAATCAAGTATAACATGCAGGGAAATACTCTCCTAAAATGCAGTAACTATACGTTGAAAGCATTATTATAATGCTAGCAAAATCCCCAAACTAAATTTTAATCAAAGATATGCGAAAGCTAAGTCTTTTCCGTAATCACAGCACAAAAAAACATTCACCATCTCAAAAGAGTTCAGAGTTCAACATGATGATACACACATGAGAAGACGAGTAGAAACCCATATTCTCTCTATACTCAGTTCCGTAATACAAGCGGAAAAAGTTAGAGTCTTGCTCTGGAGCACATTTAGACACCTCGAAATATAAAGTACCTTGAGAAATTAAAGTGCTTTAGCGGCCTTCACTGTTCAGAAAATATCGTTTACGCCATCAAAAACCACATAATACCACCGGCAGGTCTGTCTTGTTACAGAACAAACATCAAAGTGTCCAACATCGCTCCCTTCAGCTCTTCACTCGAAAAGTCCCAGCCATCTAATATCTTAACTGTTATTTTATTGGGATACCAGTTTCGGTGATTTACTAGGCTATCCTCATGCCCCTGACCGACGTGTAGGAAGAGTCCAGCCTCAGTTCTGGTCAAAGAAGGGACCAGCATTCAAATACCGGTATCTGTAGATTTCTGCTTGATACAGCGATCACTTCAATCATAATCTACCGACTGTTGAATAAACATAAGCTAGTGTTCTTGTACAATTGCTCTCACGTTAAATGACAACGAATTGTCGTTAAATATTGTTTAAAAAGTTATTTATATCTTCTTGACAGAAGTGTCTCCTGGTTCTCTATTCAGCTGTAGTGTCCGCTAACACATCTGATCGGTCACTTTTAAATTAGCGCAGTTTTGAATAGTACTTGTAGTCAGCATTGAAATAAAGTAACTGGCAAAATATATAGAAGAAGTCATAATTCAATAAATAAAATACACTGCTGGTCACCGTAAATGCAACACCAAGAAAGACAAGAGGTAGCACAACAAGATTTATTTTGTAGATAACATGTTGACCAAGTATCAAATGATTACGTTTACAGACGTCTGTGACATGTGGTTCCTGCCAGAATCAGTAGCCAGAGTAGCCGCCATTGTTGGAAATCACCGCTGCCACACGTCACGGCATTGAGTCAAAGAGACGTCGGATGTGTTCCTGGGGTACAGCAGCTCAAGCAGCTTCCACACGTTGCCAAAGATCATCTGGTGTGGCAGCTGGGGATGTAATCTGGGTCACTCGTTGAGCAACCATGGACCACATGTTTTCTATCGGCGAAAGATCCGGAGAGCGAGCCGGCCAGGGAAGCAATTCAATCTGGTTATTGACGAAGAACCTTTGGACAATGCGTGCCATGTGTGGTCGCGCATTATCCTGTTGAAATATGGCTGTGGAAGGACAACTGGCTCCAGCACCTCGGATATGTAGCGCCGGCTATTTAAAGTACCGGCAATGCGTACTAGAGGCGTGCGAGAGTAATATTCAATACCGCCCCATACCATAATACCCGGTGCAAGACCAGTGTGGCGGTGCATAATGCAGCTGTCCAGCATCCTCTCTCCACGGTGTCTCCACACTCGAATCCGACCATCGTGGTGCTGCAGACAAAAGCGTGCCTCGTCAGTAAAGACAACGTCATTCCATTCTGCCATCCACATCCGTCTGTCATCACACCATTGGCGATGGAGACGTCTGTGGTTCTGCGTCAATGGTAGACGAAGCAATGGACGTCTTGCGGACAGACCACTCTGCTGTAAACGGTGTCAAATGGTACGCGCAGACACTGGATGATGCGTTACAGATGCAATGTGCTGTGCTATGGTTCGGGATGTCACTGAGCGATCCGTCACTGCCATGCGCACAATTTGCCTATCAGCACGTGCAGTGGTGCACCGAGGTGAATGCGATCGACCACATCGGTCCGTCGTACCCTCCTGCATCCAACGGTCACATATCCGCATTACAGTTGTTTGGTTTCGTCCAACACGACTAGCGATTTCTCTGTATGATAATCCACAATCTCGGTAAGCCACTATCCTTCCTCTTTCGAACTCGGATACTTGATAAAAAGATGTTCGCTGTTGTCTACGAGGCATAACTGATCGTCTTGTGAAACAACCACAAGGTAAACACACGTGCCGAACGTACACTCGTCGAAATCGCCAAGCCTTAAATGGCGCTATGAGGTGGCGCCACAGGCGCGCGTGATGTGCGTCTGGGCTGAAATTCTAATCAGTTGCATATCTCATCGCTGCAAACACATGGTGTGAAATTCACTTGAATCGGATGCTTCCTTCAGGGTGTTGCATTTACGGTGGCCAGTAGTGTAGTTACAGATGAGTGAATTCCATGAATGATAGCTATCAAGCAATGCTATCATATGAGATATTGTTTATTGAAACCGCATTAAGAGTTTAAAAGTTATTAATTCAGAGGTTCATTGTGAAAATTTTAAGTCCCAGTAAACATTAACTTTTGCAGTTTTAAAAATACTGAAATATTATTGTGTCATTGGATGCACCTCATTTTTCAGGAATTGATAATTTATTCAGATCTGCATTAATATTTGATTGTAAATTATTATATATTTTCAAAGAGTTGTAAAGGACCTCTTTCAGCTTGTCTGACACTCAGCAATTTTTGGTGCATTTCCTGCACAAAGGCCAGGCTACCAACAGCCGTACAAATTCCCAGCTCTGGAGGTTACCCATTTCCGCTGACGCTGCTCGCCCCTGCATCTGGCTCGTCTGTACCGGTTGCTGGGGCTTTCCCAACGGCGGCGCTTTGTCTGGGGCGGCCACCAGCGCTCTGAGACCCAGGCACCCACTGGCCGTTTCATCTGACCTCCTACAAACTCAAGATGATGACCAAATCGCTCGCCTACATACGCATAACTTTGCAAAGTTGACCCTGCCAACGCTCAGTACAGGTGTCGATCAAGGAAGGAAAGAGAGGGGAGGTGAAGATAATGATGATGATGTTTGATTTGGTGCAAGCTGAACTGCGCAGTTATCGGCGCCCGTATAACGAATGATGGCGAAATGATAAGGACAACACAAACACCCAGTCCCCTGGCAGAGAAAATCCCCAAACTGGCTGGGAATCGAACCCGGAACCCAGTGATCCAGAGGCAGCAACGCTAGCCACTAAACCACCAGCTGTTGTGGACAGAGGGGGGGGGGGGGGAGGGGGGAGGGTCACGACCATCCCGCATACAGTGAACAAACCACTCACTGACATAATCAAGTTAATGTGATTATATTCAAACATTTTATATATTTCATCGTTATTAGTGTTAAAATCCTTTGCATTGGTGTTATGTTAAATGTCGACGTGAAGCCAAATTATACACTGCCGGGAAAAAATTAATAGACATGGAAAGACGATGTCGACTTTGATCCGATGACAGCATGTGGCACCTGGGGCATAGCAGAACGACTGACGATTGTTACAACGTCGGGTCCACCAAAAGATAGTAGAAGAGCTATCAATGTGCCATCTGTTTCTACTCTTTAATAGGCAATGCTCACAGCCAAAAGCCTTAGTGTGGTGCAAAGCTGTGAAGCAAGCAGGCAACCATACCACACAGACGCACACGTGCGTCCTACAGCCAACTGAGCGATTTTGCAAGGGGTGAGGTTGTGGACTTCCGAGTGGCATGATGGTCCTCTCGGTGAACTGCCAAACAAGTTGGACGTGCTGCGTCGTATGTGCAACAATGCTGGTATCAGTGATCACGTGGGCATTCACACCTGTAGACGAGGCTCTGGACGTCCACGCAGCACAGTCGCCCACCAGGGTCGCCGCATTGTAGGGACAGCAGTGGCAGATCGTACAGCTACCACAGAACAGGTAAGAGGGCTTGTGAGGCCAGGCGTGTCGGCACAAACTGTTGAGAATCCCTTGTTAGCAGTGGGGCTACGGGCACGCGACCTTAGTACATCTCCCACACACGCCACAGCATCTACGTACGCGGTTCGACTGGTGCCATCAGAGTGGTAGTCATGTGCACGAACAGCATGGACCTGGTGGGCGCTGTCTCGTAAAATGCAATGGTCCAAGATACACTGGTTCCACCCAAGGCATTATGGTCTAGAGTGCGATAAGCTACAGCTCTCGTTCACCTTTCGTGTTTCTGGTGGGACGCTAACCAGCGCTCGGTACATACAGAATGTTGTTAGACCCGTACTCTTCCCGTTCTTCCAACAGTAATTTGATGCATTGTTCCAAGATGGTAAAGCTCGCCCAAACACTGCCTGTGATACTCAACGTGCTCTGAAAGAGGTCAGCAACGTTCCTGCCCAGCATAATCTTTGGACATGTATCCAATCGAGCACGTATGTGATATATGAGACAAGAAGTGACTCATGTGACTGTACAACCAACAACTCTTACAGAACTACGTGAACAGTTCGAGCAGGCTTGGCATGACGTATCCCAGGACTGCATTCGCAATCTGTATGGTCGACTGGACGCCAGAATCAGCACCTGCTCTGCCACCTGCGGAGGTTACACTACGTACTAACCAATACGGGTATTTCAGCGTGGTACATATTTGGTACGCACTATTGCGATATAAATTCTGAGCTGAAATTTGAAACTTCAAAAATGTTGTACTAATTTTTTAGCAGCAGTGCATTTCAGGTGGGGTGTGGGATAAAGGTAAAGTTCAGCGTTCTGGACCTAGACGGGCCAATCACGCCCGATAGAATGCCGTTCATTCTCTGCCAGTAGCGTCGTTGTGTGCGGCATGGAGGGACGTGTGTTCGTCACACCACTCTCCCGTTGCTCGATCTTGGACCTACTACCAATCCATCGAGTAGCTCCTCCGTTGGCAGTACGAGGCTGAGAGTACCCCATATCACTCACATGGAGGGGGGGGGGGGGGGGGGGGAGGGTGCCCGGAGATGCAGTGAAATACTACGACCCATCTCATCACCCTACCCTAAATTGATTGTACCCTCAATCCGCGCCTCTGGCTCTGTAGCCAAGCACTATCAGAAACCTATAGTCTTGTCAATGGGTTTTTGAGCGAATATAAGCTGCTTGCGTAAGTGTGAGTTCTTATCGCTCATGGTCGACGATTAAGTGCAGAGTTGTGCTGCAGTTTTCACTGTGCTGAGGGGTTCTGACAGTATGTTCTGAACTGTTTACAGTGAAATATGGTAGTTTGCTGTACGATGGCATGTTGTACTAACTACTGGAGGAAACGAAGTTGGGATTTGTGTTTCATGTATTTCCTAAGCAAAATGAGACGAATCAAGGGTGGATAAACGCTCGTAAACATGATGGTTCGGTATCAGTTGATAATGCTTGTGCGTGATCAGCACATCTTGCTGATACGGTCTACGAAAGGAATTTGAACTCTTGACTCTTACTACGAAATGCAAAATTAAGACTGATGCTGGTACAACTTTGCAACTGCCTTCCTTTGTAGTTGATTTAGAGAACAATAGTGAGCCTGATAACGAGACAGAAACTGTACTTGAAAAATAAAGTTACTATAAAGAAGCAGAAGGGATTTTACGCATAAGTAGATTACCAGTTAATGAAGAAACTACTAGTAGAGAAAACAGTATCTGTGAAAACAAGCAGTGCTGTAAATGCGACAATGTCATTCGTCACACGAATTATAAATTTTGAAAAAAGAGCTTAAACAAACAATACTGATCTACAAAACCTGTCTCTCTCGGTGTAATTCTGAGTTACTCTGCGCAACATGGTTGGTGCTTCTTTTTTCTCGCCGTTGAAACAAATCTTTGTGTTGCAGTGATATCAGTGATGAAATTATATTTCTCAGATGAGCTTTAATTTAAATCTACGATTATTATCTGTTTTACTTTTTATCGTCTTTTTGAGGTCATCAGTGTCCTGACTGGTTTGATGCGGTCTGCCACGAATTCCTCTCCTGTGCCAATCACTTCAACTCAAGAGTAGCACTTGCAATTATTTGCTGGCTGCATTCCAATTTCTGTCTTCCTCTACAGCTCGCTCTAGTACCATGGAAGTCATTCCCTCATGTCTTAACAGATGTCCTATCACCCTGTCACTTCAACTTGATTGTCTTATGTTTATAAAATACGGAGAGCGCAGAGTCGTCTTCCTCCCTTCTTCTTGCATGAGTCTCGCTACTTGAAGGTTACGCGTTAAGCGAGCTATGTATTTTATGGTGAAATAAGAATCAATTTTATCTAAATGTGTTATATAGTAATATTGAGTCTACTCCTGTTCTTTTCTAGTGATTCATCGCACTGTATATTTTTCTGACTTTTAACTACTTTGGAACTGGTCAATTTGGTGTCACAGCAGCGAAAGCCATCATCGTTTATGCATTTCAATATGGTAAATCAAGCCTGCAGTCCATGCTTTTAATGAAGCCTGCTCATTACTATTATTATTATTGTCATGCAAATAATTTCTTTGTGTTCAAAGTTAAGAATAACACGGTTTTGATCTAACTGAACGCATCATACTTACGTCAAAGAGTTGTTTGCATGTTTTCATCATTCTCTTCGTGTTGTGAATGAGGTGCACCTTTCCTTCGTCAATGTTCTACCTTATTATTTAAATCCTAAGGAAATTCAATCCGAAAACAAAGGAAGTAGGTTACAGTACGCTTGTTCGCCCACTGCTTGAATACTGCTCAGCAGTGTGGGATCCGTACCAGATAGGGTTGATAGAAGAGATAGAGAAGATCCAACGGAGAGCAGCGCGCTTCGTTACAGGATCATTTAGTAATCGCGAAAGCGTTACGGAGATGATAGATAAACTCCAGTGGAAGACTCTGCAGGAGAGACGCCCAGTAGCTCGGTACGGGCTTTTGTTGAAGTTTCGAGAACACACCATCACCGAAGAGTCAAGCAGTATATTGCTCCCTCCTACGTATATCTCGCGAAGAGACCATGAGGATAAAATCAGAGAGATTAGAGCCCACACAGAGGCATACCGACAATCCTTCTTTCCACTAACAATACGAGACTGGAATAGAAGGGAGAACCGATAGAGGTACTCAAGGTACCCTCCGACACACACCGTTAGGTGGCTTGCGGAGTATGGATGTAGATGTAGATGTAGATGTACGCATATTTCACCCATATCTCTAGCGAATTTAGCCTTTTAATTTCATTTTCAAGCAGATCAATATTTATGACGTCGTATCTCCTGAACTATGCCCTATTCATCCAGTGGTATACTCCGACACACATTTGCAAGAAGACTGATGATCTGAAACTTTAGGTCACCATCTTTCCTCCCTTTACCGGAAAAATATTGGCAGTGACAATTTTCCACCGCCAGGATTCGAAATTGCTTACCTCCGAAACGAGCCCAAATGCACAAGCGTGCGATAGAGAACGCAGCTACATAGGTAGAGAGGAAGGAGGTAAATAAGTATGAAACTTTAATAGCACGCCCATTCTCATTCTCATACACGCCAGATTTCAATGTTAGCAAACCAATGTGGTTTGTATAGTGACCGGAGTCTGACAGGACCGGGAATGTCTCAAGAACTCAGAGAATTGGACGCCTGGCCAAGAGCTGTCAACAGCGAGTCGCCGAATGTGCTCAGGAGGACAACAACAGGAAGATGATGGATATCGAAGATGGTAGGGCAGAATAACAATTCCAGGCGAGTAATCAAAGAGCGAAAACCAATGGTGTAGTGCATCCAGTGATCAAAACAACGATGCGTAGTGTACACGATGTACGATTACATCAAAATCATGACTGAAGACAGACCGCTTCGTAATATAGCTGCCGGTATTAATTGGCCAGCTAGGTGGCGTGGCTCTGCGGTAACTACTGCAGTGGCGAGGCTAGCACTCACAGATATAGTACTGTCTAGCGGCCGTCATCGACCTCCATGGCCTTCATGGGGCTGGGAGAGCAGATACCTCCCCCAGAAATAAGAACATGAGGCCAGACGCAACTTGGACGATATGTGCAATGTGCTGAGGTGTGGTGGTATGAGCGATGTTGGCCATGGAAGCTGAGGGGAGACCTCCCCCCCATCTATAACTGTGTCCATGGGAACCGCTGCTAGTGTTCCAGAACACAAGTTGTAGAACTAGCAAAGTCGGGCTTTCACAGTCTATTCGAGCCATCGACTGTGGTGCAGTTGGTAGGCGTGAATGCAAGTGCGCTCCAAATTTCTCTGAGTGTCAACTACCATAAGGCACCATCCATGGGTGTAAACCATCGTAGCTGGCGTCCATACAACGTTTGCCCCATGTGAGCATGCCAACACTGCTCTGCCCTGTGGATAGCGCCCAGGATGCTGGATCTGGGGTTGTTTCCAGGGTTGTGAGACTAGGAGAACATGCAGCTGCTGACCGTGGAGGAGTTCCGCCAAGTTTCGGTCATGGATGGGAGTGGTCCTGTCGGTGCTCAGAAACGTCCTGTGGGGTTGGTGCTTCCCACAGTCATTAATATTTGGTGTTCAAACATCTCCCCCATTTACTGCACTTTTCCATCGGAGGACGAGTAAAATGGCAGACTAACTGTCTGAAGCCGTTTGAGGCGCAGAATTGCCCGAAAACCGTCGCAGAAAATTGGGGCCCACTGTCCACTATGATGATCCAGAGAACCCCTTCCATGGTGAAAATCTGGAGGAGTGGGTTAACTATGGCAGCAGGGGTGATGGACGCCATGATGGCCAAGGGCACTTAGAGCAAGTGTGCACTATAGTGAGCCATAATTGAGCACAAAAGTAGGCCTGAAAAATTCAAATGAATGTTGTCCCAGCAGCGGCAGGGGATGGGCCAGGGAGCAAAAGGTTGGGGTGGAGTGATCTTGTGCCTGGTGCAAGCAAACCAGCTGCACACCATGGCCTCCACATCCTTGTTCAATCCTGGTCAGTAGGTGTGTCACCTTGTGAGGAATTTCTTCAGTGACCTAATGACCTCAATGGAGGAGCTGTAAAACTTGAGGGTTCGGGACAGATGGGATGACGACATGATGAGTGTATGCCTCGGTGTCAAGCATGAGAACATTAGTGATGACTGTCGTATGATGGGAGAGGCAAACCGAGACTGGAGTTCCATTTTGGCGTTCTTTGAAGAATATATGGGACAACCATGGATCACTGTATGTGACGAACATACAGAAGACCGAGACCAACTCAGGGGAAAGCAGATGAGTATACACTTGGAGTTTCACCAAGAAAACAGCTACTTCGGCGTTCATCTGGAAACAAATGACCTGATTCGCGGTTGCGAGATTGATAACTTGTTAGTACAATATGACTCTGGGGAACACTTGCATGAGGTTTACGCACCATCTGTTGATGCATATAGGTGAATGGGCTTCGATTTTCCTGACGGTTTATGGCAGACAGTTCAGAGATGCGCAACTCCTCCACAACTGGTTCAAAATGGTTCAAATGGTTCTGAGCACTATGGGACTCAACATCTGAGGTCATCAGTCCCCTAGACTTAGAACTACTTAAACCTAGGGACATCACACACATCCATGCCCAAGGCAGGATTCGAACCTGCGACCGTAGCAGCAGCGTGGTTCTGGACTGGAGCGCCTAGAACCGCTCGGCTACCGCGGCCGGCTCCACAACTGGTACATTGAACCTAGCAGCCCAGACTGTCTGCATGCTTATGTGTCGTGTAACAGTTAGAACAAGGTGTAAGACGACATTGCCCTAATGGACGGGATGTGACTGTCTGCAATGAGGCCACCAGCACACCAGAAAACGACGAATCACGACGACAGTGTCAGGGTAAACAAGAATATTCCACCCTCTCTCCCCAACTCTCTCCCTAGGGCGCGATGCAGTGGGTGGACCACTGATACTAGTCGTCGATCCTTGACACATTCTTTGGTTTGTGTCAGATTTCGAAAGAGTGGGTGATTTCTCAAATATCGTTGAAGGAAGGGTTGTGTAGCTTGATATCTAAGTGCTTACTTCTAGATCGAGAGCCAATGACCGACCGGGGTGGCCGAGCGGTTCTAGGCGCTACAGTCTGGAACCGCACGACCGCTACGGTCGCAGGTTCGAGTCCTGCCTCGGGCATGGATGTTTGTGATGTCCTTAGGTTAGTTAGGTTTAAGTAGTTCTAAGTTCTAGGGGCCTGATGATCTCAGAAATTAAGTCCCATAGTGCTCAGAGCCATTTGAACCATTTTTGGGGGCCAATTGACCACTGCAACTCCAATAAAAGAGTCAGCTTATGGATTTTTGCAACTGTGTTCGCACAAGTGAAATCGCAGCGACAACTCAGCCCTTGTACATCAGTCACCCACGAGTGATACGACTGACCAAGTTGCTTGTAGTGTTGATGAAACTCGAGTCATGATGCAATCCCTTGCAATCGTTGCGAATAATGATTTGAAAGCGACAAGCATATTCGCTCGAAAGTGAGTGTGAGTGAATTTGTGGGAGGACCCAAATTCTTCAGTAAGATAGATGTCCGCGGGAAAACACAAGAAAGGAAGAGTGACGATAGGAGAGCATCAACAGAGACCGGAAAGGTTGTGAAGTGATGCTTCAACCATTGCAGATGCTTGTCCCATTCCTTCTTGACATCGTTAAAAGGCGAGGGAGGTGACCACTTCCTGTATAATGAGGGTACTCTCAACTTGCAGTTAACCTCTCAAAACCTGAATTTCCTGATGGAACAATTAATTTTGTTGGTGCGAGTGTTATTTCTCTTGTCGAAACTCCTTTTGCAATTGCTTCTGCAGTAGCAGCTGTTGTTGCTCCAAGAGCTCCACGAAATTTCCGTCATTGGGACGCCGTTAACCTTTTACGTATTCAACTGTTACAGTGACTGAAATCTCAGAAGATCCAGAACGACTCAAGAACCACCAGAAGTAGCCGACCGGGCAAGGGCAATCATCAGCGAATCACCAACTATGAACAGGAGGACGACAGCAAGACGCAGACGAAGACCAGTAATGGAGACAGCACGGCAGAACAATGAGTCCAAACGAGTACTCGAAGACAGAAACCGAAGGCGTAGGGAATCCATGAGAATGAAACAACGATGTGTGGTGATAATGACACAAACGCACAACGAATTCATGGCTGAAGACAGAGCTTTCTACACGGCTAGCTTTACAGTACGGCATCGAGTATTAGTGGGCCAGCAAGATAAGCATGGCACTGCCGCCCGTGCAACTGATGCAGTGCTGTGTAGCAGCTATCATCCAGTTCCGTGCTCACTGGTGGGCTTTCATAAACACCAGGCTGGAATAACAGGATCTGCTCTGGAGAAACAACTGACTTTCCCCTCAAGTAGCTTTCAGAGAAATGGAGCAGCTGATCGTGAGAAAACTCTTGTTCATATTTATAATCACCTGTTACTAGTAGAATTCATGGTTATCTGGATGCCAGCGGTGACCCTACGCCTTATTTGATGGACATTTAGACTGCCAAATGTTCCAAACCGATTCATTCAATCTTATCCACGACTGAAAGTCGAAAGTAAGGAAGGATTTTAATTTACACATTGAAACTAAGAGTTTATCTTGGTGCCAACTGTATGTTGATGGTAAAGTGGTTGCCTGTAGGCGTTTCCCCAGAGCAACTAGCTCGCTCCCTCATTTGTAGCCCAGTATGAGTTGGGATGGGAGTAATGGAGCAAAAAATGGCGTTTTGCATTTTCCATTTCAACAGGTGCAGTTTACAATTTAAAATATGTGTTGTGATTTTCGTCGCGATTATGGTATTGCAACTCCGGCAGCAAGAGGGTCGTACCCTTGGCTTCCAAAACCGCCTGATCACACAGTATCTGATTCCATTTTGTGGGGCCACATGATAGTCTCCATCTATGTGCCTCCCCTTCCAACAACTTTCCTGCTTAGTAAGACGGAAGAGCAACAGGGGTGAATGCAGTAACTTTGTGCGTCCACTGGAGATAACTGAACATTTGTGTTTAAGGTGAACGAAAACTTTGATCCTAAAATTAACAGTAAAAAGTACCTCAATGGGTTATGTGCTGAGATGTGAAAGATACTCTTCGTAAAATCGATTTTTTGTTTATAAAATAAAAGCTTTGTAGCTCTAAATGTAAGTTAAAACTGACACGAAGTTCCTATTTTCATTCATGTAGACAATGATATAAAATCAGTCTTCTTCAAGAACCTGTGTTTCACGGCAGTGTGCCTTCAAATGAGTAAATCCTGTTCCGTATTTGTTTAGACGATGTAATCAAGAAATGAGTTTAAAAATAAACTTACGCGTAAAATTCTTGGTTTCCTTTGCTTATAGTCAGGTCACATGAGCCCTTTCTGAAGCAAAGTGTAGTATCTAACGCTTAAAGGTTCTTTTGGTTCACGATACCGATCGTCTGTGATGTGATCCATTACACACCAGCTTAGTGTACCCGCTGTCTAGGAGTAGCGTCTTTGATTAGCGTTGGCAGGACAGCAGCGCAGATGTGCTGTTAGTGTACTGTCCGCGGTGTGAGCGCTCGTGCTTTTCTCAGTACTCGGCCGTTTCGTGCGTGCCTTCAGCCAAGCATATGGCAATGCGGGTACTGTAGACGTCGATCATGCTGGTTTGGGACTCCGCGCAATCAGGATATTCAGACTTCCATTTGAACTCCCACAGAAGACGTCGAGTCGGCTCTTCGCCCGTTTCTCACGGTACAATAGCCATGTCGCAGGAACATGGATGCAATTCCGAACATATCCAGTCCTGAACGGAGTCCAACACCCGAATTGAACTTAAAAGACATGTTCCCTTATATCTATATATCGGCGGCAGCCGCGTCATCGTCATTTGCGACGGACAACCGAATATCTCTATCGGATGTTGGAAGGAGGGTCACATACGATCCGAATGCATCCAACGCCGGATCAACAACTGCCGCTTGCTGACACCGCGCTGCCGATATCACCGACGCTGCTTCCCGCGACTTACGTTATCGCCCTGAAGGCTGCTGCCGCTTCCCTCGGCGTTGATACGCACTCATAAAACAAAGCAGCATCCTTCAGAGTACCCGAAGACGAAACGCTCATTCTGTCATGGTCTCCACTCCGACAGCGCCGTCCCCGTCGGCAGATGACGATGTCCATGATGATGCAACGGCGACAGACTCAATGATCGTGCCAGCTGCGCCTTTCTGCCGAAGCTTTGTGAGTCACTGCCTTCGTCTCACACAGAAGGACACATCACGAAGCACAGATCACCAAAGTGCCTAATCTAAGGCGTAGAGTAACTTCAGAACGTGTTGAGAACCAGCTACTGGAGGACGAGGGGCTCCAGCCGCCAAGTTGATGCAGGCACCTGCAGGAGAGCTGCATGGTACTCCTCGCACAGGTGGTTATGATCAGATATTTGGGCATTACATTTACGCAGTAAGTGCATCGCATAGGTACCATGAACTATAGACACCCACTACAGGTGATATGCACAGACGCCCACCAGAAACTACTTCGACGCTTGGGCCTTCTACAGCGTGTCGAATATCTTAACCTTCATGTAATGACCAAACTGATACTCATGGCTCAAGCTCTCCCACTACCAACATTGATGGAATGCAGACTGCTGGCGGCATTTGGATCGTAGCTTACTGTTGGAGTCGTATTCAAAGTCAGCTAAGACTCCCTCACGCTTCTTCTTTGTCAGGACAAACTGGGGCTCACCCACTCTGTTAGAGGAACTGATGCCCGCCTCCATCCTGCCATCTGTTACGACTGTGCTCATCTCTTTTCCACATCTCAGCATTCGAACTTGAATATCGTTGTGTGAACCCCGATCTCCACATCACTGGAGCACCGAAGGAGAGAGGCATCTATCGTTGCTGCTGAGATCCATCCCTTGCACTGTGACTGTGAGTGAAAGCCCAGCCACACTATGGCCTGTCCCTAAATGGATATAAGCAATGTGGTACGACGTGTTTAACAGGAATTACGTGACCAGACGCAGATTGCACGCTGTCGGGATGACGGATTTTCTCCTCTGCTCACGGTGCCACCTCCAGGGCATTGATGAATACTGTTTAATATGTGGAACAGTGTTTGACGTATGTATGCTGGTGCGGAAGATCCTCACCTGTTACACAGTTTAAATCCATGTCCATTTACTACTTATACATCGACGATGAGGAGATGGATTTTGACTAGTGGCAATTTCTCCAAGGTAATCATAGCAGCCCGCATCTCGTGGTCGTGCGGTAGCGTTCTCGCTTCCCACGCCCGGGTTCCCGGGTTCGATTCCCGGCGGGGTCAGGGATTTTCTCTGCCTCGTGATGGGTGGGTGTTTTGTGTGATGTCTTTAGGTTAGTTAGGTTTAAGTAGTTCTAAGTTCTAGGGGACTGACGACCATAGATGTTAAGTCCCATAGTGCTCAGAGCCATTTTTGTAATTATAGCACACGGCTAGCCGCGCGGTCTAACGCGCTGTTTCCCGAGCGGAAAGGCGTGCCGTTCCCTGGCACGAATCCGCCTGGCGGATTAGTGTCGACGTCCGCTGTGCCTGTCAGCCTGTGGATGGTTTTTAAAGTGGTTTTCAATCTGCCTCGGAGGCAACTGTAGCCGGTTGCAACATGGGAACGCAGAGTGGGACTTACCATGTTTTATCGTACACACATATGAGCCAACAGTCGTCGGTATGAGAGAGAGATGCTGCCCCCACATGCTAGACTGCAGGCACCATCCCATGTGCTAAGGAGACGATGGAAGATGTTCTTGGGTGTAGGGCGCAAACGTGGGATGAGGAAGATTAATGTGGCACACCTCCGGAATGCCGTCAGATCATTGCCGCCGGATTGGCGGACTGCGAAAGACGTCTTCCTCGGCACCCTTCGATATTGGCGTGGTGGATGGAATGCGAGTGTGCGAGTGGGAGAGGAGGGGGTGGGGGGTGGAAGTACGACGACGACCCGCAAGTTACACCGATGGCACTTTGGATCGGTTACAGCCGAGATGTTCGGGATGTTTGGAGATGACGATGCAGCATGACACACAATTCCGGCCTAATGAATAACATGGCTCAGTTCGACGACAACCTTGTCGTATCGCCACATTTAACCTCAGTGTGAACAACGGTGAAGATCTACCCGCTGCAACATATGGTTCGTGCTTTAGATACCGACTTTACTTTATTGCAAGAAGTGCGCTTCTCACCTCTCCCTGACTTCTATGGTTATACGACATGTGATCAGACTGGCAGCGGTTCAGCGATGTAAGTGCGTGACTATATTGAAATCGAAGATGTGACTTAACTCCCTTCGGCCAGAGCATTGGAGATCACGTCGCTGGGTACAAGTTTTATTAACGTTTACGCTCCATCAGCAACCGACGGACACAGCGAGAGATAGACGTTCTACTCAGAGGAAATCACTTCCTTCTTTTCATGGTCGCTACGATCAATATATCTTCGACAGCGATATTAACTCTGCGCTCCTCCCCATATTTTTTGACTTGTCAAGAACTTCGGATATTGGTGCGAGATCTGCTTCTCATAAATACTTTGCAGAAAGTGCAAGCTGACCACCCCAGTCATTCGCCTAGTCGTCTAGATTGCATTTATGTCTCACGTGAGCTAGCCCTGAGAGTGTTGGACAAGGAACGATGGCCGGCTGTTCAGACCATAAGTGCCTTCATATGCATGGTCACCATTCAGCAACAACGTGTAGGGCGCAGCCGTGGGATGTGGAAGATCAATGTGGCACACCTCCAGGACAGAATGCCGTCAGATCATCGCCGCCGCGTTGGCGCACTACGAAAGATGTCTTCCACGGCACCGTTCGATGTTGGCATGGTGGATGGAATGTGCAAAACCAGCGCTCTGCCGTTCGTTAATACAGTATGGAAAGCACATTGCAGCGTGGAACTATTATACTTCGGACGACTGTTACCCAATGCTTTGCGATCTCGCATTCCAGTCGCCTTCTCCAGACCTACAGATGGCAAGTCGCCGAATTAAAGCTAAAATATTGTCGCTTACAAGGCGTAAATTGGAAGGGGCCGTCGTGCGTTCGCAGAGTCAAGACCGAGTGAGTGGTGAAAGACCATCTGTGCACCACAACGTGTTCTACAGCCGCGAAGCCGACAACGTTAATCACGAACCTCACTTTGTCAGATAGTCGATCCTTAACCATCCAGACGGCCATTGTGGGAGACTTTGCAGGCCATTATCGACGCTTTTTCCAACAGGAGAATATAGAGGAACTGGACGATAGCGGTATTTTGCAGCACGTCTCACGCACCCTCGACGGCACAGCAGCATCGTCGCCTTTATCAGAGATTGAGATTACAAAGGACGACTTTGAGCACGTACTAGATGAGGGTGCACTTAATAAGTCGCCGGGGCCAGATGGGCTGCCCCTAGACTTCTATCGGTCTTTGCGCCCCTTGACGATGCCACGTTGGATCACCGTGTACCGAGAGATGATGTCTCCCGATTTTTGTGTGCCGCATGCCTTTGTCCATGGACTAGTCATTCCGATACATAAGCTTCCAAGAGGACGGACGATAGAGGATTACTGCTCGATTAAAATGTCACATTCGGATTATAAGATCTTTGTCTGGCTTCTGGTAGCGCACTTACAGAACGTCCTGCCACTAATCCTGTCGATGGAGCAAACGAAACGAGGAGAGATAAGTGTGCAAATGCCCACTGGTGAATGTAGCGATTTGATACCTCTCGCCACATACTGTCACCTTAGATCTATTTTGATCTCAATTGTCTTTCGACAGATGCACCGCAAGTTTTTACGTCAGTTGTAACGTGCATGGGCTTCTCACCTGACCTCTTAAACGTGCTTTTGCGTCTCTTAGTCGCAGAATCATCCCATTTACTGGTAAGTGGGTGTACAGAGTTCCCAGTGCGGCATTCGGTTCGTCAACGATGTCCACTGGCCACGATATCTCACAGGATTGCGATGCAACCACTCACAGCAGGGATGAAACCAAGACTTCTGGGGATTACGTTGAGGGGACATACCTTCCACTGCAGAGTATATGCTGACGACCTTCTACGCCTGCTCCAAACAAGTGATAAGGAGTGATCTGTGGTTCAATGGATTAAGCGGTATTGGTTGGTAGCGATAAGCCATACGAATGTAGTCAAGTAGGCTGCGATGCACATTGGCAGGGACCTGCAAGACAGCTGCATGGTACTCCTCGCACAGGTGGTTATGATCAGATATTTGGGCATTACATTTACGCAGTAAGTGCATCGCATAGGTACCATGAACTATAGACACCTACTGCCGGTGATATGCACAGACGTCCACCAGAAACTACTTCGACGCTTGGGCCTTCTACAGCGTGTCGAATATCTTAACCTTCATGTAATGACCAAACTGATACTCATGGCTCAAGTTCTCCCAGTACCAACATTGATGGAATGCCGACTGCTGGCAGCATTTGGATCGTAGCTTACTGTTGGATTCGTATTCAAAGTCAGCTAAGACTCCCTCACGCTTCCTCTTTGTGAGGACAAACTGGGGCTCACCCACTCTGTTAGAGGAACTGATGCCCGCCTCCATCCTGCCATCTGTTACGACTGTGCTCATCTCTTTTCCACATCTCAGCATTCGAATTTGAATATCGTTATGTGAACCCCGATCTCCCCATCACTGGAGCACCGAAGGAGAGAGGCATCTATCGTTGCTGCTGAGATCCATCCCTTGCACTGTGACTGTGAGTGAAAGCCCAGCCACACTATGGCCTGTCCCTAAATGGATATAAGCAATGTGGTACGACGTGTTTAACAGGAATTACGTGACCAGACGCAGATTGCACGCTGTCGGGATGACGGATTTTCTCCTCTGCTCACAGTGCCACCTCCAGGGCATTGATGAATACTGTTTAATATGTGGAACAGTGTTTGACGTATGTATGCTGGTGCGGAAGATCCTCACCTGTTACACAGTTTAAATCCATGTCCATTTACTACTTATACATCGACGATGAGGAGATGGATTTTGACTAGTGGCAATTTCCCCAAGGTAATTATAGCACACGGCTAGCCGCGCGGTCTAACGCGCTGTTTCCCGAGCGGGAAGGCGTGCCGTTCCCTGGCACGAATCCGCCTGGCGGATTAGTGTCGAGATCCGCTGTGCCTGTCAGCCTGTGGATGGTTTTTAAAGTGGTTTTCAATCTGCCTCGGCGAATGCCGGCTGGTTCCCCTTATTCCGCCTCAGTTACACTGTGGCGGCGATTGCTGCGCAAACACTGTCTCCACGTACGTGTACGCCATAATCACTCTACCACGCAAACACTGGGGTTACACTCGTCTGGTATGAGACGTTCCCTGGTGGGTGGAGGGGGGGGGGGTGTCTACTGGGGGCAGAACGGCACAATAAGCCGGGGTTCGGTGTGGGGTGGTGGTGAGTTGGGTGGACTACTGTGGCCTGTTGTGGGGCTGTTAACCACTGAGAGCTACAGCGTGACGAAGCGGTCTAGGTCCCTGGTTCAGTACACAATACACACACACACACACACACACACACACACACACACACACTGTTGGCTATCAATAGCTCTTCACAAATTGTTTGTGCAGTGTCTTTGTAAACCCCCCCCCCCCCCTTTACACTTGAGTGGTACTGGGCAGATGACGACCCCATCCGTGCAGTGGACCTTGATACGAAGCGAAATGTGATCGATTTAGTACCAATGAACATTATCCACGGGTGAGAAGTCCACATGGGATGGCATGCAGGATTTGTTTTTCATCATTATTTGATATCTTTTGTTGCCGTTGTTTAAGCAATACGAGTATAACTGTACCAGTTTCCATGATCTTATTTCTTTCTTACGTTTTTGAGCTCACGGTGTGCTGGAAGATGGACAAAAAAAGTAAATGTCATTAAATTCGATTTCTTGTTGAGTTGATTATGATTTTAAATTGTGATGATTAAAAGAAAAAATTTGTAATAACATTGTACACGTAATTTTGGAGTATAAGACAAAATAATAAAAACATATAGTAATAAAAACGTCCTCGGACCCGGGATCGAGCACTGCCACTGCTTAAGCTTTGAATAAAAAATGGCTCTGACCACTATGCGACTTAACATCTGAGGTCATCAGTCACCTAGAACTTAGAACTACTTAAACCTAACTAACCTAAGAACATCACACACATCCATGCCCGAGGCAGGATTCGAACCTGCGACCATAGCGGTCTCTCGGTTCCAGACTTTAGCGCCTAGAACTGCACGGCCACTCCGGCCGGCTTTGAATAAAACTCATCACCATTAGCAGCCGAAGACTTCTGGCATAACAAGTCACCTTAATTCTGCCAACGGCCTTGTCAATGAGGGCGGAGGAGGGGACACACTCTCTTTCTCTTAGGGTGGTAAACTGCCCGTAAAAGGCGGAAGAATGATTAGTGATCAACAGCATGAGGATTCCAAGGGCAATGGCAGTGTATTGAAGACACATAACATATGTCCACAGAACATGTGGCCCGTAATTGGAAAAGCGTTATTATTGTTCCATATCTCCGGGAGGGTATGCCAAGGGAGGGGTGATCATACGAAAAATATTGCTTAACCAACGAAAGGATAACGTTCGACGAGATGGGGCGTGGAATGTCAGAAGCTAGAGCGGGACAGGGAACCTAGAACATCTGGAAAATAGAATTTTAAGGACCACTCTAGATATAATAGGCATCAGTGAAGTGAAATGAAAAGAAAACAAGGATTTCTGGTCAGATGGATAAGGGCAATTTCAACAGCAGCAGAAAATGGTACAACAGGAGTAAAATTAATTATGAATAGAAAGCTGGAACAGAAAGTGGCTTACTGTGAAGAGCTCGTTGATAGGGTCGCCCACAGTCGATAGCAAACCAACATGGATAACAAGAGTTAAGGTATACATGCCGACGTCGCAAGCAGAAGATGAAGAGATAAATTATATGACGATTAGCGCACGTAATTCAGTACAAAAGGGAGATGAAAATTTGATAGTCAAGGGAGATTGGAATGCCGTGGTAAGGGAAGAAGTAGAAGAAAAGGTTACGGAGGACCATGGGTTCGTCGGTATGAGTGAGAGAGGAGAACGACTAATTGAGTTCTGAAATAAATTTAAGAAGGTAACACCGAATACTCTGTTCAAGAAACACAAGAGGAGGAGGTATACTTGGAAAAGGCTGGGAGGTATAGGAATATTTCAGTTAGATTACATCACGGTCAGGCAGAGACTCCGAAATGAGATATTGGATTGGAAGGCGTGCCCAGGGGTAGATATAGACTCAATAAGAATTTGATGATTATGAAGAGTAGTCTGAGGTTTAAGATAGTAGTCAGGAAGAACGAATGCGCAAAGAAGTGTGATACGGAAGTACTAAAGAATGAAGAGATACGCTTGAAGTTTTCTGAGGCTATAAGTACTGCGATAAGGAATAGATCAGTAGGCAGTTCCGTTGAACAGGAATGGACGTATATAAAAACGGCAGTCATAGACGTTGGAGAGAAAAACGTAGGTACAAGGAAGGTAACTGCGAAGAAATCGTGGGTAACGGAAGAAATACTTCAATTGATCGATGAAAGAAGGGAGTACAAAAATATTCAGGAAATATCAGGAATACAGAAATACAAGTCACTTAGGAATGAAATAAATAAGAAGCTTAGGCGAAATGCTGACATGAAGAATTTGAAAAAATAAAAAAGAAATGATTGTCAGGACTGACTCAGCATATAGAAAAAGCAAGGGTGGTAACATTAAGAGTGCAATGAGAATTCCACTGTCAAATGCAGGAAGAGAACGAATATGTAGAAAGAGTATACTGAAGATCTCTACGAGGGGAAGCACTTATCTGATGACTTGACAGAAGAGGTAATGGGACTCGATAGGGAATTTAGAGTTAGAATTTAGAAAAGCTATGGAAGACTTAAAATCAAACAAGGTAGACGGGATGGATAACATTCCTTAGGATTATCTGAAATCACAGGGAGAAGTGGCAACAAAACAGTTATTCACTTGGTGTGTACAATGTATGAGACTGGCGATACGCCATCAGTGTTTCGAAAACACACCATCTACACAGTTCCGAAGAGTGAAAGAGCCGAAAAATGAGTGAATTATCGCACAATCGGCTGAACAGCTCATGCATCCAAGTTGCTGACTAGAATAATATACAGAATAATGGAAGATAAAACTGAAGATCTATCAGATGACGATCAGATTGGCTTTCGGAAAGGTAAATGCACCAGAAAGGCAGTTCTAGCTTTGCCGTTATTAATGGAAGCAAGACTGAAGTAAAATCGAGACACGTTAGTAGAATTTGGCGAGCTGGAAAAAGTGTTCCACAGTGTCATAGGGCGTAATATTTTCGAAATCTTGACAAAAATAGAGATGAGCTATAGGGAAAGGTGGACAGTATACATGATCTTCAAGAAACACGAGAGAACAATAAGAATGGTAGTCGAAGAACGAAGTACTCGGTTTAAAAAGGGTGTAAGACAGGGATGTAGTCTTTCACCCCTGCTGTTCAATCTAAACGTCGAAGAAGCAATGGCAGAAGTAAAAGAGAGGTTCAATAATGAGATTCAAATTCAGAGTGAAATGTTAAAAATATTAAAATTCGGTGACCTCATCGCTATCCTGAGTGAAAGCGAAAAACCATCACAGGACGTATTGAATGGAATGAGCAGTTTAATGAGTACAGAATATGGATTCAGAGTAATGAGAAGCAGCATAAATGGGAACAGCGAGAAATGTAACGTCAGAACTGGTGACCAGTCAAGGAATTCTGCTACGTAGGCAGAAAAATAATCAAGGCGGACGGAACAAGGAGGACATAAAAAGCAGACTAGCACTGGCAAAAAGGGCATTCCCGGCCAGGAGTCTACTAACATCAAACATAGGTCTCAATTTGAGGAATAAATTCCTGAGAATGTACGTCTCAGAGAGAGACACGGACATTGGGAAAACGAGAAAAAATGGGAATAGAAGCATTTGAGACGAGGTGCTACAGAAGAATGTGGAAAGTTAGGTAGTCATCGTTATTTGCCGTCGATTTTTTACATAAAGGAATAGGCCTTATGTCTTATACATAATACTGATATGTTTAACATGTGTTTCCTGTGTTTTATTACATGCTCAATTGCGGATATTTATACTTAATTATATGCACAATTAAAAGCGTTTATATTGAATTCCTTTCACAACTGCAAACATTTAGCTATGTATTTTAAATTTGAACATTTTTTACATTTTTTTCATCAAAAAATTCTGTTACACTATTAAATGGATTTTCAGCCAACCAGCTGTGCAGTATTCTTTGAAATAGTTTAGAAGGCTGTGTCTCAGAATATCCATTTTAATTTTACCTCTGGCGATATGTTGGTGTATATCTCCTGCTATAAGAAATTGTTTGATATTTGTTTTAATGTGTAATAATGAGTCATACATATACAGATTTACTATTGTACGTAAATTGAGTTTTCTAAACAGAGGTCGGCAGTGATCTCTTGGTCGAGCCCTAAACATTGATCTTACAAGTGTTTTTTTTCCCTTGTATCTTCAATATATCAGCTATGTGTGTGGAGTGGCCCCATACCAACACAGTCCGCAAGAAATATGAGACAGGAACAGGCCAAAACATGTCTGTCTTAATTAGTTAGGAGTAACAAAATCTCTCACTTTCCACATTAGGTATGTTAGCTTCTTCTTTTTTTTTTTTTTTTTTTTTTTTTTTTGCATATGTGACTCCCCAGCTCAATCTGGGGTCAATGTGGAATCTAAAAATGTAACAGGTTTAGTTTCTATGTCATTAGATAGTCGTAACAGAAGATTATGGGTCTTTTCAGTACTACACAGCAGTTTGTTGGAGGAGAACTATTGTACTGGCCGGTCGGAGTGGCCGAGCGGTTCTAGGCGCTACAGTCAGGAACCGCGCGACCGCTAGGGTCGCAGTTTCGAACAGGTTCGAACCGTGCCTCAGGCATGGATGTGGGTGATGTCCTTAGGTTGGTTAGGTTTGAGTAGTTCTAAGTTCTAGGGGACTGATGACCTCAGTAGTTAAGTCCCATAGTGCTCAGAGCCATTTGAACTATTGCACTGCGGCATTTAGTGAGTCCAACGACATTTGTTGTAATGCTCATGTGTCCTAGTGAGTTGCAATTATTGTTGTGCCATCCGCATAGAAGACCACAGATTGAGGGACGTGATGTGGCAAATCATTGATGGCAATTATGAGAAAGAAAGGTTCCAAGCATTGATCCCTGAGGTACCACTGTCTCTACCATTTTCATTAGTGAATATCTGTTTTTCGCTGAAACATATTGTTTTCTGTTTCTTACGTATGAAGCAATTATTTTTATAGCTGTAGTTTGTACTCAATAAAATTTAAGTTTCTCAATCAATGTTTCATAAGGGATGCAACCAAAGGCCTTACTTAGGTCACATAAAACCAGAGAGGATTTACCCCTATTTTCAGAAGCAGTGCGTCAAGAACTGCTGAGGTGGTATTTTTTCCTTGTCTGTAAGCAAACTGTTTTTTCGAAAGGAGATTATTTTCTTCAAAATAATCATTTAATTAATTAAATATAAGAATTTCAAATAATTTGTAAATTACAGCAATTATTGAGACTGTGTGGTAATTTTGGGGGAGATTTTTGTCTCGTTCTTCAAAAATTGGTATAGCTTTAGTTATTTTTAATAATGCAGGGAAAATTCCGAACTGAAGACGTTTGTTAAAAATGAAGGCTGGTAAGGTAAGGTATGAGGGGGTTCTCTGCAGAATCGGCGAGGAAAGAAATATATGGAAAATACTGACAAGAAGAAGGAACAATATGACAGGACGTCTGCTAAGACATCAGGAAATAACTTCCACGTTACTACAGTTAAAAGCTGTAGAGGAAGGTAGAGATTGGGATACATCAGGCAAATAATTGAGGACATAGGTTCGAAGTGTTAGCCTGAGATCAAAAGGTTGGCACAGGAGAAGAGTTCATGACAGGCTGCTCCAAACCAGTCAGATGGCTGATGACCCGAAATTGCCTGGGTATGTGGTACGTGTTTATTCCAGTCTTTTACTAGTTCATCTCCTCCTACCTTCTCTCTCTGTCCATCTCCTCCTCCCCCTTCTCTGTCCCCCCAGACTCTCTGCCCATCTTCTACCGCTGTCTCTGTCTATTTTCTCCTGCCCCTCTCTCTGTCCATTTACTCCTCTCCCTCTCCCTGTCCATTTCCCCCTCTTTCCTTTCTCTGTCGACCTCTTCCTTTCCCCTCTCTCTGTCTACCACCTCCTCTTCCATTTCTCTACCCATATGCTCCGCTCCTACACTCTGTCCATCTCTTCCTCTCCCCTTTCTCTCTGTCCATCTGCCCTCAACACTCTGCCCATTTCCCCTCCCTTCTTTCTGTCCTTGTCGTGCAGCTACCTATGTGTGTCCGTTTGCTCCTCGATTCCTTTCTGATTTATTTAACGTATTTCACACATGTTTGTACACATATTTCACCTGTCGTTCTATCGAATTTCGCTCTGCAGTTTCTCTTTCAAGCAGTTTAATATTTATTACGTGTGTGTCGTACAACAATATAACTATCAGATACATCTAGTAGTATGTACGATTACTGTCTGCGAACTATGTTGAGAATAGATGTAGCAGCAAACAAGTAATAAAAGGTCAGGCCTTATGCGGCGGTCAAGCCTGATGCGACAAACTTTTTACATGAACACTGAAAATGTAGTAAGCGATAATCTTTTCTTTCATCATTTTGTGTGTGGGTGGGGGATGGGGGGGGGGGGGGGGAGGGGGGAGTGTCAGATAGAAAAAGTTCCGTAAAGGTTTGAAGCTATGTGTAAAGATTTTGAAAGTCACTAAGCGCTCTCATTTATTCGATGAACTTAGTTGGCTGTCTGCGCATCATGAGCTACGTTTCCTTTTCAGCCTCGTCTCCAGTGCTTTGCAATATTGGTGGGACTTACCCCCACGGTGATTCTTTCCAGTCGGTAAGTGATTAAGTGATATGTGTAACAAGTTTGCTTTGAAATCGATCTAGTGGTTTAAGAGGAGATGTGCAACGTACATACGTACATACCTACATACATACGTACATTAATGCACTTTTATAGTATGCATGGATGTGTATAGAAATTCCGTCGATTGAGTCTCCTAGCGGATGAAGGCCGTACGTCGTTGCTGATCGTTGCTGTTGCAGGTTGAGTCCATTGAAATGATAGCATCAAAGAGAAAATGGCACTTTGATGGGGCAAGATAATAAATAAATGTTGAAAATTCATCTGAACATCAACCCTTCCATGATACAAGGCACTGTACTGCCACCTTCTTAATCCATATGCTGAAGGCATACTTTCAACTAATACCCGATTGCTATCAAGAGTGAGGGTGTTAAGGCTATCAACAGTGGGGGTGTTAAGGTCAAATGCAGTGCTTTTGGACGAAAGTACACAACGAAGAATTTTGACGTTGGTTTCCCATGGGAAATGCGCCTGAGCTAAGCAACGGCGCTGCCATTTGATGGTGGAGTGCTTATACATGTACATAGCAACTGTGCAATTCACATTTAAGCCTCTGGTAGAGGGTGCTTCGAACCACTTTGACACTATTTCTGTAGCGTTACACTCTCTAACAGCTCGTGGGAAAAGTGTAACTTACATCTTTCTGCGTGAGCTCTGATTTATTTTATTACGATGGTTATTCGTCCGTATATAGGTTGGTACTATAAAATATTTTCGTATTCAGAGGAAAAACTTGGTAGCTGAAATTTCGTGAAGAGCTCTCTCGTTACGTTAGATGACGGTCGTGTCTCAACATAACATCTCCGCTGGCCAATGCTAGATACTGGTCTCAAGACAGTCTTACATTGACTGAAACTGGCCACGATTTTAATGAATGTTTTTTAAGCGATCAAGAGAGTTTTAATTTGGAAAAAATATTTCATTTAGATCGCTGTCACTGCAATGATATTTATTTCTTTTTCCATTGTTCAGCTATTAACACCGATGTCTTAACCCACTTGAAGCACATTCTTGTGAGGATTGGCCGTCGGGACGGCAATAACTTGCTCCGGCACCTCACTGTCCGCAGACCGCGCCAAAAGATCCTTTCGCTGAAGTCCGAGCTCAGCGTTGAAAATGAAACAAACAAACAAATAAATACAAACATGTTGTAGTATTTTACAAAACACACTTAAAATAACAAAATTATTAAACATTCACTGAAGTAAATGGCGTGACTAACTGAATAATATATCGTGAGGGCGGCATAATTTGTAGTGGAACACCTTCAAGTGTTGAAACAACGTCACCTACTGTAGGAGATGGCTCGGTTGATCACAAAAGGATCACCTTCTCTCAGCTTCTGAAACACACTATAAAACCACCACCTCAACCCCAGAGAGCACATGACTTAGCACCTCAGCGTCACGTGGACCGTCTACCCGATTACGCGACCTCCGGATCGCTTGACGCAATAAACATTTAGGCCTGCCAACCAATGCGAATCATGAGAATAATGAAGAGATGTTCATTATCCATGTCCTAACGGTTTGTAGCACTTCTGTAAGCTGCTTCTTGCTGCGTGACTTTTGCAAGTTTTTTCCTTGCGAAGTATAGAGGAAAACGCTGGGAGTCATTAGAAAAATACTCGCCATTTGAAATCAGCTTAGTCGCCTCCAATCACCAATAATTTAGAAAACGATATTGCAGTTCCTCTGTTATTCTGATGCATGCATGTCCAAAGAAACAAGCACTGTGGTGAACACAGCCGTTAGGAACCACATCAAATGAATGCGCAGTTGAGAATAAGGGCTACCATCAGCTGTAGAATGGAATGACGCGCCTGACCGAGACTCAATCCCGGATTTCCCGCTTATCGCGAAAGGTCGCTTTACCATTTGCTATCCGTGCATGACCCACTGCTAGACACAAGCTTCCATACCGTCAACCATGAGGTCACGATCTGAACTCGTACATCCATTATGTATATTCTCGTGCTGGTCAGACGTTGTATTTGAAAGTCGCTTGCCCGGTATCGGCAGATAAATACGATATGAAAATTTATGCCAGACCGGGACTCGAACCGGGATTTGAGGACATATGGAAGATCGGGTCTGGCCGCGAGTCGTGCATGGATAGCCAAATGGTAAAGCGACCGCTCGCGATAAGCGGAAAATCCGGGTTCGAGTCTCGGCAGGTACATATTTCCATTATCGTCATTTCATTCTACAGCTGATGGTAGTCATTATTCGCAGTTGTGAATTCGTTTGATATGACCCATCTAGAACGTTTAGGGAAAGATCAACCCATCGCTATCAGTTCGAACAAAACCTGCCTTCGTTTCTCAGCCGGAGACGGGCTCTGCTGTCCACAACTGTTCATAGAACCTGCACACGGGCGCGGCCAGGAAACGATACGTTACAACTTGACTGTCGACTAAATCGTGCACGATCGTACTCTCGCCCACATGCAGCTTTCCCGTTTAGGGGAGATACTAAATCACTGGCCACGGGACTGAATTACTGATCCAGCGTAAACCATACCGCACGGTCATCGACAGCAATCCGCATGGTGCTAATTGTTTCAATGGCGCTCAACACCAACAACAGCGCCGAAGTGGCGTGCATTAGCAGGGAGGCAGCAAAAATATTGCAGGCCTCACCCGAAGGACCAAGCGTTATAGCCGACGCCGGTTGGTGAGTCGACCTCTCGGCGTGAATTATGGCGGTGCCGCGGCAGCTGTGGTTGCTATAAAGCGGCTCTGATGAGCACACTCACACACACACACACACACACACACACACACACAAACACACAAACACACACACACACACACTTTCATCGGCATGGCTCGGTGCGAAGGCGAGCAAGCCCCTGGCGTGAAGAAGACCGGCTGACCTAGCGGGCACAGCCGGCCGAGTGTCCTCGCCATTTAGAGACGCTGCCCGCGAATTTGCGGAGGGCGCCACCTGCCGCCGGCCGGAGAGGCTTGAAAGCGACAGACGCCGTTCTAGGAGTGCAAGCCGAGTGCTAGCGCGCGGAGCGAAACTGTAAACTTATAAAAATAACCAGACCTCTCACAGGCGCTAGTGTAGCGCTCCCATGCTAAAGCCTCCTGTTACAAGGTAACGCTGTGTTTGTGCTCGGTAATGATGGTAAACGTGTGATAAAACATTGCATACGCTATGACTTAACAGATGCAGATAAGGTTCGAAAGGACTCAGTATCTTTCTTCTTAAAAAAAAAAAAAAAGTGGAAATGTGGCTAGTTCAAGTCACACTGCAGATTACAACTTTTCAAGCTAGTTGAAAGAACAAAACAATAAACTGGGGGAAGTAAGGTAGACAAAATAATGCCACACAAAAATAAAGACTGAAAAATAATCCCAAAAAGACAGTCGCAGAATTTGTACCAGGAAATATTAAACAAGAATCAAAAGATATATGGATATGGTGTCTGTTCTTTCGGACATGTCCATGACCTTCTTCTTCTGTGCGAATGCACACATATTACCCGAACTCTTACGAGACTTGGTAAGAACGTCTTCCACGAGTAATGAGTGTATTGGGTAGGGACACTACAAGTGTAGTGTGTGGACATATAAGGTGAAAATGTGGGTCTCGCGGGAGGCATGCGTGAGATAGTCCCTGCAGTCGCGCTATCCTCTCTGCCCTCGGTGGCCCAGATGGATAGAGCGTCTGCCATGTAAGCAGGAGGTCCCGGATTCGAGTTCCAGTCGAGGCACAGATTTTCAGCTGTCCTGTTTGATATATCAAAGCCCGTCAGCAGCTGAAGGTATTAATATATAAATCTAATTCAGAACCGAAAGAGGAAAACTTAGTGCACGATAAACGAATCTCACTAATTGCTACTTCATAAGTTTCATGCTACTATCTTGAAAGGAAAACTTGATACATTTTCGCTCGTACATTCTTATAACTTCCCGTCTTTTTAAGGAGGCTAATACAGAAAACTAGGAAACTACCATCATGCAAGGCAGAGTTGATTACTCAGTAGGAAATGTGAAGTAAATATTTTATTTTGTTCTTTCTTTTCTATTAGTTCCAAAGATCCTTTAAATCCTAGTCCAGAATTCATATTCGTCCTTGCAAATGGCGGTCTTTAATTCGGAAGGTAAGGGTTTTAGCCGAACAGCTACGATTGCGATGTGTCGCTGCAAACTACCTGCCGTGCTAGTCGCTGCATGCTCTGCTAACAATGTCAATAAAATCCTTTCTCGTGCTGTACTTCTGTATCTTACTCCAAGCCACAAGAAATTTACAGCTAAGCAAAATGTAACATTGAAGGCTGCTACAACACAAGGAATCGCACCAGAACTGGAAAGCCAGAGTTCGTGTTAATAACGACGGAAAGTCAAAGAGAAAAATAACATACTCTTCTTGTGACATCCACAACAGCTGTTCAATATATTTCTTGATGCATAAATCCGGCCTGCCGATGTGGCCGAGCGGTTCTAGGCGCTTCAGTCTGGATCCGCGCGACCACTACGGTCGCAGGTTCGATTCCTGCCTCGAGTATGGATGTGTGTGATGTCCTTAGGTTAGGTTTAAGTAGTTCTAAGTTCTAGGGGACTGATGACCTGAGATGTCAAGTCCCACAGTGCTCGGAGCCATTTGAATAAATGCGCTCCAGTTACGCTTGACAAATATTTTATTTGGATAAAATCGTACACACAACCAGAGTTTGAGGCTGTAAATCCCATCTTCAGGCGCTACAAAAAGCAAGGGAAACTAAGGGGACTACTACATTAAGTCAATTAACATCAAAATGGTCCATACAAATGTAAACATTAGGCCGTACTTTGATTGTGAACGAGAAACTCGTACGAGTAATGTACAAAATTCAGCAAATTTATCACGTAGCATGGGAGATGAAAGGCACGAAATGGTTGTTCGAGTCAACCAGTACCTTATTTGAATGTATCTACAAATCAACAAATAAACACTCACTGTCAGCACAATTATAACAACAATTATATATATATATATATATATATATATATATAACAATTAGATAATAACAATTATAACAACAATTATAACCAATTATACACGATCAGACATTTGACAAAGGCTTCAGAAATTAAAATGAAGGCATAAATGCTAGAGAATGCCAAATTTTGAACCTCAAAAGTAGCTTAGCTTTCAAGTGCCTAGATCGTCGCATGCCATATTCGCCTAGGATGACCGGTCAACAGACTGCCGCGCGATCCGCAACGACGCTCCTCAGCACACATGTACATCACAGATTGGCCGCCACCGGAATGGTTACAGCAAGACACTGCAAATGCTTTCGTGTGCCACCGAAGAAGGGCTCCTTATGGATCGGCAGAAGAAGTCGAGCCAGAGCCATTGCTGTCATACTGTGAGGCAACGAGCAGCAAGTTAGGACGTGTGCAGCAGGAACAAGGACTGAGACCAGTGTTCCGGCCCGCTCCCGAGATACGAGGCATGCTGCATCGTGTTGTAGACGACATAGCTCTTCCTGTGCTTGGGGTGTATGATGTCCTTTGCGAGTGCGGCAGGTTCTACATCTACATCTACATTGATACTCCGCAAGCCACCCAACGGTGTGTGGCGGAGGGCACTTTACGTGCCACTGTCATTACCTCCCTTTCCTGTTCCAGTCGCGTATGGTTCGCGGGAAAAACGACTGTCTGAAAGCCTCCGTGCGTGCTCTAATCTCTCTAATTTTACATTCGTGATCTCCTCGGGAGGTATAAGTAGGGGGAAGCAATATATTCGATACCTCATCCAGAAACGCACCCTTTCGAAACCTGGCGAGCAAGCTACACCGCGATGCAGAGCGCCTCTCTTGCAGAGTCTGCCACTTGAGTTTATTAAACATCTCCGTAACGCTATCACGGTTACCAAATAACCCTGTGACGAAACGCGCCGCTCTTCTTTGGATCTTCTCTATCTCCTCCGTCAGACCGATCTGGTACGGATCCCACACTGATGAGCAATACTCAAGTATAGGTCGAACGAGTGTTTTGTAAGCCACCTCCTTTGTTGATGGACTACATTTTCTAAGCACTCTCCCAATGAATCTCAACCTGGTACCCGCCTTAGCAACAATTAATTTTATATGATCATTCCACTTCAAATCGTTCCGCACGCATACTCCCAGATATTTTACAGAAGTAACTGCTACCAGTGTTTGTTCCGCTATCATATAATCATACAATAAAGGATCCTTCTTTCTATGTATTCGCAATACATTACATTTGTCTATGTTAAGGGTCAGTTGCCACTCCCTGCACCAAGTGCCTATCCGCTGCAGATCTTCCTGCATTTCGCTACAATTTTCTAATGCTGCAACTTCTCTGTATACTACAGCATCATCCGCGAAAAGCCGCATGGAACTTCCGACACTATCTACTAAGTCATTTACATATATTGTGAAAAGCAATGGTCCCATAACACTCCCCTGTGGCACGCCAGAGGTTACTTTAACGTCTGTAGACGTCTCTCCATTGATAACAACATGCTGTGTTCTGTTTGCTAAAAACTCTTCAATCCAGCCACACAGCTGGTCTGATATTCCGTAGGCTCTTACTTTGTTTATCAGGCGACAGTGCGGAACTGTATCGAACGCCTTCCGGAAGTCAAGAAAAATAGCATCTACCTGGGAGCCTGTATCTAATATTTTCTGGGTCTCATGAACAAATAAAGCGAGTTGGGTCTCACACGATCGCTGTTTCCGGAATCCATGTTGATTCCTACATAGTAGATTCTGGGTTTCCAGAAATGACATGATACGCGAGCAAAAAACATGTTCTAAAATTCTACAAGTGATCGACGTAAGAAATATAGGTCTATAGTTTTGCGCATCTGCTCGACGACCCTTCTTGAAGACTGGGACTATTTGCGCTCTTTTCCAATCGTTTGGAACCCTCCGTTCCTCTAGAGACTTGCGGTACACGGCTGTTAGAAGGGGGGCAAGTTGTTTCGCGTACTCTGTGTAGAATCGAATTGGTATCCCGTCAGGTCCAGTGGACTTTCTATGTAGGTCAGACAATTCGCACAGTTACAGAACATTGTTCCGAGCACAAGAGACATATTAAGCAAATGCAGCTGGACAAGTCAGCTGTAGCTGAACATTGACTTGTCAGGGACTAGCCTGTGCGGCCGCAAGTTGAGATCAAGAATAAGTATCGGGATTAATACAGTTTGAGAAGACGGGAGTCTTGGCTCATGCGTCAACATACGGGGGTTCTGTTACTAAAGAGGCGGCTGAGGTTAGAACGAGCAGCAAAAGTTGTAACAGAGACCAGGCGTATACACTGAGTTAGGGAGTCGAGAGCGGCAGATTGAGACACGGCGCCACCTGACGTCACTCGGACCCGCAGCGGGCCGGAGCTGCCACGAGCTCCCCAACTCACCTTCCGCGCACGCGTCGTTTCGGCATTCTCTGATAGGTGCCAGCGGCCGTATTCGTGGCTATATAAGCGGAAAATCGTGCCAGCCCCAGCAGTCAGTAGTTTCATTCCTGGCGTCGATGGCGGAGATAGCCTTTGAAAGGTCGAGAATTTTATTCGAAATGAGCAGACTTGAAAACAAAAGATATTTTCAGACATGCCACTGCGAAACACTACGAGGACACTGATAAATTACTATTATTTGTTGAGCAGAGTTTATTGAAAGAAGTAATTTAAACACAAGGTAAATGGTAATTCAACGTGTTATTCATTTGTCGCCTTTGTACCTATGAATGCACACAATTGCTACGAATTTCTTTTATGTTTGGTATCCTACGTAAAAAATAAATAAATAAATAAATAAAATGTGGTCCTCTGTGAATAATGATGAAGCTGCGCTGGACAGCGAGAAATAACGAACCAGGTAACAGTTACGTGCGGCCTCCACGCAAATATATGCATGTAGGTATAGTGGTATGATAAAAGAACATTGTGGATCTTCGGTGACGAAATAATTATCTTGCATTTTCTAAGAACAAATCCTTTATCGTAAAACTTGCTCAAGTTTTAAACAATACAAAGTCATACTACGTTACTATTTAACGACAGACTACGATTTTCTACCTCTCCAGCCGTAGATTCGAGTCCTCCCTTGAGCATGGGAGTGTGTGTTGTCCTTAGCGTTAAGTTGGTTTATGTAGTGTGTAAGTCTAGGGACCGATGACCTCAGCAGTTTGGTCCCTTATGAATTCACGTACACATTATGATTTTCTATTATAATTTTATTTAATACTTTTTTAATAATGATTTTGTTTCGCGGTCACTACAGTACTCAGTGACGGTCGGTCGGCAACGAACGAAAGAGAGGAAATACTGTCTCAGGTAGGTACATATAAATCAGCTTCTTGAGGCCTTGACGGAACGAAGGGATCCAATCGCTTCCGAATTGTTAGTCTTAATTGCGGAAATCACTACAGCCAAGGAACTAGGAGTTCTACAGAACCACACAGATTCCTTAACAGAAAAATTAACTGTAGCGAGAACGGTGTCATAGTTGCCATAATCGGATATAGGGGCTGCACTACGTGACAGAAAATGTCAAGCACCCAGATGATATGGTCGGATGTCAACGTAACTTCGTAACCGTACTCACCGTCGGCGAGTATATAAATGTACATCTTTGAGTGGTGTCTGTTGTGTCGGACACGTCCGACAGAACAGGCACCAATCTTGATGAGACAGGTGGTGAATACATTTATGTAAAACTGAGTTTGCGACGGCTCCTTGACGTTTGCCTAAGTGCAGATGCGCAAGTGTCGTCCGAACTTCTACGGGAATCAATAATTTGTGAGAAGGGGGTTAATGGACGAGGGACGCTGTATTGGTTCAAATGGTTCAAATGGCTCTGAGCACTATGGGACTTAACATCGATGGTCATCAGTCCCCTAGAACTTAGAACTACTTAAACCTAACTAACCTAAGGACAGCACACAACACCCAGCCATCACGAGGCAGAGAAAATCCCTGACCCCGCCGGGAATCGAAGCCGGGAACCCGGGCGTGGGAAGCGAGAACGCTACCGCACGACCACGAGATGCGGGCGACGCTGTATTGCACCGTGCGGTAAGCTGGAAATTTGAGTCGGTCAGGGACTGGCCTGTGCGGCCGGAAGTTGAGACCAACAAGTATCGGGATTAATTTAAGGAAAATATATGGAAGTGTGGCCTAACTTGATGCATCATTTATCATTCCCAAAGAAATATTTTTATTTAGTAAGAAATCAGTCATGAGTTAACAGTTACCAATATTCTTGCGAAATACATACAAATAGTTGAGATTTTTAACCTAAATTCTCAATGTATAAGGACATTTGCATTATACATAAAATTACATATACACTCCTGGAAATCGAAAAAAGAACACATTGACACCGGTGTGTCAGACCCACCATACTTGCTCCGGACACTGCGAGAGGGCTGTACAAGCAATGATCACACGCACGGCACAGCGGACACACCAGGAACCGCGGTGTTGGTCGTCGAATGGCGCTAGCTGCGCAGCATTTGTGCACCGCCGCCGTCGGTGTCTGCCAGTTTGCCGTGGCATACGGAGCTCCATCGCAGTCTTTAACACTGGTAGCATGCCGCGACAGCGTGGACGTGAACCGTATGTGCAGTTGACGGACTTTGGGCGAGGGCGTATAGTGGGCATGCGGGAGGCCGGGTGGACGTACCGCCGAATTGCTCAACACGTGGGGCGTGAGGTCTCCACAGTACATCGATGTCGTCGCCAGTGGTCGGCGGAAGGTGCACGTGCCCGTCGACCTGGGACCGGACCGCAGCGACGCACGGATGCACGCCAAGACCGTAGGATCCTACGCAGTGCCGTAGGGGACCGCAGCGCCACTTCCCAGCAAATTAGGGACACTGTTGCTCCTGGGGTATCGGCGAGGACCATTCGCAACCGTCTCCATGAAGCTGGGCTACGATCCCGCACACCGTTAGGCCGTCTTCCGCTCACGCCCCAACATCGTGCAGCCCGCCTCCAGTGGTGTCGCGACAGGCGTGAATGGAGGGACGAATGGAGACGTGTCGTCTTCAGCGATGAGAGTCGCTTCTGCCTTGGTGCCAATGATGGTCGTATGCGTGTTTGGCGCCGTGCAGGTGAGCGCCACAATCAGGACTGCATACGACCGAGGCACACAGGGCCAACACCCGGCATCATGGTGTGGGGAGCGATCTCCTACACTGGCCGTACACCACTGGTGATCGTCGAGGGGACACTGAATAGTGCACGGTACATCCAAACCGTCATCGAACCCATCGTTCTACCATTCCTAGACCGGCAAGGGAACTTGCTGTTCCAACAGGACAATGCACGTCCGCATGTATCCCGTGCCACCCAACGTGCTCTAGAATGTGTAAGTGAACTACCCTGGCCAGCAAGATCTCCGGATCTGTCCCCCATTGAGCATGTTTGGGACTGGATGAAGCGTCGTCTCACGCGGTCTGCACGTCCAGCACGAACGCTGGTCCAACTGAGGCGCCAGGTGGAAATGGCATGGCAAGCCGTTCCACAGGACTACATCCAGCATCTCTACGATCGTCTCCATGGGAGAATAGCAGCCTGCATTGCTGCGAAAGGTGGATATACACTGTACTAGTGCCGACATTGTGCATGCTCTGTTGCCTGTGTCTATGTGCCTGTGGTTCTGTCAGTGTGATCATGTGATGTATCTGACCCCAGGAATGTGTCAATAAAGTTTCCTCTTCCTGGGACAATGAATTCACGGTGTTCTTATTTCAATTTCCAGGAGTGTAGTACTCAAAAATATCAACAGTGCAACACAGTGGTGGCCCGACTACAAACAGATAATTAATTAAATACACAAGCGGCGGCACTTTGTCCTCGCAACTATATGACAACTGTGGGCTGACCCTGTAACAGGACTGGAATATAAGTTCAAAAGCATTAAAATGCATACGTCTCCACTAGTTATTCTGCTGTCGTATAGACAAGCTGCCCAAAGGCTACCCACATGTAAAACCGAAGCAACAGTATTACTACATTGATCGGCCACAAGCTTGTTACACTTAAATCACGTTAACTACTTAAAAAACTACCGTACCTCTAAAACACAATGACAATGACAATGACAATTAAATCCTTAATTTTTTAAAGAACACAAGAAACTCAGTGCTGAATTTGCTCAAAGACTTTCATCACTGAGTCAGTTACTCCCTAATCCACCAATACCAAAAGAATAACAACAAACTACTCAACTAGAGGCTGAACGGGAGATCCTCCGAAGGAGAAAGAAAACGCGTCCCAGCCCCGGGCCAGTGGAGCAGCAACGCGTCAACCGCTGACGATGCAAGGCTGTCAACATATACCAAACAAGAAACTGTAAAATAACTTTGATCCAAATTAACATACACAGTAACACTTAAACGAGGAATTGACAATTCAACTACTAAAACTTCGTGTGTTGCAGCGGCCAGCTAACAACATTGCAAATTAACCTTTCCAACAATAACAGCAAGAAATCTGTAAGATCATTTACTTATTACATAATAATTCCAACAAGGTTTAAAAAAATCAAGTTATGCTTTCACTGGGGCGTCTTAGGGGTTAACAGACTCTGTAATTGGGATACACACCAATTGGGGACGGCCGATTAAACTGGACAACTATAACCCGAAGGGCTCCTCAACACGGAGTAGGAGAATGTGCAAATGCAAGCACCCACATACACATGACCTACACGAGCATACCTTTTGGCTGAGTGCACACAACTTCAGTTACAGGCCAAATCCAATAACTCGCACCAGGAAGCGCCATGAGGTCTACAACAAACAGAAATTGCAATCAGTAGTATCATATGCTCAATAATAACGAACTATGATTTCAAATACAGGATTAACATTGCAGAACAGTAACTTGGCGCATACAGAAACTTCCAGATTGAGACATAAAGCTCCAAAAGGATCACCGAAAGGCATAAAAAAACTGGATTCCTGGCCAGCTCACACTGGCAGATCTTTAACTACAGTACTTACTAAACGGTCTTTATAAATAATTTCAAACAAATGCCAAGGAGGCCAATAGCTTCAGGATTCCAGGTAGGCACTGGATAATAATGCCCTCCTGTTAGTGGTTGCTAACAAGATGTTCAAAACATCTCGGAGTATTTAGCACACCAGAACTGACTGATGCATGTCGTAACCAGGTTGCACGAGCCGTGAGCCATTCCTTGCCCACTGCACTTGCCGGTAGCAAATTTCAGCGCTGCAGGAAAACACGGGGACCCAGAGCCGAAAGGTCAACGGTGTTAACTCGCTGCAATCACCGAGCGGGGTGGCGCAGTGGCTAGCACAATGGACTCTCATTCGGTAGGACGCCGAATTCCTGATTTAGCTTTTCCATGATTTCCCTAAATCGCTTCCGGCAAATGCCGGGATGATTCCTTTGAAATGGCACGGCTGACTTCCTTCCCCATCCTTCCCTAATCGGACGGCACCGATGACCTCGCCATTTCGTCCCCTCTCCCAAATCAACCAACCAACCAATGTAGCTTCAATCGCCAGGACGCCGAGCACTCAGGCACACCCGTCGAGCTCCGTGTCCGACACAGCTCTCGCCACCATCCAGCCCCAGTGCAAACACATGACCCACCAAAGATGATACGACGAGGGCCAGAGTCGACGGAATGCGCGCCCAAGTGGCGCCAGTAGGATCACGCGTGCGCCCTCACGGAAGCCGCTTATGGCTTGGAAGTCACGAATTCTTATCATTTCCTTCCATTGCTTTCCCCATTCCCAGACACATGTAAAAGTATATATAAATGACTACAGATGCGATCTCTTGTGACAGGTAAAACGGCCATCAGAGTGCATTAGTGCAATTTTTCTTTAGTGTCTGGTAGGGTGTATAAGGAGTACGAACAGCCTCGGATGTTGAGGGATTATTGTAAAGCACACTGAAGTGCGGCGCACTCCTGTGAAGCGGAGTTATCAGCCTCTGACAGAATTTGAAAGAGGCCTCACTGTTGGTCTCCATTTGGCCGGTTGGTTGAATCGCGCAATATCCAGATTTTTGGGAGTATTCGGATGTGATAGTGGGCAGATGTTGGACTCCGTGAGAACATCACGACAAGAATATTGACCATCGCAAGGAAGAATAGCCATATTGTGCACCAAGCACATCGTGGGGCCTTCACATTAGTGCGTGTCATCCGAGAACAAGTAATTGACTTCCTGCAACACTTTGTGATGTCTCACACCATTAGTCCCAAACTATCAGCAGCCGGACTAGGGCATTGCCGTCCTATGTGTACGCTGACATTAACAGCACAACACAAGCGGCTGTGTCTCAAGTGTTGGGTTATTGGGAAGCGTGGGATCCTGATTAGTGGCGTCGCACTGTTTTCAGCGACGAATCGTGGTTTAGCACTACTGGAGACAAGTCCCATTTTTCCAATATTTTCGAGTAGCATAGTAGTAGTAGTACTCACGGCGTCACGGTGCATCAAGCCATGGGGTATGACTCCAGATCAGGCTTGTAGTGGTATGACAGCGTAACGGTACGTCATGTGTTACTTCTCAAGCTACAGTACGACAGTGCCATTTTTCAGCAGAACAGTGCCAGCGCACACACGACACACGCCTCTATTGCACCAAAAAGAGCGCCGTTCGCCAGACAAGTAGCTTCGAAACCACCAACAATGCGCTTACCCAGCGGACACCAACAGTTTTGCCGCACTGAGACCCGCCAACTCCCTCTCCCTCCACACTACTACGATTTCGGCCAGCGATTGGGGCAGTGCCAGGTGTCAGGGCCGCAGATGTGCCACGAATCGGCACCCTATGATCCCTCTGCGTGAGGCTGAAATACTCCCTCGTTCAGCAAGACTCAAGGTCTGTCTCCGATAGAACATGCGAGCGACTAGCTCGGACGTCAACTGCGTGTCGGTGGCAGCATCCAGGATATCAAGCACCAGTCACAGCAGATGTTGGCTACCTCGTCTCAGTGGAGCATACAACGCCTTTATGACACCCTTTTGAATCGACTGAGTGCACATGTCCAGGACATAAGTGGTTTCATACCTTCTAGTTCTCTGTAGATGCCGGCGAGAGTGGCCGAGCGGTTCTAGGCGCTACAGCCTAGAACCGCGAGACCGCTACGGTCGCAGGTTCGTATCCTGCCTCGGGCATGGATGTGTGTGATGTCCTTAGGTTAGTTAGGTTTAAGGGGGGGTAGGACGTCAAACTGGCCGACTTGGAGCACGAGAGGCACCATAGGACATTTCAATTTCCACTGTCTATACTTTTACAAATAAATTGATAAAACTTTGTCAGCATGACCAGGAAGGATTCAGAATTTACACTCATAGCAGTGGAAGCTCTAAAACATAACGAAGTAATTTTTTTTACTTGTGAAATTTCATCATTTTTTTTTCACTTACTAATGGCAGGATTTGTTGCTATAGGTACACATTTCTTCATAAGTAAGAGTGATTCTTCGATAAATTTTGCACAGCATACAAACTATACTTAAAGGTGTATGAAACTCTAGAATTTTCCAAATCTATTAAAAACTGTAATAAAAATTGAGGTAATTAACTATAAAATTTGTTTTTTTTTTCTAAACATGAAGTTTAAAATATAACATTTCATTCGTTTTTCCATAAATTAAATAAATTATAGAGTTTCATATACCTGTGAGTATGGTATATATGCTAACTTATGAAGAAAAGTGTACCTATAGCAACAAATGCAGCAATTAGTAAGTGAAAAAATGATGAAATTTCGCACGTAAAAAAATTTTATTTTGTTATGTTTTCGAACTTCCACTGCAATGAGTGTGAATCCTGAATCCTTCCTGGTGATGCTGACAAAGTTTTATCAATTTATTTGTAAAAGTATAGACACTGGAAATTAAAATGTCCTGAGATGCCTCTCCCGCTGCAAGTCGGCCCGTTTGACGACCTACCCCCCCTTAAGTAGTTCTACGTTCTAGGGGACTGATGACCTCAGAAGTTAAGTCCCATAGTGCTCATAGCCATTTGAACCATTTTTTCTCTGTAAATGTGTCTCGGTGGTGTAAGCAGTAAAATAACATCCCGATCTGTGAAGGTTCCTCCCATCGACCCCGTCATGTGTTTGTCAGGGAGTATAGGCCAGAAGAGAACTATGGAGGCCGTTTTCAACGAAAATAAATAATACACTTGGAGCATTCCGCTCACAAGGCCTAACTATCGGGGAAACACAAGATCATAGAGATGAAATTGAATGTAGCGTGGAAATTCGTAAAATGACCTTCTCGTCTGAACTGCGTCTTTTACGCCGTGACCAGTGTTTCCTAAGGAGAGCTCGTGTCTTCTCGGGTCTCTCCGTTTCGGGACGAGAGCTCCAGGACGGCGTCTGTCGCCGAGAGCCGGAAGCCCAGATAGACCGAGGCCGCCCGCTGACCCGACCCGGCGCACAGAGCCACTCGCCCAGTGCGATCACGGCCGGCGTGGTGCGGCTTTCTTCCCGTCAGATGTGAGCGCGGCGCCGGCGACACGCGATCTGTCTTGTAGTCCGTCAAAGGGCACGGACGGCTGTCGCGACGCACCGGTCGTACCGAAACGGCCGACCACCGCGGCAGACGCACCGGACGGCAGCCGCCGGCCCGGAAAGGAGAATTTTCATTTGCGTGTCAGCCACCTTCTCATCGCGGTTTTACAAGTTGGCGAACACGCGCCGCTCGTGTTACGCGGCGTAAATGGAAATAAGGGGGGCGATGCTTCCAGTCTGCAGAACACGTCCCGCTTCGCTTTCCTTTCTTTCTTTATTTGTCTCCCGGTCGGCGCGAGTGCCGCTTCCGTCACTCCTCGGAAAGGAACCCGTGACGACAGTAGAAGTGCGGGCAGATCGATGACTTACTTGAGAAATGCGACAGGTCTCTCTGCGTGTGATTTTCCCGTGCAGTGAGAGCATCAAGCAGGCTCTAGTGTGCAGGGAACTACTGTAGCACCGAGGTGCTCGGTCGCGGCCAGTACTACACCACTGTACGCCATTTAGATCTACCTAAACTTAATAAGTTGTTCTCTTATACACGTTTCATCAAGGTGCAATAAAGACAAAATAGGAAATGTAAACCATGACACCTTGTTAGTGTGTACTATCCCTGTCTATTAAAATGATCAATAAGCAAATAGGATCCTCTCCGCTAGATACTTCGTTACTAGTTCACACTTTGGGTAACGTATGCTCTAGGCATGTGCATATCCACGACTTGTTTCAGCGGGATGAGGGGACACAGTTTGTTTTATTTATTCCCACCCCGAATTTCACCAATTTAACTCGCAGTCATGCCCAGTTTCGACAAGTCACAGATGCTTACGATTCTAATAACAATGGCAATAACATATACGAGGTGTTCTCCGTTCAGGGACTGGGTATTGTGTTGTCCTAATCATTATCATTTCATCCCCATCGACGTGCAAGTCGCCGCAGTGGCGTCAAGAAAGCACATGATCACAATTAACATGGGTACGAAAACCAATGGTTTCTCCAATATGCCGTATGCGTAAGTGCAGTAATGACAGAGTTAAAGCACTGTAATTTCTAAGGCTAAGTTTATCTCGAAACACCACAAGTGAAGCGTAAATTTCAAAATGATTGCCCCTCGTGTGATTTCATCATAATTCCAAATATCTAAATACTTGTAAACAAACTTTCGATAAGTGTGTCAGTTGCGGCTTGTCTCGTAGATCCCTCGTCCTGAAATTGAGGGACTTAGTTTGTGGTAGGGTCGTTCAAATGATATGGTGTATTGCAACTTTGTTGATAACTCCAGGAATACAGTGTGGCTGGTTGTCAGTGAATTCAGAGCATGCATGGGATCTTTGAACGTGTATGGCATCAATGAGATGTGGTGAAACATACCTTATATGAACGTTGGCCATACGGAGTACTATTTCCGATATGTTTGTCCTCAAGTGCACACATTGCGTGATCAAAAGTGTGTGGACACTTATTAGTGTATATGTGTATATGTCCACCCTCCGCCTTCGCAAGGGCTTGAACTCTGCTGGTTGGAGACACTTTCAATGAGCTGTTTGACAGTCTGCTCAGGCCATTCTTCCTCCTATTCTTCTTCTTTTTTCTCTTCCATTTGAAAGAGAGGCTGTTGGCCCGTTCAGAAACCAAAGGGATTTGACAACACCGTTGTCTCCATTTACTCATTGGCCGTCTTACATCCGGTTTTCCAGTTCGTTTGAAATGGAACGCTTGTCATGGCAGGCACTCAGGTGCCATCCTTTTGATATAGCCATACCATTTCTTTTGGTAGTGTCCAATTTCTTCTGTCATTGTTGGTTTTACGTGTACTTGTTGTGTTGTATCTTCAACCGCACTCTGTTTCTTAGCGTTAGTCCAAGAAGTGACCTCAGAAACCTCAGCTGCTTCATTTCTTTGTTCATCTCCTTTTCTCAGGGTTCAGTTTTCACAACCATACATAAGTGCAGGCTTAGGAAGTGTTACCTCTTTCCTCAAGTGAGTTCTCCAGGTGACATCATGCGAGTTTTTACAGCCACACTCCTCAATGCTCGATGGTCCCTGTCCGTTAGTGCACGAGCATGTCTGCTCTTCGTTTAGTTGTGGTTGCTTCTTCGCGTTTGCACTTCGGATTCAGTTCACCAACAGTCGGCTTGGAGTGCTTTAGAACAGCTGAAATATCTTTGATGGATTTGTCACTCAGATGACATTCAGTGGTAAGTCCACATTTGAATCCACGGACCTCTCCTAACCGAACCAGTATGCTGTTGGTGCTCCCTTAACGACAACATCATGCTCTCTGCATCCTTTCATTTTATTTATTCATTTAACCTGATATGATTAGGATGGAGCAGGGTTTCACACATACATACCTTTTATCCACCTTAGTTATTTTAATATTTTGATATGACAAATAGTATGAAAATTATTTAAGTATCTATACTGACAATGTGAGGAAACAATACTGACTATGAACTAATGAAGTTAGTGCTGGCTGTGCTTGCATTACTGCTGTTGCTACCACTAACAGTAAAAACAATAATAATGATAGTAATGACATTAATAACGATAATAAAAACAATAAACATAATAGATAGGAAAAAATTATAGGTGTACAAAATAGATGTTTTATGATAAAACGAGTTCTGGGGAAAGGAAACTTGAGGAGAGTGCACCAGCTAAGAACACAGAGAGATGAGGAAGATCTGGTTGGAAAGAATAATGCACAAGGGCAACGAGTGCGTACAGGGACAACTGTAATCATTATTGTTGTTTTAGTAAATACGTCATTAACTGCCATCTGAAGCTGTAGGTGTTCAAATGGCTCTGAGCACTATGGGACTTAACATCCATGGTCATCAGTCCCCTAGAACTTAGAACTACTTAAACCGAACTAACCTAAGGACATCACACAACACCCAGCCATCACGAGGCAGAGAAAATCCCTGACCCCGCCGGGAATCGAACCCGGGAACCCGGGCGTGGGAAGCGATAACGCTACCGCACGACCACGAGATGCGGCGCTGTAGGTGTTATTAAGTTCTCTTATTTAATGTGGGAGGTTATTCCAGTTACTGATAAGGACTTCGCGAAAGTGCCTGAACAGTGGCGTTGGACAGAAAAGATTTTGTTGTTACGGGAACGCAATTTTCAGCCATGTTGTTCGAGAAAGAGCATTGAGATCGATGAAAGATACTTGGTACTTGGATAGACGCGTGGTCTTAAGGACCGAAACGGTAGCTCAGCCTGTTCGAAAAAGCTCGCTGCTCTCTATAATAATAATAATAACAAAAACTGAGGGAAGAGATCAGCAGCAAACTTCGACGAATGTCACGTGACGTCCGCTACGACCAAACACAACGAACAATCACGAACAAAATACAAATAAAGGGGGTGGGGTTGCGTATTTGATTAATAATCGAAACCTCTTCGGTCCCGGGTTCGAATCACGCCACTACTTAAATATTAATTAATAATCGGCATAAGAAGTCACCCCCGTTCTGCTAACGGCTAACGGCATTGTCAAAGACGGTGGAGGAGCAGACAGAGGTTCAGGGCACTCTCTTCTCTCAAGGATGGGAAACTGCCCGTCAAGGCGGAAAAATTGGCAATGGACAAGCGTATGAGAATGCAGAAGGCAATGGAAACCACAGTATTAAAGAAACGTAACGAGTATCCACAGGACATGTGGCCTGTAATTGAAAAGTGTCATGATGATCTCTCCATTGGCAAAGGCTTCCGGGAATAGTCCCCCTTTGGGATCTCTGGGAGGAGATTGCCAAAGGGGAGGTGACCATGAGAAAAAGATTTAATAATCAACGGAAGGATAACGTTCTAGGGGTCGAGGAGTGGGAAGTCAGAAACTTGAACGTGGTAGGGAAACTAGAAAATCTGAAAATGGAAATACAGAGGCTCATTCTAGATATAGTAGGGGCTAGTGAAGTGAAATGTAAAGAAGACAAGGATTTCTGGTCAGATGGGTATAGGGTAATCTCAACAGCAGCAGAAAATGGTATAACGGGAGTAGGATTCGTTATGAATAGGAAGGTAGGGCACAGAGTGTGTTACTGTGAACAGGTCAATTATAGGGTTGTTCTTATCAGAATCGACAGGAAACCAACACCGACAACGATATTTCAGGTATACATGCGGACGTAGCAAACTGAAGATGAAGAGAAAGAGAAAGTATGTACATGAGGATACTGAAAGGGTAATACAGTACGTAAATGGAGATGAAAATCTAATGATCATGGGGGACTGGAATGCAGTTGTACGGGAAGCAGTAGAAGAAAAGGTTACAGGTGAATATGGGCCCGGTACAAGAAATGAGTGTGGAGAAAGACTAATTGAGTTCTGTAACAAATTTCAGATATTAATTTCGAATACTCTGTTCTAGAACCACTATAGGAGGAGGTATACTTGGAAAAGGTAAGGTGATATAGGAAGAGTTCGGTTAGATTACACCACGGTCAGACAGAGATTCCGAAATCAGAACTGGATTGTAAGGCGTACCCAGGAGCAGATATAGACTCAGATCACAATATAGTAGAGTTGAAGAGTAGACTGGAGCTTAAGAGATTAGACAGGAAGAATCAGTTCGCAAAGAAGAGGGATACAGAAGTACCAAGGAATGACGAGATATGCTTGAAGTTTTCTAAGGCTATAGATACAGCAATGAGGAATGGCTCAGTAAACAGTACAGTTGAAGAGGAATGGACATATCTAAAAAAGGACATTACTGAATTTGGAAATAAAAACGCTGGTAGAAAGAAGGTAATAGCGAAGAAACAATGGGTAACAGAAGAAATACTTCAGTTGATCGATGAAAGGAGTAAGTACAAAAATGCTCCGGGAAACTCAGGAATACAGAAATATAATTCGCTGAGGAATGAAACAAACAGGAAGCGCAGGGAAGCTAAGACGAAATGGGTGCATGAAAAATGTAAAGAAATCGAAAAAGAAATGATTGTCGGAAGGACAGACTCAGCATACAGAAAGTCAAGACATCCTTCGGTGACATTAAAAGCAAGGGTGGTAACATTAAGAGTGAAATGGGAATTCCACTGTTAAATGCAGAGGAGAGAACGGATAAGTGAAAAGAGTAAGTTGAAAGCCTCTATGAGGGGAAGATTTATCTCATGTGATAGAAGAAGAAACAGGAGTCGATGTAGAGGAGATAGGGGATCCAGTACTAGAATCAGAATGTAAAAGAGTTTTGGAGGATTTAAGTTTAAATAAGGTAGAAGGGATGGATAACATTCCATCAGAATTTATAAAATCATGGGGGATGTGGCAACAAAACGATTATTCACGTTGATGCGCAGAATGTATGAATCTGGCAACATATTGTCTGACTATCGGAAAAATATCACCCACACAATTGAGAAGCCTGCAAGAGTTGACAAGTGCGAGAATTATCGCCGAATCAGTTTAACAGCTCGTGAATCCAAGTTGCACACTAGAATAATGCATAGAAGAATGGAAAAGAAAATTGATGATCTGTTAGATGATGGTCAGTTTGGCTTTAGGAAAGGTAAATGCACCAGAGAGGCAATTCTGACGTTGCGACTGACAATAGAAGCAAGACTAAAGAATACTCAAGACGAAAAGAAAGGTTCAGGAGTGGAATTAAAATTTAAGGTGAAAAGATATCAATGACACGATTCTCAGATGACATTGCTGTCCTGAGTGAAAAATGAAGAAAGGAATTATCTGCTGAACGGAATGAACAATCTAACGAGTACATAATATGGACCGAGAGTAAATCGAAGAAAGACGAATGTAATGAGAAGTAGCAGGAATGAAAACAGCGAGAAACTTAACATCAGGATTGATAGTCACGAAGTAGATGAAGTTAAGGAATTCTGCTACCTAGGCAGTAAAATAACCAATGACGGACCGAGCAAGGAGGATATCAAAAGCAGACTAGAAATGGCAAAAAGGGTATTCCTGGCCAAGGGAAGTCTTCTGGTATCAAACATAGGCTGGAGTACAGCACTGTAGGGGAGTGAAACATGGACTGTGATAAAAGTGGAACAGAAAAGAATCGAAGCATATGAGATGCTGTGCTACAGACACATGTTGAAAATTAGATGGACTGATCAGGTAAGGAATGAGGAGGTTCTGCACAGAAATGGAGATGAAAGAAATTTGTGGAAAACACTGATGAGGAGAAGAGAAAGGACATATGTTAAGACATCACGGAATGTCTTCGATGGTACGAGAGGTAGCTGTAGAAGGCAAAAACTGTAGAGGAAGACCGAGATTGTAATACATCCAGCAAATAACTGAGGACGTAGGTTGCAAGTGCTTATCTGAGATGAAGAGGTTAGCACAGGAGAGGAATTAGTGGCGGGCCGCATCAAATCATTCAGAAGTCTGATGACCAAAAAAGAAAAAAAACATAAAGTAGTAGCGAAAACAGAGGGTATTGAAATCTCTGCGTTTGCCTGCGTACGCCAGGTACACAGTGCATATGATGGTTTAATATGATCAAAGAGTCGAACATCACAAACATAGCGAGCACCGGCATTCATAACCAGTTCCAGGCGCCGTGAGATTTCCTGAGAAAGGCCTCGCAGAATAACATCACTGTAATCGATAACCGGAAGTGTTCGTACAAGACATTTTTTTAGGTCAAGACGAATGAGTTTCTTACGTTTTCGTAAGTAAGGCATGGAAAGATGTTGATGCCTTCTTGCACACTGCAGTTACGTGCTCAGTACAATGTACATTTTCATCCATTATTATTCCTATACCCTTTCCTTAGGAAGAGAAGTTGTTTTTTCCCATTTAGGGTTAAAGGTGTTAGGGATTCTTGATAGTTAAGTCTAAACAGCCTAGAATGACCGACCAGTACCGCTTGGGATTTGGATGGATTGAGCATTAATCCTTAATCTTGCACCCATTTTGGTAGTGCACATAGACGTACTGAGATTCTCAACAGCTGTCTTCCGGTTTAGTGATTTTTCACTTAGACTGGAGGTCATCATGGTGTACGTGGTATTTGCAGTAGGACGAAAAAGATGACACGTCAGTGACATACAACGAAAAGAATATGGGAGCTAATACCGAACCCTGGGGCACACGTGGTACTACCTGCCTCCATTATGACTACGGTGGCAGAGAGGACGCACTGTTGGCGAAACCTCAGGCATGAGCGAAACCACTGCACTGCACTTGGTGAGAAATTCGGGCTCCTAATCAAACGAAACTACACTGAAGAGCCAAGGAAAGTGGAACACCAGCCTAATATCATGGAGGGCCCCCGCGAGCAGGCAGAAGTGCCGCAACACGACGTGTCGTGGACAAGACTAATGTCTGAAGTAGTGCTGGGGGGAAATGACACCATGAATCCTAGAGGGCTGTCCACAAATCCGTAAGAGTGCGAGGGGGTGGAGATCTCTTGTAAACAGCACGTCGCAAGGCATCCCAGTTATGCTCAATAATGTTCGTGTCTGGGGAGTATGGTGACCAGCGGAAGTATTTAAATTCAGAAGAGTGTTCCTGGAGCTACTCTGTAGCAGTTCTGGACATTTGGATGTCGCATTGTGCTGCTGGAATTGCCCAACTCCGTCGGAATACACAATGGACATGAATGGATGTAGGTGATCAGACAGGATGCTTACGTAGTGTCACCTGTCAGAGTCGTAACTAGACGTATCAGGGTCCCTAGATTACTCAAACTGCACACGCCCCACATCATTACAGAGCCTCCACCAACTTGAACAGTCCCCTGCTGACATGCAGGGTCCATAGATTCATGAGGTTGTATCCGTACCAGTACATGTCCATCCGCTCGATACAATTTGAAGCAAGAATCGTCTGACTAGGCAACATGTTTGCAGTCATCAATAGCCAAGTGTCGATGTTGACGCGCCCAGCCGAGGCCTGAAGCTTTCTGTCGTGCAGTTATCAATGCTACACGAGTGGACCTTCGGCTCCGAAAGCCCATATCGATGAAGTTTCCTTGAATGGTTCGCACCCTGACACTTGCTGATTTTCCAGCGTTGAAATCTGCAGCAGTTTGCGGAAGGGTTGCACTTAAGTCACGTTGAACGATTCTCTTCAGTCGTCGTTGGTCCCGTTCTTGCAGGATCTTTTTCCGGTCCAGCAATATCGGAGATTTGATGTTTTACCAGATTCCTGGTATTCGCAGTACACTCGTGAAATGATCGTACGGCAAATTCCCCACTTTATCGCTACCTTGGAGATGCTGTGCTCCATCGCTTGTGCGTCGACTGTGACACCACGTTCAGACTCACTTAAATCTTGATAACCTGACATTGTAGCAGCAATAACCGATCTAACAACTGCCACAGACACTTGGTGTCTTATATACGCGTTGCTAACCTTAGCGCCGTATCCCACCTGTCTCCATATGTATATGTGAATATGCATAGCTATACCAGTTTCTTTGGCTCTTCGGTGTACATGGTTGTAGAGATCTTAGGCTGCTATGTATGGCAAGAAAAATGTCAAAGTCGACAGTGTCAAAGGCTTTACTGACGTTTAAGAAGCATATGACAGTCGCCTCTTGTGCATTCATGCAACCTTCAGATTATCTCTTAACTTTATTAAGGCAGATGCTGTGCTGCGTTGTTTATGGAAACCTGACTGATATTCGTCTGGTAGGTGGTTTGTAGTTAAGTAGTTTGTTAGCGGGTCTTGACTGTATACTCTAAGGTCATGGACAGTGCGGGAATAATGCAAATTGGTCAGTGATCAGTAGATGCTGTAGGAACGTCCTTTTTTGGTCGCGGCTTTACTAGATCCTGATTCCAGATCTCAGTGAAAGTGCTTGTGGTTCAAGAGTGATTGAAGATGTCTGTCGTAGTGGATGAGAGTGGGCGAATAATATGTTTAATCATTCCGACGGTGGTGCCATCGTTCTTAGTAAATGCTGGTTTAATACGCATGATGGCTGTTTTGAAAGTATTTTATGCTGGTGGTCCGACTCTCGTGACGTGTAGTGCTCAATTGCGTTGTAATCAAGGATGTACGGACTCTTTTGATCCGATGCTGTAGTTTGTAATTGTCTAGAATTTCTTTCGATTTTTAAGTCTCTTAGTTTTAATACCTCTTCAGTCTCCGAAAATTAGCTGAGAAATTTTTAAATTGGTTCACGTAAAAATAAGATTTACTTGATTTTTCCTCCCCGTGATGCACGCCTTTCTGTAACGATATCTAATGCCCAGGTCATTCGTTCACTCGCTGTTTATTTGTCGCATTATTCCGTACGACGTGGTGACACTAACGCTTATGCTAACTGGCCGACATCATTTGTCTGAATATGAAATCTGAACCTCATCTTCATTAAATTTATTTCTTTTTAGGTGACCATACTATAAAAGGTTACAAATCTGTCTCAAGACCGCACTTGGGAATCTTTATAGATTTTTGAAGCTCATACCTGCTGTAGAAGATGCGAGCGTCGGCGTAGTAAGCGTAACTATTCTGAAATTTGGTTACCATTGGTGAGAGTGTTTGGCGTGATTTCACAAATGTTAACATAATAAAGTTAATACAGAAACATTCAGAAACGGAACTAAAACTCAGGGGGACATTATGAGGCAAGACAAAATAATAAATAAACGTGTTATGCGTGACAAAATGAGTGGGCTATAGTCATCAGTTTATGACTTGCCAATAATAATTTTCTGCAGTACAGGTTATGGCAGTGAAATACTCACATAAATTCTTTAATGGCTAAACAGGTTTCGACTTGTAGCCCATGGACATTTCTTAGGTGTGGAGCCATGTCAAAAAACGCGGGATGTCATTTCATCGCAGAAGACTTGCACCATAGGTCAAGGAGTATCTGTGTGCTCCTGAAAGTGACTTATCAGTCTAAACCAGTAATGTCATGAAATAATTTTCGAGAGTATTTGACTGTAATAAACATTATTGGTAAAAGGTTCGCTACTGCTCTTCGTGAGTAACACTGCGAATAGGAACGAACACTTTTTGAATAGAGAATTAATTCTGGGAAAAGACAGTCTACAAATGACACGTTGGACTTCACTGAAGGAGAATTAATGACAGGCAAAGTGGTGTTTCACACATAAATGCCTATGAGGTTTAATGGGCATGATGTTACGTAAATACAGCTCCTGTCAGTGACGAGACAATGGACGTCTGATAACTTTATTCCAATTACGCAATTGCATAGCTGAGATGGTTGTTGGACACGATGATGGTCTGATCCTGGACCGAGGCTCTACATAGAAACTGTTTTGTTTGCAATTTTTACGTTGCATCTACTGCAAATAAACCGAAATAATTCTCAGTGTCTTGATTAACATTTTCGTAAATGAAAAGAAGAGGTGAAGGAAAATTTGGGACAGGAAATAAATTTCCAGCAAGGGACTGTAGAGCTACATGAAAACATGAAATCAGACAGTTTTATTGTTTTACAGTTGGTGATTATACAAGCTGGGTTAATATTCACCGTTAAAACAGTAAAAGCAGTCATTTTCTCGCATTTATTCACAGTATAAACAACGCATTTTTACAGTTGTGAGGTTGTGTTAAGGTTTCTACAGGAAAACCAATTTGGGTTCGTAAAAGGTTCTTTCACAATGGACAGTATAGAAGCCAACCACGCGTAACGAAATCTTTTACACTTCAATTACAGCTCCTCCTTGGGAGCCGGCTGGTGTGGCCGAGCGGTTCAAAGCGTTACAGTCTGGAACCGCGCGACCGCTACGGTCGCAGGTTCGAATCCTGCCTTGGGCATGGCTGTGTGTGTGTGTTGTGCTTAGGTTAGTTAGGTTTAAGTAGTTCTAAGTTCTAGGGGACTGATGACCTCAGAAGTTTTAAGTCCCATAGTGCTCAGAGCCATTTGAACCATTTGAACCTCCTTGGGAAGTTGTTTGCAAACCCAAATTTTTGTTTGCTTTTCCTTTTCATGTCTTTTATGAAAATGTTAATAAGTACAACATATCGAGGAGGTTCAAGAGTGGAATTAAAATTGAAAATCAATGATGTCAATGATACGATTTGCTGATGACATTGTTACCCTGAGTGAAAGTGAAGAAGAGTTACAGTATTTGTTGAATGGAATAAACACTCTAATGAGTGCTGAATAAGGACCGAGAGTAAAGTGAAGAAACACGAAAATAATGAGAAATAGCAGAAATGAGAACAGCGAGAAACTTAACATCCGAACTTGTGATCAAGAAAGTAGATGAAGTTAAGAAACTCTGCTGCCTACGCAGCAAAATAACCCATGACGGGCGGAGTAAGGAGGATATAAAAAGCAGATTACCACTGGCAGAAAGGGCATTCCTGGTCAAGAGAAATCTTCTAGTACCAAACATAGGTCTTATTAACTTGAGGAAAACATTTCTGAGAATGTACGTTTCGAGCACAGCGTTGTATGGTAGTGAAACATAAATGTTTACGAAGTCGGTGAAGAGGAGTAGGCGTGGTGGTCCCCTTGCAAGATATCCGAAACAGTTTTGATCACGCTAACTGTGTGTCTTTGTTATCTATTGCTACAGAAGAGGTTTTTCTTGTTACATATCTCGGTGAGTCTCGGGCTTGTTAGACTCGCGTGAGATCTAATTGCGGGCGGAGCGCAAAAATTTTCATTCTGCTTTTTTTTCAGGCATTCACCTCCCATCAGTGTAAGGGCAGGATCTGACACTTAATTCGGATTACACGTTAAAGTGGAAGTCTGTTTTCTCCATTGGATAACAGGAGTAGTTACGTTCACAAAAGTCGCGGAAGTGGCGTCCAAATGAAGGACTCACACCTGACCATTGAGTCACACTGAACTTGATTTGATTGGATCTCAGTGACATTGGCTTTAAGTCGTTTAGGTGGGAAATGTCAGGTGTATAATGGAACATAATACTTCGTTACGCACTTTACAGTGGTTTCCATAATATTTAATTATTTAGCACAGACTTCTTCCTTCTTCTTTTTCTTGTGCCTTTGTTCTGCACCTGCACAGGGTCGACATAGTTAATCTGAAGGATGGCCGGATGCTATTCTTGTCGCCACCCCACTACCTTCCCCCACCGCTGGACGAAATGAGTGTACCCCAACTGTCTGCGTATACCGTTATTTATGTGAAACTGTGCGAAATGTTACAAATGACTGCTGTTCGTAAGTGAGGCGGAAGTTGGGTACCAGCCCGGTATCCATCTGTTCGGTTGCAGGGAATACCCTAAAAAACACACCCCCAGGTCGCCGGTACCAAAACCCTCGTCGTTAATCCGCCGAGCGGATTCGATCCAGGCTGGCGCACATCCACGTCCCGTAGGCGGCGCTTTAAGACGTGTGGCTATGCGGGGGTAAACCATTTAGTAATAATTGTTGTGCAGAAAGAGAACAAATTAACACAGTTTACATTTTTGTTCATTAGTAGGCTACATCAGTGGGGACAAGTTGCCGTAGACTATCTTGAAACTACGAGAAACGTTCCGAAAGTAAGTTTCGTCATTTTTTTTCACATGTTAACTTTATTTCCAGAAACAGATACACGATGGCATCGCGAACTAAGCATCTTGTAATATTTTTCGACATAGTCGCCATCGACATTTATAAATTTTTGGTGCCGTGCAATCATTTTAAGAAATCAGCCTGGCAAATCTCAGTGCCAGTGCACCTGTGCGATAACATCTTATACAGTACTCTGGCAATATTGTTTTCATTCGCGGATGTGAAGGGACGCTCACTTCAGCCTTCGTCCTGCACACTCTGCCTTCCTTCTTTGAACGTGCAACGTCAGCTACCAAACATTTGACGAGACATTACGTCTTCACCAAAGACACTTTGCAGGATTTCATGGATGACTGATAAGCTAGTCCCGTGTTGGTACTAATACGGAGTAACAGCATCCTCTTACTGGCGACCACGTTGTCAGTATCGTCCATGTGACATCATGCTGTGTAGTCGAATAACCTCGGGTTCACTTGTCTGCTACCACTCTCTCTTCTTCGGTGCTCCGTGCATGTGTCATCCCTCCCCTCCTGACGTCCCTTTCGACGTTGAATTAGCAACGGGTGTGGAGTCATATGGCCACTGTATGTGCCACCTGGCGTACCATCTTCTATTTCAGAGTCAACGGCGAAACTTCCTTTCTAAACGTCCCTCATATTAGCGCTAGCTGCGATGGACATGAGAGAAGGGGCGGAGAAAGGAGAGAAAGAGGAACGTGGTAACACAAAGTTAATTAAACCTAACTAAACTAAGGACATCACACACATCCATGCCCGAGGCAGGATTTGAGCCTGCGACCGTAGCAGGCACGCGGGTCCGCACTGAAGCGCCTAGAACCGTTCAGCCACAACGGCCGACGACAGATGAAAGAAGCCAGCGAAAGAATGAAGACGTACTGGTAAGTCCGGTGAGAAGATAAAATTATAATAGATGTCTGAAATCAGTGGAAGGAGACGATCTGGGAAAATAAAGTGATGTGACCGACTGAGAAACGAAAAGAGCATGAAGCGTAAATGGGAGAAGATAGGAGCATTTGCTTTACAATTTGACAGAGAGAGTATACGAGGAGATGTGGATGAAATTTCGTAGATTTTATCGCATCTTAGATCTACTGCACGAAGAATTTAAGAAAGCTTTTAATGATCTACGGATATTGATGACATTGCTGCAGAACTAATCAAGAATGTTGGTGGCAACATGAAAATGATACTGCTGAAACCGATTAGGTCTATCTATAACACAGGAGAGATACCAACCGACTTCCAAAAATGCATCAATGTTCCTATACCGAAGAAGGCAATAGCTACAAAATATGAACAATACCGAATATCGCGCCTAATATCGCATGCTTTAAAACTTCTTATAAAGATAATTCTGAGATGAATTAAAGAGAAGGTGGAGGATATACTGAGTGAAGATCACTTTGGATTTCAGAGAGGATTAAGAATAAGAGAAGCGATTCTGGCACGGAGGCTTCTCGTCGAAATGGAAATATCGAAAAATAAGCCAACTTGTATTACCTTTGTAGTCCTGGAAAAGGCACTTGACAATATTATCTGGCAAGAGATGTCCAGAGTACTGAAGAAAGCCGGTCTAAAATACAAACACGCATGTGACACACAGCTTCTATAAGAACGAAATGGCTCTGACTAGGCATTTTCATCAGGATGAAGAAGCAAAAATTAAAAAGTATGCCCTTTCTCCTCTTATATTCAGTTCTTATATCCAGAAAGCTATAAAGCGAGGGAGTGAAACTACTGACTTAGGAATCAAAATTAATGATCAGAAGATAAACATGCTACGATACGCAGATAATACTGCTGTGATCAAGGAGACGAAAGAAGGTCTAGAGACGATCGTCAGCACAATGGGATTTTCTGCAGTGGTATGGTATGAGAATGAACAAGACTAAAGGAATTGTATGCAGTGCTAAAGGAGAGTATGAACCTTTAAGAATAAGAATTGGAAGAGAGCAGCTAGAAATGACGAGGAATTTCTCTATTCCGGAAGCAGGATCACAAGGGTTGGCAGAAGCCAAAAAGAAACTGTAAGTGAAATATAGCAGCCTAAAACTGAATTTAATTTGAAGAATAACTTAATCACCATCAGTCTGGAAATAAGGAAACGGGCCATGAAACCTTTTGGTTGGAGCTATACGGGTATGCGACTTGGTCAATAGGAAACCAAGAGAGAAAACGGCTAGAAGCCCTGGAGACTTGGTGCTATAGATGGATGATGAAGATCAGCTAGAAAGACAGAGCTACAAATGAAGAGGTGCTGAGAAGCATACAGGGAAGCAGATCTCTGTGGTGGCGCATCCAAATATAATGATGTGACAAAAGTCTGGGATACCTTATAATACTGCGTCAAACCTTCTTTTGCCTGGCCTAGTGTAGCATCTCGCCGTGACATGGACTCAGCAACTCGTTGGAAGTTCAAAAATGGCTCTGAGCACTATGGGACTTAACACCTGTGGTCATCAGTCCCCTAGAACTTAGAACTACTTAAACCTAACTAACCTAAGGACATCACACACATCCATGCCCGAGGCATGATTCGAACCTGCGACCGTAGCGGTCACGCGGTTCCAGACTGAAGCGCCTGTAACCGCACGGCCACACCGGCCGGCTCTCGTTGGAAGTTCTCTGCCTCTATAGACTTCCATAATTGCGAAAGTGTGGCCGGTGCAGGATTTTGGGCATGAACTGAACTCTCAGTTATATCTCATAAATGTCCCATGGGATTCATGCTGGGTGATCTCGATGGCCAAATCATTCGCTCGAATCTGTCCGGAATGTTCTTCAAACAATTTGCAGAGAATTGAGGCCAGATTGCATATTTGAGAATAGGAAGTCCATCAAAGGCTGCTAATTGTCTCCAAGTAGCCGAACATAACCATTTCCAGTCAATGTTCGGTTCACTTGGATCAGGGGATCCAGTCCGTTCGATTCACACACAGCCCGCAGCGTTATGGAGACACAACCAGATTACAGTACCTTGTTGACAACCTCTGCCCATGGCTTCATGGGATCTGCACCACAATCGATCCCTGAAATCAGCTCTTGTCAGTTGAAATCGGGACTCATCTGACTAGGTCACGGACCCAAGAGAGGCGCTGCAGGCGGTGTCGTTCTGTTAGCAAAGGCACTCGCGTCAGTCGTCTGCTGCCATAGCCCATTAACGCCAAATTTCGCCGCACTATCGTAACGGATACGTTCGTCGTACGTCCCACGTTGATTCCTGCGGTTTTTCCATCTTGTCTGTTAGCGGTGACAACTCTACGCAGACGCTGCTCTCGGTCGTTAAATGAAGGCCGTAGGCCAGTGCGCTGTCCGTGGTGAGACGTAATACCGGAAATTTGGTATGTACTCACACCTTTAAACTACGCTACAAATTTCGCCACCTCAGTGTTAGAGGAGAAAAACTCGTAGGGCACATTTTGAGATATAATACAGAGTGAATCACTAACTATTACCATCAAGAATAGCTCCGAAAGTATGATAGGAGCTGAAAAGTTGGTGGGACAAAAGTTGCATGGGACAACGGAGGCCATAATATGACGCTGGTTTTTTGTTGCTAGGTGGGGTCGCTTCAGAGATATGAAGGTCAACTTCTTTTTTTTATGGGATGCTATAGTTTGGTACCTATTTTCTGATAGCGGCTATCGAGACGAATCCAATCATTTGTAACAGTAATGTCTTTGAAGGTCAACGATGATCACAAAGGTGGCATTAACATCAATTTACAGAAGGTGTTAGAAGTGATGATCATTAGTATCAATGCAGTGCAGCAATCTTCTTATCATGGATTGAGCGGTATTCCTTCTCACATCGGCACTTATCGAAGTACATGGTCTGACAATTCTCTCTGTCATATCTTCGAGTGTAGTTGGAGCGTCTTTACAAGCAATGTCTTTTACGAATTCCCACAAGAAAAAATCCAGAGTCTGGCGAACGAGCCGGCCACGACGCATCTCCTCCGCGTCCAATCCAACGATTTTGGAATTGTCTCCGCAACTCATTTCTAGCCATCAGTGAAAAATGTGCCTGACACCCATCGTGTGATACCACATTCTGTTCGTTGTTCATAAAGGTGTTTCTTCCAATAACAGACCTAATGTTTCTTGCAGGAATGTGGTGTACTTCCTGCCATTAAGGTTTCCTTCGATGGAATAGGGGCCTATAAATTCTGTCCTCCAGAATCCCACACCATACATTCACCGGCCATGGTTTCTGGTGTGCAACTTGACGCAGCCAGCATGGATTTTCAGTTGCCCATTTATGCAAGTTATGCAAAGTAACATTTCCATGGTTCGTGAATGTAGCCTCGTCAGTAAATAAGATCAATTTAATAAATGTGTCATCCCTCTGAATCTGAAGTTGAGCCCACCGGCAAATTCTTGATGGAGACTGATATGGTAAGGATGATATTTATAGCGATGCGATACACGAACAACACTACTCTGGCTCATGCCAGATTCCCTTGCGATTTGAAGCGAACTAATACAAGGATCTCGAACCACGGTGGCAAGAGTACCAATTTCCGTTTCCTCGTTAGTAACTTTCCTTTGCTGAATATGTTTCCGATGCGTTAAAGATCCAGTTGTTCTCAATTTGTCATACATATATTGAAATGTAGGACGTGTAGGGTGCTGTACGTTGAGGATATCTTTCAGTGTATAAGTCTCTAGCTCTCACTGAATTTCGTTGGCATTCTCAGTAAACGAGAAGCATATCGACTTGTTCTTCGAAGGGATACATCATTCACATTCGCTTTATTCGACGATACTAGTCTAACCGTTCCCATTAGTGTCCTCGGAGTCTTTCGCAACGGCATACATGAATAAAACGTTCTCGGCTTTCCAGCCGCATCAATTCGAATAACAGGGAAGTTATTGATGGATTCTGGCTTACCATATGAAGTGGTGAAGAAATTAACGCCTCGTGCAGCCAGACCTCCCAGGCTCTATGGATTACCAAAGATACACAAGGAAAGTGTTCCTCTGAGGTCCATTGTTAGTGGAATCAGTTCGACCACCTACAGACTTGCTAAATATCTAGCAGGATTATTAGCACCGAAATTGGGACGTTGCGAAAACCATGTTGTCAACTCGCTGAAATTTGTTGAGACACTCAAGAGAATGAAGATAGCCCCAAACGACCTAGTGGTTAGCCTGGACGTTGTGTCACTTTTTACGAGGGTGCCAATACAAGATACGCTGGATCTTTTGGCCCAACATTTTCCATCTGGAATCATTAAATTGTTCCGTCACGTCCTAACGACAACGTACTTTTTGTACTGCGATGAATATTATGAGATGACGGACGGCACAGCCATGGGATCACCACTGTCTCTAGCAGTCGCAAATTTCTTCAAGGAGCACTTTGAGGAGTAGGCTCTGCAAACTGCGACATTACGGCCGTGTTGCTTTATACGATACGTTGATGACACCTTCCTGATATGGCCACATGGCGTAGATACACTACAGCAGTTCGTCGATCATATGAATGGTGTCCATCCCAACATTAAATTTACTGTCGAGATGGAGAAGCACTGCAAGCTACCATTCTTGGATGTTTTGGTTGAGCGGAAGGCAGGAGGCCGGCTTGGTCATTCAGTGTACCGGAAACCAACACACACTGATTGCCACTTGAATGCCAATGGTTTCCACCACCACGTACACAAGAAAGCTGTCCTGCACACGTTGGTTCATAGAGCCAAGATTATCTCTGACGATGACCACCTACAGTCTGAATTGCATAACTTAAAACGTGTTTTCGGGGAAAATGGATACAACAAAAGAGACATCGCAAATGCTTTCAAGGGCGCCGACGAAAGACACCTGGTGAATCAGTAGAAGAGGCCAAACGGACTATATTCGTGCCATACTGTGGAGCAACTAGCAGTAAGTTAGGACGTCTGTTGCAGAAACATGGGCTAAGACCAGTGTTCCGGCCCACCCCCAAGATACGAGATACGTTGCGTCCTGTTGACATTGCTCTTGGAGTGTCCGGTGTGTATGGCGTACCCTATGAATGTGGCAGCATGTATATTGGACAAACAATTCGCATGGTTGCGGAGCGTTGTACTGAGCACAAGCGCTATATAAAACAAAGGAGCTAGACAAGTCGGCCATAGCGGAGCATGGCCTAGAAAAACGGACATAAAATACAGTTCTAAAATAGAAAAGTGTTGGCTCATGCGTCTACATACTGGGACTCCATTATAAAGGAAGCGGCCGAGATTCGCTTAAACAACAACAATTTCAACAGAGACCAGGGATACACACTCACCAAGGCATGGGGGCGTGCGTTGGACATCGAAAGAAAGCAAAGACAGTTGCGCAACGCGGGAGCGGCAGTTTCAAACGTGGCGCCTGCCCCTGGCGCCACATGACGTCACCGGTGCTGCCACGGGCAATAGCTCCGCTAGCTGCCCGGGTCGACTTACGCGCGCGCGCCACATTGGGTCGATCTGACTAGCTGCTGATGACGTCATCATGCCTATACAAGCGAGAAACCGTAGCAGCCCTGGCAGTCAGTGGACTCCTGACGACGATGGCGGAGATTGCCATCGAAAGCTCTAGGATTTTATTCGAAGTGACTCGGCTGGAAAACCGAGAACGTTTTGTTCTCGTTCCTGTTAGTGTTGTGTTGCGAAACCGTCGAATGGTGTTTACATGTCTGTGGTACGTTGGATGGATACGCCGTATTCGGCGACTGTTTACTATTTGCACGAAATACGAGAGACAATTGCAGCGCGGGATTAGCCGAGCGGTTTTCGCCGGCACGGTAGCTCAGTGTGTTCGGTCAGAGGGTTAGGTACCGTCTGTAATAATAATAAAAAAAAAATGAGTTAATGGATCAACGACGTACATAAACGGGTGTTTTACGTCCGCCCGGAACAGATGCTCCGAACGAAGACAAAAAAAAAAGAAAAAAAAGAAAGAGAAAGCGGTCGAAGGCGTTGCAGTCATGGACTGTGCGGCTGATCCCAGCGGAGGTTCGAATCCTCTCCTCTGGCATGGGTGTGTGTGTTTGTCCTTAGGAAAATATAGGTTAAGTAGTTTCTTAGCTTAGGGACTGTTAAGTCCCATAAGATTTCACGCACATTTGAACATTTTTGAGAGAGAATTGTCAGAGCATGTGCTTCGATGAGTGGCGAAGTGATAAGGAATACCACTCAATCCACGATAAGAAAATTGCTGCACTGCATTGATACCGATGGGCATGAATTCGAACACCTTCTGTAAATGGAAGTTCATGACACTTTATGGCCTTTGTTGACCTTCAAAGACCTCACTGTTACAGATCACTGGATTCGTCTCGATAGAAACTATCAGAAAATAGCATCCCATTAAAAAAAATCGAAGTTGACCTTCATATCTCTGAAACGCCTCTACTAGCAACAAAAAAACCAGCGTCATATTATGGCATCCGTTGTCACATACAACTTTCGTCCCACAAATGTTTCAGCTACTATCAGACTTTCGGAGTTACTGTAGGTGGCAATAGTTAGTGACTCACCCTGTATGTTATTGGAATTATAGAAGAAGGAGCTACTGAGGGAAAGAATTGCCGTTGACGACCAGAGATGTCATAGATGAAGGAGATTTTGAATGATATGGGATGCACTTCATACGCAAACATGAAGAGGAAGACAGACGGAAGAGCGGGATTGTGTACTGCTACAGGCCGGCCGAAGTGGCCGCGCGGTTCTGGCGCTGCAGTCTGGAACCGCGAGACCGCTACGGTCGCAGGTTCGAATCCTGCCTCGGGCATGGATGTGTGTGATGTCCTTAGGTTAGTTAGGTTTAACTAGTTCTAAGTTCTAGGGGACTAATGACCTCAGCAGTTGAGTCCCATAGTGCTCAGAGCCATTTGAACCATTTTGTACTGCTACAAACAAAGACAGGGTTGAACACTAGAGAGAGAAATTTTCGGAGATAATGTGCCACTATCCCTATTAATTCCCACATTTAATTACCATGCAGCCTCGCGTGTAGGTAGTTGTGCCGGCGACAGGCTGAGAAGTGTGTGATAGGGTGATCACATAATCCGATAATCCCGGCTGTCGCTTGTTTGCAGATAGGTCGCTTGGTATACAGGGCCCGTAGTGCGCCGGGCTATTGCGCTGCCACAGCTGAGGAATGGGACCGCCGGGGGCGCCCGGCGCAACGGGCGGCGCCTTTGAGGTGGGAGCCTGCAGCGGCAGCAGCGGCGGCAGGCGGCGCCCGCGACCTGTCGGGGGCCGGCGCTGCTCTGCCGGGCTGACGGACAGCGGGGCTCGGCCGTGGCGGCGATACCGCGGCCAGATAGCGTGTGCCTTTGCCGCCAGCCGCCGCAGCGCCGGGGAGAGCCGTTTCGCGAGCGACCTCCCGTGCCGCGCTGCCCCCTCACAACGGCTGCACCCTGTGACCTGCCTTATCAGTGATACGCGGTGGCGAGATTGCTCACTCACCGCTGGAAAAACGGATACGGTTGCAGCGGCACGCTTAACCCAGCGATATGGAAGCGACGCTCGAAGCGAGGCTTGAGAGTTACTGGCAGTCCCATTTGAATGCTACCGCTGTACTCTGCACCAGGCCTGTTACTGAGGCAGCTAGGAAGCAGGGGCGCTCACCGGCCAGAGTGGCCGAGTGGTTCTAGGAGCTACAGTCTGAAACCGCGCGACCGTTACGGTCGCAAGTTCGAATCCTGCATCGGGCATGGATGTGTGTGATGTCCTTAGGATAGTTAGGTTTAAGGGGGGTAGGACGTCAAATGGGCTGACTTGGAGCCTGCCGATAATGCTCAAGACGTTCTCAATTCGGGACAGATGCAGCCACATTCTGGGGAAGGTAGATTTCGATCAGGACGAAGACAAGAAGTAACACTCTCGCCGTCTGCGGGCCAGCATTATCTTGCTGAAATGTGAATCTCTTATAGAGATAGTAATATAGTGTGTTTTGTAGTACACTGAAGCGCCAAAGAAACTGGTAATGCTATGTGTATGCAAATACAGAGATACATAAAGAAGCAGAATACGGCACGGCGGTCGGCAACGCTTATATAAGACAACAAGAGTCTGGCGCAGTGTTAGATCGGTTATTGTTGCTTCAATGGCAGGTTATCAAGATTTAAGTGAGTTAGAACGTTGTGCTATAATCGGTGCACGAGCGATGGAACGCAGCACATGTGCGGTAGAGATGAAGTGGGGATTTTCCCCTACGATCATTTCACGAGTTTACCGTGAATATGAGGAATCCGGAGACACATCAAATCTCGACATCGCTGCGGCCATAGATCCAGCGAGAATTGGATGGCTCTGAGCACTATGGGACTTAACATCTGTGGTCATCAGTCCCCTAGAACTTAGAACTACTTAAACCTAACTAACCTAAGGACATCACCCACAACCATGCCCGAGGCAGGATTCGAACCTGCGACCGTAGCAGTCACGCGGCTCCGGACTGAGCACCTAGAACCGCTAGACCACCGCGGCCGGCCAAGAATTGGACCAACGACGACTGAAGAGAATCTTCCAACGCGACAGAAGTGCAACCCTTCCGCAAATTGCTGCAGATTTCAATGCTGGGCCGTCAACAAGTGTCAGTCTGCGAACCATTCAGTGAAACACCATCGATATGGGCTTTCGGAACCGAAGGCCCACTCGTGTAGCCTTGATGACTGCACGACGCAAAGCTTTACACCTCGCCTGGGCTTGACAACACCGACATTTGACTGTTGACGATTGGTAACATGTTGCCTGGTCAGACGTTTCCTATTCTATCGAGCGAGTTGTAGTGTACAGGTGTGGAAACAACCTCATTAATCCATGGACCCTCAACGTCAGCAAGGAACTGTTCAAGATGGTGCTGGCTCTGCAGTGGAGTCATAGGTGGGCAGCTGGAGTGATATGGGGCCCGTTATACGTCTAGATACGGCGGGTGACACGTGCGTAAGCATCCTGTCTGATCACCTGCATACATTCCTGTCGGTTGCGCATTCCGATGGACTTCGGCAATTCCAGCAGCACAGTGCGACACCCTACGCGTTCAGAATCGCTAAAGAGCGGCTCCAGGAACATTCTTCTGAGTTTAAACACTTTCGCTGGCCACCAAACTCCCCTGACATGAACATTATTGAGCATATCTGGGATGCCTTGCAACGTGTTTGTCAGAAGCCATCTCCACCTCCTCTACTCTCACGAATTTATGGACAGCCCTGCAGGATTCATGAAGTCAGTTCCATCCAGCACTCCTTCAGGCGTTAGTCGAGTCCATGCCACGTCGTGTTGCGGCACTTCTGCGTTCTGCGTGGGCCCTTCACGTTATTGAGCAGATGTACTAGTTTCTGCGGCTCTTCAGTGTATTTTCTCTAATAGAAATAGTAATATAGCCTATTTTGTAATAAAATTTACCATTGTGCTCCCTGCCGCCGTTGGATAAGCAGCTGAGCAGCAAGTCGTATACTCCTAGCTCACTCATTTGTTACATAGTTTAATTCTTAATTTCTTTGCGTGTTTTTGGTACTTGCATTGTTTAATTCATTAATTTCGGGCGTATTATAGTATTTGAGAGTTGTAGCATCGCGTTTTAGTACCTGAATAGTGCAAATTCGCGTAGTCGTTTGTCTTCTGTTTTTGTTTTGAACGGCCAGTGTCGGTTGGTCACAGTCAGTGTGCTCCCTGCCGCCGTTGGATAAGCAGCTGAGCAGCAAGTCGTATACTCCTAGCTCACTCATTTGTTACATAGTTTAATTCTTAATTTCTTTGCGTGTTTTTGGTACTTGCATTGTTTAATTCATAAATTTCGGGCGTATTATAGTATTTGAGAGTTGTAGCATCGCGTTTTAGTACCTGAATAGTGTAAATTCGCGTAGTCTCCCTCCGCCGCCGAGCAGTGTCAGCAGTGCGCAAGTAGCAGCATTACTGCATTTACTAGGCAATCTTGTATTTTAATATCCGTTTAAATTTTGTTGATTTGTTTGCGCTCTTTGTAGATTAGATCAGACGTTCTTTGCAAAACAGTTTTTAGCATGGATAGGGACTGCAACTGCTGTGTTCGGATCCAGGCTGCGTTGGCATCCCTTCGTTCCCAGCTTCAGGCAGTGTTGGCTTCGGTCACACAGCTTGAGGCTGTTGCCAATGGGCATCACTGTGGGGGTCCGGATGGGGGTTTGTCGGGGACGGCCAGCTCGTCCCACGCATCCCCTGATCGGACTACGACTGTGGTTGCCCGGGATACTGCCCTCATTGAGGCTGATCCCTCATCTGTGATAGAGTCGGAGGTCGTCTCGAGGTGTGGCAGGGGGCGAAAGACATTCCGGAGGGCTGAACGGAAAGCCTCTCCAGTTTGTCTGACGAACCGGTTTCAGGCTCTGTCTCAGGCTGATACTGATCTTCGGCCTGACATGGCTGCTTGTCCTGTCCCAGAGGTTGCCCCTCAGTCTGCAAGATCCGGGCAGTCGCAGAGGGTGGGCTTACTGGTAGTTGGGAGCTCCAACGTCAGGCGCGTAATGGGGCCCCTTAGGAAAATGGCAGCAAGAGAGGGGAAGAAAACCAATGTGCACTCCGTGTGCATACCGGGGGGGTCATTCCAGATGTGGAAAGGGTCCTTCCGGATGCCATGAAGGGTACAGGGTGCACCCATCTGCAGGTGGTCGCTCATGTCGGCACCAGTGGTTGGTTGGTTGTTTCGAGGAAGGAGACCAGACAGCGAGGTCATCGGTCTCATCGGATTAGGGAAGGACGGGGAAGGAAGTCGGCCGTGCCCTGTGAAAGGAACCATCCCGGCATTTGCCTGGAGCGATTTAGGGAAATCACGGAAAACCTAAATCAGGATGGCCGGACGCGGGATTGAACCGTCGTCCTCCCGAATGCGGCACCAATGATGTGTGTCGCTATGGATCGGAGAAAATCCTCTCTGGCTTCCGGCGGTTATCTGATTTGGTGAAGACTGCCAGTCTCGCTAGCGGGATGAAAGCAGAGCTCACCATCTGCAGCATCGTCGACAGGACTGACTGCGGACCTTTGGTACAGAGCCGAGTGGAGGGTCTCAATCAGAGGCTGAGACGGTTCTGCGACCGTGTGGGCTGCAGATTCCTCGACTTGCGCCATAGGGTGGTGGGGTTTCGGGTTCCGCTGGATAGGTCAGGAGTCCACTACACGCAACAAGCGGCTACACGGGTAGCAGGGGTTGTGTGGCGTGGGCTGGGCGGTTTTTTAGGTTAGATGGCCTTGGGCAAGTACAGAAAGGGCAACAGCCTCAACGGGTGCGGGGCAAAGTCAGGACATGCGGGGACCAAGCAGCAATCGGTATTGTAATTGTCAACTGTCGAAGCTGCGTTGGTAAAGTACCAGAACTTCAAGCGCTGATAGAAAGCACCGAATCTGAAATTGTTATAGGTACAGAAAGCTGGATTAAGCCAGAGATAAATTCTGCCGAAATTTTTACAAAGGTACAGACGGTGTTTAGAAAGGATAGATTGCATGCAACCGGTGGTGGAGTGTTCGTCGCTGTTAGTAGTAGTTTATCCTGTAGTGAAGTAGAAGTGGATAGTTCCTGTGAATTATTATGGGTGGAGGTTACACTCAACAACCGAACTAGGTTAATAATTGGCTTCTTTTACCGACCTCCCGACTCAGCAGCATTAGTGGCAGAACAACTGAGAGAAAATTTGGAATACATTTCACATAAATTTTCTCAGCAAGTTATAGTCTTAGGTGGAGATTTCAATTTACCAGATATAGACTGGGACACCCAGATGTTTAGGACGGGTGGTAGGGACAGAGCATCGAGTGACATTATACTGAGTGCACTATCCGAAAATTACCTCGAGCAATTAAACAGTGAACCGACTCGTGGAGATAACATCTTGGACCTACTGATAACAAACAGACCCGAACTTTTCGACTCTGTATGTACAGAACAGGGAATCAGTGATCATAAGGCCGTTGCAGCATCCCTGAATATGGAAGTTAATAGGAATATAAAAAACGGGAGGAAGGTTTATCTGTTTAGCAAGAGTAATAGAAGGCAGATTTCAGACTACCTAACAGATCAAAACGAAAATTTCTGTTCCGACACTGACAATGTTGAGTGTTTATGGAAAAAGTTCAAGGCAATCGTAAAATGCGTTTTAGACAGGTACGTGCCGAGTAAAACTGTGAGGGACGGGAAAAACCCACCGTGGTACAACAACAAAGTTAGGAAACTACTGCGAAAGCAAAGAGAGCTCCACTCCAAGTTTAAACGCAGCCAAAACCTCTCACACAAACAGAAGCTAAACGATGTCAAAGTTAGCGTAAGGAGGGCTATGCGTGAAGCGTTCATTGAATTCGAAAGTAAAATTCTATGTACTGACTTGACAGAAAATCCTAGGAAGTTCTGGTCTTACGTTAAATCAGTAAGTGGCTCGAAACAGCATATCCAGACACTACGGGATGATGATGGCATTGAAACAGAGGATGACACGCGTAAAGCTGAAATACTAAACACCTTTTTCCAAAGCTGTTTCACAGAGGAAGACCGCACTGCAGTTCCTTCTCTAAATCCTCGCACAAACGAAAAAATGGCTGACATAAAAATAAGTGTCCAAGGAATAGAAAAGCAACTCAAATCACTCAATAGAGGAAAGTCCACTGGACCTGACGGGATACCAATTCGATTCTACACAGAGTACGCGAAAGAACTTACCCACCTTCTAACAGCCGTGTACCGCAAGTCTCTAGAGGAACGGACGGTTCCAAATAATTGGAAAAGAGCACATATAGTCCCAGTCTTCAAGAAGGGTCGTCGAGCAGATGCGCAAAACTATAGACCTATATCTCTGACGTCGATCTGTTGTAGAATTTTAGAACATGTTTTTTGCTCGATCGTGTGAGACCCAACTCGCTTTATTTGTTCATGAGACCCAGAAAATATTAGATACAGGCTCCCAGGTAGATGCTATTTTTCTTGACTTCCGGAAGGCGTTCGATACAGTTCCGCACTGTCGCCTGATAAACAAAGTAAGAGCCTACGGAATATCAGACCAGCTGTGTGGCTGGATTGAAGAGTTTTTAACAAACAGAACACAGCATGTTGTTATCAATGGAGAGACGTCTACAGACGTTAAAGTAACCTCTGGCGTGCCACAGGGGAGTGTTATGGGACCATTGCTTTTCACAATATATATAAATGACCTAGTAGATAGTGTCGGAAGTTCTATGCGGCTTTTCGTGGATGATGCTGTAGTATACAGAGAAGTTGCAGCATTAGAAAATTGTAGCGAAATGCAGGATGATCTGCAGCGGATAGGCACTTGGTGCAGGGAGTGGCAACTGACCCTTAACATAGACAAATGTAATGTATTGCGAATACATAGGAAGAAGGATCCTTTATTGTATGATTATATGATAGCTGAACAAACACTGGTAGCAGTTGCTTCTGTAAAATATCTGGGAGTATGCGTGCGGAACGATTTGAAGTGGAATGATCATATAAAATTAATTGTTGGTAAGGCGGTTGCCAGGTTGAGATTCATTGGGAGAGTGCTTAGAAAATGTAGTCCATCAACAAAGGAGGTGGCTTACAAAACACTCGTTCGACCTATACTTGAGTATTGCTCATCAGTGTGGGATCCGTACCAGATCGGTCTGACGGAGGAGATAGAGAAGATCCAAAGAAGAGCGGCGCGTTTCGTCACAGGGTTATTTGGTAACCGTGATAGCGTTACGGAGATGTTTAATAAACTCAAGTGGCAGACTCTGCAAGAGAGGCGCTCTGCATCGCGGTGTAGCTTGCTCGCCAGGTTTCGAGAGGGTGCGTTTCTGGATGAGGTATCGAATATATTGCTTCCCCCTACTTATACCTCCCGAGGAGATCACGAATGTAAAATTAGAGAGATTAGAGCACGCACGGAGGCTTTCAGACAGTCGTTCTTCCCGCGAACCATACGCGACTGGAACAGGAAAGGGATGTAATGACAGTGGCACGTAAAGTGCCCTCCGCCACACACCGTTGGGTGGCTTGCGGAGTATAAATGTAGATGTAGATGTAGAACACTCACCGGAAACATTCGTTGCACACCTCATCAATTTTTCTAGTTTCTTTAAGGCATATTGGACCCGCCGTTTCGCCCTCTTGAAGTTTGATATAAAAATCGTCATAAACCCCATTTTAGTCATTTTTGGCAATATTGGAGCAGATTTTGCGATTTTCGACAGGTTTTCACGATTGAGACTCACTGTGCGGCGAGCGAGCGTGAGCGCTCCTACTTAAATGGCTCAGAGCACTACGGGACGTAACTTCTCAGGTCATCAGTCCCCTAGCACTTAGAACTACTTAAGGGGAGTAAGAAGTCAAACGGGCTGACGTGGAGCAGGAGAGGCACCACAGGACATTTTAATTTCCACTGTCTATACTTTTACAAATAAATTCATAAAACTTTGTCAGCATGACCAGGAAGGATTCAGAATTCACACTCATAGCAGAGGAAGTTCGAAAACACAATGAAGATTTTTTTTGGCGTGTGAAATTTCATCATTTTTTTCACTTACTAGTGGCAGCATTTGTGCTATAGTTACACCTTTGTTTATAAGTAAGAGAGATTCTTGGATGAATTTTGCGCAGCATACAAACCATACTTAAAGGTGTATGAAATTCTAGAATTTTCCAAAGCTATTAAAAAAGGTGGTAAAAATTAAGATAATTAACTAAAACTTGTGTTTTCTCTAAACATGAAGTTTAAAATACAACAGATCATTCGTTTTCTCATAAATTAAATAAATTCTAGAGTTTCATACACCTGTAGGTATGGCATGTATGCTGTGCAAAATTCATCGAATAATCTTCGCGTAACTTACGAAGAAAAGTGTACCTTTAGCAACAAATGCGGCCATTAGTAAGTGAAAAAAATGATGAAATTCCACACTTAAAAAAAGTATTTTGTTATGTTAAGAACTTCCACTGCAATGAGTGTGAATCCTGAATCCTTGCCAGCCGCGGTGGTCTAGCGGTTCTAGGCGCTCAGTCCGGAACCGCGCGACTGCTACGATCGCAGGTTCGAATCCTGCCTCGGGCATGGATGTGTGTGATGTCCTTAGGTTAGTTAGGTTTAAGTAGTTCTAAGTTCTAGGGGGCTGATGACCACAGATGTTAAGTCCCATAGTGCACAGAGCCATTTGAGCCAACCTGAATCCTTCCTGGTGATGCTGACAAAGTTTTATAAATTTATTTGTAAAAGTATAGACACTGGAAATTAAAATCTCCTGTGATGCCTCTCCTGCTCCACGTCGGCCCGTTTGACGTCCTACCCCCCTTAAGTAGTTCTAAGTTCTAGGGGACTGATGACCTGAGAAGTTACGTCCCGTAGTGCTCTGAGCCATTTAAGTAGGAGCGCTCACGCTCGCTCGCCGCACAGTGAGTCTCAATCGTGAAAACCTGTCGAAAATCGCAAAATCTGCTCCAATATTGCCAAAAATGACTAAAATGGGGTTTATGACGATTTTTATATCAAACTTCAAGAGGGCGAAACGGCGGGTCCAATATGGCTTAAAGAATCTAGAAAAATTAATGAGGTGTGCAACAAATGTTTCCGGTGAGTGTTTATAGTTTCAGTGGTAAATTTTATTACAAAACGGACTATATTACTGTTTCTGTTGGAGAAAATACACTGAAGAGCCGCAGAAACTTGTACATCTGCTCAATAACGTGAAGGGACCACGCAGAACGCAGAAGTGCCGCAGTACGACGAGGCATGGACTCGACTAACGCCTGAAGTAGTGCTGGATGGAACTGACTTCATGAATCCTGCAAGGCTGTCCATAAATTCGTTAGAGTACGAGGAGGTGGAGATCGCTTCTGACAAACACGTTGCAAGGCATCCCAGATATGCTCAATAATGTTCATGTCAGGGGAGTTTGGTGGCCAGCGAAAGTGTTTAAACTCAGAAGAATGTTCCTGGAGCCGCTCTTTAGCGATTCTGAACGCGTAGGGTGTCGCACTGTGCTGCTGGAATTGCCGAAGTCCATCGGAATGCGCAACCGACAGGTATGTATGCAGGTGATCAGACAGGATGCTTACTTACGTGTCAGTCGTCGTAGCTAAACGTATAACGGGCCCCATATCACTGTAGCTGCACACGTCCAACTCCATTACAGAGCTACCACCAGCTTGAACAGTTCCCTGCTGAAGTTGAGGGTCAGTGGATTAATGAGGTTGTTTCCACACCTGTACATTACCACTCGTTCGATAGAATTGGAAACGAGACTCGTCTGACCAAGCAACATGTTCCCAATCGTCAACAGTCCAATGTCGGCGTTGACAAGCCCAGGTGAGGTGTAAAGCTTTGCGTCGTGCGGTCACCGAGGGTACACGAGTGGGCCTTCGGTTCCGAAAGCCCATATCAATGGTGTTTCATTGAATGGTTCGCTCGCTGACACTTGTTGACGGCCCAGCATTGAAATCTGCTGCAATTACAGTCTGGAACCGCGCGACCGCTACGGTCACAGATTCGAATCCTGCCTCGGGCATGGTTGTGTGTGATGTCCTTAGGTTAGTTAGGTTTAAGTAGTTCTAAGTTCTAGGGGACTCATGACCTCAGAAGTTAAGTCCCATAGTGCTCTGAGCCATTTGAACTATTTGAACTCCTTCAGTCATCAGGAGGGAGCCAGACGGGATGCGGTAGTGGTACGCAGTCGCACTCGATAACGCCAAGAAAACATCATTGACAGCAACACATCTATTAGCAAAAATACAGCACTGTCTTCCAAAGCGCCGCGCGTCTGTTGGGCCTGCGGATCAGCGTCTGGTCAGCGGTGGAAGCCTGACGTGCACTTGACTCGCAGTACAGCCAGCGCAGCAAAGCGTCGGGCGGCAGCTGTTACGTCAAAGGTGGCTGTCAATCCGGGGACTCCGGTGGCCTCCATCTCTACCCATCGATCTCCTAAGAGCTTTCATTTACGTCAAAGGTTCTGGTCCAGGTCCACCTGAAGTATTGATTGGCAGGCAGGGGTCGCCGTCCGTGTTTTGGTGACAGGAGCCAGCAGCATCGGTGTCTGCCACAGGAACGGGATGAGCAGTAGCAGCGCACCCTCCCCTCTCTCGAAGGCGGGTGACGGAAGTATTCGGATCACACTGGGCAAGCCTTCAGCAGACCTGCAGGGTGATGGCGGCATCCGCGCCCCATCAGTGTTGCCCTGGAAGCTGGCAGTGCAGCTGGCAGCATCATTCTCCTTACAGCCGGCCTCGAGGTTCCATAGACGACCGAAGACTGCTGGACATGTCGAGGGTCGACCTCCGTAGCCTCCCCCTCTCACTGGATAGCTGCAATTGACACAACGGCTGAGACTACGCTGTTGGTAATCGGCACTCAGCAATCAGACATTTGTTAAGAAGTGTGGGATGTTTATGTCGGCCCTTCCCCTATCCTCTGCGGTGGTCAGAATGGCTATGACATCAGTGTCCCGGTTTTTCCTCGGTGTCTGCTCTCCGAGACTTTCGCAGCTTCATCCTTCAGAGACTCTTTTCTGCTGGCTCGGCACCTCAGTACTTATTGTTGCGACATATCTAGCCTTCCTTACGACTACTACGCTTTGCCACTAGTATGAAGGTTTATCTCGGCTCCATGGTGTCATTACGTTCCGCTTGCAGACTTGGACGCACAGTAGTTCCCCCGTGCAGCGATTGCTTCCGTGTTTGCCGCAACTTGCCCAGTATTACTCCCTAGTCGGCAGTCTACTTGTCACACAGGAAGTTCGGCGTCCAGGTGCTGAAATGTAGAACTTGGGTGTATTTTTAGTGCTCCCCGGAGATACTACTCTGCGGTGTAAAACAACAAAACTACAATTCTCTCTTCCACCCACTGTCGAACCCAAGTAACTGATGTACAGCGCTCGATGCTTAGCAAGGAGAGCAAAAGTGGGCGACATCACGATAAAATTCCGACAAAAATTACGCTACTGGCCATTAAAATTGCTACACCAAGAAGAAATGCAGATGATAAACGGGTATTCATTGGACAAATATATTATACTAGAACTGACATGTGATTACATTTTCACGCAATTTGGGTCCATGGATCCTGAGAAATCAGTACCCAGAACAACCACCTCTGGCCGTAATAACGGCCTTGATACGCCTTCGCATTGAGTCAAACAGAGCTTGGATGGCGTGTACAGGTACAGCTGCCCATGCAGCTTCAACACGATACTACAGTTCATCAAGAGTAGTGACTGGCGTATTGTGACGAGCCAGTTGATCGGCCACCATTGATCAGACGTTTTCAATTGGGGAGAGATCTGGAGAAAGTGCTGGCCAGGGCAGCAGTCGAACATTTTCTGTATGCAGAAAGGCCCGTACAGGAACAGCAACATTCGGCCGTGCATTATCCTGCTGAAATACAGGGTTTCACAGGGATCGAATGAAGGATAGAGCCACGGGTCGTAACATATCTGAAATGTAACGTCCACTGTTCAAAGTGCCGTCAATGCGAACAAGAGGTGACCGACACGTGTAACCAATGGCACCCCATACCATCACGCCGGGTGATACGCCAGTATGGCGATGACGAATACACACTTCCAATGTGCGTTCACCGCGATGTCGCCAAACACGGATGCGACCATCATGATGCTGTAAACAGAACCTGGATTCATCCGAAAAAATGACGTTTTGTCATTCGTGCACCCAGGTTCGTCGTTGAGTACATCATCTCAGGCGCTCCTGTCTGTGATGCAGCCTCAAAGGTAACTGCAGCCGTGGTCCCCGAGCTGATCGTCCATGCTGCTGCAAATGTCGTCGAACTGTTCGTGCAGATGGTTGTTGTCTTGCAAACGTCCCCATCTGTTGACTCAGGGATCGAGACGTGGCTGCACGATCCGTTACAGCCATGCGGATAAGATGCTTGTCATCTCGACTGCTAGTGATACGAGGTCGTTGGGATCTAGCACGGCGTTCCGTATTACCCTCCTGAACCCACCGATTCCATATTGTGCTAACAGTCATTGGATCTCGACCTATGCGAGCAGTAATGTCGCGATACGATAAACCACAATCGCGATAGGCTACAATCCGACCTTTATCAAAGTCGGAAACGTGATGGTACGCATTTCTCCTCCTTACACGAGACATCACAACAACGTTTCACCATGCAACGCCGGTCAACTGCTGTTTGTGTGTGAGAAATCGATTGGAAACTTTCCTCATGTCAGCACGTTGTGGGTGTCGCCATCGGCGCCAAACCTGTGTGAATGCTCTGAAAAGCTAATCATTTGCATATCACAGCATCTTCTTCCTCTTGGTTAAATTTCGCGTCTGTAGCACGTCACCTTCGTGGTGTAGCAATTTTAATGGTCAGTAGTGTAATAACTGAAAATCTAATTGACGCATCTGAATGAAAGAAATAGCACTGTGTAGCCAAACAAATCGAGCATTGAACAAGACTATGAAGAAATTGAATTTTCTTGGAGCTATTCGCGACTTTGCGGTGAAGAGAAAGAGCAGGAGCCGGAAGACGGCCCGACGGCCACCTCCTCACAGGTGCTCCCCAGACGGACAATTTGCGAGCTCGCAGGTGTCGCTGATAACAGTGTCGCGCTGTAAATTAGCAGAGCGACGCCCGCCCCCGCCGCGAGTTGGCGCCCCGACGCCGCTTTTATGGCGCCCACCGAGCGGGGCTGCGTCGCGCCGCAAGTGCGAGTTATACGAGGCTTTAATACGGCCGCTCTCGGGACTTCCTTTTCATAAACTGCTCATAAAGGCGGGTTCGTGTGTGAACGCAGTCCGCTTACAAACATTCTTGTAGTTTTATTACCGTACTCGGAGCGTAACAAAACGTTATACCGGCACTTAGCTCGCCGCACTTTTAGTTCTGCTCTTCAATAATCAAAGAGCGCACCGGCCGTTGGTCCACAGACGGCCCGCTGAATTTCCCTCTTCTTTTATCTCACGTTAATGACGAATTAATGACAATAATAACAATAAAGCCGTCTTGAGGGCGATGCAGACAGCGTTTTCACATCGAGGTTTGCCGCAGAAAGCGGTGCTGGAGTACATTCTGCGGTGTGGGAGATGGCTTTGATTGAGGCCTTCGCAGCAATTTGAGATCGGACGGTAATTTTCGCTGTAGACTTTTGAGAATGACTTGCACCCACGTTCCCATTCGCTCGTCTTATTACGGGGAGGTGCCTGTTGCCCAGTAACAGCCGGAAAACATGCTGTGTATCGAATTTATAGAACGAAACACCCGACAACTCCACTTACATCGGTTAAACAGAGAACAGAATTATAACTCTTGCTGCGGAAAAGTCTCGAAAAGGTTGACTATACACCAGAGAGATCAGTTGCCCAGTTCTCAATACATCCGCCACTATGTCAGTGGTAGCATTTCTACTTTGTTTTATTTGAATCTATTGTCAAGTTACATTTTTAGGGTGCTTTTTCTGCGCAACGTTACATTTAAATACTGCATCTCTTCGGGAATACTACCTGCTCACCGTACAGGGCGTTTCAAATGGATTCAAGCCATTTCACAACATTATATCTTCTACATGAACGTTGTATGTACCCTAACCTACACATCGAAACTAAAACCTGGCCTTTGGGTAGATTTTAGTTTAAACATCGAAGCTAAAAGTTTTCCTTGTGTTAAAAAATGCCACGTGTTTCTCAAGGAGAAAAGGAAGCTTGTAAGACAAAAAGGAAACTGTATTTTCACTCACAAACAGCTCTGATGAAGGCTGCAGTTAAATATTGAAGACAATGATAGAGACAACAAAGCAAATGCGTTACGAAAAAAATGAAGCCACATCATACCACAAAAACACGATATGCAGTAATGTAGTGAAGAAGGAAACTGCTACAACCACAGAGGAGGAGGCTAAGATACCCTTAAGAGTAAATGATGTAGTGGTGCAAAACTATTTAAGAAGCATTTCATAACTAATACTGAAAAGGCAAGTTGTGAGCTTTAATAGATGCTGCCATGGAATATTTTGGACAAGTCAGACCACAAAACATCCAATGCCATTTATTACCGAACGAATAATAAACTATAATCGCATGTTCTGTAGTTTGAACAATGTATTCCAGTCAGAACTGATATCGCAGAAAATAAGATCCAGCTGTCCTTGACGCAAGTATGGCCGACACTCTTGTATGGATGCGAGCGACAACTGAAGACGCAATCTGTGCCTTCCAGACGAAGATATTCGGAAAGATCTATGGACCTGTCTACAATACCGTGGAAGGTAAAAAGAAACGGACAGCGATGGAAGATGAAGCTGGAGACCAACAACGACGAACTGCCAACTGCAGTAGATATCTCCTCTGCTGAGGTTGAGTGACATTTTTCATTGCGTTTTTTGTGTTTTGTATGGTGCGATGTTTTTTTTGTACCTTTTTGTAGTGTGGTTATTTCTTTTGCTTTTCCGCTGTAGGCCTTAAAATCCCGCTCATGCTGTACATGGTGGTACATATATTCATGAGGACCATAAATTCTTTTTAATGATTGGCAGTAAAATGTTTATGTAGTTTTTGTTCTGATTTGACTAGTGTTTACTATATTTTGTCAATGTGCAAGTGGCCTTTAGAGACATGTAAAGAATGAACGGATTTGCAGTGCATCGACGTTAGAGGCATGTCGCAATGTCATTTTTAAATTTGTGTGCAGGCCCAGCGTATATCATGGTTCGATTAAGCACTTCGGTATTTTTGTGAGTTACTTTACTTACTTTTATCTAAGTGCCAGGATGTATTTTTGTGCCTGTCAGCTGTTACCTTTATGCCTTAACGTGAAACACTTTCAATGCTCCGCATCAAACTGTTGTCATAGTTATTTTCTTGTCAAATGGTTACAGGCTAACAAGACCCCCAACAATCCACAATTGTCTTTTTTCGAGAAATGTGTGATACACACATATTCACTACAGCTGAAATGAACGTGAGAAGACTCCCAAAAGCAACTTATCTTTAGTAGCTCAGTCATAAATGTACCACAAAGTAAGCAACAAACAAGAAGGTTCCATAGTTCTTAAAGATAAAAGAAAAACAGTGTTTTATGGTCAGAACTGTGTCATGTGTGATGCGAAATTTAATAAAATTAGCTTACGTTGCCTCCTATTTATAAGGAAAAACTATTATAATGTTTAATACCACTTTAAATACCCTCCTGGAAATGGAAAAAAGAACACATTGACACCGGTGTGTCAGACCCACCATACTTGCTCCGGACACTGCGAGAGGGCTGTACAAGCAATGATCACACGCACGGCACAGCGGACACACCAGGAACCGCGGTGTTGGCCGTCGAATGGCGCTAGCTGCGCAGCATTTGTGCACCGCCGCCGTCAGTTTCAGCCAGTTTGCCGTGGCATACGGAGCTCCATCGCAGTCTTTAACACTGGTAGCATGCCGCGACAGCGTGGGCGTGAACCGTATGTGCAGTTGACGGACTTTGAGCGAGGGCGTATAGTGGGCATGCGGGAGGCCGGGTGGACGTACCGCCGAATTGCTCAACACGTGGGGCGTGAGGTCTCCACAGTACATCGATGTTGTCGCCAGTGGTCGGCGGAAGGTGCACGTGCCCGTCGACCAGGGACCGGACCGCAGCGACGCACGGATGCACGCCAAGACCGTAGGATCCTACGCAGTGCCGTAGGGGACCGTACCGCCACTTCCCAGCAAATTAGGGACACTGTTGCTCCTGGGGTATCGGCGAGGACCATTCGCAACCGTCTCCATGAAGCTGGGCTACGGTCCCGCACACCGTTAGGCCGTCTTCCGCTCACGCCCCAACATCGTGCAGCCCGCCTCCAGTGGTGTCGCGACAGGCGTGAATGGAGGGACGAATGGAGACGTGTCGTCTTCAGCGGTGAGAGTCGCTTCTGCCTTGGTGCCAATGATGGTCGTATGCGTGTTTGGCGCCGTGCAGGTGAGCGCCACAATCAGGACTGCATACGACCGAGGCACACAGGGCCAACACCCGGCATCATGGTGTGGGGAGCGATCTCCTACACTGGCCGTACACCACTGGTGATCGTCGAGGGGACACTGAATAGTGCACGGTACATCCAAACCGTCATCGAACCCATCGTTCTACCATTCCTAGACCGGCAAGGGAACTTGCTGTTCCAACAGGACAATGCACGTCCGCATGTATCCCGTGCCACCCAACGTGCTCTAGAAGGTGTAAGTCAACTACCCTGGCCAGCAAGATCTCCGGATCTGTCCCCCATTGAGCATGTTTGGGACTGGATGAAGCGTCGTCTCACGCGGTCTGCACGTCCAGCACGAACGCTGGTCCAACTGAGGCGCCAGGTGGAAATGGCATGGCAAGCCGTTCCACAGGACTACATCCAGCATCTCTACGATCGTCTCCATGGGAGAATAGCAGCCTGCATTGCTGCGAAAGGTGGATATACACTGTACTAGTGCCGACATTGTGCATGCTCTGTTGCCTGTGTCTATGTGCCTGTGGTTCTGTCAGTGTGATCATGTGATGTATCTGACCCCAGGAATGTGTCAATAAAGTTTCCCCTTCCTGGGACAATGAATTCACGGTGTTCTTATTTCAATTTCCAGGAGTGTAGATTCCAACTCCCACACGATGAAAATATGCTGTGGTGCTAACTGAGAAGTCCCTTACATATTTATATCTTTCCAGAAGATTCTTAGAGATTTGTTAATTGGGATCTATATGTGACCTCTTTGACATCTTGACTATTAAGATAGCCTAGTCACCCCGCAATCGGTGGTTTCTGCACTGTTAACTATCGTTATTATTTGTTTTAATATCTCACTCCTTTTGGAGCTGAACCCGACCCGTCATCATGTTAGCGATATCTTACCCCCACAGGATCTTTTTCGAGTCATGTACGAACAACGTTTGGTAAAAACTGCTCCAAGTGTTCGAGGGTTATGCTTAAATATCACCACTTTCTCACCCCACAAACAGAGGTCCTAGAGTTGTCATACCCCACAGTATTTTTTCCCCTTTCAATACACATGTTCACTAAGTTTGGCTGGAACTTCTCCATACATTCCTGAATAATGCTTACATGTCACCTTCCCCTACCCCCAAGCCTATCTTTAGCAGAACTAGGGGAGTGGTTGTCAAGTAGCATTTCTCCTGAAAGTAAATACACAGTTATACCAAGTTTGATTTAAACTGTTCTAAGCATTCTGTAGTTATGCTTGATATATAACGTTTTCCTACTGCCATCCGCAGTCTTACGGGTTTGATGTCATCAATAAATAAAACTTATCTGTAGATAGTTACAGCTTATGAGACTTCTACTGCTTCACATTCAACACTGAATAAATTAATGGATGGAATCAAACACAGACATGTGTCATAAGCGGATGCTCGATCTCAAATACGTCGCGAAACTGTAGCCACACAAGAAAATATAAACAAAGTGTTTAATGCGATATTGGACGACCGGGAGCTGAATACCTATGATCCAGCTGACGTCATACAAATATAGTAAGAAGGATTCAAATCAAATGGCTCTGAGCACTATGGGACTTAACTTCTGAGGTCATCAGTCCCCTAGAACTTAGAACTACTTAAACCTAACTAACCTAAGGACATCACACACATCCATGCCCGAGGCAGGATTCGAACCTGCGACCGTAGCGGTCGCGCGGTTCTAGACTGCAGCGCCTAGAACCACTTGGCGACTCCGGCCGGCTAAGAAGGATTACTGCACATTTTAAGTGAATAATTAACGATGATCTTTGTGCAAGATAATTTAAAACTGATTTACTGCGCTGTTACCAACAATTATCTCGCTGTAGATATGTGGCTCCTTATGTCAAAGAAATTTAATGCGTCGACTAATAATTATGTTTGAGACATGCGTGCACAGCTTCAATCCCAAACGAAACAGCAAGTAATGCAGCAGGCCTAAGCTGAAGGTCCTACACTACAACATGATGAAGTTGATTCATCTACGCCGGCCGGTGTGGCCGTGCGGTTCTGGGCGCTACAGTCTGGAACCGAGCGACCGCCACGGTCGCAGGTTCGAATCCTGCCCCGAGGCATGGATGTGTGTGATGTCCTTAGGTTAGTTGGGTTCAATTAGTTCTAAGTTCTAGGCGACTGATGACCTCAGAAGTTAAGTCGCATAGTGCTCAGAACCCTTTGAACAATTTGATTCATCTACCTAAAAGATTTTGTGGATTGAAAGACAGGCTTCTCGCATGTTTCTCCTTACACATGGTAACGCAATGTTAAATATTTTTAAGTTTTCTTGACAAAATGATTAGAATGAAAATACGCGTTTCCTCAGGATAATACGTTTGCTGACTATGGTTAGTAGTAATCGAGGTAAGTAATTGAATCGAAATGTGAACGATCAAAACTTCCTCTCTATTCAGATTTATTATCCTCTAAAATCTGCCTTCCGCATATAAAAGTATCTCGTAACCTGGAAGAAATTTTTGACGAAAATAGAGCAGCCTTTTACTGCCAGGCTAAAAACTTTTCAACTTGCCCACGAATAATACTGCCTCAGAAATATTTTACCGCTGCACAGACCCACAAACGTGAGATATCGACATCAGCACCCACAGTATAAAGAAACAGTTAAGGTTATCGCTTAATATATCAAGCTGTTCATCTAGGGACCACAGACAGTGATCTTCGGTGACGCTGATGCACCTGTAAAAACTACTTTATTCTTGATATTTATATGGGTCTTGTATCTGTTTAAGATACGTATTACGTAATTAGATCTGTGAAGCGTTCGTTAAGAAACATAAAACAGAATAAAAACACACTTGGAGTCCTGGCAGGACCCCGCTTCGTATACTATATTTAGAGGGATTTTTTTTTTTTTTTTTTTTTTTTTTTTTTTTTTTTTTTTTTTTTTTTTTTTTTTGGTAATATGAGAGCGGTAAATTTTCAAAAGTGGCTCGCGAGCAAATCTCATATGATGTCATTGTTCGGATGCCGGATAAATGTGATTCCAGTAACCCAGAAGATGTCTGGAGCAAATGTGTTAAGTACTTTATTCCAGAACAAGACGCGCTAGGATATGAAAATAACCTTGAAGTGAATTGAGAAGAAATTGAAATTGCCAGTAAAAATTCTGATGGTGATTCCGATGAAGGAGATAAGTTTGTTGCAAAGTCAGGATGAGAAAGGACAATTTCAGTGTCCCTGTGATTCGCTGTCGTCACTGACAAATGATTTCCCAGGCCAACGAATGTAAGTGATCTAGCACGCACACTGTCCTATGTTTTCGTTATGGTGTTCGATGACCAAATTGTAGATACTGTATATGCCTTCATCAGTGCTGAAGCATCACGTGTAGTTTGGCATTACAATGCAAAATGCTGCTCTGAATAGAAAGAGAATTGGAAAAGACGTAGATACAGCCAAACTGTGATGTTTCTTGGGGTGCTACTGATTGTTGGAGCTCGTCACTATCGAAAGGAATCAGTTTACGGAACATGAACAATCGAAAGTATTCGTCGGGAAGTTTTTACTGCTGCCATGGCACGGAATCTATCTGCGCATATCATCTTCTTCATACTTGTGAAACGTAAGTACAGTAATGTTGTCAGGATCCATCGATAATTGTTGCTGATGGTCACTGCAGTTCAATCTGAAACATTTGTGCAACGGCCACAACAAGGAATTATCACTCCATGTTATTATACGAGCAAACGTATTATGCCAACGCATAAATAGTGCCCCTGAGAAAAATAACACTATGTATAATAAGTTCTAACGCGACCGCACGACAGTGGGGATTTACTATTAAAATTTTTCCTGTTTAATCAAATGTTGAGACCGTGAGAGCATCGGAAATTTCAACATCATGTTAACCGCAAAAACAGTTGTAAACCTTACTCTTGCGTGTGTCTACATAATTTTGAAATTGGTATTTTAAAGGTAAAATAAACATTGACGATAACTGGGAGCTATGATGGAAGTATTGGTATTGATGTACGGTGCCGTGGCACTGAACATAACAATATGGCGTTGTAATAATGATAGCGATCATGCACACACTCATGCACGATAAGTACTCTACTAATCATGCACTAAGCATTACTGATATTAATACAACAGATACTGTGCAGCTAGTGATATCTGTTTATCATAGTGCGGTGGCGTGGATGGATTCGTGAATCTATTTTGTACGTCTGTAAGTACCAAATTTACTACTGCTTTATGGTGACGGGATGTAGAATAAATGAAAGCAAGTTCATTACACTGTGTTATATTTGAGTTTATGATGAAAGAAATACAAAAACGATCATGGAGAAGCTGCACTTAGCAATATTTGCAGACAAACTTACGTGGTTCGATTCATTGCTGATGTGGACGCTGCATAATTTTAGTGGCATTCCTGTGGCATATTTACATTTCGTCATTCACAGTAAATTTCTTCTTCCGTCATTAATATACCGCCTCTGCAATTATGACAAGCCATGCTTTTCTTCCAGATAATACGTTTTCATTCCGCTGAACCTCATGCAACATATATGGTCACATTACCAACCGGCCACTGACTACTACTACCATGTGACTACTACTCGCTTCTGTTAAAGTAAATAAAGTCTCTGTTTCGCCAGTGAGGTTTTGCTACACCGGTGGTTCTTTCTCAGACCATTACCCTTGAGTGCAACCACGTATTTGCTTAACCCTGCCCCCCCTCCCTTCCCCCATCATCAACGACATTAGTGCATTAGAACGAAAAAGAATTTTCTTTTAACTCTTTTAAAATGACGAAAGATAAGAGCTATTTAATTACTGTAGGCGTTTCACTAAACCACTAACTAATGAGCCAATAAGACAATTGGTACTGATTATTTCTAACAACCTTGTTTTATAAAATAATGAAGCAATTCTCACTGGATCGCGGGTGCTACCTACAAATCATTCTCACAAAATAAAGCTAATTATTCAAATTGAGGATTGACTCTTGTTACGAAAGATACTTCCTCTGCAGCACTCATCTGCCTAACTGAGTTGCTTTAACCACACCCTGCACCAACAATTGAAAGCAACCAAGTTAAAAACTGTGCACTGTTACTTAGGCCTACTGTTTTATCCCACTTGCTTCTGAAGTGGTAGAAGTCAAAGGAGTTCAGGATGCTGATGTTCTGTGTCTGATCACTGCCACTAATAATAATAATAATAATAATATAAATGATAACGAGACCTATGGAAAACAAGTAAGTGAAGTGTTCAATACTTCAGAAGCAACGCCATAAATGTTAATACATTTATCCCACTATGAGGCAACATGGTCAGTGCCTTCATGAAATAATATTTGCGGTTGCCTATGGAACGATGATTGTACCCAGGCGTCCACCTCTTCGTCCGAAGCAAATCGACTGCCACGAATGTCCTTCCTCAAGGCCCCAGAACTGCACGGGGAGAGATCGGCACTGTATAGAGGAGGTGTAAGGGCTTCGAGGCGAAATGTTTGCAGCGTAGTCCAAACGTCAAGGAATGTTGACGGACGGCATCGTTCTTCTGCAGTATACTGTTCACCAACATTCTGTCAAGGTTATTGAAAGAACGCTGTAGGAGTTTCGGCGGGAAGTCCTCGCACATCCCCTGTCACAGTCCACATCTCTCCCCGCGCGATTTCCGTGTTTCTTCAGCCCTGAAGAAAAAGGGTCGTAGCCGTCGATTTGCTTGGGATGAACCGGCGCACGCCTGGTTGCAATGATGCTCCCGTAGGCAGCGGCAAACATTTTTCCATGAAGGCACTGACCGTGTCGTCCCACAGTGGGCTAAGTGTACTAGCTTTTGAAATAAATAAAGAGTTTACATACTTTTTTGCCATCTGTCTCGTTTACATTTGACTTTCCTTTATAAGACAGCCAAGGCCCTACTACACTAAAGCATGCTGCCATTTAGTTTGCTTGTTGTTGTGAAATGAATAATGAAGCAGTTTCTGGTCTTTTGCAGCACCTACCTACAACTCGGGGAAGCCCTTATCATGCAATTTTTAAGAATATGTTTCAATTTTACTGTAAAGATGCATGGCGCAAAGTCTGAACTATGTTTGTAGAGCTTAGGCTATGGGAGGAAGGTGTTTCTGATTCACAATCTGTAATCTTCACCACATTGCGCCACGAGTAAAGCCTTGTATTTGAAAACGAAAAAATGTAATTATTGCTAACATAATCAGTATTGGTCTTGCGAAAAAGTGGTAACTGTAATGTTCTTTCAAACATAATTTAGTTCCATGACCGAAACACAGTTGAACCCTTTTCTTTTTACTCCTCAGAAAATTAAATTTTGTAAGCTCAGTGCTTAATTAATCCAGGTTGGAGACCACTGTCCTACAAGCATAACTAAATCTTTACATACTTTTGTTTCTTATTCCTAAAAATTCTACTATGTGTCTTTTAACTTCTGAGAGGACGAATGATAAAAATAATAATAAATGCCATTACTGGTATGTTCGGACAGAAACATGACAACATCTACACAAACAGTTCCCTACGCTATTAACAGATGGCCTTACTTGTACTTACATTCACAGAACGCTGGCGATAGCCGACGGCTGTGGCCGAGAGGTTCTAGGCGTTTCAGTCCGGAACCGCGCTGCTGCTGTGGTTGCAGGTTCGAATCATGCCTCGGGCATGGATGTGTCTGATGTCCTTGGGTTAGTTAGGTTTAAGTAGTTCTAAGTCTAGGGGACTGATGACGTCAGATGTTAAGTCCATAGTGCTTTGAGCCATATGAACCATCACTAGCGATAACATCAAAATAAATCGAAGTGAATTACTAAGTGAAATCAAATAAACGAACTGAAATTATGTTGTTGCTCTGCGGTTTGAAGGAATGTGTCCTAAACGTATGTTAATGTCGTGACTTACATGTGTCATTATGAAGTACGTGGCACAGAACGCTTCTATTTCGAGATAATAGGATTTCAGCATCTGTACACATTCATAATGGAAATCTCCTGAAGCTAACGGGCCAGAAGTGAGATTTATTTTGGGAAGCTGAAGTGCATGTGTATAATTCATCAGTTACTGACAGCCAGGACAGTGCGATACAGACTGAACATCAACGGCGGGAATATAGCTACTGCATTAGACGCTCTTCGTTGACAAAGTTTCTTCGTGAAATCAGCACGACAATAGAAGTCCGATCTGTCGATGTACAATTCGGCTGATGGCAGTACAAGAGCAGCACACTGTATCTATAAGGGAAAATTCAGTTTTTGTCTGTTTTATACCGTCGCCAGTTCCCAAGGCGCTGGTTCGCCTCAGACACACCCTCAGACCGATATTATTGGCTAGCTAAAGAGCTGAATAGTTTTCTCGTCAAACTTTACCAATTTCGTATTACATTTACCATAACAAACAAGGTGAACTCGTTGGCCTCTTAGATACTGTTGACATTACGAGTGACACATGTATACTAATAAAACCTGTGTAGTAAGGAACATACCAACTAAGGAAGTGGTCCCCATCATTGAGAACAACGTAACACAGTATGCTTAACTTCACAGACAAGTTAATGATGAATTCATAACACTTCTCTAGCTAATGTTGTATCGCAAACATTTACAGTTTAATAATACAGTTTACAAGCAAACTGAGGCGTTGTCTATAGACTTACCTTTAGCAAATATAGTTGCCAATATTTTCGTCAAACTGTAAGTAGGCTGTTTATGTTTTCTCTATGTAAGTAGGGTGTTTATGTTTTCTTATTGGCAACGTTACGTAGCGCTCAATATGAAAATCACTGGCTGTGCTGTGTGCAGTCTGTGGCTAGTTTGCATTGTTGTCTGCCATTGTAGTGTTGGGCAGCGGCAGCTGGATGTGAACAGCGCGTAGCGTTGCGCAGTTGGAGGTGAGCCGCCAGCGGTGGTGGATGTGGGGAGAGAGATGGCGGAGTTTTGAAATTTGTCATGAACTGCTATATTTACATATGATGATATCAAGGTAAATACATTGTTTGTTCTCTATTAATATCTTTCATTTGCTAACTATCCCTATCAGTAGTTAGTGCCTTCCATAGTTTGAACCTTTTATTTAGCTGGCAGTAGTGGCGCTCGCTGTATTGCAGTAGCTTGAGCAGCGAAGATTTTTGTGAGGTAAGTGATTTGTGAAAGGTATAGTTTAATGTTAGTCAGGGCCATTCTTTTGTAGGGAATTTTGAAAGTCAGATTGCATTGCGCTAACAAAATATTGTGTGTCAGTTTAAGCACAGTCATGTATAATTGTTTAAAGGGGACGTTTCAAAACATATCGAGCATCACTTCTTTTTGCCCATTCGAATCATTTACATGCTATCGACGCTACGTTGACGATTTACTTCTTTTATACAATGGTTCCATTGTAGAAGACCAGCAATTGCAACTAGATCTGAACGACATACGTCCCAATATATAATTTACGGCTGAACGCCACAACTTCTCCTTACTGTACTTACATCTCCTCGACAGTAAAATTATGAACAGTATTTGCAGAAGAGAAACCACTAAAAATAGTATCATCCACAGTTCGTCTAATCACCCACGCAAATCTAAGATGGCTGCATTACGGGCTATTTTACAACGAGCCAGTCAAGTGATATTCAATACATAACAATGTGAAAAAGAACTAAAAGTTATTATATACATAGCACATAACAGAGCTTATTATATGCCAGGATTAAATGTTCTCAACCAGCAGATACCGCTTAAAAGACATAAAGATAATAATCATGGTATCACTCTCCTACATTTAAAGATAAGACACACAACATATACTAGAAAAAGCCATATACGGGAATTATATCGGACAAATTTGGCAAACGGTTTAAAAAACCAGGGAGACTCCTGCGTTTTATATACCGAGTCAAGATGGTCTACAGTTTAGATGGCACGAAATCACAGCCATAAACTACACACACTGTCAGGTGTCTTACAGTGCCTTTATGATGGACGGACAGGGCGTGCATTCAATATTCGTTCCAAAGAACGCCAGGACATAAGTAATTCGAGACTAATAAGCTAAAAGCACACAAACACTCCATCAAAAAGATAAATAATAACTTAAGTACCCTTCATCTACATCCGATGGGTCGGGTCTTCAGTTTAATGGAAAAAATCCACTATTCACAATAAGCGAACAAACAACGTTGTAACGTATGTTATTGTTAATTACAAAAAAATGGCTCTGAGCACTATGGGACTTAATTTCTGGGGTTATCAGTCCCCCAGAACTTAGAACTACTTAAACCTAACTAACCTAAGGACATCACACACACCCATGCCCGAGGCAGGATTCGAACCTGCGACCGTAGCGGTCGCAGGGTTCCAGACTGTAGCGCCTAGAACCGCTCGGCCACCCCGGCCGGCTGTTAATTACAGATTCAGGCCTATTTTGTTAAACTGCCATTCGTCTGCTTCGCCCCTTAACCATCCTTCCATAAAATTGTCCATACGACTATATAAAGACAAATCGTTTTTTAAAGTTGTTCGCAAAATTCTGGAAAAGTTCTTGACCGAATTATCTCAGTTTTGTACACGATACTCTAATAAGCATTTGATGAACATATGCTGTATGAATTGTTTAACAATGTACAGGTTTTCTATTAAAACTGACTGGAAGAAAGTAAATGTTCTGCTGTGAAAAGGTGTAGTTTCGTTTTCATTCTCACAAGCACTTTTAACAGTAGACAAATTATTTGTTTCTCCAATATATATCCTTTCTCCTTATAGTATGTATAATTTTAAATAAAAGCCAATGGCATTGTCACATTGGTATTACCGATTTCTGTTTGTTCACTGAAGTTAATCAACGGTGGGCCTGGCTAGTTGTTTTATATAATGCAGGTTGATCACCTCAGTCATGTTGCTGGTTATTTCACTACTTACATTACTACACTTACACTTTAAACTTTTTGTCATGGTTGTTATACATTTTATTTTCCGTTATTTGGGCCCATAATGCTTTCTACGTACAATGTGTAACGGGAATAAGTGTAGATATTTCTGTTGGTGACTGAGGGCAGTGTACGGAATAACATTACATCAGTATTTACTTCATTTGCAGACTAATAATGATAGCTATTAGGATTACTACATTTTAGGTTGTTTAGTACCTTAGAGTACATGTGGAAAGAGCAAGCCATTAACGCTTTTTTTCCCCTAGGCAGAAGGGAAGCCGTTGAAGTGTGGACACGTGTGCGCAAAAAAATTAGTGTGTACTGACAGGTGAGGTCCACTTAGAGGTGCAGTTACGGTCGTGCAGAAAACATTGCATCGTAAAGTTTGTGGGAAGACTTTTCAACACAGAGAAAAAACCAATCAGCATACTGATGTGTGAACATATTAAGGTACCACAAATAATAAAATCTGCACTTACACCCGTTTTATCCCTTGTATTATGAAGATTGACTCAGTATAGTTTGTGTTATCATTACTTTCTATCACTGTTTAGTACTGATTTTTATCCTCTGTTTATTCATTGGGCATTTAGAGCTTTTGCTCACAATCATGGTGCTGCCTCGCCTATTTGGACGATGTTCCCAGTTATCTCGCCATTTCATTTCCACACTGTGGTGCACCTGTTACCTGCACTGCATAAGAACTCAGGGAAACCGGAACATGTACTCTTTTCCGACAGTGTGCCACCCTTGATGCACAATGGCCTTAGCGTTAGACGTGTGATGACCATTGCCTCATCGGAACTTTCGCAGGTTAACCAAAATGGTCAATTCCGTATAAATTGTGGTCAGGATTGGCTTAATTTTCTTACTTTAATTATATATTCCTCATCTGTAGACATTTCTGAACATATCTGGTTGCCAAAATATTATTTTTCTGTTATATATTTTTGGTATTCATATCGATCGATTTCGTAACATCGATCTTGTATCATGATAATTAGTAATCACAGTTGTCAACTTAAATGATCTAAAAACGAATTTGCAGTAAACGTAACATTATGATGCTTCAGTTTTCATACAAACAAAATTTCTGTCTTCATTTATAGTTTTTCTACTTTTATTGACGATAATGAAATCGATGTTACAAGAAAATAGCAAGCTACTTCTTTTTGTATTGCTAAAATTTGCAACCTTTGTTATTAACTATTAGTTAAATAATTAAAAATGAGTTACTTAATTAAATTAGTTATATAATTAATTAAATTAAATTAGTTACGTTTGTTAAATATTTAAATCATTAGTTAAATAATTATTTCTAGGAAATATCATATAAATTAAATTTCAAAAACAATTTCAATGAAGACAGTCATATTAATACCACAGTATATACTGTGTTTTTGGCGCCAAGTGCAGCCAGAGTAGTGTGAGAGTTGCTTCAGAGTCTGATACGATAGTGTAAGAGTGGTTTTAGTAGCTATTGAGTTTCGTAATTGATATTCTCTGTTCGACTATCTTTCTTTAGCTCAAGAAAAATGGCTCTGAGCACTATGCGACTTGACTTCTGAGGTCATCAGTCGCCTAGAACTTAGAACTAATTAAACCTAACTAACCTAAGGACATCACACACATCCATGCCCGAGGCAGGATTCGAACCTGCGACCGTAGCGGTCGCTCGGCTCCAGACTGTAGTGCCTAGAACCGCACGGCCACTCCCGCCGGCTAGCTCAAGAAAGTTGCACAAAATTTATCTTAAGACTTTGAAATATCTCGAAAACAACACAGTAGATCCAATAAACTTACAATCAAAATTTGTTCATCTCGAAAGGGTTCATCCAGTGAGATCAAACTCAAAATCTCAGTTCACCGAATGTGTGGGGAAGGGGGTTACAGAAGGGTGGAAGGGAGAAACTTTTAAATCTTGAATGGGAACCCCCATTTCTTACTGCAGATTCGGATTCTACGGAAAAAGATGTATAAGATTTGTCTTTTACATTTCTTTCCCTTACGCGACAGACGCTGCGTAATTGGAAATATGAGTAGAGAATCGATGTTTCAAAATTCTATCCAATGACACTTGAACCAACCACCCACCTCGACAGTGCGAGGGTAGAACATGTAATATTTCATAACCTTTAGTGAGACAAAACTGCCTGTTATGATCAGCTGCAGACTGCTAAGCGGCCGTAGTGGCGCAACGGGCAGTTCCTTTTTCGTTTTACCGGAGGAATACGATATTGAGAATGGGGCTTCCCAATAAAAGTTCTGAAATAATTGCCTCCTATACTCGCAGCGTGTAGAAAGGGGGGGGGGGGGAATTCAAGCGTCATTGGATAGCTTTTTGGAACATACGATTTTCTACCCATTTTGAATTTTCCGATCACAGCGCCGTCTGTAGCGAAACGAAAAAAAATTCCAGACAAAAGGTGTGTATTTTTTCCGTAGAATCCGACTCTGCAATAAAAAAAGGGGGTTTCCATTCAAGATTTCAAAGTTGCCTCACCGTTCCCACGCGTAGGGTACGGTGGGCGGTCGAGTTTCGTGTCATTCGATGTCCCACTCCGAGACGAACAAATTTTAACTATAAATTATTTGGATCTGATATATAGTTTTCGATGTATTTCAATGTCTTCAGATATACAGTTCCATTACAATGTGTGTCAATAACATAGGAACAAACAAATATAAGAGTTAAAAGCAACATTATGCTCCAGCGGCTTGTCATTTCAACAACCCAGGACGAAATCTTCGAATGGAGTGTGTAGGAACGAAGGACCCAGTCGACAATTAGAGCGACTTTGCAAGATAAGTAATATTTATCTGCAAACATAAAGTTTCTGCCTCTACTAAATAATTTAAATGTTGCTTATACTATGAAACAGGAAGTACAAATAGTAATTTTTGCTTCGTTATATATGGAGAATAAGTAAGGCAGGGCATTATAGACGACATGTGCAAGTTACTTTCTGAAGCCACTACTTACCTGTACGAGAGTTTAAAACCATATACCCTGGTGGAAAAAAAGATGGCCATATCAAAAAAATTATTGCAGATAAAAAAATTCGAGAATACATTTGTCTAGGTAACATACTTACGTGATTAACATTGCAAGATCACAGGTTAACGCAAGAGCGAGATAAGCCATTACATATGTGAAATGCTGGTACGTTAATAGTCGGTGTAACAACCAGAATGTTGAATGTAAGCATACAAACTTGCATGATTGTGTTATATAGGTGGCGGACGCAGGTTGTAGGATGACATTCCATGCCTGTTGCACTTGGTCGGTCAGTACAGGAACGATTGTCTGTGGATGACGGAGTTCGTCGGACGTGGTCTAGGGGGCCGGCACCGTAGCTCAGTGTCTTCGGTCAGAGAGCTGGCGGGTCTCCGTAAAGGATCAACAACGAACTTCAACAGATGTCATGTAACGTCCGCTACGACCAAATACAACAACAATAACGAACAAAACGCAAAAAAGGGGGTAACGTCTTTGATTCATAAATAAAACGTCTTCGGTCCCGGGTTCGAAACTCACCACTTGTTAAATTTTGATTAATAATCGGCATTGGCGGCCGAAAACTTCCTTCATAAGAAGTCACCGTCATACCGCCAACGGTTTTCTCAAAGAGAGCGGAGGAGCAGACAGCGGTTCAGGTCGCTGTCTCGCCCTTGGGGTGGGAAACTACCCCTAAAGGCGGAAGAATCAGCAATTATCAACGACATGAGGATGCAGAAGGCACTGGAAACCACTGCATTAAAGATACATAACGTGCATCCACAGGACATATGGACTGTAACTGAAAAAACGTCAAGATGATTTCCCCATTGTCATAAGATTCCGGGCTAGTCCTCCCGTATCTCCGGGAGGGCCCTGCCAAAGGGGAGGTGATCATCACAAAAAGATTTGATAATCAACGAAAGGATATCGTTCTATGAGTCGGGGGGTGGAATGTCAGAAGTTTGTGTGGTAGGAAAAGAAGACAGAAAATCTGAAATGCAAAGGGTCAGTCTAGATAAAGTAGGGATCAGTGAAGTGAAATGGAAAGAAGACAAGGATTTCTAGTTAGATGAGTATGAGGTAATATCAATAGCAGTAGATAATGGTATAGCAGGGTAGGACTCGTCATGAATAGGAAGGTAGGTCAGAGAGTGTGTTACTGTGAACAGTTCAATGACAGGGCTGTTATTATCAGACTAGACCTCAAACCAACACCGACAACGATAGTTCAGGTATACATGCCGACGTCGCAAGCTGAAGATGAAGAGATAGAGAAAGTATATGAGGGTATTGAAAGGGTAATACAATATGTAAAGGGGGATGAAAATCTAATGGTCATGGGGGACTGCAATGCAGTTGCAGGGGAAGGAGTAGAATAAAATGTAACAGGAGAATATGGGCTTGGTACAAGGAATGGGAGAGGAGCAAGATTAAATTACATCATGGTCAGGCAGACAGAGATTCCGGAATCAGATTGTTAATTGTATGGCCTACCCAGAAGCAGATATAGACTCAGATCACAATATAGTAGTGATGAAGAGTAGGCTGACGTTCAAGAGATTAGTCAGGAAGAATGAACAAGCAAAGAAGTGGGACACGGAAGTGCTAAGGAATGACGAGATACGCTTGAAGTTCACTAAGGCTGTAGATACAGAAATAAAGAATAGTCCAGTAGGAAGTGCAGTTGAAGAGGAATGGATATCTCTAAAAAGGGCAATTACAGAATTTGGAAAGAAAAACATAGGCACAAAGAAGGTAACTATAAAGTAACTACGGGTAACAGAAGAAATACTTCAGCTGATGGATGGAAGACGGAAGCACATAAATGTTAGGGAAATTCAGGAATACAGAAATACTAGTCGCTAAGGAATGAAATAAATAGGAATTGTAGGGAGGCTAAGATGAAATGGCTGCAAGAAAAAAGGTGAAGAAATCGAAAAAGAAATGATAGTCGAAAGAACTGACTCAGCATATAGGAAAATCAAAAGAACCTTCGGTGAAATAAAAAAAAAGGGTTGTAACATTAAGAACGCAATCGGAATTCCATTGTTAAACGCAATGGAGAGAGTGGATAGGTGGAAACAGTACATTGAAGGCCTCTATGAGGAGGAAAATTTCTCTGATGTGATAGAAGAAGAAACTGCGGTCGAGTTAGCAGACATAGGGGATCATTAGAATCAAACTTTAAAATAGCTTTGGAGGACTTAAAATCAAATAAGGCAGAAGGGATCAATAACATTCCTTCAGAATTTCTAAAATTCTTAGAGGGAGTGGCAACAAAACGACTATTCACGTTGGTGTGTAGAATGTATGAGTCGGCCAATACACCGTCTGACTTTCGGAAAAATGTCATCCACACAATTCCGAAGACTGCAAGATCTGACAATTGTGAGAATTGCTGTACAGTCAGCTTAACAGCTCATGGATACAAGCTGCTGACAAGAATACTATATAGAATAATGGAAAAAAATGTGGATGTGTTAGATGTCGATCAGTTTAGCTTTAAGAAAGGTAAAGGCACCAGAGAGGTAATTCTGACGTTGCCGTTGATAATGGAAGCAAGACTACAGAAAAATCAAGACTTGCTCATAGGATTTATCAACCTGGCAAAAGCGTTCGACAATGTAGTTCAAGATGTTCGAAAGTCTGAGAAAAATAGGGGTAAGCTATAGAGAGAGACGGGTAATATGCTACATGTACGAGTGTACAAGAACCAAAAGAGAATAATGCGAGTGGACGATCGAGAACGAAATGCTCGGATTAAAAAGGGTGTAAGACACGGATGTAGTTTTTTGCCCCTACTGTTCAATCTGTATATCGAAGAAACAATGATGAAAATAAAATAAAAACTTCAGGAGTGGACTTAAAATTCAGGGTGAAAGGATATCAGTTATACGATTCGCTGATGACATTGCTATCCTGAGTGAAATTGAAGAAGAATTACATGATCTGCTGAATGGAATTAACAGCCTAATAAGTACAGAATATGGATTGAGGGTAAATCGAAGAAAGACGAAAGTAATGAGAAACAGCAGAAATGAGAACAGCGAGAGATTTAACATCAGGATTCACTG